>NC_135125.1:12761010-15161010 GCF_050908995.1 Andrena cerasifolii
ATAAGTTATTGCTCGACGGTTGCGCAAATGGTTCCCCCTCGCCGCGAAAAGCCTCCTTTCGAGTACGCAGCGCGCCTTTGGAAGTCGCTCCGCAAAGGGGAGGAATCGCGAGGGGGATGAGGCCCTCCACGGTGGACCATGGAGACTGACTGCGATGCACACAGCCGCAAATGACACGCGAGCTAATTTTCCGGCCGGAAAATCACGGGGGCGGGCAAGCTACCGTGAACGCAGCGTGTCCGTGACACCTCAACAAGTGGATGGGAGGCTCGCGCGCGCTCACGTGTCGCTGACATGCCGAGCGTGTGTGCGGCACGCGAAATCGCCGGATAAAAGTGCACTAAGGTTCGTCGAACCGCGAAAGCACGGGACCCCACGAGGCTGATCCATCCAGCGGAGCATTATTTTTAGTCGCGAGTCGTCCCGCTGTGTAAAAGAGGCGCGAAGCAACGAGAACGTTCCCGACTGTCAGCGGTTTCGTTTTGGAGTAATCGGGCTGTTTGATCGCAAGGAAGCGTAGCGCGAGAGGATGTAAGAACGGGAAACGTACGCGGGCCGTGGTCCGAAAAGAGACGCGGAGAGTTGGAGAGCAGATATGTTACATGTGAAGGGAAAATTAACACTGCGTAATGATTTCCTGCTGCCTAATGAAGTTTCTAAGGTCGCACGCTCGGAAAGCGCGAATTGAATTTTCACCGCGAAGCACCGCGAGCCGCGTATAATCGGCAAACGAAGCCGCTAGCGTGCATAATCATCCGCGTCGAGATCTAGATGCGGGATACGCTTAATTGGATACGATTCGATCCGAGCCGCGCGAAAGGGGATACTCGATGCGTTCACGGTATAAACCATGGAACAACTATCCCCGAAGAAGAAGAAGAAAAAGAAGGAGACGAAGATGAAGACGAAGAAGAAGACGAAGGGAAAGAGGTTAAAGCGAAGGGAACCGTCGCGCAAGAAGAGTGAGACGTCGAAAGCGAAGGTACGTGGCGAAGAAGCTGCAAGGGGTCCCAGGAAAAAAGGTGAGAAATGAGGCGGCCGAAGGATCAGACGAAAGAAATCGATGGAGGGCGAAGAAGATGGGACAGACCCGTTATGGCGACCGTGTTGCATCGCATTAACCAATCGACCGAGTGATCTTGATCCCATCTCTCACAGCGGCGCCCTGCTTCTTCCCCTTCGGAATCATCGTCTCAAACGTGATCCGGCCACTAACGACTGTCCGCCGATTCTGCTCGATCGAACGAGCCCCTATACGCATTTACACTCGCTACAACGCGTCCTCCATGCGAAGACCTATCGACAGAAGCGATTTCTCACGCGCCGACACATAAATCGCCGAGGATAAAAGTCAGCCTCTCGATAAGTAAACTGCAACTATAGGCTGTGGGAGTTGATAAAGTTCATTGAAAGGGAGTAACAAACGTGCAAGTCTTTTGTTACCCCAGCCTTTCGAACCTGCTGTTGCCTAAGGACCCTTAGAAACCCAAGAAATCCGCACGGATTTATATAGTATTTAGTTTCACTTTGCAATCGGTGCACTTACAATTCGATACCAAGAGCCAGCGTCGCAACTCCCAGCGAGTAACGCGACTATGATAATTTTGCAACTGGGAAAAAGCTAACGGGGAGATCTCTGAACGGTGTTTTCCGCGGGTGCTCCTCGTTTCGCGACTACTTAACCAGCATCGTTCGATATGATCGCGCGATTTACTCGCGCACACGGGATGAATTAATTGCCAGGCGGCGCCGGGGCTTGCGTAATTGCGCGGCAATTGCGTAATTGCCAAGTAACGAGTGGCCTTCCGATCGAAGACGATGCGAACACGCGAAACTCGGCCAGGTCGATAACCTGTGCTCCACGGTGTTAATTGACCATGTACGCAAACCGTTTGAGTTTTGCCTCTCTCACCACGGGATGGGCCCTCTGTGTTCCCGTTACGAGAGCCCGTCTCTGAAATTCCGTGCCAATTACGCCACCGGACTTTAATCATTTTTAGCGCGACGCTGACGGTCGACCGCGAAACGCTGATGGAACTGGGCGTTTAATTGCGACGGAGCGTTGCCTCTTTTTTAATGCCTGCGGTAACGGCGAACCAGAGCCTGTCAAACGTTCCAGCCGAGACAGTTTCGAAAAAAAAAACCACGGGAAACGTTCCCGACGAGACGATTCTTCGCGCGGGACAATCGTTCGCACATTCGTTACGCATCGATTCGAGGCCACTCGCATGGAAGAGTACACGCGGCGAGAGATCTTTTGCCACGAGTTCCCGTTCTCCGTCAATGATCGTGCAAAAGAGGGCGCAGGTACTCACCTAAACGTCCACCATATGTTGAAGCACATCGTGTTCAGCCAGAAGAACGCAGCCAGGAAGAAGAAGTGAGCCATGATTGCTGAAACAGAAGAAGAAAAATGGGCTTCGTTACAAACTGCTTTGCCGAGGGTTAAGCCGCTTACCGGGTACCAGTTTTCCCTGCCCCTCGGGGCAACCAGTTTTCCCAGGGGAGACGAGATAGCCTCAGCCCTGTCCACGGCAGAAGGAAATCGGGAAACACAGTTTCATCGCGGTTCCCTCGCAGGATAAACGAACCGATTGCTCCCCAATTACCAGCGTCGCGTACATGGGAAATTCGGCGTGGGTATTTCAAATGTTTCCCCATTTCCTTCACCGACAGAAAGGTGCAGGAGAACACAGGGGGTCTCTCGGAACAAAGGACACCACCGATTCCCAGGTTCGCGATGAATCCTCAAAGATTCATGAACGGGGAGGGTTGAACACGCAGGGTGCGGCGTGTCGAGGGCCAGACAAAGCTCCGGGGGGGCGGCAGCTTTTGTAAAGATCCGTTTGAAAAGATGCTGGTAACCGGAGTGAGGGGTGGCCGGTAGATCTCGATAAATTTTTCACGGTGTCGTCCGCATTCATTCTTAGAATTCGCGCGGCCGCGTGCAACGAGCGGAGAGCCTCGGCTGGCCATTAATTCCTGAAAACGCAATCGCTGGGGATGCGTGCACGCGTCGGCGACGATGGAGGGTTGCGGCGGCACAAAGCTCGCGTCGATCGAGCAGCCGGTTTTACAAAGAGACCCCGCGAACCAGCAGTTTCCACGAGCACCTTTCGTGAAAAGGAAACTCCACTGGCGAGCAAAGAACCGGCCCGAATCGGTTTGCCTATTGTGGAAAGGGGGTGAATTTTTCAGCACGTCGAACGGGACTGCATTCGAGAACGACAGCCACGAGCCGGCGCAGCCATGAATTTCTAAAAACCCAATCGTCGTGTTTACATAATGGCAGCGTTGACGAAAACACGCGTCGCAACGCTCGGGGGTGGCTGAGTTTGCTCTGAACCGCAGCCGAGGGGGTGCAGTAATCGTTCATTCGATTGTGTTTGATAAACTCGAGGTATATAATTTCTGTGTCTAATTATTGGAGGTGCATTATAGTGGACACGTGTTCGATTACACAGTGGTAATGTCGCGCAGGGGCGCACCTAGAGGGGGGCCAAGGGTTCCTGGCATCCCCAAAGAAGGTGCTTTGTAAAAAGAAAAGGTAATTGGATTTTATTCTTTAACTAAATTTTTACAACCACCTAATGCATTTTACTGAATTTCCATGAAAAATATTTTTATCCCTTCAACCCGGTTCGCCTCAAGTTTAAATCCTGAGTGCGCCACTGCTGTCGCGTGTAAGACACTGCTGGCCTTCCCTTGACAGGTGCGTCGCTACTGTACGCGGGATTTAATCGCTGATTGTCTTTGGAAGAAATACAAAACTTTCAATGCGAAGTTGCTTCGATTAGTCTTAGCGAGCATTAGTCATCGCCTTTCATTTGGGGCCGCTATATTCTCGACTGCATCGGTGTGTACAAGGAAGTAGGTTTCCTTGATCGCGTTCCGAGGCGTAGCAACGCACACTTCATCCCGGCGATGTTTTCCCACATTTTTACATTAAATGGAATAATCCCTGCGTAAACGAGCGTTAATTACACGCAGCACGCCTGCAGCCTCCGGTGGTGGCACTCCATATGGGAAAAATCCGCGATTGTAAACATTTGCCCGGACCGCTCGCGGCTCGTAACCGCGCGGCCGTGCATAACGAAGTGAATGCAAATCGAGGCGAGTCGCTCGGTTACAAAAGTTTCTCATGCGTCACTGGCGTTCCTTCAACGCGCGTTTCTGCGTTCCTCCGCGTGACGCCTATCGTGCCTCCAGCCTATGCCGATAATCTCTAACATCGAATGTGATGAGAGGCACCGTTAGCGTGCGACGAGTGCATCCCGAACGGAATTCTCGGTATCCTGTTACGGCCGGTCACCGCTAAGAAACAATTCCCATAAATAAACTTAAAAAAAGTAAAAAAGTTACGCCAAGTACATGAAATCAAATAAATCACAAAAAGTAGAAGATAATAATAATCTTCTTAATAAACAATTTTATTAAAAATGTAGTACAAACTAAATTAAAAGCACTAAAAACTAAAGAATAATTATTTTCTTGTACTTCAATTTTGGTGGTGTTAATATCACTTTAAATAAAATCGTGAGGCACCATGTGCAACCAGAAGTTGAAGTACTAAAGTGATTCATCTCCTGTTATGAAATATCGTGCCCCACGATTTTATTTAAAGTGATATTAACACCATCAAAATTGAAATACAAGAAAATAATTAATTTTTTAGTTTTTAGTGCTTTTAATTTAGTATTTACTACATTTTTAATAAAATCGTTTAACATAAAATTTGTTTATATATTTTTTAATTTTGTACTTATTATTATCTTCTATTTTTTGTGATTTATTTGATCTCATGTACTTGGCGTAATTTGTTTACTTTTTTTAAGCTTTTTTATGGGGGCAGACTTTGCTCTTCGCTGTTACACGCTAATCGAAATGACAGCACGCGTTCCTAACGAACCTTCTACAATTTCGTCAACGATTCTCTGCGAAGAAGCAATGAGACTCGCGCATTTAACCCTTTCGTAGTAGTCCGCCAGAGGTGAGCATCAATCGACCGCGAGATATCACGCTCCCACGCGCACGACGCGGCCAACACGCACAAATCAGTCGTGTTCCAAGGCGTTCGAGGTTGATTAACAAAGCAACGAGTGACGTTTGTCGACGGATTAGCGCTGGCGCGGAGGAAAAGCCAGGCGACGGTCGATCGCTCGAGCGTTTCGAAACTGCCACGGTTTCCCATCGACTCGAGGTTGCTCGAAGCGGGATTAACGGCCGCCACGCGGCAAAGTCCTCCGATAATTCTTCGTCGAAAGGCTTCCGCGCGCGGACCCGTGTGCCGCCGGCATTTATCCCGCGTCCCGGCCGCGCGGAAATAATTAAATTTCCAAAACTAATTACGCCTCGTTGCAATTATAACTCTGGCGACATTCATCCGTGAACGCACCACCCCGCCCCCATCCAGTAGGGAGGCTGAACCCCGCGCGGGGTAGTCGAAATCGTTTGCACGCGTCAACCCTTTCCCCCTTCATCCGCTGACGACCATCGGTGAAATCTGCGCGGAGTCGTTTCGGGAATGGGAGCAGGACGATTCGTGTTTGCTCGACACGGTCTGTTTCTCATTTTCCAACACCTACGTCTCCCGGTTACAGAGGGGTATCCCTTTGGTCAGAATTAAGGTCTGCGCACACCTATCCGTTCCGTGTCAGTTCCGGGCCGTGAGGAACAGTGTTAAAAAAAATATCGTTTGCGTGCTTTACAATGGAGCAGCGCACACTTGTCCGTGTCAGGGCTGTCGGCAGATGTCAATGGAAGATGAAATGGAGCCGAATGTGCGTTTCAACAGAACGTGCAAACTTTAGACGTTTTTCACACGGCGATACATGTATCGCGATACGTGTACGATGAATACCGATTTTCCATTGATCATTATAGCTTCCATAAGAGCCGTTCACACGACGATTCTCGTATCGCGATACTGATTTTGTCTACCCCGCAAACGTCGGCTGCGCGATACTTTTTGTCTGAACTCTTTCACACGGCCCGGGGCGAAACACGTATCGCGATAGGTGTCGATCATTTACAGGAAACCAGATGTTTTACTATGTACCAGCATTGGAGTAAAACTTACTTAAACCTACCTACTTAAAGGATTTTCAAATTTTCATTACAGGTACAGGAAAAAAAGTGGAAAAAGCGACCGTCATTATTTTCTTCGCTATTCCGACCAAATGCGATTTTTTTCAAACCTACGAAACACGCCACCTACTTAGGAAACTAATACTTCTAGCTTCTAAAAAAAAAAATCACGTTGTTTGACCAATTTTAAAAATGTTATTCTGTTTTGAAGGGTGTACGAATACTTTTGTCACCTACTGACTGAAAGAACTGTACATCAGGCTTGCAGAAACGGCTGAATTGGGACTGACCAAGCCAGAGCAGGCCTCCTACACAGTTGTCAGTGAATTTAGGGACACCGCACGGACACGGAACGGATATGTGTGCGCAGACCTTTAGGACCCGGAGCGGGTAGCGAACGAAGGGGTAGGTGGGAAGGAGGAGCGACCGGAAAATGAGAGACCGAATCGCGAGTCGCGCGATATCGCGGCCCCTTTGATATGGTAATAGCGTTTCTCCGAGGCTCGGGGGCGGCCGATCGGGCTTTTCCTTTCATCCGACAAAACTTGTATCGCCCGCCTTGGCACGCGGATCGCGGCGGTCCTGATCGCGGTGGGTAATGGGGATTCGATTCAATCCCCGTTTCTATTTGCTCTCCTCGTCGCCTCGCCAACAGTATGCCAAGATTCGTCGGGGTCTGATTAACACACCGACACGGATTCGCCCGGTGGCTCGAAGAAATGAATGAAACCTCTGACGCGTTCGCGCTGGGAACGACGTGGAAACTTTCCCCGTGCTCTGGCAGCAATGTAAAATCCAGCGAGCCAGTAACTGCACGCTGCTTATCGAGGAAACTTTGGGACGCGTTTGGCAATCGGGTGTCGCTCGTCTCGCTCGTTCTCGCCGGCCCCAATGTTTTTCATTATCGCGACAACTAATTTCGCGGCGGTCGTTGAAATCGACCCCTCGGCCGGGAACAGAGGGAGGAGACGGGGAACTAACGATTGTCGACGGGCGAAAGAGGAGTGGAAAACGGTTGGAGGGTTAATTTAAGTCACGGAGACTCGAAGGAAGAGCGGGCCGGTGTGTGCCAGGCCCGCGCGCGACCCCACAACACCGTTCCGCCACGAGGGCGAGTGTCAAGGGTTGAAACGCCGGCTAGTTAAGGGGCCTCGATTTGCATGGGGTCGGAATTAGATTGCGCTGCCTTGACCCCGTCGTTTATCCGTTTCTTCGTTGGCGCGCGTTTCTAATTGCCCCGGGGAGAAATGCAGCCCTTTTGGGTCGCGCGTAAATGCTATTCATCTCGTTGTGTCCTTTTAATGAACAAAGGAGAAACGTTTTCATTCCGAGCTCACGGGGTGCGGGGGTCGCATTTATAGCATGGACCGCTGTGTTAGATTTTGGCGCGAAGCACAGGCACGATCTTCTTTCCCTTCGCTGGAAACGTAATGGAATTTCAGGATATCGGTGCGATGTCAACCCTTGGATTTCACTCATCCCGCAGGAATAAAGGGCGAAATTAATCAAACCGAGGCTCAACTACATTAAGAAACACGTGCCGCTGGGAAAGTTAATTTCATTCCCACTCGATTTACCAGCGAAACTTGCTCGAGAAGAAATTGATTAGAACGGTGGCGCGGAGTTAGCGAGCCGGCAGCGACTTCAGAGATTAATGCCGCTGCATTAACATCCGTGATTAAGTTAAATACTTCGGAATGGCACCGCGACGAGTCGTAATTAAATCATGTCGGATTTATTACACCGCCCCGATTTAGATGGGATTAGAGTTTGATTCAACGTTCCCAACGCTCCCCGCGTCCCCGTTGCGCCCCTAAGCCCGAAAGGGTTGTAGCGCCGCGATAAATTATGAAAGTTAGCGGCTGGCCCCAGGGATGCTCGATCGGTCAGTTGAAATATTAAGCTTGGAAAAGAACGAAACGCCGGGGGCCTCCTCAATTCGCGGTGGTACGGAAAACTTGATTCCCAGAGCGCCTCCGAAACACTAATAGGGTAAAGTAGCCGAATATGAGACCCATTTCTTAAACACATCATAACTCTTGACTGAGACCACTTTTAGTCAAATTAGATACACGATTTAAAAGTAGAATATATATTCTTTAGCAACCTACTGGAAAGTACTATAACAAAAATTCGGTTTCGTTATAATAAAATAAAAACGAAAGTCATTCAAATACGCAGATAAAAAATATGTGTGCCTAATAAAGAAATACCATCGCTATGACAGTCAAGAGTTCTGCAGCGGGTCTCACATTAGGAGAGGTCGTCATATTCGGCTACTTTACCCTAATCTTCCTTTAAAAAGTGAAATAAATATCGCGCTTAACGCTACGCATTCAGAAAGTCTTCTGCGCGTTCTTTTCGACCACGTCAGGGTGCGAACGGCCCCGAAATGCTGGAAAGTAAATCTGCCACGGAACAAAAATACTCGCGCGGGCCGTCTTGCAGAGAATTACAAGCGTAAGCAAACGGATAAATTCGTGCGGGATTAATAAAAGTCGCTCGCGTTGCCCGCGGAATTACGATCGGCGTTTTTACGAGTTATCGGCCGTGCCGGTGGCGATCCTGTCCACGGTTTTACGGCGACGCGTTATTTCGAGAACACCACGTCCCGCCGATGCGTACTTTACATCCATAATTCCGCCGGCGGAATTAATTGGAGCCAGCGTGGCGCGCGTCGAAAATCATTTCGCGGCGGGAGGAGATGATACGTCGCAGAGGGGAGTCGCGTAAACGATTAACGTGAATAAATAAACGCCAGGCGGGAGCCGAGTGGGGCGAGCCAGGGGGAGGGTAAAAATTTATGGAACGGAAACGTGGAAATTAATGAATTTAGGAAAGCGCACGTATTCAAACGTTTAGACGTTTCAAAAATCCACAAACGCGAGCCGTAAAAGCGCGCCGGGGGAGAGCTGGTAGGGGATGAGCTGCGATTCGAGGAGATGGGGCTCGTTACCCGCGAGCACCCGCCGCCGACTGCGATACCCCCTACAATATTAATAATTATCGCTGGGACACGCGCGGCCCATTCGAAGCGGCGGTTTTCCATTGCCTATGAACGAGCGTGGAACGCGCGAGTTTACAAACGGGCCACCGTCGCCGCCGACGAGCCGCGTTGCGTCGACAAACAACGCGCGCGGCGCCGCGCGTCTGTAAACCAATTTAATCAAGCCCGCGATAAAACTGATGCGACGAATATTAGATTCCGAAATGGATTGCTAGTATAAATCCCGCGTGAAATACGAACGCGTCCGCTGGCCGCGCGGAAACCTATGGACTGCGAAATAGAACAAAAAACAGGGTGGAAACTGGGGAAAACAGAGGGAGAGTGTCGCGACTATAATCGCACGCTATCGACGCCACCGCTGGATATTTACAGCGCGTTGCGGGCGACGCGACGGTCCCGGGGAAAAGGGTTTAAGGGGACCTTCCGGTCTAAAAGTCGATTTTTTTATATTTCATTTTTCGAATGTTCAACCTTTTAGGAATACGTGTATAAAAGAATTTGTTGAATTTCGCAAAATTCCCGAAGTTATAGGCATTTGAGTAGCGGCACATGCATGGGTAACACCAGGCTACTTGGCACTCGCGTTAAACTTTAAACGCGTTTTTCTCGAAACAGTGTTCTCAAAATCGGTGGAACCTGTACCTCCAAAAGTTATTATCCGATTCGACTGAAATTTTTTTATTTTGAAGAATATACTTCTGGCTAGAGAGGAAACCAGAAAAAATACAAAAATTGAAAAATTATAATTTTCAAAGGCGTTGAGAGGACGAAAAATATAGGGGAGAAGTGATTACAAACTTCAATAGTCGTTATTTTCTAAAAAAAATGTATTTTTTTTAATTTTTTTGCGGTTTCCCCCTAGTCAGAAGTATATTCTTCAAAATAAAAAAGTTTCAGTCGAATCGGATAATAACTTTTGGAGATACAGGTCCCACCGATTTAGATCAATTTTTTGACGCCTGACTTTAACGACTTCCCAGTGCTATCTGCAATGATTAATTATAAAACAAAAAATATATTTCTATAATTTAAGATATCCTTAATACAATGCAAAAAGTCCCATTAAATTACATATACTAGTTTTCCTTTAATTAATTCCTAAATACCACATATTTTTGGGGGTTCTAGACCTGAAGGTCCCCTCAACTCGCTGCACGCTCCATCGACGAAATCGAGCGAGATTCGCGCGGTTGCGTCCACCCTCGCGAATTCGACAAAAAGACAAGCTCGGGTGGACCGCCATTTTGGCGAACGCTGTGTTTCGCGCTGAAAGAATGCATTACGTGGCGTATACGCGAGCGACGTGATTCAGAGGCGGCGATAAGAGACGGTTATGGCTTCCACCGTCAGATATTTACGGTAGTGAAATTGAGAAAAGCGGCTGGCCCATATTCCGGACCGTTCCGGAGGGTGCAAGCTTCGCAGGATGGAGACGGATCTCGCAGCACTAATGAAACTCACGGTGAATCAGCGTACCGGGTGTATAAATACACGCGGGCTATCCCCTTCGCGTCGTTTCCGTGGAACACGCGACGACCGAGACCGCCCACAGAGAACTCGCGACACAATTGCCGACGGATGAGCCGTCCACCGGGCATAATTTATCTGTTTTTGCGCGCGTTGCTGAACAATGCCCGAAGAGCACTTGGGCGTGATCGATACGTTGTCCCACGTTGGTCGCGTAATTATTAACCACCCCCCGCGACGACTTCCTTCTTCCCACCCCAACGCAAAAAACGAACGCCGGGACATCTATTCGCGCAAATATTGACTGACGCGAGCTCGCTCGCTCGCCCGGAATCAGCAAGAAAGGTACGTTCATCTCGAAGTGCTTGCGCAAGCCTCGGTAACCCGGACAACGGGAATATCGTTGCTAATAAATTTCGACTTTCCCATTGTTCCCGCGGCGTGCACCGAGGCGGCCAATATGCAAACGAGTTCCTAGGCCGCGCGAAATCCTCCTTGAATCCCTGCAGCTCGCCGACGCTGCTGCGTGCCGCAATTCCCAGTCTCGATTGCTTCCGATTAGCCCCGAAAATCGCGGCAACTTTTCCCCGAAGAGGTTTCGTCACGAGCCCACGGCTGTGCTCTCGTGGTCCCGCTAATCGACGCGGAGCCCTCGAGGAGTAATCAGCGTGGCCGTGCGGATGAAATTCTGTTATATTTAGACGTAACGAGTGCCGGCCAATCGGAGCGGGTGGACGAGCGGAGAGTGAAGGGACGAGAACAGCGAGAGCGCAAATCGACCGAACGATGGAGAGGAGACGCGTGTGCCACTCGAGATCTCCACTTATGGTTGCTCGGATGGAGCGAGGATGAGCGAGGATGAGCGAGCCGCGACGCCAACACCGCACTGTGTCTGTCTCGAGTGTTGCTGAAATTGCTGCCGGATGACGCTGTAGGGAGTTCCTGGAGGAGAGCTCGTCAGCCACCCCCGCGGCCCAGGGGTTGCTGCGCCCCCTCTTAACCCGCCCGGGTCCTAAACGTCCACGTGACGAATTACCTGGAGAATAAGGGGCTTCTTCCTCCGCAAGGTCGGGACACACCAGTGCGCGCGCCCCTCCGGCCTAATTAATTTCCCGCTTCGCCGGCAACTTCGACGCCTCCTCTTTTTTTCCCACCCGAACGCTACAACCACGGGGGTGGTCCTTTTTGCGCCCGGATAATTAACGAACGAAGCCGGGAGCCGGACCGCGTCGGCGCTTGTTGCCAAAGAGAAACAACGTAGGCTCTCGCGGGGACGTCAATTAGCGGGATCTTCGCTGTGCTTTTCCTTTTTTTTTTTAACCCTCCCCACTCCTCCTTCAGGGGAATTTATATGAAGGGCCCGTGTCTCCAGGATTGCTCCGACGTCGCGCGCCGCGTTGAATAATGGACGAGCCTTTCGTACACCAAAAATACGGAGAACCGTGGCCACGGTGAAACCGACGGCCCTCCTCGTCTGCGAGGAAACACGTATGTAAGTACGTATCTCTGTTTTCGCGCGAGGAAACATTGTTTCCGGTTCCCTCCTCGCTCCTCCACCCTTCTCCGTCCGTTACCATGAATCGCAACCCGAACAAAGAAAGACCGGGCCGCGCACTGTTTGCCACGAATCATCAAAGGCGTCGTCCCGATGTTTCGATACCCGGGGGAGATAATGGCCGCATAAAATGTCGAAAAGTCTGCGCGAATCCCTGGGTAGGCAGGTTTTATTCGGCAGATAAAGGGTACGACGACCCTGGAGACGTACGACCGGCCGCGCTGTAAATTAGGAACGACGATCGGCCACTATAAAACGAAAATAAACGAGCCCGGCCGCGGTTCCGTGGAATCGACGGAGAGTCTTGATTTTTCGGAGAAGGCTGCAACAAGTGTAGGAGGAACAGCGAGGGGAGGCGAGCACCGAGAGGTCTCGCGGCCACGAGCGCCAGCGGGGATCCAGGAGTCGCGACGGCCAGAGGAAGGGCGGAAAAAATTGCGGAGAGACAAAAGGGCCCGGAGGGAAAATATGTATCGCGAGGCACGCACGATTGCACAACAGCTTACGGTGAGGATGACTGGGAAGATTGTCGTTCTGGCACTCGGCCAGGGAGCGAGGCAAAGTTCGAATTTTCGTTGGCCCGCGAGATATAATAACGCGCGTCTGTCTGCCCGGCTACCTTAGGAATTCCGCAGGCTTTCCGTAGATACGAGTGGCTTTAGACTGCCGGTCTACGCGCGTTTTACGAAGCCATATGCCGGATCCACGTGCCACTGTGTGCGGGCACGTCGAACGCCCTCGGTCGATCGCGAGCGAGTCGAGGGTCCTCCAGGGTTAAGCCGCTTTCCAATGTTGCTCGAGCACGCGGTACACAGCGGGGCTATTAAACCGACGGGTTCGCGAAAAATCCACCGCCTCGTCCCCCTGCGCTTCTCGTTAAAATCACCGAACGGAACGAAACGGGAGAAGGGACAGTCGTCCTCTCGGTATTTACGAATCTCTGTTCTCCTCCTCGCGATCGGTAGGAACCCCTGCGCCCAGGGGCGAATGTCCGAGTGCTGCGACTTTACAAGACTGCGAGAGAGCTTTGTTTCGATTATTATTGCTACAATGTACCAACTCGCTGCGCCACGTATATGTTCATTAGGGTGGCTCTTATTTACGCTTGGTAAACAAATTTCTCAAGGTTTTCTTCGAAGCAGGTTTTCTTGGAATTTTTATTTTCGAGGATTTTTTTAAAACATTTAAGGGGAGCATATATCGAAATATGCAAAAAAGATAAAAAAAAATTCATGAAATTAAGAAAAAAAATTATCTTTTTCGCATATTTCGGTATATGTACCCCTTAAATGTTTTAAAAATAGTCCTCGAAAATAAAAATTCCATTTTTTTTGTTCGTCGTCATAAATAAAAAGTGTTCTAGAAGCATTTCAACTTTGAAAATTTGAGTAAAAAAGTTTTTTTTTTACTTTTTCGGACTTTTTCGAAAACCGTTTGTCTCCTAAGAAAAAGTAATAAAACATAAAATATGCTCCTTGTCCGGATCTACAACTTTTGTTTGACACATTTTTTTATTTAATCAATAACTTGAAGGATATTATATAAAATCTCCGCGAGCTGTTAAATAATGATTTAAATGTTTAAGGGCCCTGGGGCACCCTGTCCCGTTATCCGATCGAGCTCAAACTTTACACGGATTTTTTTTTAATTATTTGGAACTATTCTGGAGGGTGCCCGGAAGAAAATTCAAAAGTCGAAAATAAGAGCCACCCTAAAGTTCATGAATGGAAGGAAGCTATCCGGCCGGCCTTGCCGATAGCCAGTATCGATTTACAAGTCAGATTGGAGGGGCTACTTTGAAAGTGTCCCACCTCAGCATGGTCTCTCAATCTTGAAGGTCAGCGATGGCGATTTGGCCAGAGAATTCGCAGACGCGATTTCGATGGCCCCGCGCAGGATTGTGCATGTCAGCGGAGACCTAAGCAAACAGCGTCACTTTACAGCCGCTGGTCGGCAGAAAAGTTGGCGCGGCGATCCTAATAACCGCGGCGCTCTGGGTCGTGGTGGCCTTTCTACGGCCACGACGGTCCACGTCGTTCCGGAACGACGCTTCAGCCCGCAGGCTGTGTTATATCGGCGTGAATTCGAGTCGCGTTTGCCCCGGTGGACACGTTTCGAATGCAAACCGAATCCAACGTGCTCGCCCCGGTCTGGCCCTGCCAGGTAGAGAAGCGGCGAGGGGCGAGAGGTCGGCGCGTCCGGGGGTGCTGGACACTCCCGATGGAGCTTTTCGTCCAAGCCCGTGTACATTCGTCCGCAGAAACGTCCCACCCGGGTTTCCCCCCTGGGAACTCGCGCGATTACGCAATTTCCGCTTTGGTTTGATTCAATTTCGGAAATCGTTCAATTTCCTAGCAGATGCTCCCCGGCCTCTGCGGCGCTTTCAGGTTCGCCGAGCGACGCGCATCTCTTTTTTTTTCACGAGGATAATTAGAAAAACGTGGCCCCGCGGGAACCCAATTCCCCTAGGGGGCCAGAGAAATTTCGAGGGTGGAACACCATCGGTTCCCGAGGTTGTTTAAAAAAGCCTGAAAGACGAGAGATTGAAAGTCAGCCGAAGAATACTGGCGAGCATTCGAAGATCGCATCGTGAAAACGGAATTGCCAGTGAAATCGAGTTCTCCCCAGGTGGAATACCGTATCAAGTGTTCCTGATTGTTCGCCACTCCCAGCAGGGAAAATATCGCCGGAGAAGCAGCCTCGTTTCCAATAGAAACTACACTTTCTACGAATCGTGATTCCGTGAATCAACTGGGCCTTAACCGCACGCATCTTCGCGGTGACACTTCGCAGGCATTGTGCCGATTATTTCCGTGCTTGCGAGCAATTATTTGCTACGGAGGACAGAAAGCAGTGCGGGCAAACGGCTGCACATTTGAGAGCGGAAGTCGGGTCGGGGCTAATGACAGGGATCATCGATGCCCGACCGTGTATCGATTATCTGTCGCGCGAACGTGTCGTGTGGGTAGCTGCATGTGCATTTACGCGTGCCAAAGGATGCGACCGACATGCGGATGCGCCTTGACACACGCGACGCCCCGAAACTCCGTTAACACACGGCACGAGCCAATTGCTCGGTTCAGGGGCTTGTTCCTTTCACGTTCCAAGGGACGTGAGGCCATCCGAAATCGCCCATCGCAATATACACCTATGCTCACTCGCACGAAGATATAGGGGAGAGTCGTAGAGTACCGACCAAAGCTACTTCTCGCTTCTTCGACCAGATATTAGTACTTTATATGTATTAACAAATGAAAATGACAATTCTCTATAACCTATTTCGGGGTCATATTGTTTACTCCATTGCTCTCGATGTTCTGAGGCATTAAACGTATACCTACGTTGATATTCAGTGGGTTAAAAATTATTTTTTAAAGCTAATCTTTTGTTTCTCATATTTAAATAAAAATTTTGCCCATTTCTGTTTGCAATCAGGAGAATAATAATTATTATTCCTGCGATGTTTGTACAAATCAAATTTGCAAAGAATCTTGTATTGTACCAATTAACTGCCGTTTTATTAACATTGTTAATCACTTAGACCTAAAAATCTACTAATTTAATAGTTGGTCGGTACTGGACGATAATTTTTCGTTCCCTAGAAATTACAACTTTTTTACTTTTGCGAACTATCAATTCTTATTATTAAATTTCACAAAAATAATTTCCCTCCTCTTATTAAGTTCCATCTACACCACAAACACGTTTTTGAATTTCTGATTTTTATGGACTCTACCCCAAGATATAACAAAAAACAACTCAGAGCGGTCGGTACTGCACGACTCTCCCCTATCTGAGTCTTCTCCGAAAGCCGCAGCACTTGTCGACAGTTCGAGGAGCTAATATTCCCACAGAACATCAAGTCCCTCCTAAAGAATGAGAACGCAATCGATGAGAAATATTGGTTACCGATAGCTCGCCATCGTAGCGCATCGAAGCTCGGAAAGAATTCAATGATTGATAACGGTTGATTCATTGTTTCGCCGTGAAATGGATCGATCGCGGTGAGGCTCGGCGTTCAGCGCTCGGAAACGATTAATTAAAAGGACGGCTGCCCATTTTCGATCGCACTGAATTTCGTTAGCGCGTCGATACAGCGGAAAAATGTGCGTGCCGGGGAATTCGAGGGCCGCGTTGACCTTAGTGCGCGGGAGACGGGAGGGGATTAACGGCTGCGCTGGCTGTTCCTGACGGACGTGTGACCGGTCGAAACCACGGCTAATTAGCCGCTATAATTAACAAGACTGACGTTGAATAGCACGGCATCGATCGAGCCCCGGGATCCCGACTGATTTGTTTTATGCAGCGTAACACCCCTGTCGAGGCTCCGTGACAACGCGCTCAACATCAGCCGCGAGCACCTGAATTTCCTCCGCGTTGTCACTCATCGGAACCGGCGCAGATCTCGCCTGGATCGATCTCTGACACTCATCGGCATCGGAGATTGAAAAATATCCAGCGGTATTCCTGGCGATTGATACCTACGGTCACGATTCTCCGACAAGAGGAATGTGACGCCTCGCACGAGGCCCAGAGACGGATACTTGATGCGCGCTGGATAGCAGGGAATTACTACTAACTGCGACTTTTGTCAAGTCTCGAAGAACGAGGAAGAGGCAACAAAGGCTTGGCACAGCGCGATAGAAAAACAGGAATCGCGTCTCGTTCACGATTTTTCCCTTTCGCGGAACCATCGAAAAGCGGACCCCACCCCCGGATGCAACGAGAACTCGGGTATATTTTTATTCCGGCCCGATCGATTTCGCATCCCGCTTTTTGTGCAGCCGCTTTGGTATGCGGCAGAGCGGCGTTTGGTTTTGCACGGTTTGCAGCGGCTCGTATGGCGGACGTCGGAGCGTACATAGGCTCGTGTACATATACGGAGTCTCTCTCTCTCTTTCTGGCGTGCTGCACTTTTTCCCCAAGGCACACAGGGTGTTCGATGAACGACGCGTTTCCTGCTCGTAATCGATTCTCCGCTCAAAAACGCGTGGATCTTCCCCATAAACCTCTCGAAAATAAACCATCGTTCTTGCGTAATCTGCGATCGAAGTTGAAGCCTCGCTCGCACTGCGCACGTGACTCGAGCCGCGATTGCCTCGTGAGCTGTGGCCTCCGGTTGGCAAAAGTGGCTCTTCGGAACTTGTTCAACTTATCTGAGTGCATCGAGACAAGGATCGCGGTTTTTCCTCAGACACCCCGTGTGCAGGATCGACGTAACCGCGCGACAGACGCCGTTTCTTTGGTATTGTTCGGCTTTGGCAACGGCTGAAAAGCCGCATCCGACGCACGCACAATGCTCGCGGTACATTGGCAGCGACCGTGCACGCGGCTGGTCCGCGTATTTACACAGCTTATACGGAAAGTCCGAAACGCGTGTCCACGTTGCTCACCCACGAAATTCATCCCTGCGCCGCATTATCGCGACTAAATCGTCGGTCGTGCTCGCTGGTCGCCGAATTACCAGCGATATCCCGCGGGCGCGTTTACAGAAACGCGACATCCTCTCCCCCCTGCCCCTCCTCCATGGGGAGTTTCCTCGTGGATCGATAGGATCAAGGTAACTTCAATTAATCCGCCGCGAAATTGCATCGTAACGATTATCCACCGCGGCAGCCACTTCGAGCCGCTCGGCCCGCGCGCACCGGGAAGCCTCTCGCGAGGAAATTTTAATTTTCTCCTCTCCATCGGCGGAAATTAATCTACCGGGGGGCGAATTGAGCCATTTTCTCGTGGCTCGTTCCAGCTTTCGTTAAAGCTGCCCCACCGAGGGGAACGGGGAGAGCTCCTCGAGCGCGGAGAGCCGCGAGCCGAAGAAAATAAGCGATCGTAATACCGAGAAAAGAGACGACGCGGAGGAGAGGCTCTGGAGAGTATCTCCTCGCCGTTCCTAAGACGGGCCCGGCGGTTCGCAAAGCACTTGCAGGCTTTACCGCGAAAACCAATGCAGGCCCCGTTCGTTTTAACGGAGCCGAGTTTAAAACTCCTTTACGAGTTCCGCGAAAGGAGGGAAATCCGCGGATCGAGCCCTTTGTCGCCGTTTTTCACCCCCCGCGGTTCCCGCCCCCCCCGGCAATATTCGCGGCGAAACGAATCCCCTGCGGAATTAATCGAAATTTCCCGCCGTCTCTGATATTCGAAATATTTCCCGAAGCGTCCGCGCGCCGCGGAAATTACAGCCCCCTTGGTCCGCGGGCGCTCGTGTGTGCACGCGTATTTAATTATGACAGCGATCGAAATTAGCGTCGGGAGCACCGCGGCTCGATCATTAATTACAGAACGGTGATCGTTAATCATTTCGTCGTTTAGCAGACGCGCTGCCGTCCACTGCGACTTTCTGGTAGATCTGGCCGATGGTAATTCCAAAGTTTGCTCGTTAACTGAAGACCATTTGACACTTTGCACTTAACCGTCCCCATTAAAGTCTACTTCAAAGTCTTCAGAAAGTAGCGGCCGAATGTACACAGCTTATGGTACTTACGGGAAACGAAAAAGCACGATCGAGAAATTTTGCGGAAGGAAAACGCGAGAGGAATGTGGCTGGATCGCGAAGCGATTTCAGCAACGAGCTACAAATAGACGGTGCGCAGAGATCTTTATCAGGTTGATCGGTCGCGGAGGGTAAATTGAATTTCCAGCGAATCGGACTGCGCGCTGGGGTTATTCCGGGGCACACGTGTAGCCTCCCAATTATTCGAGCAAACATGCGGGTATGCATACCTGCTGCACCGAACCCCAGGTGAGTAATCAAGGTGAGAGCCGCGCACCATGTACACAGGAGGATCGTGGTCGAATTCGTGCGACCCGTGGATTCGTGCCGGCCTCCGTGGAATTACCACGTTTCTCGATCGGCCTGGCTATTATTTCGGGAATGATAATCCGTTAAAAATACATCCATCACAGGGGCCGGCTGTGGGCTAGGCCTCGATCCTCATTACGCGCGATCGCCGTGTAATTTGTGGAAATGGACGTACCGCGGGGAGACTTCAATCTTCTACGTGAGTTCACCAAAGACTGCGCATTTTCCATTCGAGGATTTGCGATTTGTTCTATTTACTATTTAGGTTCGATCACGGAATATCCCTGAAGTCACTATGAGGAGGTATATATACTCATTAAGGTGAATGTCCCGATTTCTGCTCATGTCCCCATTTCTGCTCATTTCGTATTTTTCTTATTATTATAAGCGTCACGTTTGTACTGTAGTTACAACAAAATAATTCCAAATTATTTGAACATTTATGCGAGTGTTCACGAGGTGGGGCTAATCAAAGTGCAGCATAAACAACGAAAAACTTTTAAAATGAGAGACTCATGATAAAGTTCTTATTTAATAACAAAAGCAGATACCGCATTGTGCTCTGGATGTAGATTTTTGTACTATTTTTAATTATTTTAAGTAGAAAACAGGTGATTAAGTTTAGGGTCAAGTGTTTCACCGTCGTGTCCGCATTTCTACTCACCAAAATTTTAGTAACATAACCTCACATTTTTTGTTTATCATTATTTTATGCTTTACTGTTGCGTTATAAAACATCTCCATAAAGGATGCAACTTATTTTAACCTGAAAAGGCAACATATTACGTGAGCAAAGATTGGTACAAATTAATTACAAATTACTAGTAGTTAAACATCTTGAAATATCTTTCTTAAATAGTTTTCGACTGGTTGATTTATTATTAAAGAATTAATCAATTACTCTGCAAATTATGATCGCAAACAAATTTTTTACACCTTCTTTCTGACCAGTAACCTCTTAAATGAGCAGAAATTGGCACATTCACCTTACGTTTTTCAAAGAAAAAGAAAAGGATACACCTGTGCAGGCGAAAGAGGCGAGAACGTCTGGTGAAAGAAGCGAAATAATTTTGTCTCTGATTCGAAGAGGGTTGCATGGACAGGGGTCGGCGACGGGAGGGCGAGCAGTGAGCATCCAATTGGAAGGCGTGTGGAAGGAGGGGTAAATAAACCGCTGTAGGCGCGAGGGGTTCGCTCTCGCGGCGAACGTACGGCCGATGAAAATTGCATTTCATCTCGATACACACGAGAAGTCGCCATTATCGAGTGGCGGGGATTTAATAAAAAATTCGAGTCAGGGCCATGAAGACCCGAGAAGGACGGGTGTGGGCGGCAATAGAGCGGGGCAGAAGGTAAAGGGGTGAAGCCAGTGGATTCGAGAGGAAGCGAGGGAGGACAGGTTCCTTCGCGAGCGGAATATCGAATAAACTCTCCTTGCAGGCTCTCGCGCGGAATCCTTGCGCGACGATAAACCCTTCGAATATCCCGAGATACTGGGAGGGGGTGGTTCAAACTACTTTGGCGCCCGATTTTCGGGGCTCACGGAAGTGTGCACGATCGAGTGGTCGTTCCACGGAAATTTGAGTAGACTCCAATCGATTGGGTAAAGTGTTTCGCTGAATTTGCGGTCGTTTACACGGCTGTCGAGGTATCTCGTCTCCTTTAACGGCGGAGAAACTCCTGCTATCCAACGTCTGCATGACACTGATATCCTCGCGATTGCTCCCGTGAAATTCCGCGCGTTGAAAGAAAAAGAACCGACGGAGGGACCGTGTCCCCGGATAAACACGGAAATTAAGTATCATTAGAAGGCACGAAGCTTCAAGGCCAGATATCCGACATTCCAATTATCCACCCGGGCCCTCCAAAGTTCCCGGTAAGTCCTTGTAAATTTGCCTCCCAGATTGTATACCGATTAGTTGGTCGTGGGCCGAGAGACGCAGACGTAATTGCAGCCCCGCAGCAAGGGCGGAGAGAGGAAAATTAACGTGGCAGCTGGACGAGTGCCGAACGTGTTCGACAGCTGCCAAATCAGTGCACGAGCTACGTCTCTGGTTCGCTCGCTGTTGCGGGCCGTTCGGCCCTTTTTGTCCCGGCCAAAAGTCTGGGGACCATCTGTTTCGCCAAGGTGTTCGACATGTGCGTTGCCCACGGATGCCATGCATCACCACGAAATCTGCCCTTGACCCTCGACCTTCCGCCCCTGTTTCCCGACCTCGGCCATTACGGACCATCCTGCAACCCGACTCTCGGAGTCAGACTTCCACGCCGGATGCTAAGGAAAATCTCCCTACAATCCTCCGCGAGGTAGAATTATCTATTCCGAGCGTCAACTATCTTGGGTCCGAGGTTTCCTCGAGAAGCACCGCAACCGGAGGTCTTAAACTCGTCTTAAACTTCAGCTGGAAAATACAAAGGGCGCCGAGGTAGGGGACAACGAAGACGAGGAGCGAGAGGGGCGGAGCGACGAGACCCAGGTAGACGAACGCTCGCTCGGCGAGAGGAAGAGAGAGATTTTTGCAGAGGGATTGTGCTGGTTCATCGGGACGTGCAGGAGCGCTGGTATTCTCCGGCGCTGGGCGAAAACGTCGCGGTGGCTCGTTGAGCTTGTTAAAAGAACGGGAAGAAAAACAATGGCGAGGAAAGCGACGCGGCCGACAGACCGACCACCAACTTGCTGGCACCAACACCGCCGCGGATCCTCTTAAACGGGGACACTTGAACTTCCGCCTCCTGCGGTCGCTTCACTTCGCGCCGTAATCACTTTAATGCGGCTGCTTATTATTTTAATGCGCTCGAGCCGCAACCAGTCCTCAAACGTCTCACTGGCGTCTTCGAATGCCGCGGTTCTGCGCATTCTTTTCCACCCTCGCGTTTCGCATCGCGCGCACCGTGGGATCGTTAACCCTTTCGAGGGATGCGCGACGAGACGCATCCAATAGAGCACTGCGATTCACGATTCGAAATTCTGCGCTGCTATGCAAATGTATAATAAAAAAACAAAGTTGCTCTAAGTAGTGTGTTTCAGCGTGATGCGGAACGCGAATGGATCTTAAGAAGGCTCCTCGTCGTTGGCGTCCAAGAGTAGCTTCATTGTTAATGTCCGTTTTGAAGAGCTGCGGACCGGTTCGAATAGCAATAAATGCACTCTCCCGCAAAAAAGCAGTGACTATGTGTAGTCCGCAAGAAACGCCATAGGATGCAATTAGTACGAGACACTCGACGATAAGTCCCGGCTTAGGCGGTGTTTTGAAACGCCCGATGACGTATTCAATTTCCTCTCGATATTCAGAGTCTTAACGACGAACGGTCAGACGGGCACGTTCGAGCGTTTTAGTCGATTGGATGGGCCGGAAATTTCGCGGATGACGCGCACGAGCCAATTAGACGCCGGATGGAGCAGCTTTTCAAGTTCTTTTCGGCGCGAGCAAAGCTGGAAGTAATGGAGAGCCCTCGATCGCTGGCGACGATATTAATTTTCGGGAGCGACAACGCCGCTGAATGCCAATGAACTGGCCGGCAAAAAAAAGAAACCAAACCGCTGGTTTCTGATTCACTCATCGCTTTTCGACGTCGTTCGCATGCTAAATGGGACGGGAGAGGGGGCCTCCGTGATTATAATGGTCTTCGCGTGATTTTACTGGCAACAAATCGCGGGGGCGAGAAAGTTCCTGATCGATTCTAAGCGAACTTCGATTGATGCTGTGCGGCTCACCCACGTGGTATTCCGAAGGCTCGACCGAGGGACATTTATCTGCCTTTTATCCCAGAGAACTTGCACGTTCTCCCCACTTGTCTGTCTAAACCAGGCCTAACCCGGTAAAATACGCAACAGACGACAGAATTGTACTAAATCGCCGTACCGTTAGCGACAGTAGCCTGGCCATCTTTGCGACACACTGTCCAGGATGGAGGAGCTCGTGCAGAGGACTGCATTCCGTCGACGAACGACAAGGAGACCTGATTCGCGCGACTGGTTGCAGCCGTCGTAACGGTTCCACGTCAAGAAAGAGCGCCATTTTTCAGCGTGCTGTAGAAGGTATCGATGCATCGCGATCTAAAAAGCAACGAGCCGCCTCGATACTCGATACTCAACGCGCCGGACTAATCCAACAAACCACGGGGTTAGTGGACTAGAACGGGTATGGCGGACCGTTCCGAGCGGATGTCAAAGCGAGAACATGCACAGAGTCCGGCCATTTGATTTTTTGCCGGCTTTAATCCCGCTCGGCCGTGTAACCGTCCAGAGCCCCCCGCTCCTGCCCGCCACCCCCATTTTTATTCATGCCCGTATAAAAAGGTATCCCGACGTTAAATCGCGTCAAAGGACGCACCGCGCGCATTATCGATTCCGCGTAGCTTTTAATCCACGCCAAAGGCCGCTCGCAGCCCGCTCGAGTCCCGTGTATTCGCGCTCCAATTTCAGCTTTAATGACTGATAACTGGCACGGACGGGCACGGTGCGATGCGCATCGCGATGCAACGGTGACGCAATCGGTCAGTGTTGACCGAGTATCGCCCATTCGATTTGATTTATTGGACGTAGGAGAGCGTGTCACGACCCTGTTAGCAAGTGACGACCTGTTCGTCGTGTCTCCGAGGAAGAGGCAGCGTAGAAATCAAACTTCCCGACGCCAGAAGTGCAAACGGATCGTCAAATTTTAAACACTCTCGGTAGCGAGGCAGGCTTCCAAAGAACCCTCCTTCGATCATCAAACTTCTTCAGGATGCATAGTTTCCCTTAGGAGATTCCCAGAGACTCCGAAAATTTCAGGATCCAGCAGTAGCTCTATCATCCCAAGCATCCGTCCGCTGCAACCCCCCTTTCCCATCCGCTGGTCCACTTTTAGCGGGAACAATGGCACCGTAAATTTCTTGGCGAGGATTCTCCGCGAATCGATGGTCGATAGAAACGGAGCGGCGCGCAGCGGTCCAAAGACTCGCTCGACCGAGGGATTATTCGTTCAGCAGACACGGTCTTGGGGGGAAGAATAAAGCGGCTGTGCAGCCTGCTTTCCGGCGGAAGTGGCTGCAAGAGTAAACACGAACGATCCTCCCGGAGGGAATGGGGACGCGCGATCCTGTTTTCGCGTGTGCATGGCCCGTTGCGGGTGCCGCAACGTTTCATTTTCTCCGTCCGCGCCAGCCGCTTACTTACTTGCTTATGCTTCACGCTCTACTTATCAAGAACCGGAGTTCCCTCTTGCGCTATCTGCTATCCGCGCGCGTTCCAGTTCGCGCTATTAGCCCCGGCACGGCGCGCGGCGCGGCGAGCGCGCTTGTAACGCGAGATCGTGGCCGCTGAATAACGGCCGGTGAACCGCGATTGCCTTCCTCCTCGCCGGCTCTGCTAACCTTCGCGCCAGGACTGGGCTCTGGCCGCTGCAATGTCAGACGCAACCGCGGTTACGCTTTCTTCCTGTTACTCCCAGAGCAGGGGGTTAATGAACGCCGACGCGGCGGCTGCGAGTCTCTCTAGAGAGGCGAGAAGAGCGGTGTCGCCAGGTAGTCGCGAACGGAGCAGTTCCTCGATAGATGTCTGCAGGGGTTTCGATGCAATCACGGCGAGTATGGATCAGCATTCCAGAAGAATTAGCTTGTAGGTGGGAGAAATTAATCAGGCGAGATCGGCCGGAATCGATGAACAGCTACAAGCTATCCCATTGGAGGCGAATCTTAGACGAGACGTTCGAATGGAGCAGGATTATTAAAATATCTCCTTACTGTTCGATCGGACCCAGTTACGCGAGGAATCCGCGCAATCCTGGCACCCGTCGACCTCGCTCCGTCGCGGAATTGCGCGCAGGAATTCGAGGAAGATCAACGATTTTATCTTCCAAGGAATTTATTAAAAAATCGGCCCCCAGGTCCGCCGTACTTGCGAGAGGATCTGACACGTTTCGAGTTATTTTTTCGGGGGACGAGGATCCTTATCCTGCTCGAGTTGTCTCGTTGTAGGTATACTTGTACACGTGCTAGCTAGAAGCGCAGAAAATATTACCAGGCCGACCAGTCGCTCCTCTCCACTCCGTTTCACACGATGGAACCGCGTTCCAGCATTATCAGTCGCCGAAAATAGCGTTTGCGCGCAATTTCGTTCGCTTTATAGAACGTATCGCGGAACGTGCCGCTCGAAAATGCTCCAGAAGCGGTAGCAATTTATCGGCAAACCGTAACGCGGTCGAGCGGGTGGGCCCTTCCATGCGCTTCATTTTTCGAGCATCGGTGAAGAGACTCGCGCGGTACGGTTATGTTCCAAGAGCTCTCCACAGCCCCGTCACTTGCGGGGAATCCTTTTAAAGTGGTCACTCTCGATAATTCGCGTGAACAGAAAACAAAGCCTAGCGAGCGACCCCGAGGACCTCGATTAAAATCTCAAAGGGGTATTCAGTGTGGCGGGCACACCTCAGCGAGCCACTGTTTTCATGCCTCCGGGAGACGCATAATGGCTTCGATTGTGCAGAAAGGGGACACGTTAAACACGCAGTAACGCAACGCGACAGCGAGTGCACAGCGTTACCGTGACGAACCTCCAGTCACGCAGGTAGCTTCGTCTACCTGGCTGCCTCTCAGGACATTCCAATGGCCTCTGGACGCGGCCTGAGAACCACTGTGCTTCTTTGTATGTCGGTCAGCTCGTAAGTGGCGAGTGCAAGCGAACATATACGGCGTCCTCTGAAGGTGGCTTCTACCCGACGGTAAGTGCATCGGGGAACATACACAGGCGTGTACTTTCGCCGCGGCGATTAACCTCCCGCGCGCGCCACCAGAACACTCGATACAACCGAGTCGCGCTTTTATTTTCCTCTCTCTGCCCGCTTTCCAGGGGATCCTTTGTCGCGAGCAGCGTGAAAAGGCTCCGCTTTTTCGAAACTACTCTTCCTGGCCACTCTCTTCGGCCGAAGGGGCCATTACGCGGCTCAAGACGGTAGAGCTGTTCGAGTTGCTCGAAATTCGATTCGAGCCGAGACTCGGTTTCCGATGTTAGTCTTCGAGGAAGCTTGATTGATCGGGGAAACAATTTCTGCATTTTTTTTTTTAATTCAAACGAGTGCGAGTAAAATGCGCGAAAGTTGAGCGAAGATGATCGTTTGCTGCAATAGAGTTTGAGATCCTAGAAATTCGAGTATAGGAGCTCTAGGATAATACGAATGGGATATGGAAGTCAGTTGATAGCTGGTGTCGAGATTTGAAGTGAAAGTTGTTGAAGGCAAGTATGGCTAATTCCTCGAAGAGGGTCCTCCATATGGACGGTACAGCACTGAGCTATGGTGCGACCATATGGCACCAGGTAGCCATGGGCTATGGCACGCAGCAACACCTGGTGCGTGTCCCTCTGCTCTCCGGTCGCCGAAGATGCGATCATGTGTCGTTGGTAACGTCCAAGGCATGCCAGGCACGTAGCTAGTCCCACGAATGCGAAATGACACGGCCGAGAAATAATGAGGTGGTCATGGGAAATGGTGAATGCCCGTAAATCCCTCCGAGTGTCGCTCACCATTATGTTTTATGGCTTTCAATTTCCTCGGCTTGGACGGCCGCGATTTCCACCTTCGCCCCCGTGTCGGGACTTGAATTTGGAGGCCCGTGTCCCATCGTTTCCCATATTTCACGCGTACCCCTGCGCTCCTCGATCCTCGATCCTCGCATCAATTTTAATTACCGCGCTTCACTGAGCCCCCGTTCGTCTCCCGCCCTTGGTTATTGAGTTCTCCGAAACAGTTGTCAAGTATCAATTCCTGGGAATCCATCGTCAATGATATTGCGCATCTTGCACGCGTTAAATTATGCGAGAAAAGATTCGATCCTAGACAGATACTTTCTCGATAAGCTTCCAAGTTGTTAAAAGGATTGTGGACATATGAACTCCAGGAGTGTACACTAATCCCAGCGTACAAATAAAGAATAATCCAACAGAACGGTACAGAAAAACCACCCCGGATTCCCCCAGAAGCTGGTGCCTCCGAACCAGCAACTCCGGCGAATTGGAGAATCCGTGAATCTGTTAAGCCACTGGCCAGCGCTCTGTCTCCTAGAGGGGGTAGAAAAATCCCATACGATCCCATTACTTTCCACGCGAGCCGCGACACACCCATGGAATCGGCCAAGGGGGCAATGATTCTCGTTGCAAACTGCCGGCGAACTTCCACGGTAAGTCGGGGGACACTTGTACCCGGCCGAAAACACGTAAATAAAGCCAGCAGAAACGCCGGCAGGGATGGCCCGGGGGTGGCGAATTCATGGGCAAAGGCGCACGAAGATCGTGGGGAGGAAGAAAGAGGAAAACTCCGAGTTATCCCAGTGACGGGCACCGCAAAAAGGAACACCGAGCGCGAACAGGATCTTCTTGCCAAGAAGAATCTCGACGCGCTTTTCAGCGGCGAGATCGCTTCGGTTACTCTGCCGTGCGCGCGCGGCCGAATAAAGGCGCCTTTTATGAGACACCCGCGTCTAGGAGAAAGGCGCCAGCCAGGAGGAGAGATTTTTCGGTGGACAACCTCTCGCCGCCCTCTCGCCTCTCATTGTCGTCGTTGCAATGAAATCAGGTTGCTAGGTTTGAAAGGAACAGCACTTACTGGCCCTTGCGCGGTTTAAATCTAGATTAAGGGCGACGACAGACCAGACTTCCTAATAATATGTGGATGAGGAGATTTGTCAGAAGTGTGTGCCAAAAAGATTTGTAGGAGTCAATGCAAAATTCACGCGTAAACTAATTCTACGTTAAAGGTTCATTGATTCAGTGATATTCGGTGAAAGCTACCCGTGTGGATGTCAAAGTGTGAAAATCGATTCCGTAGCAATCCTTCGGTTTCGTAATTCTCCGATCTGTCTGTTCCCGATACCGTAAAATTGCATCTTTCCAGACCACGTGCAACTCATCCCATTTCACGGGATATTCCACGGGGAATAACCTTCCGCAGACTTGGGAAGAACAGAGGGGAAGAAGCGAAGAAGCGACGGAAGTCCGTCCGCAGCCAGCTCGAAATCTTGCCGAAGCCAGTTCTCGCCGTGAATCGAATATGTATTAAAATGGAACACAGTGGGATCACGGTCAGCACTATTTCGTGCAGGGTAATGCAGCGGCGACCATCGACCATCCGCGACCGGTTTTCTCTCCGTTAACTTCGCCTGGTCGCGGTGAATAAATTTCCGAAGGTCCACCACCGAGCTGGCCGCGGCGGTCCCCGCGTTCCTTTTATTTCGAATTTCCCGCCCGCTCGAGGGGAACACCGGGGCGTGGATCGCTACCCGACCGCGAAATACACCCGAGTTTCGTCCAATTCGAAATTCGTCGTGCCACTCGGCCACCCCTGATAATTCGGGGCTAGGAGAAGAGGCCGATCTTGTCCCCTCTGTCCCTCCGTTCCAACGATTATTTTCCCTATTTTCCCTGGAAGAGGACGCGAAACGTCCACTCGATTCGCATCACCGATTCAGGCTAGGAATTCAGGCAGCTTCAGGACCTGCGAAAGTCCAGGACTCCCCGTTAGACAGCAAGGGGTGCGAGAAAGGAAAGGCTCGCAGGAAAACTTTGTGATCGGCTCGACTGGTCGGACCATGCGGTACTCGCAGCGGCCAAGTGGCTATAGGGGAGGCCGGGGCTAAAAGTTCCGATTTCGATAAAACATAAAAAATGACTGGAAAATAATGTAGTTATTCTCTTCACTATTGACTAATTTCTTGTTAAATTTATTATATCTTCTGATTTTAAGCTTGTGTTTAATATATTGTAATAGGTTTCCCATAGAACGTAATTTATTTGTGGCTGATCGAAGCGGAACTTCTTACCCCTATATGGGGCAAGTTGTTATCGCATTGGGGTAAGTTGTTACTATGATATAAGAGTTGCCTTTTAATGAAATATTTCATTTTCTAATGAAATAAAGCAGAATTTTATTAATAATGGTTATTTATGAAGGTTCGGACCAACAAAAATGTATTATCTTTAAAAGAAAACCAAAAGCGACAGTTTTTATTTATCTTTACGCATATCTTCGATCGAAGTCGTGTCCCTTTCCGCCTTTCATTCATATGTTCGCATTCTAAAGCACAGCGGAAACAATTTATACATTTGCGGCAGGTCTGTGAAGATAGCACCCCCAAATTCGAATTTTTGGAAAAACTCAACGGCATTCGTTTGTCCATCGTTTGCCCACGATTGCCCATCAAAAATTTTCGTTTGACCACCCTCCAAAAAAGAGTTATGAACAAAATAAAAAAATTGTCTTCATCACCCATCATGAATGCATTTCAATTTTTTAATAGAAGGATACGAATGTACCCGACCTGACCACGTTTGCTCACTCTCAGATTTCATTTGCCCACCCTCCAGAATTTAAATAAAAAATAAAAACCGCGAAAAAATGGGTATAGATGAAGCGATCGCGTTAAAGTTCGATTATTCTCGAAAATATTATCAAAATCGTTCTTTCAACGGTCCAGTTCGTTAGTTTAGATGTAGAAGAGATTTGCCCATCCATTAATTTCGTATGCCCACCCTTCAGAATCGAATTATTAATGAAGATATCCAAGAAGTGCGGTACCCGTTGAAGCGATCGCGTTAAAGTTCGATTTTTCTGGAAAATATTATCAAAATCGTTCTTTCAACGATGCAGTCCGTTAGTTTAGATGTAGAAGAGATTTGCCCATGCATTAATTTCGTATGCCCACCCTCCAGAATCGAATTATTAATAAAGATAGCCAAGAAGTGCGGTGCCCGTTGAAGCGATCGCGTTAAAGTTCGATTTTTCTGGAAAATAATATCAAAATCGTTCTTTCAACGATGCAGTCCGTTAGTTTAGATATAGAAGAGATTTGCCCATGCATTAATTTCGTATGCCCACCCTCCAGAATCGAATTATTAATAAACATAGCCAAGAAGTGCGGTGCCCGTTGAAGCGATCGCGTTAAAGTTCGATTTTTCTGGAAAATAATATCAAAATCGTTCTTTCAACGATGCAGTCCGTTAGTTTAGACATAGAAGAGATTTGCCCATGCATTAATTTCGTATGTCCACCCTCCAGAATCGAATTATTAATGAAGATAGCCAAGAAGTGCGGTACCCGTTGAACCGAATACCTTTCCGTTCGTTTTTTTTCCGAATGAATTATCAAAATCGATTGTTCTTACCGTAAAGGTTAAAGGTGTTTGGTGACATGTTATCCACTTCAATTTGTATCGCTCATCGAATACTTCACACTTTTCACACATCTGCAGCATGTGCAGAATAATACCAGAGTGGTTTTCTAGTCATTTTTCACTAATTACCGCAATGATATCGCACAACGGAAAATAATATAATGTCACAGTTACTTCACAAACCGTAAATGAACGCACGATCTCGCAAGAGTTGCGCCCGAACTCTGTAGACCGACTGACTTTCGTGCGTCGTTGGAAACAATTCGAGAGTGTCGCAGACATCTGTTTACGTTTCGGCACGTTCGATGACGACACGCAGCGCTGCTACCCTAACTAAAGGGGCGCAGCGCCGAGTGCCACTGCCGAAACGTAAACAGATGTCTGGCGATACTCTCGAATTATTTCCAACGACGCACTTCTTGGCTATCTTTGTTAATAATTCGATTCTGGAGGGTGGGCATACGAAATTAATGCATGGGCAAATCTCTTCTACATCTAAACTAACGGACTGCATCGTTGAAAGAACGATTTTGATAATATTTTCTAGAAAAATCGAACTTCAACGCGATCGCTTCACCTGTACCCTTCTTTTCGAGGTTTTTATTTTTTATTTAAATTCTGGAGGGTGGGCAAATGAAATCTGAGAGTGGGCAAACGTGGCCAGGTCGGGTATATTCGTATCCTTCTTTTAAAAAATTGAAATGTATTCATCGTGGGTGATGAAGACAAATTTTTTATTTTGTTCATAACTTTTTTTGGAGGGTGGGCAAAAAAAAAATTTTTATGGGCAAACGTGGGCAAACGAAGGACAAACGAATGCCGTTGAGTTTTTTTAAAAAATCGAATTTGGGGGTGCTATCTTCACAGACCTATTTGCGGCGGGGCAAGTTTTTACGGTACCAACGTGCCCCAAGTCACGGTAACAACTAGCCCCTACCGACACATGTAGCAATTTCAAAGATTATTCTGCTTATACATGTATTCAAACGATAAACACTATTGCACCATGTTCTTAAATGTCATTTGATCCATAAGAACGATTCAATCTATAATATCTACGTTAAATAATTGAAATAGACCAAAAAGTAATGATAGAAAAATTTTTACTTATCTGGTACGCGACTAATAGGTCCTTGCTTACAACCACACAATTCGCTGTCGCGGACGCTATTAAAGTGGGGGACAGAGTGGCGTGATCAACTCACACGGAAAAAATAATTTAAAGTACAACGCTCTTTTTATTTTCAAGATAGAGCCGTCGGAACAACTTATCCCCGGAACTTTTAGCCCCGGTCTCCCCTACCTGATATTCTTATACAAGATTATCGAAAATGGTAAGTATTTGAAAAAAACTGAAGGAGGAAAACTCTTACTGCTTTTTATATCCAACATAATACGGTATCTCAATTTTTGGTGTTCGCAACATTTTCCTTGAAACGAGGGTGACTTTTACTTTTTTAAATGGAATGCTATATATTTGATTACCCAATATGAAAGCAACTGTCAAGAAAAATTCAACCATATGGTATACTATGACCTTCAAGGCCACGCAAGGTTAGGAATGAAGTAAATATATTGAACTATCTATCTAGTAGTAAAAACCTGCATTTGTTTAAAATAATTGCACAAAAATGGTTCAATTTTTTTTTTAAACTTAAATAATTTTTCCTTAAAACTTCAATGTCTTCTCTATAAGCACCGTAAAGCTCATCTCCATCCTTTTACTACTTCCACAGCTATAATGTATTGAAAAAAAGTTAGCACTTAACTTCAAACAGCTGTGAAATCGACATTTTTCAAAATTCCGAAAAATCCTTCAGGTACGTTTAAATATCACTAAAGACTACAACATATTCAAATTTCAGCAATCTACGAAAACTTACTCCGAAATCTGTCCGAGTTCGCATGGAATGTCCCGTAAGCCGAGGGTAACGACGAGGTTTCGATCGGAACCCTTCGAGCGAGGTTTCCGCGTGGAACGAGGCCGCTGCGAAGGATTTATCGAGCATCGAGGAAACTTAATCGCATAGGAGAGAGCGGATGCTGAAATACGAAACTCCGCGATTCGCCTTAATTTCACGGGACGAGGGGGCTAGTGGGCCAGGGGGATCGAGGGGTTAAGAGGATAGAGAAAGCAACCCCGGAGAGGCGCAGCCAGCACACGTCACGATGATAAATCGAGCGCGAGAGCTACCAGCCGGGGGCTGCGGAGCATGGTCACCCTAGCGAGACACAATCTTTTCCTATTAGCCGCGCATGGAACCTTAAAAACGTTGCCAAAAAAAGTGGGGGGAACGTAAAAAAAAAACGAGGAAAAGGATCTGGCGACGCGACGCCGTGAATTATTGCGCGGCCGCGCCCGCGCGAATTTAATATTTCGCTGGGGCCCAGACTACTGGAAATGCCGTTACGCAACTACCCGTTTCTGCTCGTTTTAATAATAGTAACGCGACTTTATGGCACCAAGTGAAACGAGGCTCAAAAATTACCCTCCTGATCACGATGTTTGAAGGGGTTTCTGCACCGTCCATTCCCCTCATTCTACATTATCAAGCAGAAAACCCATTGCTACCGAAGGGGCACCGATAATTTGTCTCTCTGACACTAAGTCCCATCATCGGACGCAGCGGAGACGGTGTAAGGTGATCACCGCAAATGAGACACCTTGGACAATCTATAATTATCCTCGCCAATGCATCAGGGGAGTCGAAAAAAAAGTGCAAAGCCGTGGACTGGTCGCGGTTAAATGATAATCGCAGGGCCGCTATCACCGCGCCAGTGCGTTAATTCACTTAAGGGTGGCAGAGTAGGCCGGGTGCCATAATCGGTGGCGAAGCTGACGCTATATTCGCTCTAATAATAATAAGCGATCGGTCCTCCGAGCGGTTGTCCACCAATTTATTATAGTCATAATCATGAATATGGTCGACGCTGTCGCGGCCAACGACAATTTATTACCACTACCATTATTATCGCGACTCCAGAGATATACGCGTGCGCCGGTGCTGGCCGTATTCCCATAATCATCGTTACGCTCGTCCTGGGCCAATCGCGAGCAAAGAGGAGGCAAAGTACCGTAAAAAAGCTCATGGACCATCGTTATCCTGATAACTAAAGCTCCCCGTTTTTAGACGCACACTGATCTCCATGGAATTATGCAAGGCTCGCGGTACCATCCACTCCTTGGGAAGAAGAATGATAATTCACCCCAGAGGGAGATGCCCAGAGTCCTAGGTGTTGCGATTCATCGATCAGGTAACGCCACGGAGAGGAAAAAACATGGAAATATGAATGCCAGAGGAGCCGGGAGGGCTACAGAGCGCGTCGCTGAAGAGGATGTTAAAAAATTGACAAGACACGCAGAAATCTCAACGCGGAGCGAGTCACATCCGGCTTTCCGCTACTCGTCGGGCTTTCACGTCCGTCAAAAAAACACAGAGATTCGGGATTTGAAACGGTGGATCAGCGGCGGCAGAGAGCAGACAAAGAAGATGCGCCGGGAGCAACGAGCGGATGAATGTAGGTCTGGCGAGGGGAAAAGTGGAAGAAGAGCGCGGACAAAGAAGGAGCAACGTTCTGATGCCGGTGGCTCTGTATTGTCTGATCCGCGAGTTCCATGGCTGGATACGTTCGCGCTACTTCCTGTGGCAGCGGGAACATTTAGCGCACCGTTCTCTCCGAATTAAATAGGTCAGAGATCAGCGGGAAAGGATCCTGGACTCCGCAAGCTCAGAAAAATATACTGCAACAGCTTAATGATCACGAGGAGCGACTCATCCTTCCTTATTAGCAGTGCCACTGAGCTTCGAAGAATAAAAATCGAAAGAGGTAAAGGAGCGAGAAGCTAGGAGACGCGAAGCAATTTTATGGGGGATTGCTTCCTTGTGTCCCCGAGTCCGAGGGAGCAGCGAGCAGTCTCATGAATTCGAGCGGAAAACCGAAAACCCCCGATCGCCTTTTTGCCGTCTCTCCAGCTTACGAATATGGCAGATTGGTACAGCAGCCAGGAGAACGCAGTTTGGCTGGTTGGAATGCGTCCATTTTCCGGGAGGAACGAGGGCGTCTCGCCGCCGAGTTCCCAGAAGGCGATGGTAAAACAACGAATCGAAGGAGCGTCGCGGCGCCGGGCGTAGAGCGTCGCTCAGACACGAGCCCGGCCAATCGGGAGGACATCCATTCTCGTTCTCCTACCTCGTCCCTTTGCTTTCAATTTACGCTCAGCGTTTTTGTCGCCCGCCAATTGTTCTTTCAGTTTCCCGCTTGCGCCCGGAATACACGGGAAAACCATTCGGCCTCTCTTCGCCGTGAGTCTGACAGTCGACTGGGTGGTCGTAAGATCTTTACGTCGCAGCTTATAAGGGAAGCTCGCCCGCTAGGAGATTGAAAAGGCTGCGGAATATTCGGTGTGCCTGCACGACGCCTCTTCGCAGTGGGCCAGCGCGACGTAGAATTTTTCCCTCCGCAGCGTCTACGCATCATCCGAACTTCAATTTCCCCGTTTCCACCCCCGTGCCAGCCGCGGCAAATAAAATAATTGTCATCGAGCAGTGACGCATGTCGCGGCACGCAGACCCGCAGGGGGACGCGTGCGTCTAGGGGTAAACCGTGTGGAATAGGGCGTGTAACTGCATTTTCTCGGCGAGTTTCATCCCTCTGGAGCCATTCGCCGGGGGATGAATACGGCGGCGCGGTCCGACCGGGAGGGAGAAAAACGCGAGCGATCATGTGTACAGCCGCGGTTTTCCGTAGGCGAAGCTGGGCGCGGATCGCCGCGAACAGAGCTTTCTTTTCATTTCGTAACGAGGCAGGGGCTGGAAACTCCAGCAAAACTTGTGGATCAGTATTTGCGCGCCCTCTAAGCCATGAAAGATTCTGTTTGAACTAAAGTGCAATATGGCGGCTCGCGCCGGAAAAATTAAATACACTCAAAATCTGCGTACTGTAATATGTAGAATAAGAAATACATTTGTTGACACGTTAAGAAGATTTGGATAATGCCAACAAATGTATCTCTTACCCTACATTTTGTATTAGATACTTAATTGTAAAAAATACAAGTAGAGATTAGTGAGTGGCTCAGATTTTTCTTTGAAAAATGTTCCTTGTATTCAGTTTAACAGTTTGCTTAAACAAGTAAACACTAGCGTTTCACTCCCTTTACACTTGTTTTCACTTATAAGACAGTATAAGTCTCAGCCGATCGCGTATGTACAGACACAAACGCAACTGTACCGCGTCACTAGCGCCCTCTAAGCTATGAAAGCCTCTTCTTTCCTGTCTAAACGCTATTCCGGAAGTTCCCTATTCAGTTTCCACCCACTGTAACGAGGTTAGAAGCCCCTGGCACCGGCAGAAATAATTCTTCCACGTTTGCTGCACGGGGGTCGGGGGTGGCGCTGCGTTCTCCTCCTTCTACTATCCGCAACTGCCAGCGCTTACTTTTCCAGCGGGGCTCCCTGCCCTAGGGGGGGCGGGAAAAGCCCGGGGAAACTGATTGCCTCGGCTTTTCGCGAAATCATGGCGTTATTTATTTTTATTCCGCGCGAACGTACCGCGAAGAAGCTCTCGCGGGCCACGATCTACGACGGGCGCTCCCGTTGATGCGTCACGCTAAATCATCGAGCGCCCGGGAGTATTTATTTATCGTGGACGAGGGGTGCGCAGCCCCGAGAGGCAGTCAGGTGAACGCGCAGTAAATTCGAGAAACTTAAAAGAGAGGCGTTCTCGTGATAAAGGAACGGCATTAAAGGGGGTAGTTCGAGGGCGAAGGGCGACTTTTCAAACCCGGGCCACCCTTTTGGAGTGGCGAGAACGAGCAACAGAGTAAACGTCTCAAGATTCCTGCGGGCCTTTGAATCGAGAGATTACGTTCGTGTGTATTTTAGCTTAGAGAAGAATCGGCTGCTTCAGACATCACTGTGTGTATTTTATCTATGGTCTCTCCCACCTTGCCAGGCTATGGTACCTACTACCAAAATCTACCGTTTTTCTTCTTTTCTTCCGTGAAAAGTTGTCGGACAACCGCCACAGGCCAATTGTCCACGAGAATTTCCAACCCCCCTTTTTTTCCACGGAGATCCGAGCCAGCTTCCACGAACACCTTCGCCTCTGTCTGTGGAAAGTAAATTGTCCTACGCGTGCTAGCTATATCGCTCGCATAGAAGGACGGTTTATTTATCGCGGATTTCGCACGGTGCCCGGGCACCCTCGCTCGCTTTTATGCCCCGCGGAACAAAGCTGGAACTTTCGGTGCGAGCGACACGGACGAGAGCAAGGAAAGCAAGGAGAGCAGGGAAAACCCAGGGGAGGATCGTATTTTGTTCCAACGACGTGGTCGGTTCGAAGCTTCGCTCGGTGCATTCTCGTTGCTCGCTCCAGTCGGGAGAGGAGGGAAAAAAAAATTCCTTCGTCTCTGCACGCTGTTTACCCAGATTTATGGTCCAGCCCCCGTCACAGATGAAATTTCCATGCCGATGGAACCGGCCAATTTTTCATATCGCGATCGGGTCTTGTACGCCCCTTCGTAACATATTTTTCAGTCCTTACGAGCAAATGAACGAGCTTCATCTATCATATTTACAGCGCGCTGAATAGGGCACGCAGGACGATCTATCTGGGAATCGTTCTGCTCGAGTTCGCTGGTACATCTGCGAAATTGATTCGCCCGAGAGCTCTTCCTGCTACTTGGAGGGTTCAACGGGGAACACGGAGGTTTTAGCCGAATGACACGGTTCCATAGCAGCTTCGTATAAAAATGATACTCGAGGCAGTCTCCGTAGTTCGTCACAATGATGCTTCGATCACTCGCACGCGTTCAATCAACTCGGCCGCGACTTTCAATCCAATCTCCGAGCAGAGAGGCACGATTCAAATGTCTCCGGTTCGCACCCCTTTCACGGGCCGAACGAAACGCATCGATCATATTTACAGTGCGACAGAAACGTAATCTTGTTGTCGACGAGGATCGCCGAGGCAAAGCCGAATCGGGGAGCAGGAAAAAAAAAGGGGAGAGAAGAGGCGCGGCAGGGGAGAGAGTGTCTGTGGCGCCATGGGACCACCAGACCTTCGCTCCCTCGTCTTTTTCCCCCGTTTCGTTTCTCTCCTCTTCGCTCCCTCCTCCCTCCTCTACCAAACGAGACACGTTCCAGTCACGTAACCCTAAATTGGTCAATTATTTCCCAATCGTCGTCCCAGCCGCCGACGTTTGCAGTCCTAGGGCGCTATGTGACTATCCGTGCCAGACAATCGCGGCGTTTTCTTAGATAAAAAGCCCATCGGGATATATTCAGCCCTATTTCCGCGACTCCGGGCCCGGAAAACGGGCAGATTCCTACGAATCAAGATCGTCGGCTGATAGAACGCCGCGGTCGGGACGAACAATGGCAGAAATTTATGAAACCAGTGAACCCGTGCCCCCTATTTTCCTCTAACGTGCCCAAGCGAAGTATTACGGTCTGTTATTCTCCGTCTATCGATGGCGGAAGCTCTCCTGTTGTACGACCTTCGTTCCACTGATCGCCTCGATTCTTTTAATTTCTATCACGTGCGACAACACCCTCCTTTCCCACCCCCTCTTTCCTTTGTAAACGAAAATTGGGAAGCTTCCATTTCCTGCTACGTTGCTCCCGATACTGTAGCAAGCCTCCGAGACGATACTACAGCTTTTAATCATCGGGAGCTACATAGCAGGGACCACCCCTGTCTCCCGGCTGTGCCTCCCGAATGCATCGTCCGCGACCAGGAAAAGGAAACCGGCGAAAAGACAAAATGCTAATGCGCCCATGTGGTTCCAATTGCACCACCCCTGGCCGTCCTCTCGCTCCCCGCCCACGCATGACATACGACTCGCTTCTTTTTTGCTCGTGGGCATGTTCTTGCTAGCGCCCCGGCGCTCTTTAATCACCTCTCTCTCTCACTCTCTCTCTCTCTCTCTCCCGCGCGGCCTGCATAAAAATGGCACGCCGCGATTTCTCGCGCCGCCAGACAAAACTCCGCTCCTGTTCGCGGGAGCTATTATCCCGGCGGTTCGCCGGAAAACGTCCAGCACCGCGACTTTGGGGAAAAACCCATCGACCCCCGTTCATAGGCGCATCAACGTTTTACGAGCCGGAGCAGCTCGAACGCAGCTCGTGTTTTCGCGCTGCCTCGCGGCCTCCGTAGCGGAGCTCTGCTCTATAAAGCGAATCGTTAATCGCGCGAGCAGCATTCGTAGAACAGAGATAAAAAGAGCGCTCCGCGGAGCGCGAGCTTCTCAAACAAATATTCGAAAAGTCGGATTTCATGTTTCACTGTCTGCTTTCTCTCGCGAAAGGGGAAGCCTGCTCGCGCGTTCCCGTGCGTGATTCAAAGTGAAAATCGAAGGGCTGCCGTTTTTAGCAGGAAGCTCGGATCAGCCAAGCGAATCCTCTGTCCAGGTGCTGCATACACTTTGGATATTTAATGGGAGCAGCTAGAATGAGCTGGCCAGCTGAACGTATACGTGCCGCGAAGCGTCTGCTCTTTTTGCAACGACGAATAATCTCCCCGTTGTCCAAATTCCACGCGTGTCCCGTGCTTTCTACTTTCTACAGGATTTGTACTGTCCGCAGTTCCGGTTTCGCGCGACAGCAGCCAGCGGACCGTGCGCCCCGCCCGTCCCAGGGATAATAAAACCGCGAAACCGTGACAATTCTCGCGGACTCGTAAAAAAAAACCGTATTAAACCGGCGGATTGAAAGCTCGTATTTCTCAGACGCCCGGAAGAAAGCCACCGAGCCATCGGAAACTTTCCCCCGACGATCGGGGATACCCGAGTTCTGCAACTTCCCGCGGACAATGTAATTTCCAGCGGCCAGATGGATAGGTAATTTTCTTTCCAATAAATATCCATCGGCTGAATGGAAAGATTCCTCGAGATTCGCGGAGCTGGGCCGCGCTTTCCTCGATAAAATTCTGCGCTCGCAGCACGGGAACCGCATCAGCGTTTGCGAATTGTTTGACAAATTCGTCGGCGAGAGCAGAGTGCCGTGGACAGTACATTTCTCGCAATTATTTCAATTATTCCGCCCAGTGAATTCTGTCCGAAACGCGAACACTGCTCTGGACAAGGGATAATTATCAGGGAAACGTTATTCACGAAGGGGACAAGCAACGGACGGAGATACAGCGGTGGCCAGAAGAACGTTCGGAATCGGTAACTTTAATGATCGCACAGAATTCTTGTCCCCCTGTGTTCCATACGCAAAGATACAATTGCTCGGTGCTAAATTGCTATCCTGCACCGTTCTAAACTTTCTTCCGACCGCCGTTGTGCACAAGTGGCAACGAATTCGCGTGGCTCGGCTACGCGGCTGTATTATAGACACGATGGGAGGAAGCTGAACGAGTGGCTGTCGTCATAAGACTCGAAATCCCTGACGTTCGTTCGACGCCGCTATTTCAAGCTAATTAGCCGAGCCATTAATCAGAAGGGGCCAACTTAACGTCGCAGGAAAGTGACCTACGATAACAAGCGACGCGTAGAGTCACCACTCTCCACCGAGTACCTTATCTTTTAATTAAACAAAACGCATAACCAAGGGACCAAAATAAATGGTACCTTTGAACTATTTTTTCTCCCCAGACACGGGCAGATAAATTCTGTTAAAAGATCGCCGAAACGGTTCCGTCACCTTTTAAAATAAATTCCTACATCCCAGGGTTCTGTCTGTTCCTCGAAGCGATCCCGCCGCCGATCGTACTTTTCGTAAGTCCAGTTCATTTATAAAATAGTTATAAAAGGGTTCGTTGTTAATGGGTGGGCCGGCTGGGCAGAGTACAATACGCTCCTCAGTACTCGCCACGCGGTCGACTTATCGAAATTACGATTTCAAGGGGAAGGGGGGTCGATCTCACACCCTTGCAGCACGGTAAAAGATTCCACTTGTGTCTTCAGCCTTCGATAATTAGAGCGAGAGCACGAGATGCCCGTCGTGCAAGGGACAAATTGATTGCAATTAGCGTGCGCCTGGAAACGCGACCGAGTAGGTAGGCAATGTGGTTCTACGCGTCAGAAAAGTTCTCAGAACGACGAAAGCAAAACAGTGAGAGGAGTGTTTCGAGAAGTCGTCATCTGGAGTGTATAAATACCGAGAAATCCACGGTGAAAAATCGAAGCGACCCCTGACACGGTCGAGAGGACAAATATGGGTGGCGCGGGCAAAAATTCGTGACTTTTCGTCCGGGGAAGCGGGCGTTTTTGCCGTCATTAATTCCAGGGATATCGTCGGCGTCACGGCGAGGGTGGGTTTCTTTTCCCCGTACGAAGAACAGAGATTATGGATCCGCGTCTTCTCGACGGACGAGCGAGCGAAAGAACAGGGCGGCTGCGAATCTTTCGAGGCTCGTTCGATGGAGCATCGCGAATCGAAGGAAACCACCGAGGACTTTCTCTGAAATGAGGATTCCGCAGCGAGGACTGGATCAAAGCCAAACGCGCGAGCGGTTTTTCTTTCACGAGACATTGAAGTTTCGTAGAGTAACAGAAAACTACGTTACGCGGTAAAGAAGTGCTCGGGTCGCGTAATTATTCCAACCGTAATGTATGGAGCTGCGGAGCCAGCAAAGAGCACGGAACTAATCGGAGCGCAGGAATGGAGAAACCACTGCTCTCGATTTCCTCTTGCTCAGAACGCAGGCTCTATCGACGAGGCTCCCCCATAAAAGGGCCTTCGACATCGGCGTCGGTCAAAGCCAAAGTCACGGTGAAATAATCTTGGGGCCGGGATGTTTTTCTTGGGAAATGGGAATCTCGATGGGAGAGGTCAGAAGGACCGAGACGGACCCGCTTGTAAAACACGCGTCGCGCATTGTCCACATTGTCCGGGGCGCGTTAAAGTCGATGGAAAATGGCGGTGACGTGTTCGAGCAATTTCCTTGGGCGTTGCACGGCGATACGCGAAGCGCAATTATTCCATGGATATCGAAGCCAGAGGATCGATTAGAAAGGAGTTACGAGACCGAGAGCTCGAGTAACGCCGGGATCGCTGGCGAAGGTCAAGTCGCACCTCGCCGGCGCGCCGGAAGAAGAGTTTCCACGAGGTGATGCGGCTCGAGGCACGACAGATATTCGCAAGGTCGAAAGTAATTAAAAGTGAATCGAACCAGGGAGACAGAAGGTGGGGAGAAAGAACGCGAGTACTCGTGGGTGAGCACGATTAGAGCATTACGAAATGAAGACATTCTCTCGTGTACTGGATGCTCCGAGGGACGCAAATGGGGAACGAGGAATTCCTGACGTAAACTCCCGCATGACGAGCTCGGAGTACGTGTATGAATTCTCACGAAGAAGGAATCGACCTAGTCGAAGCCAGCTTTAGACCTCCTTGCACGCTGCTGACTACAGGAAAGTTCAATTCAGTGGATTTTACCATCCCGCAAATGGCCTCCAGAGGGCCTCGAGTTAATCCTACGACTACTTCTTCGACACGCAACGCGTACGCTCGCGATTTATGCGCGCGTTGCGCCACGAGCCCGTAAATCCCATCGCAATCGCGGCTGAAAAAAGACAGCACATAACCCGTGCGGGTAATCGCTTTGACCGCATACCGACATCGCTAAAGACTGTCGCCCGAGTCGATGAAAAAGCCCCGTAATTGCACCACGCTAAACGTGCAACCCGTTATTCAATGGCTCGTCATGGCAAGGCCATCGATATACGAGTCGCGAGCTGTTTCTGCGAACAATCAGCGTGCGGCGCTTTTTTCCCCGCGATAAAAAAGGGGAATCGCGTTACCGTTAACGTGGTTCGCGACGGAATCCATCCCGCCGCGGATGCCGTGCCTTGGTAGCGCTAAATTCTGCCACGTCCACGCTTCGTAACCGGACACTGGTCGCTAGCCAACACGAAGACTAGCGAGAAAACCGCACGGAGCCGGACGCCGCGTCGCCCAGTCTGACGAGTAAAAATCCATTTTTCCGCTCGATCATCCTTCGAGCAGTAGTCCGGAGGAGTACCGGCTAGCGTGTTACGTAACACCGTGCCGATAGAACCGGTGTAAACGGTGATGGTGTTCGTTGGAATTTCGAGCGAGTTGCTGGTCACCGGGCGGAGGAAGTTGCTGGCTTCCGGGGACTTGTGAGCCGACGGGAAAATAAATTTCAAGTTTCGACGGCAGTCAAACTGGGTTGACAGTCGGCGGCTTTAGTCTCCACCGTGAGGATGGAAACGTCGATTTATTTGGGCGTCGCGGGCGCGATCGCCCGGAAATAGAACCGCCGAACTCATGCTGGCGGAGCTGGCGATTTAAGAAGCGGAGTAAATTTCCGGGGACACGAATTATTCTAGACGCGCAACCGCCTGAGAGTCGAGCCCGAAGTTAACATCGGGGGGAACTGGATTTTACCGATGAGCATAATTGAGTGGAATTTTTAAGGCAGACCGTGGCCACCGTCGGTTACCGAAAGACGGCCGAAGTAATCGAATTAAAAACGCTCATGAATTTTAATGCTTCCTCTCCCCACTTAAAACGAGTCCTCGTTCGATACGTGTCTGTGGTTGCTAAAGAGTCGCCCAAATCTTGTGCCACTTGCGCACTGACTTTTGATTGCTGGGAATAACAACTTCTGGGCTTAAGAGCACGCAAGTTCCAGGGGTAAACATACATGAATGCATCGAGGCTTGGACAGAGAAAAAGTTGTTGTGAACGCAGAGGCTATTACTCAGAGCGGTCTTCTTAAATAACAGATATCGCCTCGATTAATGTACTGTCAGATCAACTGTACGTAGTCCCAAGTAAACACCGCCTGCCGACCGTATCGATACGGCCAAGTTTGCCCGTAAAAGGTCTCAGGCGATGCTCGATGATAAGCCCAAGGAAGGGAAAGTTTTCGCGTGCTTCCCAGCCGGGAGGAGCACCGAAGGAAAAAACAACAAGAGACCCGAGAGTGCGATTGTGGGTCACTAGCCGTCCCACTTTCTCCTTTCCCCAGGATTCGTCATCGATCCAGGTCCACCGAGGAACCCTCGTCTGGAGCCGCTCCTCGCTGGAAGCTACATACGATCCGCAGCAGAAAGTTGGTAGGTAGGTACATATAGCGCTGGTGAAACGAAGACACAAAGGGAGGAAAAGTGCGCTCGCTCCGCGCTCGGTCAGATAGAAAATTCCCGTGGAAATTCACTCGTTTCAGGGAGCACGGGAGAGATCTATCCATTCGAGAAGCAGCCGAAGCAAAGGGATTTGCGGGTAATAGAAAGAAATACGCTCCATGCAAATTCCCCGGTTTCCCGGGCTGCAACATAATTGCCCCGTGAAACGGACCAAAGGTAAATCTGGTCGCGAGCCGGGTCGGAGGTTTCTGGCCGTGAAAAAGGACGGTACAAAGCGATAATGGTGGAAACGAGGCGAGATGCAAATGAGAATCGCTGCGAGCCGAAGAGACGGTGCAGGATCGCAGGTGTACGCGGTAATCGATTCTCGCGATCGGAACGAGAGGAGAGAAACGAGGCTTTGCGAGGGATTACTACGATTATCCGAATAATTAGCCCCGGAGTTTGAGGGGTGGGCCGGCCGGCAAATAAAGCCTGGCCAGCGAGTCCGAATTCCATCGGTGTATTTAGTCGCATAGCTCCGGCGTGGCGCGTATAATCGATGCAATGTCTCGATTGTTCACGGCTGGGACAAAAATTCAGAAACTCCCTCCCTGTATCACGCGCGAAATTTCATTACATAACAGATGTGCCTCTCAGCTTAACAAACAAAGAGCGCACCCACGGTCTTTGAAACATCGCGATATCGTTCGCGCGCGCCTTACTCATCGACAATTTCGCAAACTGATAGCTACGCGTGTATCTCGTCGTTTGATATGATATAAATCTCCCTGAACAGTCTCCCACGAGGGAGACACGGTCGACGGATCAGGGGATGATGATAGAGAGAGAAGAGCGATAAAAGACAATGACTCACCGAGCACCTCGCAGCTTCCGCTGTGCAGGGAATCTCCAGAAAGCTGAATGATGGCCATGAAGAGATCACCGAGCATCAGGCAGGCGACGTGATGAGTCTGGCACCGCCAATGCAGAACGTGATGAGAGGCAGGCAGCAACCAACCGGCGGCCAACGTCGCTGCCAGGAACACCGCGCTAATGATGAAGCCCACCGGGTACAAGGTGAACCTGATGTCGGCCGCCTGCATCACTGGCCTGAAAGTTTTACACAGGGACAGTTAATTTCATTCCTGGTACAGTTTCCTGGGTTCTCGTTGCGAAACGGAAACACAAATGGTGCATCGAGCATAGCAGAATGCCTGTTGAAAAGTTTGACTAATAGATCATTTCATTCGACTCGTGAGATGTTTGCGCAATGTACAAGGACCATCTGTCTTTGTTCTATCAGATAAGAGTCCGCTCGCGCCACGGCTGTTGAATTTCGACGGAAATCTACAACCTGTTCTCGTCGGATTAGCCGAGCGAGTGAAAGTCCCGGGGAGAAATCGTTTCGCAGTTTTCAAGATGGTCTTGGCTCAGCCACGTCTCGAGGGAACGAATAAACACGCCTCTAGGTGCTGGCAGAGAGAAAAAGAAACATTTTCTAACTAATCAAGGTGTACGGGACATCAGCGACGAGTGCGCATTCTCCACGGTGCTTGGACGACGCGTAGACACGCTTTCTACGCGAAGGTATTTGCTTGCTTTCGATCGATCGATCGACCGACGTGCCCACGGACTTTTCCACGAGTTTATCGGTCCCGTTGTGTAAACGATCGGCGTGCACCTTCGATTCCAAATGAAACGCGGCAGCCTCGAAGCGTCAGGTGGCAGACAGCGGTGGTTACCTTGTCAAAGCTGGCCGAGCTTTCCTCGGACCGCGTGTAAACGCTCGCGTTAATTGAGTTTCGAGCGTTGCTTTGGAAATTACACGCGAGACCCGCGCCGCGTAACCCGCGCGATACGTTTTCTGTGTAATTTCCGGCGCTCTTCCGGCGCGGACCCTATTACAGCCCATCGTTCTGAAATCCCGACTTCGGGCGGGACGAGGGCGCGCGTCCCGCGCAAACAGAATCCATAATATCGAGCGCTACCGTTGAAACTTACTCCAAGAACCACTTCGAGGCGTACTTGGTGTACTTCTCTCATATTTACAATCAATTCCTTTCAATCACTCTTCATCCATCAATATTACTCGCTCATAATTGTACGATAAACGCCATTCTATTTACGGTGTAATAATAGATCAATCGACAGCCGACTTCTACTTATATAAATGTTTCTTTCGTGTCATTTTTTCTGCACAAGTGTGAAAGCCCCCAAGGTGACAATAACGCGAGTACCGTACTTACTGCCCACTTTAGTTAAAATGTCCTATCTAACATTTTCAAACAACCGAGAAAACTGAAGTTTAATCATTTACTTTGTACCGTCCTTATTTTCCTTCATTCAAATTAAAACATGTTGTTATTATTTCGTAACAGCCTAATATAATTCTTTGTATTAGGTTTACCGGTAGGTGATATATTATTAACGTACCAATTAATTAATTGTTTTAAATAGGGTATTTTAAGCATTTGGAAAGAAGTTAGATTAAATACATCAGACTGTTTATAAATCTTTACGAAGCACGTAGAGTTTTCTAACTTAGAAGGTAAAAGACGTGTGGAACTCCAAATATTTATCCTAGGCAGGACAGTTTAACTAAGGAGGGCAGCATATGCGTAGAACGGTAACCGGCTCTGTTGTTTCAAAACAAATACCCATAGACCTCGAAAAGTTGAAGCATTCGCAACCGAAATGGTCAAGTATATACGCTTTTCCTTTCGCGATCGATAGCAGAAAATAAAAGGTGGTTCCGAGGCACGTGAATCATCTCGAACGAGGATGACGCGCGGATCTGACCTAGAAATTCTTCGGGAGAAGAGTGAAAGTGTCGGAGTGAACTTTTTCTGGAGGTGTCGTCAGTTGAGGCTAACAAAGGGGCATGCCCATCGAGCTACCATCTAACGGTGCAATTAAGCCGTGCCGATAAATCGAGATCGGGACAGCCGATACTTTTAACCGGGCAAAAAGTCGATTCGTGCACTGCGCCGCGAAGTAGGTCGCCGCGATCCAGCCGCGCTCTGTTCCGGCAAGGCCCGGAGAGCCCGATCGACAAATAAATTCCAAGGAAACAGATTTTCGTCGTCGACCCGTTCCGTTGACCCCGATTTTCGCACTCGCGGATCTCGGAAACCCGTCGAAAGCGCAAACACCGGCTCAATTATTATTTCAGATGGCAGGCGTCGTTTATTCATTATTCGCCAGCCCGCGGTACCGTTTATTTTTCTGCCGGCTTACAGAAATGCTCCAAGTGGATACGTCACGGGGCGTTTCGTTCATTACTTTAATTTCGTCTAACGAAGAAACGCGCTCCGCCGAGCGGAACTCTCGAGCTGCGCTCTGTGAAGGAGCGCCTCGAGAAACGCGACACGCTAACGAGAGAAAATCGGGCTACGGACTCTGAAGAAAAAAAAAAAAAAACGAGAAGAGAAAGAATAAGATTTCGGCCCGTGTAATTACGCGAGCTCTCTCCAGCGGTCTACCGAAAGGCTCGGTTGCTCGAGGGATCGATGGACGGCAGTGTAATGATACGTCGAGGGCTCACCTTTGCGATGCGTGCTCCCAGCAGGCGAACACCTTGGCAACCAGGTTCAATTCTTTGATCCTCTCGACGCAGAACTGGCCGGTAGGCAAGGTGATCCCGTGTAATTCCAGGCCACCGTCCGCCAGTAGCGCGGCATCCTTAGCGTCACCTATAATCGTGAAATTGTCGTAGTGCGGGCAAGTCGGGAAACCAGCGACAATTTCCACCGAGGCAGATGCGTTCGGTAGCAGTGGCGTTGCGTTTGCACCTTCCTTCAACGGTACACAGGTGTTTCTGAAAAGAAAACGATGCCTGGGTGAAAACAAGAGGGATTGAGAAAGATAGAGGCATTCTGTGAAATAGTAAAAGCCTGGGACTCTCGTGCGAAAGCTTCATTTGCAATCTTTCGCAAGCATGGAATCATCATCGCTATTACCACGAATCAGCTCTTTTAGCACCGAGCTAGCAGAAGCCCGGGCCACTGGTCGCAATAAATTAATTGAAACGGCTAGTCACGTAGAATTCGGGTTCGCCGGAACCGCGGTACTCGGAATTTCAGAAGCGAGCCGTCCTACACAGCTCTCGGCGTAAACAGTCGACCCGCGAATAGAGAGAAATCGCACGCAGGAACAGGAGGCACCGAGCGCGATAAAAGAAAGGTCGTATCGCAGGAATTTATCTAGGAAACGCGCGCCCAGCTACACAGAATGCCAACAAAGTCCACGGAACGTCCAAGCATGGGCGATTGGAAACGCGATTAAAACGGAGCGCAGCATTTTCTGTTTACCCCTACGTCACGTGACGTTTGCGTGATAAGCGCACCGCGTTTCAGCGAAACAGACAGCTTTCAATAAAAGAAATTAGTTCTAACGACTGCTTCGCACGAAATTAGACAGCGTCCCAATGAATTTAGAGACTGGTGCCTGCGCAGCGTTCCTTTCAATATTGTTACAGGGATACTGTTTTCCTAACCCTCGAGGTTTAAGGGCACAGATTATTTTAATGTTTGTATTATGCCATAGGCCGGTGAATATTCTGTTTTCCTTCTCTCATTGAGGTGCCAAGGACCCGAACCCTAATTTATTGCACCCTGAGTCACCGAGGTGTCAGAGTTTGTAATGAAATGCAGAATTCCCTTCAGACTTGTTTACACTCGCTGGTTTTCCAACCAAGTGTGATTCTTTCTACCTACGACCTCTACCGTTTCGATTTCATTTCCCATACGAGTTCTGTGTGCATTGCCCCGAGTCCCACTATACCCTCGACGATGGAATATTACGAAACCGGTATTCGGACCCGGATCTTTCGTTTACTTAAGCCTATAGCTTCCCTCTCCTTAAGTCTAATGTACGAAAAGGGTCTATCCTCTCTGCAGGATTTCGTTGACCATTGTAACTGATACGCTCGCTCTCCTACCCGAACCTTCATTCTTCGAATCATCTACAGTTCGAACACACGGTTATTCGGAGCCTTCGAAAGTTTCTCAGCGAAATCGCGCGATGAGATTGGTGGTTCTCATTGATTTTCATTCAAGAACTCACTTTTCTTCGTGGAAAGCCGCATCCTCGCCGCAGCACCGCCGTATCCGTGGCCTCATAGTTGCGGCCGCGTGATTTCCCTCCATTCTCTTGCGCACGCAAATGAAGAAAGCGTTCGAATCGGCACAGTACTCGCTCGGTCCGAACTTCTCGTCCGTGTGAACGTCGACGATCGCGTGCCCGTCGTCAAGGAGGATGATGGGGTTCGTGCTTTTGTAGGGCACATAGGTCAACACCGAGTTGTCCCCGCACTCTGGCTTCCGTCCCTCGACCACGTCCCACTCCGAAGGCGGGTTCTCCAGCACTATCTGCTGCGACGGCGAGTAAATGAAGGGTGCCCACTCGTTCTCGGCGGCCTCGCACCGGATCGACGCGTTCGGATCGCCGTCCGACTTCTTCACCAGCTTCTCCTTGTGCCGACAACACCTGAGGAACGTCACTCGCTGGCGCACCGAATTGCTCGGCTCGGAGAGCACCGCGACCGCGATCGTCGCGAGTATCGTCGCCAAACGAACCGCCTTCATGGCGACAGCAGTTTCCCCGAGCGGACCCCGAAGCAAGCGTTTCAGCGATCGCTGCACGAGTATCACACGCGGAATTCACTCACTCGCGTGCTGTTCCGTCGATCGAAGCGGTCCCTGTTACCGAAAAACTTGGAATATCGGACAAGATCACAGGTCGCGGGTCTGGGCTGTATGTAAACAAGAGTCAACTGTGGAACGTGTACGAAATTCACTTCGCCGGAACAGTTAGCGAGTCGACTTGATGTTTCCTCCCGAAAAACTTGTACGTAGTATGTCTCAGAAAATCCGTGAAAAATCGTAGTCTGCACGAAGTATAAGCGTTTAAAGTGTTCGCAAACAATGTAAACAACTCGCGGAACGTTCACTGGTAGAAAATCTTCTCGATACGCTCGGTCATCTTTCGATAACAGAGAAAGTACATCTGGCAGCAGAGTGTCTACGACAGGAGAAGTCGTGGGAGCCTCGAAATACGCGTGTAATAAGGTACGTTTTGGCGCGTCTCGGTCGTTCGTCGGGTTCGAAGTCGGACGTGACTCACTCGCTCGAAGGTTTCGGAGTTACTGAAGCGGGCCGACCACGCGGCCACCCGTCGGGCGGCTGGGAGAAGCGTGGCGCGTCGTTGCGCGCGCACTTACACGCTGCTCCCTCCCTTATTCAACCACCTGGCTTTCTCCCTTCTTCGCAGCGACCTTCGTCGCGACGCTCTTCACCCCCACGGGGTGGATTCGCGACCACGTGCTCGCTCCCGCTACGGGCCTCCTTGCCGGAAGTGCAACGGTACCTTGCGTGGATCTCTCTGTCTCTTTCCGTGGGAACTCGCGCTCCTCTTCCCCTTTTCTTTTCGATCCCGGCTCCGTTCTTCGTCACCGACACACCAGCGTGCGTTTTTAAAATAAAACACGCCGGATTGCAGGGGGGTTCGTTATCCTGTTTTGGAATTCACCAAGCAGAGGATACTGTATAAAGATCTACTCTGCAGAATACTAACGAATGATCCGGAACGTTTGAACAAGAGCGAACGTTCACGGAACTTGGAAGGGTCAGAAGTTTCCTCGCGCATTCCACGAAACGTAAATTTGACCGTGCGTATACCACGACTGTCCCATTCCGCAGCCCGTCCCCTCGGACCTTTCGTTCGTGGAAATACTTTAGGTAAGAATCGAGAGGATCGCGGAGTCCTGGAAGCAGAATGCTCCACGGTGCTTCCGGGAAGATACGATGCGCGAGCGGAGTCCGCGGGAAAATATACAGTCGCGCCCTTGCGCTCGTGATTATTGGCAGAATAAATACGGTTTTGCGCAGGCGAACGATCTCGTATCGCGGAATTACCATCTCCGACTATGTGTTTTCAAGCCGAGCGAACTTCCTGGCCTCGGTTGCCGCGGCGCGGTTCATCGAGATAGCTGCTCCCGATCGCGCGAAGGTCGACGATGATAATGACCGAGAATCAAGGTAACAGTACACGGGATCGAGCCCATAAACTATCCGCGGAATCGACCGCGAAGATCTGCTCCTAGAACGCGTTCCAGGTAGAGCAGGCAGCCGCTCCGGGTAATTTATGGTCGCGTTATGCTCGCGAGATTAACAGTGTGGAGCAAGATACCGTTCGACGAAGCCAGATCCGCCGGCAGACGGGTGGTTCTGTAAACCATCCTTCGCTTTCGTTACCGCGAATTCTCCCGGTCCCTTCGTTCCTGCCGATTTCCCCGGCCGATTCCACGCGTTCGGGCAGAAATTCACGGGGAAAAAGAACTCGAGAGGGACGAGCCCCGGTCGTTTCCTAATTAATGGATCGCCACGCTGGGAAAACAACGCGATACCATTTCACGGGATTATTTATAGCCAGCCCTCTGATTATTAATTGCACCGCGCTCGCGCAAACACCATCTTTTCCAAAGTTTCTGCAACGTCCGAAAGTTGGTGGCGCGTTCAGAATCCGCGAACGAGAAATTGATTTAAGCGACGTCCCATCGCGGAGCATCCACGTCGAGTAAAAACCGTCCCACTGGCTGGTTTTTACCGCGACGCCGCTCCACTCCGGCCAGGACGAGGAAGACGCTGTACCAAGCCGACGGGCGGAAACGCTTTAAAAGTTTCGGACGGCGCCAATTAAACTTCTTCGCCGCGGCGAAAATTGGGAATTTATGCCCGGGCGCCGTGGCTCGTCAATTAAAATGTCCTTAGCGTCCGTGACGATGGTGGCTGGGTGCAGCAAAAAGGGGGAGGAATTGTTTGTCGGTGGCTGCGTTTTTTTTCCCCCCCCCGTCTTAACGCGAAACTTATAGCGAAATTAGGGGTCGCAGGGCGGAGGATGTATGCGGCAATTACGCGGCTGTCTCCCCTGGCGGCTGAAATATCGCGTGGCTGCAATCGAGTCTGGCCGATAAAATCGTTTTTCAAAATTCGTTACGAGCACGCGCGACGCCGGTTAATAGGAAGCTTTGGAATTCGGAGCAGCCCTGGCCCCCGCGTAAATCACGTGGATCCGCGGGCGCGCCGGCTCTCGGTCGCGTCGCGACGCAACGCGTACACGTTAATAGGCTCGCACACGCGTGCACCCTCAACGTAATACAGATTTTATCTACCCCCCGGCCGTTGTCTACGGCCGAAGGGCTGACCGGCCAGACGGTTTGATCCGCGTTGCTCGGACGATTTCGAAATCCCGCGGAATCATTGCTCGATCGAGCGTTACTCATTAAGGGAATCGCTCGTGCCCGCTTTCCAGATCGTATCTCGAAAATAATGCGCCACGAGGACCGTCCGATAATGCAACTGCCCACCCCCCTCCACTTTATCTGCTTTATGAATTGCAAAAGGTAATCGAGCCAGGGTCCGGTTTTGTTTGGCTAATTGAACGGCGAAATAATTGAACCAGGAGGAGACGATGTTGCGACCGATGGGTAGCACTGCCGAGAGGGGTTGTCAAGATAGAGACGCATCTTTATTACACAGTTGCAGGCTGGGACGTGTCCAGGTATTGGGACACTTACCTTATCGTAGGAAACGTTTCGGGAACGGCAGGAAATATTTACCATTAGCTGGCAGGAATCGGTGCATTATTCGAATCGGGGGTGCTTTACTGAATGATACACTAAAGCGTCCAGCACCTGCTACGCAGTGCAATCCGCTTCGAAGAAGACATACTGCGCTCTCATAAAAGAAGTCTTTTATATCTCGCAGGCTATTAACTCGGCGTCCTGTTTGTTTCTACTCGCGTGCTCCAACGACGAGTTAAATTTATACCGTCAACCTTCAGACAACCTGTAAAATATTTACACCCGGGAGAAAGACGGGCAGCGTGGAATCGCTGTCCGACAACACCGTAAAATGGGGGGAAAAAAAGAGAGGAGAACACGACGGAATAAAGTTATTCATGCGGCAGCGTTGACGATAAGGCTTTTCGATTACGTCGCGAAGCCATAAAAGTCGCTTCCTCGTCGTCGGTCGGCGGAAAGGTTAACGCCGGGGTCCCGCGAGCTAATCTCGAGCCCCATAAATACAAGGACCCATGGGAGGAACGCGTCGTCGATCATACTGATCCGAAACGGGGGCCACGACGGAGGAAAATTAACACGGCTCCCGTTCGAAGGAGCAGGCTCGTCATTACCGTTCCCGCGATAATCTCGCGCGCAGCCCTTCGAAGCTCATAGACCGGGGCCTGGTGGATCGTGTCGCTTTATCGACGTCCATCTATGTGTATTATGCATTCTGTCGCGTGCACTTAAACGCACGGCCAGGTTCCGACCGGTCAGCCTTTCCACGACAAGGACTTTTTCTAATAGCAATTTACCCCTTATCTTTATCATCGCGACGATCCATCAGACGATACCGCTCGGGCACGTCGTTCTCGCGAAAATTAAAGATAATATCTCTCCGGGCGGCCGATAATTACGCGAAAAACCGACGTCGTTTAGGGGCCGATTAATTTCGCTACACGGTGATTACGCGATTTAACGTTTTATCGGGTTGATTGCTCTAACGGAACGATGGAATTTATCGTGCCGACGGTTGACTCGCTTCCGAGCAACAGACGGACACGGACGTTTTTCTAATGAACGCGATTATTACGCAGTCGAGAGGCTCCGGTGGCTGATCGGGGATGATTAAAATAAGCTTCGTTAATTAGAGGAACCCCCGGGGGTGGCGCCTTCGCGATTACTGCAAATTCGCTTAACTCGTCCCCGACGGTTCTGTTAGCTGGAGATTTTCATTACCGTTAGAGACGGCTCGCGAGGACCGGACGGAAGTGGGAATCAACGCGGCTACGGTGTAATTAAAAGTGGAAAAGTGGAAAAGTACACGCGCCAGGAAGAGGTACGATTAATGAGCGTTTTCTTTGCGCCTCGCTGTTCCGCCGATAATCCAAAAGGAGGACCGGCTCGGATAATTACGAGGGCATAACTCCTCCGTTCGATTGACTTATTAAACGCGAGGGGAGGGGGAAGCTCCAGGGAGGAAGTTGTCGCAGACGATCCGCCAACGGAGCACAGCTTCGGCGTGAAAACTCAATCGTAATGGGCAATAAGCGACGACCGTAAAGATCATAACGGTACATTAAGTCGAGTATCGTCTAACGGCGAGGCTGGTGGAAAGTTTCGCGGGATAATCTCCCGGCACCCCGTGCAGCCGAGCGGCTTTTCCTCTCTCGGCTTGTTTAAAGGCGTCCGAAGGAAATTTAAGGCCGTGTTTCAGACCCGACCGGTGTACACATCGGAAGCAGCCTGCCACTAGCGCTCCTATCACCGGCAATTTATGGGCCGATTGCACACTGCCCGTTCGGAGAGTGCGGTCGGTGGTCAGGGAGTGCATACACGTCCTTCCAAGATACCGCTTGCACGCTTCCTGCTTCGTGTGCACCGCCGCGCCGTTCCTTTGCATATTTTCCGCGAGTTTTCTCGGTGTACACCCGGACGGCGTCGAGAGAAACAAAGGAGGCCCCGGAGTCGATACCACGAGCAGCTGAATTTTTACGGACGGGGCGCGCTGTCGTGCGAGTGACGTTCGACGAGATGGTAAGAGGCCTCCAGCGTGCGAAGGGATCTTTGTAAACTCAATTTTCTGACTGGCGCGAGATAAGGGCTGGCCTCTTCCGCCCACCGCCGACGCCTGCAACACCAGCTCCACCACCCTCGTCACTTTGATATCGATGAGGGTAATTTACGCGAACATTGTTGGCGAAGAAGATTGATGCGTCGAGTGCGTGCAGGGGTACCGACAGGCCTCCCTTTTCTCTCCCTTCGTTTCCTTTCTCCACGTGCTCTTTTTACCCCCTGCCCTCTTTTTCTCCCTTCCTCCCCCGTTTCCCTCTTCACCTTACCCTCCCTCTTCGTTGCCGCTCTCTATTTTTCGCCCACCCTCCATCCGCTCTCTTTTCTCTGGTCCTTCCGCTCCTCCGCGGCGGCTAACATGATGAATTGCGCTTCGACACTCGACGGAACCTGTACAATTGTCCCGCGAGACTGCCCAGTCATTCCACGTATTATTGCGCGCGCGAAACTGGCGCTGTGCCTCTTTCGGGTTCATTGCGGGGCGAGGCGCGCCGATAAACCACCCCCCTCGCCTCTTGAATCGTCGATAAACGGTGAATCGATCGCGCGAGCTTCGACGCGTGTATCTTAGGGAGCCGTCCGGTGCCGATAACTCGTGGAAAACGGAGAGCGAAGATCGAGCGATGCCCCGGAAAGAGGAAACGATTGCGTAGCATCCGTGTCGGGATCGCTGAATCGGCTGGTTCCCCGAAATGGGTGTTTTATTGGGGGATATCTGCGCCGGGCATCCGCAGCTGCGTGGAAATGGCGAAACCATTCGGACAGCGACGATTCCATTCAAACCTTCATCAGAGTATCGTTTGGATCGGGGAATTAGCGCGCTGGCTGCTGAATGAATTTCATTTGTCTACGTCCGCGTGTAGTTTTTGATATCGGGAGCAGCACGTGCGCCGAACGAGAGAGAGATTGACGAACCATGAACGAGTCGCAGCCATTGCTGATGAGTAATGATGGTATCGTCGCGTGAAAGAGCAAATATTTGGCGAAGGGGCAAAACACGATGCGTACGTCAGATACGACGGTGCAGTGAGCATATTTAAGCTCGACACAATACCTTTAACAGGTAATCTCCCCGGATTATTCTAAACCGGTGTTTACACAGAGTTCTGGCTTCTTTGACACCGAAGATCGAGCGCGTAACTTGCACATCGGCCATAAACCCGCCTCTACTTCAGATCCTATCTCGCGCATTTACATATCTGCATTAACTCTTTCCGCGACAGCCTATATTTCAGCCCCTTAACGATCCCTCACAGGCCTTTAAATTGCTCCACCCAGTATGTAATTATTACTTCAAATAACGTATGTAACGTTAGTCTCTAGCTTCGCATTCGAGCACTCGTCGTTGAAGGTGGATATATTTGCCCTGCTCAAGGGTTCATTTGTTATTCAACGCCGCGGCGCTAACGTTAAATCCGTCAAGAGACTCGCGAGTGTTATCGCGCCAGGAACAGCTCGCAATTTAGCTCCATCGCGGGGCGTTGAACGCGCCTAGGAGGCATACCGTGCAAGATAAATCGCAGATATCGCGATGAATCACATCGACGAGTTCCCTTCCATCATCGTTAGACTCATCGAGATTGTTGATCGTCCCGACGCGCGGCGCGAGAAGACGGAACAGAGCTCTAAGCGAGTTCCGGCCGTACAAACCGTTCGCGTTTGTATAATGAATGTAGGAAAACGAGTGACGCAGGTTCTCCCATCGCGATCGTGGCAGGTCCTATCTACGATCGCGATCCCATCGTAGAATGTGCTATATGGGGACGCGCACTTAATACACCAACCCCTCGTGCACGATGCGCACAATGCACCCTTAGTCGGTGCACGATGAGCAGATACCAGATTATCAGATGCACCGTGCGGGCTTCGGAATTTTCCAAAATATCCGCCCCGGTGCTTGCGTGCCTACAGATTCTGCCAGCACACCGAGTTCCTTTCAAATGCCTCGGGGTCCCTTGCGAATTTGTCCACGAATCACTGTTTAAACAGCTCGGCAGGGAATCTGGCGTCTATAATATCGTGGCTCACAGTGGTGATCGATCAACGAAATTCAATTTGGTATTTGTCAGTGGCCTGCTACAGTTCATCGCAGACTCAATTAGAAGAGATGTGCAAAAAAAAAGGGAGACCGAATAAAGTGCGGTTCTACCTTGGAAATAGCTGACTTGATCCCTCGAACGAAACGCTCCCTGTTCCTCACTGTCGGTAAAACTTTGAAACTCGCGGAGCACCGACCATCCTCGTCCACCGTTAATATTAACAGGATCGTTTTTCCGGCGAGAGTGCGGTCCTGGGGAATGAAGTTGGCCCCCGAACAAGCGTTTCCACTCGTTACAAGATGCATGGAAACATGAAAGTGTAAGCGCAGGGCAAAAAAGGCGGCATCTGAATCGATATCCGTCCTTTTATCCCATCGCGGGAGCGTCCCGATATCCATGAGAAATCAAGGTGCAGCCTGCAGCTTGATAGAGATTCTCCTTAGTCTTTTGCGACGAACAGAGCCGTGTCTAATCGATAATCATCGGTCCGCGTCGTTTCGTCTTTGTCTGCATTGGTACGGAGTGGAGCTGGGAGGAAAACCAAGCGAGTCAGCGAGCAAAAATTAAAGGTATCGATCAAAACTGCCGCGCGAGCGCTAGGGGGGATTAAGAAAAATGTCTTGCAGGAGCACCGGGGCTTCGATCCCTGTCGGTTCCGGGTGCGTGGGCACCCCAATCGAGTTCACCTAACGTGATCCAAAGTTATCCACTGGAATACCGTGTCGTTCCTTCGTCCCTTTTGTCCCCCGTGCTCGAGGTAACCCTCGAGTCCCGCTCGCAAACATCCACCCTCGTGGGGCCAGGTCGAATTCACCGGCAGCTTGGTCAGCCAGCGAAACGGGCTTCGACATGGTAGAGCGGAGATCAGCAGCTGCGTACCATGCTCGCGGTGCACCATGCTGGTCCTGATGGATGCTTTCACGCGTCTCCTCCGCGTAACACGTGTCTATGCGGGGTGCACGAGGCTCCGCGCCACCCCACTGCGTGTACCATGCAGGCCAGATCCTTTCCTGACTCCTGTCCCTCTGTCCTCCGACCGTCTTTCCTCCAGCAATGCCGGGCAAACCGAAACTTCCCCCCGTAGTGTATCTTCCCTTCCTGCTCAGGCCGCGGACCATCCCTCCTCCTCCGCTTGTTTTTGATAAAGAGTCGCACGGCTCAGTCGCGGCGAAGGGAAGCTGCCACGAGCCCCATAGTCTTCCCGATATTTTTTCCCCCTTTCATCTCTCGATGACATCGTTCCCGGGGTATCCAATCGAGACGGTCGCCCCCGTAATAGGGCTTCGAGGGTAATGACGACTGGGTCGGATCAGACCGAATAAAACGTCGGATACGAAGGTCCTTTGTGGCGTTGCTTGCTTTCGGGGATGGACGGATCGATCGCGGGGGTGCGTAACCGCGACAGAGGCAGATGGAGATGCATCGGGCTTCTAATATGAATTATTAATGAAGCGTCGATCGCGAAATGAGTCGGCACGGCTGCTCGCCAAGGCGAAATTCGATCGAAGAACCATCGATTGCGATAGTGATCCTCTGTGCTGGCCCTATTCGCCTTGTTACAGAGTGTACCTACGCAGGATGCGCAGGGTTAAACAATCGGCAGAAATCATCGTACCACCAGAAAGTCCTCGAGCAAGCGATCCCTGTTAAGAGAACACCTGTCTCTCGGCAATCTCCGATCAACGAAGTTTCCATCCAGAAACCGTCTTCGTAAAAATCATCCAGGCAAGCAGCAGTCGCGAGGCCATTAAAATTCATGGGCAGGAAAAGGCAAAAGCCAGGGGTCTATCTACATACATTACAATTTTATAAAAGTCCCTGCTAGTGGATTTGCATGCTTCGATCTCGTGCAATCCGTCGTCCTTACGAGCGTGGTTCCGACGAATGGATTCTACCGCGGTTTCGGGGAAGGGCCATGCACAACGAGCCGTTTAATTATTTTTATGTAAATGCCAAAGCAGCGACGGCCCGGGGATTACTCTTGCAATTTCGCGGGATGAACGAACGGGGCCAATTCGTGGGGTACGAGCTGGATATGGAAGAGTCTCTGGCGTAATGTTGCGAACACGCGCTTTGGGATGCCACGGGGGCTCCGTGGGGGGGAAACCTCGTGGGGCTGTTTACCCCTCGGTTGGGCGAGCGCGCGCGCGCGCGCGCTGATCGTCGACACGCCGAGAAACAGATGGCAACGTGCTCGCATTCTCCATGAGAAATTCGCCGTATATATTTCTTTGCTCATCCACGGGGCCATCAACATCCTGCGACAATCGTAGGGGGCGAGAACAGCTTGAGGGAATATGTAATGATAAAGCGTCGAGGATGCTCGAATGCTGGAAACTGCTTTCAGCACAGTTGCGAGGTGGAAGATCGTGGCGTAATCGTTTGCTAAACTTTTTCCCAGTAAATATTGTTCGTGAACGCCACACGCGAATGCAAATGTTGACCAAGTACACGGCTGAAGCGACTCGCATGCGACGGGAAGTGTCTCTAGCGATTAATTATCGCCTACGGCGTGCTTGCTGAAACTCTCTAAATAGAATCTCCTTTGTTTAACGGAGGATTACGACCGCTCGCACAGTCATGACTTATTCAATGATCTATGGGAAATCCGATACCAGAGGGTGTCTTCTGTCCTCGACTAGGGTCACCGACAAAACAGCAGGGTGCGTTTCGTTTATTATGGCTCTCGGTGCCCACGAAATCCGCGCATCCCGCTGCTTTCCTTCGATGACTAATGCCGCCCAGTTCTTGTTTGCCCCCGCGACACTCGGGTGTTTGCGGTGCAGCAATAAACGTCTCTACTTTTGTTGCTTAATGAACTATTCCTCCGGCGATTTGGACGAGAATAATGTCTGCTGTAATCGTTTCGAATGAGCGAAACGCCCCCCGGACGTCTTAACGTTACCCACCTCGCCGTATAATTTTTCTTAACGACCGTTTCAGGAACATAAGGAAGTTCCAACGGGGGCGTATTTCGTGCCCATAATCGTACGTCTCTCCGAATGCAGAGAGCGTCGTTTGGATATCGTAAAAATCGCTGCAACGAAAAATCCCTGGGAATACTAATTGACACGTGGGAGAAAGGAAATAACCGTGGTGGGCGTTAGACGAGATAGCGATGCCTGTTTCGGGCCCCGACGCCAACGCGACGCCGCATTGGGCCCGACGAGCATCGTGATGCTTAACAGCGCCCTTCACTTCGAAGACGATACGCTTAATACCAGCGATGGGTGCTGGTTCCTTCTTCTGGCGAGTCATCGAACAAGTTAATCGTCACTCTGAACATCGTTCGAGTTTCAATTGAATGATTCGAGCCGGCTGATAAATCTTGGCGCAACAAACCGTCCTCGTGAACTTTAGGACTCTACAGCTTCGAGGAATTTAAAAATTCGTAAAGTCTGCTGGTAATTAGACTCCCACAGGGAGCTTGAGATTCCTGCTCGAGGATTGTAGACGCGTAGAGTATTGGAAAATATTGAAAGTCGGATTTCCACTGATATTCGAGGGTTCGTTCACGCGTTGGGAGCGAGCTGGGCGCATCGAGGCCATCGCTGGGAGACTTCGAAGCCCTGTGCAAGCTTTCCTATCGGCAGTTGACGAGTTGACAGAAGATAAACAGCGTAGGCTGCAGTTACACTCGACGTCGGTCAGTCGCCTATCCCCGGATACTTATCCCCTGTTTTTATTATCTATTTGCGCTACGTGCGTCGTACGCGATATCGTTCCCTGCTATCGCGATTCGAGACAGATCAACGGAGATTCGTTCATCGCTGACCAACGCCGGTGACTTTGATCCCTCAGGGCTCTATAATTCATCGAAGCAATCTACGATACGATCATCAAGCAAAAGGATATAAAACGCGAGGGAACAGATACTTTCTTGTTCGCGCTCGACGATGTTTGGCAGCCTCTAACTTTAATCAGCTCATGCTGATGCGAGCCACGAATCAGCGTTTCTCTGCTACTGCCAAGTAATATGCGGCACGCAGCCTGTACTGCGTCTTTCGATCGGGCCCACAACGACTCGTTTGAGCCTGGAAATCGCGTCTGCGTACATTACCTGCTAATTAAAGCCAGGAAGATAGAAATGACGCCGGGTAAGCGTGTTTTCCGCGAGACAACGGAGACGATTGTGCGCTGGCAGAGCATTATTGTTCTTCGCCGCGTTGCGTCACAGTTATTTTCAAGTCTGACGGGAACAATCAACCACCTTGATCGCCATGTTCATTGGAGGACCATTTCGGAACGCGCCGATGAAAATTCAGACGCGATATCGCCCGACCTCAAGGAACTTGAAGGTTCTTTAATTCAGGATACAAGTCGGGGCAGGAGAGTCTTTCGACAACTAGTTACAATTTCGTGAACCGAAGCTTCGCTGAACTGAGAGGAGAAACAAAGATACCAAGGTGCCGTGTAACACGCGGTACGGTTACGAGGTTACGAAGAAAGGATTACAAGCTGCAGCTGCAGGCCGATGTTTACGCGGCTGCTGAGTGCAGCGATCCGAGAAACGGAGTTCATCCTGGATGTTCTTAAAACGTAAACCGAGCTCTAACCGTGCCTTACGTGCACACCCACTGCTGAATTGTATGTTTCGGTACGCCTTCGCGATCGCGGTGCTCTAGATTTCCGAGAAGAGAGCCTTCGATCCAACTAGGAGCAGCTGTAGAAGCACCAGGTGCGATCCGCTCGTCGTCGATTCTTCCGTGGGTCGACAAACGTCCGTGCATAATAAATACCTTCTGTTGGAACAAGGCTTCGAAAAATGGACAATACACCCTCGGAACTTTCCACTTGGACGGAAGACAGGGTGCCAAGTCGTACAATAAAAATCACACAAACGGCAGGAAGTTGGAACACTGATATATTTGGATAACAGTCGTTGGAATAATAGAGCCTCCGCTATCCACTGAACGGTACAAGCATTAGTGGCGCTGAATCGATGTTCACCGCCCCGGAAATAATCCCAGGCTATCTCGGAATCCCTCGATCCACTGTCCCGGTGCCTAGACCCACGATCTAGGCCGAAGATCGAAGCGCTACGTCTTTCAGCTGGCGAATGGTCGCTAAAGGGTCGCCAGAGAGAGACGGGCGAAGATTCAAAAAAAGAGAGCGGCCCTGGAGAGTCACGGTGTCATTGAAACGGCGAAATCAGGACGCGTGAAAGGGCTTCCGGCTGCATTCAGGTATCAGAAAGGCGAAAGAAAGAGAGAATTAACGGGTGAATGGTCGCAGACGGGTGTCCCCCAAGATCGTGCGTGTTCACGCGCGCGCCGCTTGCGTGGCCGATTATGAATAAGGATTAACCTTCATTCAGGGGCCCGATCTATTCATCCTGCGCCCTGAACGCCGACACAATGACGGCCGTACATCTTCGTTCCGCCTTGCCTCCGTTCCTTTCGCTCTCCTCCCCCTACTGTCGCTGATTTATATCGAGGAGAGTTGGCTTTTGAAGTTGCGCGCAGACGGCCCCATAAATTTCGCGCCCCTTGCCGGGGTCCGTTCGACGCGGCGCCTTTCTAACCAGCAAATTGGAGTACATTGTTAATTAAGATCGCGTGATGTCGCTGTGTCGTCCCCAGCCGTGCTTCTTCTCCAGCTTTCCAGGGGGGTGATAAACTTCTGTCGCGCGAATATCGAGCTTGGAGGAGCACTCAACCCCGCTCTCCTCGCCAAATACTTTCGAAGAAGCTTTCGTAAAGTTGCCGTTTCTCCCCTAAACTACTGCCTATCGATTGGAATCCTTCCCTCCGTGTTCACCGAGTGTTTCAGACACTTAAGCATCCATCAGAATCCCTCGAGTACCAGCGAGATCTCTGTCGGTTTATTTTCGCGAGAGGAATCGGCTGTCTCGCTGGCGGGGCGACGCCACGGAAAGTGGGTCGCGGAACGCGCGTAGAAGAGGAAACGCGCGAGTGGATCGCACTTTCACCGAGGGGAATCTCGTAATTTTTTACGGCCTGTACGAGCGAGCTAACCGGCCACCGAATGGATCCGCGTTGACAGTTTCGAGTACACTCGGGAGCGCGGCTTCGCCCTGGACGAACAGCAGAGGCGACAGCTCGCATCGTTCAGCCGAGGCGCGAAAAAAAGGGGTGAGAGACGCGAAAATTCGCGTCGAGCTTCTGCCGCCCCGATAATATTTCACCGGGGGCAGGAGCGCTCGAAGACGGGGAAAAGATTGATGATCGCTGGCGGGCGATTCAGCGCGTAACACGCGTCGCTTTCTGTTCATGGGATTCGAGAACATTGGCGTGCAATCGAATTAACAGCATCCAACAAGCTGCTCCATCCAGCCCCCAGACACTGCGATCGCGGTGGGATTTAAAATTCTATTAATTTCAACTCGCCCCCTTCGGAAGTGGAAACAAGGATCGACGAGTGATTTCCTCTCGAATCGTTAATAAAGTTTCCAACCGGGCACGTGAATAAGAAGAATGAGACGCGGCTGCTCCTTTTTGCCTACGCATCGGGGGAATTCAGTTTCCGAAGTTTTTTTCGAAGAAACTCGATCGAGGGGGGGCGCGATCAACGAAGGATGACGGTGATGTAGCTTTGATCCCTCCCGGTGGTCTTTGATCCAAGCAGCTCTCTCGTGAATCGACTCCTCGAGCGTGTCGTCGATGGAAACAGGCACCGGGGGAAAGAAAATAATTGTCGTCGTTATAACGGTGTTGATAATGATACAGGCTTCGCCTGCGAACACCGCTTCAAGGATATCGGGTTTTCATTGCGGGACACCGATTTTCCAGCCCTCCAGCAGCCACGTTAATTGAAGGTTTATGTAAGCCCGATCTCGCTGCGAGCTACGGCTCACGCGCCCTTTTTCTGCGCCGGGATAATCGTCCTTTGAGGAATATGGCGATCGCTGTTATGCTTGGAATCTCTTAACGGCCTCCACGTGGAAGGGTAGAGTCGCGGAGAATTTTAAATATTTCTTTGGGATGATCGTAAATTCGTTTCTGTTTTTTTTTTTTTTTATGTGAAACGAAAAAAGTGTAGACTACGAGAGAGCCGATAGTATTATTGAAAGGGGAGCTTAATGAAATTCAGAAAATGAGATTGAAGGGAAATCGAAGAGAAAGTTTAAGAACGAAGACAGCTGCGACGACACAGTAATGAATTATACGAAACGAAGCGAAGATTCCACGAGTTGCAGGCTTTTATCGAGCAAGTCAGAGTGTTGTGTTCTGGCTGCGGCCAGTGGATGACGCAACAGTACGATACCCGCTTATCGACGCTTTCAGAGAATACTGTATTATCCGATTTGAATAGCTGATAGGAATTTATGTGATTTATTGAAAACAGGATTCAAAGAATTCTTTAATTTTCAGTAAATTCTCTCGTTTGCTTTGAGAGGAGCTTTTAACAAGATTTTCTTTCTTATTGGTGGAAGATAACACAGAATTCTGCACAGGCTGAGACTCGAGTATTTCTAGAAATCTTTCCACAGAATTTTACTCCAGTTACAGTGTAGTCTCCCGATGATTGCACATAGTAATATTAATAAATACAATCTAAAGATAAAATTATCAACGCATTGAGCACTCACCAATCAAGTGGCGCCCTCTAAATCCTCCTGCTGCATCCAAAGTCCTGTCGATCCAGCAGGCGATCAGCGGCGCCTTCTAAACAAACGAGCAAACACAAATTCGAAAAATATATCTTCAACCTTCGCTGTTGTACACAGAAGCGCGTACAGTTATGCTAGAAGCAAATATTTGCCTTTTGCCGCAGACTAAACTTCCTCGAAACCATAACGGAACTATGCCTGCAAGCATGACTTCCTAGGACGCTACGAAAAGCACCGTGATTCATATTTCGAGGCGTGCAGGAGTCTCCGGTGTACCGGAACATCCGGCTCGTGTCGTAATTTCAGTTTTACGAGGTGACGACTGACAAAAAACAGGCATCCAACCCAGTTCCCTCCGCGAGTATGTATTCCTCGAGGATGAATCTCCACCGAGAGGAACATGGCGAAGCGATCATTATTCGTGAACGTGGTTGCAGCGGGAACAGCTTCGACACCGCGACGAAGAAAGGAAGCTTGCATCGAGAGAAAGGCCAGCTGACCAATTCGTCATCCGCTCCGCGAAATTCTTTTTACTCGCTCGCGAAGTTAAATCTCGATTAGCTGGTGCATTAGAATTTATTGCAGCTCCCGGGTTGGCGTACACGGCCAAACTGTCAGGAGAAATGTCTGAAATCACCCGTGCTATCCAGTTGTAACCACTCAGAAGCAAAGGTTCAGGGAATCTTTCCATCGCCCAACCGGGCTTCCGCAATATCGGGCGAAGAGCTCGCTGGGAATCAATTATCGCGAGTTCAAGAATGCCAATTAATATTCATGCATTCCCGTTGGCTAGCAAGAAAACGCAAATGGAAACGGATCCAGGGGATCCAGCCCGTATTTACGCGCCCTCCGGGGCTTCGATCGGAGAACGAACGAAACGACCGCCGGGTTCGTTAACTAATTACAGCCCACTATCTCCGAAGGGCTGTTGTGTCCAAGGGTATGCCTCCACTGTGCTCGCAATCGACGTCATAAGATGGTTAATGACGCTATTTTTCCCGCGATAACTTTCGATCTGGTAGGCTGCGATCGTATGATTCAAATTGCAGGGATAATTCCCCTGTTGACTTACGTCTGTCCCATCTTCTATTTGCAGTGTCAGAAGGAAGTATTTCTGGGTGTAGACGCGACTGTCTGCTTGACTGCATATCTTATGGCAGAATTCTATACTGCAAGCTGCAAGTCATCGATAAACTTTATCTACCCTTGTGAATCACAAAGCAAGCTTCCGCGTCAGGGTGCTAATAAATACAACGTTGTATGAAGAGGGAAGCCGAAGATGACATTGAAATGTCACAGATGCCTCCAGCCAGCGATTTTTCGCAGGCTTCCTGCGCCATAAACCAGAGTAAACAGATCTTCTGCCTTTCCAAGCTCGAATAAGCTGAAAAAGAGGGAGATTACGCGACGCCCACGGAAGCCTGTCAGAGGGACGATTTTGACGCTGCACAGTAGCTACTTCCGCGAGGGGATGGCTTTGTTCAAGGAATTATAAACGGAGAGCCTGAATATTGCGTTTTTAATTCGCCGATGACTGGCTGCTCCGCCGGCCAGGCAATTCGCGTAGGTACGCTCGCGGTGAGCGCGCAATTAAAAGTTTTTCAAGCTCCTCTGTCGCCTGCGGTTCCGACGGTGTTTCCTTGGTCGGCGTCGAGAGACCAATTATCAAAATACTAGAGGCATTGTTGGCACAATTCGCTTCATCCTCGAAAGGTCAGCCCTTTTCTCGGTTCACGAGCGAGCGGCAAGTCGCTGTGAAACCGAGCAAGAATGAAGCAAACGGGCGTCGGCCATCAATGAATTCGGACCGGAGTAAGTTGCACTCGGATCTTATTATAGACACACCTACGATCATTCGTAGAGTACCGATGACTCAATCGCACACCGCTGACTCACATGCGAAGAAGAAAAAGCAGCAACCAAACACCTTGCGCGTTCGTTTTCCATCAGACACCCCAAGTGTTTACACAACATCGCGCGCAAGGTATGCACATATTCTCGACGTGTTCGCGCTCCGTTTCGCGTCGACCTGAAACGATTACTAATCTCTGTTTACATGCGAGACTTCGCAGCGTAAGGGACACACCCCCTATTGCGCCACACGTTCCAGAAACGCCGGGACCCCGAATTTCGTGGATAACTCGCGTGCACCAATCCCTGATCATCGATTCTCAGGAGGAGGAGGAACTAGGTCGCAGCATCCCGAGGAACCGTAAGCCAACGAAAGTTCGATGAAAAACGAGGCGAACGGAAGACGAGCGAGAAGTTCCCGAATCACTGTGCCAGTTTATGATCCCGGCTGGTCAGCCGTGCTCGTTTTTTATTAAAGGCCGCCAAGGGGTTGCCCTCCCGGGGCACCACTTATGCAGACATCTCGCCGGGCGGTCGTTTGGACGTGCATAAACAGAACGGTTTAGCGGTGATTTTGCCGCGGAACGATTGAAAAGCTGGATCGTACGTGGACCGAATACTCCGCCAGGATCTTGTCTCCATTAAGATCGATCTGTATTCCTGGCACAGAATCGACGCTTTACGCGCAGCTAAAGGGTCGGCCAGAACTCGTAAAGCCACTTCGTTCGCCACTTTTTTCTTCGCACGGGCAAGAAAGAGCCAATGATTCGGAGGGACACATGGAAACATAATCGCGTGATCGTCGGCCACGCGGCGATGATGTCGTAAGCACGAGCCCCAAGATGGAAGAAACTGATCGAATATCCTCAGGCTTATTGCCCGGGGCCGATGGAATGGCTCGTGGAGTCCTTTATTTGGTCGTGAAACGTTTTGTGGCTGCCCGACATGGACCGCTTTTATTTCTTCATTAGAACGTTTCAACCAGAGGGTTGTAACGACGGCCAGTCGTAACGGCAGGTACCCCAAGTGGCGTTGAATCCGCGAAATGGTCAACGTTATGATCGTGCCTCGAGGATCTTCGATTTGTCCAACTTCTTCTGCCTTGCATTCAAAACCTGGGCGCACGTGCCGCGCCAGGGAGTCGGATCTTGTACAGGACACTCCGAGTACAGATTGTAAGAAGGCTGCCGCCTCCACAGATTTTTGCGAACCTAATTTGCCGAGTTGCTTCCACTGATTGGAAAGTTGATATGCAAATTTATGGAATCGAAGTCCCTGCTAGAAATCCGGGGAAGATAATTGGAGGATTTTACTAGCAAATAAAACCCAGACTCTCCTCCTTTCAATCAGACTTTCAACTTAATACTCCTCTATGCCCTATTCAAGAAGCCTTAAGATAAAAGTAATTCCAAGAAACACCCTTACCTCGTCGACCTTTAACGGAGCTTTCGACCGAAGTTCACCCGCGGACGGTCGTGCTCGCGACGTTCATTAAAAAATTGTTGAGGCGAGCCCCGGGAAATTCGCTTTCCGCGACGGTGCGCGTGGTTGGTCGAGGAATTTTACCGGAGGGCAGCCGCGGTGGCAGTAACGAGCGATTCCGCGAAACGCGAAAGGAAAGGATCGTCTAATTTTGGCAAAGGCGGCTACCTTCGATCGTCGATCCGCTCAGCGCCGCGAGCTCGCCATGTTTGAGAGGAGTCGAGCGTCTATGTACGTGGGTGTGTCGGTCCGATCGTGTTATTCGTTTATTATGCTAGCTGGCTTGCCCGGCTATATTGTGCCGGGAGGCGTTGTAAAAGCGAGGCTGGCGCTGTTCTTGAAAACGCTGCCGATACATCCTCCCCCCGATCGCTCGCGATTTCACTTTCCTCGCTGTCGCCCGAGCTCGAGGAGCTTCCACGGCTGGAGAACGCGGGCCACCCTCGGGGATCGATCAAGTGGCAAATTCTCGCGAGAGGTCTTCCGTGATCGTTTATCGGGAGCTCGGTGAACGAGTTGCTCCGTGCTCCGTGTAAACTCAACGAATCGGAAATCTTCCCGGAGGAAGAGGACGAAATAGTGTAATACTTGTTCCCGTTGCGAGACCCACGTGAAAGTTCGCGAGGGATGACCTTATCCGGAACTTTGATAGTGAACATTCTGGTCGGCGTGGTTCTCAGAAGCGTGGGTGATTATATTTCTCAGCGGACGAGCGTTACGACGGGGCAAGGATTGGTGCTTTTACGACGTCGAACCGTTGACGATCGAGACCGCCGCGATTTCTATTTCTTGCCGACGTGCTTCGCGCTCCTTTCCTGTCTCTAATTAAACCAGACTCCCCGCGGAGACGTAAACGTTTAATTTAACGCCAACTATGCTCGTAAATTTCGCGAAGGAATTCCCGGTATCGCGTTTTTCCTGAGGGAATAGGTTCGCCGAGGGACGTGCTCCCGTGGTGGAAGCCCACCCCGGCGGTGCCAGTGATAGGACGCGCGATAAAATGCGCGCCGGAGGAGGCCTCCTCTCGCTTTCCAATGGCTCGTGTCGTCGCCTGAGTCGACAGCGCTTCGAAGATTGAATCACAGGCGGAATCTCGATGATCTATGCTCGCGCGAGAAGAAAGGTTACAAGCGAAGCCAACGGAATATCTCCATCGCGGAGGATTATTTAAATCTGTCGGGTGAAGGTGCTTTATGTCATTGTCACGGCCATGCCGCTCAGGTCGGAAGCCTCCTCTTCGAGGGACACCCTGGATACTGTTACGACCACGGTTAGTTCGATTGGAAGTTTCACACCTTATCGATGGCACTAAATCGCTCATACGCAGCCGGTGATAGCATCCAACTCGATAGAATACGGTGTCCAATGAAATTGATCGGACACCCGATCTTTCCAGCAATCGCGGAGAATTCGTTTGATCGATTCGCCCACCATCAAGGGATCGTGGCGATTCTGCACAGTGCACACGGTACGGACGTTCGCGTATTTGCGACTCACGCCTCGGGGGTTCCTGCTTACGCGGCTTACGGGCGAAATAGATCACGGAACAGGCCACTTCTGCGTCGTGGCTATCTACATCCGGCGCGGCGGTGGTTCAATTTGAATATGTGTAATAATAGGAAAACGTCGGTACCCGCGGCTGCCTGCTCTCCACTCCACCGTTCCACCTGCGACGGCAACGCGGAATGCAAAATAGCCTCGCGACAGGTTAAATTGCATCGGTGTCGCGCGAATGGAAATGGAGCTGTCACGTCGGCCGAGATCGCTATCCAAAATTTAATGCCGCCCGTGACCAGTGGGTGTTCTCTTTCTCCCCTTTTTGTCTTTGACGCGCAATCTCGTCGAACCCGCGGCTGATGAGATAGGAACCAGGTTAACGAAATCCTGCGGCCTCCCCCCCCCCCCGCCCCCCGAGAATCGCATAAATATGCGCCTTGTTTCTTTCCGTTCGTATTTCCGGCGCGCTTTGTTCCATTCCAGGTTAAACATTCGCTCGGGTCTGTAGGAGGACCTCATCAATGTATTTACAGTTCGCTGGCTATCTGTACAAATGAGGTCTCTTTTTATTTTACCCTCTCCTTTGGTAACTGCAGTCGACCCTCTTTCAAACACGTTGCCCAATACTTCAAACTTCAGCTTTGATTCCGGTGACTCTCTCTTCTTCAAATTTGTTTCAACAGGCAACAGCTGATGGGACTTGACTCTAAGTACATCTTATTGATTTCGTGTCCGGAGTTTGTAAAAATTCACCTCCCTTATGCATCCTCTCTCCATTTCAATTTCGGCCCCGCTGACACAGGTGTCCTGAAATCTTATTCCACCTGATTCCTCACCCTTAGTCGCTTCCCATGAATTATTCCTGCCGGTTTAAAATTCACTGTACCCTTCCCAGTCGCAAGTACCTACAGTTCTCAGCCAGCAGCGCGATTAAAAGGTCGTTACGATCCGCAAGACACATCGAACTCACATTTGTCTACATCCTCTCGCTCCGCTTCCTAAACGACCTCTTTCGACTTCAATTCTATCCCTAAAGACACGCTTGCAACTTTATCCATCTTCGAAACGAGCCACCCGGCACTTCATCCTCCCAGTCACCCTTCATAAATCTATTCCTCCTAGTTACGGAGGCGGTATTTTTCTTTTAGCCTCGAACCGAGTTATATTGCCTCGAGAAGTCAGCTTTTATAGCGGCAATTTTTACCGAACCTCGTCCATTACTTTGCTGCGTTTATGTTACTTCCCGTGTATTGATGTATACCCTCTACTTTGCCTGAAATATTCTTTGCTCCCGCGCTTACAGCGCAGAGCCTCCGAGTACGTACACAGGCGCGCAAACTGTGTCGGAAGAATGATGGAGAAACGGCCATTCGCGAAATGCCCGAAATGCTGACTGGATATTTATCATGTGTTGTCAGGAGGAACAACGTCGCACCGGAAGATACGTCGCAGGCGGGGCAGTGCTCGCGATCACGTTGCTCGGCGTGCATCATGTCCTGCTGCGGGATGCATCGACCGTGGCTGGCGTCTGCATACCAGCTATAATAATGGTGTCCTACATTATCTGGATTTTGTATTCCGCCCACCGGGACAGGCGAAAGGTAACGAGTTTTAAATCACAGCTCCCGCGGAACGGTCGAAACGGGGGCGAGCAGGGGTCGCGCTCGAGAGGGAACTGGAAAATTGCCAGCGGGTTTGTTAAATGTTTACAGAATTTTCGGCCCAGCGGCTCGGGTTAAAGGTTTGCGGTGAACTCGACCGCCGAGCCACCCCCCTTATTTCGCATTCCCGATCAAACACACCGCGATACTTTCCAATTTTTCCTCGAATTCTCAGCGAATTTTCAGCGAAACAATGCTGACGAAGTATGTAATTACGTGCCACACAAAATGAAAGCAAAGCGACTCGTTATTGTTATCAGAAAAATGAACAAACCAGGGAGGTTCGTGCAGCGCGTATAGCCTTCGGCGAACGCTGCGGGCTAATTTTCAAAAGTTTTAAGTCCAGACGCTTCGGAGTTTTCAAAGTACGCCCTCACCGGTGGTCAGTGGGCGACGTAATTATCGCCCAAGCGGAAAGCCCTTTTACATTCCCGGCGTGAAGCTACATTTAGCTTGTGCAAATGAAGTAACAAGGGCTACTTAAATTTTTATATTCACGGGAAAAAGAAATTGCTGGGTGCCAGCTGAAACTGAGTATGGAGGAAGTATATTCCCTTGAATTTTAACCGAAGAGAACAGCAAGCGTGAACCAGCGGCAGAACCGTGCCTGAAAGGTCCGGATGAAGCGCATAATTGAACGGGGATGGAGTTCGGGAATAAACGACGTTTTGCAGAAGCAGAAAAACCGGGGCGAACGCATGGGAGGGTAAATTAGAGAGCTCGTTCGCGTAAGCGATGCATCCGCGGATGACACAACTTTTCCCTCTCGGCTTACTTTTAATCTTGTAATAAGTCAGGCGACCGGGAGCAGCGTGCTCGATGGCGCGGAGAGTAATTAAATTGCCTGAAAACCAGAGCCGATTGGTTCGTTTCTAAAGATCGTATTACGCGGGAACATCGTTCGATAGCTTTTTACGTGATCGCGAGATTCGCAACGGAGCGGAGTCCGGGTCCGCCGGTGTATCGAACCGGGGCATAATTCCTGCTAATCCAACGAGCATTGAAAAATCAAGTTTCCACGGAAATTAATCGTCCCCAAAGAAATTCACTCGACGAACCGGGATCCGTAGCATCGGCGCGGCGTAGAAGTTAGGAGCATTGAGTTACGGAAAAAAAGAGAAACGGTTAAAATAAGCGGCGTACAGACTGTCTGAACTGGAACAAGGTTAGTTGATAACATAAAACGAGGTTATCTGCTTTCAGGTAGGATTCGTGATTTACGAGGACTGAATGTGGGGCTCGCGGATCTTCTTGTCGTCTAACGCGTTCCGAAGAAGCTACAGCAAATGAACTTTACAATAAACTCCGAGCACACCTTTCGCTACATGAAATAATAATCTATTCAAATTATCCACGGTGGAACTTTGAGGAAATCGAACTTCCTCGCTCCTAAAACTTCGTTTATAATAATTCTTCGGCGCGAACGCCTGTTTCGAAGGCATCGCAAGATTCGAAGACGCGAGAGTTCGTGTAATTTCGACAGCGATTGGAAGTGGCAGCCCCCGTCCTTTGCCGTATCAACCTGTGTATACGCGCGACGAAGCGTTCAGACAGGTGTTCCGCTTTTGCCTCTTTGCCCGGGCATAGTTCCCTGGCTGGCAATTGGGCGAGCAGCGTTCGATTTCGTTGTCGAGAACGGACGTTGCTCGTGCACAATTGAACAGAGGAAGCCGTGGCACGGTGGCAACTTTCGAAAAGTCAGGACGCTGACGAATCGCGTGCAACTCTCTGCTTTCAGGCGTCGAGGCTCGCCACGGCGATGCAGCTGACGGAAGTCATCAGCGACCCAGCCAGATCCGTTGACGCCATTCCCAAGGATGCCACCGGCACGGACGACCTCCGTAAGAGCTGTCCGAAATTAGCCTACGACGCGCGGGGATCCCGTGAGAATCCTGCCTTCTGCGCCAAGGACGAGGTCTAGCGAAGGATCGCTTCAAGGATTCATCAACTACTTTGTAGTTACGTTTCGTTTCGTGCAAAGTGCTGCGATGTTTGTATAGCGTTGCTGCGCGCTTCGTACTAATAAATACCGGCCGGCGAGGTTGCGTTCGCAAGTCGATGCACGCTTCATTAGCACGCCTAGTTTATGAGAGAAAATTATTTGCTTAGCCGAGGTGCGGGACGGGACTATTTGTTCATCCGCCGTCGATTCAACTACATGGATGGCACTTTTTGTTTACGCTGCCTCGCGGCTAGCCGTGCCCGACGTGTTTTGCAAATAAATCTACTGGGCGCGAAGATAAATCGTGATGCCCCAACGGTCTCTGTCATATTCCGCGGAATTTATTTGCCGCGACCGATAGAGTAAATCACCGTGGCCATTTTGCGGGCTACATAGATCCCGCCGCGCGCCAATATCGAGAGTCGCTGTTTCGCCGGAGCGACGCGAGGAAAGCGGTAAATCGATTCGAATTCATTATCGCTGCCGGTGGCTGCGATTCGTTTTCGTTAGTGCACGCAACGCGTGCTGGTCCGCGCTGGGTTCGTTAAAGGGCGCACGGGGGTGAGACGCCGCCGCGGCCATGTTTCCATGGTTTCTTCCTCATCTCTTATTTACTCTCTCGGCAGCTCGTAAATTGCGGTTAGAAAGAGTTATGCAGAATATTACTTGCAAAATACGGGCCTCGTTTAATGCGATTCAAGCGGGGCCTCATTATTTCATTATGTCGTCCCGGCGACCACCCCGCCTGCGCCGAGCGATCGAGCAAATTAGAGGGCGGGGTAGGCGGCGAAGAAACGTTTTTAATGAAATTTGCGTGCACTCAGTGTCGAGTACCCGCTCTCCGTACGCCGCTCCCTACAGTCCCCCCAAGATTCTTTTGCCCTTCGGTCCGAGCCTCTCGACGAGACCTCGAGAATAGCCTGCCGCCGACAGATTACGCGAGAAAGAGAAGAAAAAAAAACAACGCGGGGAATCGATAAAAGGAGAAACTCCAAGGGTGTAACCTCGACCGAAAGGAGAAAAGAACGGCCAAGAGCGAAGCAATCTAGCGACGCTCCTGCGCTTAATAGATGGCGTCCATTAATTAGGAAAAAATATAAAGTGACGGTGTAATTCATTAGGGAGCCCCGAGTCGCAATTCATTTTCGTCGCGGCGCTGGCACGTTTTCTTCATTCCATTCTTATCTCTCAATTATTCCTCGGTTGGTGAATTAAACGATCCGAGTGGGCCCGAGTGGCGAAACAATGACAGAGGGAAAAAGGAGCAGTCGCCCAGCAGGAAATAAAATATCCAGCCTCATTAACAACGGGGTTACTGGCGACGTTTTTGGCACGGGAAACCGCGATTCGATCGAACCAAGCTCGCCCGACGCTCGCGGATTACGTGGCCTCGTAATTCAGCCGGACCCTGTTTCGACGGGGTAATTAGATTCGTCTCGTTGGGGGCACGCGATTGCAGCATCCATCTTTCGATGGTTTTGCCGCGGAAGGAGCACGTCCATTCGAATCGCGTTCAACGTGAAATCGTGATTAAACGCTGTCCGCTGCCGTCCATCCTGGTGCCTCTCGAAACGTGTATATCTGCCGTTGTGCATCTAACCACGAGAAACTACCCCATCACGAACTTTCCGAACAGTTCCCTGATTAGGAATCATCGCGCTGTATCGATAGGTATTTCAAGGGATACGTATATACACGTAGGTACAACTTTATGTGAATAAAGCGGAACATTAATTTGTATAATATGTAGTAGGTACCTATAGTTTTTTGTCTCCCACCCCTGTTGCATGCAGCCTCCAATATCCTTCCTCCCTTTTCCTTATTTTAGATCTACGCTCTCCCTGCATTATCCGACCTCTACCCTTTTCCTATCTCTTCTCTCGTTCACTCTTCATTCCCCACTATCCGATCCTAATCTTACTCACCCTTTGCCTGTAAAATCCCCCTTTCCTCAAAGAACAATCTAATCGGTTTAGATGAAAGAACTACGCAAGATTCGGGATAAGCGCGTGGAATAATCTTTTCGGAGGAATCGTAATCCCTCAAACGAAGCCTCAGTTGCAACAAACGAAGCCTCGTTTAGAACATCGTTAGAGAGATGACGTATGATTCCATGCGCCGCGTCGCGCGATCATTGCACGGATCGTGAAAAGAATTTCCAAGTCTCTTCTCGCCACGGGGACCAGGATCGATCGACTTCCAGTCCCGCCGCGTTGATGTCGCGGTTAAGTTGCCCTGTTCCGGAGCAAGTAGGAAGTTTCGTATTGTTGTGGTAATCAGAGAGACGCGAAGAGGGCGGGTGTTTTTTTTTTAAGCGAGCTGCACGTCGAGCAGCCTGTTACGGCGAAACTTCGGATTTATTCGAAGAAAACGCGTGTACAGCCGCGGACGTTGGGCGCCCCGACAGCACTGTGCCCCGGGTTAACGAGCGGAGGAAGTAATTTATCGCCAAGATACTACCTTCTTGCAAGGAAATTTGTTGACATCGTATTTTCTTCGCACGGTCTAACCAAAATCCCGTATTTCTGCCGCGCGTACAAGCTCGTTGTAAACGAACTTAAGTGCACCTCGGTTATCACCCGCAGCCCATTTACTACCGTTTTCTCATCAAATTACCAGGTAGGAATTAATCTACAGGCTACTTACAACGCTCCGCTAGCACTATTTTTCATTGCATAACCTCCAAGTGTAATGCCTAACCCGATCACACGGAGAGATGATGTTTGATATCTAACACGTCGGTTGCAGTACATCTTGGATAAACTATGAAATGGTTCCCGGTCGGAGAATCGAACGTCCCCAATAAATGGACTGTCAAGAGTCGCGCGAGGTAACAAAATTTCAAATAAACTCGGCATGGAATGGCTGGCTGCGGTTCTTGCCTGAACCACATCCTGAAAATCCTGAAAGAAACCACCGAGAGTTTTTACGCTCTGCTGGTCCGCGGAAATTCCACCGGCTGCAAAAGAGGAGTCCGCTTTTCGAAAAATGTTTCCTATATCAGCGTGCCCAGCTACTACGACTGACCAGTCCTTAACGACCCCCTGCGTTACAGGTTTTGCGACGTCATCGAGATAAATTCCAAAGAAAATCTAATATGAAGCCGCCGTGCAGCATTGCGCGGAACTGACAGCCGAGTCACAAAATTTTCCTGCTACTTGCACGTTGATTTATTAAAGCTCTGCTCCTCTACCCATTTTTCGCACGACTTCTCGTATATTCCAGTCCAGTTCCCCGCACAATTCAGAGAGTAGAACTGGAAGATTCATAACGGGAGATCCTGCCGTTGGCTGCTCTCGCTGCTCGTCCCCAGAACAGCAGAGTACCGCCCGCTTCGTTTTGGCAACGCGCAAAATTCGCGTTGCACATCGATGACGCATCGGGCTCTTTTGTGCACCGCGATACCGTTGTGAAATCCAATCGAACACTCATTCCCGTTCACTCCACTATGTCCCTTGGGATTGTCAGACTCTGAAACTCAATCGCGCTCGTCAGGACACTCTTGTCCAGTCAAATTATGTCCAGCAATTGATGCTTGCACGAGCCTTGATTAACGCGATGGAATTAACGGAGAAACCCGGGCTTATACGTTTCACCTTCCCAGCGCGCCGCGGTGGAAACGCATCCTCGAGCTAGCGGGGATGAATTAAGCGCCGTGAATCATGCGAATCGTCACATAAGATGATTGTAACGACGGAGTAGTGCGTATAGGATGAAAGCGGGGATTGTCTTGCATGGTGCACAGCTTGCAGCGGCTGCCACGAGTTTATCCAGACGTCCAATAAATCTCCTCGATTCAATCGCGCCGATTGTCGTCCCAGCATCCACGCGCCCCATCTCCCGAACTCTCGGGTTCTCGTTGTTGACATTACGCCCCCCGATGATTGATTGCGCATTGATCGGCTGTCGACTCGCAATAATACCGCGATTTACGAAGCTCCACGTGGTAGATTCGTTTGCCCGACGCTCACCAAAGGCACACGCACGTACGTAAAGCGGGCTTGAATCGGGACAAACGTCGATTAATCAGCCGTCATTAGACCCGTTAACTAGACGTTTAGCTCGAGGCCCGACAGAGAGAGACTTGGATTGTTCGCCGAGGGAGCACCGTCGAGCCGAGTTCTGAAAACTTTGATGAAAGGGCTACTTTGTAATTCCGATTCCGCCCCGGAGAAGTTCCCCCGTGCCGTGTTGCACCGCGAGAATCGACGGGGCAGCACTCCACCTGAATCATCGCGCGAACAGTGGGTGGTGGAACACTGAAAAAAGCTTTCAGCCACCATTCTCCCGCCTGTTCTTTGTCTCGCGACGGGTGATCGACGCTTACATCCGCACCAGAGACGTTTTTATTGTTCTTTATCGTACACGCGGTCTTACAGCGGTTTGCGAAAATAAAAAAAAACAGTAATACTTCCCGTCGTCCATACGATGAGACATATTTAGGTATTCCAATTCCGTTTATCGTAAGTGAGAATACCTAAGTCTGCTACGCTCCTGAGATCCAGCTATTCGAGTCATTTTTGCGTCGACGCAAAATTGTACTAAGACTATTGCGAGAACAGCGTTATCCAATGTAATGGCATAAGGATACACCGAGGAGTAAAGCAAGGGATTCCTGCCGGCTCTTTATTTAAATAACAATGCAACGTTGTTCTCTTCAAAGAATTAAGTCCTCGATTCTTAATGAAATTCCTCGACGCTGTACAAGCGAAACGCATTGCTGAGAACACGTCTGCAGAGGCAATGCGGCCCTTCGAGTGAGCGATCGCTTGGACAAGGATAGGCTTTAATTCCCCGTTCCGTGCCCAGACGGGAAATGAACGACACGCGGCGGAAGATTCAACTCCCGGGGGTTAAGTAATCGCGAGGTATTCCTTTTCCCGGGCAAATCTCGCGGAGCTTGCCCCGAGGAATATCGAGAACGCATTCTACGCGAGGCTTACATACATCAGTTTTACGACGTACTTAGAGGAAAATCTGGGTTTAATCGGTGCCCCGATGCTCCGATATATTACAACAACGTCTGCCCCCGAGTATTCTTTTCCCGCGCACGGAACGTTTTATCGCGTCTTCGAGGAGTCGTGGCGAGCTGGCCGGCTCCGAATGGCTCGGGCAATTTCAGTTTCAGCTGTGCGTTACGGTCGAGGGATACCAGGGAATAATTTGGTACACCGGTACGAGAATTAGAAATGAAATAACGCGGGAGCCACGGAATACTTCACTGTAGCTACACTGATCGTCACGATATCAATTCAGCGGAAACTTGAACGCCATCAACGTGTCGTCGCCTACACACGCGTGCGCGTGCAGGCTGGCGGAAATGACAGGTATACACCAGGTACCTACATTGCATTAACAGGCTGACGTGCACGTCGTGGCACCTATTAATTCAGGGGAACGTCGTGTGTATACGTGCATCGTTTCGCCCGGCTGCTGGATGTACACCAACCGCTCGCCGTTTTGACGGTTCAGAAACGCATAATCCGTTTACGAACCCGTGACTCTGTAGTTATTAATTAACGAACGCCGCCCCGCACTCTTGCCTCGTCCGAGACGCGCGATAATTTAGCGGAGGCTCGTCGGTATTTTAATCAGTCCGCTGATGCGATTCGATGGTTTATCAACGAAGAGACTGGATCCGCGCACGTTTCTGGAAAACAGGCCTGGGCTGAGGCGCGGAGAAATATTCCCGGCGAACGTTTAAGGGGAAATAGAAGCGAAACGGTGGCTGAGACGGCGACACCGGAGCCCTGGGATTGGGGCTCGAGACGTCTGCGGGAGCGCTTGAATGATTTCGTAAGCTGTTCTCGGATCAAAAAGTTGAAAACGGAGGAAACGGAGTTTCTCGAGGGCCACGCCGACGAGTACACCTAACCGGTGTATCATGAAAGTTTCTTGGCCCGTGAGGAGCGCGGTGGTTATTGTTGACTCGACTCGTGGGTAAATCCACTTTCTTTTTAATACAAAGAGGAGCGCCGCTCGCGTTCCCGTCCGTTCTCTGCCTTGTTGCACGCGAACAGCTTCCATTCCGATACACCAACTACTTTGGAGCATTACGCTTTATGAAATAGTAATTCGAGCATCAGCTACAGTGTCCTAACAATAAACCAGCTCCGCGGCAACGTGCTTCTTTCTCGCGGCGTCTGCCGCGCGAAATGCAGGGATTTAATTTCGCAATTAACGCGGAAGCCTTTGCACGCTGGCACCCTTTCGCGGTAATTAACGAAGTGTAACGAATTAAATGTCCGGGGATGATGGGCGAAAATCCTGCGAGCTCGGGTTGGCGAACTGTTTCGACCGAGGTGATCACGCGTGTAGGGCGGGATAAAGTTCGAAGTAGGCCAGTACTAGTATCTAGTTGTTACTTTGAAATAACGTGTCGGAAATAAACACTCTGGGGGATGCTGCGCGCGGCTATCCTGTGCTTGTCGTTCCAGCGAGCTGTTAATTGAAAAAACACAACGAAACGAGTCCGAGGTGAAAATTTGCGTTGCCGAGGCCGCGCTAAACGGGATCCACGGGCCAGCGGGAACTGGCGAATATTTATATATTCACCGGCGAAATATCCACGAGGCTGTCGTGACGGAACGCATCGGTGCACGGATCAAGCTGTGTATGCATATGTATAACACCGCCGACGTTTATGCAGGAGCTTGCATACAAGTGTCGCGGTGCATAGCTATGTCCACGGAGAGCTAAGATTATGCATTCCTAGGCGAATCGTGACGCGAGCCAGTAATCCCGCGATTACCGCTGACGCCTGGTGTACAGATCCTGAAAGAAGAGACCAGCTATCGTGCCGTGGATCCATTACGTCTGCACTACGTTAGGGGAAACGTGGCGCGAAAGGGTACAGAACAGGGGAATGCAATTTGGAGAAGGTTGGACTGCAAAATTGCTCGGCGGAATGACATTTTAAATCACCCTTTGTTCTCCGTAGGAATGTTCCCCTTTGACTTCCAGACTGTCAAGCATATTGCTTTAAAAGGGGCAATGTCAGTCGCGTCTCTCTGTTCGTTTACAAGTCAACTGGCAGCTTCCCCGCGCCTCTGCCGAGAAAATGCGCGCGAGCACGCTCGATTGCTTCGTTAAAGGAGAGCCAGCGAGTTAGCCGGCTACTTTCGCTCTCAGCCTGCCACTAATTAAAGCCGTGGCGTTTGTTTATCCATATTTCCAGCCGAGGCCCTGGGAACAATGGTGGTCAGAGGCACTCAGGGATAATTTGCCGCGAGGACGCCAGGGAATGCCGGGTAAGCGACGCGAATCCATGATTGTCTTCCGTAAATCTAGGCGTAATCCTGCCCCTCGCACGATCTCCGTTGGCTTCGAGCTCGGCGCGAAAATTTCGATCGGGGTTCTGTGGCGCGTGACCCCTAGCAATCGCGCAAATACACTCGCCCCGCGACGACCTGAACTCCACCGACTGGTCTCCATCGCGGAATTAAATTTAATTAGCGCGGATCGCCGGGCAGTGTTTGAGCTTTGACCTGGAACGCGGTAAACAATCTGTTTACGATGGCGTCGTGTTACGTAACCGGGGTGCATCGCCGGTAGGACGTTAACGACCGACGTATTATGCAATAACCGTTGACTAATACAATCGCCAGCAGCTCCGGCCCGCGGTTATAATCAACCTTCGTCCCTACGTAATGATCGCAGTATCTTGGATCTTATGGAGTCGGAAGGGTTCGTTCGCGCTTGGCTTTCAACTTTCAACCCTCCGCGGGGGGTGAAAGCAGGTAGATTTCCATACATACTCCTGTTTCTTTAAGGGATTATACCTAGTCAGGCGGTCGAAAAGAGGCGAATATTTGTGATTTTTTTTTTTGAAGAAGCGGAAGCGTATATTTTTGCAAAAATCACGCGAAAAAATCAGGATTTCAACTTTAAATAGCCGCTATTTTGTTTTAAATTAATATTTTGGAAAAATCTCTCCGTCACCCTGAGGATACATTAATATACTAACGAAATCTTTTTTGTTTTTTGATTTTAGATAATCTGGTTCCGAATGGCAGTGCTCACCGCAAAACCAAATTTTTAAAATTGCTTCTTGAATATCGGTTGTTACTTTATTATAAACGTAAATATTTTTCTACGAAAAAATTACCAAATGTTCTTTAAATGTTGCTCTTTTAAACGCAAAAAGTTTTGTAAAAATATACGCTTCCGCTTCTTCAAAAAAAAATTCACAAGTATTCGCCTCTTTTCAGCCGTCTGACTAGGTACAACCCCTTAAACGCAACGTTTTTCCTGTAACGAGGGTGAAAAGGAAATCGAAGATGTCGAAGCTGGTTGCCCGATTAATGCCACGTATCGGATGCAGATCTGGTCTGTATTTCGGTCGCGTACAGAGTTCAGGATGCCGTGGAAATGGAAATGAAGTTTACTCTTTTCTGTCGACGAGAATCTTCCGAACGCGGCTGTTTTCCAACGGACTCGCTGCTACCTCCAGACTCCAGTCCTCGCGTTATAATGCCAACGGACGTCGCTTGCCGCGCTTTCAGCTTTATTAAATCGTTTCGTTCCGTCATTATCGAGGCGACGCGGGTTACTCGGTCCCTCCTCTGGATTTTAAACAACGCGCAGAAAGCTTCCATCGACTGGGGATATCCAGCAGAAACTGGGGACTCGTCGATGGCAAGTATCGTTCGGCTGAAATCCTGCGGATCGCTTAATCGCGCTTCGTTTGCTTCCCCGCACGGCGACGGTTTATATCTTATAGGTATCTGTCTTAACAATGACCCATTTCCATCGACGCGTCTCCCAAAGTTCGCGTTACAGGCGTGCCAAGTGTCAATTAATATCTCCCAGTACCTTACGTGCGCCGATTACCGAAAAACCACGAAATTCCCGCGACCAGGATACAATTGGAGATGTCGGACACGTATGTCGCGTCGTACGTGCCACGTCGGTTGCAAAAAGTAACACAGAAATCGATATTTCTGTTCGAGTTTAACCCACGGGCGCGTGCCGTTTAATTGAAAAAATTGCAGCAGCCTCGGTGGCCGGTGCTTTAAACGGGACGCGATGTAACTCGTACAACGGCGGAACTTGTACACTCTAATTAAGGAAGCCGCCCCGCTCTGTCCCGTGAAATTCTTTTAAATATCACAATGCCGCATGCACATTTTTTACTATCTTTAAGGTTGCACGGTAACATTTATTATCAGCCAGCGAAACGGGGATATTTTATGCAATACCCGGCCGTTTCATTCTAATTAAAAGCGCGTCGCTTCGAGCGCATACGCGGCGTTATTTAATGCCGTCGCAATGCATAAGGGAGCACGGGCGGAGAGGACAAGCAACGTCGGCGGTGTTATGACGCATTATGACGGTGCGTCGACGTAATCCCGCGGAAAAGGATGGTCGGGGTGCATCGTCTTTCTGACGGCGCGAATGCGGTCAAACTTTTCCTCGCAGCCGGGCCGGGAAAAATTCATGAAATTCCCGCTGGAATCCGCCGGTGTCGCGAGGGTTGACAAAAATTCAATTAACTCGGCAATCGCGGGACGAACCACCCATGAAATATCCACCGTTCTCTCCAGCAATGAAAAAGGAAAGGGAATATTCCAAGGAACTTCACCCTGTCTCGTTTTTAAATCCACCAGCGACGAATATCATTTTTCCAGCAGGGCGATCGTGGAAAAACCCAGAAGGACGTTTAACGTGGCGTTACATCCCTATTAGCGCATCGTTTACAGCGGTCCGCGTGAAATTTGCTCCCCCACCCTCTCCGCTCCCGGTGCGAAGGGACATAAAAATTAACGAGATTTCGTGAGAAACACGAGTGCCGCCGCATCGGGCTGGCGAAATTTTCATTCCACGGAATGCTCTGGAAAAAACGAGCAAACCGAGGAGCGACGGTCGCGGGGCTTGGGAACGCCGCGCCGCGCGTCGAGCGACCATCTCGGGTCCGCGTAATTCTGTGATGCAACAAGAATAATAATGAGCGCACGCAGCTACTAAATTGGTCCGCGCAAAGTTTGATTTGCGCATGGCCCTCGCTCAACGCGCCGCGGATAGTCCAATCGGCTGAAAAATGATAAAACAACACCCCTTTGCCGTATCGGTTACGCGTGCCTGGAATTAATTCCGTTCTCCCCTGCATTCGTGCATTTTAATTAACGAATGAGGGGGAATAATTCAACGCGGCGAGTCGAGGCGCCATGCCGCGCAACAAACCCTGTTACACACGGCGCAATACCGGCGGCGAGCCTGCCGCGCGCTTAACGAAACATTAACAATCGAACTTCGTTACTTCCGCCTTTGTCTAGCTGCACACCCCGTAATTAAACAGAGCGCCGCCCGAAAGACTAAACAAAGCGCGAGTGACAAAGCAAACGAGGCTATCGAAAACGGAGAACACCATTGATAATTCCATTCGCAAAGTGGACAATCAGCTTCGATTTTAAGTCCGTGTATTCCCCGGATTCCATTATCACCGTGAATTGCGCGAATCGACAATGCTGATTGCAAATTTCAGGATCGATAGCCTGTAACGTCGTTTGCGAGCCGTTCTACTTCACCGGTTACTTATTGCTCGAGTAATTACTGCCGGGAAACGAAGAAGCCACCCAAAGAAGGATCTCCACACCACGTTTCCTAACTGTGTCTTTTGCAGGATGTAGAAGAACCTGGCGGATCTAAGGTTATTACACCAGCGGCGGGCAGGATCGAGAAAATTTCGCCCGACGTTTCGTCGATGCTCGCGAAGAAGTTCTCGGCGAAGCTTTTGTACGACCCGCGGAGCGACCCTAATAAGCGAACAGTGCTCTCTCCCTGGGAGGAACACAGTTGTTTCCACCTTGGACGGGGGGCACCCGGAACTTGGAGAGTCAATAGCGTTTCCGTCGGTGCGCTCGCGCTGAATTTCCAGGGACGAAGTTACAGACAACGCGATCAAACCAATGCGACACTTGTTCTCGTTTCCTCGACGACTCCTGTTTTCCCAGAGCGAATTTTTCCTTTTCCCACGGACCCATTCCCGATCGTCAGCTGCAGCGAAAACACAATTTCCACAAGCCATTCGCCCTTCGTCGTGACTCTGGCCGTGACAGGAAATTAGTTTCATAGGCGATAATAACGCTCGCTGCCATGATAATATTAATCAGCGCGGGATCGATAATTATTTAGTGGCAATTACTGCCAAATATAGTTCCCTCGAACGGCCACCGACCATTCAACGGTTGATCCCTTTAATTTCGCAATAGGGTACTTTCGCGAGACGTATTTAGAAATTCACCACCGATGGGATAACGTCGGAGTCGGAACCACAGCGATACGAGTGAATGAATAGAGTGGAATGAATCTTTCCCTCAGGAGGTGCAAAGAATCGAGGCTCGGGAGGGGCGTTTAGCGGCGCCGGCGAGGCCAGGAAAAAGAAGGAAAAGGTAAAAAACTGATTCGACGCGAGGGACGGCATCGGGTCGTTTCGCTCGGTCGCAACAGGTTTCAGCATTCGGCTGCTGGAACGATCGGCGCGGCCTGTGTAGGTCGGAGACGCGAGATCTATTGTGCAGTCGGTTGAAGCGTCACACGGACTCGTAATTACGTTCCCGAGATTTCAAACGAACAGGCGAGGCAACTCGGGGGAGCTGTGCTGCGAGGCCACTTGCTGATTTTATGCGAACTGCCGGACGGAAATCTGTAACGAGTCGGCGGGGAAAAAGGAAGCTTGCCTTCTTTTTTTCCCCCCCATCGCTCCGACTGCTCGGCCAACAGTCGTTCGCCCGGAAATTACTTTTCGCGGCTGGGACGAGCGCCGCTTTTGTCGAACGGATTTTCGCGCCTCCAAGTTTCAGCCGACACCGGAGAAAGCCCCGATATTCCTGTACTTTCGGAATCCCGTTTACGCTGGCCGGGAATAAAGGTGGAGCGAGGGTTGAACGCTCCATCCTGGATGCTGCTGAAATATTTAAGCCAAACGTATCGCTTCGTCAATCCGACTCGCTTCCTGAATGATCGATGAAGCCGCGAGGAAGTAGAAGAACGCGGAAAATCAGCTCGGTAGCTCGATAAGAGCAACGTGTTCGAGTTCGTGCCGCATAGCTAGTTCCCGCGGCTGAGAAATTGCACTCTTCGAATTTGCATCCTTCCTCGGCAACAAGTTCGAGAAATTCATCGGGAATACTGAAGCGAAACTGCAGGTGTCGTTACGATAGACGCCCCTGTAGGAAAAGAATCAATGATCGACGATTGTATCTGGCGTGGGTCGTAATTCGAGAAGGAATAATGCACGAGGGGTACCCACTCGCCTTGAATCTACGCCCCGTTTGCGCGGCGTTATGGGGTGTTTTCGAGATCGTAATCAGGCCGTTACCATTCGCCCTGGCACGGTTATTAATGGAGGAACACCATTAACATTAATAACCGAATGCCGCTATGGTGTATTTACCATGGAGCGTAAATCCTCGCGGCTTAATGGTACACGGATATCTTGATCGAGATGGAGGTTTATTGATCGCGAAACGATGCGGCGCAGTAAAAGTTTTATCACTCCGCCGCGAGTGCCTCTCGCTAGCAACGCTTTGAAAACTAATTCCAAAATTTCATTGATACCGCGCATCGAGCGATCTTGCAATATTTTATAAAAGATATCTGCTACAACTGGGTCAAACGCGCAGTATCTCATCGCAGAGTTCGCATCGATATGCAGGGTTGCTGAAAAATCTGATCTCCCCCACTTTCTTCGAGAAATCTGCTCTCGCGACCGCTGAGAAAAACCTGTTACTCGTCGCGGAAATAGAATCTCGCCGTCCAGATATTATCCGTTCGGCGGAGTAGCGGCGTTGCGCCTCACGAATCTCGGGAGCCTAGCGTTTCAAAAATACTCCTCCTCCGAGCTGCTGCGGAGGAGGAACGTCACTCGTGCCACTGTCACGACTGGAATTCACGCGTGAAACGAGTGATCGTGCAATTCCATTAGAGGAGGATGTATCGAGGAGGGAAGGAAGACCCTCCCGCAATTACACAACGCCGGTCTGCGTATGGAGGCGATTTCGTAATAACGTGGACTTTATTCGGAGGCGTGGTTGCCGGAGCAGTCTCACATTCCCCCGGTCGCGGGAAGATCCATGAATCGTTACGACGTTTCGAGGAGACGCAGGAGGACGGCGGACTTAAGGCTGCAACCTGTCGGGTCAAAGCACTTGGCCCGACTGACGTTCCTCTGGGATCGTTTCAAACGAGCGCCAGGATTTCCTAACGTGTTCACCGAGACCGTACTTCTTCTTCCGAGACGCGAGTCTGCTCCGCAGGACACGCGTGACACTTTTTCCGGCCGAAAAGAAGGGACGGTTAAGTAAAAAGAAATTACAGTTCATTCCGTTATTAATGGGCTGCCGCGGCGGTATTGAGGATCTTTCTGTACTGTTGAAACTAGATCAGGATAATAAATCTGCCGGAATCGTTGCCGGATAAAAGGCGATCTCAAATATGCCCGGACGCAGGACGGAAGCTCTCAAAGACGAGCACGGAAAGAGCAGCCACAAAAGAACGGGCGAAGGAACGTGGCTCTGAAAGGGAACACCCTCCGCCTGGTTTTGCGCGGCGCTGCATCCCCTTTAACCGGCACCAACCAGAGAACGAGCTACCTCCCCCGTTCCATACGCGTTCGCGCGTAAAAACATTGGCAGGAATTTCAAGTATCCTCGGCGCGATGACAAGCGGTGATTTCACCGTAGTCCGCTGGACGAGGTGCTGCGGGCTTTTTGCCAATCGAACGATGCGCGTTGCTGCCAATTTTCTGTTGCTGTTATTGTTCGATGATACGTGTCCCGATCGCAGGAAACGCGCCCGAACGACCATTTTATCCCGCGTCCCCGTTCCACTGTTCCCCGGCGAAGCTTTTGCGCGAATCGGTCGACACACGCGACGGGGCTGGAGAGGGTTGCTGGAAGCACGGAGGAAAAAAGGTCCTCTCGAGATCCCATAAACATTGGATGGTTATTGGAAGCGCGGGCAATGCGCTCTGAGCAGGCGGATGAAAATATTTGCTCGGCTCGACTGATTTTCCGCGGGGAACGCGATAAACGTTATCTCCTTACGTTTGCGCCGCGAATCCGAGCCAATTCCCGAGACGTTTTCCAGGGGGAGGTAGAGGACGAGGGATACAGAGGAAGACCTGGCAATAACGCTGGAAACAACGACGCCTACGTGGCTTGTTTCACGGGGAATTTAGCTGGCGGCTGGTAGGAATCAAAGTGCGTCTTCCCGCGGCCTTGCCGTTGCAGCCGTGCAGCTTTCTCGACGCACAGGCCGAGCTTCGGCCACGTTAAATTCGTTTCACGTTCAATTTGTATCGGCCACCCGGTTCCCTCCGAGATGCTCTTTGAACCGCGAAGAAAGGGTGGAGGGGAAATCAGATTACGCCGAGGGGGCGAAAGTACAGGCGAGGTTCTTCGGAACAAATTAGGCTTTCAACTTAATGGAATATCGGTTAGCTAGCCGGGGAATATTTAGCAACGTCGGGCGCAGAACCTGAGAATTTGTGGCTGGACCAGCGAATGGGGAGGCTATGGAGGGGTGACAACCCTGGGCCAGGTCCGCCGCATACCGGCGCGGCTCTTCGAGGCATGATTCTCCTCGGGGATGAGAGGAGATTGGAAATTCCGTTCTGTCGCGTTTCGGTTTCAATACCGTCTCGCTGAATGAAAGGCATACCATCGAACATTGAGCTCTATTTCCTGCCGACGAATAAGCTGTAGCCCTTTTTCGTCGTCTTTACGCGAGACGAATCGCCGCGAATTAACGCACCGAGTAGTTTAAGAAACGTCACCTTTTCGTAAACCCTCCAGTACGTCCCCTCGGACTCGCTTAATACCCTGCAGTGACGCGAGCTTAGAGCGACGTCCCCTTTCCTTTATTTCTTACGAGGTGAACGAGCGAATGATAAACAGTTAACCTTCACCAGACACGAGTATAGACTACTTGAGCCCCGGCCGTAAAATTAACTACGTCTAGATCCTACTTAAGCCTCGGGGGTGGTCTCGGTATCGTTGACCTTGACACTCTCCGTTTTGTCGGGATGAAATTATGGGAGGTGGGATGGAAGCTATAGGCCGCGAGAAATAAAGTTCCACGCGACTGCTAATCGTTTCTCTGCGAAGGGCCGTTACTAACGGAGACGCCGAGGGAGCCAAGTTAAATACCGTCGAAATGAATTATTCACACTTCGTTTCCGAAGACGAAGCCGTGGCTCCGGGGCTCAAACGAATTATTTTACTGTTGTAACGCGCACAGTGTCGCCGTGCTCGAGGAGTTTAATGGGAGATCGTTTCGTTCCCGGCAACCCCGTAAAACTCGAGCAAATTTCCCCCACTCGAGGCGCGCTCGAAATTTTATTTCATCGTAATTCCAGCCCGTCGATGGCTCTCGTTCGTCCCGAAGTAACGCGAGGCAACATTTCCACGGTGCAACGCACGTTGCTCTACTTTCTGATCTAAGCAGTAATGTCTCTCTGATAGAACGCAGAGATTCTGTCCGCCGTCGACGAGAAACGTTGATGCTCGAAAACGCGAAACAATTTCAATCCCGCTCAATTAACGCCAATAGCCGACCATAAATATCACGATTAATGCCTCCGTTTCCCAGTGACCACTGAAACGGATCGCGAGTGCGAATTAATTGAAATTTCATCTCAACCAATTACGCAGTTCGACAGTCATCTGGACTTGTAGCATTCAATAACCGTTTCTTATAGGTTTTCGTGCCCTGAAAACGTATCCGCAAACCGTTTGTCGCCATCACCCTCAGCTTTTGAGAAATTCGATTTTAAAAAAAAACTGCAAATTTTCAAATTTGAACATCTTTTGTTTCGAAACGGTAATACTTATTCGGTTGCCAGTTGCGTCATATTATTCTATGAACCCTCCCGAATACAACGATATAAGTTATTATTGCATTATGAGCATTTCGTGGAATGGTCAGACTTTCTCCTAGACTCTTAGTTTTGGAAATAAATTGAAAGATATCTTCAAAAATGGGCGCATTTCGGGTGTCCTTTTCACTTTAATCGTTGTTCAAACATATTTAAATGTTCATAATGCAATAATAACTTATATCGCTGTATTCGGGAGAGTTCATAGAAAAATTTGCAGTTTTTTTTCAAAATCGAATTTTTCAAAAGCTGAGGGTGATAGCGACAAACGGTTTGCGGATACGTTTTCAGGGCACGAAAACCTATAAGAAACGGCTATTGAATGTTACAAGTCCGAAAAAAAGTCAAATTTCGTCGAACTGTGTTATCATTTGCAAATGGTTGGGGCAGCGGACGCCGCCCCGAAGAATCGCAAATCTTTTCGACCCGTTAGAAGCTGATAATTGGAACCATGAATAAGACCTTCATTTGGTCCAATTGCACACACCCTTTCCATTTAATTTCAATTACTCCACTCGGCAATTCGTGAAAAGGTCCGCGCCCTTTGCTTTTAGAACGTATCCTCCAATTAATTACCAGCCATTCGTCGAATTTAACGATATTACAGAATTCCGACGCTTAAAGTAACGCGTAGTATTCGCAGGGTACGTTTAAGGACATCAATGAGCAAGCACCTCGCATTTGGAATCGCGGATCGCCGCGTCTGTTGCGCCCTCGCAGCCTTTTCCACTCGCCAAGTAGAATAGATCCGCACGCGGTCGGCCGTAACGAGGCGACCGGGCAAGAAGCGGGTCAAAAGCACGAAGGAAAACCATTCTCTGCAAAGTGGATCGCCGATATTTGCCGGCGTCGATTTCGCCCCGGACTGGCCGGGCGACGGGGAAACAAGTCGCCTTTCGGCCGTTGCCACTCGTATGTTTGTCGGAAGAAAACGCTGAACGGAACTCCTCCACCATTCTTAACAACTTGTCGTGCTCCTTTGTCGACCCGAGCTGCGAGACGAATTTACGAAGCCCGTTCTCTGCCGAACGTAAACACAGAGGGTCCAGCAGCCACGGGCGTAAATGGAGCGGTGTAAATTTCGTGTAATTCAGTTTTCACGAGCGGCGAAGTGGAGGGGCCTCGAGCGGAAGCAATAACTCGTTGGTTACGCGTAAGGGATTGCATCCATCGTACGACGCGTTATCCCGAGGCGCGCGTTGATCCAGGGCAGACGTAAAATTGGAAAACTTTCGACGCTCTGGTAAAATTGAATGACCATCGGGCGTCGCTCGGTTCTCGGAATGGTCGATACGTCTACCTGTATCCACGTCCAGTGGATAGTCCGAGGAACAGCCTCAATCTCATCCAAGTTACGCGCGCAAACATTGACCCCGTCTCAGGTGTATCGACAGCAGCTTTCACCGTGAACTAAGGGAAGAAGCGGTAACCACAGTGATAGCGGGCACCGGCTCGGAGTTATAACGCTGCCAACACCTGCCGCCAGCGTAAAATCCGAATCGTCGCTCATAAATTAGCCGGAATTTTGCAGCGACGCGAGGAGTGACGAAGATCAGGTGACGTTATTCATGAAACCCGCCCGTCCGTAACCGCTGTTTCGCTTGCGGAAAGGATGGACACGCTTCACGTGCTCCTCGGCTGGACGAAGTTTGATTAGTTTGTCTAGGTAAATGGAGGGACTGCGCCGAAATGGGTTTCCACGGAACGGGGGCTGAATTTGATTCGGGCCGCGCAAACGTTGACCCTTGTTCGCGGGCTGCATCGTGTTTCCGATGAGGGAACAGGCGAAAAAACATAGGGGATGCATCGGTGACTCTCCGATGCATTATTTAGCGAGGTACGGTGCCTCGTCGATGGGAATATTTATGGGAAGCAACGTAGCCTAGATCAGTTTCCTCGTGGCTGGAATATTTCCGACGAGATCCGGCGTAGTCGATGCGTCTTCTTTGTCGGTCGGCCGAGATGAACGATAACGCGCATTCCCATCAGCAGGATGGCAATATTTGTTTGGTCCCCGCTTCCAAAGGAAACCCTATCGAAAATGGAGGGGCAAACAGCCAGCCTGTTTGGGGAACTTGGTCAGGATGCTCGTAAACGTGGTTGCACCGATGGAAATGTCTATCTACGCCGAGGTTGCTGGCAACTGCGTTCCTAGCGAAGTCTTATCAAAGATTCTGGTGCGAGTATCGACCGTATAACAGGTGCAGGTGCAAAGGATGACGGGGACACCGTGACAACCTTATCTCCGATATTGAATTATTCTCAATATTTCCTGCTATCGGGAATAAGAATTTTTTAATACGTTATCAGCTTGCTACTGCACGGGCTCGGAGCTTGCGCGGCCTCTCGAAGCGACTAACAAACATGTAAATACTTTGTCTGTTAAATATTAATTGGATCATCAAGTACCTACCCCACCCTCGTGACCCACATCTTTCAAAACAAATGAGCGTTTACCCCGGGATACTCTTCTCGGTAAGCGAGCACCCAGCGTACAAGCATCGACAACCTATTTAGCCTCGCTGAAGATGCTGGCAGAACCATTGACCCTGTCTCAGGCGCACCTCCAAGTGTATTTATAAGGGATGAATGCAACCGCTGAGGACGTTCATGTACCATCAGATTATGCACTCTCAGAATCATCGCTTCAAGAGAGCCTCAAATTATCAAACGACCAATCAGCTCCTCTATTCCACCATCCCAATTCTCCCGCAGCGATCCCTTCGCATGCTATTACCAAGCTTTCGAGGATTACGCAGGCTTCGACGCAAACGGCGTAGCGCCCAAATTGCTACGACGTGTTGCCTCCATTTTTCAAGCACAGATAAACAAAGAATCACTCGAGTAAACGAGCACCGACGACCAATTCAAGCTGGTCCGTGAACTCGCGAAGGGAATGCGCGTCGAAGACGCGAGCAGAAGCATTGACCCTACCTCAGGTGCAGCCGTCAGGTGCCCTCGCGTTAGTAGGGAGTCAGGTGAGGCCCAAGAGTGGGAGAAGGAGAGGAAGAGGCAGAGGGAGAGAAAGGGAGAAAGAGAGTGGAGGTGGGGCGAGTGGGACGGAGGAAGAGAGAGGAGCAGCTATCGCGGCTGCAGTCTAAAATACGCCGGGCATTCGGTGGGGGTGTGCAGGTGGAAGAGAAGGTCGGAAGGTTACGAGAGCGCAGACGCCGACCGAAAGCATCGAGGATAGCACCCGGCACGGCACCCAAGTACCGGACAGAGCTAGCTCGCCCGCAACGCTGTGTTCGTCTGGCAGCAACTCAGGCCACCAGGGTGACAGAGCCACGTTTCACCTGCGCTCCACCTCCCGATCGAGGGCGACTGCCGTTTTAAAGCCTCTCTGGCAGCACACCGTGAATCGACTAGTCGAAAGTATCGCCACCACGTCGCGAGTTACCGGCGATTCGAAGGGCCACTCGAAGCTTTCCCGCGCTAACCGAAGCAGCTCGATTTACACCTGTTAACCGAGCCGCCGTGCTCCCCGTCTTCAAAGGACCTCGTACAGGTAAGCTCGTGTCTCTTTCCCCTTTTCCCGCTGGAACCGCGTCGTTTGCGATGGTGCTCGAGGAACGCGGTGAGGGTACGTGTTGCTTCTTCGTACATGAGCGACGAGGGTAGATCGCGCCGCAAGAGAGTGCAAGTTCCGTTTGCGCTCGATGAAAATTTGCAATTCTAAACAGGACTGCAATGTGGGGGAGTGATGAGCACTGGGTGGACGGAAGTTCAGAATTTTTGAGCAGCTCCGTTTGTCTCTGGAGCAGAATTATCGAGTATCGTTGCAATGGACGGTTTGCGACTGTCTTGTTTACCTGTTTGAGAAAAGAAGTGCTTTTCAATTCATCGGTAGAGAATAGAGACGGCACCCACACGCGGGTAAGTGGAACGGCTGTTGTTTGACCAGCCCGCGCTAGAAACTTTCCCAAACTTTGATAGCCACGCGTAAATTAGCTGAACGAAGAGAAATCCTACGGGATATTAACCCGACAACCGCAAACTTTGTCAGATCTTAATTCTGCTCGCGGTAACTTCTATAATACCGTAGATTCAATTGCGCAGTTGAATACCAAGGATCCCGCGGAGGGTACGATTTTCTACCATTGAAACTATTAATGCCGATGCCAACCGCAGCCGGTTACGCAGGTCGCGCTCGCGTGGGAAATATTTGCTAGCTTGAAGGACAGCCACGCGTGCTAATGGAATATTAATGCTATTGCTCTCGGTAATGAGAAGGGATGAATTTTCAGTGCATTAGCCACCGCAACGTAACCTCTAATCTTCCGACGCAGATTCCCAGAAGCATACACACGAGTGTATGGAGCACCCTCATTACGTACACGAACCAAAATCACATTAGGGTGAGGACTGTATCGTTGCACATACATCTGCCATTGCTTTCGATCGAAGCGATTTCAGGACAATTCCTTCGGGAACGTTCTCTCGATACACCATTACCGGCCAAACATGTCCCCGATTTATTCTCTAAAAATACCTGCAGAGAGAGAGAGAGAGGGAGAGAGCGTGAGAGAGAGAGAGAGAGAGGGAGAGAACGTGAAAGAGAGAGAGAGAGAGAGAGAGAGAGAGAGAAAGAGAGAGAGAGAGAGAGAGAGAGAGTAGGCCAGCAAGTCGAGGCTGTCGCCTTTGTGTACACAGGAGCGAAATTAATGTAAGACGAGGGACTCGGTAAACGTCGACTGGTCTCGGTACCAGGGAGGCAAAGTTTGTTTACAGGTGCGCTAGAGCTTCCACGAGAGTTACTGTTAGGGTGTGCGCAACGATATGCTTTGTAGTTATTTTAATAACGATTCGGTCGGCTCTACCCCCCTAAGGTCTTCCTTTTATCGCCTCGGAGGCGGTAGCAACAAATGTCACCGTTATTAAACTCGAAATGCGCGGCTCACGGTAATCTCGAAAAGCCAGCATAAAAGCCTCGATGGTATCTTTCTCGGGCGAAATCTCGGGCCTATGAAAGGGATCCTAGGAGTTGAAGATAATTCCACCTGACCCTTGGGTTCCTTCCCTTCGACGGGATGAACCGATCTTCGATCGAGTGGACGATTGCGTAGCTAGTTTTCGGCACGCAGCCACCGTGCCCCCATAGATGTTTCCTCATTTCCTCTCTGGTCCTATCTACGCAACTGTTCCGTCAGGTGACGGAAATGGCGCCGTAGATTGCACCATTTACGAAAGTGCTTTCACACCGCGTCTTTGGCTCCACCCGTACATGCTTTTGTTTTAACGCTGTTCATTAGAGTCGCGGATATTCTTGTTCGATTATCAAACACGCATACGATACTGTTCTTAAGTTCACTATACTTGGAGTTGTTAAGCTGTTCACCAAGTTCCTTTCGCAGCTGAGGCCCCTTTAACCATACATTTGCTCCTGGATATTCAGAGAAGCTTTTCAGATTTCCTTGATATACTTGGGAGAAACATTGATTAAGTAGAAGTGCACCCATTTGCATACTAAATTATTTGCCTTCTCGAACTCAGGGGAATAATTCTTACATGTCGTTTTTCCAACCTCTGCGCTCTTCTACACAGTACCTGCGTACGAAAACGCCAGCTAAGGTCCCCGCTCGAAAGCCTGAAACTTCCACTCCGGCAATGACAGCGCGGCAGAAAGTAAACGACCACGCAGACACCTGATATGCAAATGGCCCCGGATAATTCTGAGCTCGCGGCACCAACAGGAAATTATCCGCCAGGGATACCTTCGTGCCGCGAGTCAGATTAGTTTTAAGATCTTCCTGGTGGCGCGTAAGCGGGTTCCCTTCGAAAGTATCGCAGGGGAACTTCCGGAATCGCTCTCGTCGCGCTTCAAAGTGTTTATCTTGGGGGCGAGGTTCAAGGCACCGGGCATCGATAATTGGCTGAGGCGAAGTTCGCGGAAAACTTTAAATAGAAACGACCCTCGCGCGTATGAAAACGCGGGCGGAAGTGCCTTGGGAAAGTTTTTATATGATCATCGTTTCAGCCAGCAGCATCAACTCCAAACGAGTTCCGCGTAGTGCCGGTGTATCCTTCGAGTAATAGCCAAAGTAGTAATAGATTTTACGCGTTTCTTACTCCGCCCGGAACTGCCGACGCGCACTTTGAAACTTCACTATCTGGCAGGTCGGTCCAACCCCTTTTGCGGTTCTGCAAGTCGCAGCCGACGATATCGCCGAGACAGATTCAAGGCTTAGACATCGGCAATTGTTACAGTGGCCTGTAACAGAAATTAGACCGCGTCGAGGGCAACGCTTGTCGCTAATTAGCCTCCGAAGATTTCATCCTCGTCGATTTGCATACACAGCGGCATTTCTAGCCTCGGCTCGCCTCCAGGTTTATCTGCTACATCGTTATCCCTCGCGTGAAACTTGAATAGCGCTCGTTGCCCACATGTGCGCGCTCCATTTTTCTCCTCGCCCAAATTAATTAACCTCCGGTTTAACGCTCGCCCACGCGGTTTATTCCCAGTCGTACGTTCACGGATCGTCGTCCAGCTTCTTCCCGTGGCTACGTGTTTCCCTTTGTCCGCGTGCCCAGTCATGGCGGTTCCCAGCAACTTGTTTTACGCGGTTACGGTTGCGTAACTGCGCTCGAACCGAGCAACTTTCGACGTGACCGCCGATGGGGCAGTCTCGTGTCACGATCCACCTGACGAGCACGTACCGCAACGTGACGAGCACACTTTTCCACGGTTCGACGGATGAACCGTTGCGATCGTAATTCCCAATTACTGGGGAGAGTACGTGGCCGCGGCTACAGCACGGCTCTGTGCGCTCCCTAGTCGAAAACGGTCGCCCAAGGATTGCAGTTGAATAATTTATTTTTAAAGCGGGCATTTGTGCCGGCCCTTGCAGCGCTATCCTGGATTCGAACACGCAGAAGTATAGGTGGCTCGTCAAATTAGAATTCCGCTGGCAGTTTCATTAACGTCCCGTTATAACCGTCTATTTCTAACTGAATTGCATAAAGGATGCAAACGATGTTTACGGTGTCGGCTCGCGTAACCTCGTCCCACGATTCACGTGTAAATTGCCTTTTTTTTTAATACGGAAAGATTAAGCTGACCAGACTGCCCGAAGATAAGCGCACGGTTTTCAGCGAGGACATCTGTTGCATCAACGTGCCACCGCGATGCCCGATGCCCCATAATGATCTGGGTAAATTGTAACAAGGTTTAGGTCGGGCCAGCTTGGGTCAGGTAATGTCATTCTACGGCATAGCTCATTTCAGGGGATATTACAGAACGATCGTTTCAGCAAATTGCATTTGCGACCGCCTGGCGAACAGTGTCGCGATAAACGGCGAACTTTACGACCCACGGACAAGGTAGAACGCACCCTGGTTGCGCGACTCTAGAAATAAGAAACGTATCAATAGCCTGGCTCAACTTCTTACTGAACAACCGTCGATTATATCTCTGTCCCCTGTTTCTGATCGTGTGCTGTTCTGTAGAATTCCCGAGCACTTTTTCCCCTAACGCCCAGTAGAATTACCACTCCTCCGCGCAAAGTCCCTACGAACCGCAGGAAGGGACAGGGTCGGCTTTGAACCACAGCTCGCTTCGTGCTGCTTTGCAGCATCAGTCGCGGTTAACAATATCGACGTCGCACAATACAGATTCGTGCGACGCTGTTCGTGATAGTAACGATTAATTGTAATACAGCACACGGCTGCACCAGCTCCGAACAATAAAGTCGCAGAGACGCGGTTTGTTACGGACGCTGTCGCGGCTACGAAACAATTGCTCCGCCAAAGTGGGAGAGGGTTTCGGAGAGGGACAGAGGGAGCGTGTTCTACGAGGAACGACGAACGGACGCCTTGCCAGCCATAAACCCGCAGGATCTACGTGCGCGTCCAATTAACGTTGCACGGCCGACGCAACGAAACGAGCGACGGAGGGCTCGCTATCGATAATAATGTTTGACTTCCTGCACCCTGCGCGCGGACACTGGTATCGATTACCGTGTAATGTGGCGACGAAAAGATTGGACTCTGCCAGGGGAGGACAGTTTCGCCGCGAGAGAGCCTGCTCTCCAGAATCCTCGCCGATTCGAGGAACAAACTTTCAAAACATCAATTCAATTCTTTAATTCCGACCGTCAACTGAGACCGCTTTCCTTCGGAGCAGCTCGAATAGAAGAGGTCGAACTAGCTGAGAAATGGAGTTCTTAAATTAGGGTAGTGAATCAACTTTTACTTTACAAGTTTTACTTGGAGCCATCAGCCGAGCGGAGTCGGATCGATTCGGTTAAGACTCGTGCATAGGTCATCGGAATTGCTCCATAACGTGGAAGGACGAAAGGGTGGAACTTCATTAGTAGCACGCGGGCAAGCGTGTCGCCTCGGGACAAGTTGGGCGGACGAATAGTGGCTGGCAAATCAAATTCTTACCCCCGAAGTCGTGGCTGAAATTGTACTTGGGGAGCACATATTTACTTAGGACCAACGCACGGTTCGTTGAATGTATAATACATACCTATATTGCGAAGAGATAACAGCTTTTGCGAGACGTACGGGAGCGGTAAGAAGAATTCTCTCCTGTTGAGGCGGCGATGGATGCGCGATGTTTTTGTGGAACGATAATTAAAACATAGATTCGATTTTGCTCGCGAGTAACCTTCGGACGCGTTCAGAGCCGAACTTCTCCGGTGGTTTTATCAGCCGTTGACCTTCAGCCGTGTAAAATCCAATCTAAAATATTTGCAAATTCCGCGATATTTGCCCGACGAGGTGGCAGGTAGCTATCGCTTATTCTTTGCGGCGCTAGGAGAAAAATCAAATTTCCCGGCGGTTTCGAAGCTCAACCTTTCCCTCCACCCTCAATAAAAAATACAGGGTTCCGGTAAAGCTGGTGGAAGTAAAACAAAAAAAATCACAGACAAATTCGACCACGTTAACGTCACCCATTGCATTCTATCGCGATTTTCATTTCTCACGCTCGCTATTCGTTGCACTGCAGTAGTTTCCAGAAAGATTGATCTGTCCCACGAGGCTGTCTCCGGCGTCCATTGATTCCTCGTGCTTTCTTTCAATACGAATCGATCAGGACAGAGTGCGTGCCTTGAATAGAACATTCTACAGTCTGGAGAATTCAAATTCCTCAGACATACTTATTGAGAGGAAATCGAATGAATTGCTAGAAATTGATCTGGCGAATGGAAAACCATAGCGTATAGCATATTTAACCCTTTGCGTAATTACCATCGCTGTGGCAGAGTAGAATCGTCGAGGCTGTTTAATAATAGCTCCCACATATCTATCATTCCTTTCCATGGTATCCCCGCAGCATTCCTTGTAATAGTATCTACAGTTATTGTACCGGGACTGGTCTCGCTTTGATTCGAATTACGTCAGACGGCTGCCGCTTAAAAGCCACTCGAGCTACACCCGGGGAATGTTTTTAAACTTCCAAGCAATCCGTGAAGTGGTCGAATCGGTGAAGCAGACATGCGACGAGGTCCGCGCACTTTATCGTATTATGTAAATGCGCGTTTTCCCGCTGGAATTTGTTCGCTGAGAGGTATCCCCATCTCCCTCCGCTCCTCGGCCGGCACGATCCGATAGCCAGGTCGATTTGTCACGCGAAACGTGGCGAAAATTTGGCCGATGAAAAACGAACGGCTCCTCGTCCCTCCTTTTCAGTGCAAGCTTTCGAAATCGAGCGTCGATTCCCCAGCGAGCTTCCCGCGCGATTCTCTCGCGTGACAAAACCATCGAGCCCGATTAACGAGGATAAAACGCTTTGTTTGCGTTTCGGCGCCGACGAAAACTCGTCTCGTCCACACCGATGGATCTATTCGAAAGGGGGAATAGAAATCGTATTCACTAGAGCCGTAGAACGCGGAGCAAACTCCACCAGGCGCGATAATAATCACTCGATAAACGCGTTCCTCGCTTTTTATTTTTCGTTTAATTATAGCACCGATGGACGCGTGATTAATTTCCTACCGCGTATCGGCTATCACTGTAACCAGCCTTGTGATCCACTTTCCTACGGAGACTTTCAAGCTTTACGAAGAAAATTCACGAACAACCGAGTCGTATCCTACGTAGGAACTGTGAGTTCTGTTAATGAACGGCGCTCCGGCTCCCGATTGCCGCGCGGGTGCAGTTTATTTCATTCGGAAAAATTAACTTGACGAACAGTCGTTGCCTGCAACAGCGACAAATTTTATTCCGCTGACAGAACGCGGGGTGGAATATCCAGTGCAGCCAATTACCACCCGCGTTCTCGTGCAATGTCACGGTGACGTTTCATAACGCGGGAGAAGCTCGGTCGGAATTCTCGCTAGGAATTTGTGCAATGAGAAATCATTTCCGTATCAACGAGACAGGAGCGATTTGTCGCGCGCCAGATGCTAAAAGTTTTGTCAGTGAAAAATGATCGCGCGTCGTTGCATTGCCGCCGTTCCCGACCTACCTATAGACTCGAGGTGCACGAAGAGGAGTCATTGCGTGCGTTCAATCCGAAAGGAAATAGCTAACTAGATTACTGACCAGAAATCCACCTTCCCTTCCGCGAAACCGACTTGGAAGAAAGGCAGGAAGTTTTGCAATTTTCGATTCAGAGGAAAAGAGGTTACGTTCCTCTTGGCTACTGGAAATCCATGGTGCCGCACGCTACCCTAGGATCTCTCCTCTGTACTTGGAGAGAAAGTTTGGAAAACGAGAAGCTTGTGTAAGATGTCTGCTTCTACAGAAATGTTTGCAAGGGCGAACGGGTGGGACCTGGCACTCCACGGCGATCAGATTGATGAAAGAATTTCTAGGAGTTAGTAGTCTCCCGAATAAGACGACGCGAGTGATTAAAGAACGATTAACCCAGAAACGTTGCCTCCCCTGGCTTTTCAATTGCCGAAAGCCGATCGAGCCGCAAAAACTGCACGGAGGAGCTCGGTTGCCCCGTAAAAGTTTCTCAAGTACTAACACACCGTGCACCCTGCGGAAGCTCTTACTTCGATTGCCCGCTTCAGACACGAACGGTTGCTCCGTGGATTTTTGAATTTACGATGGATTTACAATGCTTTGCCCGCGTTCTCGCGGCGGATTACTCCGTGAATAAGGTATCAGACCGAACGAGCCGAGGGGCGATAGTTTCTGCATCAACCAGGGAAACGCTTCTAATGCACCTTCCGTGCACTTCCTGAATATCGCGTGCAACTTTTCAATTACTCCATCCCCCCAAGAACCTGGCATTACGCGGGGAAACGTTGCACGAATTTTCATCGTGCCCTTCGCGATCGATCCCGCAACAGTTTCACCTCTAACGAATCGAAGATAGACTGATCGATTCGAATCGAACGGTTCTTAAGGTCTATAAGGTCCCTTCAATGAAACTCTGAGATCCACGTGCAAACAGATGGAAATTATTTATGCATTTCACAGCAACGTTTCCGCGACGGAGAAAGCGAACAGGGAAATTATTAAACCCTGTCTGCGAGAGAGATTTTTCATGCAACATTGTGGCGAGGATTATCTGTTCCGCGATACTGTGAAATAACCAAAGCGACGGTTGAGGGGTCTCTATCTTTTTTTCCCTCGCATCCAGGGCTTACTGTTTCGCGCGATGAATGAACCCCGCTAAAGCAGCTGTCTACTGGGAGGGATTAAAAACCAATTGACGGCGAGGGCTGTGCCTCGTTCTGATAAATAAGAGAAAAAAATCGATTTCCCTTCTTCCCTAAGACGTTTAATGCAACCGTGGAAGTAGAACCGTCATCGGATTAAATTACATTTCGTCACGCGGCGGAAGAAAAAAAAGTTAATTGAACGTATCGAGCGTGTCATTGGGAACCGATTGCCTGCACGCTATTGTCACCTGTTATAATTGAAAAACGCGACGCGTGCTCTGCAGTTTTGTGGTATTAATTCGCGTGAAATTGAATGCACGCAACGGGAAAAGCCCGATAAATAAAATCTTGCGTTGCTTTCGACACGACCCGTGGAAGAGTTCGAAAAATTAGAAGCTCCGCGTTATTTCCTCCGTGTCAACGTTCAACACCCCGTTATCTAGAATGCACGTCTCTGGAAAATCGACGTGGCAATTTGCATATCTCGCCAAGAATCCGTTTCATCTTTAGCCCCGGCAAGCCCGTAGGAAGTACGACATCGCCTAACAGCGTGGAAACTTGTCGCTGTTCAGATTCTTAAGCGCGATAGAGCGTCGATTGAAGTTAACGAGTTCACGACTGTCTCTTTGAACAAAGCGGACCGTCCCCGCACACGCAGATAAGGTGCGATTAAACGCGAAAGGTTAATATGAAAATTTGATGCGTCGCGGGAACGCGGCATGACGAGCAACCGTAAATCTCTCACCTCCCACGCGGTCAACTTCCAGTCGCTTGTTCGGCAATTTATTGGCGAGCAATCCAGTGAATTAGCGCGATACGCGCTTAATATCGGGTCGATCGCTCTCGCTGTGCCTTCCCTTCAATGAATATTACAACGCTCCGATTAATCGTGCAATTACGTATATAGATTGTTACACTATCATTCGCCTGAACGTCCAACTGATGATTCATTGTTACGCTAATCATGCGTGAATCACGCAGAGGTAGAATTACAGAGGAACGGCGGGTCGAACATCATCGAGTCAGATTTAATGATGGATCGATCAGATTTGCCCGGATAAAACGCGATAAATTGGATGACACGGATGCCCGCGGCACGCGTTCCAATGCGTTTTGCCCCGTGATCTATTAACACTTTAATCGTTCATCCACGAGCCATTGTTCAAATCCTCTGGAACCTTTAATCCACTTTATACTCGCAATACTGTGCCCCTTAAAATCCCGGACGGCCGTGCGGCGTTGTAATGAATTCAATCGCCTGTCGACATAAATTTGCAAAAATGTACGCCCGGCTCGCCGCACACAACTCGCTTCGAATTTAATCCCTTCCAGCGAACGCTCGTCGAACATGCATTCGCCCCCCCGAGCGTTTACGGTGACGATTTTTCGAGGAAAGCTTTCCGATGAAATTTGACTCCGAGTAATGTACGCGCGGTGGCCGTAGGACAAATTGATTTCTAATAAACTCCCGATGATCGCCACGGTGTCGCTCGGCATCGTTCGCCGGCAATGAAAGAGGGGCCGTAATTTAGTCCGCGTGGACGTTCGAATCTATAATTAATGACAAACACACCGGGAGCACGCTATACGAAAATCCTATCGCGTTTTCCTTGCCGCGATAGGGGCTTCCTGTCGTTTGTCAAGCTCTGTCAGGCACACTGACAGGGGATTAATGGACCCATTATCATTTAATGACCGTTAAATGGAATTTTGCAGCGATACGCTTTCCTGACTTATCCGTCACCGTTCCCTGGGGTTGGACGCGAATGTTTTCGAATAAATCTTGCGAGAAGAGGAAGGCGCCTCTCGAGAGTACGGCGAATTTGCAGGAATCCCGCGAACAGCGCAACGTTTCACGATTTCTCTTGCAGAATGGATTTCGCGTGTCGCGGAGAATTGCGCGGTTTGTCACCGTCCGCGGCCATTCCGTGGAATGCAACGGGGCCGGTCGATCTTCATCGATGTCCAAGGGAACGTACCGACGGTGCGAGGCTGATCTCGTAGCCGGGTCGTGTTCGAGGTTGCCTTTCCTCGGGTCGCCCCAGTGCGACGAAATTTTCTCTCTCTCCCATGGGAATTTAAACAGAAAAGGGATACCTTTGCCCAATTCAATCTGTCCTCCCACGGTCCCTACGCCATCCAAGAGGAACGTAACTCCGACATTGCGGCAGGATTTGATATTCAGCCCGCGATCGCGTCACTGTTTACTATCCTGAGTGGATTCCGTCGTGAAAAGTCGTTTGTCTTTGCTCGCATCCTAGATCGGCCTATCCCCTGGCCAGAGCCGCAGACTCCCGCTCCAGCTCGCGACCTGGCTTACATCTCCAGTTTCCCTATCGACCTCGGCGCTTCGATTTACGCGACAGGACAGCTGCGAGAAGTCGGCGAGTGAGCGTCGAAATTGAAATCGGGCGCGTCACGTTGCGGAGGTTGAACGTGGGTGAAACTGTCGGTAGCTTCTGTCCCAGGACTTCGCCGTGGAAAAATGGATTATGCAAAGTAGACATTAAGATTCACGTTCCGGTGGGAAGTTTAACGAGCGACGGGGAAAATGAATTCAACTTAACGCGCACGTTAATCGCGGCTAAACGTGAGCACGAGTCAAGCCGCCCAGAGAATCGAGTAAAAGGCTTCTAAACACCCGGCTTTACGACACGCCGAGAATGAAAATATTCCCCAGAAGCGTCTCAGCTTCTCGTTCGGCGGGGCATTAAACTCCCTCGAACGTACGTACGTGATCGTACGTAAATATTAAAGCGTACGAGGATACCTCGTTGCATGGGTCGCCACGCTAAGCGGGAAAATGATTTTGTAATCTAGGCTACAGCCCCTGCCATAACTCAATTTGGTCCTCCCTAACGGGATTACAGGCTGCAATTAACTCTTATTCAGCGGCGTTGCGCTCCGCTCGCGTTATCAGAGCCAGCCCTCATTTCAATAATTTCGGGGTTCCGCGCGGTGCCTCTTTTATTAGCTCTCCCTTTGCTTGGCCTTCGAATGCCTTCGGATCGTTGGATCTGAAAGGAGCGTCCTTCGAAAAGGAAGCTGCGGTTTGTTCCCTTGACTGAGCTTAAAAACCTTCACCGCTACCTCGCGACCAAACACCCTCTTCGCGAGGCTCAACGATCCTGAAAATGATTTCGTCGAGCGATAAACAAGACGCTTAAGGATTTTTACGACAGCGGCCGACGTGACGGGGCAGAGGAACTCTCCGTTCGACTGTGAGAAATCGTGCAGCCGCCTACTCGCCACCGTTTTAATTGTATTCCATGGTGGTCGCGACGCGACAGAATCGCGACGCCATTTCAAAATTTCACAGGCCGGCGCCCTTAACGAGAAACTGGCGCCGCGTAGGTACTCTTTCGCTTGGTAAATTATGTACAATGTTTTTTCTACCGCGTCGAACGCACAGCGCGGAAGAGGTCGTCGCCTGGTTGCGGATAAAAAGGCGCTCGACTGACCTGCTTGCTAATGATATCTGAAATTTATGCGTTCAGGCTGCTCGGTATTTATCGTGCGTCGCGTCGCCTGCGTTATCGTGGCTTAACCTAAATACAAGGATAACAAGAGGCATGCGTGTGAGTTCTTGCGAGCATGAGCGGGAAAGCAGAAAAGCTTGATGCGGTCAAAAGACATCGTCTCTATCGCGACAGACCGCGAACGAGAATCCTTTTCGTTGGCGCAACGAGACCGTGCTCTCTGAAAATTGTTCTGCTCTCGAGAGTCCGTGACGAAATCCACTTCGGCCGCGGGGAGGACACATAGACCGAGCTTCCTGCACCAAACGGACGCACGCTCTACACGAAATCGTAAGAATCGTTCGCTCGAAGATAACTCGACGGAGCTCAAGAGAGGAAACGCTTTTCTGTTTCACTTAACATATCCATAAAAATCCTTTTAGAGAACCAGAGAAGATACCGTGGAAGCTTTGCCAAAAAAGCCCAGCGAGATAAGGAGTCTAAGAGACGCGATTCGGCCGGAGTAATCGAGTATGCGAAGCGAGGCAAGTGGTGTAGGTAGACGTATACAGCGACGCGGGCATTAAGTGGATCTAAGCGTTTAATATGGGATCTAGTGACCTCTTTTAAACCCTCGAAGATCGGGATTAGTCTATATCCAAGTGTCCGATGCATAAATCCTATTATCGGTGCCAATGCACTTCGGGGGTTTTACGGAATCGTCGAAGAAGACTGGAACAGTGTCGATTTCAGATCGAGGGTAGTTCTCATAGAGCAACGCTTGTTTTACGAACTTGTTGATCAAAATATTTCTGACAATGGTAACATCTTCTACCAAGAAGGAAGAGATACATCGACTTTCCCTCGACAGACGCAACACCAGATACCATCGAAACCTTTTCTTCGAGGGTTCTGATAAAGAACGGCAATCCTTACCATCACTTTTACACCCCGATTCGTTCGTCCATCAATTCCAGGGCTTAAGACCCGTCGCCATTACACCGTCTCCCACGGGTCAGATGAAAACATCGAATCACTCTCCGTGAAAAAGGACCTTTCCTCGCTCTCCTCGACGTGGGTAAAGGTATTTACTATCGCATCCAACTCTGCGACGGCATCTACATTCCCCCGGAATCCGGAGAACACATACACCGCTCCTGTTATTTGTCAGTGTCCGGGCCGAATGGCCTCGGCACGACTCCCAAGGTCTATTGGATCAAAGTTTATAAATCGAAGGGTCCTGAAAGGAACGATCCGAGCCGGGATAACTTCTGATAACGAATCGAGCACGGCGGCGTATGAAAATGGAGACGCGTACGCGCGGACGATTCAATCGCGAGATTCGCCGCAGCTCGGGAGCACGAGGGAAAACATCCATCAAGTGCTTTCGACGCGCGCCACTTCTCGAAAAAGCGGTCTTAAAAGCCGAGAGCATCGTCGACGTCATTAGCGTGAAACGGAAAGGGGTTGCTCAGCCAACGAAACAGGCCACTGAAACTGGAGCAATGGCTTTCCATCTCATTAGAATAGTTCCGCGGTACGCAAGAAGCAGCCCGCAGACCCGACGGCGATCTCCGCCCCGAAATCTCTGACAAATGCCACAGTATGGAACGCGAACCCAAACGATTCCCAATGGACAAAACCGACAGCGGTTCCCGATGGGGAAAAACGCCCCGTAATTCATAGAGGGACGTCGCCGTCGGTGGAGCATCTTCATCGAAAGGAAGGAGCAGCCTCCGCGCTGCGAACGCTGAGACCAACGGGGGCGCGAGAACGAGCGACGGCCAGGGCGTCAGCACCGCCCAAAACACGAGCCAAAACTGGAGTAATGCCCCGTGCGTCCCAGTTGGAACGGGATTCTCGGTCGCGAATCTAGCAGTATATTTCTTGCGTGTCAAGACTGTATGGAGGTCGAAGAGAGCCGGCGACTCTGGTTCGCTGCTCCGAAAACGTCTCTATTCCGGAACGACGCCCGCTGATGGGCAGAAGAAAGTTTAAAAGTTGCGAGATAACGAACGCGCTATAATTTAGCGGCAAGAAACTATGTCGGTTGGAGCCGGGGGCTTTTCGCAGCAGCAGTCATCTACTTTGTCACACGTGCTCCGAGATTGTAGCAAGCACGACGAGGAGGGTGTTCCAGCGATGATAATAAAACATAGTTTCGGGCGGCGCAGCGTGTACGTGTAGCCAAGTACGTTTCTGCTTACGGCAGTCCACGGAATATCGGGAGCTGCCGGGAAAATTGCACGAGCGTTCACGCGACCGCACATTTCCACGGTTCCCTCGCGTACCCTCTTCCCCAGGCCGCACATTTATAAAGGTGTGGCCGGCAGGGGACGTCCGGGGACTGCCGTATTGGAGAGGGTTCGAGATGGAAGAGCACGCGTGTGCGCTTAATTCGGGATCGCGCGGGAAACAAGCCCGCGGGAAAGGACGCGGGGGGAGCCATAGTTCTTCCGAGGGTCGGTGTTTCGGGTCTATAATCCCGCGCGGTGGAAACGGGGGCCAGTCACGATAAGCGAAATTACTTTTCCCAAGGTTCTATACGGGACGAGCCGTCGTTGACCACAATCCACTCCGTTACGGCTTCGACCTCGGCAACAACAACCCCATTTCCCTCCGCGAGGAACGCCCTGTTAATATCGTGCGGTTCCCTGGCCACATTAAGGTCAACGTAACCAGTGCTGGCGCGCTTCGGATGCTGGCCAAGCTTGTTGGCAGCGAACTCGCATAATTCATGCGAGACCCAGTCGGTTTGCTCCGAATCTCGCGCACCCACACGCAAACGCGTGCCCGACTTCAGGGGCCTCTTATTGTTAGCGGAGACACTCTCAGGAGGGGGCAACGTCGAGCAGCGATTCTAACGAACCTCCTTAGAGGGATAGATTATCCACCCTTCTGCCTCTGTCGTCACTCCACGAAGAAGAGGCAGGGAAAGATGAGAGAAGAGTGAAGTGGACGGTGGCACTGGCGAGCCACCCAAGTGTCTCGCCCGAAGTAGGCCTCCGGGTGGCACGCGAACTCCGCGTGGACGTTCGCGCGGATGGACGCAAATGACCCGGCAAATTTCCACGCGCCACTGCGTGTGAGTACGGCGGCGGAGAAGCACACGCGTAGGTGTGCGCACCGATGGTGTCCTGTATTGGAGGATAATCGGCGAGCAGCGTGTGGGTGGCTCGTGGAATGCGTGTGTGAGGAAAGTGGAGCAACGACCCGGAGGGAAGGAAGTCAGTCGTCGGAACTGGCCGGCTCCATGCTGTCGGGTTTCGTCGTATTGCACCCGATCCGGTTCAGACGAGCGCAAAGTAAGGGTGGCGAGAGCGGCACGACGACGTCGAGGAGCGAGAGGCCGCGCTGCGCGATTCCCTCTCCTCTCCTCCTTTTTTCATCCCCCTGCAGACACGATTCTGGCGTCCCGTCGAGGAGAAACTTCGCTCGCACACCCCCCGTCCCTTTTGCCCGCCATTCCTTATTTCGTCCCTCATCGACCCCGCTGCTCTTCCCTCCGACGCGCGTTACCGATATAGGAAGATGTCACCGTGGGGATCGGGACCGGCTTTCTCTGCGCGTTACCCTCAGCGAAGGGTTGAATTGGACACGTCGGACCCGGAATAAGCTGGTCGAGTCAGCAGAGGTGAAAAATATCGCCCTGGAAAACGCGGGCCGATCGATAGGTTTGATCTATCTTGTTATTCCTGGACCACCGGCACTTCCATTTGTCGTACCTTCGCCTCTTCCATCCTGACGTCTCGCGCTCAGGGCTCTGATTAATTGAACGATCCTTTGGAAAGTTTGTTTCGGGGTCATTCGCTTGATAAGCCCTGCAAGTTCCCTTCAAAGCCAATATAGTAGAGCTTTCCAAGCACCGGGGCACTTAGACTCCGTGGGTTGTGTATTTTCCGGGCATGTTCAGAAATGCTACTTTCGTGTATTTTCCAGCAGCTATATGGGGAAAGTTGGTTTTTGAGTCGTTTATCTAGTAAATCCTACAGCCTTGGCTTACTCCCTCTCGATTGGGTATAGGAGTCAGAGGCTCGAAGAATAGATAGCAGAGAAGGGGTAGAATGATTAACGAGAAGATTATTTCCCGATAGAAGGGCTGTAGGGTAGAAGAATCGTGTCTACCGCGTTTCTCCCGTGCATAGCGTTTCATGTAATCAACTGGTGCGTAAGGGGCGATAAGTTGCCTGAAATTGAAGACGATCGATTATCGGGCGGGCCGCAGGAAGACCCTCGCATGACCGAGAAACTGTCGCGAACTTGTTGCCTCTACCCTAGACGCGTAATTTACGAGGCCGAACGGGGCTCGTGAAAGCATTTTCCAGGAGAGGGCTGGCAATTTATACCGCGTGCCTGCGCCAACCCGCCGATGAACACCTTTACGGCCACAAATACCGTAAGAGATTTTGAGAACGCCTGTCAGAGGCGCCCGCGTCGGGTTACATAAAAATTTCCATCCAACCGGAAGAACACGTCGAACCGAGGGACCTTACGAGCCTGTTCCCTTTATACAGCGTGCAATATAACGCGTGGCACTTCAAGGATGGAATCAGTGCTTAAAAATAATAAAAATCAAGCCTCGCAATTCTCTGGGGAAGGCCACTGCGTGCTACAAATGCGTAGCAGCGGTTCGTGCAATAACGATCAGTTATTCTAACCGAGAAATGGCAGACATGCGCTTTGTGTATGCGTTTGCTCAATGTAACGTAACAGATGCAAAACCTTTTTCCCCAACAGATATCTGTCGAATGGTTCTGAAACACCGGAGTTGCAAGCTAACAAAAAACTGTGACTTCAGCTAAAAAAAGAAAACTTCAATTTCAACAACAACAACAAGAATTTATGACAGTTTGCGCAGACGTTTTAAAACAGAAGGACACTGTAGACGAATACGATGCCCTAGGTATCAGTGTGGCAGCAAAAATGAAGAAAATGAATACTATGCAACAAAGTTTGGCTGAAGCGTTAGTCAACAAAATTTTAGTAAAGGGCCTAATCAATGAGATTAATCAACAGATAATATTGAAACTAACTTATACCAAAACAATACTACGTATCATCCTTTATGGTACCAAACCGGCATTGAACAAAATGCAACTTCTGCTACTACTTCGACTACTACTTGTGTCCAGATGCATGACAGTCATTTTGGACACCTATGAGATTAAGAGAGAATACGATGCTCCTACGTACATATTATGCTGCACTCTGCATTGAAAAGGCGCTCAGTTTCTGGATAGCTTTTTTTTCTAATCTCATACGATATCCCATTGTCGCGCCGAAATGAAATCAGACCGCAATTTGAATTTCCCTTAACCCTTAACTACCTACTCGTGGAAGCAGGCTATCGATATCGTTACGTCACGGTGCTTATTCCTGTATGAATATGCTATGAATATGCATGCAGCGTTTCGCAATTTCCTTAATTAAAAAGACGCTCGCCCGCGATCGAGGCGGCTCGGTATAATGCAGGCTATTTTCATTTCCCGGGAAAAAGCTGGTAATGAGAGTGCGGCCTTTTCTCTATGAAAATCTTAAATTATCAAGAATTCCTTAAAAGCTTTGTCGCCACGATGGGAAAGCGTCTCGAGGGCGTGCAATTAGAATCATTTGCCGAGCAAAGGGAGAACGTAGCTTCCGAGGCACCGCGGAGGGCGAGGAAGGGAACAAACGGAGTGCATTAATTGAAATCGAGCTATACACTCTCTGAACTACTTCTTACGTGGCCTAATGAGGGAAAGTTCACTCCGGAGTAGGAAAGTACCTTCGATCGACGTGTATCGAATGAAAAATAAATCGGGTATGGGGATTAATTCGCAGGGCTCTCGCAGTCCCCGAAGCGCAATCGGAATTACTTGCTCGGGGCGACATCCCGGAAGCCCCTGATGCCCTCGCGACCCACTACGGGAAATTCTTCGTGATAAATCAGCCACGGGGTGTATAACGCGAAACGAAATCCTCCCCCAGTAGAAAAATGAGTGTTTTCCCTGGGCAAGCCACCGGAGGTCTGACAAAATTTCTTTAAAATACGGACTCGCTGCTTCGGATTCGATGGCCAGTGAAGCAGAATATCCTGAATTTCCAGAATTCCAAATGTCTCGACTGCAAGCCACTGCTTACGGATTCAACCGCCCTATTCGAGTGAAATTTCAACCGTTCGAGGGCCACGGAACTGTTACATTTCCCTCGTCAGCGTGGTATCGATCCCTCGCGTAGATACGCGCGCAAATTGAACGGCGAATCATGTTCAGGGGATCGATCCGGCGCAGAATTAAACGCTAAACCGACGCGACGTCCGCTATCGGAAAACAGTCAGGCGACTTTTTCAGCGACCCGTTAACGCTGGCATTAACGCAGTCATTGGATTTAATTAATGTCAGAGCGGCGGCGGCGTGTCCGCGACACACGAAAAGAGGTGGCACGTCAGTTTGACCGACACTCTGCGAAATTGTCCTCCTTTTTCCACCGTGAAATGCATCGTAGATTCGAAAGGGGGTCGACGCGCGTTCGAATCGCGTGGCACACGTCAGGCTGGCTGGAAAAAGAATGGGGCAGAAGGCCCGCCCGGGCGAAGGGGAGACGCGCTCGTCAAATTGGCAATAAATCGTGGGAGAGGTTATCGCGACGTTGCGCGCCGTTCGATACCGCGAAACTCCTGCCCGCATCATTTTTTCGGATAATCTGAATATCGATCGGTGGTATATCACCCAGCGCCGCATAATTTTACGCCCCTCCGCGATACCCGCACCGCGTAGACGCCGCTGTCCCGATCGTGACGAACGTTTCGTTGTTGGATTCAGCTGTCGGGTCTGGACGAGGCACGGGAATATACGGCTTGAGCCCTCACGGCGACATTAACGAGAAGATTTGCCGAGGAACGGAGAAAGGGACCCGAAGGAGCCCTCGAATCTACTTAATTCAGATTATTTCGAGATCCAGGGCTTTCGAGATGCATCTGATTACGGGGACGAGGCCGAGGCCAGGTACCTTTTCGCCCGCGAGACGTCTCCCCATTTTCTTCTTCGTTCAATTTCGTGGCCGTCGGGCAGAATTCGCTTGCCTCCGTTTATGGGGGAGCGTCTTCGACCGTGACGCGGATAAAAGAGGGCTAATACGACAGTGGAACAGCCTCGGGATTCCTATTTTTGTATGGACAAACAGAACCAGCTAATGGGCTGATATCGCATTGGCGAAAATGCACTCAAGTGTATGGGCCCTTGTTCGACTGGCTTCCGCTAAGGATATTCCACGAGGATCCGATTTCATCGAACTCGGGATGAAGTTGATTAATAACTGGACGGTAAAGAAGACCCGCAGCAGCATTTGTAGTACTTACATCGCGCCGCGGGAAGGTTTTTAATGATGAGCACGCTGCTCGTTATTGGAAACGTTTCCAAAGAGCGGTCGTAATTGCCACTCTCCCGCGGGACAGATATACCGTTTCCCTTCACTTAATTACGAATCGCAACGCATACGTTAGCGCGCCTGATCGCGCCGTTTCCTAATTACAGCAATTTATATCGGGCGACAGGCAAACGGGAATACGAATCGCGGGGGAGTATTATCGAGGAGCCGTGGGCGACGAGAAACGTCTCGAAACCAAGGGCAAGGATGGGGTGGGACTCGCGAGCGTTTCGTAAGCGCGAAGCTCGCTAAGTCCGAGACAAACGGGTGGAAATAAATTCCCGAGCAGCTAGATTAAAAGTTGAACAAGAGTTTCGATACTTTATGGCGGCAATATCGCTGGAAAATGTTGATCGATACGCCGGCGTCGATGCTGGTTCCTCGACATTTTACGAGGCAATAAACGCGAGGATTAAAAACGTGCTCGCGGAATGCGAGGTTAACGTATTATTTCGAGAACGATCCGCGCGAGGAGCGTCACCCGACGGAGAATTTCCAAGAGAAACGTTGAAAGTTAAGGGGGACAAGTGGGCAATTTATAATGGTCGGGGATGGAGGGAGGGGAATCAGGGCACGCACCATTTGCCCTGAAACGTTTTAATCCTGCAGCGTATCGCGAAAGTTCGCGACATCCATTTTTCTACCGCCTGACTTCCCTCTTACAGCACGTTGAGACCGTTGCTCATCTTTATCTATGCGTTCTCGCGGCCAAGCGATATCGTATCAAATTTTTAACCGAACCGGTGTGCCGCCCCCCGTCGCGTTTTGCTGCATAAAACAAAGCCGGGACGCTATCGCGAAAATTGCGGCATATATCTCCGCGAAGGACAAGCTGTCCCACTGTGTACGATACAATCGAAAAGGGGAACGACCCTTCGTCCGGAGAACACTGAAAATTTCTCACTGTAATCGAGAAACGATTAAACCAATCGCTCCGCGAAGGTAAAATCGAGAGCTGCGTCGCGGAAGAGAGCTCGATCAAAACACACTTGTGCGATATCGACAACGTTTTCACCCGGTTGCTTGGCAATTATCACGGCCGTTTATCGATCTCTGCGAGTCTTGTTCTGCAACGAATGCGTATGTCGGACCTTGTATCGCCGCGGAACGCGTGTATCGCTTATCACGATGGGAAACTGCGTTACACGGCCGATGTATCGATCCGCACAAACATTCACGTAGCAGCGGGAGTTTACGTGTTTATCTATCGGGAGGGAGAATCAGAAGCCGGCTGGACAGGATTAGAAAATGTCACCTGTTACGGCTCAGAACAAAAGGACGCCCATGGGTGCTGTTCCCCGAACGATATCGTCCTCTCTCGACCGATATTAGCGATATTGCACGCGATTCAATCCAGGATTAAACCCGAGCGACTGATCGATTGTATCACGGAGAATTGGAACCCTCGGGGGCTCGGCAGAAGGGAGAGTTTTGTTGCAAACTATTGCTCAAGAAATTTCCATCTGTTCCAGCGACCGGGGGGCTCCTCTTACGAGGCATCCTCATTTCCAAGGGTCACTTTACTCTTTTGCTAAACACGAACACAGGGTTCGGGGGAGTAAACCATGAAACTTCCATGAATAATTTCGGGCTCCTGATTGCTCTACTAATGGGACCGTTGTCGCAACACCCAGAGAGATCAGAAAGGACGAGAAGAAAGGAGACTGTTAGGAATAATAAGTTGTTGAAAGAATAAGACAATACCCTAGGGGCGGGCGAATTTTCCAGAAACCTTTCGAAATATATGCGCGTTCTGCGTAAACTAGAGCCCCCGGTGAATAACTTTCCTGTCTGCTTGCGAATTCATAAGATTCCTGCGAATGAGTGTCCGCAGAGCCTGTATTTGCGACTTAATGCCGGCTTAGTCCACGCGGGAAGGATCACGGGCATTAATCATTCCAAGGTGGAACCTATTAACAGGGAAATCTCAGTCCCAAGGGGGTGTGCAAATACTTCCATTAACTCGCCTCGCTACGAAATTTCTCATTATTCAATCATCCGAACGCTCCTTTGATCATGCTCGAGCCTTGAAACCTGTTTACCTATAATTTGCCGTTAAAAGACGCCGTGGATTCGATCAAGGAATTCGCTACTACGTTTTCACGGAATCAACGGTAACTGTTACGCGATTAAACTGGCCAGACTGATCGATACGACATTCGACGCGTGTGGTTCGTCCAGCTTTATCAGCAGAAACGCGAATGTCTATCTGTCTATCTGTAGGTGGATCAATGGGTTCTATTGGATACGGTTGCCTGTGGTACACTCGGTACGAGGCTTGCAACGTCCAAAAATTATGCAAACTAATTCGGAGAGGGAAAGTAGGGGCCAGGGCTGAAGATAGAGAAGGGGAAAGGAACGGGCGACGGGAAGTTCGCAGTGGAATGCGAAGGGGAAAAGTCTACATTCTAAGAAGAGGAGAGAGACTCGAAGCATTTCAATGCTCGCGTTAGCGCGTTTGAAACACTTAAGGAACATTTCTCGGGGAGCAGCCACATTCGCAACTCGTGCCGATGCGCAAAGTGAAAGAGATGGTCTGTAATATAATACAGACGGTGTATCATCTCCTCTTTCATAACCTTTTTCTCCTTCGCTCACAAAGGAGCTATAACCGTGAGCAGGCATTGTACCTAATAGCTGTCGCCTTCTCCAACCATTACTCGCAACCAGCCGACAATGCTTCCGTTCGTAATACGTGGAAATTGTAAAAGAAAGTGACGTCCCAAGGAACGCGTTACGCTGCTGCTCGGGGGAATGTTTTACAGCTTTTTGTTTTTCAGACCATTTTCTTTTACACGTCTCTCGGGCGATTGAATGCTTCCACGTTCGATTCTGTTTTATAGGAACACCCGGGGCACAAATGATGAAAGGTCGGCACCAGTTTCGCCGTCGTTTCAGTCTACAGCCTTCGTCCTTGAAGGAGGGTCAGGAGGATGGAACGACGAAACACGTCAGGTAAAGAAGCCTTCGATCTTTTACAACAATCTTTCTACTCTTTTTTCTGCTTGGAGAGTGTTTCGCGGACCTTTCAGGGGGCATGTTTCAAAGATCTCGCCGAAGCGCAAATTCCATTCGACCCTACTTTCGCGAAATACCAGTTTCCCTAATTCTAAACTGCGAAAACGGAGCAGAACTCTCCCGAATAAAAAAGAATCGTTAGCTACATAGATACGAAACACATTCTAGATTTCAACCACTTACCCTCTCGTCCTCCTTCTCCGCCCCTCGTTCCGCCCTCCTCTTCATCCCTGGCCGCCTCTTGACTCGCTCTTAGGGCGGGCCGGAGCTTTAATTTTGCGGCGAGTCTTGGCGAAGAGGGAAGCCCGGCACTCCTCCTTTGTGCGCGGTCTGGTAATAACCGCGGCCGACTCCTTCCTGTAATAAGCGTGGATGATTACGAAGACGAAGATACTTAGGAGCAGTTGTTATCTGGTGCATGCAAAAGCAAGAGCGTGTCGCTTCGCTCCACTCTGGAGAAGTGGCATTCTAGGGAGCAACAGTGCCTCGAATTCAGGGCAAGCCCCCCGACGTATACAAAACGCGTACTCAATAACGCCTGCGGTACGAGAGAAAAGGGATCTTTAGCGTTCATTAGCACCATTCTCTCTGACGAGCCGTAGTCACCTTAAATGCGGGGACACTTTGCTCTATTATTTACACCGCGCAGCCTCGCCCGAGATTGTTACATGGACAACTGGGGCAAACGAAAGATGGTATCGAGGGGTTCCTCGTCCCCCTTCTCCTAGCGGCATCCCAGCTGACATAATTCCTAATGTTTCAGGAACGAAAGATTATCGGAATCGGACAGCGGCGGTGGGAAAGCAGCGGAGAGCTCGATAAGGCACAAGATCGTGGTGATGGGGGCCGCGAAGGTCGGGAAATCGGCTATAATCAATCAGTTCCTCTACAACACGTTCTCGCCGAAATACAAGCGAACGGTGGAGGAGATGCATCACGGGGACTTCAACGTATCCGGGATACACCTGACTCTCGACATATTGGACACTTCGGGCTCGTACGAGTTCCCGGCCATGAGAGACCTCTCCATCAAGTCCGCGGACGCGTTCATCCTCGTGTACGACGTTAACGACGCGAACACGTTCCTCGAGGTGAAGACTCTGAGGGCCCAGATCCTCAGCACCAAGGGCGCGGTGCCCATCGTCGTCGTCGGCAACAAGGTCGATCTGGTCGACACGGAGCAAGAGGTGCGACCGCGTTTCTTACGAAGGCTTAGTTTGTTTATTTCCCGAACTCTCACGTTGCCCCTGATTCTAGGTGGACACCGAGAGCACGAGGGAGCTGGTGATCATGAAATGGGAGAACGGTTTCGTGGAGGTGTCCGCGAAGGAGAACGTGAATATCTCGCAGGTGTTCAAGGAGTTACTGATCCAGGCGAAGCTGAAGTACAACCTGAGCCCGGCACTGCGACGACGTCGTCGGCAGTCGTTGCCGCCGCCACAGCACCTGAATTCTCGCAGCAGCAGCGCCCACGTGCCGTCCCCAGCCCAGCTGCAGCACCTGCAGCAGATCCGCGAGCGCTCCGAGTCCAAGAGGAACTCCTGCATCCTCTCGTAAGGGTTCAGTGCTGCGTTTCCGCCAATTTGAACGAGAAAGGGAGGGGAGAGAACGGCGAGGCAGTAAGGAACGATGCCGCGGCGATTCTGTTCGCTGAGATCGATCGATATTCCCATTCGACGGCTCGATGTCTCTGCAGAAGGGACCACGGTCGATCGTCGAATGGCCCCTCGAAGGAATTAGATGGGCAGAGGTTGCCGAAATAGTATTTCTCTGATGGTTTCACCCGGAATACATGCGCGAACGACTTAACTTGTAGGAGAACTTTTACCGTAGAGATGGCCTCTATTCGATTCTGAAGATGTTTTAAGGTTTCGACGATTAAGGACGAGCAAGTTCGCAAAGCGAGTACGCTGTATCCTCGGACGGTCGGGAAGGGAGGATTAGATCTAACCGTGAACAACGGAACGAAGATGATTCAATGGTCATTGTTCGGCAATTCGATGTGTCTAGAGCAAGTAAACGTACTTGATGTACCTATCTCTATTTTGTCTTCGATTAAACGCACGTCCTGAAATTCGACGAAAATTCGTGTCCCTTCGCAACTGGATGTGAGAAGGTATTATCGACGGGACCCGATCTTCCCTTGAGAACACCGTAACCGAACCAAACTGTAGCATACGTCGGATATCCAACGTACGTTATTCCGAATTTTAGAGCCGTAGAACTCCATCTTTACAGATGTATCAAAGTATCCTATGCAAATAGTCTATTCCAGGGTTGTTTTCCACTGCCCATTCTCTATCTCAGTACCCATTTGCGAACACGTACAATGTCCAAGGAACATTTTATAAACTATCGTTGTCTAGTCGATTGAATTTACATTAAGAGGTCGCCTACGTTAATCTTTGTACCGCGTTATACAGCTTATTTAAAGATTAATCTATGGCTACTTCAATCTTGCGATCCAAAGTTACGCGCAAGCACACTGTAACGAACGTTGGTGTTCGTTATTTACGACATAATCTATTTCTAACGAGAAGTATTGTGAAATATAAGTACCGTTCTCCCATTTACATGGTATATCGAATTATTTGTCAATTACAATATATACATATGTAAAATTATTGTACACGATTGCCTTGCCCGAGCCTGAGTTATCTGTAAATACAATAACGTTTCAGGTGAAACTGAATACCACGTACAAAGCTCTATTCGATTGCAGGTAGCGCTTTAAACGGCGCCGTTATGCATAGTAAATGAAACTAAGTAGCGTGTACATTACACTTTTTTTTCGCACTATTGCACGATATATACATAGCAATGGGAAATATGCATCTATAAATGAACTACGATGAACTTTGCGCAACGATTATTGGTTTTTAAGATTAGATGAAAGATGATTTATCAGATTAATTTATCGAATGATATGCAATTGTATCGTTTGAAAGAACGTCACCCTTGCAGGTGAGCTACAGTACATATATATATATATACATCGTTAACATACATGTAGAGAGTCTATGTAAATAAGAGAACATTGTGATGTGGATATCTCGTTGAATCGAAGCCCACATTGGGTATAATTTTACATAAATATACATAATTAAACAGCCGCGGCCGAGCCCCGTAATCTGCGCGTCTAATGATTATGAAATATCGCACATCACGATAAGAGGATAAATTCTATTTGAATGTAAATCGCGTTCGAGTCCAAGCTTTCCGATCTATAATAGGAATATAATAGCGAAACTTTCCCGGATTACGCATTCACCTGACATTTCCACTAGGGTGGAACGAAAAATAGGGGCAAAATATTTTTTTATTATTCATGACCTCTAGTAGTGGGCAAAAGTTGCCTTTTATAATGTAATTTAAGCTGTGAAAGTTTGATCTTGATCAACAATTTTTTTGAGGTGCCGCGAGCCATTCAAAAGTCACACAACCAGTAAATATGAATTTTTTAATGGCTTGCGGCACCTCAAAAAATTTGTTGATCAAGATCAAACTTTCACAGCTTAAATAACTTTATAAAAGAGCAACTTTTGCCCACTATTAGAAGTCATGAATAATAAAAAAATATTTTGCCTCTATATTTCGTTCGACCTTAATTTCCACTTTACATTACTTCCTGTTACTTGATCCTTAATGTTATCTAGACTTTAATCGATTTAACGAGCGGACATCAAAGATAGGAATCTGCAGTTTAACGCGCGAACACTAATAGATCCTGTGTTACAAGGAACTTTGTCAGGCCACACTTAACGCGACTGTGACCATTTCTAGTGTAGTCCCAGATGAAAAACTACGTGGTACCAGAATCCTAGTAGCGTAAGCCCTTCACTTTGTATCATTGCGTTACCGGAAATTAAATAAAAGATGGATGTCATATTCAACTTTCGCGAAACATCTGTCTATTTCATTTCCCCGATATACAAAATCCTCATATAACTATATTACACTTATATTAATTTGCTGTATGAACTACGAACTGCACTATAGTACAGCATAGCAACCATAAAATGTGCAAGATCTATAGAGGAACTACAGTACAATAGTTATATAATAGAGTTCTACTAGATTAGTGAATTTCAATGTTTTTATTCAATACTTAATTATGTTTCCCATGTCACGTACTTATTTACCCCTAACCGATAACACAGAGAATGACCTGGCACAGACTAGGTATAGGATAGACCTATCACCACAGACGAGACATAGGATAAACCTATCACCTTATGGATGTCGTGTCGCCTCCCACCCAAACTGTATTACTGACCCATAATTTAAGGACTGAATGTAGTGACAACTTCTCATGAACAGCGTCCAACTCAGGAACTACTCTGAAATGTGTGGAAATGCTGAAAGGTGTGTGCGTGTTTGTATACGTGTGACTTGTTTAGAGTGAGAGTTTGACATAGAGGGCAGGCTTTTGCTACGCCAGGGCCGCACAGTAGGGCGGAACGGAAAATTTAAATTTGAATTTTCAGTTGGCCTGGGTGCAGGATAGTTGTCTTTTGATTAACCAAACGCAACCGTAAACAAATTTTGGAAAAATATTCAAGTCTGCAGGTTCCTTTTTCGGCGAAACTTCCGAAAACCGGTCAAACCCGATTGGGCTGAAATTTTGCAAATAGCTTCATTTTGCATAAAAATAACGTTTGCGAGAAGGATTTTTGGCGACTCGAAAATTTTTTTTTTACCATTTCAATGTCATTCTCTATCTTACCGACAGAGTCGAGAATCGGATTCAACAGTTATTCAAACATTCTCTTTATTATTCACTTTATTTTTGCAAAATTTGAGTCAAATTTAATAAGGAGAATGCATTGAAGCTTGGCCCCGTGTAAACTCACATCGGTTCGCTACCATGCTTTACGCGCCCGCGAGCGGGCGCGCGCCCCCCGCCCCAAACTAACCCAAAACCAATACTAATACCCAGTATCAAGCTGATATCTCTTTCTAAGTTGATCTCTGTTTTATAGATTTTAGGAGATTAATAAGGAGAATGCACTGAATAACTGTTGAATCCGATTCTCCGCTCTGTCGGTAAGATAGAGAATGACATTGAAATGGTAAAAAAAAAATTTTCGAGTCGCCAAAAATCCTTCTCGCAAACGTTATTTTTATGCAAAATGAAGCTATTTGCAAAATTTCAGCCCAATCGGGTTTGACCGGTTTTCGGAAGTATAGCCCCTTTTTCTTCTGAAAATGATCATATAATAATTTTTAGGGGAAAAAGGAATCTGCGAGCCCCCGCTCGTCGGACCTCCCCGGTCCCGCCGGCCTGTAAACTGCAATAAAAACAGAAGGCCAGCCACTCGGTTGCTGGACCGCCACCCCCCGACGGGTCATAGGACTCCACAAATCGGTGCCAAAATAAATGCATTGGGTGAGGAAGTCTATCCTATATCTCGTCTGTGGATCTGGCTTATCAGAATACTCTCTGTTTTGTTGGCAATCTTATCTACAACCGATCACACTGATTAGAGAAAACGCCACCGTGTGCCACTTGTTGACAGTATTCAATGACTGTTCGTAGTCTACATTATCAGCGGCGAAGGCAAGGCGCACGTTTGTAAACATCAACGAAACGTAACCTCGAGCGAGATGTGCCGGCCGAATTTCCGCGTCAAGCTAAACTTGTGTAAATATTACAATGATGTTCGTCGAGTCTGTTGGGTGTTCGTCGACAGCGCGAAAATCTTACAGATTGCTCACATGAAGAAGCACATCGTAAACGTATTTAGTATCAAAGAACCGTTTCACTTGCTGTTAAACGAGACCGAATACCTGCCACCTACTGAGGATATACGTATTCTCAAGGAGGATGAAACGATTCTGTAAGAACAGACTTTATTCTACTCTCAAGCCAGTTATGGAAGGAGTAGCATTTATTGAAATATTACAGCGTCTGTCCGGGGCCTGACGTAGAAAATGGAACAGAATTACCTGCGAGTACAGTACTGGGATGTAAAAGGAGCTTTGCAAAATTAGAGCCACCTAGTAATTCTGTTCAATACGAGGAGGTGAAACCTAATATTTCCACTGTGCCTAGAATCACGATCCCACTTGTGGAGGACCTACAAAACACATTGAACCTATCCAATGAACCATTAAACAGGTCACATAATGGTTAGAGTGTTTCATTTATGTGTTCCAACTTGAACTTCTATATAATCTGGATGAAAAGTACTTTAATTATTCGTTTTTAGATTCCTTAGAAGTTAATATAGCGTACGACAATTCAGAAGATGAAGCAAACGATATAATTGAAATAAAAGCTTCAACTACGGGTACACCTGAAGATTTAAATGTAACAGACAGTTCCATGATACGTTCAAAGAGAAAGAGGATAAGGCGAAAAAAGAACAAGCGACAGCAGGTTAACCAAACTGCCACAGTGGCTTCCACTGTCGCTTCGTCTGTGTCAAAGAAACCCAAGATCATAGATTCTCTTGTAATTCCTTCTAGTAAGCATATACATTTCGATAATGTGGATACCGAAGAAGTTGTGGTAAAGCAAGTTGTTAATGAAAATAAAGTCAATGGATCTTCTAAGAATAAAGTGTCACCCTCCCATGAGCTTTCTAACTTACTGTCGCTGGGTAAAAATTCCGTGCCACTGACTTTTACGAATCCAGTAGTGAAAGAGGAAATAAAAATTAAGCAGATGTCCGACGAAGAGAATCGAATCGATGGTTCTTTCCAAAATGTATATGAGAAACTCATGCTGAATAGAAAGTTGCAGGAGGGAAAGGAACTACTGAGTACGGATCTCGAGGCTTGTCAGGTTACGACGACAAAGCCGCAGCTCAAAGATATTATAGCCTTTAAGGTAACTAACGTTTCCTGGCCAGGTACAGCTACGTGTTTACAGAATGATTTGTTTTCAGATGCTTAAAATCGGTGCGGATTATACGCCACAAGTATCGGAGTTCATTGTGGCGGAAGTTATATCTTATTGCCCGAAGACATTAATGTACACCTTGAAGATACTGCGTAAGTAATTTTATATTTTTCATACGTGACGATTGAAGAGGACTAAGCACGAATGTTACTACATTCGACTGAGAACTACAGTCTCTTCTTTGTACCTACAGAAGGTGCATCGGAAGTTCAAGTACCGGTTGGAAAATTCACAATTATACAGAACGAAGAAGAACAAGTGCTGAATGATACGATCACTGTAAACTACTCGCAAGTAATCGAGCCTCGACATGTGTCGAAATCTGACCCGGACAGAGTAGCCACCTCAGTTCATTTTAACGATCACTGAGATGGCTCCTAAGTACCAGACATATTTGCATTTTTATTATATTTTTTATATTTTAAGACAAGTGAATTTTAAAACTCGAATAAACTATGCTGACTAATTATCAACTAATATATTTGGTGATTTTTTCAATAACATTCAGTACCTTCCTCTATCGCTAACGGCAATCGAAGATTATTTGAAAATTGTTCACGAATTCGATTGAACTCCACGTCGCGTTAGAGAAATAACAACGAAATTCCGAATGAAAACGCGAACTGAAGCTCATATACGTTGTATAACAATTTTCGAGCATATAAGTAATGGCATGCAAAATAAATGTGTACGAAGCGAAGAGCATACTCACGCGACAGTTTTCCTGCCCATTTTTAATTGAAACGCGTTGAATCAGCCACTTTTCGCTACAATTCTTTTCCCGAAATACTCTTTCGACGCGCACCAGCCCGTTTGAAAAGTCACGACTAATAGCGAATTCGGTACCTCCTCGCACTGACTCTGCACTGGTGCCAGAAAATGACTTGGATTGGTTGTTTTTGATAGAAAGGAAGGTAGCTCTATAAGAATAAACCAATCCAAGTCATTTTTGGCACCAGTGCAGTCAGTGCGAGTTACCGAATTCGCTATAACTGTGAGCGCGAGGTGAGATTTGACAGCACCACTGCTTCGCGTGTTCGCTGATTGGCTGAGGCCGATCTGTCGCGCCAATCAGGTTCGAGTAGTTTGAAACGCTTCTGTACTTCGGTGCGAAAAAACCGCGCGAAATTTATAGATATTTAAACTACTCTATACAAACATCTGATTCAATTTCTTGAATAAAAATTGATATGTTGCTTAATTTGAATGATTACTAAGCCTGCTTAGATTGAGATATGAGGCAGTGGGAGCAACAACGGACTAACCCACATTGAAAATTTTTTTTCCTGTTTTATATGTTTAGTAGAGCCTATTGGAATACATTATTACTACTAATTCAATTTCGAAAAAAAATGTGGGTTAGTCCGTTGTTGTTCTCACTGCCTCATATAATGATTATTGTTGCCTATTATGAGAAGGCAGAGGAAAATAAATTAATTCGTATTATATTAATCCTGAAATTCCACTATAACTCTCAGTGCAATAATGTAAACTACTTTTCCCAATGTTTTTTTTAAAGGTCTGGCGTGCATGGGAATAGGATAACGTAGAAGGAAGGTTGTAAAAGTAAAGAGAAAAGCTAGCTCTCCAAGCTTGTGCTACGGAGACTCGTGAAAATGAGACGCGAGAAGGAAAGGCTTCTTCCTTTTACTGCACACATATGCTCTCGCCCTAACAATTCTTTTAGCTCTGTCTTAAGCTTTTCCTTTTATACCGGACTCTTCTTTTAAAAAATATATATATATATATTCATAACAGCCTGCAATGCTTTATGCATCCCACACTGTTTTACGGTTCTTGTGAGGATTCTGTTACCATCAAGCTGTAGCTGCAGGTACTGTTTAACGAAAAATTAATGATGAAGCTTGATATTTTACCGAGCTTGCTCGTTAAAATGTGTTTCACCAGTCATTTAACGTTCCCAGTGAAATGCTAGATATGGTTCGTGAAACAGTAACTCGTAACATCGTTACGAACTTCGTTATAGGTTTTTCTCCTGAATAGATTTTTTGTTAATCCAATAGTATAAAAATACTGCAAAACCCCGACCGACAGGGGTTTTACTAACTATATTGTTCGCGAAACATATCGCCCCGAAAACTGACGATACATCCAGGTCTATTTAAAGAACACATAGGGCTGAGAGATATAATTAATACCCCGATCCTCGAGATATGCAAAGAATGATGTAGTTTAACAAACAAGGGTGCCCTTAACTGATCATCCTCGTGCTTCCAAGTCCATTCCGCCTAGGGGCTTATGGATAAGTGTAATTTAATTATCTTGTTCATTTTCATCGTACGATTCCAAAAGGCAGCTTATAATGGGGGCAGTCGTAATTGAATTCATTTCGTCCTTTCAGGACCATTAACTTCATCACGGATCCAGGGGGTCCTTTGGCGGCAAATCTAATCGCGATTGGGATTAATTCCAGCGAGGACAAACGGTTTGGCCAATACACATTAATGGGAGCCATCGCGAGCTTGCGGTTTGCTTCCGCGAGACACGCGTATCCGCGTATATCCGTTCCGCTGCTGCAATTAATAATCGTGCCCGGCGAAAATTGCGGCATCGCTCGAAATTCTAGACTTGATATCCTTTTACCCGGCCATTGTGTCAGCCGACCTTTGTCCCTCGTAATCGGACGATTAAAGGTCGAGCCGAAATGAACTCCTATAATTAGCCGGTGGAACTTCTGCCCTTCCCTTTCCTCGCCGCCCACGCCTTTCTCCCTCCCTCGTCACCCCGAGTTCGCTGATTGCCGAACTATTTCACCGTGCTACGTGCCCTCCTACCCTCTCCCTCTGTCTCCCCGTTTCGTCTGCTCTGAATGCTTCATTTGTCGCGTGCCGAATAAAATGACGAAAATTAACACGATTCACGCGGGGCGCTCGCACGAGCCCCGGCATCCTGCCCTCCCACTACAATAATTCGCCAGCCCCGAAACACCCTGCGCGCGATTCTTTACTCCGCCGTAGACGCTGCAGCCGTGACCCACGCCCATTAATTCCCAACGAGTGCGCGTAACTTGTTAGTTTCCAGGGGTAAAGGAAACGAGACACGAAGCTCGTAAAGTTTGCAGCGCTATTTGCCACGTACGCGCTCTAATATTCGCACCCGCGGCGGCGCGTCAGCCTCCATCGGAGCCAGGGGTATCCATAATTTCGCGGATGAGCGATATTTCCGGCCCCGGCGCTCGGAATAATATACACGCGCCGGATGTACACGTTTCGACGTATCGACGCTGTCGCGTTTAGGCTCGCTCGGTGATTCCTTCGCATCGCGTGTCGGCGAAATCGCCTCGCGATTACCTCGCGTCCATGCTCCAATCGATGCTACGGTTTTCCCAGCTTCCGTTTCCGGCGTCCGCGACGGCCGAGGAAGCTTCCACGCGTCACCTTTACAAATGCTCCCGCTGACCGAGTGGCAGCGTCTCGGTAATCCGTAACGTGAATAATTCACGAGATAAAGTGCAAGAGTAAATCCGCGCCTGGCTCTCCCGAGTCCATCCGTGTATGGCGATGAATTTACTTTTACGCTCCGAGGGTGAATTATTCATAGTTAAATTGCGAGGGAAAAAGTGTGTCGCGCTCGCGTAACCTCGAACTTCGTACCCCCCCACTCGCCCGTGTGCATGAACTTCCTTTTTCTTCCGTGCATAATCGCGAGCAACTTGAACTGCCCAGGACACAGAGGACGCAACTTCAGCGGTGAATTCACAGCACCGAGGTAATAAGGAAGGGTTTCTGTAAATGTATTCCCAAACTGTGATTATGCCATATTCGTCCTCAGGGAGCATCAGAGCCCTGCCCGCTGATAACGAAGCAGCTCGTCCACGCGGGATGTAGAACTTGTGCATTATTATCTGCCAATAATTGGCAGAGACAGAGATACAATCGATAGCCGAGTTACATCTTACGGAAGATTCAACGCAGGGGACGCTTACGCTCGGCAAATTATCCGATATCAATCGTCATTGACGTCGTAATTAGAACCATTCAAGCGTCCCAATGGAAGCTTAATTCGACTCGATACCCGGCCCGGGGAATATTTCCGCGATTTTCGATACCGCACACTATCGGATTACCGGTAGAACGCGATTGTTCCCGCAAACGCACGGGGGTTGCACGTGCGCTTAAAAATAGACCGCGAGCAGCTCGAGTGCTGTTTATTAGCAACGAGGATCCCGAAGTTCAGCGTTAATTCTCCTAGCCCAGGCGGCTAGGTGGAGCAACGTATCGGTATCAGGGGGATGTCAAACATTTTACGAGCAAACTTTCAAGCCCTAACAGGAGGCCTCGGTCCTCTTAAGAACTCCCCGGGAAATTACGAGTATCGCGGGCGAGCAGGCAAGGTAACGGGTAAGCTCGAGGCAGAGGAACCACTTCGTAGAGGAAGTGGGTGCGTTATGAAGGGGGTGGCTCGTAAAGCTCGGCCGATTTCGGTGCGAGTCTTTAACGATCTACTCTCTTCTTAATAACGCCGCGTGTCGGCGGGACTCACGCCCCCATCCAGTGGTTAGCACCAAGCCGAAATCCTTTCCACCGATATTACACGCGGGGCTTTCGATATTCCAAGAGATTACCGGATCGCCCGCCCTTCCCGCTTAATCGCGCTCACGCGAAACCAGACGTCGTTCAGGGCCAGGCTTTACGAGCAAAACGTTTTCACGACGTAGGCGGGTTCGATTGTTTTTTACGGCTTGCAGTATAGTTATGGGCTTCTATATGTAAATACCTCGGGTCGATGGACACGTTCACCCCTGATTTCGTCCAGATCCCTGGATCCCTGCTAAAGCGCGTGACACAGAAAGGGCGACCAGATTTCAGGCTCCCAGGTCATCCAGGCAACCTTTCTCTGAAACTTCTGCCCTATTACCATAGAGTGTCCGCGTGTGTCTGCACGTGCGGACGTCTGCATATGCATAATAGAACGAGCTTCCGGTTTTACCATGGGCGAAACTTTGTAATTCATTCGCCGTCGTTACAAGAAAGGAATTATACGGCCGCGGCAGCGACTCGAACGAGGGCTTTTCGCGGCGGCTGTGTTTTGAATAAATGAAGAACCACGCGAGAGTCGAGCTGAAAAGGTAAACACCTGCGAGAAATATTTATTTCGCGGTGCGAAACTTCAGGTGGCAGAATGCGTCAGCTATGCCGGCGAGGATTCTCAGGCAGCAAACCTCCGCTCCAGCAGATTTGTCTGTTGTAAATTTTCAGCAGCGAAAGTTTACGCGTGTAATGAAAGAGAGGCAACGTTTCACCGGGAGAGCAGCGTAAAAATGCCCAAGAGCGTCATAAATTGAGGCGAATATTACTGTAAAACGTTATTGACACTTCGCGCTGCTTTTACGTTTATGGGTAATGCTTATCCATCAGCGTCACTTTCTTCGATAGAGTGGCAGGTTGTTTATGCCACTTCAAATCTGAGAAACTTTAGAGATTCTTCGGGGGAATCTTCGCGGCACGACCCCTCGCACCCTACTGCGTTCCACTGGAGGCGTTTTAAGAATGACCTTTGATTGATCCTGGATGAGCAGAGAGGTTTGTACGAAGTAACTCGAGAGTCGAACATGAGCGTTCGGGGTCAGCTCTATTAATACTCAGCAGCTTTGGCCGCGGGAAATTGATTGTCGAATGAAAAACGGCGACTTTAAAAGCACAATCGAATGCTTCGTTTCTTAACACGATCTATGGGATTCTGGCACGTGTTTAGACACCGTGTATATCCGTTTCAGTCAGCCGTGTTGATTAAAGGGACGTCTCGACAAATCTACATTCAGTCGGTAAAGCGCGTCCGGCGCTCGTGTGTTTGTCTCCGAAAAAGTTTCATCCCCCAGTGGAAAACAGATTTATGGCGTGCATCCAATAACACGCGGAGGATGCATCGCCCAGGGAATCTGTTTCCTCGCGACATCGGCTGACGAAAACAGTGGGAGTCGATGAAGTTTGGCCGAAGCCGTAGAGCGTACAACTGGCAGTAGTATAGGTCAGCGCGTGGGTCGGCGCGCTACATACCTGAGGAAAAATAGTATTCCGAGAAGCGTGAACACTTGACAGTGTGCTTTCTAAGTAAGGAAGGGCGAGTGGATAACAACGGAGAGCGCGGTCGTTAAAATAATATCTGGAGCTTCCGTAATTACTCGGGAAAATAAATTAACGTGATTAGCGTTCACCTTCGAGTGAATAATTGCAAGCGTGCGGGACGAAGACATAGCAAGCCGCGTCGAAAATTCAGACATCGAATTTCCAGTCCGAAAGGCCCGAGGCTCAGGATCCTGAATCATTCTGGTCAACTTGAACCATCCGCCCGACATTTGTCGTATATCACCTAGGCGAATCTTCGCTCGAGATACGTCAAGATGAGAGACAAATTCTTATTCCGCCGGCAGCACTTTGCCCCGATAGTTGCGTCAAGATGGCTCGAGCCCCTTTTTTTCTTCTCCGTCTTTTATTGCACGCGCGATTGGACTTGAGTCATATCAATCTCCCGTCCGTCATCCTTGCAGCGAGAACGCTTCGAAGGAATTAGATCGCGCGATCGATCCGTCCGAGACGGGTTAAAGAAGCTGAAAGTATTTCCCCCGATGGTCCCTTAGCGGCGTCTGTCGTTCGCCACTCTATTTATTTAACACCGACGCCGCAATGGCAGTTCGTCACGAAGCAAATCTAATTTAACGGTCCATTAAATCGGCCGACTTTATTGCGAAGTCCCATCGACGGTTGCGGCTAATTTTATCGACGTCGCTGTGACCCACAAGAATTCGGCCCGCGCGATACTCCAGGCCGCTTTAAATCGACGATGAACGGCCGCCGGTGACGCGGGATTACGGGTCGTTCGCTCGGTAATTACTTCTGGCGAATTACGTTTGTAGTACGTTCTTATAAAAAGGGTCTCGAGTCGGTTCACGTTCCGCCTGCGGAGTGGAGCGTGGGCTCTTTGGTAAAACGCATTCGACCAATGTATATTCAGGGGAATAGCCTCCAGGATGGTGAAAATTTCAGGAAGGCAAAGTGTCTTTTCCTGCTGGTGCCGTCGTTTGGAAGTTCCAGGGAGTTACGCCAAGACAATATCCCCCTATTCGCCATTCGAGCCTTCGAAAATTTCTCGCTGCAACGACACGATTCCTCCCCTACCCTCGCGCCGTGCCGATCGTGCCTTATGCAAATCCTCGCCGCGGCATAATGTCCCGGCAGGAACGTATCCGTGGCTCTTATCTGCATCCGCGTGATCGCACGATATACCAGTTTTCCCAGTCGACTTCCCCTCGATCGTGGACAGAGGGAATCGATAAGTCACGAGCTGTCGCCCCAGACGACGTCTGCGGAACGTGCCCAAAGATAAAGCGGCCCGTCGAGACGTCTGCGGACCGGTGCACGATAAACGAATCGAAATTTTATGACGCGCCTATCCGTCGTGTGTCGCGCGCGGCGCGCCTTTGTCTCGACGGCGAGCAATACGAACAGCGGACTTACATCTGCGCGGCTAACGAAGCTTCCGGCCGTTTTCCAGGGCACACGGGGCTCGCTGGAAGAAAATTGAGCCGAGTCTGCTCGCGTGTATCGCGGAAGTGAAAGCAATTTCAGTTAACCCCCGAATTCCCTGTGCCGCCCAGCACACGACGGCATTATAAACCCTTAAATCAAGAACCGCGTATCGAGGTCAAGCAACGGGATCAAGAGGGGAGCCAGAGACTATTCCAGGCAAAGTACTTTCGCGCGAGAGACACAGTTCCCCCGAGATTATTCTCGCAGCGTGACGAGCCGCTCCAAAAACAGTAATCTCGATTGCCTGAAGAGGAAAAGTAGTTTCGCTACGTACCTTCGAAATCCCTCTAGGTGGGACGATTCCTGGCGAGGGGGTGGCGCGAGAAAGACAGCCGGTCCGCCAGAGGGGTAGCGGAGGCCAGAAGGAAAGGCAAGAGTCTAGGTTTAATTTAATCGGGGGAGCAGCGTTGAAGATTCGTCGGGGCGCCTGCGCATCTGAAGTACGTCCCTGGACCACCGACCGCTAGTAGCACACGCCGACGTCGGCGTCGTGGCCGTCGTGGTGGTGTTCGTTGTCGTCGTCGCGACGCCCAGTGACCGTGCCGCGTCTCTCGAGCAGTGCGCGTCCACACGTCGCGACGACACGGCTCCTCTCGACGCTTCTTTCTCGTGCTCGATCATTTCAACCCCCGTGCCACCGCCACCGTAACGCGGCCACCCTTTGTGCACGTGACACTGTTGCTACCACGCTGTGAACGCTCGCTCCTCAGCAAACAGACAGTCATCCTCCCTCCCATTCTTTCTCCCTCGTCCAGCGACCAACGACAGGATGCCGCCGAGAGGTTAATCCACGTTACCCCCGAGGACCTGAAACGAGACAACAAGGTAAGGTCTAGTCGCAACAGTTTAATTGCCGCGACACCGGAGCCGGGCGGCGCCAAGTTACGCGGGTTAAATTTAGCGGGCGATTTTCGGGTGGCGAGTGTACACCGCGAGGCACTCGTGCCTCGCAGGATCGAGGTCGAATCGTAAATTTCAGATGACATTCAGGATCTCAACGGGAACTGCAATTTTTCTCAAGCTCGTTCCACGTGCCGGCTCGGCCGCGTTCTCGACGGCGGGCGTTAAAAGCCGCAGCGAACTCGTAAAGTGGTTCGTTTTGATCTCGCGTAATGTTGAAACGCGCGCGGTTTACGCCGGTGACGTTTGACGTGCCTCCTGACGTTTATAGGGCCGTAGCTAAAAATATACATTGAATTCTGGATCCGGCGTACGTGTCGTCGAAAGATACGCCCTGGGAAGCGAAACGCCGCGTTTATTTGCGCGACGTGTGACGTCCCGTGTAGATTACGCTGGCGGGAAAGGAATACGCGCGCGTGAATAATTCATGCCTCTATAACAGAACGTTTTGCAGCATTCGTCGCATAAATTGTTGTATAAAGGAACGAGCGGTTAAAGTTTCCTGTTATCGCTGTCGTCGTCCTCGCCGTGGCGGAATTTATTTGAACGCGAAACTTTGTTCGGCCGCGTGATCGATATGGGGAAGAGTTGCTGGCCAGCACGCCGCTGCTTTCTCGAAATTCTTCGGCGCGTTGCTTCCAAAGATTGAGGAGAACAGTGGATCCGCTCGCGACCCTTCCTACCCTCCCCAATTCCATCGGGGTGTATTGGCTGCTGGGGCATCCACGTGTACCACGGTGGCAGGGCTTTCCGCGTTTATTTACCAGATAAAAACTGGAATTTCGCCGGGAGTGGCGGGCTGGAAAACTCAGACAACAGGGAGAAACCTCCACCGGCCCTTTCCTTTGACGTAACCTGATGAAAGCCCGCTGGAATTGGCACGGTTCGCCGGAACACGCGCGCGATCTTTGGAAAAAAAAGAACCTGGTAGTTTTCCGAGTAAATACTGGAGTGGAAAACTGGAGCACTTCGTGAACTGCAGACGCGCGAGTTCTCATCTAGAAAACGATATTCCTTCGATGAATTCGCGTACCATATTTCCTCAAAGATGTTACGTAATCCACGGCAGACTACGGTGCTCAGACTAATTACTACTCCATCCTTTCGAGACTTCGCATCGTTCACTGTCGACAGATGCAGGGGTAGCTTGTCCCTCGTTTAGCATGCTAATATACACGGTGCGAGGAAAAAATGGCCGACCTTGTTCCCTAGCCCGATAGATCTTTTCATCGTCGAGCGCATTGCATTAAAGCATGCACGACTCTCGGTCATTTCACTTCTCCCTTTCCTCTGACGTTTCTCCGCGTCGCTCGCTACCGTGCTCGCGGTGCTTGGCTATGCATGCGAGTCCCTGTCGCGTGATTTCTTCACGGTATTGCCCGTGAACACGTTTCCTCGATGCAACGCGTCTCTCAGGTTGTTCGGACGCACGACGTGCCGCGCGTCTGACGGACTGTTTCCGACGAACATTTGCATCTCAGCACGGGGAATAGCAGTTGCGAAAGGTCGAAGCACGGTAGAACAATGATTGCTCGGAGATCCTCGTGTCGAGGAAAGATCCAATTAATTCAGACGGCCGGGGTTCATCGGTATAACTTTCGGACAAAGGATCGCAAGAATATTAAAGTCGTTTGGGAGGGAACTTGTTTCCGCTGGCGCTCTGACTCCGCTAGGAGAAAGTAGGACAATAGAGATCGACGGGAATGGAAATTCTAGGGAAGAAGGCATCGCCTGAAGTGGCCGTTCGAAAGGACACGTTGCGCCATTCCAGCTGAGTCAGTGAGTTACCGAGAACGGACGTCGTTTCTTATGCAAGTAGTTCCGAAAAGTCGAGCGGAACTCCCGATGCCCTGGCGGACGCGACCACGGAAGAACAGAGGGACATGAGTGGCCACCCTTCGTCGACACTTCGTCGCGATTAAGTAAATATTCATCACGCTGAACGCGCCGTCGCTCCCAATTAATCAAGGGTAATGCGTGCTCGTGCTAAGCACGTGTCGTCGATCGATTCAGGAAAGCGTCCACGAATTACGCAATAGCCCCCTCAAGTGGAGTTATGACAGAAATCGATGATGAGGGTGCTCGTCGAGTTAACTGGACGGCGAAAGGATGACAGAAGAAAGCGAGCTCGACCGGTGTCGTACAAATCAACCGTGCAGGGATCTCGACAATTAAAGATCACTCTCCCACCCGATATCCTTATAAACCAGACACCGCGTTCACCTAGGCGTGGCCAGGATGATCCTTGGGACGAAAAATTGAAGCTTCCCCACGCGCGGAGAATCCGTGCAAAGTGCAACGTGCAGGTAAAACCACTCTGCCGTAATGCATCGAGGGAGCAGCTCGTATTTATCCTATCCGCGACTCGGCGCGCTCGACAAAGGGACAGGAACGCGGGAGTATCCTGGATACCGTTAGTGGATTCATCAGCGAGAACTTCATTCATCGCCAAGACAGCCGATCGATTCCGCTCGATCGATAGCTAGCCGCGGAACTTACGAGGCCCAGGGACTTGGCGATGGCGACGAGGGAAACTCGCTTAACATCTGATAACCCCGTGTCAACAGCGGTACACTTCCCAAAATATCGTTCAATCAAGCCAGAGCTTCGGATAGCAAACTCGGCCAAACTGCTCAACAGATGGCACTTCCCTTCTTCCTCCTTAGGCGCCAACGACGAGGCGTGATCCACGAAACTGTCATATTCTGGGGAACGTAGACGAAGATCACTGCTAGCCGGCGGTTAACTGCGATTCAGAGGGTGTCGGAGGGCAATAAATATGCATCGAGTCGTGCGAGGTGTCGCGAGACCGGTGATCGATCGTTGGTATAGCACGTCGCTCTGGAATATTGTAATTACACCCATAAATTTTGCGGCATTAGTGGCTGAGGGAGTAAGATGCGTTCGCGTAACAGCATCTATAATTAGTGAAACACCACAGGACGAAACAAGCTCGCCTCCCTCGCAGAGTACGTCAACCCTCTTCGAGTGACGTACTCGCTGACCCGAGAGAAGAAGCAATCGAATCGAGACATTTTTCACTGATTCCCTGATCGAATTGAGCAAGCTCCGAGCGAATCTCTTCTCTGTGCATCACGTACACGAAGAATGGCTGCCACCTTTATGTTACAGGGTTATCGTCTTGATTAGAATTGGGGAAATTTCTCTGAACAGTTTCCATATTTCTCGTCGACGGACTCCGTTCCCGAAAGTAACTCCACCGATGGGAATTTCCTTCTGGAATGTATTTTCGCGCGGTCGAAAATAAAAGGTACAGTCCCATTCACGGACTAACCAGTCCGGAAATCCCTTTTTCACGCGCACCTTGAAAACTGTGGCGCCCCTTTGTTGCGTCGTTATCGGCGGCTCTCTCGCCCGACGGAAAGTCGCCTCGCGTAATCAATGTACATTACGACTGGGGCGCATGGTCGATGGGTTAAAAGTGAAGAGCTAAACGACTTTTCAGAGAGCTCGTTCTCCATTTACATCTCGATGGACGCTCGAAAACGCTCGGAAACACTTGAAAAAGCGTGGCCTTCGCCGGCAGGAGCTAGTATTTGGAAACATCGAGAAAGAACGTTTAATATTTACCGGCGATTCGATTAATTCAGCGAAATGTCACGACCCGTGGCACGTTTAAGGGGCGTTAAAAATACGCGAGCTAGTGCCACTGTATTGTTTTCGCTGGATGGAGACCAACACCAAGGTCCTCTCGTTCCTCCAGCGTCACTGAAACACTCGATCATTCGTTTATTGAAATACATTCGGCGCGAACAATCGAATACCAAAATACACTCCTGAGCAGATGTTGCCGTAGAAATCCCGAAACAGAGAGGCCTGTGTACATCTGAACACGAGGATATCCGTCGTGCTACGTAAACATTATTACTATTATTATTATTTCGACGGGAGAACCCTTTAGTATACAAAGCTTGAAGAATTCAGTACAATAAATATATATAAAATAACGTAACATAAACAGACAAAATAAATTAAAACGCACAATATAAAGTAACGAGAAAAACATAACAACATAAACGACGACATCGCCAAACCACTGAGCGCAAATTAAGGAGATGGTAGTCTCCTAAGTACCAGAGTCCTAAACGAGGCGAAGGAAGTTAAGAAAATATCTAATTCAGCAGGGCACTGGTTTAGCTCCTCCGTAGCACGATTAATGGGATCGGCAGAGTAATAACGATATTTTGGGACTCGGGATACAAAAAGGGGTCTCAGACGCAGTGACCGTTGCGGAGCACGAAAACAAATCCTTGCAACATGTTCCAGTTGAATTTCTTTGGTCCGATTTACTATATTGTTATACTTCTTGGATACGCGAGAGGGTGGCCGAGAAAAGCGATGCTTGTGCAAACAGTCTGCCGTGGGATCGTCAGCCTTTATTTATCGACTCAGCTCGCTATTACAAACAGCCTCCACGAGAGGAACGGCGCGTGATCGAGGATGCTCCTTGAAAGGGCTCGATCGCGCGAGTAGATACGATAGATCGGGGTGAATGCGTCGACGCGATACCACCGGATCTCTGGCAAGCTGTTGCGGCGATTTTTCTTCCGTCACATCGAGCCAAAGACTCTTTCGTTATCGGTTCCCCTTTTACGCGTTCGAGATTGCTCCGTGTTTATCAGGGACCGTTTCTTTCGCCTGTCGCGTGACACGCTTGCTTTATGCCGCCCCCTGTCCTTTCCACATTTGCTTACGAGTCACCCTGCTTCCCCCTAGCTAGAAGAGCTCTCGTTCCCTGTTTGCGCGAGCCACCCCCCTTCGGGGTGTTTTAATTTTCCCTCGTAATTTTCATATTCATATTCAAGAAACACGAGAACAACGGTGGTTGGAGGGGGAATGAAAGCTGCCGAAACAATTATCGTGTTTGATTCCTCAGCGGATGGAGCGGGAGGGAAAGCTACTTAAAGGTACTCGTAAAGAGCACCGTCGACGAGTCATATTTCTCTCTTAGCGCCAGAGCTAACGACGCCCCCGAAATCCGCTTAGAACACCAAGAGGAACTGATGCGATCGGCCGGGGCACTAAAAATCCACAATTAGCGCAAGTTGCCGATGCAGAGATCCTTTCCATGATTATTATTATTATACGAATCGACTCGGACGTCCTGCAACTTTCACCGCTGTGGAACTTTGCGAAGTTCTCCGTCGGCTGCACGGCGAACGCTTAACTTTTCAGGTCGACTGCCGATGGCGAGACACCCCGAGGTGTTCTTGTTACAATTCCACCGCGGCTCCTGGGAAACTGCCCTCCCTCCGGCATTTCGATCATTTGTCTTCGATAGCGAGCAGCGACGATTCCTGCATTAATTCGATGGGAACGCGGGAGGTTTTCTCTGCTAACGAGCGAGCCCGAACGGACAGGCTCGTCCTTTCAATAAACATGCGAAGGGATTTGCATTAATCCACGGTTCACCGACGCCGAGAACCTTGTTCGACCAACGAGCGACTAGTTTTTCTTCGAATAGTCGTCGCTTCTTGCGATTCAAAGTTCGTTCCCTCGCACTGGGCCCGATGAATTCGGCTCGAGCGATGAATCACCTAGGAATTCGACAGGTACTTTAATCGATTCAGTCGCGTGGAAATTGATCCGATTTGAGCCAGGGATGGTACAGCAGTTTTGCCACTGGCAACGAAGGGAGAACTTGAAAAGTTCGCTCGAAAGGACGCGGAGGTGTCTCGAACGAGTCCGAAGGATAGGGTCAGCTTGTCGCGTGATTCTGGGAACGAACAGCGGATGATTCCAGATCCAGAGCTTTGCTTTATTAACGAGTGTAAACGCGGGATCGGGACGGGCGCAATATAGCTGGTACATTGTGGGGGATGCGAACGAAACTTGTGAAGGTAATCGAGAATAACACGAAACGTTTTCAGAACTCGGTCCAGCACGCGATCAATCTTCGACAAAGCGTTGAAAGTGGATCAAAGGTATACCTACTCGAACCACTTGCAAGTCGTGGTAAAAACTCAGTTTCTTAACCTCCGCCCCAGCGTGAGCAAACACTGCGAAATAAATTCTTCGCGTTCAAGGCTCCCCCTTTGAGAAAACTGAGTCCCTACTAGACCACCGGGGCTCCTTTGCCAATTACTCTCGCACTCCGCGACTTTTCAACTTATTCCCCCGAGAAACAAAGAGCAAATTTTGCTTCACAGTTTCGACTTATTGCGCTATGAACAACCACTTCTCCCCGATTGTTCCACGGACGTTGCAAATTCCAGCGATTAAAAGTCCATCGAGGAAAATATTTATGAAAACTCGAGGAAGCTCATCTGCAAACGTTTTCAAAGAAGGTACGGTGCTCGAAAGGTGATTAAAAGTGGGCAAAGGGGAGAATCGTGGGGAAAGGGTATGCTTTCCTACCGAGTAAGTCTCTTTCCGAGGAACGAAGCAGAGATAAGCCAATGGGGGCGTCTGTGACACCGGATTTCCTGTGAAGGAACGAAGCGACGCGATCCGCTATCGGGACGCTGGATCTCCAGCGATTCGATTTTCACCTGCAGACGGGAGAAACCAGCGGGACCAGGGAAAATTGAAGAAACGACGGCGGGTACCAGATAATCCTGGTAGATCGCGGGGATATAGCGCGACAGAATCGAAGCCGGAGGAACACGCTTATCCTGTCTGGATTCACCGTGACACAGAGGGGGGGAGAGGATCCACCGGAAGCTGCACCCCACGGGAAGGGAAGGAGCTCCGCTGGGAGCAGGTACAAAGAGCCTCGGAGGAATCCGATATTCGAGACGCACGGGGGTCAGTGGCTGGAAAGCTTCTCGCGATTCTGCAGACGGTTGAAAGCTCTGGCAAATTGAAATCTGGAGGAAGAATCAAAGGTTAGAAGTCGTAAAAAAAAACGGAGAACAAAAAGAGAACTATTCTAGAAGAATCAAAGGGATCATTCGCAGCCAAATAGCCGAAGATGCATCAGAGTCGACGAAGGAATCACGTCGAACGTGGCAGCGATCGCGTTGTGATTTTGCCGAAGATGTTAAAGCGAAACCTGGTCAGATAAATAGAAGATCTGACTTCCGACCTGCGGTCAGATTTGGTGGAGCGGAGTGCAGGAGAAAGCACGATCGAGCATAGAAAAGGATGGATCCGCCCTGACGCGGTTTAGTCCTCGAGTTACCGCTGCCGCACCCTCTCGGGCCTGACATGCGCCATGACCCGCATATAGGTGTCCATAGGTGGTAGGTTTCCGTGCACCCTCTCTCCCTTTCTCCCCCTCCTCCCGTCTCTCTCTTTCTGTCCCTGTCTGCACCCTCCCCGTGTCAGCGTGGCGAACGCGGGTGGACGTGGACACACGCGTCGTGAAAGATACGACCGGTGTTTCTCCTTCCCTCCAGCCCCGTCTGTTATTAGCCGTACACGCGGCACAATAAACGGGGGGTGGGCCAATCCATTGTGAGATGCGACACACTACTCCTCGCTGAGCCACGATAAGTCCGGCCGGAATTCGTTGATGAGACATAGCTCGGTCGAAGTGGCTCGCCAGATCACCAGGTGTATTAAATTTCGCGGTAATGCGGCTGCGCCCTCGACAAGTTTTTCATCCTCAAAATTGTCTGGCTACGATGTCCCTCGACATTCAAGGGGATCGAGTAGCACAGAGGCGGCTGTTCATCCAAGTGCAACGTCGAGAACCTCCGCCGATAGGCTGGTGAAAGTTTTACGAGCCCCGACTGACAGCTCGCGGGGCGATAAAAATTTCACAGCTTTTCGGGGATCCGTTGCCAAGCTACAGTTTGCACTTCGAGATGGAGGCTCTGCTCTTTTTAATAACTACAGCGACGGCTAAGGAAAGATTGAAACTTTGATGTAGCTCGCCTTTCGAACCATCGCTGCTGGGGGATGAAAACGGGTGCGAAGTGTCCCGCTTCTATTTGCGCGTTCGCACGACGTCCCGATTTCAATAAACAGCAATGTATTTCCACCGTAAAAACAGCGTGAAATTACGACCGTTGGCGCACGCGATTCCCCGCCTCCACCCTTCTACTTTTTAATGTAAATCGAACGGGAACGCGTCGATTTTTCTGCTCGCGGTCCCCGCAGGGCCGGGGATATTTATAGAGATTGAAGAGCGTATTTTCACACTAAATTTCGCGGCAAGGGATTACGCGACGCGACACGCACGGTCTCTATCTCCTGGAAGCCGGAGGGGGGGCACACCCTTTTGTCATGTAAATCGAAGCAAGAACAGATCGATTTTTCCAGCCCGCCTCGTCCGTCGAAAAGGGGGACGGCATATTTATGCAGATCGAATAACGTATTCGCGAAAGACTGATCGAATTTAGATCGTTCCTTAAGACCTCCCGGTAGCCGCCACCTACGAAAAACTTTGCTCGCCCTTCGAGTGTGTCCCTGTTGTATTCGGAATTGAAAAGGAGTTCCTAGACAGGGTGAGTAGAAGCAAAGGGATCAGAGGGAGTAAGAATCGAATGAACCAGGTCAGAATGAAGACAACAGACAAACTGAATGAAGTTGGAGAATAGAGTAAACGATAACAAAAGGACAACGTACAGAAAAGTCAAATATAGAAAAAGGATTCAATTCACAAGGCGCGACAATATTTTTAATCCATAAAGCTGCAGGTCGTGAAAGTATTAGTCACTATGGCGCCAGTAACTTACTCTTTGTCCCGTATTCAATTCTTCCACGATCGTAAATCGATTACCCCTCTTGCCATCTATAATTCTTTATAATGGGAGAGAAAGGAAACAAAAGATCCCCGGCTCGTCCACGAATTTATCGCGGTACACTGTTCCACCGTGCGCAACCACCCCCGAGGGTGAAATTCGGTTCGCGGCCCGGCCGCGTGTAACACGCTCGTAAAGCGTGTTACGCGACAAACACGTAGCCACGGGGAAACTCGCAGAAATTCATCGGCTAACAAATCGGACGTTGCTAAGGGGCCTCGTTGCATTCACCAACAAGGGGTCCAACTAACGGCATTCAATTTCCCTCAGCTTCGTCGATATAACCGACATAGAACGTAGTTCACGTTTGGACGTTGGTTTCGCAAGTACCCTCAACTCGGGCGCGTGTAAAACTGGCCGTGGCAGGAGCTACCGTCGTCGCGGAGAACCGTGAACGCTACGGTTCGACGCGGCAGCTGTAAAATCGCCTTTATTGCCGCTTAAACGGGGCAAATTGGCCAGGTGGCAGGAAAATAAGCAACTCGTTAACGGACTCTACAGCTGCTAGTGAAACGGAAGAAGAAACGGCGGATTTTGCGAGCTCGCAGTCGGCCAGGTTATGGAACGCTTGTTTAATGCGGGTAGTTTACGCTGTTGCGCGAACTTGTTGCGCCCTCCGTGACAAATTAACGTCGGACGGGAAATTTCGGGGTAGTAGGGTTAGAGGTGCGGTTCAACTCTGCTTTACCGCCGCGGCGACTGCACTTGCAACAGTAAATGCCAAAGAACACGAAGTTCGCGGGCACGGGGAGCGTGTAAAAGTTAAATGGTAGAAACTGGGTTAACTATATGTCGCTGGGGGATGAAAGCTTGTTCCAAGTGGGATTCAGGGTGCCACTTATCAAGAATTCGATCTCACAGGTGTCTCTACACTCGACGAATGTGAAAACAGAGGATTTCGGGATCAATAGTTCCTAATTCGTTCAAGCAAAATTGAAATGGAATATCTGCATATTTGCACTAGGTTTGCAGCTCAACAGTCGTATGACCTGGTCGAGTAATATATTCCACTCGCGAGCTGGTATTTAAAACACCAGCATTTTCGAGACCACCTCTCGAACTCGTATTTAAAGCACCAGCATTATAGCTCCACGGTGGAACAATGGAACGGGCAGACAGGGAGCAATGAAATACACTTGCATGTCCTAATGCGACCCGTATGGGCAGGCGATGCGTTCGATAAAGAGTTCTTACACGGTTAACGGGAGTCAGGAGGTTTGGAAGTACCGCGGTGAATGGGCGTTAGGCAAACAGTGGTAGCAGACACGGGAGGCAGGATCGATGAAAGGGTTAACATGATCTGGTCGGCAGATAAAATCTCGGTTTCTTAGGAGTGGCAGCTTCTCCTTTTGTCTGGAGGTATAACGTTACTTTTCGTCCCTTTTTCGTCTGCCACTACCCCTGCATCGTACTCCGTCCCTGTGACAGAGGCATAAAAAAGGGAGAGAAAATAAGGGGAAAAGAGCGAGAACCACGCAACACCGATGGAATATTACCCGGCTATATTCCGTTCGTTGAAACACTGCAACGACTAGCTCGAATATTTTGTCGCGACCAGGACGATCTGTTCGAAGCTTGCCAAAAGTATTTCGTCACGAGAGAAGTAAAGGATATATCTGTGAGCGTGGATATCGGGGTGTAAAAGTTTTCTATGCTTTTAACACTCTGCTTGCCTATTTGACGCAGTTGAAGGAAACTTGAAACGTTATCTAAACTACTACCGTGCCTCTGTAGTTCCGCACGTGTCCCAAATTATGAAGGAACTTGCGCTACGTTAATCGTTTCGGAACTGGCGAAAGAAGGGCAACTTGCGCTCCAAGTACCTAGTACTCGAATGCTTTTGACGCACGGTAATTTTCTATTTGTAACTTCGAAGTCCAATCGAAGCACTGTAATGACGAATCTCCGTGCATATTCCACCCCCCGTCAACTGTAATCACTTCCCACGGTAGCGATTATCAGAATGGGCGCCAGCGTCCCTGTCTGTTGCGGATGTCGAGCGATTACCAGCTCGCATCTTCGCCGACTTACTTGAGTAATTCAGCCGTCGCGGCCACGTTGCTAGAACTGATAGCACCCCTCGCAAAAATGCCCCTGACATTCCGGATTCATTTGTCGCGGGGCGACGGGCAGCATTAAGCCCGCGCAAGTTCCAGCATTAAATTATTCCCCCGGAGTGGGAAACGTCGGCTACGAAGAGCCGCGTCGCCTTCGGCCAGCAAACGAGCACCTTCAACGACATTCATCACCTAACAGCTATCGCTGGAAGGACTCGTCTTTGTATCCCCCCTACGGAAACGACTTTTGACGATAGGGCGCGACGATTAATTAATTCATGTTCGTCGCAGCTTCGCGGACTACGCTTCACTTCGTCTTCTGACAAGGAGTGCTTGTTCGCTGGATGTCTCGAGCTTTAATTCTTTCCATTTGCCAGTTTCTCTAACTGACGGAGAAAAAGGTCCCTAACAGTCTTCCAGCCTGCATCTTCCAGCATCACATTTCCTAATCTATTTACTATAATTGATGGAACCCGTAGAGTAGATCGATTGATGCTAACGGTACACACTTTCACTTGCTTCTACCGAAACGCGGGAATCCTTTAGATGGAGCAACCTTATCGTTATGAGATCTCGCGGTATCCATAAGCGAAGATCTTCAAAAATATCGCCCGCGATAATGGGGCGTTGTCGTCGTTCCTCGCAGCCATTCCGAGATAAGCGTTCGCCAATTGCGCAAAAACGCTTACCGCTCCGGAGTCGTACGATTCTTTCGTTTGCCCGTTTTCATTTTCGCGATTCATGCGCGTAATCGCCGAGGATCTCGCTCCGCGGAGTTTACATGCAATAAGAGGATTACTGCTCCCGCTCGTATAATGGCAATTTTGAGTTCGCCCGCCGCTGCCGGCGCAACGGAATCATCCTATACGTTTTCATTGCGGCATGACGCAAGAAACGAATTACTCGGCCGGGTCAATCTGCGCGCGCTTTAACGAAGGAAAATGCGGAAAAATTACGGTCGGACCGGGCCGCGGTCGGCGTGCACGACTTCGCGGGGGATTTAAAGGGAAAGAATAAATGGCTGCGGGAGGAAATGAAAATAAAGGCTTCGACGTGGCCTCGACCGGGGAAAAGCGCGCCCAGCTTCCACGATCGATCCGTATCGTTTCGCTCAGCTGCGAGCGCAATCGCTGTGCTGAAATGTCGGCGGTATTCCTGTCACAAAATTTTTAGTAAAACGAGCAGATATGTATTTTACATCGCGCAGAGAAGCATGGAATGTTTCGCGCCGTGAAAACTATTGTTCCCCGGCTGCGGGCCGAACAAAAAAAAAAAAAGTCAGCCTTTTCCCTCTGTGCACCGTTCTTTCACTTTACTACGGATAAAGCGACGCGTGGCCGTCTGTATCGGGGCGGAAAAAAGACCGCGATCGAACGCGGCGCAAAGAAAGGAGTATCGGTCGTTTTCTCTTCAGCGTTCGCGCGGAAACGGAAAACAAACACAGAAACAGAGCCAGTCACCCGTTGTTGTTGCCGGCAGTGGCCGGAGCTTTCTCGTCCGTCAATTTTTCGCTCCGCCGAATGGACAGAGGGAACGTCCGACTCGTTGGGCGTTTCCACCGAATAGGGTAAATTAATAAAGCTGCGTTTTTCAGCTGTTCGACATGCGCCTGTAAAACAGATCGATACCGAAGCGGATTCAACCGGCTGAACGACTCTTTCCCGATTGGAATTCCCCTGAGTCCAGGCTCCTTGCCTAAAGAAACTTCCCTCCGTCCTTGCCCGCAGAATATTCACGAGCACTCGGATCAGTCGCTCGTATAACGACTGCAGGATCCAAAGATACAACCGTAGTCTACGTGCTTTCGACCGCCTCTCTATTCTTATTCACTGGCGCATACAAAATCTCAGATAGGATCTTGAAAATGTCTATCCTGAAGAATCCACGAGATCGGGTCCCGTCGCAGTGCGTTCCGCCTCGGGTTTCCCATGATCCGCTCCAGGAATATACAACCAACATGCATGCAAGCAGCGAGCATACCTCCTCCGTTTCGCGTCGCCAGTGAAATACAGACGTACATACGGCGAATAGCACTACACATCGTTTAAATGGGATAAATTTGTTTCAGAACTCGCGGGAATGACGCGAATGCCGCGACACGAACATTAGCGCCCAAGTAGTTTCGACCGAACTCGAGTTTTGCGTGACGGAGTTTCAGTTATTTCTTGCTCGACGGAGGCGAAGTAGTTGCGGCGACTCGGTAAACGCCCGCGCAGGAATTTCCTACTAATTAATGGCAAACGATTCTGGAACAGTCGTGCAGAGTTTTCGTAGGAAATAGCTGCGGTCGATACCCGGGATATAGTCACGGTTGTATTTAATTCGAAACATCTGTGGCCACTTGCCGAACGACCGTGTTCGAATTCGGCGTAAAATAGTTGAGATCGCTTCGTTAATGGCCACATACGCGTTCGACACGAATTAGTTTCACCTGTACCATCGACGGCCCCCGCTCGAATTGGTCTGAAGTAGTTTCGGCCGCTCAGTGGTCAGACACGTGTAAATTCAGTATAAAGTGGTTCCACTAGCGTTCAGTTTCGATCCGACGTAGTTGCAGCCGATCCGTGGTCAGAGGGGTTAATTTTGGCACGAAAGTCGTTTCAGGAAGGTCCGAACTCGATCAGGAGTAGTTTCTGTCCCTTCGTGGACGGCCACGTTCGAATTCAATCGAAAGTAGTTTCGCTCCCTTCGTAGACAGCCGGGCTCTCGAGTGTCGCTGTAAGTAGATTCATCCTGTGCGTGGGCAACCGTATCCAAGATCGATGGAGAAGTAGTTACGCTTGTTCCTAGCCAGCCAGCGTCGAATTTCACCTTAAGTAGCGGTAGCAACTCTGTAAACGGCCGCGTTCGAATTCGACGTAGAGCAGCTGCAATGGCCATGTTAACTGATGCACCCGCGTTCGTCGCGAATTAGTTTCGGCTGCTCAATTGACAGCCTCATTCAAAACGCAACAAAATACTAGTTCCAGTGGATTCGCGGTGAGGGACGCGTGAATTCGATGCTATTAGTTTCGAATACGTAGTTTCAACCACGTGTGAGGTCCGAGTGAAGTAGATGCAGTCGCCATGTGGTCAGACGAGTTTAATGTTTAGCGTAGAGTAGTTTTAGTTTGTTCGCGAGCGGACATGCTCGAGTGTCGCGTCTAGTAGAATCATACACTGCGTGGACAGCCGTCGGGCTGCGGCTCGACCGCGCGAGCAAGTAGTTAGGGTCGCGTTTGGTCAGCCACCCTCGAATTCCGTGTAAAGTAGCGGTGTATGTCTTCAGGAAGAAGTAGTACGAGTTCTTAGTGAGTCGCTACTCTATAATGAGCAGAGTTAGATACAAAGTGGTTCGTGCCAGTAACCGCTGAGCCGCGGTACGGGGAAAGTTCAACAGCAAGTAATCTCAGTGAGGCTGTGTCAGACCGCGATACTCCGGTAGAATTGAGAGCACGATTCGACGCTGTTTCCTATTCGATTCTCGATTCGAACAGAGCCCACGCTTCTGTCTCTGCTATATTTGGCCCCTCGTGGCCACTCGGGACACCTGAAGCATCCGATAATCCTGATCCCGATTGCAACCAGTAGTTTCGCAACTACCGAACCGACCACCACTCGTGGCCATCGTTTCTCGGCGAAGCTGGAGAAACAGCGGGACGGAAAATATTGACCAGAAAGGAAGCCCGTGTCCAGCTACGTTTTCACGGACACTTTAGCAGCGCCGCTGCTCCTTGAAAAATCGCCAGAGCGATAAGGGCGACCCCATAAAGCGCCGGCCACGCACCAGCGAGTTTCATCTTTCCGTTGACTTTACGCTGATCGTAACGGGGCGAATGAATTACACACAAACACGCGGCCGTATGGGACAATAAAAGCCGCATAAAATGATAAACCGACGTGTACAAAGCGGATGGCCGCGTTTTACGCGCGGCCGCGAGAATGCCGCTTTAGATCGGTCCGGTATAAACCGGAATGATTGCGAAAGAGCTTCGAAAGAGGACCGGCACGAACGAGCCACGCGCTTTAACCGTCGAATCATCATTCGCCCGATGTACTTTACGATGACTGTAACCCTGCGAATCGCCCCTAGCGGGATCATCCTCGTTCGTTTCCCGCACGAGCGGTCTAGGTTACGCAACGGCGTAACGCAACAGCCGTTGCAAACAATACGAACAGGGGGGATGAAACGACACCCGGAAGATTACAACGCGAGCCGACCACTCTCATTCAAGGACAAGCATCCATCCTTCGACCAATGGTTACGACGACACGGAGCATTGACTTCGCGTCACTCGAACCAGGGATCGATACGCGTCTCCACCATCGAAGCCTACTCTTTCTCGCTCGTCTGTCGCATTCCCCAGGTGCCAGAGAACATCTCGCGGCCTCGAATCGCCTCGAATTCCCTGGAAATCTTTACGAGCGATTTAAGCTTCCCGACGAGAATCGTCGTCGATGCTCTTCCCCCTTTAGTTTCCCTGGCTTCGTCCACCAGGATTCGATCAGAACACAGCGAGCTGTCGCGCATTCCCTGCCCCTGTGCATCGCTCGCTAAAGGAAACGTGTAAAGAGTCGCATCGCGAGTATGGAAACGGGATACCGGGCTTGCGTCATTTTTAAAGCCGAGCGGGGAACGCGTACCTGGAAAATTGGCCGAATGAACGTCATCCGGGGTGGCGGGCGTAAAACCAGGCAAATGCAGGAATTATTATTCGCGACGTTCATTGGTTCGTCGATATCCGGCTGTCGGATGGGCGGAATTTTTCAAGCTTTTCTGTCTATCAGGTCGTACAGAACTTGTCGAGGAATTCCCAAGCCAAATGCACTGAAGCTGATCCTTAATCTGATGTAAATACAAACATGGCGTGGATCTCATTCGTATATTACGACCCAATATTTGCCCGCTGAAATTGCGTGCCAGCTCGCCCTTACATGTGCATCCCTGTACGCGTCGTAAGATCGATGAAGCTAAATATTTTTCAAACTCCCAACAGCAGCCACCTCGCAAGATTAGCTTTCCCCGCGAGGAAGTCGAATGCTCTCAGAGAAATTCTCTTGGTGATAAATAAAAGAAGATGCAATCCGGTTTCCCCGCGAATCGACGCGACACTTTGTTGGAAATGTCTTTCACGGGGCGGCGACCATAAATCCCCTTTCGAGCATTAAATTGTAATTTCTTAACGCGCTCCGGGACAGGGGTAGGAGAGGAGGTTTCATTTTCACCGACCCTCGGGACGGCCTGCGAGGAGCTTGCCTGTAGTAAGAATTTAAAAACTCATCTCGAAAGAACCATCTTACACGCTCTCTTCATCATTATCCCGTGATAAAAAGAGATGAACTCGCCGGGCTCGGCTTTTCCGGTAACGCGGTTACAACTCGAAAACGAACTTCTCCACGAGGAGACCATCCGCGCGGTAGTATCTTTAAGGAAAAATTCATTACACCCTCTGTTTACATTTCTTCTCTCTCCGCGGGAGCTTCTAGTTCTCTCTAAAGATGCCTCTTTGAAACCGTCGCGTCTCGTTGAAGCGTTCGCTTTTCCACCGCGAGCCGTCGGTGATAAAGCTTGTGGCGATATTACTCGATTTATTATGCTATTCCACCTACGTGAACTTTAATAACGCTTGCGAGCCATATAGGGAGGAGGTCTTTACTGTTGTCATTCGGATTAGCCAAAGAAACAAGGCAAAGGATGGCTGTTATCTCGCGAAACCAGAGGCTGCACCTGCGGGTATATCGGCGCCCGGGCTCCATTTTCGGTTGACCAGTCGGCCACCCTTATATTTTCCTACGCTTTACTCCCGTCATAAATCCGCCCCTCCGCTCGCCGTTAGCATCCGACGCTTCTTCATAATAAAGAACAGGGGGGCGGGTTTTCATCCGACCATCTCCCGAGAATCCCCGGCGACCTTAACGTAAAAAACGCCGCCTACGTCAGGTAATTGTTTTTAACGCTGACGGTATATTTTGCTGGTCGGGCCGTGGCCAGTACACAGGGACGATACATTCCTCTTCTTTTCCACCTTTCCTTTTCTCCTGGCAGCGGCGAAGAGCTTGGAGGCAGGTAAGACAGAGCAGGATATCTCGTGGAAAGTTAACGCCGAACTCGTGACGAAAAAGGGGACGCGGAACTCGGTGAAGCGGCCAGCTCGAGAGCTCGCAACTGCCCTCGAGGGTAGAAATATTAGGCCATCCAGTAAGAAATACTGTTTTCTTTTTTCCTCTCCGTAGAGAAGGTAAGTGATATTTCTCCTCGGTCTTCTTCGCCCCTTTCCCTCTGGTTAACAAACTTTGCACGGCTACTTCGGAGACTCCCACTGCTGGCCCTCGAAAAACCAGCCTCGCTCGTGTTGCTGGCGTTGAGAGTCGGATCGATTGGATTTAACCGTTATCTCAACAAGGATAAAACGGTGCGCGAGCCAATAGGACGGTCTTCGAGGACTCCGCGGTCGGTTAACGGGCTTCGTTGCGTCACGCCAGACTTTGCTTTCGGCGGGCACGCATTTTCATTCGGTGGAGGCTCACGGTCGTCGAACAACAAGCAACTTGGATGGTAATAATGCTGTTTAACGTTAAGTACCTTGGCCGTAATCGGCCGTATAGCCGGGCTACGAGGACCTTTGGACGTCGTGACGCAGGACGTTAAGGGTGGCAACAATAACCGTAAGGTCGCCTCGTAAATTTCGCTTCGGGAATTAAACCTTGCCGCCTTAATTCCTCCACTCTCGCCCTCTGTCTTACCTCCCGGCCCCTCTCGCCTTGAACCACCCTTATTTTCACCCATCCTATGTTTATACGACCCGTCGAACCGTCTACGTGACAGAGAACAACTTAAGCGAGAGCTCCTACTGAAATCCTCCTCCTGTAAAGGCTGCAACAACGATCCCCTGGATTTCGTCCACCGATGGTGCAGAATAAGAAATTTCATCCCTCGGATGTTAGTCGACGGTGCAGGGGCACGTGTAATACGCGCGTTACCCTTGGCGGCGGACAATATGGGAGACCCTGGTCGCTTTTAACGAGTAGCGCGTGAATTATTGGAACAAATATCGAGCACGCCCACTGTCCTCGCGATCTCCGCCACGATTCCCTGCTTTCCATTCGTCGGTCGAGGGATGGTAATATCCAGCGTGATTGCGAATGGTTCGCGAAACACGGGCAGGTCCAGATTATCTGGCCAGAACCGCTTGACGATCGACTAGCTTATAGAAGAAGCGCGAAATGGACAGGATTGAAAGCTTTGGCTATAGCCGCACGTGCATTTTCATTCTCTGAAAGCCCTCTATGTCACCAGAGCGTCTTCACCCCGTTCTCGCGCGAGCTTCCATTCTGGCATGATAAACCGTGTTATCTACGCCCTCCATTTTCGTCCATTCTCTTCTCCCTTTATGCGCGAGCGTGCCCGCGCGATCAGTTGCCGCTTCGAGAGCTTAGCAACCATTTTTCCCAACAAATTGTAAGCTCCTGAAAGTACAGCTTGTCGCTGGGAATACGGAAGCAATGAAGCGATCCCCTCGCTATCGCGCCGAGATTTATTAATGACGAGTAGGGGAGGCGCCGTATCGAGGTGGACCGATACAAGCGCAGGCTTCGTACGATATTTTTCGAATAAATATGAGCCGCGTGTCCGCCGGCCGAGAGTAGAAAAGACGGACGAGTGCCTGGTGAATAATAAAACGATATTTAAGCCGAGTCTTTTAAAGCGTCCCGTCCTCCTCGAAGCGATTCGCAAGAATATACAGGGAATGTAGGTAGGTACTGGTAATGCGTTGTTTCCAAGCGAATTCGAGATGCAGAAACAAAGATTTCCCCGTGATTTTCTGGACCAATTACAACCGCCGTGTCGAAGGGGATAGGAAATAGTGGACGGAAATCTCGACGAAAATCTCGACGAAAATTTCAACGCACTGGAGCGACGCAAACGCTATTATTAAAAGATGTCCCTTGCCATTTTTTTTTCTCATTGGGGGACGCAATAACGGTATCCGTTATTATTCCCGCGGCTATATCGGTGCCTGCCAATACGATTGAAAAGAGGAAAATAAAGGTGAAGATATTACCAGGCGAAACGAGATCAGTCGCTCTCGCTTGGACATTGTTCCCTCGTCCACCGACTTTGCCATTGATCGATCACGCCGCCCGTGCTCGGCCACAAATATCATTTCTCTGTCAAGGAGAGTTTACTTGCCTCGTCTTGCGATACAGTGGACCGTATGATCCGAGAACACAATGTACTTGCGGGGAACGTACGTGGAAACTCCATTTTATTCCATTTACGTGCCGAGGGTCGACTCAACTCTCCTGTGCTTCATTTCGCGCAGCCACGGCAGGTACGCAGCAGCACGGGCGAAATTTTTTAGCGATTATGAGCGGGAGGAAGTGACGCGGAGATGTTTCGAGAGGAGATTTCAATTTAGCGAGCTCCAGGTGGCCAGCTTCCGCTGCACAAAGAATGCCAGTTTGTTTTAATTGCGAGCAAGCGTAGGTACGCCTGTAATCCTCAAAGGACGCTCGCAGCCTGAAAAGGCTACACGCGCGACGTAGAGGGGAACTGAGAATTCTCGGGAATACTGCGAGCCAGTTCGTAAACGGTCCAGGGAGGAGCACGAGAGGAGTTCGACAAGGTGGATTACAACGTTCAGCTGCGTGCTTCTTCGCTCATCAAGAACATATTGTTTGCCAGCGAGAGGAGGAATAATTTCCTCTGCGTTGAATCCACTTTTTGGGTCAAGTAGAACGACTTATGATCGCCAGATAACTGCCCTATCAAGCTCAGCTCTCTTGCGTTTCAATTCTGAAGCTTCCAGCCAGAGTGGACTATCAAATTTGTAGGATTCGTGAGAGGACGAGGCACTTAGGCCTGTTCTTTTAGGGGTTGTAGGTGATCTTTCGCCAGAGACAAGCAGGATAATCCTTATCAAGGACCCAGGCCCTGTGCAGCCATTTCTCTGGGTGCCTCTCGTGCACGCGTCCATCTATCTTTCTGCGGGAGGCAGCTGAAGTCTCCGGCCGAACGAGAAACTTGGCAAGGGCAGTGGAAACGTCCTCGGGAGCAGTTCTAATGGGGCAAGAATTTTGAGGGAGGCAGGGCCAGTCGATCGTAGCGGCGTTATCAATGCTTCCACCCGACGGACCCCTCTGTCTGCCAAAAATCATAATCGCCGCAATTTGCTGGCACAGTCGGCCGCTGTTGTCGATTATCCAGCGACAGGATCCCCCGTTTTTCCTCCCCCCGCAGAGTCACAGCCATTATGACCTAGCGGGAAACGTGCACGGTCGCTTTATTGTCGGCGTGCGCGGTACACAGGCACTTTCAGATAAGAGAGTTTCCAGGAGGTCGTCATCGTCGGGCGTCACGTAGCCGTCTGGCATTATAAGGGAGTATGTACTCTGCTTGTCCATGTACAAAAATAACGTCCTCCCTGATGGAAACGTTGGACAGGGCGACACAGGCTGGTCGCGACTACTCGTACACTCGAGAAATAATCGTGTGCTCCACGAGAGCATATAAGATTCGTCGCCCGACTTCAACGTCTGATTACTCGCGGGACGTTTGACCAGACTCTCGCGTTCATTATTTCGCAGCTTCGAAGAAGTTGCGGACAGTCGATGAGCGTGGAAACAAAAGGTTTCTGGAGCAGACCATAACGCGGCGGCGACGTTCCGGCATTGTTTGCGGTCTATATTTGGTCTGGTTGCGGTGCCTTCCGATCGGGGGCTTCTTTCCAGCCCACGCGTTTCATTTCTCGGCCCTTTATGTCCACCGAGAGACAAACATGGTGGGAAAGATGGCAGCGACTAGCGCGCTGACGGAAGCTGTTAGGCGAGACAGTTGATCGGAGAAGGGTAGCTCGGATCTGTTGGCGTAGAATTCGGCTAAGAGCGCGGAACAGCGAACAGGCTCGGGTGACGAAGGGATTTCGACAGTAAGTGGTTGTAAATCTACGTAACGAGCCGGTATTCCATACCCGAGGCTGACGCGTCGTCCATCGTCAACCGGCGCGCATATCTGAAAACTTGCTGAGCGGACTCGTCTGCCGATGATAATGCCGTAAATTATGCGAACGTGACGCGAGCTGGCCAATATGGGGAGCAAGGTGCTGGCGGGGACGCTCGTTAAAGCTCGGAGATCGAATTCTTTTGAAGCGGGATCACAATTAAACGGCCCTTCGTTCTCGCCGATGCGGCATCTATACTTTCGCAGCGTCTGCGTTCGACTGACGCAATTAAGAGGTCCAGCGGCAGGTAACGTGAATTGACTCGCGGGCGGAATTAAATGGCGGCGACCTGACCCGTTAATTTAAAATCGCCCGTGGCTGGAATACGAACAGCCTCTCCCCGTTGCCTCGCATAATATCGCAAGTTTCTCGGCGGTCTGCAGCCAGCGCAGGTACGAAGGAACGATATAATTATGACCCGTGGCTGGAGACGCAACCAACCAGCGACTATAAAACGGCGATGTTCGCTTCTCGTCAACGATGTAAGGGGAAAGCGACGACACAGTTCGTCGCGGTGGGTTGAAACTACGCGACAGACCGTTCAAGGTAACGAAGATATTCAATTAAAGCTCGGCACTGCCGATTCGTGCCTGCACAATGCACTCGCTGAGGCCAGAGCGAGAGTCGCAGCGACACGGATTCGCGCTGGAAACAGCTTCCCAAGTTTTTGTGCTCGACGTTCGTAATAGGAACCTGGCTTCGTACACGAGTCTCTTCAATTCATGTATAGCTTGCTCCGATGCAAAGCTTTGACCATTTCGTCGAGTCTGTAAGTCGTCTTTTGGAGCGTAGTAAGTCCCATTGAGGCACGCGAGTCTCTAAAATCCAGCGATTCATAACAGAACGTAACGCTGCTCGGCGCGCTGCTAATTATAACGAACTGCCGCGGAAAGGAGAGGCAAGGGTGAAGAATGCCGGCGTATCGCCGTGTAGAGAATGAACTCTGCTCTCGAGCAGGCATTCGACGTTACCCGGAGCACGACATTTCAAGTCGCCCGGGCGGAGGGTAGGGTAAAAGTTAGCTGAGGTGGCAGCGACAGGGACGCGGAATAAGGTGGCCTTTTGCGGCTGGCGTATTGACATCAACAGGTCCTTTCTGGGTGTGGCCAATCGAAACAGAGGCCGAAGGCCAAAGTCGTAGGTGGAATTAGGTGGCGTGTTCGCACTTTGAAGCTGCGCTGACCGACTTTACGCCACGTTTCACCCTGGTCGACAGCGGGCGGAGGGGGCCAAAGGGGCGGCGGCTCCGTCTATTAGTTTCATTACTGCGTTTCACTCGAATTTCCCTCGTGTGACTGGGAAGGGTTTGCCATCCCACGGCAATCCTTTGCCTTTAGACACCGCGATGTTTATTCCCGCTTTGTTCACCCACCTGCTTACGCCTAATAACGCTTGCTGGGGCAACAGTCAACTATTTAATGGGACGCACAGTGGTTCGAGCATACTACATGCTAGCTGGACAAAATTATTTTTTCGCGGTATTGGGTTTAAAGTATAGACTTTCTAGTTTTTTTTAATCACACGATCGATCTGCAAAAATGTGCAAAACTATATTTTGTGAATTTTTTTCGAGTGCGACGCTCGGCAGAAGAGATAGCACTGTTGTTATATTTCAGACTATATAATGTAATGCAATGTAATTAACAAGAAATTAATAGTTATAAGGCACACTTATAGTTACAGTTAATTTATAATACGTATAGAGTCTGAAATATAACAACTGTGTTATAACTGATAATTATAGTTAAAGCACAATATCTACTGTCGTTTTGTTCTTTTTCCTTTATCGAATTAGTCATATTTTTATTTTATTGATATTTTTGGTGAAATAATAAACTGTGATACAATTTGAACCCCATATAAACCCAATACCGCGAAAAAATAATATTGTCCAGCTAGCACGTAGTATACTCGAACCACTGTGGGACGCCTTGACTGCCGAGTTGACGGGCAAGCGACGCGCCATCGAGAAGAACCGCTGGCCCCGATCGCTTCCACCGTCCTCGTGCTTTTGCCAGGCGTCGATTAATTAAAGGGTCCGTTAATTGGCTGAAACTTTTTCTCTCGCCGAGAATAACGCGAGGAACGAGCTTCGGTCTAATATTTGCATTCCGTGGGCACGAATAAAAGCGTGCTCCGGCAACGAGCTACTTCCCTCGCGCACGGTTTACCATTCGCGTCACGCGGAGGAGGTTAAACCCTCGGCGTGAAGGGGTGCGGGCCGGGAGGTGGGTGTAACCGCCGCAGAGAGCCCAAATATTAGCAAACAACGCGACACATACAGCGCCAAATGACCGACAACGTAGCGAACGCTGGGTACCTGCGCTGTATTTGCCCTGGGATCGCGGGCACTATTTATTTCACACCCGCGTTCTCACCCTTATCTGCGCGCGCTCGTTCCTCCGCCCTACTTATCATTACCCTGCCTCGATTTATCCTCGAAATTTCAACCGCTCCCTTAACTATATTTTTATCGGCTTTCCAGTATAACGTTAACACGACCAGCTGGATGAAATGTGTTTGCCGTCTGTTACGGTTCGTGCGGCTACACTTCGAGTGACAAGTGTTTGCGAGCAAGTTAGGAGTGGATCGATTAACTCGGGAGAGGAATGAGTCGACAGAGAAGTTCGGGGCACTGATGCGAAAGTTTCACTTGACAAATGTGTTTGCCCGCATGTATGGTCTAGCGTGGTAACGACAAATCGATGGAATACTAAAACCAGGGAGCGTTCAGCAGTCGAAGCTGGAGGGTTCGAAAGTCAAACTCGTAGAAAATGCTATCCAAGGTATAAAAACCGATGTTGTTAATGGAGAGGCTGTAAAGATTCTGTTACCACAGCTAGAGTTCTCTCGGCGAAGTAATCCCGCAGGATTATCGGTTAATTGCGCTAAATTAAGCGGAGCGTCAAGCGCGTGACATTATCGCGAAGCAACTGGCATTCCGCTGTCGCGAAACGATAACGTCAACCCAAATTGCCCCCTGATTTTCATCGCCTCCGCTGGCATACGTCACAGCAATACCATCCGACGTTCGCCGGCCATGTTGGGGAGCGTTAAATTATTACACTTATTACACAGCGTTGCGTTAACGCGCCATATGTCGACTCTATCATCATTTCAGTCGACGTAGCTGCCCGAGAAAGTCGTTATCCAGTGTAATGACCGCTATTTGCTTATCACGTACCCCGCCTGAATCGCCTGACTGCCCTTCGGTATAATAGAAACGATGGCAAGATTCTAAGTTTCAAACACAACATAGCTTTGCTATTCAACGATTCAGGGATAGCTGCTTCTTAGAGCCCTGTTTCTCGACGAACTATAGACAGAGCTGAGCTGTCTGTCGAACCTACTAACGCTGACAGAAAACTGACGAAGGGTCCATTCTATTGCTACTTTGAAACGACAGTCCATTGAAATTTAAAGAGCTGGCAGGGAAATAATGCCCGCGATGTACCGGGCCATCAGCGTCATTATCCTGTTCAAAGAGCATCCCTAGTGAACGAGGGTGTGGAAACGAGGTAATGGACGACTGTTTCGGAAATTTTACATAGGCGTGTCGCGTTTAATCTACGCCGCCCGGCAACGGCGACAAAAGCATTACCGTTTAACGTGCCTGTCGCATAATTGACGCGCGTTAAACGTTGTAACGAGCCGGCAAAACTGCCCGATAAGATATTATCGAAATTTCATTGCGGCCCTAATCGCCTTATGCTATCGATTCGCTGTTTCACCCGATTTCCACCGGGAGTCTCTGTCGAATCATTAATCCCTGATCGTTCAGCGGGATCGAGAAAGTTTAATTGGTTCGCTGCGCCACTTGTAGAACGTAGATCCGTGGCAATTGCGCGCCCGCAAGCTGGCCCCGGCGTCGTCTCGCAGCATGAATCGCGACGCGAGTTTTTGCGCCACGCTGTTTCGCCGATGTGACCATTCACATTTCGTATTCAGCCGCTCATCCCGTTTATGTTTAATTAAGCAAATAATTATCTTTATCCGGCTCGATTGGGCACGATATTCCACGCGCGTATAAACATTTCGCCCCGGGGTAATCGAGCAACGATGGGCTCAACGAAACGAAAAACAAATATGAATTTCGAATTTCGCTCGGCGACTTTATTAACCAACTGGTAACGCGACACGCTCCCAATTTCAATGATGAAGCTCGCTTTTGCTGCGTCTCTCTCGGGCGATGCGCGTAGCGAATCAGACGTTCCCGCGGAAGGCGTGTTCTGGCGATTAGCTTGCAATTTAATTTAAATGCCCTGGGAGCGAAGGATTACCAAGAAATCACAAGAAACGGTCCCGGGCGTCATTATTTCCAGCGCCCCAAAGAAACACCGGTCGACCATTAATTCTCGGGGCATTTGCATATTGCGGAGGGTGGATCGTGCCGCGCGTCCCTCGAAAAACAGAAAAGGAACGTGCGTGCGACGCGTCGGTTGGAAGAAGAAGTTGACGGATCGCTAGGATGATGCACGAGGGCAGGAATAATTACAGCCACATCCGTCAGGCTTCCGTGTCGGACGTACCCCCTGGCCATTGATTTTCTCGGTGGATGGAGGACGTTGTATCGGCGTGGCCAGCTTCTTCTGGCCGAAACTCGACGCGTCGGGGCCGCGTGGGCGGCCAGAAAAACGAGAAAAATCTCCGAGCATCGAACGCGACACGCATCGACGAGCAACGTACGGTCGGACGACGTAGCCTCGATTAAGGATCAATCGAGCAACCACCGTACGAAAATCGCGCGGACTTCTTGCGTGGTGATTTATGGCCTGCTTCCCCCGCGCAAGACCGAGTCTACTTGGATAACTATCTCAGGTCCCTTGGTTCCGTCGGCGATCAGTATGATCGCAGTGGAAATGGGAGACAGTATCGAAAGAATTTAATTACTCGATCTTGAGCGCCTTTCATCCAGTTCCATTAAGACTTGTTAACTTTACATTTCAATCTTCGTTTCTAAGACCGAGGTCCATTGTCCGCGTGTTAAAGGAGCCTCGATTTTTCGAGGAAGTCGAGGGGAAGAGGAGTCTATGGGAAGAATACAGCTTTGACTGTTTCCAGCATCAATGACGCGTAACCTACCATTCTGTTAAATTCATATCCCAATTAGACACGCCCTATTATCTCGAAATATTGCTCGCCGGTAATTATAAACGTACTCGAAAGAACCGCAGCATGTTCTGGTTTCCGCGTTAACGAGTGAAACCGAACGTATTTCCTTGATATTCCCGTGGAAAATTGGGCAACCGGCTTGCCACCGCTCGCGTGCATTTTTCTCGAGCCACTTCTAAATATACCCGCCAATTACCCGCATTGAATTGGAACTTATAAATTTTTTACCACGCTATCGGGTTGCCCGCGATCGCTCGATATCGTTCGTTGTATCCCAGGGTATTGTTGCTGGCTCGTTAACGAGATTCCGGGTGAGCTTCGCGAATTCGTGCGCTCTCGTATGAACATTTCGTTCGATTAAGCAGGGAATTTGATACGTACCGTGAAACGAGCCTGTTTCGACTCGCCAGACTATGTCTAATCGCCTTGCTGCAGTACTTGAGTACGATGAACCCTTGCGCGAAGTGAAGCTACGATATTTTGGAGTAATATCGTTACGTTACCGCGGGAGGGAGGGAGAAGGAGCAAGATGGAATTGCACAGAGAAGTATTCGATGGAGTATCTGCAGATATTGAATTAAGAATTCTAGCTTCATCGACGGTGTGCTAGGGGATGCGCTCGATCGAGGCCACCGAAGAAATGGAAAACTCATCGTCGCTTCTGGTTCCGTTAAGCCGACGTAATCAACTTTTCCGAGGATTTAGTTGCTGGCATAGTATGCGCTATATACATTCCTGTCAGCGTCCAACCAGCTAGAGGAGCAGTGTTTTATTACCATTTAGGTATTCGAGCGAGAAGTTACACAAGTGTTCGGGTGGGATGCTCAAAGGGGAGTCTGATTTTTAGTCGCGCAACTTTTATTACCAGAGACTCGGCGTCTTACTCGAGCACCGCCAAGATCGAGGAGGAAAAGGGAGCCCTTTATAGCAGTTTCATTTCACCAAGAACCTCGAACTTCTCCTTTCCCTGAATCGCTACGGGGACGCCGTAAAATCGTCCACCGCAGTCGAACGTTGTTTCAACCCCGTGGTTGAATCGAGGACCCGGAGTTACGGTTGGTGAGCACAATAAAGCTGCGAGAACCAGGTTCTCTGGCGTAAAAGTGCAAAGAGTAGCAGGCGTAGTGCTACGCAGCGCGATATTCAGAACGCCGCGGTATGGGTCAGAGAGCAGCGCGCTTCATTTTCCAGCTAATATCCCGCGTGAAATGAAACCGACTGCGTCCGCGGGACGTCACTCTGGTTTACGCTTCCTGGACCAATTAACGTCCAACGACTCGCGCGATCTCTCGATCAACCGCGAACGAACGAAGAACTTTTGGTTTTAATAGCCACTCGGCCGCAGCTCGGGGGATCGAGCAGAAAGTTTGGGTACCTCTTAAAGGGTTTTCGTAACGATGCTGATCGCTCGCTAACTAGGATCCCCTATCTCGACCATTGTACTTTGCATCTTGAGAGAAAATCGAAATCGATAGCGCGGTCTCGATAAAAGCGCCGGTGTATTATTGCGAAACGATCCCGAGGAACAGCGTTCTGCGACCCAATAAGATCTTATCGACGATATTGATGACTGATACACACAAGCGAGTGTAGAATTCTCCGCGCCACGTTTGTCACTCTATTGTTAACGGAGCCGCTAGCATCGCCACCCCTCGGCCCTCCTTCGTTTTATCTCCTTTTTCTTTCTCTTAACGCCACTTTGTCGGACGCTTTTGACATCGAACGGGAGGCGACACGGCAAACCATCAGTCGCAAAAACCATTGACTCTCGTTACACGCGGAACGACGCCTGGGAGTGTATTTCATCGAGATTCTACTGGCGAGTTTCGGCATCGACGACAACGAAAAGCGGGGCGACCTGGAAAGCTGGAAATGTTTACGCTTCTTTACTCTAAACCGCGTTAACTGCAATGTGCTGCAGCGATAGCAAGAATGCATGTGGCTTTCGAGCTAGGGGACAAATTTCGGAATGAACGACTCTGCTGAGTGAAGTTTATCATCAGAATGGAACGTAGCGGTTCAAGATTTCCTGGCAACATGCTCTTGGACTCGGTATTCGTAATATTGCCAGGGACAATTCCACCCTTCGCGACGGGGAACTGGGCGAGCTGGATGGTTCATCGGAGCACCGACGCGTCGTCGATGCTGTAATTGATTTTTTTAATCACCTGGGCTCGGAGAGACACCGAGAACGAATCACGGTAGGACCACGCCCATGGAGGACGGGACGTTATTGCGTCGCTGTCGAAGAAGGAATCAGCCGCCCCTGCCACCGTGCAATAAACCGGCGATAAAAGCAGAGACGGTCGCATCCTCTGTGCAGTTTCAGCGGGCTGAACTGACGCAACGAATGTTTCCATCGACCCCGCGAAGTTCTTACGGCGAACCCGAGCTTAAGGCAGAGAGCTGAGGTGCGAAGGGAAGGTTCTCCTTCGGTAGCCGTCACTCAACGCAGGTCGTCTGATCGAAGGTCCATTTCCAGTCGCGCGAAACACCCTCTGGCTTCAATTTAACGCATTCTTGCCGCGAATCGTCGTCAGGCACGACGAATTGATCGAAGTCTAACGCGCCTCCTCGCGAACTCAGCCAATAAATCAGTCCCAATTGTCCATTGGCGCTTAATCTCTCCTGGAGGACGTTGCGATGGCAACAGCCCCGACGTGACGATGAATTCCGCCGTTTGATGGACTCATTAAATATGGTCGAGAGGAAGCAACGAGTCCCTGGACCCGGCTCGCAGCGCGCGGTTAATGGCTTCTGCGTTCGCCAGCCTCTGCAGGTAGCAATTAAAAAGGCACGTCGCAGGCTGTCCAAGTGGTCGAAGAATAAAAAAGACCGATTCGTGCGCAATCGGTGCCGAGTAAATTAATCGAATCCGCGCGGTGGGAGACTAGTGATGGAACGAAGGGGACGCGTTAATACGCGAAACGTTTCGATGCATAAGCAGCGTCGTCATCGATCTTTCCTAATGGAATGGGTCTTAATGGGAATGGGCAAACGGTCGGGCAGCCACGAAGCCCGGAAAATTCTACCCCGCCGGCTGGGGTAATTAAAAGTGCGGTTATTACGTCAGAGATATTGTTCCAAGACTAACGACCGCTTTGCTTCGGGCTGGGGAGAACCGGAAGCCACTGTCGTGCAGCGGGGTTTCAAAGAAATTTCCCTGGTAAACCAGCGAAAGCCAGGAGGGGCCCGGCAGTTCCCCGTGCGGATAGCCGTCGTTGGAATAATATATCGTGACGCGATTTCATTCGCGGCCAGATAACGAGATCGATGAGCAAGTGTAGATACCGTCGCGGATCAATCGCGTTATCGTCCGCGTATCAGGTCGGCTGGCTCGCAAAAGGTCAAGCCGCGGCGGTCTCGAACACCTGGCCGATCCGCCCGATCTGCCCTCTCGTTCGCCTTAATGTACCCTTCATCTACGCCCCAGCGACGATAATACGGCAGGATGTGGTTCTAATGAGGTCGAAGGTCGGCTCCATTGCAGACAGGGCGAGGGAGCAAAGGGCCACGGCTTGGAAATTCATGAGCATCCCTGTTGAAACTCGCCCAAACTACCATCGGTCCCGAGCATCGATTGGCCCTCGAAATTGGCAGTTCGTTCGACGCGGCAAATGAAAAGTCCTCGCGCGCTCCCTCGAGTCCTCGGACAGCCATTGTGGGAAACGATGCGGCTCGGATGCCACCGGAGGCGGCACAAATTTACCCCGTACTATCTACAACCAGAAGGAAGCGAAATCTACTGTGTAATGGTGTTCCTGGTAATAGAATCTATGGGCTTTGGTATCGTCGTTTCTCTGCGGCCAGTTCCTACGAGAAGTCCGGGAGGACTTTTTAATTTTAGCACAGATCACTTGCTCCACAGTTCCCACAGACACTTTGGACAAGATCAGCAGATAATCACATGCCATTAACACGATTAGGAGGATAACAGAATTTGCGGGAGGGAAACTTTCGACGGGCCGTTTCGAAACGCGATTATCGTCCCGGAATGACCCGTTTCCGAGGCGCAGCCATGAAATTCCGTGGCGATTCAGCGACTTTCGACCCCGTTCTCCGCGAAGGGGCGAAGAAAATGGTTGGATGGTCGTCGCGAAGTTTCCTCGTGTGCTCGTACGTTAGCGGAAGGACCTGCATCCATGGGAAAACAAGTAACTCTGCGGAGCATTACCGATGATGCATCGATAGCTCACGAAGTTGTGTTTAACGACCAGGCCGAACTAGTTCACCGAGAGAGTAGTATATAGATATAGTAGTTGATTTAGCAGTGGATGCGTCGATGAAAGATCGGAAAAATTATAAAATTCCACGTCCCGCGTGAAAATCCACTTATCGAGCTACTCGAGCCTCGTCTCGGTTCCTCAGCCGCGCGGCAGCTTTACTCACCCTTTACCCACGTGTTTACGTCTTCCTTCGCAGGTATGCAAGCCTGCTTCTCTTTTGAAGAACTTGATTGCTCACACCTTTTTTCATCGGTCAATCGGGCACAGAATACGCAAAAGGACTAGGTGCATCGAGCTACGACATCCTTTGTAATTAGCACGCGAACGACTGCCTTCTTTTTCCTTCAAGGATGTACGACTTGACCCGTCCTCCTCGCACTCGTCCGAGATTCCCCAATTTTTTTTCTCATTCACACTTTTTTGCCCAAGGCCCGTTGAACACCGAGGAAAAGAAGTAGCTCGCCCCGGACTTATCGTTTCTTCGTCACCGCAGGAAAGAAACTCGCTGCGCCCTCCTCGTACGCACGTCCTCGTTCGTCATCCTTGCACTCGTCCACTGCTTCGCCTGTCCCCTTCACACGCGAATAGCATCAAAGCTGTTTTCAGTGCAGTCCCTCTGCCCCTATTGGCCGTAAGAAAAGAACCTGCTCCCCTAGATTGACAGCTGTTCTTCTAATCCGCGTAGACCTTGCTTCTTCTTGCACGCGTGCGCTAGAAGGTGTCCGCGTGTCGTCCTTGCTCATATCCGCGGCTATGTTTCACTTTTTACACGCATCAAAGGCCTAGACACCCTTCCTTTTTTCAGACAACGTCCTTCGCACCTTTCTTCTCCTTGGTCTTTGAAGCTCCGACAAAAAGGAGGCCGCGAGCTCGACTCGCCCTTCTCGCTGGCACGCGAGTGTACGCATACAACTACCGGGGTTCCTCATGCTCTGTATATTCATCTTGCGGCCCTGATCGACCGTGCTCTATCTCGGGCTCGGATGCACGCGTGTATCCACGCAAATATCCAGCGAAGTTCGGGCATACCGGTGGCCGTTTCCTGCGACTGCATAACGCCCGTGGTTACGATGCACTCGCGGCGAATCTCTGCTACATTTGCCCGGTATAAGGGGCGCAATAAAAGTCAAAGTCCGCGCTCGGACCGTCGGGAATGATGTTCAGATAGAGGAGGACGGAGCGGTTGTTTATCGTGCCACTGGAATTGAATAGATTCACAGGGAAACGTGCTGGAACACGTGACTATCCTGATGCAAACCTCTCAACGATTCACCGTGTGCCTGAATAGGTGCAGCTTAGACCTGCTTATAGAATCGCGCGAATCGCGTTCGAAGGATGTTCAAAGAGTGTCCCTGGTAGTTGCCTGGGTCAGAGACACGCGGAGAGTGCGTTAAAATAGGGTGGAACTGAAAAATAGATGCTGCCGGGCTATTCCCGTTATCCGATATCCCTGTTATCGTCGGCGGAATAACAGACAGTTGGCTTACATTCGATACGGTCCAATTTTTATCCCATTCTAGAGTCCCCTTCAATTGTACTCCATTAGGGGACGCTACAACTTTGGTCGTCTACTTTATTTAAATACCTACCCATTGTGCTCGATCGTGTCGTAACCGAGTTTGAAAAGTTCCGATCGATTCAATCGACTAGAAATCTTTCGTACTGCGTACCCGACCCTCCGTGATTTTCGGTTACCCTTAGAAGGATTCGCAAAATGTCCCATACAAGAAGATCTTTGCCGAGACGCTTTAAAATTTATCGAAATGGCTGATATTTTTCCAAGCAGTAGAGCACTGGTACAGCGACCTTCCGCTCCTGGCTATTAACGAGGTTTCGATCTCCTTTCAAGGTAGGAATTTCGAATGTATCCGTCGCCCTATTCAGACTTTCATCCATTCTGGTAGTTATCGACGATCCCATAGGTCAGCACACGTGAATACAAGCTTGCCCTTTCGAATGTGAGATGATATTCGAGGAAAAGTAGATCGATATTTCGTCCATGCTCGCAGTAGCTTGAGTTCGCAGCGCGATTCTGAATTATTTGTCATGCTAAGCTCGAGGGACATTGATTCGAACGTGGCCTGCGCATAGCGAAAGCAGAAGATTAACGATTAGTGGAACTAGGCCTAAATGCCGGACACGAACCGAGTTCGCTCGAGGCCCTGTTACTAATTTCGCAGAATTGTCCGCGGGATATTCGCGCACAGTGTTCTATCGCGGCCGGAGCCATATGGCGCGTGCTATTGCAGAGACATCGAGATTTAAGGGGGCTTGTCCAGAGTGTTTAACGCAAAATCACGTCCCATTAAAAGCAGGGCGAGAACGATGAATTTCGATGATGGAGTTCATGTCAATTTTATGAGGCTCGCTGGCCGGGACTGCTGCAGAGCTTGCTCGCTAATTAGCTTGCAGCGAGCGTATGGTTAACTGAGCGCAGGCCAAAACGCAAAAATTCAATGAACTGGCTCGAGAGCGTATTAATTAAACATAGCGCGGCGATATCAGTCACATTGTTGTGGAATTAAATTAAAATCGAGAGGGAATAATTCACAAAAATTGCAGCGCCGTGCTCCGAAGCTGTTTGGCAACCCACATGAATCTCTGCAAACAGAAGCTGCACTATCAGAACCAACGAGAATCCTGAACTTGGTTATTTATCCTCCCGCTTTCCGACAAAGGGCCTGAATCACGGAGGACCAGAAAGACTCGGTCGCAGAATCGCTCTGCTAGCCAACAAGTCACGAATGTCAACTCAATCCTGCACGCCTTCCACCCGGTCTCTACTGCTGAAGCAGCAAAGTCATCCTCCACGATTAATCATCGTATTCTGCACACCTACTAGCTGACCTGCCAATCCCCGGGCTGAAGTTAATTACCGGGTGAATAGAAAAGAAGCTCGTCCCCGTACAGACGATTAAGTGCAAGATCGATGCGAAAAAGAACGCGTCGATTTTTCATCGTGCTTACAGAATGTATGACTGTATACAGAGTTTCGACGGTATCCCACATGCACGGGATAGGCGGATGCAAAAGGTATTGCGTTTCAAAGTATCGAATAGGGGAGCATCCTGGACATCAAACCCAGGTAAATGTTGACCCACTAGTGCAGCCCCAACGCACACAGAAATCCAGACCTTGGACAACGGTTTTAACAGGCACCGGCGTTCAACAGAGTGCAGCCTGAAAGGAAGCAAACACGATCTCCGTTTCCAGCCACTGTAGACGAAAATATCCAGAACAGATTGAAAACTAGGTTCGCCAATTTCGCGAGCCTCGATCGTCGAACCCTCCTCCGCGTAATCGCGGGCATGTGTTGCTTATTTATCTGGTCCGCGTAATCTGGCCAACGTGGCGCGTCGATAAAGGGCCGCCTGTAAATTTCGCGCGAGAGTGGAGAATTTATTAGCGATCGAGCTCGTTACGCGCCGGTTTCAACAACGCTCCTACGCAGCCGGGGATTGTTGCGACATAATGCTCTCTCGACAACGATTTCGATGATTCATTCATGCGGTCCCTATTCACGCTGGTCAAAACATTCGTCCCGGTTGCGAAGGCAAACAGCATATCTCCCCGGTGGAGCGGAATTTCAAGGCTCGTGCCGGCGGGGCTTTGGGAATGGGAGATTCAGGAGGTCGGGTGGAATGGGAGAAGAAAAGCCATCAGAGAGATCCGGCTGAGCTGTGTAATCGAACAGCGGTATAAATTTAGCACGATTCAAGCGCGGAACGATGAAACTGCATCGCCAATAAGCCTGTCGTAACAAGGCTTAGCCGCGCTGGCCTGCGACAGGTCTGATTTCAGAGGCTGGCTTTAGCGCAGATTTGACACAACAGGAATATCGCCTTGGTGCTCGTTTAACGAGACCGATCAAACCACGGAGCTGCTGGCTGTCGAGGAGCAGTGCGGCTGAAACGTTCCGGGAACTTTCGTGGCGATGATTAGACGTCGCGTATTGTCGAGAAGGGCCCGAACCCGTTCGAAATTCAGCAGGTCCCAGGGACTTCGCCTTAGCGTGGAAATCGAGCGATCGCCTGCGAAGAGGGAGCAGAGTGCCGATATCCATCGCAGACACATCGACGCGCAATAAGGTTTATTTCCGTCTGGTCTGCCCGTCCAGCTCCTCGAGCTTTCCTTCCGCACGGTATGATTAGCACGCCCTTTTCCTCGCTACGCCGCTCTTTTCCAGCTTTAATTAATACGCCGGGAGAGGGCTTTCTTAATGGCAATACTAAAGCCGGCGTACTTTCCACGGCAGCGGAAATTAAAGGGATCGTTCCGCGTTTCCAATCAACCCGGCCCCCAAACCAGCCCTCGTCACCTTCTATTCTCCGTTTCAGCCGCGGATCACCCTCGTCGAACATGATCCCGCTATTGCGTCGCAACGCACGACGCAACCGTTGCCCGTGCACTTATCGAAGCTACCATACTGGAAACATTTCCGTAAAACAGAGCTGAATTACCGCGGACAATTCGATGGGCCGCCCCGGTCGTGGCCGGCAACGATACGCTTTCGATAAATTGTTTAAAGTGTTATTTAATCCCGATAATCGGATACATCACGCTCGCTGCGTCGAAATATCCGTGGTGTACGAACTCGCTGCGAACACCTGGCGAATAATAATGTATCGCCCGGGAGGCGGGAGCAGCAAAAATAGCCGTGTAATTTGCAAACGGGGAGACCTGCGAATTATGCATCTTTGAATCTGTCGGGCGGCGTTCATCGATCGGTTTGGACACAAAGCACCCGTTTGTCCACCGCTGGAACAGTTGCAGCGATTCACGGCGATGGAAATGAGCTCTGTGTTCTTCCCGCTTATTATTGTTTTACGCGTACAAAGAGCTCTGTTTCGAATTATTCGATGCGAGATCATTTAGTTCCTTGATCAAAGCTCCTTTGTTTAACACTTTAATTACAGCACAGAGTTGCGACCATAATTGCTGGGGTAATCCCTGAGAGGAGAAATCGAGCTGAGAATCTCGGCCGCGGGTGTATACCTGGAACAAGCCGCTTCTATCGTTCCGAGACGCTCGGAGTCTGTTTGAATCCTGCTTGAATCCGTCGCACCGAGCAGCAGCATTCGCGAGCTACTATCGCGAGCAGACATGACCAAACAAACTGTAACACGCTCGAGGCGACATGGCCCGAGTTTATCGGTCGGTTGACACGTAGAACGGGCTGCTTCGACGAGAACGGCCAATCCTCCCCTTGAACAATCGCCGCGATCGAGCCGCGCGTTCCCTCTGCCACCGATTTTGCAGGTAATATCTCCCAGGTCCCAGCGTTGTTACTCTTTTTCGCCGAGGGCCGTTCCCGTTTCCACTGGTCCCCACCCCTCCGTTCCTCCCTAGCGCGCCACGGAACAATCGGGGGCAGACGTTTTTCAACCAGGAAGCTTATCGTCCCTGCTCGTTCGCGGATTTCCAATTTCGATGTTTAAATAAACGGTATCGCGTCTCGTCGCGCGATTCATCCAGGCGCGCGGATGGTCACTCGTTATTTCCGATTGCAACACGTCCCGAGGAAAAACAAATACCGACGATTCAATATTAAATATTTTTCACTCTCTCCTCGATGCTTCCCGCTATCTTCTATGAAAAGCCTTCAATGATCTTCTTCGGATGGTATTCGTACGCATTTATGCTTTCGTTGGATAGCAGGAAGCAATGTAGCTTGCATTAGGATGCAAACGACGACTTCTTGCGAGGACATCCCCTTCCGATCGATCACCTAATGTCCCAATCGGCGTTGTTAGGTAGCCGTAAAATGGGACCTTAGACCTTCGAATAGAGAGGAGCGCGAGGATCGCGGAGTCCAGTCACGCGTGAAAGTTCGCGAAGAACCGAGGACCAAAAGACCGATATTACCACCCTTTGGGATCTCATAATAGGACCAGGGTCTTTCGATTTCGGTCCCCTCCCGACAACCTCTCCACCTCCTTCTGAAACACAATTGAAGAATCGCGCTCGCGGGCACTCTCGAGTACCTTATTACAGATCCGTTCCGTTCCATTCAACGCGAGGAAAGCAAAGCAGCCTGCCGTGCCGTGTATTTCAATTCAATGCAAACAGAACGCGATATCTTAGAGACTCCGTCGCACAGTGCAATTTACCTGAGAATCGTAAGGGGATGCCTGGCTTCCCTGCTCGATGGGTCTATCTCGAACGCTTCCCCCAACGCGCAACTTCAACGAGCAGTGGCTCGAACCGTACAGATACGTCTCCACGAAACGTGTCCGCCGATACGTGAACTCTGACCAAACAGTTTCGCAACTCCCTCCCCTGTTCTTTATCGAACAACATGCCTCCCTTCGCGCAAACTTTGCCCTGTTCCAACGTTATTTCTATTATACATACCGGCGAAACCCGATACTAATCCGCCATTATTCCTCGCATTCCAGGAATCGAGCAATTTTCCCCAATTGATATTGGCTTTCCGCGAAACGCAATACGTCATTGTGACATTGTTAGACCGCAATCTGCCGCCGATACACGCGCCCCGCAGACAAAAGATCTCTTTCCGCCGCGATTTTCTGGCAGTGGGTCGCGCGTATCTCCGCGGCATTGCGCGCAGGAAATGTCTCGTATTTCCCCAGGTTGTTCCATCCCCTTCGCCCTGCCCGCCCGGCGGATCGTCCCTTAGCCGAGATTCGCATTTACGGCGGGTCTTAAAGCTGTCGCGCATAAATTCCTGCCCCGCGGGGGAGGAATGCTCGACACCGCCCGACGCTTCGCGGCGCGTCGATGAGATATTTCGCGGAATCGATCCCGATGCCCGAGCAAAACGAATTCATTGGTCCGGGGTAAAGCGACGTAAGAGGAAGCTATAAAATGGCACGAGCGATTCGTCCCCTTGTCGCTTCGCAAAAATGCACCGGGGTAAGGTTTATATCGATGGAGGAAGACAGGGGGATGCGGGCTGGCGGGTAATCCGATCCTCTTGAAAGCAACGTTATTACCGTTATTTGAATAGGGAGCAGAACGTTATTAGTTTCTTGGTACGGTGGTACGGATTTCCCAGTCGTAACGACGACGATTGTGGCCAGTGTTTGGCAACTGTTCGAAATATCAGCCCTGCGACTTGCGAAAGAAGACTACGATGATGGTCGGAATAACTCAATTCCGCCGCGATTCTCCCTTCAACATCTTTCTCTCCCCTTTATGCAATGTGTATTTACCGAGACACGGGACGCTTTATTCCATTGCCCACTGTTCCATTCCCATTCTCCATCTGCTCTCGCCAAGCATGTAAAAATGCAAACTTCTCAAAGCTCTCCTTATTTTAGTCCGCTGACTCGCGGCACTTCCCAACTCCCACATCCCCGCAAGCGGAGGCTCGCGCTGCAAACGCGGCTTCCAAAAATTCCACCAGGACGAGTGAGTTTACGAAAACCCTTTGACAACGTTGCACAACGCACGCGGGGCAAACGATACACGTGAAACGGGCGTGTTGCAAGCCTCCCGCGAGTCCCTGTACATCGTTACGAAGAAATGACAAGAGGACCCCTTGATATTAGCCGAAAAGAAGGAACGTTTTACGATCGCCTCTGAGGTAGCATACCCTTTCTCCATTGTCCATGCTTCCGCATCGTTTTATGATGGCATGCCAGAGATCTTTTTATGAATCCACAGTCTGGGATATTTGTGCGCTCCGCGAACCGTTCGAGCCGTAAAGATCTGCGAGCCGAACTTTTTCATAAGGAGAAGCCTCGGGTGTGCCTGAAAAATACTCGGGTACCGCCTGGAACGCGCATTTACGAGCGTAATCGTAAAAGCATGATTGCCGTTGCCGCGGCAAGATGCCTGGACCTTCTATATTCCGGCAGACTGTTCCTCGGCGAAAATTACCGGGGAAAAACGGTCGTTTCAGTGAAACTTCCGGCATCGCGTGCGCCCCGAGGATCGTCCCCTCGATTCACGCTTATCACGACGATGTCCTCTCCACGCGCCTATTTCCCGCGGTGCTGCGTACGTTGGCCGCGTAACGCGCGACTAGACGGTCCCTCTTCGCCTTACAACTCAGGGAAACTTGGGATGCTTTGTGGACGGTCCCAGGAGCACGCGTTCCTGCGACGCGATCGATTCCCTCGCGAGCGGCAAGCTGGAGCAGCTCGCACGAATAACGAATCCCCGCGCGATAACGTTGTAATTCAGCGCTACCACTGCAGCTCGTATTCCAGCTAGTTTAAAAGTTTCGGGGAAGTGTCCCGTGGGAGAGATCGATCCTCCAAACTGGCGCGTCTCGGCGAAATAGCCCCTGCCGGCGATCTATTTGGAGTTTCGTTACCAGCCAGACGAATCCTGCGTTACGACACCCTGGATGAACGTCGTAACTCGCGTCTGAGGAATGTACGACTTGCCTTCGCGCGAAGACAGAGCTTTAGGGAGAAGTTTTCAGGATACAGTGGATAATGGCTGGGATTTATCATGGGTGACAATGACGAGTACCTTCAGGAGCACTCATACTGAAATGCCGTTGACTAAGTGCCTTGGCCACCCCCAGGACAGCCTGTAAACTTCAGTTCTCGTGGGGAGAGAGCAGAGGAAGCTTGAAACTTGCCGACTTCTCTCGCGAGGGGCTTTAATTCCGCGAAAGAGGGGAGCAAGCCTCTGCGAGAGGTTCTTGAAGAACTAGCCAAGTTGAAGCGGTAAAGTGCAGAAAGCCTGTTTTTCACGAGGCTCCCTGGCAAGTTCGTAGGAACAGCTTGAAAAGTTTTTATTTGGAGATGGAATCTCCCTTAGACCGAGGCAAGTCTGAAACGTGGTTAAACACCTCGAAAATGGGTTTCCGCGGCGGTGTAGATGTCTCGATGGAACCTACTCGAGCAATCCATTAAATGAAATGGCACGATCCTGTTACCTTCCAATCTACGCCATTACTTTTGAACCTGTAGATACCTGTTTCGAGTGGATACACGATCAATTACGAGGATACCAGAGACAATGCGTAATTAAACATTGTTGTCCGTTGGAAGACATGATAGTGTCGCTCGTTGGCAGTCTAATCGACAAAGGATCTTTCGGACAGCACTATTATATGAATAGTGCAAACACAAACCAACGTCGACGGACAAAGGGGAGGCGAGAGATGAAAAATATTTAATTAAATTTCGACAACCGGTAAAGGGTTTCGTTGGCCCTTTGAGAGACCGGGAAACACGAAACGATCGCTGGGAAATGTGCGAGCAACAGCGAGTTTGAATTTTCATCGTTCCATTAATCATCGGGCTTCCTGTACTTTTCTATCGATCGCCCGAGCAAAGGACTAGCTCGGTGCGCGCATTAGCGATCTCGTAAACTTTCCCGTTACATCGATGTAACTTGCACGACGATGAAGGATTGCTCTCGAAACCCTGAGTGACGGCGTGCATCCGTCAGGAAAGTGCAAGTCGAAGAATGTACATTTCACTCGAGCCAGCAAGATCAGCTCCAGCGTCTTCTCGTTAGAACGGCTGGCTCATGGAGACAGCCGAAATGCGTGCACTCCGTCGAGTACCCTTCCAGTATTTCCATTTACTAGGTAGTGTCATTTCTTTGAAGATCCCGCGATCTCGTTTATCCCAGCGGAACTACCAAAACGCCCGTTCCAGCTCTCGAACTTTAGCTTCGCGAAATACGCCCCCGCGATCTCGTTCCCCGAAAATCTCGACGATCTTTTTTGCCCTCTACGGCGAAACCCTCTTAGAGGAATTAATTAAACCATCTGGCAGACTCTCTTCCTGTAATTCGAGGACTTTAAGCTGGGGCGCACGCTCGCAATCGGAGGAATCGAAGGAAGAGGACCCAGGGGAAGGAAGTTTTGGAAGCGTGGATGGAGAGCCATGGTGTATTGTCGGAATTTAATAATCTCCGAGGACTATGGGGTTCCCGCGACCAAGCGCCCACGAAAGCGACTTTGGCGTAATTGCTGGAGGACCCTGGATGATCCAGAATAATCGGATTAGCCGGGCGATCCACCAAACGCCTTGTTATTCAGCTCAGAAATATCCGAACGGTAAACGTTGCCAGTCTCACCCCTCGGCTACCGTGTGTATGACCATCTCTTTTTTAAATCCGCAGGAAGTTGGAAGTCGTTAGTGGGAAGCACAGCCGTACAGCAAGGCTCGTTAAGTTTTATTCCCACCCTGTTTCCCCTCTAACCGAATATTCTTGGCCACGAAGCGAAAGCAGCGTCCTCCTTTTGGAGCGTTGCCACGCGAGATTCTGATCGAGGATTCGACTTGATTATCGACATCATTGCACAGTTCGTTCGATGATTTCCGAGTAATCTTATTCGATTGTTACTGGAAGCCTCGCGGAACCCGTGCACGTTCAACGATCGGTTAAAGATCCGCTTGCTCGCTGCCGACACGTTAATTGCGCTTCGCTGGGTGCCCAATAAACTCGCGTCACGATTTTCCAAGAAAAGGCGGCGCTATTTTATCGACAAGCTGGCACCGACGTGTCCATGATCGTTTCATTCCGCGTTCAGGACGTAGTCAATTTACAACGTCAAGCTATCGCCAGTATGACGCGAGCGCGGCTCGGTATTCAGCGCGGAATCTCCGGCGAGCAATTCAATTTGTCCGGCAGATTATTAGGAAAAACTAATTCCAGAGGGCATCCTATTTACTCAACGATCATTGTCGCGCGGCGTAGCGCAGCTACACTTTTCTCCTCTTGCGGCCACTCGATTTGACGCGTCGTCCACCCATCTTCTCGTGTTATCGATTTCACGTACGCCTCCCTCCAGCATCCACGTCGAGAGGCCACGCTTCGAGTTATATCTGCTCGATCGATGTAAGCCTTTGCGTGTTTTCCGCGGGACTTCGAAGCTCCGCGGTGCACGGCCGAGACTCTCCGCCAGCGATCGAGGCTGGGATCGCTTTTCAGATTCCCTGATTTCTAAGTTCTTAGTTCCGAGCAGGTCTGAATGCCTCGGGATCCGTTACAAAGCTGCTCACGTGCCATCCAGCGGCACGTGTGGAGCCGAGCGCTCGCTTTTTCAGCCAACGACAACAGGAATAACACGTGATCTTTTCAAAATAGCTGGAGCCGACGCGAAGATTTTTCTTCCGAAGACACATCGAACGTCGCTCCGAGTTTTGCTTATCTTTCAAGAGACGTGGATGAAATATCGGGTCGATTCGCCGGCGAATAGCTGGAAATGAAAATACAGAGGAAATCGGATCTCCGTGGCAAGCTCTCCAACGAATACCGTTCGGAATGAAAACACGGGAGAAATCAGGTCTCCAAAGCCCAGGGTGTACGTCTTCATTCCGTTCCTCGGCTTACTTGCAAAGCGCGGGCGGGATTCACGGTGCTTCCTGCGTGTAATCGATTCATTTGTATCGGTTAGAAGGAGGGCGACTTGGGTCGAGAGGTGATCGATCCCATTTCAAACACTGCGGAGCAGCGAGATCGGTCCTTTATAAATTGCAGCCATCTAATCAGTCAACTATCGTGGCCCATTTTCATGACACTCTGTCTATAAACTGTCGTGCAGCGGCGAGGCAATCTAAAAGGGCAATGGGGTGTCGCCTGAACTGCGCGAATTTCTAAATCGAACTGCAAATTAACGGTTTCAGAGTCCGTGTAAACCGATTGCCGGCAGTAATTCTGAGAACCTCTGTAGCCGGGCGAAAAACGAGGTTACAGCCATTGAAATGAAGTTCGGTTATCAAGTCTGGCACGCCGGACTTTGCAGCGGCGAGCGCGTTCGTTTCCCTGCACGGAAGCTGCGTTCTAATCGACGGTTAATTCTGCCTCGCCTGCGAGTTTATTAACTGTCACGACGCCGGTCAGACAGGAATATTCCCTTTCAGCTGGCAAATTCCGTTCGGCGATCGCGAAGCTCGAATTGTTGCCGCGATAAAGAATCGCGTTGGCTTTAAATACCCTCGAATCGTCTCATTCCTCGTTCCGACGCGTCCCATTGTCGAGATGTTTAATTACAGTAATTTCATGATAATCGAAAGATGATTGAAGGATAACCATCTTCGTAACGTTAACGCATCACGAGAATTTATTGAAATCCCCCCAGCATTGTCCAGTTAATCCTCCTTGATAATAAACGGGCAAATGATTCGTTTCAATGCTCCGCCCTCCTTCGCCGTTTCCCTTGCGCTCGCAATTACTCCTCGACAAGCTATCCCGAGACAAATTTTACAGCGTGCCTGAGGACCAATTCTGATCTCCATCGAGTGGGATCCAGGCATCGGGAACAGGAAACGGTAGCCCAGTTACGAGCGACGTGTCTCCCGGATAGAGCGAGATCGATATGCAAACGGCAGCTTTTATTCCGTCCTTCAGCCACTCGAGTTTATCGCGACGGATTTACAATCAATCGGAAGTTTCACGGCGACGAAAGGAAGGAAGGAGGGAAGAAAAGAGCCTACCCATCCGCTGGAGACTCTCAAGGACTCCGCGCGAGAAGAGTGCCGACATCCAGGCACCCTGTATATTCACTTGATCGAGTTTCTACTTTTACTATCTGCTCGTTGCCGAGCCAAGGGTGTAATTAATTTCTCTGGCCACCCTCTCTATCCCTCTCTATCCATCTCTGTCCACCTCTGTCCCTCTCTATCCCTCGGGAAACGCCGACGATCACCTTTTTTTCTCTCTCTCTCCTGCTTCTGTCTTCGCGCCCCGTAACCCGTGTTATTTTCTTCGTAGCCTTCTGCCTTCCTTCATTAGATTTCATTTTACTGCACGCGCGCCCCCGCGCACCGACGATCGATGGAAAACTGTGAGGGCGAAACTGTCAGCAGGAGAGCTTTCACGGGCGGTTGACGTAAAATCGAGCACGACGCAAATTTTTCCAGCTTCCGGGGGGGAGGGAAGCAGACAGCCCCCGTTTCTCATAACACCGCGCGGTCACAGGTGTCACGTACCGTTCACGCCTCCGTCTTTGCTTTTCCACGCTTTTTACCTTGTTACCTCCGGGTTTCTTTTACACGGAGAAACATGGCTATGACACTTGACACGTCGCCCTTCCTCGGAACGCTCGTGTCACGGATTGCCCCCCATCGACCTGACACATTTCTCGAAATCATCTCGACGTTCGAGCTCAACACTCCATGAACTTCTAAGCCATGGTAGCCGAAGTCAAGCTCTGACTTCGGAAGCTCGAGGGAACTCTGGCTTTAAAACCCGAAACCTATGAAGCTCTCGGTGTTTCCTCGACTCTCCAAGCCCTCGACCTTCGATGTCTACGGAGTCCTTACTATGCCGCGCTCGAAGGAGATCGACAACCACGTTCACGACTCTCCAGCGATGTCGCGGGGATCGCCTGCCATGAACCATAAGAAACCACCGCGATCCAATTGTTAGCCTCGACGGAGCACGATGGTTGCGAACGCGAGACTTTGGGAAGCGCTTCCCACGCTTTCTTGCTTGCGCCGTGCTTTACCGAAGAGCGGTGGAATTCTCTGTTCGGGCTGAAAGGGCGACTGCTGCGTCGGCGATTCGCAATTTCGAGCTGCAATAAGCGTGGACGGTTGCAAGTGGTTTCGGGCATTCATAAGTCAGACCCGTGGGTAACATCTTGTTAAATTTATCGGGACGATGCTCGCGCGGGGTGTAGCGATCCGCTCGCTGCTGGATATCGTACGGGGAGCGGAATTTATTAGCAAAGCTGCGGCTTAATCCTCCCTTTTCGGCCCTTTGCCGAACCGAAACTCTATTGCGTTAATGCCACGACGAATTGTAAACCGTGGACCGCCTCGGGTGAACGGGTTTATTAAGGGCGCGCTGACGCCGCAGCTGTTTACTCCGCGCGGATGTCATAAGGAACGTAATGAAAACTGTCCGGCAACGTTATTATTATTCTGGTATTTTTCCTGCGGCTGACGGCTGCCTATCTCCTAGAGTCTGGGAGGAGCTGTAAGCTGGATATTCTCCTGTGCAACAAACAGTCCCACTGTTTTCAAACGGAACTATTAAATGGAACTGGTTGCTCGCTGCGAGGCTTCGCGGGGCGAATAGTTCCCGAGATAACCGTTTTATTGCGACAAGCATTTCGTAATTCGCTGTTGGCATAGCTTAAGTCATTCGCCGGGACAAAGAGGGCTCCGCAATCAGTTACAAAAGCAGACGTCGCGATAATGCGGAAAGCTTAATGATATTTCGCGGAGGGAAAGATACTTTGCACGTCGAAGGGAAAAGCACGGCGCAAGGGCTGTAATAACACGGAGATTCACTGTTAGCGGGATTCACCTCAAGCTTGACTCCGGATATGGAAATTCCACGTGTTGCTATCGAGCAACCTGGATTTCTGCCAAACGCCGACCGTGGAAGTAGCTCACGAGTTTATAGAAAGATCTACTGATAATATCCTGCGGATATCTTAGCTGAGCCTTAGGTACATGGTTCAACCAGGAGATGCATAAGGGTCCGCGACGAAATTTCGCTCGATAGTTCTTTCCGTGCAAACGTGATGATTCTCGATGAAGCTTTTTGCGAAACACGTCTGTGAAAGAGAAATTTGGGAAATACATATGAGGAGAGGAATGGCCGTTAAAATAATTCCAGAGAGGAAGAACTGTTTGAAACTTAAAGGCAATCGCTTCGTTGCTAATTACTTGGTTAGACAGGGACGCGTTGATAATGGCGGTCGATCGAAGCTCATTATTCTACGAAGCGGCGCTTCGCGAGTTTTCTCACGCGACCAGCATCCATCGCATCGTTGTTTTCCCGTCCGTTGATCAGAAGAGAAGCTAACGAGCCGTGCTTGCGGACATTAACGCCGCGAAACAATAAATCCCCCGGCGAATGCAATAATTTAATTAGGTAACCGAGTTTAGAAGGTAATCTGGCGGGGCGAGCGATCGATTTCATCTCTTTGCAGTTTCAATTACTCGTATTACAAGTACCTATTACCATTTCCCCCAGTATTTCCTACTATAGACAGCCCAATGATTTTTAAACCCAACGATGCGAGATGGCGTGGATGATTCGCATTGGATACCGATAATAACTCGCGTCTAATGAAACTGCGAGCACCTACGCGAGTTAAACAACGAGACTCGCAGGAATTCTATTTTTTGTTTTGACTTCGTGAGCTTTTGCTGTAATAACGCTCGCTGCTCGGGGCGATAAGGTCGCAAGTAATGAACCGAAATTTTCCAAAATTCTAACGTCACTGCTCCCCGAAAGGGAGGCCAAAGTTCACTGATTGCACTTCCGAAGCGCGTGTCCTATACTCTGCGCTCGTTTAGATACTGACTTCGAACAAGTTCTCAAACGAACGAACCTCAGAACATGGTATTCCTAACTGGCGAGAGAAATTTCGAAAGACGATTACATTGGCGATACGATGAGCCCGCATCTTCGTCGCATTCCCGCATTTCTGCAATCGCGAGAATGAATTGCCGTCCCCATCGCCTTCATTCGACAAGATTGCAACGGGAAACACAAGCGTGACACATGACTTACTATACCAAGCAACGGAAACTCGACTTATCAAACACTATATTTTACAGACCTCAGACCTTTCGGGACAGCAAAGAGTTGCGGTACTTTCCAAGCACCCTCCACCGAAATTCCATTTCCTTCAGACTCTTTTCCTCAGGAAGTAAAAAAGCGGAAGGAATCGTACGATTTATGAATCGGGTTAGGAACAGCTCACAAGTCGATTGCTGCAACTTTCTCAAAGACTCTTCACCCCAGGAAACAAAATCGATTGCTTTCGTGCTGCTGCGAAACGGCTGACGCGCCTAGCCGAACAGTGTCCGTCGACAGCCGCGAGGAAAGCAACGAAGTTACGTGGAGCACTTGTTCAAAGCAACGTGTTTACAACGCGCAGCCCCATTGCTTCCGCGAGGAGCCGTTTGCGCTCTTCTTCGGCCTGTAAACGTTCTGCATCCCTTGACCATACAAGCTATGGCAGAGTTTTACGTCCCCCGTTACGGCGTCTAGTTCTCGAGTTTCCCAACTGCATCAACCGTTTGTTCGGTGAGACCGGTGTAACGGCGAGGAGCTTGCGGTCTACCGAAACGCTGCAGCTTTCGACTTGGCCAGACGGCTTTCACGGGTCAACACGGATCACCGTGACGTTTCGTCCCCCAAGACTCTCTGCTCGCCTCGTTTTCGAGCTACATCGTCGAGTTGTGAACAAGGTTCGCGGTACCCGTGTTGCGCCACATTCTCGAGTGTATCTTCTGAAGAACCGTGTCGCGAAAGAGGTTCCAAGGGGCTTGCGGTCGCCCCAAGACGGAGCCAGACTTCGACTTCGTTCGATATGACCGGGCTCTGGGTAATCAAAGTTTCGCCTTTCGACGGTGAAGTAACGATGAGAGGTGGGGCATCTTTCTATAGGATGCTAGCTAACTTGCGTTTCAAATCTCGGACGTGTTGAATTAATTGAAGTATCAGAAATTTACGACGCAGTATCAAACGCGACGAGGCACCTCCCTCAAAGATCTCATAAATCTACAGACTCCTTAGATTCTCGCGAGCTAACTTGCGTTTCTAATCTTGAACGTGTTGAATTAATTAAAGTAGGTATTAGAAATCCACGATGCGGTAAGGGACCTCCCTCAAAGATCCCATAAATCTAGAGACTCCTTAGATTCTCGCGAACTGGTCGAAAAAGCTAGTCGAGGATCCTCAAAGGAAGATGCGCAACATCTGAGGAACTAGGCTGACGCAAGCGTTTAATGGACGCCAGGCGCATACGAAGATGTAATCTGCGCGACAGCCGAGCATAATGGCCCTCGTTGACCCGTAAAATGTCTGCTCCTATCGGTCTTTACCACGGTGCTCTGCCTTTGAAAGAGTGCGATCGTCTTCGACTTATCGGATGCTCGGATTCCGCGATTTGAATGCCGTCTTTTCTTTTGTTCCAGACTTGTCCTGCTCGGCGGGGAGAGGAGCAGCGCAGCCGGTACATCTGTGACTAGTGCACTCTGGATTACGACGCTCCCGGAAGCACGATCGTTTGACGCCTGACGGAATGACGTCGGCCCCAACCCCCGTATCGTCGTCTCCGACGCAGCGAGCCTTCGTGAGCCCTCTGTTCCCAGGCAGACCGCGAAGAACGTGCAGTTAACTGGCTCTTAATCCAGGCGAAATTCGGGAAAGAAGAGGACCGATAGTGGCGCGAGGATAGGACGATTTTTCGAGGTGTTATTCCCACTGAGTGATTGCCCTCGGATTTCAGGAATCGTTCGCGGAGATCAACGCCTCCTAAGCACTCGGCCGGCGAGCGTTGATCGCGTGCACGGGAGAAAGAAGATTGACGACAGCGGGTGAAAGGAAAGATTGCCCTGTACGTGACGAGCGGGGCGGCCACTCGACCAAGATGAACACCACGATAATGAGCACAACCAGCGTCATCGATTACGCTCGGAAAGTGAGTCAAGACGAGTCGATGATACAGAACTGCGAGGCGCATGTGCCGATCGTCTCGCTGGTTACGCAGATCCTCTACTCGGTGGTCTGCATCGTCGGCCTGCTCGGCAACACCCTGGTCATCTACGTGGTGCTGCGCTTCTCCAAGATGCAGACGGTGACCAACATGTACATCGTGAACCTGGCGATAGCCGACGAGTGCTTCCTGATAGGCATACCGTTCCTGGTCACCACGATGAGCCTACGCAGCTGGATCTTCGGTAAGATCATGTGCAAGCTGTACATGACCACCACCAGCATCAACCAGTTCACCAGCAGCATCTTCCTGTTCATCATGAGCGCGGACCGTTACATAGCAGTCTGCCACCCGATCTCATCCCCGAAGATACGCACTCCGTTCATATCCAAGGTGGTTTCGCTGACAGCCTGGGCCACTAGCGTGCTCTTCATGATCCCTATATTCTTATACGCGAACGCGATGGAGTCCGACATCGAGGGCATCAACTGCAACATCTACTGGCCGAACGATCGCGGGGGCCACACCACCTTCACCCTGTACACCTTCATCCTGGGCTTCGCCATCCCACTGGCCCTCATTCTGATCTTCTACTTCCTGGTGATCAGGAAGCTCCAAACTGTCGGGCCCAAGAACAAGTCGAAGGAGAAGAAACGGTCCCACAGGAAGGTGACCAAGCTCGTCCTAACTGTAATTACCGTGTACGTACTGTGCTGGCTACCCTATTGGCTCACCCAGGTGGCGCTGATCTACACGCCGCCGAAGCAGTGCCAGAGCAAGATCACCATCACCAGCTTCCTGCTGGCTGGCTTCCTCAGCTACAGCAACAGCGCGATGAACCCTATACTGTACGCGTTCCTCAGCGACAACTTCAAGAAGAGCTTCCTGAAGGCGTGCACCTGCGCCGCGGGCAAGGACGTGAACGCGACGCTGCACATCGAGAACAGCGTTTTCCCGCGGAGGAACAAGGCGAACGCCGAGAGGCTCCAGTCGAACCGACTAGCCGCCTCCGGCCAGTCCAGGCTCGAGCTGGAGGACGAGGACGCCGAGAGGGGCCTGCTGATCAGCAAGACGTCCACGACCACCGTGACCATGACGTCACGATCCAACATCACCATAGGGAACGACGCCAGGGATCCGGCGCAGAAGGAGAGGGAGTCGATGAAGAACGGGGCGCAGTTGACTCTGCTGACGCAGGTGTAAATCGAGGGGCGGACTTGACGATCCAACGAAACGAAAACGACGTGTCTAGAGCTGGCCTCTTGCTGGTGAATCTCGTCGGGTCGCGAGGCGAGTTCTGCCCTCCTCCTCGCCCCGGTGACCAATGAGCCCTGGATTCATCGAGGCCTGGCGAGGGGAGAACCACCTATCTCGCAGGGACGAGACACCGTATTTATCCTTCGAGGAATTCGTCACACGTGTCTCGAGGCATCGCGAACTACGAGTCCATTCGAGGCTCACTCGATAACGAAGTCATTGTCCATCGAATTTTTACTACTAACCCTCAACCTGCCGACGGTGTCGAGGTCACCGACGACCGTCGAACGCAATCTGTGAATATTTCGTGTCGCATCGATCCCTCTGTGGTACACGCCACCCTCGAAGACCACCCCCGTTCCTTTCACGCCGCGGTAGACCAGTACCTGAACACGCGTCGCGCGAAACGTAGCCGAAGAACAACGACAAGCGCTTGGTAGTCAGCCGTGGAACGAAACGCAAGACACTCTGATCCCGTGACAACCGTGACAACCCCGACACACGTCCCACCATTATTCTTTGTCGAGAAGAGCTCGAGTGCGCGGCTCTCCCGCTTGCCTAGCTCTGGACGCGACAGCAGCCGGGATATTTATGACTTTTCAATGTTGACAAATGCACGATGGCGAAGAGGGATGCTCTCGAGGGAAGGACAGGCTGGATTGTCCTTGCAGGGCTCCCACGTGTCAGGAGCAGGGCGTAACCTTGGAAAAATTGTGCTCCATGAGTCACGCCGAAGAGACCAATCTTATTTTCGTACGATTCTCGTCCAGCTTGGATGAATATAGGTGATTGCTCGGGTTAAAGTGAAATGGGGCGAAACAGTCTTGCGTGCTTATGTGCGTGGATAGTCTCGACGTTGGCAAGTCGGGACGCGTTGACTATGGACCGGAGCGAGTGGTTTATCGTGCCAAAAGATGAACAGCTGATGTCCCATGTTTCTGTTTTCGTAAGGAGTGCTTTCTAACGGGAGAGAGCGCAAGAATCGTGGATGAAACGTGTGCGACGCCATCGATGCTCGGCACTGTGCTTTCAAGGAAGAGCCCGCTCGATTCGAAGCTTGGGAAAAATCGATCCGACGCGCTTCGAAGAGGAGAACAGAGAGACTCCCTTGGGGCTCGCATCTCGAGTAGCCTCCTCTCTTATTTTATATTTTCTTACTTCCTTAATGCCCTCTTCCATTATTTTGGCTCGCCTGAACTCCCTCCGCGCTCGTGATGGAGCGCCCATTGCGTGGAAAGGAAACCGTGGCGAGGATTTCATGACTTGAATTCTTTCAAAAGCTTCTGACGTGCGTGTCGCTCGTATCGACAGTGATCCTGACTATTTGCAGTCGGATACAGCTTCCTTCTGGAATGTTAGACATTATGGAAATTGCATTGCTTATCGTGGAAGCATCCCTGGAACACTTGTGCCTAAAATCCTGTCGCGGACTGCAAAGTTTCAGCCAACAACGGCGCGCGACTGCAAATAGTCAATTCTCGTTCGCATTTATTTCCTTGCAACGCGACCAAGTATCGAACGAGCTTCACAGCTTGCGCTGATCTTCGAAACATCCTGCTGAATTGCAACTTCGAATGTCGGCTGCGCTTTCTCATCGGTATTCTTGTACACAGACTCGTATACACGCACAGGACGAACCAACGGACTGCATCGAAGAGAGATTCTAACATCACCATCCGGAAACACGAAGTAAATACCCGTTACCCTTAAGAGACTTGATTCTTGGTTGACTTGATGGAAGAAAGGGGCGACCGTAATCGCTGGAAAGAACGAATCACCAGCTGATAAGGATTCAACGAAGTCGAGCGACCGATGAATCAATGTTATGATCGTCAATTGTCCTACTATAAAAGGAGAACGAGGAAATTGTCAGTTGTACCAATTTTCTGTAGCCACTAAGTGATTGTAAAGTAAAATAAAGTAAGATCTAAGTGTATAAATCTGCGCGAACAAACGCAACTGCACTCCGGCGTGACGCCAGTCGTAAACTGCGAGAATATCACAGCGAAATTCAAATAACAAAGGGCAAAGACTACTGTTACACCTCGCAGCGATTCTTGCTCCGGAAATCCTTATTCGATGGCCTACAGTTTGCCTTCCAATCAACGGAACTTCAGAAACTCTATATTCTAATAACGTAAAATTCCGCTGTCCCCGGTGAATTCGAAAGCTCAATGCAAGATGCTCGTAAAACAAGGTCGCCAAATTGCTCTGCTAAAAAGAGAATTCCAGCTTCGTGACCAATTCGGTGTCTCCGAAAAACGATGAAATTTTATCGGGAGAAAAAGGGGGGGGGGTGGGTGGAAGCTCGGGAAAGGAAATTTCTTCGTGCGAGGCACCGTCTCGGGGAAAATAGAGTAGGGAGGTACACAGTTTCGACGCGGCAGCCTGTACCCTCGCGAGAATCGACGCTTCAATTCCCAGGCAGTTGAGCGAGCTCCTAAAGAGCTGTCAAAACAGAATCACCGAGTCGTGCCCCACCCCGTCGCCCGTGTCATATCGGAAAAGTAATTCGACGCAAGTAATATCGGATGGGCCATCGGTCTGGATGAGCCGTCGTCGTTCTGCTCCGAAAGCTCCTTCTTTTATCGCGGCCCCGGCGATCGTGGAAAGTTAGCTTAAGGCTGTTTACACGGGGCAGGACGAGGCCGCTCGTAAAACGAGCTCCGCCCGTGGGTTCGAGCCGTGTCACGTGCGGGCGCAGTTTGTTTCGGATCGCTAATTTCAGTCTGCACACGCGCTTAAAAGAACCGCAAGCGCGCTCCCGAGCACGGCCATTACGTGGCTCGTTCGTAATTCCTGCGCGGCTGCGGTCGAAAAATAGATGTACATCGTTGTAAAAATACTCCCTTGAAATTACAAACGGAAGTGAGGCGGCTCCGTGAACCAACGAGCCATACAGGGTGAGTCATTGTGTCTCGGCACCTCGTTCCAGATCCTAGAGGGGTCCTCCTGGACCTAAGCGCTCGGAGCATCGAACAATCTCTCATATAAGATGATCAACTGTCTCCACTTTGTATTTATGTCCTACTGAACGGAGTATATGCTCCGACGAATAAAGAAGTTAGTCGAAGTGTAAAGACGCGGTAGCTCATCCTGTATAAAATAAGCGATCTTGCTTTTTAAAGTAAGGTTTAAACGATCATCGAGTAACTGGGTCGTCGACGCGAACAGGGCGGATGATATTGCAACTGTCTGTGAAATGATTAGAATTGTCGATTGTTTGTTATCGCTCGAGCGATTGGAAGTAATCCTTTTTCAGAAACCATTGGCAACGCTATCTCCGGCGACCTTATTTGACAATTTAAGCCCGCGCGGTGCTAGCGGCGCCGATAACCGTGCACTCGAGCACGCGTAATCGAAAAAAATTAGATATCCTGGATTTTGTGGAGCGGGAGAGTGCAAGTTAAATATCGGAAGCTTTCGAGGAACGAGTTCGAGGCTTTCGCGAGTTCCCAGGGAAACTCTGCATTTTCCATCGGTTCCAAAGTCAGTTAACCGACTGCAAGGATGGAAAAAACTTTCGACGGGGAACCGAGGCCATGTTTCGTAACTAAAGCAGCAGCGTCGAAAGCGCTCAAATCGATCGCAAGGAGACAGTCGAACCGCTAGCGAGCACCGAATGCTCCAGGCGAACGTTAATCCTCCCTGAAGGGGATGCAATATCGTGGGAAAGATAATCTTCGTCTTACCCACTTCCACCGCGAGTTTAGTCCTGATCGATCATCAACAACGGCAGCCAGATACGCCAGAGTTCAAGGAACACGCAAACACCACTTGAGAGCACAGGATCTACGTAGAAACAGCCGTGCTTATTGGAGCGAGGCACCTGGGCACCTGTAACATTCATGAACCGTCGTTCAAAATAAGATTCTCCGCAAAGAGCTTACAGGGTTTCGTCGTTAGCTCGATTTTCTTAAAATGCGCCCCAGAGGGAATTACGAATTCCTCAGCCCCTCGTTTCACCCCAGGTTCCCTACGCAGAAGCTGCACGGTACCTTAATCCTTCGAAAGTACCTGCAGAAAAGGGAACAAGCGTCGTGGGAATGGGACAGGAAACGTACACCTAAGGAATTACCGTTAATTGCGCACCGGCAATTTACACCACGCGCCCGAAAGGCGCGAGGGGTGTGAATCGAGCAATCAAACGAACAGGAAAAATTTCGTCACATTGGAAAACTTATTTCACCCTATACAACTCTGCGTTTCACAGCTTCGTTTCGCTCAATTTTCCTCGTTATTCTATTACCCGGTTCCCCCTTTGCAACTGCGAGCCTCTGCGAAAACGGTGTCGCGTTTACTGCACGAACAATGACGGCGCGGCGCGCTTCGGCCAACGTCACCGAAAATTTGGCCAAAGTTAACGATCTCCGAGCGACCGAAGTAACCATCGGAAACGATTGCCGATAACGTTCGCCAGGGTCGTAGAGCGTAAAGGGAGGCTTCCCTATGGAGCGACGATACGCTTCCGAGAATTCGCATTCACCGCGATGAGAAGCATCGCGTCGAACGTCGTCGTGGTTTCTTATTTCTTTAACGTTGTTTATCCATCGCGGCCACTTCGGTGGGTCTCCTTTTGCGCGGACCAGCGGCAATATCACCCTCGGTGCTCATAACGTCCACGCTCGGCCGCAGTATAGCTGTACATACCTATACATCAGCACAATAATGCTTCTAATATCGCTCTAAAGAGAGTTGACGAGGCGTTACACAATTTTTCATCGAGGTCCGACGGTATTGACTCCGCGACACCTTCCACGTAACTTCTCGTCCACTGGCCACGGAAATAGGACGCTTTATCTCGCTACCATCCCGGCCGAATGTACTTCCTGTCCCTCCCTCGCGTATCGGACTTAATTTCCCTCGCGTAATTGCGTTACGGTGCCGCGGGATCGAGGGGATAGAACAAGATGGCTCGCCAACGAATTTCATCCTTCCCAGAGACTCGAACGCTCCAAATGTTTGCACGGAAGCGTGTCGACAGGGGCGTCGCGTTTACCAACCCCATTTGCAAGATGTTTATTCAAGGCGACGAGCGAGTACATATTTGGAGTTTTCGACTGCTGCGCGGCGCCGTCGGCTTCTTTATGGAATATTTCCTGGCTGTTACCCTGGACCCGCGTCTCTGGCGTCGCCAGCTTGACAGATTCCGCAACCTTCCTACTCGAGAGTTTTCAGGTATCCTGTGGAACGTGCACGCGTTTATCGAGTGTCCATCGACCCGGTCGCCAATGTGTCGAAGGTATCCGATCGGCACGCGTAATTGCATCAGGCCGGACCTCTTAGCAGGGAACGCAGCGTGGAAGATGGGCTCGCTGATGTTCGCCGATGCCGACGACATCGCGTTTCGAGTTAAAGTGACGCAGGAAAGGAGGCGCAAGCTTGGTCCTCGCGTTGTCACGGTCGTTAAGCGGCGGCTGTCGCGGGATTCGTATTTAATTTCGTTAAATGAAACTGCAATCACATTTAAATTTTAATGTCCCCGGCGTTACGCGGCGTTACGCGACGGAGGACTACGGGGGCGGGGCGTTTAATCGCCAGCGCTTTTATACGCCTGAAAGCGAGACGAGAAGCGGCGCAATTCCGACTCGGATCGTATTCGAGATTAAAAGAAAGCCCTGTGCTCGATATAGGGAAGAACAGCCAGCAGGTATTCTTTCCCTTAATCCAGCCGTCGCGGAGACTAACTCGCACCTTCTAAATTTCAGGCAACCAAGGAGGAGGACAGGGAAGCTGACTTACGTTAGTTACGCTAATTTCCCGCGCTGGCGGACCATTCCGCTCGCTCCTTTTCCTCCACGCAATCTTTCTATTTTAAGCCTGGATTACGCACGCATTACAATACGTTTAAACTTTGCTCGCTTATGAATTGCAATTACAGAATCGCGGAAGCGACCGCGACACGCGTGGGAGCTGGCGACCTTTGCCCACTGCGCCGATAATTAAAGTCCACGAGTTGTACGCGGCAGGTTTAACGTCTTCGGAATAAACAATGGAAGCGCGACGTTACGATAGCGGTCACTTTTAACGGCGAAATTTCGTGGCAACGACGAATGGCAGACTTGCTCAACAAGCCTGACACATAAGACGTTGCCGAGATTGGAAAAACGAATAATGGCGCGAGATAACTCCGCGTAGCTGGGAGATGGAAAGGGGAATCGAATCGTAATCGTGACAAATTCTATCCACAGATAACCCCACCTTTGTACAGCACCTATAAATCACAAGAACATCCGCTGAGCCTTCTCCAGCCGCCAGATAGGATTTAAACAACGCGAACTCTGGATTAAGAAATTAATGTAAGACAGCGAAGACTACTTAGATGGAGCATTAGTGCGTGCTCGATTTTTCCGGATATTTCCACGCGATTTTCAAGTCCCGACCTCGTAAAATTCAATCTCCCGCGACGCGTCGTTGCGCGATTAAATATATTCCTGCCGATATAAAGTCGGATCATAACTCTCCTGGACGGAAGCGCGAGCGCGCTTAATATGAAAGTCGCCAAAGCGGATTCGGGAAGCGCTAAGCGGGATTAACAGCCTGCAAAATACGGATTTACCACCGTGGGCGAGCGGGGCTGGTAATTTTTCGCGGCTCTCGGTGCCGTTTGAGTGGCATGGGAGCTTTCCCCGTACGGGGATCCCATTTTCCACCGACATTATCCGCTCGCCGCGATATTACAGGCGAGGATAAAACCGTGGCGGTGCATAAAATCTAAGGTCAAGGGGACCTGCATCCACTCGAACGATCGATTATCGAAAGGGAACGGAATCGTTCCTTCCCTTCGTTTACGACAGATACTACCGGTTCACTTTTATTTCCTTTGGCGACGAGAAGGTCACGAGCGTGATCGATTCACCAGCGACGACGATCGAGCTGCGAACGATACGACTCTTGAAGATTTGCAGGTCCGCGAGAAAATCGGGGAACAAGCACGGCTCGATGGAAGAATCTTCGTCGGAATGGAGAAGGAAGATAGTGGCGAGGGTTGAGGGAGAAAAAGAAAGCACATTCCTGTTTTGTTCGCTATTTTCTCATCGCTCGTGCAACTGTTCGCTGATGAGGCACATAGCGAGGCCTAGTTTGCAGAAGTCGGCGAACGACCAATAGGAAAACAACAAACAGCGGTGCACTACGCTTCACCGACGATTAATTTGCATTCGGCTCAGCTGCATACACGGTCCAGAGCGTCGTTTCTCCTTCCTTCGCCGAGGATAGCTGGAAAACCTGTGGGGAGACAATGGCGCTACGTTTCTTTAAAGTGAGATCTGCTTAATGGGGGATGATTTCGCTACCCGAAGCTCCCGAGTCAGGACTCTCGATAATAAACGTTGTTAAGCTTAACTGTGGGCGTCTAAACACTACACGGAACAATCTCGCGTTATTCGCCGTTGCCTCCCCGCTGAAAGCGGCTTTAACCTTTGTCCAGGCTGCAGTTAAGGTCGCCGGAGAACGAAGCCGTCTCCAGAGAGATTGCCAAGTAATTTCATTCAGCCGGGTAATAAGTTTACGGAAATTCGGTGTCGCCGAACGTACCTCGACGGCGTCAGGGCGCACTTCTCTGAACGGAGGCCCGTTTCACCTCGAGTTTCTAACCATCGTCGCGTAGATCCCGCGTTCGTTATTCAACGAATGTCGCTGGCTTATCAGGCGTCCCCGCGGCACGGGTGTTACGTGATAATAATCGCGAAAGTGAACCGTACATGCTCCCTTTCTCCTCGGCACTATTCACTACCCCGGCTGGCGGCGTGCGTAAGTTTTCAAAGAGGCGACGTCGATGGAAGAGGACGACAAAAGGCGGAATCGGATACCAACGGAACCGTTCCTTCTCTATCAGACGATTCTCTGATATCCTTGAAAACCTGAACAAGTCCTCTCGTGTTTTGTTTCATTGCCAATTCATCTCCCAGCGACTCCACTACATCAGATGTCCCGAAGAAATTTCAATGCTTGGCCAAAATTCGCGAGATATCGATCGTCAGAGACTCGAGTGTCGCCTGTGGCCAGCCTGCAAGATTTGCGCGCGAACTTGAAGGTACAGGAGTCTACCTGTTCCCAGTTCCCCAGAACAAACGGTGGTAACGGCACACAGAATTACTTGCGCGTCCCGGGAACAAAGGGTTGAAGCTGCGAGAGCAAAAGGACATCGTGTCGTGGCCATAGAACGTAGCCACGCAGTGTGACTCTGGTTGTTAAGTGCTGAGCAAACTGGTAAGACACGAGCGACCTTTTCGAACACACAGGTGGGAATACTATCCTCCTTTTAAGCCACTGAACAAGGCGAAGAGCCCGGCGCGCGTTTACACAGCGACGGATATCGCAAACGCACCTGCCGGCTTGGCAAACAGCTGAGGTGGGGTTAGAATCGAAGTCGACCTGACTCGAGGGCTTCTGAATCCCCGTGGCTAGATCACGGAACGCAAACCTGAGCTTCGGTGACGAGCGCGGGAGCTAATACCTTCTATGGCAATTACGAGACGCGTGGAAACGCTGTGGAGAAGCTCCGGGAATGAAGGATGGAAGCAGAGTGGTCGGATTCAGAGAAGCTAACTTCTCTCCAACCGCTGGGAGCCCGAGGAAATATTTGCGAAAGAAATGGTTAGTCAATAGCTGAATCGTCGATCGAATGACACTACGCGTGAGGATTCATTGAGCTAATCCAGGGAAGGGCACCCGTCCCTTTTCAGACGGGAGGAGCAGCGCCATTGTTCTCGATTACCGAGCAAACGAGATTCGTGTCATGCATATGCTGATTGACGAATAATCAGGTTTGCCTCTTTTGATTACCATACGCCTTTATTCGTCACTTGTTATTCCGTTCTGTGGGGAGTTACCCAAATCGAGCATATTTCCCGCCACGCGACGGGAGCGAGCAGCTCTACCCTAGAAATCCGCGTCCTACAGCAAACGGGCGATTCCTACCGATTACTACACGCTCCGAAACGAATTCCACAGCTTCTCTCTCTCTGAAAACGCACAGGCGCAAAACGCGACGATCGACTTTAGTGGAAAGTACCTCGATCGCTGAGAAATTTAAGGATCCTATAGGACAGGCGTGTTTTGATTTGTCGTCAGCTGCTTGGATCACATTCCGGTGCCTCGCAACCCAATTAATGCGAATTGCATTCGGATCTGACTCCATTCGCCGATCCCGTTAATTCTTGCTGTCTCCGAAGTTTTGCGCGTCCATTAGCCGCCCCGGCAACCACCCGCGGCTTTAATACGACAGCGCCGTAATACTCCGTAATAATGCGCCGCTGATCGATCAGCCAAGCAGATTGAAAGTAGCTTTGTTCGCCGCGTAGGCACGCGAGCCGTGAGCAAAATTACAGGAAATTGAAATTCGAGTTTCGCGTGCGCACAATGCAGCCGGAAAGACGATATAGCTCCGTCCCGTTTCGTTCAGGATTTATCTTTACCGCTGTAGGGGGATTCGTATCAACTCCACTGCCAATCAACTCGAAATAATCGAGGGATGGAAAGAGCGGAGGGGGGAGCAGCCGATGAAATTTATGTTTCCGTTAGCGATTCGATGGAAAATCAACGGGCTAGCCGGCTGCAACGAAATCGAACGGGTATTGTTTAATCACGAGTTACGCGGCGACAACATCGGCGGGAGCGCGGTAATTACTAAATGACCAGGCTCATCGGGTATTCAGCGATCGACAGCGACGTTAATCTGGTAAACTCATTGCTGCCCTGGACGGTGTAACGCGTTACTAAATCATTCTGCAGTGATATCGCGCAGCTGCTTGCCACCCAGCTTCCAGATCGCGGGCGTCTTCCGTTTAATCCCATCCCGGCATGCATCAGCTACACACCCAATTATTTCCCATTGCTTGCGCCCGCTATTAGCGAGCCCCTCCCCCGTTTAATTCCCTCCTCGTTTATCCCCGGGGTGCCGTGTCCCCGCTTCGTTTACTTCCCCCCCGTCGGGAGCCCATTTTCTCGGTTAAATCGAAGGAGAAGAAATTTCGGTGCAGCCCCTGTCATAGCGCAGCGACCAGCGCCTCGCTGGCGGAAGTAACGACCTGTAAATAATGGACTCCTTCCAGCACGACGTCGCATTCATTTCGTTCGCCCCGTTGAATGGAACTTGGACGAGCAGAGGCCACGCGGGACTATCAATCCGTCCACGACACTTTTAATGAACCGCCGGACACCAACGAAAGCTTAAATCGATTTTCGATGGACGTTCGTCAAGCACCGATCCTAATGAAATCTCGACCAAGGTCGCGTCCGCTCGGACAAGCCTCGCCAAAGAAAAAGGACTCTGCGACAGCCTGGTGGATGAGGAAAAAGTGTCAGCCTGGTGACAAGCTGATCCTTGGACTGCTCGGGACGATGGAGAAAGATTGGAGGAATCAGTGATTTTCCGCTGGTCAGTGTACAGGTATATGTACCACGATGTTAAAGAAGAGTACAAAGGGGAAAGTAATCTGGAATCTAATCGATATCAATCGGACATCGAATTTCCAATTCAGCTGAAGACTTCTAAAGCTTGAAAGACGGACCGTTTCGCAGACGAAATTGCAACAGCACGCGACCAGCCACGTCAATACCACTGAGTAGAATTATTATCGATAATACCACTGGCTACCCTTTCCCGTACACAATTTCCAGCGACCATTCCGTTTTGATGAATACGACTGGACCGTAAATTTAGCTAAACTGAGTGCTCCCCTAACTGAACGCATAAAATGCTCGTAAACAATCAGGCAAAACAACTCGCAGCGCTCCCCGAGCGAGAGATAAGACGCTACCCCTGCACAGAGTCGCGAAAGTTTCTGCGTTCGAAATTATTTATCCCCCAGGTCGGGTTGCCGGTGAACTAGCGAACATTATTTGCTCCCACTTGCACGCTTCCTCGCGTCTGCACTTTCATCGGACCCCGTTCCCAGCCCCCTACCCTACTTGCCGCGATGCAGATGTAAATTTTTTTCCATTGCCCGCTGGTAGTTTCACCTGAATTCCCAAATGCTGGCTGACGGTCTTTACGTAAGAATCCCAGATTTATGCGCGCAAACGTGACGCCTGCAGCGCCGGCGAGCACACCATCCCCATTTCCTCTTTCCGCGATTTTTATAGGTCAGAGAGTAAACCACACCTACTTTGTATGACAAAGTACCCCTCGCGAGCGGATAGCATCTATTCGACAGCGGCGAAAACACGCCGCGCATCGAAGGATTTAGTAGACTGCACCGCTGGAAGATGGTCAAAGGAATAATTTCGCGGTGGACACGCCGGCGACTTTAAAAGCGCAAGACGCGTTCCTGAATAAATATTACACGGCGAACGGCTACGGTATAGATCGCCCGATTGCAATATCCCAGGTTTTTTGCAGCTACTTTGAACGACCCACGCCTAGAATCTCTTTAACCGAGTGCCCGTCTACTCCTCAAAGGAGTGGCAAGAGCAGAGAAGGGAATTGCAAAATTCTGCCGAGGGGACGTTACATTGACATTTTCCACGATCGCGGGCCGAGCGACAGGGTATTAATATCGGAAAGAGGTGGAGTTGCACGAACCGATGAAACGCAACCGTCAGAGTTCCATGCGAACGGCTCCAGGCTCGGCCGCGTCGTATTTGGCAACGGGATGATTAGCCGGGTTTGCTTATTGGGGCATAATTAATTCGTTGCCGAACGCACGGCGAATCTGAATCGCCGATGGCGTAGACAAGAGCCACCGACGTTGGAATTTTCCTGTTTACGAGACCCTCGAAATTCTGGCCACGTTTCAGGCCGCGTCCAACCCTCGGAATTCTCTTGAAGGAATGCGAATGCACCGGCTCAACTGCACTAAGGATTCCCGAAATTCCGGGGGCCCCGTTCCCGACAGCTCGAGCTCACACTCGTATGCTTCGCGGCGAGCCAGGGATGCAGATGTTTAAACGACTGGGGATCTCGAATCTCGTTGCCCGGGATCCCGCGCGGGAAGATTTCGTCCCGTGGGGCGGGCTACCCAAGCGTTACGTGAAGTAAATTAATCACTCCCGGCAAAGTTCTTTCTCTGCTGCAACGGCACTGTTCGCGTCGGCGTTCCTCGCAGTTTCAAGGTAACGTACATCGATTGTCGCAAATGTGTAAAGTTATGTGAGAGGACGTGTGACTTCTCTGTTTAAGTCGCGTGACTGGGATATGTTTGAACTTGCGACACTTATTATAGACGTGGCTATTGATGAAAAGTATATTAAGTAACACGTAACCATTGTTCCCCGTCGTGTTTCTTCAGATCGTCGACTGATCTTTCTGAGGGAATTGCATATTTATAAGATGACCGAGCCACGGGTTTAAATTAAGACGCATTATTCTAAGAACCTTAGGTCGATCGATTCTGTCGGATTAAATGTAGCAAGTATACACGTGTGCGCCGCGCGTTTGAATGGGAAGAGTCGTTTTAATTACACCTTGTACAGCGCTTAGGATGTCTGATCGTATCGGCGAGAGCAACAGAACCAACGTCAAACGAGGCGTCTTAAGACGAAGAAAAACACGAACAGTGCGAATCTCCAGTTGCGACTTAACGATTGTAAATATATCTCGATGTTCCCTGTATGAGACAAATCCTACTTCCATGTGTACATTACTTTTAACCGAGATGTGGTATACAATTACAAAGTTTGTCCCAGCTGCTTTGTCATTTTTTTCTGCCCCCACTTCAACCACGAATCGCCTCTCCAATTCCAAGTGTTACCAATCAGGTGACATTTGTGTCTAATTTTCAGGCAGAAACGTCAAAGACCGAGGACCCAAAAGGGAGAAAGTTCCACGACCCAGTGTACACTGTCTCCAAAACACGGTCTTAACACGATAACAGCCAGATCTTCGCGATGGGAGCATCTGATCTTCGTCAGAGTTGCCTGATTAGAATCGTGTGCTACGAAATTGGATCGGTGGGAATAGGGCGCAGAACTTAGCGTAAACGAGGGAAGTTCTCTACACAGAGCCACTGATATTTCATCGAATCATAGCGCCCCGCTTTCATGCTTCCATTTCGAAATCTCCCCATCCATACCCTTCTTTCGCCTTAACAAAGCCGAAGAAAGGAGTTGAAGACAAAGTGATCGATATGTTTGTACCCGAATGCAAATCAACAACCACGAAGTTTTCCTCGTGTCGAAAGAAACGCTATCCGAGGAATACTTTTGCCCTTTGATATTTTCTTTGCTCATAATAAAGAGTGGCGTAGAATTTCCACCCCGCGGAATATTCCACGGACTCTCTTGCTACTTATGTAAAAAAAGAAGCAATACAGCCCGTCGACTTGGCAAAATAGGAGTCCCGGTTCTCGTAGCAAGCGAATGCAATTGTTTGGCTCCTCGATATTCGAATGACGGTGCAAGGAGAAAGTCGATAGGAAGGGAGAGAGGTAAAGAAGAGAAGCCAATAAGCTGAGGAAACAAATCACACGCTTGTTCTTTGGTAATAGGAAAGGAAATTCTTGTCACTTCACGGTCGTGTCTACCCTATGAAAGTATGTAGAATGAAATTCGAGACCGCGGGCACTTCTTTGTCGAGGATTTTGAAATGACCCTGTTACGCCAACTGAAATGGAAGAGGACATTCTGTTTGCGGAGCGCGCGGTTTGCAACAGCACTGTCGACGTTCCAATAATTTCGCGACCGAATTTTGCTAGACGAATAACTTGCTTTTCGGCGCATGTAATTAATTGCCCGGTTGCCGTGCGTGAAGCACGTCCGTGCCAGCGCGAATTTAATCAGACAAAGCACGCTTTTAAACGTAATTACAGGCCTCGCGGTTGTACGCGTACGTGTAGAATGGCGCGCACCAACGCCGATTATTAATCCACCCTCTCCATCCGACGGGAGGTTCGTCGCATCTTCTCTTCCAACGTCCCTGCGACCGGAGAAGAACGTGTACTTCTTCCAGACAGCTCTGCCCTGATGGATAATTCAATTGGCCACCGACAGGGGACGTTTCAAGCCGATGTTTCTCGTTACCTCTCCCAGATATTCGCCGTCGTTCGCCGCGACACACCCCGACCACCAACGAGTCGAGCGGAGCCTTTAATAACTTTAATTACAAAGCCACCTAACTCGCGACCGCTGAATCTCGTCACGAAGCCGAAACTTCGCTCCGTACCCTCGCCCTGAACACGCTCCCTTATTAAGTCGCCAAACTTTGCTCCCGACAAAAACGTTTCCAAGATTCAAAGGACCCGAGGGCCGGAATAAAGTTGTTTATCAGAATCTTGTGCTGTGCGATTCGGGAAGTAATTCGGAGCGCGGTGCATCCGCTAGGGGGGGGAATATGCAGCAGACAGTTCCTCTTAACACTCCGTCGAATTCAATGCATAGCGAAACAAGGAGAATGGGGCTGCTTCGAATGCATCGATTTAAAGCGGCAGTGGGCTTGGCCAGGGTTGGTAGGTAAGTTTCAAGCTTATATGCATAATTCGATGAGGGACAATATCGAAGAACCGTGGCCGTATTAACGGAGTAACGAGGAAACGCACGCATACGATGATCGGGTGCACGCGTGCCGTCGCGATGCACACCCACGTCTCGCGATGCATGCGAGTGCACTTGCACCTCGGTGGAGTGTATTTGAGACAGAGGTTGCTGTGAATTTCTGCGTAGGTTCGTATAAAATGGCACTTGGGCCTTAAAATTTATTTCTATATTCCACCAATTTTAGTACACAGGGTGGTGAAAAGGCGAGGCCCAGCTAAAGATGCTATTCTTATCCTTGCTAGGCTCTTGCCTTCTGTATAAGTGGTAATTGTTAGAGGATAATATTAGAATACAAAAAATAGAGAAAAAATAAAAATGAACTATAAACTACAAACTAAACCTGGCATTAGGTCTCTGACCCACTAATGGGTAATTGAAATTAACGGGTACGTTAAACGCTTGCTAGGCCAGCATTTCGCGTCCGGATTAACGTGTCGAGCAGCCTGTATCGGCGATAATGCGTAATTCCACCACGTACATTGCCGTACAATTTAGCGTCATTAGGTGGCAGAGATTCGCGACGACGTGACGACACTCTTCCAGCCATGATTTTCATTCTATTAGCCGAGAGAATCGCGGCTGACAGCGTGGCGGATCGACTTTCGATCGAGGACGCTGCGACGCGGCGTGCATTCGAACGACGTCGAATTTCACCTCGACTCGTCGCGACGACCGTCGCCCGTACCTTCTTAATGCCACATCTCCGAGCCACCGAGCCGCTATAAAAGAACTCGCATGAAAGCTGAAAAGTTTAAAGTAGAAGATTGACTCCAAAGTAGAGGCAGGTGAATTGGGAATGGAAACAAGGGTGTACGAACGTGAAACGAGATTTCGGCAGCTTCCCTCGATTTTATTTCGAAAAGTGCTTGCGCGCGGTAAGCTCTGAAAACTGCACCGATAAAAGAGGGACGATCAACTTGCATGGAAAGAAAGCTCGATCATATAACAGCCAAGAAAAGAAATAATGGGTCGTAAAAGGGGCAGCTTTTTAAAAATCCGTGGAACTTATCCATATTAATTTTTTTACGCTGAAAATTCCCTTCGAGATCCAGTAAAAACTGGGAAATCGTAAAACGAAGGCAACTGGAGGGACGAACGAGCTTCCGTTGCCCGATCGAAACTTTTCGTCGACGGAGAACGAGCGATAAACGAACGTCATTGCCCGATCCAGGAAATCGAGTCGCGTAAAAATCGACTGTAACTTTCGAAATGGAAAAAGAGCTGGCCCCGAGACTGGTATATTGAACCGTGAAAGCTTTATTCGTCTCGGAACAGGTAGCACGACTTCCTTACTATTCCCATGACCAAAGGAATCTAAGAAATCTCCACGGAAGCGAAATTCCCGTCGCGTGCTCGCCGACGCGACGTAAGAAAGAAGCAAACGAACAATTAACCTCATAATTAGTTTTCTCTGAAAATCCCACGCGTTTTTCGGCGACGGTGGAGGGAAATCGCAGACAGCGGAGGGTGCGAAGGAGGGATAGCGGCAAGAGGAGATAATGAGAGGTGGTCCGTAAGAAGAGAGATTCAGCTCCTCGAGCGGGGCTTCTTTGGGGCTAAGGAGGGGTCACGATCGCTTTTTCGTCAAGGCAAGAATGTTTCGAGGGCTGGATACAGGTATTGATTTCCAATTACCCACCGCACGCCGCTCTGCCCGAACGAGGGGGAGGACGAGGTTGATTACGAGCGGAGAGAATCGAAAAGGGAAAAGAAGGTATGCATAATTAATTAACGAGTCTCACCTCGGCCCTGTTAATTTGCCGCGACCGAGCTTCCGCCCCGCGGATTCTTAATTGCAAACCCTCTTATCTAACCCCGGCCAGGGAGCAGAGTTATCCCGCGGAAAATGCTGCGACCCACGCGAAGGAATTCCACGGTAATTAGGACCGTCTTCGATCCGTCTGAACGATTAATTCGGACCCCACGTTTCGCAACAAATCGCTCCAATTCCGCGGCAGAGATTTACGAGGCACACGCGATGGACATTAAGAGCGAGCGTTGCCCGTATGTTTGCGCGTATACAGATTCGGGGGATAAAGGGGTAGAGTTATTGGGGTCGAAGGGAACAGAGAGAAATAGGCCGGGCGGAAATTGTATTACAGAGAAATCGGGGAAACGGTGATGAGGACTTCCTACGGAATAATCGCGATTTTGTATGAATTTGTTTGAAAATATCGCTTAACGGATAGCAATCCAAATATTACCTAGTTAGTTGATAAAAAGAGGAAGGATGATTTGAAATTCAACATCGTTGTAATCGTTGCAGGTTATTAAATTCGTTCTCATTTTGCTCGGTGATTTTGATCGATCTTTTACCGCGTATCGGTCAATAGAGGAAATTCAACTTCGGAGAACACAGTGCATCGCGTTATGCAAATTAACGCTTATCACGCTCCTCGCGGCAGCCAGCGTCGGGTTCCGTTCTTTTTTTCCTTTACGCTCGTTTCGATTCTGTTCGTGCATTAAACGATAAGCCCGATTGCACCGGGACAAGGAAAAACAGGCAAGAACCCGGCGTTTGCTGGACGCCCAATGATTCCGCATCGCCCATATCAGGCGCACCGCTAATTAAGCTATACGATCTAGGGGAAATTAACTCCCGAGCATTACAAGGCGATTTTTCATGTTAGCTTCTATATATAGATCAATTAATTATTACACCAGACGTAGCGTGTCATCTGATTTAAACAGCCGACTCACGTGGGCAGCTCGTTCCTAAAATAAACGTATCATTTCTGCGGAAATCTTAACGAGGTATCGATTTAATTAAGGCTTCCTTTTGACTGGTCTATTCTTTCAGCTTCCAGCAGTGCCTTTTGAGAAGCTACTCGATGTGTAGGTGTATAGGTACATCAGTCGGAATCAGGATATACATTCTAAAGAATATTTGCTGCTAGAAGCTGGGTTCTTTTAAGGGGGTATAGGACTATTGAACGACTGAAACCGACGGTTTCTTGCCGGTTGGATTGCTTAGATCAATTTTACAAACATCCAATGTTGATGCGGAAATTTCACACGATAGAGAATGAAATTCTACAGCTTCAGTTGAAATTTTAAGTGAAAATATTCATTCGTTCAAGAGTTATGATGTACACCGTGTTTGAAAATGTAGTTTCGAGATAAACGGCTTAAAAGTGCAGTCCCCTACGCCAGTACCGCTCTGCGAGGCCGTTACTCGACGGTGCACTCAATTACGTTCAGCGCTATAATTTCCGTAATTATTCGAATTTCTTTACGAAACATTGTTGTAAATGTTCACAAAGCATGGCACTTTCAGAATTAATAATAATAAAAAAATCGATTTTTCAAGATTTCAATAGTCCTACACCCCTTTAATAGATTCTTCGCGAGAAACTATTGACTGCCATCAGCTTAAAGTAATAAACCGTCCTTTCGAGCGATATTTCATTTCGTACTTGTAGAGCCTTCGCCCATTAGATTCAGTTTGAAGAAGGCAAAAACGTGGAAGAAAGAGAAGCTGATGGTTCGATATGGAACCAGTGGCGCCATCTTTCTCTCATATCGTAAACGTTCCACTCTTATCAATTTATCAATGAGACCGCGTTACATCAATAGTAACATATTCCATTCTTCCATTCATACCTTACAGAACGCAACCACTTTGCCTTCCTTCAAATACTCTATCAAACACGACTTTGTGTCTCCCTTTCGTCCACCCTCAATGATTTACATCTAAGCAGCGCGTAAAGAATAGTGCAATCAACCATTCATAATTAAATTCTACGCGATAACGACGATTTCTTGAGTATCTATAATCATCATTTTGTAATAATCATCATCTTCTGATTACAATTTCGAAACTTCTTTGACTCTCAACGATATCGCACAGTTGCAAGTGGATACTCGGACGATTAATTGAATTTTACATGCCACTGTGGGCGACGAAATCTCACCGCCAGCTAATTAAACGCCCGTGTCCTTTGATCGACCGAACCTGCACGCCTCGATTTGACCGCGGATGTGAGCGTCGCGACGCGGCGCGGCGAAATAACCCTTATCCGTCACTAATTACAAATCAGTTGTAAATAGCATTACCAGTGGTCGGTAGGGTTGTCGTTAAATTACAGCGCCGAGTTCATCGATCCTACGGAGATTTATCCCCGGCGAAAGGATCGCTGAGGTCCGTTTGATTCGGTCGTTAATTAGAGGGATATTTAGCCCGATCGAAACAATCGTCCTTTGTTTCCCCACGATCCCGACCAACAGGAAATTAAGCATCGCCACCGGTGTGGGCGCCGCTCTGGAAATGCTCCAGTGATCAAAACTTTCTGGTCGCTTTAATTAACGCCAACACCGATTGAAGACAGGTACAAAATTATTGCTAAATACGGTCATTAACGAGTTGCAAGTGGCGACTGTGCTTCTCGTTTCTGATAGTCTCAAGTTACTTCACCCGTGAGTAGGAAAATACTGGATTCCAATCAAACTATGAAAGTTCAGGGGATGGATCTTGACGTAAGTTCAGCGTCGTTCAAGGGCTCTAAGTTCAGGTACTTTATTCCCACTTTAAACCCACTTCGGCGTTATTTGTCCCGACGACTTTTGGATTAAGAACAGCGCTTTCCACGCGGAAAGAAGGACGAGGCAAAGTAGCAAGTTTTAATCGAACTGATCCGCTACTTCCGTTCCAGGGAAATGTTTCCTCATGGTAAAATATAAAAAGCTACTCGAGACGGAGGTCAGAGGCGAACAGGCGAAAGTTTCGCTCTACCTATCACCCGACCAGAGGTCCTTATTAAATAACTTTTGAAGCTACGTGAAGGGGATATACAATCGTGATAATGCTCCGGGGGTTTCGACCGAGATACGCATTCTTGAAGTGCGATGAAACGGAAACAGAGAACGACCAACGAGCAGAAGTGCACGGACAATGTTCCTGGGGATTGGAAGGACGAACTCACGTCACAATGTACACGCTATAATCATCGTGATAAGGCATTTATGGATTTTGTAGGCATCTCGTTACGATCGTCCATGTGAAGTATTGGCAGGAGAATGGAAATGCTCCGAAAAGCGAGGCAAGGTTGCCAACGAAATTCAATGTAGACAGGGCGAGCAACAGGTGTCACTCGAGCACCTTTAATAGTCTTTTCGGCTTTAACGAAATCGATAATTTCGTTCCTTGTACAAAGTCAAAGCACTTGGCCGCGAGTACTCTCGGTACCCTTAAACCACCCTCGATAATGGCATTTCGAATGATCAATCTCATTTATACGAGGAGAGGATTATCGTCCTACGGATACCTACATGTTACTAGCTATCGATACTTCTAATTCCACCTGTATTCACATCCTTCTAAGGTATATGCTAGGGTATTAAAAATGACGGAAAGTCCATCCTTGATCACTATAAAATGCATTAAAAATATTGTTTTCACTCCGATGGCACGTGGCTTTTAATCGATCGCGACAGTTGCTCCATTTCTTTTTTATCGATATGTTTACCCGTAAGTTTCCATAGTAGCACTAACGACTGGCTCGAAAAATTTCACCTAGTTGCGTGTGTGTCCCGAAGTGGAAGCAACAAAAATAGGGTCGTTGGTCGCCTGCCAACAGAGCGAGCAGTTCTAAATGACGGGAAAGTATCGGTGGAAAAAGAAAGGAGAGAAGTCTCGTATTCCATTTCGATATTTCGCGCGACACAATTCATCTCGCTTCTTGCCGATGCAGAGACTTATCGGCGATCGGGCGTAATTTATGTTCGAACCGCCTCGGCTCGGACATGCACGCTCGCCGTGGATAATCGGTGTAATTACGAGTAATCGGAAAGCAAGGCGATTCCGATGGGGCATTAACACGTGCAACGAAATTAACACACGCACTTTTATACGAGAGCACTTCTGGGCGCAGTTCAATTCAATCTCTCCCTGCTCGATTCACAACTTTATCATCCGCTCTCAATACAGGCGATTAATTATATTCATACCCGTACAATACATTTCTGAAAAGCCCCTCGCGACGACCTCTGCAAGATTTCTACGTGCTTCCCCATCTTATACTAAACTTTACAATGTAACAGACACCGCGGAGACTTCTCAAAGGGAACCGACAACAGAAAAACATATTAAAAGAACCGAAAGTTGATTTACAGCCGAAGAACGCGAGAAATGGGCAGTGCACCAAGGAACTTTCTTAAATTCGCAATCGTTGTTGAAAAATAACAGTAACGACCATGCGTCCTCTACTCCCGCTCCAAAAAAAGACGCATAAGGAGATACAGATCGCCTTAATCACGGTCGAAAACAAATAAGGGGGTCGTGGAACGCGTAAGCGTCGCGATGCGATGGTCGTCGCATTGTCACCGGTGCAGCCGAGAGTCGTGCCGCACGAGACTCGAACGGCAATTACGACAGGCAATTCCTTCTTTTTTTTCCCTCCTATATTTTCGAGCGTATGACGGGCGACGGTATCGGCATGAAAACGAGGCGTAACGAGCGTTTAATGGTTTGTCCCACCCCGAATCGGGGCCCGATTTCGATCGACGAGCCCGAGCAAAAAGATTTAATTAACCGCTCGCGGAAAACTGGGTCGCGCGATAATGGCGCACGTACACCGAGGACGAGCACCTCTTCGAGAGAGAAAAATCGTGGATGATCGTGTCTGCCAGGTGGTGAACCCGTGTCCACGAGCGAACGGAACACGGACCAGGGCGATTACCATGCGAGCCGCCTCGATCGACCGTGAAACAGCGCCCGGCTAATCGCCAGGAGACTTTCACGCCCGCCGGATGATTGATTCGTTCTTTTTATCTTTTTGGAGCTCCGCGAACAACGGGCGATATTTAACGCGGTCGTTGCGCGCCTACTTGGAGTTCGAAATTCGAAATCGCTTTTTGTCTGGGCCCGGCGAAGCGACCGGTGGGAAATTAGAGTCGCGCGAGGTAAACGACTGTTTCTTATGCTAATTGCGGAGGGAACGGTAACGACGTTACTTCCCCCGTCGCGGGCAAGTATCGTTGACCTGCTCGGACTAATTTCAGCGAAAACTCAGGGAATGGGGGAAGCTCTTTTGTTTCTGGAAATAAGCACAGCTCGGAGGAACGTTCGCGAGCCCAGCACGGTTTTGTCTCCCGTACGTAGAAACACCTTTCTCCAAAGCAAGTCACGCGCGAGTTCCGCGCGTTCTTACGCACTTGCGTAATGCGTAATCGCCGCACGACGCGAAAGAAAGAGGGTTATCCGCCTCGGTACCGTACAGCGTACACCGCCGCCTTTCTCCCCTTCCCCGTCGATCTATCGCAAGAGGAACGCGTGAGAGCGGCAGCCTGCTCCTCGATCATCGATAATTTTTTTCGTATCAATCGGACGGTCGCAAGATTTTCGTCAACGAATCGGACGCGGATCGAAGAAATCGCTACCTGGACACCATTGGTCGTCGAGCGCCAAGTTTAACCCGCTAACGTCCAGAGAATTTGCAAAAATAATTAAATTCTAGAATACTTGGGAACATCCTCTTATTTATGAAGATTTCAGATGAAAATCTCGTCTGACTTGCTTTACGGTGGACGTTGTTAACGGCCCGACTGGGGCGGGATTCCAGCCTGTATATAATTTCATATTCGCGCAGCTCGCCTAGACTCCTTGGACTTTTAAAATATGTGACACGAACCGAGAGAATATTTCACCTGTAATCTCCAGACACGATGATTTGTTTGTCCCTAGGACGCGCGTAACACGCGGCCCTTTCTCGAGAGGAGCATCGCGGTGCCACCAAGGCTTTAGGGGAACGCGGGGATACGCCGGTGGACATACTTCAGAGGGAATGTATACATGTTCCTCTAAATTGTGAATCCCTCCCTCTGCGAAGCAGTAGGTGCTCCAAGCCAGAAACAAACGTATTCGCCACCAGATCGATTACGAGCTTGCTCCAGCATTTAATTCGCGTCTAAGCCTCAAATCCCCGTAGGGACATTCCATTGATCTTCTAAATTACTCCAATCAGAGTGCTGGAATTAAAATCCCAGTATGTGCGCACCATCTATTCGCGAAAGGAATATAAATGTTGCACTCAGGATGAACCAGCGAAGCACTGTTTATCCCGCAGCAGAATTCCACGAGGACAATGCTTCATCTCGTTCCATTCACGTGCCCATCGAGCGAACGGTGGTTTTTCATGCATAGTAAAAACCCATACGAGACCTATCCAAGTATTTTAAACCGAAAAGCATGATCGACCGCCATTCGCCGCGCTTCCTATCGCTGGTCGAAAGGAACGGCCCCCCCACATGCTCGCAGATTTCCCGACGTACAAGGGAATGAAAGTCGAAAGTTCCGCTGATCGTCGCGTATGGGTGCACCGAGACGTCGATGCAAACAGGAGGGTGAATCTTCCCCGGGATTGGACAGTTTCTGCAGAGCGCTATGCGCCCCCGTTCTCCGGGGAGATTTTTCCTTCCACACTTCCGACCTCGTAAACGCCGGGCACGGTCAAGAATGGGCTGACTCTTCCCCCGCGCTCCCTCTCGCCGTCGTAACGGATGGTCTTATTTGCAGCTGACAGCATCTCCCGGTGCCCCGTGCCAGCGCCGGTGCGTTGGCCGTTTTCGAGGATGCAGCAAATTCGCGGAAGCACGCGATTTGCCCTTATCTGGCGCGAGTATACGTCGGGTCCTTTATTTTCATGGCGGGTCGTGGATAATTCGACGTTACGGTTCAATTCTCCGAAGGACACACGTAGGCACATGGGTGCGCGCGTGTGCGGCGTGCGACACTCGCGAGTCTCCATGGAAAACGAGTACCGTTCTAGTCTGAATTACCACGAAGAGCAAAGGACCCGTGGGTCATTCGTGTTTTTCGTACGACCTCGCGCAGATTGAACGGCGAAATCTCCGGGAGAAATCTGTACTTGGAGATGAAAATGAGAATCCGAAGGCCCACGAAGTACGAGCCCGAAGTGAAAAGTGAGACAGGAGGATCGAGAACCGCGCCTCCCCCTTTTTCGAAGCGTTTTCGCGGCTAGTGCTCATGCGCCTGGGCAGCACGTCGCCGCGTCGGTGGAGGACGGGACTGTGAATGGAACGACGACGCCGACGGCGACGGCGACGACGCTCGACGTACGAGCTGCGAGGAAAAGAGGACGAGCAGAGCGAAGTCAGTCTGGCCGCGCGCGCCCACGATCACTGTCGACCGCCGGTCTCACGTCGTTCATTCCGCACCGGCGGGACGGCCGTTCGAATTTGAAAACGTTCTACGCCTGGACGAGACACCATCATCGCTTCGCCGAGCCCTCGTGACGCTAAGCTCCCACCTGTTTCCACCGAACCGTCCTTGGACGAGCGAGATCGAGGAAAGCTTTGCGGGTAATTGAAAGTGTTTGCTACTAAACCGTTCTCTCCCTTCTCTGCTGTCCCTTTTAGTGATAACGTTGCGGGAAATTGCGCGAGGATCAGAGGAGAAGCAGTGACCGCGGCAGGTTTCCATTTGTTTGATTTGCCGGCCCGATTACGGGCCGCATTCTTGCACGCTCCCTCGCGTGGACCACGCGCCGGTTGCGAATTTAAATTGCGAGATTCTAGCCCCGGTTGCCACCGGAATGCTTTTAATTTCTTCCGCGGTACTGTTATCGCGATCAACGCGTTCGCCACCGGTCCATTGCACTCTGGTGCTCGCTGGCTCGTAGGAATGAAACTCCGGCTACCGTTCGTGTCCGAGGTGCGCGAGCGTCTCTGAGGGCGACCGTCTGACGGGAGTGTCGCTCGACAGGAACACGACGAATCCAGGTAAGCGAAACGAATCCACCGGACACAGTGACGCTGCGAGGAAACAGCTACTCATCACCTAGCAAGGAGAACGGAAGCATCTCCGTGATCCTTGTCCGTGCATGATCGTCCGTCTCCCCTGATACTGCCGACAGCTCCCGCGAGCAAGTAGCCGCGAAGTAGGCCAAAAACAACAAGCGAACTCGCGGCCACTCCACTCTCGCTGCCTCGAGTAAGTAGCTGGACAGAAAATAGAGAGGCAACCGTCTATGATCGTAGGCCGGGCGAAAATAAAGGAACGGGAGTCGAGGTGGAAGGTGGTGGAGAGATCGGGCCAAGTGGAAAGGACCTACTAGCCGTCAGCCGGTCTTGAATGACTGTCGGGCCGCGCAACTGTTGCCACGTGCCGACCGAAACTCGCCCCGATAAATCACGGTGCTGAGGGCCCTCGAGTTCTCTGCTTCTGTGCTACGATCACCCCGCAACACGCGCCGCCACCGCGGAATCACGAAATCCGAGCGAGTGGCACCTGTCACTGGCCCGCGCGATTAAACTTTATCGCGAAAGGTGTCCGGGAGAAGCCCAACTCGCCCGCGCGCGTCTCTTTCCGCGGACTGGTTCGAAAGTACATTAACCGACTTCGAGGCGCGGATCATCGTTTACGATCCAGCGGAAAGAGTTCTGTTTTACGGACCTGACCACTGGCACTGGTAATCCCGCCGGATGGAGCGGCCAGTCGGAACACGCGGTGCACCGTTTAATTGAAACATTTTAACAAGACATTCCCACGATCCGTAGGCCCGGATCCTCTTGTTTTGCAACGCCGCCGCGAGCTTCGCACTCTCGACGTGCCGTCGTTGAAGTAAAACGTTTTTAATGTACTGAGACGACGGTCTGATAAGAAATTTGGGGTACGACGAAGAGGAGGCGGCGCGGAATCGGACGATTCCTTTCTTTTTTGCGGGTTGCAGAGAGGTGTGGGTTAATTCGAGCACCACTAGTGGTTCGAACATGGGAATTTCAAGTTATATTAGGGGATTCTTTTCAGCATAGTTGCAGGGAGAAGAGCAAATCGACACGGAACGGTAGTTTCATTGAGAAGCTTTCTCGTAAAACGAGGGAAACAGAGGGAAAGGGAGCCAGATGGCAAACTCGCGTTAAAACAACGCTAACTGCTTGGGTGCGGGACGATATTGCGGCGGGAACGTAAACATGTAGTAGAAACGCAACGAGCTTTACCCTAGTTACCGTGGGAACGAAGTATCGCCACTGACGGGACGCTTCCTCATCGAGACGAAGGATTTTCAAGCCGCGGAACGGGAGCTGGAGCGTAATCAGAATGAATTCGCGATAAAGGAGGACCTGGGCAAGGAAATAGATATACGTAAAGAGCTGAGCGTACAGGGAAGCACCCTTAGTTACAAGATGAAAAGAAATTGCGGCTTTTAGAAGTTTGCAGGCGAAGAGGGGAAAGAGAAGTTTCCAAAACACAAGGACTGTGGTCCACGAGACATTCGACCCGGGAATGGAAACAAACAACGCTCGAGGATCCTCCAGACCTTCTCCCGGCCTGTCTACGAAAGTAAACTGAACGTCCAATATCGCGGAAATAGAACGCGTGTCTCTCGCATACCGAGCGATACCGTGATTTGCACACAATCACCGACATGTCGCAATTTGCGTCGGCTATCTCGCGGCATCTGCTTGCCAGTGTCTGCAGGTTGTGCGCGCAATAAGCGATCTCTGACCAATAGGCCCAGCGACAGCACGTCCGGCCGTGGAATCGGCCGCGTTCTCTCATAAATTATTCCCCGGGCAAGCGGCGAGGCGATAGAACAATTATGTCCACGCTGATCGACCCACGGTCGTTGCTGACTAATTAGAAAATGGTCGCCGAATAGAAATTGAACGCATAGCTCGAGGCCCGCGTCTACGTTGACGCAAGCGGGACGGGGCGTGCCTAAAATTCTCTATGTAACACCATGTGACACAGATTCGAGATCAGCTTTTTCGAAAGTCGGCCCCCATGATCGCATCGAGTCACTTTCTGCCGCTCCGCAGCCGAGATCCCCTCGGCGGATCGGCCTCTGTGATCACATCGCCGCGGAATGAGGCGCGAGTTCTTACGAATCGAAGATCTAGCGCCGCGATAGGGAGCGGCGGGAAGGGAGAAAAGGGACCACTTCGTTCTGACCCCACGGGGAACAGCTCGTGGTAATTGGCTGACCGTCAGTTTGCAGAGGACGAGGAGGGGGCTGGGACGAAATTTGGAAACTACCGTTCACGAGACAAGGGGAGAGGAAGGCACGAAGACACATTTCACCTCGTCCGTATTTTGCGAGGATATGCCTGGCCTGCTGTCACTCAGGGTGACGTTCTCTCGAAGCACGGCCAGCGGGGATATACGGGTTGTTATCCAATAGCATTCGCGGAGGCTGCGCGCCACTCGGTCCCGTAAGAAATTGTTATGAAAAAGGAGCCGGGGAAAGGGGCTGCCGTATTCTGGCCGATGGACCTTATCAGATTCCATCGGGCTGCAGCGCGACATGGCTCCTGACACGTTGGCTACTTCGCTCAACCTTACGACACATCTCTTTCCTTCCATATATCTCGCCAGTTTGCACGGTCCCCTTCTTCCACGGACAATCAAGTGGAGGGATCTTTGGGTGCACTTTGAAGTTTCTAACACCGTGGCTGCCATTTCGGAGCACGACTGTTCGCCAGCTGACGCGCGAGACCATCGCAGGCGTCGGCGCGTCTAAGCGACAATCTACTCTAGATTTCGCAGGGACCGGCGGCGTTTTTCCTTATGCACCGTTCACCGTGTAACGTTCGCTTTCGAGAAACTTCTAAATATAGTCACCGGTATGTACAACGTGTTCCACATATGTAATAGGAAGAGTGGCGCGTGTGCGTGGACGCGTAGAAGGCACATTGGCGCGAGACCGCGGCGAATTGTAACAAGCCCGAAGAATACCCTGCCGACACCGGTGTACGCTCCAAGGAAATAGCAATAAAAACGTGCAACCAGCTACTTTACTTTCTCCTGCGGCCTTCGAGCTGGCCAGCCGCTTGGAGGATTTCGAAAACGCTTTTTCCTTCGACTTTTCATCAGCTCCGAACCGAGAGACCGCCGAAGTACGTGCGCGATCGCGTTCGTCGTGGTCGTCGTTATCAAGACGGCTTCCGAATCTTATCGCCACCGCAGGAACTCGAAGAATTTCCTTCTGCTATTTTTGGGGCATCCGCCTAGCTGGTGTTCGAACGGAGATACTCGCGAAACGATGTAGATATATTTCTGATGGTATCGCGTCGCACGTACGGGGCGTACGGGATTATCCGCGATAAAGCACGCGTTACGAGGAATATTTATTTACCGGGGCGCGATAAGGGCGGGAAATTTATCCGGGACAAGCGGAAATACGCGGCGTGAATACACGCTTGGCAAAACGGGCCCGCCGCGCGGCACACGTCTCCGTGTCGATCGTTGCACCCCGCGCACCTGTCGCCTGCTAAACGAATCCGATCCATTCCGTGGCGTTCAACGCGGGAAAAACGAGCCGATCCATTCCATTCCGAGGGAGAAAGAGACGAGAGGGACTTTCTTTCCGCGGGCGGCGCATTAAAACGGGGATTAAACTCCGGCCGGTGGAATAAAACGCGAGTTTCATTAAGGATGTGCTAATGACGGGACTTTTAGCGTCCGCCGTGGACCGGACTGCACAAGGAAGGATGTCGTCGATTGTTCACGACGCCATAAATCTGTTTCCCTGTCCCCTTAATATCGCCCCGTTGCGGCCTCGATCTCCACGCGCCTTTCACGGCTTCTTTCGCCCGGGCGAATCGGAGAAAATATCTGTATTTAATCGCCGTTAAATTTAAAAGGAAGACACGTGTATACACAGCGGGGCCCGGGTATGTGGTAAACAAGCAGGAGCGCGAGATTCGCGAGCAAGTGCCTGACGATACACGATGGTGCTCGATACGCGCCCAATTCCTATGCTGATTAAAATCACGGGCAGAATCTTAATACTCGCGGCAGGGGTCCGGAGTTTTCGGGGAAGCTGATAAAGCGGCACGGCGATAAGGGAAGGCGCGATAACTGATCCGCTAATTAAGAAGTAAGATCACGGAGCGCGTGAGCTGACGTACTTACGTAGCGGTAAACGAGAAGGAAGGAATTCGTAATAACGCTTCGCGAGTGATATTTAATTGAGACGCAAACCGAAACGCGGAAGGACTAATTAGGATCGCGACGCTGTGATTAGCTTCCCTTCGAAATAAAAATGGTATTCCCCGGTCGGTGTCGCGTATAGGGTAAAGTAGCCGAATATGAGACCCATTTCGTAAAAACATCATAACTCTTGACTAAGAACAGTTTTATTAAAATTCGATACACGTTTTAAAAGAAGAATATGTATTCTTTGGCAACCTACTGAAAAGTACTATAACAAAGATTCGCTTTCTTCATAATAAAATAAAAACGAAAGTCATTCAAATACGCAGATAACAAAATTGGTTCCTAATATGAGGATAATATCCCAGTTTGTTTTTTCCTGAAACTTACTTTTGCTTTCTTTTTTTTTATAAATTCGACATGTGAAATCTATTTCCTCACGACCGCAGTCTTCGTAGGCCCACCACCGAAGTCTTCATGGGCCCACCACGCCCATCTAAACTTTTGTCTCGAAACTTTTTTTCTATCTTTTACATTTCGCGAGTTATTACACAAAATCGGAAAATAGCCGAATTTTCAGGGGTCGATTACACCCCCTTAGAGTGAATTTGGGCAGCAAACAAAAATTGCGTTGTAATCAGGAGGAAATCCCCTACGTATTCACAAAGTTACAGAATTTTTTAAATTTTCGGGTTCGGGATCGTCCCTTGTCAGTCTGCTGCGAGCCGAAAATTCGAGCGGGTCGCAGCCGAGCGAAACGACGCTTTTAACAAGCCGCCCGCGTGATTAATTGATTCGGCTTGATTCATGGCCGCGTTCAGATCCGCGTTAGCACCGCGCCGCTCGCGTTTCACAATTAACATGTAAATCGAGAACGCAAAATATCGATGGCAGAAAAGGTGGTCGGCATCAATTTCATAGTTCGATCGATTTCGACCGCCTAAAAAATTGCGAACAATGTCGGGCCGCGAGATAAATCTCTCGATCCAGGTGGGATGAGGTGCGTGGCGCGCGAACCGAGCGTCGCGTCGAGATTTCTATCTGCTTAATTATTGCAAGACGTATCGAGGGGCGCGATGAATCCCGCGTCACGAGCAACATTCCGATTCGTTCGCTGTTTTCAGCTGCGGCTGGAGTTATAATATCGATCCGAGCATGGCAGTTCACCCTCGGCAAATTAATTTCTCACCCGTGTCTCTTTTCGCGTGCGCGTAATGGAGGTGTACACCTTGTTAATCATCGCGGGGAACCGAAACTCGCGGCAGATTCCTTATCGCATCGTACCAGACTTGCTTTCTTACGAGCTGCCTCCGATAGATTTTTCACCCTCGCCTGAAGTTATAATAAATACCTTCCAAGTGTCTCTTAACTGTCTCCTCTGATAAATGGAGACAAGCTCTGTAGTGAAATTTCCCAGAAAAAAAGAAGAAGACGATACAGCTCTGGTATACCCCTACCGCGAAGCTTCGACGTTGAAAAGTGAAAAGAAATTAGGCTCGCGCACGTAGGTAACGCTCACTAGAAATCTAATTCCGTTCCATTCTCCCATCCGCGTTTCAATGTCCACCGTGAACGTAGCAGTCGCGCGGCAGCGTACTACCGCTCCCTCTCTGGCCCATTATTAATAGTGCTCTATTTTAATAATCCGTCAAAAAAGAGACGAGGTCGCCGAGCAGGGCGTTAAATATGCACGTGGTGGTCGGTGACCAGAATTATTACGCAACAAGGGAGAGGAGAGAGAGGGCTGTGCGTTTAGAAGGAACAGCAGCGTGTTGTGCGAGCGACCACGGGACAGAAGAAAGGAGGAGAGACGCGTTGAGTCACCGTCATTGATTAATAACCACCGGTTCTTGTCGTGCGATCCGAACCGCGAGTAAACGATTATTTTCCTACGGATACGGCTCGTGGGAAATGTCGGCTCGCTGGGTACTACGATCGCGATGCATTCGCTATGAAAACACGTGCATCCGTTCATGAATATTTATATTCTCCAGCATCGTATGACGCGGACCAACAACATTCATCCTTGATCCACAGATTTTATTAGGCACCGTCGGATCAATGGATGCGTTCTGCTCGTTGAATTCTTTCTGCGCGCGAAGTGAGCTCGACCAGGCGGGAAGGAAAGGCAATCGCAGGAAAGAAATCAAGGATGATGATACTTCGAGGAAAACTGGATTCGCGAGTTTCGTGTAAGGGGGCTCGATCGGTCAGGATCACGAAGAGGATGGCTTGTCGTTGGCAACCTGTCGATGACGCGTGCTCCATCTTTCGCTAACACAATAGTTTCCCCCAGAAAAGAGGAAATCGCGGTCGCCTCTCATGGTTTTGCGGCGAACGGTGGAGAAACGTAGGAAGAGGAAGTGCTGCGCTCCATAGGAGATTGATGGTGTTTATTGCAACCCCGTCGAGCTTACTGGTTTCATCCATTACCTTCCCTATATCTTTCGCCCGCCAGCTCATGCTTTTATTGGCTTGCAAATAAAAGCACGCAGCTCGCAACAACGCTGCCGCGGCAACGAAATATGTATTGCATTTCGAGCGTGATAAATGGGGCAGCAGGAGTATCGAATTCGTACACGACACAGGGAATCACGTGAACGCGACACACCCTCGTCAACGATCACCTTCGACGTCTTCGACGTTGCGACGGGAATCTTCGGATCGTATTATAAATGTGGAATTGATTTGCCAAGGTTTCGCGGCTGGGCATGCTACTGGCAACCGTGGAGAGGGCTTGTCTATTACTAACGGCGATCCACGTTTTACTCGATAAGGGCGCCGACGGGGAGACCTTCACCCTTGGCTACATCACCGGCTCGAAAAGACGACCAGGGGACTTGGAGTATCAGCGTCCTGGTTACCGGATATCCGGCGCTATATCTCTCGCCGTGCAAGAGGTAATTGAACCGCTTTCCCTCCCCGATTATACTCGACCATCGACCACAATTAGCACGGAAGCTGCTAATTAAGAGCAATGGAATTCACGAATTCGTTCCTCGCGATTATCGTCCGCCGTTCTAAATCGGAACAAAATGAATTGTTTTTTGAGAGAGAGAGAGGAATTGAATCTCATTGATTCTCGAGGAAGAATGTAGGTACAATTGTTGGACTCCGTAGGTGAACGCAGGTGAACTCGGCCGACGGGGTCACAAGCTCGATTTTCTCGTCGCGGAAACATATGGCGAGGAGGAGACCAGCATCCTGATGACCGCCGATCTCTGGACGAAGAATATCAGCGCTTACATCGGCCCCCAGGAAACCTGCATTCACGAGGGCAGGATGGCGGCGGCGTTCAACCTCCCCATGATATCTTACGTAAGTACAACCACCCCTCTCCCTATCTTGATCCCCTTCTAACACCCTAACAAAGCGTCGTGAAAAGCCGGAGGCCTCGTCTCGGAGGCTGAGTACCTTCAATCTGTTCATCTCGTTAGCGAACATCGTACGCTTAATACCCTAAAGTGGATGCAAGAACGAGCTCCCCTGGAAGCTTCTCCCCTCGTGCGAGGTTACAGAATCTTTCTGAAAGGACAGCGGAACCGGGGGAAAGAGCAACGGATTCCTTTTACGCGATTTTTAGTAGAAAAGGCTTTCACGGTTACGTAACTGTAGACGCATCGCCTTAGCGAATGCAACCAGACAAGGTCCAGAGAAACCTTGGCCAGCTCCGTTCCACGAACCTCTGTTTCTACTTCGACTCTTCTAGGAAGCACTTCGGCAGAGTAACAAGTTGTCCCGCGCATGCTTTTACCGCGAAGTAACTTTTATCGCGGTTCCGCGGGAGGACGCGCATATCGATGGGATCGGCAAGTCCAGGGGCTAAGAAACTTTCGCCTGGCTGGCTCCCCATTGAGTCGTCCCTCTCGGATCCGTCCTCGTATATCTCGCTCGCGTGTCTCTCCGGTTAAAGAGACGTAATCGTAATGGATGTAGCACCTGATCGACACAAACGTTACCTCGCGTCACGGTATCACCGAGCAAGTTCCGTTTAAATGGAGAACCGTGCGCCTACGCGACGGCGGCAACGGTCCCCCGAAGTGTTTCGCTCGATCGTTTTTTCGCTTGTTCCGACGTGATCTGGCGGTGCAATGCGCGGTTTAAGCTCCCAGGAGCGGCGGTCCAACCGAGCAAATAAATTATTCGTCGACCACCGAGGAATACGAATGTGCGGAGCCGAGGTTACGACACGTTTAACCCATTCAACGCCGCAGAGCCCTCGCCTCGGTGGCTTTGCCTATTTTGCAAGTCGCTCCCCTTTGCTTTCCGGTCGGGCGCCCGTCAAGACGAAAAATTTCATTAACCGCGATTAAGTCGATGATGAATGGAATTCGATGGAAAAGGGCCACGACCTCTTGGAATCGACGGCTAAAATCCTATGAGAGATGGTGCTGCCACGGCACCAGCCAAGGGAAGACAAAACTATTTCTCCCCGTAATTCATTAGGTTTCTTTTAATCTCGCAACCATCTCGAAAGCAGCTGGGCTGCCGGTAAGAGGAAAACGAAACGAAGAGGACCATTTATCCTCCCGTCAAATTATCCAGATCATTGAATACTTCCCTCCAACGAACCCGAGCTGTACTGTCGAAAACTATACGAGTGCCGTTTCACGATCCGTTTAACGCGAGCCGCCGCCTTCGAATCGAACCGCGCGAAACTAATCGACTCGTCTTTAAAAAGTAGGCACCGTAATTTCATCCGAAGTCGCACGTGAGGAAATACCCCATTTCTTATTGGCCTCCAGTGACAATCTCCCAATTGAATTCCAGCCAACTGAATCGAAGCGAGGCTGTTCGGTTCTATTTTTAATTCCCAGCCATTTCATTGATCTAGTTTCTGTTCCCGGTAAGCCCACCCATGAATCATTTTCCACACACTTCCCGTTGTGCTTTCGTTCGGTTTCCCCTGGCCCGTTATATCGCGGGTCCAGCTAACACACTAATCACGCGCATTACGTGGCCTTCCTCTGGCTTCCAGCCTAGTAATAGACCAACCTAGAAACCCAATGCAAATTCGAAACTGGCTCCGCACGTGCCGCGAGGCTATCCGTTTATCTCTACCTGCCGGCCGTGTTCACCTGAGCACCGGGTGCGATAATAACAATGTGGCCGCTGCATCGAGGGCGAGCTGTCTCATCCCCGAACGCCCGTCTGCTTTCAGTTCTGCACGCACCGCGAGTCCTCCGACAAAAAGGAGTTCCCTACGTTCGCGAGGACCAGGCCACCGGACACGCAGATCTCCAAGTCGGTGGTGTCCGTGCTGATGGCCTTCAATTGGACCAAAGTAAGTAAAGCGGCCGCTGAACCCGCCCCCGTGATCGAGCTCTCGCGTTCCACAGGTGACGTTCATGTACATGAACTCGACTCTGTTCGAGTTCAACAAGATGTCCACGATCGCGAAGACGATACTCTCGTCGTTCGAGGCGGCAGGTGTGACCGTGAACTACCTTCGCTGCTGGGAAGAGCCCTATCACGTCACGCACATGACGAACCCGTTCCACGAGCACGTCAGCGAGACGTACCGCGAGACGCGAAGTGAGTAGCAGAGCCGAAGGCTTCTGGGAAAATGTGCCATCCCGTTTCCCTGGCCGATACTTTCGCAACGCCTTCGCGTAATTTACGACAGATTACGAGAACGGCGAAACGATGTTGGGGCAGCGTTTTTCCAAGTGGCGCGGCTCTAAACAGGCCACCCGCATTTCGATTCCTCCATCGAGCTGCCAGTTTGCACGCACGCACGATAACCCGCATGTTACGATCGCGGGAAACTCGCGTCGTGAATAGATACTGCCGGTAATTCGACTCGTTAGTAAGGCTATACGCTATCCGCGCTTTTAACCGGATTTCTAAAAATATACCCCGCGTCCCGTTTCCGTCGATTAAGGAATGGCAAGGGTGGCGAAGGTGGCGAAGTGTCCGTAGAGATTAACCCAGCCGAAAACGCCGCGTTTGTTCCAGTTTACGTGATTCTAGGCAATTATTATGAGCACATGGGTCTGTTGATGGCTCTGGACGAAAGGAAGCTCTTGGAAAAAGGTATAAATCTGCTGTAACATAATCAGGTACATATACTAGAGAGCAGTGTCATTAGTCGTAGTTCATCCAATTGCAATCGAATACTATTGCTCCATTAATTGTAACGGGAGTACAGAGCTGTATATTAAATTGTAGAGATTGTGTAATAACAGATGAATCATCGATACCATTAAGGATCTCAGTAACGAAAGGGATGAGATTCCCAGGGAGGAGATGTATCTGTGCTCTTTCTTTGCCATCTGTTTTTCCATGCATCACCTCCGTCGATTTCCCGTTAAATCCTCGTTCGCGGAGAAAACGAACATCTCGCGAATTCGTGTCGCAGGAGAGTACTGGGTGGTGGGTGTCGATATCGAGCAGTACGACGAGAAACGGCCAGATAAGTACTTTCGGGGCTTGTGGCAGAAGAAAACGAACTCGTCCATCCTGAAGGCGTATCGCAGCTACTTCAGCGTGGTCGCCTCTCCGTCGATTTATTCTAGGAACTTCACTAGGATGGTGAACTCTTACAGGGAGAAGCCACCCTTCAACTTCACAAACCCCCTGGCGAACGTCGGTGGAATCGTTCAGGTGACTATCACGAGCAACGTGTTGTTCAATAATATATAAAAGATGCAGACCGCACTCGCAATGCCCACCTCATCGAAATTTCAATTCAACAAATGCCGGAAGGAGGCCACCTTTCCAATTTTCACCCGATCGAAATTTCAAATCGAGAAACTGGGGTAAAAGCGAACTGTATATCCAATTCTTTCAAAGAACAGCCAGTCCCAAAGCTACTCCGCGATTTCAGAGCCAGGGTACACCGTATTCAATTTCTAAACGTAATCCCCTTTTTGTGTTCTAAGGCAGATCGTGCCAGAGACGGCGTATCTGTACGACGCGGTGCATCTCTACGAGAGGTCGTTGCTGAAAGCTCTGGACGAGAATCGTGATCCACGAAACGGCAGAGAGATGCTGGCTACTCTTTACGGCGTTAATTACCGCAGCGCCATGGGGTACGTATCGTTGGAAAAGTCGAATGGAGAGGAAAATAGGAATTCACTTCTTACGACGTGGAAATCAATTTTGGCCGACGTCGCGACGGAAACGAACGAAACGTGAACCCGTCGATGTATTTTCGGTAACAGTAATTACCGTTTACATACCGTGACGGGACCGACGGAGACGGAAGCAAGGCGATTCGTCATCCCGTATCTTTCCACAAAAGCTCCGCGGCTTGCTGATTAAGGGAAGAGTTATAGGTTCCCTTTAGAGGGCAAAAATGAGCATTTCGCTGGCTAGACGGCAGACGCCTCCATTAGGGATACTATTTTTTGGCAATGTCAGAGAAATTACAAACATATTGGAGCATTCTATGCGGAATTCACTTCTTTATTTTCAATCTCCCTTGATCACAATAACTCGGAAGCAAAATCTACTAGACGCGGAGGATACAAGGAACGCGAGGCTAAGAAAGATGAGGCGTTCGTTATCGCGATGACGCAAGCGTCTAGAATCATAATTGACACAACGAAATTATTAAGACATTCGCGTTGAGGGGGCTGACGTTCATTATCTCGGATTCTTGAGAATCTCTCTTTGCCCAAGATGCTCGATGTATACCTGATAACGTTGCACCTTTCTCGCTTCAATGCCATCGGGAATCATCTACGTAACGTTCATTACCGTACCTTGGCAATTGTAGTTTTGCATAACGGAGGCGCCGTGAATCATAGATGTAGTGGAAGATAATCGAGGGGACAAAAATCGATAAGGAATAATGTCTGCCGCGTTCCTTCGCGCAATTTACGAGCGCTTTAATGCCCGCCGAGTGTTTTCACGCTCACGTGACTGGCTATCTCTTCAGGTACATGGTTTACATGGACGAAAACGGGGATGCGGAAGGCAATTACACTCTGATCGCGTTGGACAATCGGCCGACAAAGGGCCACGGTTTATATCCGATTGCGTACTTCGTGGGGAAAGAGAACGGCACGAATCTGCCAGTAAGACGTTAACCGCTTCTCCAAATCGATCCATTCCGGAACGAGGGACCTTTTGTTGAACTCCTTTGATCTTTCCCTTTCAGAAGCTACGACTGACGAGAGAGATTTCTTGGATCGGAGACGGGCCACCTATCGCGGAGCCTTATTGCGGCTATCACGGCGAAAAGTGCACCAGTACGTATAAGAATGATCGGCTTTCTCGCTCCCCTTTTTACTACGCGAGTTTGACTACATTCCCGGCGCCACGCGAGCAACGAACGTTCCCCTGCTATCCTCGCATCATTCGCACGATCCGTGAAAATGCGAGCGGGGTAGGGACCGCTCTCCTTCGAATTACCATTCGTCAGCTTTCTCTCGGACCTTTAAGGCCTCCGGACCGATTGACCAGAAATACATCATAAAGCTGGCCGCTGCTCGACCTTAAAATCTCCATATGTAAATCCGCCAAAGGGGAACGCCTTCCTCGCCCTTCCTTCTCGCGGTACCTTTTTCGTATTCCTTTAATCGAGAGCGGGACATGCGTGTACACGTGCAACGGATCCACGCAACCGAGCCCACGATTACGGATTACGCAACGATCGCCTGTTGCACTCGCGGCCGATTTAAACGGGCAAAAGGACCGACTGGACACGGGGGTACAATTAAAAGAGAAGGGGACGATACGTCCGACCGTCTCTGACCTAAATCTTCCAGGCAACGTCCGCCGCGAAACAATCGAATCGATCGCTGGAAGTTGGGGGCACGTGATGCCCAGCGAAACGAGAAACTCGAAGCAACGCGGTTAATCTAATCTTTCAGCTCACACGGGAGAGATCGTCGGCGGAATAGCCGGGGGCTTCCTGCTCATCATAACGGCGGTGATGCTGGTGCTGTACAGGAACTGGAAGTACGAGCAGGAGCTGGATTCCCTGCTCTGGAAGGTGAACTACAAGGACATTCAGATCAAAGAGCAGAAAGACGAGACGTCGGGAGTCAACGAGGCGCCTACCAAATGTAATTCCAAGGTAAACGCTCGCCCCTTTCCATCCCCTTTCGCGCTCTCTTCTGTCTCCCCGAGCAGCCCCGCCGTTCGCATCGAAAACCACGATATCGAGACTCCCCGAGTGCCGATCTATAGGGACCCTTATCGAAATGTAAACGACGCGCGCAATCTCTCCGTTCGAAATCCACCGTCCAGGGAAAATCAAATGCGACGATGACCAAAGCGAGCAACCTCCCCGAAATATTGACATAGATATATCTCTGCGCACAGACGACGACGCAACCAATCGTGAGGACCAGCCAAGTCTCCCTCAGCTCTAATCCCGACGCTGACTTTCGATATTCCATGATTTACACGCAAATCGGCGTCTACAAGGGGCGGATATTCGCCGTGAAGAAGGTGCGCAAGAAGTCGATCGAGATCACTCGCGAGATGAAGAAGGAGCTGAAAGTGGTGAGTAGCCGTGAAATCGACGGATCCATCCAGCCCCGAAGATCCCATCCCGCGATATGCAAATTGAAGGATCGTTTCTTCAGATGCGCGACTTGCGACACGATAATTTGAACGCTTTCATCGGCGCCTGCACCGACCCGCCGAACATATGCATCGTGGTCGAGTACTGTGCACGGGGCAGTCTCAAGGTAATCGTCCGCGGGGACGGCTTGTAATTAAGTTAACGAAAACTTCGTGTACGAAAGCCCCCTTCCCCGTAACTCCCCGGTAATTTTCTCTGGCTGCCCGTTTTTCTCGTCAGGACATCTTGGAGAACGAGGACATGAAGCTGGACAACATGTTCATGGCGTCTTTGGTCGGCGACATCATCAGGGTGCGTATTGTTCCCACGGTCGTACAGTTTTTATTAGAATCACCCGAGCCCGTGGATTTTATTATTCCCCCGGTAAGACGGTTGGAGAACAAACGCTCCGCCCGACATCGATCCGGAAGGATTGCTTCTGGCGGTGTCGAATAAAATTCTTTTGAATCATAACCCGCCCGGGAGAAGCTCGGTCTTCCGAGGGAGCTAGCTCGAGAACTTTCGCTATTCAACGTTTCAAACTTCTCTCCTTACGAATTTCACGGTATATTTTGCCGCGGCGTCCAATTGATTCCGTTCGATCGATGCCCCTGACGAGCGTCCGACAGGCGAGCTCACGCCCGCGTTACCCATTCTTCTTTTCAGGGCATGATCTATCTGCACGAGTCCGTCATAAAATATCACGGCTCGCTGAGCACATCCAACTGTCTGGTGGATTCCCGATGGGTCGTAAAGCTGGCGGACTTTGGGCTGCACGAGTTCAAAAAGGACGCTGAATGCGAGCCGTGCGACGTCATGAAGAAGTATCATGGTACTGGCGCTAATCAGGCTCCATGGAGATTCCAATGCATTGTGAGCGTGGGATCTGATCACACTGACGAGGTCTGTGCAAATTCTTGCAGGGTTACTGTATCGAGCACCTGAGCTACTACGATCCACGAAGGCTCAAGAGCCAACCTATCGAGACTACCAAAGGGCAGACGTTTATTCTTTCGCGGTGGTGTTGTACGAGCTCCAAGGGAGACACGGCCCTTATGGGATCACGCAGCTGTCCAATTCAGAGATCCTGAAGAAGGTGATCGCGAAGGAGCAAGGAACAGATCCGTTTAGGTATTACGATAACATTCCTATCGACCGCTGAGGGTACTTCAATTTTATGCGCTTCCGTTTCCACTCCGTCAGCTACTCTGGTTCCCTTTAATTATCTCAGACCACCGCTGGACCAGCTGGAGAACTGTTTCCACTTCGTGCGCGACTGTTTGATCGAGTGCTGGGCGGAGGACCCCGAGACTCGACCAGACTTCAAGATTATTAGGAATAAGCTGAGGCCACTGAGGAAGGGAATGTAAGTTCTATCGTGGAAGAATGGTGACGATGTTTTGATAAAATTCAGTTGCTCGAGGAATGATTGGGGTTCAATTTAAACTCGAGGAGTCTAGAAGCCGGGGAGTTAGGAGAGAAGGGGTGTTTTAAAGGAAGATGCACGGTTTCAGGAAGCCAAACATATTCGACAACATGATGGCCATGATGGAGAAGTACGCGAACAATCTGGAAGCTCTGGTGGACGAACGAACCGATCAATTGACAGAGGAGAAGAAGAAAACAGGTCAGTATTCTCCTAACATCCTTTTCAATTATAGTACAGTATACCCCTGTAGTACTATACACCTTTCAGATGCTCTGTTGTACGAGATGCTGCCCCGTTACGTCGCTGAGCAACTAAAACGAGGCCACAAAGTCGAAGCTGAGAGCTTCGACTGTGTCACCATTTATTTCAGCGACATCGTCGGCTTCACTGCCATGTCGGCGGAAAGCACACCCCTGCAGGTAAAGCGTCCGCAGCAGGCACAAAAAATCTGCCAACTGAATGGAAGTATTCAATGACTGAGAGCTTTCGTTTCCAGGTGGTAGATTTCCTGAACGATCTGTACACCTGCTTCGACTCAACTATAGAGAATTACGACGTGTACAAAGTGGAGACCATCGGGGACGCTTACATGGTGGTGAGTATTGAAAAATTCACCGGTGAAAGAACAGACTATCCTTAAGAAGATAAGCGGCCGGGTACAATGAACCCTTGATTTCTTAACAGGTAAGCGGTCTGCCAATACGAAACGGTATTCAGCACGCAGGTGAAATCGCCAGCATGTCCTTGTGCCTCCTAGACGCCATTAAGCAGTTCACCATTCGGCACAGGCCCCTCGATAAATTGCAACTGAGGATCGGTATACATTCCGGTGAGATCCTTGAGAAAAGAACAACAGAATTTACGGGTTCCGTCCACTAAACAACTGACATACTTTTACTTCCACCTCAGGCCCCGTGTGCGCCGGTGTCGTTGGTCTAAAAATGCCTCGTTACTGCCTCTTCGGCGACACTGTGAACACCGCCAGCCGAATGGAATCTACTGGATCACGTGAGTATAGCGTCTCCAATAACCTAGGGGCTGTGTGTTTCGAGTGTACGATCATTTTATTCACCGCTCTTTTCCAGCGCTGAAAATCCACTGCAGCAACGAGACGAAGGAGCTATTCGACCAGCTGGGCGGATTCAGCGTGGTGGAAAGAGGCCTGGTCTCCATGAAAGGGAAAGGCGAGCGTCTCACCTACTGGCTGATAGGCGAGGATCCAATTTTAAGGGAGCAACGGACCATAGAACGGGAGAACCGCAGGAACGGTTGCGCAAAGAGGAACAGCAACCCTCTGATACCGCGGAGCTCTCTCAAGAACAAGTCCCTGGTGAGGTCCACTTTCATGAGGTGTTCCAGCGAGTCGCCGAAACGGCTGCGTTTCGCCAGCTCCGATCAGCTGGACCAGAAATGCTCGAGGGTGAGCAGCCAGCTAGAAGCCATCGTCGATAGCAGCCCGTGCAAGCCGAAGATGTCCTGCGCGATGAGGTCCTCTTGCATGGAAAGCTGGAGATCGTCCAGCAACTCGTGCCCCTGCGTGGAGAAGCTCTGCGAGCAGGACTCGCAAGATATCGCGATAGACGTGACAGACCTCGCGCAGACTAGGCTGCAGACACCCTCGAAGATCTCACCCGTTCGAAATAATTGGGCGATCGGGAACGAGTCCTATTTCCCGCGAGGAGGGGCCAAGAATTTCCGACTGGGATCGCCCGGGATCGCTCAGACAACCTGCAGATCCGCGCCCAGCAGCCCGAGGCACAGCAGTCTGATCTTGAACTGTCAGAAGAGAGCGGCGCAGTCGAACGAGGAGATCGACGGATGGGACGCTACCGCGCCACTCATTTATTACCCGGGAGGACGGTTCGATTAGGAAGGTAGATACCCATTCGATGAAAGATCAGAGTGCTCGCGAATCGATGTAACCCGCCCGCAGAGACAGTGCGACGAGAGAAACGAAGGAATCTCGATATGTGTGAACAAGTGTGAACAGACGTACGACTTGTATCTGCAAGGAGTCGAACAGTGCATGTTTCGCATCGATCGATGCTTGGAGAGGACCTCGACAGAGGCAGGATTCTCGTCAGCTCGAAATCTCTTCGACTCTATGTCCCCCGATACTGTTCGAGAACTTGGACGAAACTAGGTTAAGTTTCCACGTCTACCTTCCTTCGCGTAAGTACCTTCTGTACTCAATCGACTCGACAATCACGTTTCATTGTTGCATCCCCTGAAAATCCCATCGTGCGGTTACACAAGACAGCTGTCGGACAATTAACCGAACGGACGACCCCGCCGATGAGCAGCGTATCACGATGTATCGATATGATTTCCATTCGCTCCCAGTACCACGACGTACCAAAGCACACCGTACGTACAAAACACCAGATACCTAGCAGACGTATTTATACATTATTTATAGCATATTGTAATTCCCTCGTGGACACAAACACGCCGCAACGGTATATTCCACTTATTAGCTTAGACAATCAAGAAGGCTCGTGCTTTTTATTATACGTAATAAGTGTCTCTAGTCAATTTACCTTTAATTTAAACGCGACATTCGGTTTCTACGTGCGCGGCCAACGCCTCGCGGCAAAGATACATTTCTCCCTGTTCGAGGCAGTGGGAAGGCGATGAAACGATCTCGTTCCCTCCAGACGTCCTACTGTTCTAGTATATTTACAACACTATCTACTGCCGACACCTAGTACTTAAGCCAGTTATTTATAGAGTAATATACATATAGAACACTAACCGATTGGTAGCTTGAAATGTGTACTTATGAAATTCTTTCGACCATGTGTGTCGCCTACGTAAGCGATCGATCGAGCCGTAACACGATCATGTGTAAACTCATTATCCTCGTTGAAATAAAGGAGTGATTGATCAGTAGTTTTACGTACGAGTGCGTTATTATTGCGAGACAGTTAGTCCTGGGGAATAGGGGGAAGATGCGTTAAGGCGTACTGCCACTGCAGAGCCCGGAAAGGCAACCTGATTTTGAGAATTTGTTATGCGAGTATAGTGAATGGAATACAAAATCTGTTTGAAGGCCTTTATTACACATACCTTGAAGTATGATCACCATTTTTAAAAAAATTTTTTAATACAAAATGGCGGCGCCACAGTTCAACAAAAGAAGCTTCTTCTGAAAAACAGTGTTCCGCGGCCGAAAAGATTTCTCCTTCAATTTTTGACCTAGAACAAAACCCAAAAATTGTTTAGTTCTATATAAGATTATCTCTGAAGGTACACGAGGAAATTAAAAAATACTGCTTTTTGTAAGAATGGTGCATGATTGAACAAAACGTTTCAACAATTTTCCACGCCCCTTTTTACTTCAAAATGAAACGTTTGGTTCAATCACGCACGATTCTTACGAAAAACAGTATTTTTTAATTTTCCCGTGTACTTCTCAAGATAATCTTATAGAACTAAAAAATTTCGGGTTTTTGTTCTGAGTATAAAATTGAAGGAGAAATCTTTCCAGCCGCGGAACACTGTTTTTCAGAAGAAGCTTCCTTTGATGAACTGAGGCGCCGCTATTTTGTGATAAATTTTTTTCTTAAAAATTGTGATCATACTTCAAGGTATGTACAATAAAGGCCTTAAAACAGATTTTGTATTCCATTCACTATACTCGCATAAAAAATTCTCAAAATCAGGCTGCCTTTACAGGCTCTACAGTGGCATTACCCCTTAAGGGAGGACGGAGGTCCATGATAATATTTCGTGATATTGACGGTTCTGGTCGATGGACGCAAGTGCAATGGCATCTGCGGCGTGCTCGGAACGGGCACACGAGCGCGATGCGTGATGGAACGGCGGCCGATAACGCACCGAGATCCATTAAATTATTAGCATCGAGGAAATTAATTGAAGACGAGCCGGGAATGGCCCGTGATTGCACGCGCCTCGCCCCTCTATTCCGTTCCCCTTTTATCAGCCACGCACGGCTGGCCGCGAGGAATAGGAAAAAATCGATCAAAGTCGACCGTCTGTACGCGAATAACCCACGGGGACGATGCTCGATTAAAATTCACCGTCCTACGTGAAACGCTGCACCAGTCCCCGCGCCGCGCCGGTTCACAGATTCGAGGACGCGCGTTCGAATGCAACGATGAAAGTGCAGTTGCAGCTATCCAGGGATCTGAAGCGCGCGGGGCAAGCGCTCGTGATTAACGGTGTTTCCGAGCGGCTTAGAAGAAGGCTTCGGGTTCATTTTCATTTGCATCGCGAGTTGGCTTTGGAAAGCTCGTTTGATCGACGTACCGAAGGGAACGGGGACGTTTTCATATGCGCGCCGTCGACGCGCCATTCCTCTTCGCGTCTAACGGGCCCTGGGCACGTTTATTTATGCGCGCGGTCGTCGATCACGAAAACTATAACGAAAGCCGTTAGCGGCTCGCCGGCCAGCTAAACTCTTCGTTACATTTAATTCGCACGTCTCGTTACGTGCGTGTCCGATGCACGTGATCGCGGTACGCGCGGTTCGCTCCGCACTCCATCGCGAAACACTCGTGCAAATACCGGAATGACTTCTGAATTTATTGCGCAATTTACTGTTCCAAGTCCTTTGCAAACTCGGCGGGGCAAACGAATGCTAAAACGCTCCGGTGAAAACTATTCGCCGCGAGCGTGAAAATCACGCGATCGGTATCTCGTCTGGAAAGCTACAGTTTCCTTGCACCCGCGGATCAAGGAAGTCGGGATTTTTGGCGAGAGAACGATTACGAAACCGAGCAACGAACGGCGCGTGGAAATGTCTTGGGGGAGGGTAGCTCGAGGAAGTGGAGGTATCAGGATGAAAGGCGATTCTAATCGAACACCCTGTATAACGAGGCGACTCCTCTATACAGAATGGGGTACCATCTTATTTACGGTGAAGTGGTTGTCGGCCAACTTAGAGGAGCGGCCATCATTCAATCAAGCCGGGACAATTTAAACAGCCTGATTCACGCAGCGAAATCATTTAATATTTGACGTCAAGCACGATTATCGTATAACGGTGCGTAATGGCCGATTGTTTATACAGGTTGCAAGCGGCGCCGCAATTTTCAAATGGTGGATCTGCCTCCTGAGAACGATGTGTTGTTGAACGCGCCGGGCGGAGAGCAGTGTTGCAAAATGATCCGTCATTAGCGGCAGACATGCGCGGGCACACACGTACTTACAGATACGTAACGTCTACAATTACCTACTCCTCAACCACCGGCTACCAATGATTCAGTCCGGGCAAATAAGAAAAAAAAAAAAAAAAGAAAAAAAGAATGGATCCGAGCGAACCACTCTCTCTCTACACGTGCTTTCCATGATTTATCCCTCGTCTAATATCCTACTAATTACGCGAGCTGCTGCGAGCTGGATTCGTTTAACGTTTAATCGCGTCGGCGGCCTGCCGGTATTATTTTCGACTTCACGCTCCAACGCGCACGGTCTCTACGGAGCGTACTTTTATTAGGCCTCTCCTTCTGCCAGCCGCGGTGCCTATTTATAGACTCGGAATTATCTTCATCCGTCGTAGAACAATACGTCCGGAGCGGTAAAAATTTCGATACGGGAATGCTAATCGACGCGGTGCATCGACGTCCGCGCGCGGCGCGGTACGAGAAGGAGCGGCCCCGAACGGGCTTGCAATTACGCGGACGTCGCGTCGGTGTTGCGTGCGCGGAGAAAGAGATTCGCGATAAACCGTCCCGGAGATACCAGGGACGAAGCTATCGCGAGCAAGATACAGCGGCCCGCGACGAACAGTTCTGCTCGCCTAGGAAATTCGCCCGGTCGAATCGGCAGTGGACGTCCCCGCGATGCATCTTTCCATAAAGGCTCTCGCACCTGCGACGCCAACGAGCCCGCCGTCCACGCACACACGCGGTCGCTTTGCATAAGATATGCGCGAGCTTAGACCGAGCTGAAAATAAACTCGTCGCGATTCGACACGTTCGATCGTGACGCGAACCACGCTGTCATTTAGCCTGATTTCCATCGACACGATTCCGTGGCTCGAACTCGAATGCCTTGCGTGCCTTGCACGCCGGAAAATCTGTCCGCGGACGGCATTAACCTGCCCTCTGAACTTTCGGAATCGGCGGGGTACGCGCAAACGACGCGGGATTGATTTTAGAAGCTGTACGAGCTTGTAGGAAGACATTGAATTTATTTGCAAGACAAATTATTGAAATTGCTAGTGGGAATAGAAATTTTAATCGAGAACTGTAGAAGCGACATATTTTCCGTTCAAACTCTGTGATAATGCCCTCGCAATTAAATGCCAATTACGAGACGCGAGGACAATTCGATCTACAGGCTAAATTAGATAGAGTTACTGCGTGGTGTCCAAAAGGAGGACATGTCCTCCTTTTTTACTGAAATGCAGTGTCCTCCTATCACCTAAAAATGTCCTCCTTTTTAGTTTTATCCACGACTCAAGCGACCCACTCGCCTCGGCTTCAGCCAACAAAATTCCATCGCTATTTACCGGATCCAAAAATGAAAAAGGAGGGAAATCTATTCTGGAATCGTTTGGAAAGGAGAACGTTGTAGAATAAAACCAAATTTTAGGTATCAACTTTTATTACGTAAGAAAATGATATTATGTATTAATGTTTGGTTTTATATTAAGAAAACATTGTTTTCTTACATAATAAAAGTCGATATCTACTTAGTTTTATTTTACAACGTCCTGCTTTTCAAACGACTCCAGACTACATTGTCCACCTTTTTCATTTTTGTATCTGGTAGCCTCAAAAATCTTCTGTAATTCATCAGGTAGTACTCGCTGTGAGTTGGTTGATTGCAAAGCGGGAGAGACGCCAGTGAAACATCGCGAAGGAGACGAATCTGGGGAAAAATTTCGACACCGCTTACCAGTTACACATGGTACGTACCCGCGTGTTAGATACATTATTCCACACGATGAGCGGCGAGTATTGACACTCACGGGGAAAAAGATAAGATAGCGCTGTTTTAGCAGCCAATCGCTGCCTCTGTGCGCTGTCGGCCACGTCACTGCTGCTAACTGTGGTAGTGCATCGATGATTCCGTCGCTTTTCCAACTTGATTTCAATCGCGACTCATCCGCAGCGAGCGTCAGTATTCGTCGTAGGATGGAACACCCGTGAAAAATCACGACCTCGAAGAGTATCAGCTGCACGACCGTGTCTAGACGCGATTGTCAGTCGTAATCCCATCACCTTTCGGGGGATGGGGGAATTTTATCGTCTGTGCAGAGGCACAGACACTGTACCGCTGGGAAATTTATAGGGAGATATCGAAAGCCAGAGGGGTACGAGCGAACTGTCCTGAGAAATGGTGTAGTCGAGGCAGGGGAGGAACTTTCGTTCGAAAGAACCACGAGGAACTTGGGCTTCGACACTTCGACCAGCTTCGATTCGAAGAAAATCTCACCCGAAGTGGTAGAATAAATATTATTATTATTATTTCGTTTTAACTCGTCAAACAAAGGTATAGTACATAAGGAGAAAGTAACGGCGAGTAACGGCGAGGCCGCAGTATAAACTGTTAATAGGCCTAATCATAACAAAAAACTAAACATTAATTAGTACTACGTATACAAATACTAAAAATACTTAAAACTAATATCTTGTGTCGATTGAAAGGGGACCAACTTTTACTCGACACTTTACTCGGGCACGGGTTCAAACGGATTGAATATGGAACGGAATTTAGTTGGAATTATTAGGAGAAATTTGGCGAGCACGATAGGGAATGATAGCAGATTCTTCGGTCCGAGATTCCGTGTTATCGACTTCACTTTCTCCGAAACGTGACGCTTCCCATTATCATCCACGTTTACACGCACACCGAGGAGCACGTGCGTTAGCAGTGCACGCGCATAATAAAGGCATTCGCTTTCGTGTGATGCCAATACCGCCCTATTACATCCTGCATTAACCACGAACAAGCACGTGTTTTACAAGTAGGCTTGCATATTGAAATTTCGCGGCCTGGTACGTAACAGCACAGTCGCGGAGAATCGCTTAAGGAGGGTTTTGCGCCTTGTTCGGCCGAAATATAGGTAATTCTTTGTGAATTTTTTCTACAAAAACGGTTCGACAAATTAATTTGAGGTTTGGCAGGCCGTTTTATTGTATCTTGAACTACTGTTCCGAATTTTTGTGTGACAGTGAAAAAGAAACGTGGCAGATACAAAAAGAGCGTTGAAAAATAATCGGGTGGTCCTGGCGTGGACGAAAAGTACTGTAAGACTTATCCGAAACACAAAAAAGAAAAGAAATTCTTAAGCTATATGAATGTGGCTATCGGTGGTAGTAGATTTATTGTCGTATCTGTTACCGTTCCTTTTTTATTTAAATAAGTTTTCCCGATTTTGCGGCAAAACGTGTTTCAGACTCAAATCAGAACGCTTCGCCTTCTTCAAAAGGCTGCCATTTAAACATTTTTTTATATTTATTAATAAATCTACTACCACCGATAGCCACATTCATGTAGATTAAGAATCTCTTTTCTTTTTTGTGTTTCGGATAAACCTTCCAGTACTTTTCGTCAACGCCAGGACCACCTGATTATTTTTCAACGCTCTTTTTGTAACTGCCATGTTTTTTTTTCACTGTCACACAAAAATTCAGAACAATAGTTCAAGATACAATAAAACAGCCTGCCAAACCTCAAATTAATTTGTCGAACCGTTTTTGTAGAAAAAATTCACAAAGAATTACCTATATTTCAACCCAACAAGGCGCAAACCCCCCTTAAGCCAACTACCTGGCGACAGTGATGATCTCCCAATAAAGAAGCGGACAAAATCGCGCGTTATCCAAACGGTATGCGGTCCCCGTTGATAAAGCGCGTGGCTTTCACTATCAATCCAGACCAAAGTGTCGACAGAACTAAGTAAACACCGCTACGATTATAAACAAGATTACATCCGACGGGCTGCGATTTTGCAAACAATTGGAACGCGAACGGCATTCTTCGCGAGCTAGTTCTAAAAGCCCCGATCATTGCGAACGCCAGTTGCAGTGATGATTGGAAAAATGGTAATTTAGCGATAACACGATACCGCCTAACCCAAGCGACTATTTTTAACCACCGCGTCAGAAAATGTTGCGGATCTGCGGAACCTCGCGTCGGAAGAACGAAAATTTATTAATTCATCAATGTGTTTTCGTGTTTAACAGATTTACGAACGGAAGACACGTAAGAATGCAGAACTGCGAGAAGAATGTGATAACCGCGTGGAAAAGATAAAAACAAACTTTTGGCATTCTAAAAATAATCCTTTAACACGTCCCGGTCGAAAACTTATGACGAAATCCTTCGCTGCGCAAGTGTGCATTGTCGTCACGCAAAGTGCCATTTTATTTGCAGATCAGATTACATTTAGTGAAATACGTATTTCGCCTAATTTTTACAACATTGCCAATTTCTGTTGCAGAAAATCATGTTTCCCATAGCGAACAAAGTCACACCCCAAAAATATCATTTTCATGCTTTCCAAACGTGTATCGGTATTATAGACACATTACATAACATTTTATGCAAACAATTTCAATAATAATATATTATAAGAAGAACACGGAATTCATAAAGTTTTGGAAGTCTGTCGTTCGATCGTTTTAAACGCGCGACTAGAATGCAGTCGCAGCGCCACCTATATGCGTGGCAAGGATGCATTGTGCGAAAGCTTTCGGAACGACAATCAAAAACTTACGTTTTCCCGCCATAACCGTCTGAAGGCCAAGCGTCTCCCGACGCCATAACAAGACATGCAGACGCGTCGTGATTCCGCGAACTCGGTGAAAAGGTGTGTATATACACCTCGTCGGATCGACGTGATTACCGAATTCGTGTAAATTAGTGGTTAATAATAAGCTACGACTCACATTAATCAGTATTGGAGTGGTTAGTTGGCACGCCGGGTCCCGCTGGCTCATTGTTCATCACACACAGCTACGTTCCCTCGACCCCGGGCCAAAGTTTACAAAATCTCGACGCCGGAAGCACTCGCGACACTGTCTAACACGCGGTCACCCCGAATTCGCGATACTTTGAACGACAGAAAGTAAAATTGTACGCGGCACAACGTTCGTACGTAAATATCCACGGGCGCGAAGAAACTCGACCGTAGCGCCGCGCCGGTGGCGCCAGCTACGCGGCACGCGGCAACACTAGGCCCCCTCGAAGTCATGTGTTTCGTCAGTATACTACAGCCTCTGCTCGTGTTCGGTTGCCTTCGATACGCTACGACAATTGGCTGTCGCGGTGGCGCGTTCCGTTTTCATATTACCCGCGTCGCGGCTCGTTGTCGATCGGCCTCGTGCGTCGCGTCCTACCGATCCCCCGCGGGAGTATTGTCGCCGAGCGTTTCCCGTGGCAAAGTGTTCCGTACTGGGCCGTTGCAAGTACAAAGCAGGGGGATAAGGGACAGAGAGAAACTTGCCGGATCGTAGGAGTGCGCGGTGTTCGCGACAGTAAAAGCGTCCTTCCGCGTTCTCTGGTGGTGGATGAAGGCACGGGTGCTGGAGGGAATCGCGGCCAGTGAGTGATATTACTTGGAACGAGCAGTGCCCGCGGAGAGGACGGAAGTAGCCGTTAAGTGAAGTTGCACGACTTTTCGCGATCGGCCAGCCAGAAAGCCGCAGGGATGACGAGGTAGCCCTCCATCCGAGGGATTGGATTACCATGCTGGACACGGCCACGAGTCACAGGTAACAGAGAACCGTGTGCGTCCACCCTCTCTCCCGCCTGTATCTTTGCTTTCCTCCGTGCTTCCTCCCTTTCGTCCGTGCTCTCTCATCGTATCTGTCGGTCCCTGTCGCGCCGAGCGTCGTCGGTCGCCGCACCGATCGCTCCTTCTCTCTCCCGATCGCGATCGGCCGCGAGGGAGAGGGAAGGAGCGAGAACCGGCGGGAATAGTTGTGCGGTATATTGTACACACGAACGAATAGGAGGACTCTAGCCAGCGTTCACTAGAGTAAAAGATTGGACGAACGCCAGCTGCGCCGAGGAAATTCCTCCGACGAAAAATTCTGCCGAGTGTCACTGGACGTCCCGTCCGAGCGCGAGCGCGATATTAGCGATGCCCTAGCGGAACGATCACGCTGGCTGGCGTTGTGCACGCCAGCGGTCTTCCCGCTCGGCGGAAAGGTCGATTCCTTTGCGATAAGAAGGGCGCGTGTCGAAGCTGTTGGTTACGAGCGCGCGAACAACCGTGTACGCCGAGCAGCAGATAACGTGGGCGCGAAAGCAAACGATACCGGCCCCGTAAACTGCACCGCGTACACAGAGATAGCCGAGCGCGAATTTTCGTCGCGTGACACGCGCCTTGTGATGGAAATCTCGAATTTCTTTGTCGCGCCGCGACATCATCGCCGTGTATTTCCGGAACAACGCGCGTTGTTGACGTTTCTTCTGCGCCTATCCTTGGGGAAATTAAAGTAGCTGGCATAGCTGGGCGATCGCGATTGTCGCTCTTCCACGAGTCACGCCATTTCTCATCTAAACGCCGGAAATTGGTGCCGCGGTTGAAAACAAACTTGCTCGTAATAGAGTTAGTGGCGCGAGAGAAGTCTGTTGCATTGTTTGCTCTCGGTAATCGGCGTATTTTCGTCGCTTGGCTCTGATACACGAATCTCTGACGTACGAAAGCAAACGGGACGGTGCTTGCGCGATCGCGACACGGATCCCGAGAAATTGCTAGAACGACGTCTGGTAGTCGGGGTCCATCGCGTTCTAACCGTTAACAGTTTACTTAGCGAGCAGATAAGAGAACGCGGAGTGGAAAATTTCCATGGTAACTTTCCCAACAGCGAATCTTCGGCCCGTCCAATCTACTCATTTCGCCAGGCGGCCTTCCTTGCTCCGTTGCTCTTCGAGCGTCTGAGAACGATTAATTATCCTCGAATTAGCACGTGGCGCGAGCCACGGTTACGCGCTTGCCCGCGACTTAGCTGAGTCATCGCCAGGTACCTTTCGTAAATCAGAAAATTTCGTTCGCGCTGTTATCGGTGTTTGCTAGTCGACGATTGTCTGAGAGTTAAGGAAAGTGTAAATATCGTGAGTCTTGAGGTACTTGCCTCGAGCCGTGCTCGCGTCGATAAATTCTTTCGCGCGCGACAAATATCCAGCGATCTTGTTTGAGAATCGATAATAGAATCGACTCCAGATTACCACCTCCCCTGCGTCGATAGATGTCGAAGAAACAGACGATTCCGTGTCGATGGCACGAATCCGAGAAAATATAAATTCGCCGGAGCCGCGGGAGCAAAGGTTGCCACGATAAATATTGTCCAGGAGAGTCGCCCGGCGTTGGTCGTTGGCCAAACAATAGCTTTTCATCGTGCGCCGTTGAAAAGCAGCTCGGTGGAACGACCGCACCAGCAGAGACGTTTAATGAACTTAATTATTTCGAACGTCGATGCTTAACCCCTTTGTTGACCGCTATACCACGCTGCTGGGCAACATTGTTGTCCCCCGGACAGGTGGTCCTCCGGGTGCGACGTCCTCTTACGCCTATTCCTACATCGAGCACGCGCAGGTGTACCCAACAAAATCGCCACGCGAAGAAACTCGTTAAAGTTTAGACTACCGCTTTGGAACTTGGAAAATGTTTCCACGCCTCTGTCTCCTCGTCGCTGCGCTCGATCGATACACAATCTGCATCTCGTTAAAACCAGCAACTTCCCAACGAGGCAGTTTTTATCCCCCACGTGCGGATACAACGTGGATACCCGTCGCGAGTAGATTAAAAAAAAGAAAGACGGAAAATGGAACACGCGTCGCTGGAGGTTGGCCCCGGAATGGAATCGAGAGGAGAAACAGAAGCGCGAGTAGTAGGAGGAGGAGAAGGTGGCGGATTAAAGCAGGGATGCGCGCGGTGCGCGTGGTAAAAAGGCTATTTACAACTTTATTAAGGGGCTATACCTAGACAGGCGGCCGAAAAGAGGCGAATATTTGTGAATTTTTTTTGAAGAAGCGGAAGCGTATATTTTGACAAAACTTTTTACCCTTAAAAGAGCAACATTCAAAGAACATTTGGTAATTTTTTCGTAGAAAAATATTTACGTTTATAATAAAGTAACAACCGACATCCAAGAAGCATTTTTAAAAATTTGGTTTTGCGGTGAGCACTGCCATTCGGAACCAGATTATCTGAAATCAAAAAACAAAAAAGATTTCGTTAGTATATTAATGTATCCTTAAGTTGACGAAGAGAATTTTCTGAAATATTAATTTAAAACAAAATGGCGGCTATTTAAAGTTGAAATCCTGATTTTTTTCGCGTGGATACATTAATATGCTAACGTAATCTTTTTTTTTTATTTTAGATAATCTGGTTCCGAATGGCGGTGCTCACCGCAAAACTAAATTTTTAAAAATGCTTCTAGAATGTCAGTTGTTACTTTATTATAAATGTAAATATTTTTCTACGAAAAAATTACCAAATGTTCTTTAAATGTTGCTCTTTCAAGCGTAAAATTTTTTTAAAAAATATACGCTTCCGCTTCTTCAAAAAAATCACAAATATTCACCTCTTTTCGGCCGCCTGACTAGGTATAACCTCTTTTCGGCGCTGGCGAGATTCGCGCGAATGGACGAATATCTCTGCGGTTGCCGCGAATACACGGAATAATTTCCGCCCCGCGACACGGATCGCGTCCCCCTACGCACCTATCGGATACGTTATAATGGGAGGCCGATAAAAAAAATACCGGTTGTCGGCCAGGCCGCGACCGTTTTGCATAATTTCAGTTTAGGAGACACGCGCGTAAATTACACCGCCGCGGCAATAAATCTCGTGGGAAACCGCTACGCCTCGGCTCCCGATACGAATGCTCGGGACGAGACGTCGCGATACGATGATCTACGATACATCTAATGGCAATTAACGCGCTCAATTTAATGTAATTGCAGCGGCGCCCGTTACACAGTGGTTGGCGTTACTTTGTATACCTTTCGTACGAGAGCGTCGCGCGTCACCCTGAATTTATGTTTCGCGTGGCTGGTTGTACCCACGGGAACGGATTCCCTCGTAAAACGAGCAAGAGCTCGAAAGCTCGCAGCCAGATCGATTAGCCATGGAAGACTGAGGATAATCCTTGCGACGCGAGAGACCCTCGCGAGACTCGGGATCAAAAGAGAGCAATCCTTTCCCCGGCTGGTCAATCTCGAGGAAAGGTCCTCCTTTTTTTCGTGCGACGTGCGCGGTCTAGCCGAGGGCGAGAGAGGGGAGGAGGAAAAAGGAACGTGCTTTCCAATTAATCAGTCACGTTAAGCATTCTCGGCTCTTAATGACCATAATTAGCTGTACATGCTTGGCGCGAGCACTGGAATTACACGATTGACCTGTGCTATAGGCCGTTCTCGGAGATATTAATGAAACGTTGGATGATCTAACCGATCATGATTGCACACTTTTTGCGAAGCGAAGATGCGACATTTTTCCGGGTATAGCGCTGAGCTGGTAGGGTGTGATCGTAGCGATCGGTACGTGATCTCGAAGTCACCTGGCCCCGAATGTGTGGCGTTCAGTTTCTTATACGGATTGAATCGTAATTCGCCTACGCGAAGCGATGTAGGCTAAGTGTATCAATAGCGAAACCGGCGAGCGCCGAACGTCGCGCAGAAATAGAATTTTATCATTATCAAACGACGTCGTGGCGTGTTATGCAACACTATGATCACTTAATATTCACACGTTTCGTTTACACTAGCTGTGTCGCGTAGGTATGCGATCCGCGAGCGGGGACGCGTTCGCTGCGCCGCAATTTCGCACGGCGCTCCACTCACGATTCGTGATATCGCACTTTCCATCCCGCGGGGGAGATAGATTTTCGAACGACCGAAAAGTTGCAAAAGCGCGGGAGAATAATTAGTAATTCGAAGGCGCGAGTGTGCAACTCGCGCGGTATTGCGCCAAGAAATGCGGCGAACAACTTTTCTTTGTGATAGAGACGTAGTAATCGCGACAGAATGCGTCTTTTTTTTTCGAGCGGGAGTTGCTTCAACGCTGTTCCCTCGTGCCCGTAATTAAGTCGTCAAGCGAAATACGCGGAAGAATGCGGGGTTATTGTCGGGAAAATAGCGTTTTCCATGTTTCAGCGAGCCGCGCGGTCTGCTTGAGGGGTATAGGACTATTGAAATCTTGAAAAATCGATTTTTTTATTATATGGCACTTATTGTTTGAAACATTTAAGTTGCCATTGTTCAATGGAAGCCACGAGAAGGTGGTGAGTATTCTTCCATCGGGAGGGGATGGGATGTGATGGGATTATGTTAAAGGATAAATATTTTGTCGTATTTTTCAGCGTCTTTTGGAATACATGACCGGTTATGAAATTACTTATTTGATAATTGCTACAACTTTTGATTTGTCACTGTATGAATAGATTTTAGCTTTTAAATGAGACACTGTATCCGCTGGTATAAATGAATGAAAGTTTCTTAACAGGCAACTTAAAAGTTTCAACTTTGTTAGAACAATTACTAAATAAATGGTCAAATATTCGTTTTTGTTAAGTGAAATAATTTTTATTAGGTACTCTTATATCTGCGCTGTAAGCACCCAAAAGGTCATTTTTATCAGTTTATTAGTTCAACAGTTATAATTTTTGGAAAAATAGTAAACAGTATATTTCAAAGAGCTGTAACATCCACAATTTTTGACATTTCGAAAAATCCTTCGAGATACGTTTATACACCCCTAAAGACTACAACATATCCAAGTTGCACCAAAATCCGAAATGTTACTCCGAAAAGAGTCCGACTTTGCGTGGAATGACCCATTACTTGTAAAATCGTACATAAAAAAACTGTGAAAAATGCCCGTATGGTGATTATTTGGTATCTATGCGATCCAACCGGCAAGGAATCGTCGATTTCAGTCGTTCAATAGTCCTATACCCCCTTAATTTTCGGTGCGAGCGGCTCGCGTGATCCGAGCGCGGTAAGGGTGGTTGAGTAATGACTAACGAGTAATGCGCCGACATAAGTAAGCATTAAGTAACGAGTGCCACTCACACGTGCACACAGCGGCCGCGACGCGACGGTGCACACTTCACTTGTGCACGAGATTACGAGCACGGTTGTCTCGGTTGATCATGATGTTCCTTTCATTCAGGGCCCCGATTAACGATCTGCAGATGTATTTAACGAGTCTAAAAGCGGCACTGTGGTGCACCGAGCCGCTCGCGAGCACTCCAGCTCCCGATATAACCTTCTCCGTGAACTCCAAATCGATCTCCGTCCTCCGGAACCACCTGAATTTTCTCGGCCAACTCGAAACAGGAATTTCACAATTTCCCGGCAAATCCGAAAGCCCCGCGAGCGCGGCGAAGAGCGCTCCGTTTGGCCCGAATGAAAAAGGGCGATCCCCCGGCGGATGGAGGGGCACGGGAAGGGGCCACAGGAGAGAAGAGACAAAGGCGAAGTGGGAAGATCGGCGGTATCGGCGGCGATCGCCTTGCTAGCCTGGAAATCCAGTTACTCCAGCAGGGGCCTCGAGACAATGCGCGCAGAGAGCAACCTCGTGCAATGCCGCCTCGGGAGAGCTGGTTGGGTGAGCGCGACGAAAATAACTCCGGCAGGAGAATATTACGGCACTTTGCAATGAGGAGAGACCAATGAAAAGAGAAGATCGAGCCCGCGTGCTGGGCGAGCAACGAGGAAAGACAAAGAAGCGGAGCGAGAAGGAGATTCGATGCGGGAGAGAGGAAACGAGAAAGAGGGACGTACGATCAGAGAAAAAGAAGAGAAAGAGGAGGAGAGCGATCGCTAGAGTGAGAGAGAGGAGGGAGGAGGATCGCGTGCGTGTGCGTACACGTGTACAAGCATGTCGGTGCATACACGATAAGGCGAGAGGGACGAGGACGGTCGCGGCGGGAGGGTGGCAGAGGGTTAAAGGAAGACAGAGAGGAGAGAGAGATGGTCGCACGAATCGACTCCGCGGACTCATGGTGAACCATTCGAAACCAGCGGTTCGACCGGCGGTCGTCTTCTTTTGGTCCGTGACGCGATTGGCCGATCGGCCAATGACTGGTTCTTGGCACTGGGCACTTGGCAATGTGCACCGCGTGCATCTCCCCTTTCCACCCTCCCCCGCCCGCTGAAGTGCACTCGCGACGGTGTACAGTGCACTTCATTGACGGCCGCAAAACTGGTCCACCGCGCGCGGTATAAAACTCCGTTAGAACCAGTTCCACGCGAAACCGGGCTTAACTCCCTCGTGTCCCGGCTTCTGACGGCGAGGGTTTTCGTCAGGGACACATATGGACGTGGCAAACGGGGTGGAGGAAATTCGCGAAAGAATCCACCGGCTCGTTAGCTCCCCGGTACTCTCCCCAATCTCGCGTTGTGTCGAATCAAAAGAGATACTCGGAAAGAATTCGGCCGGGAGGGCGCCAAGCTCCGGAGGAACGATCTATTAATTCTGGGTTCGGGCGACAGACGAAAACACCGAAGATCAAAGGTCCTCTAATTGGCGGCTGCGGAGCGCCGGTGGCGGCAACTCGTAACGATCTCGCGCTGTGGGCGCGAGCAGATTTTTGGGATCGTCGCGACGCCGCGCCCATCTGGTTGCAATGTGCACCGACGGCGACGCGACGTCGCGACGGATGATCCATGATCGAGCGCGCGAACCGCGGACCGCGAGCACACTTGCCTTCCCTTTCACGTACACGCGGTTGCAAAAGTCGCACGAATACCGGGAAATCCTGGCCGATGCCAGTATGTCTGCCAGCTCGATCGTACGAGCGCACACGGAATCGTCCGACCGATTCCGATTCTGATTCCGCGTTTCCTAGACGGAGCCGCGCGCGAGGCCAGTCCCATAAAACCGTAAACGTCGATTACGCAATGATGTAATATAATAATTGATATTGTCCCGGCGACGAGAGATTCCGACAGATAGAGTTTCTTATTGCTTCGCTGAAAACACGCTCGCGACTGATACTCGGCGGGAGCGGACGTAAGTCGTGCGAGTTATCTTTGATTTCTGACTTCTTTCTTCCGCAGAAGTCGTACAAATTCTATTTTACTATACTACCGAGGGTGGTCCAAGAATTTCCAAATTTTCCGCCGCGAGGGCCACCCTTCTGTGCACAACACCTCGTAGCGCTCGTCGGCTCTCGGAGAAGTAAAAACGTAACTGATACGAGAGCCTCGCGGTTTGTCCAGATCTCATAAAGATATGCTTATTCATCCTAATGGTAGGTTGTCGACGTGGACCACGCCTCTATCAAAGTTGCCGGTATCCACAAAGAGCCTCCGCGAGATTTTCTTTCCGTTCCCACCATTCTGTGTCCGACGAGTAATTCTGCCTCCTCCTTCCACGCCATTCCTGAAACGGAGTGGTGGTCGGGGACGGCGGCTTCGATATTTCACGGGAGCCGGTCGGCGGTCGATGTGATCCTCCGTGTCCGCCGATCTCGTCGGGCACTTTCCGTTGTTACGCCGCGATCACGGTGTTAAAATAAACGCCGTCGAAAGAAATGGCTCGGAAGGGTCGAAAGCGGTGGGAGATCATGAACGAGGAGGAAATAGCAGTAGAAGGGAAGGAGAGGACAAAAAGGAGAGAAATGCCGGCGGAAAAAAGGAAGAGGAAGAGGCGATGAAGAAAAGTGGCGAACCGGCTGGCCGCAACAAACTTGAAGTAAACCAAACCTACCGGTCCTACCGCTCCCGCTACCACTACCACCTACCGAACTATTATGTACCTACAACAGGTCTATATCTGGACTCTGCCTCGTCTCTCTTATCCGATGCGCCGCCGCGTATACCGGAATAGTGAAATCACCTACGTTCCCTGCCCTCCAGGGCTTTGCGGGTGTTCCCCCGACTTGCCTCCGCGCAACTCGATACCCTTCTGGGCCAGAGCGCGGTCCCAATCCCTTCCGCAGCCTCGCTTCGACTTCATTACGAATTAAGAACCGTGAAAGAACTGAACGACTATCGTCCGTCGAACCGTCCAACCCCACCGAATCACTCTGCACCTGAAATGAAAGGCAGAGTCCCCGCGGCCGTGCCCGTGCTCCGATTCGCCGATGACTAACGCGCCCGTTACTGGCTACAGAGAAGGCAAGATAATCCCGTTGATCCGCGTGTAAACCAAAGATCCATCGAACTTTTTCTCAGGGCCGCGCGGCGACGCAGCTGCTTGCCTATCAACTGTAATTAATACGCGATCCCCATTCGCGCGGTTACGTAAACCGTGGGCAACGAAAGGGGAAAAATAGCCGGGGCGGGGGAAAAAGCGGGCTGGAAGGGAAGGAGCCCGGTGTCGGCCGTTGCTCGCGCGAATCGATCGATTAAAATCGCCAGCGTGCTGGCCGAAGGTGACATAATCCGGCCGGACCGATTAGAAATTCTCCGGTGTCGCCTTAATTGACGCGATTACATTTACGAGCCACGCATCAACATGACCGCTCTGTAAATGAACGTGACACGCGCCAGCAGGTGCTCGTTCACACGCGGAACCACGATTACGGTGCATTCGCAATCGTTACCTCAGCGACAAAGAACTTGAGAGCGATTCCACGGTCAGCTTTTTCCCCTGTTGACCGGCGGTTCGAGGAATCGCGCCACCATGTGTTGTGCTTCGAAATTATGAACGGCCGACTAATCCTCCCGGGCGACGTAAACGCGGCTTTTTACGTTACGCGTTGCCTACGTGCCGGGCGAGGCATTCGATTGGAATTTGTTTTTGTTTTGGAGCACTTGGGTGTTGGGCTGCGCGGCAACAGCCGTTGTTTCCATCAGTAGGCTTCTCTTCCTTGGGAGCGGTTAATATACTTTCGAACGTAGTGTACCTGTACGAGAGTAAATACTGCGCTATCGGCGAAAGCTAAATCCATACAAACACTATATAATAATATACGAGAGTAGAGTACTGCGTACTTGGACGTGCACTATAGGTAAACTTTGCGTATCCTAAGTTCGCGAGGACAGCCTGAATAACCACACTGCGTTCCACATTAGAGCGTACTCGTTCCGCGCAGGGATACACTGTTGATTCGTAGTAAACCGGCAGGGAAAGTGCTACGACCAATCGCGTGTGTCAGATCCGTGGGAGCTGCGCAGCTCGGTTGCGAATCGGTAGGGGCGTTGGTACACTCTTATGTGGAACGCAGTGTAGATCGATAGGCGACCGTCTGACCAAAGAACGCTTATTTCCCTTCCTGCAACTTGTGTCAATGGGGCAGCAAGTGGTAGACACAGAGCGAACCGGCAACCACTGAAACGAGTCTTCTCTTGATGTGTTTCAGGTGGCTGTTAGAAGTTCAGGCTGAAACCGCGAAGAGCACAGACTGGCAGCAGTATGCCCGCAATATAGCGTTCAACCACCGACGATCTTCTCCGTGAAGTTGCTCTGCCATGTTGCTTAGGTAAGATTAAAACGCAATTTTTCCTTGATTGAGCAACGTGTGTAAACGACCTCGGCAGCGGGACGATTAACACTGGCCAGTTATCATTATCGCGGTAACGTGCACAAAGTTGCGGTCCCCTGTCCTCCCTCTTTCCCTCGGGCGGCCGTATCTTAAAAGTCGTGGCAACGCCGAGCGAGAAGGGTGTTAGCACTGTTAGCCGTTTGAATCGTTGCAATTATAGAGAGCGAGAGGGGCACGAGAGAGCGGGAGCGGGCGATTTAATATCGCAGCGAGGAACGACACCGCGGCAGATATTCTAAATGCGTGTTATCGTTTGTTGGCGTACTATTTTAATGTGTTATCTCGGTCCACGTCCGCCATGGAACTGCAAACACGCCCGTTCGACTCTCCGCCGTTCCTCCACGCGCTTTTCAGCTCGACGCGAGTATGCATACCGTGCACGCGTGTGTTGGATCGCTCACGCTACAGATACGCGTTCCACCGCGAACCAACGCGACTGATATTCAGATGCAAACAGCGGGGACGCGCGATGCAAGAGAATCGCACCGAGAATTACCATTCAACTCTATCGGCGTTGCCTCGGATCTTCTCGACCCTACATCCTCCACTAATACGTCCAGTGAAATTAGGATCTGTCTTCGGAATACATCTCCCACCAAGCTAAATTTTGGTTCGAGCCTTTATTTGGTCTTTCGCGAATATCTCGTTATCTAGCAGTTTTGCGATAAAAATAGTTATTGTACAATTTATAGTTTAGGAAATTCTCTACAAAAAAGATGCTATGAGTTCTTTTCGTAGGAGTGATGAGAACATCAGCAACGTCTTGAGAGTGTTTCACGTTGATGTTGGCAGCTTCCGATTTTTGAGACAGCATAGCAATAAACCTACTCTTGTTCTTTCTATTCGCTCTACACGCGCTATATCTGTTGATGCTGGCGTTCTCATTACTTCTACGAAAAAAACTCATGGCACCTGTTTTGTAGAGAATTTTCTAAGCTATAAATTGTATAATAACTATTTTTGTCGCAAAACTGCTAGATAACGAGATATTCGCGAAAAACAGTTGTTTTTTTCAACCCTCTGTAAAATTTTTAGCGGCGGTCTTTTATTGTTTAAAAAGCCCGTACCAAAATTCAGCTTGGTGGGAATTATTCCGTAGATTGGGCAGATTTCCGTCTAAATTCACTGGACTATAATGATAGTTGATAGATCGTTGGTACAACGGACACTTTGGCTGACTAATGCCACCGATTGAAATTCACGTGGCGGGAAACGTGTTAGAGTTAAAAAGTCGAAAGTTGGGCGCGTTGCGCGGTTGTAGCTATTCGCCCGGGTACGTTGCGGAATTCCGTGTCGGGCGAGAAGTTAGGACGACTGGAACAGGCCGTTTCCACTGCCGAAATGCTCGCCGGGGCGCGCCAGCGTTAAAACAGCTCAACAACGAAACCGCGCGCATTTAAACGTGTGTCTTCGCGCGATCCCCACAAATGACCGTGTGTAACTTGGTGCGGCGAGGCAAGAAGGGCCCGCCGGCGATAAAACCAGTCACGAACATTGTATGCAGGGAAAACACACGATAGCTGCTTCTGCGGAATTCTGTCGCACGCCTGTGTACGCTCCTGCACGTGCACTAGCCTCTGCCCGCCTGTGTGGATGCATTATACGGAAGCGTGGAACAATGCAATACCATTCATGGTAAAAGAAGAAGCGGTTGAATCACCGCCCTCTTAGATTCTACAGGGTTACTCATGCGAAACGTGCCCTCGATTTTGGAGCAGCCAAGGCGCTCCTCGCCGGGTGGCCGGGCTATCGATTTCTTCCCCCGAAATCCTCCTGGGCCTCCGATATCTTGGAAGAAGCTGAACGGTGCAGTGGATAACTGCAGGGTAACGCGAAGCTTTCGCATTCGTCTATTCCGCCGCCGTTTCGAAACAATCAGATCCCCTTTCCGCAGATGCTATCGCGCCGTTCTCGAGATTAGTAGGTTTCCAGGCGACAATTACAGCCTCCAGAAGAGGGAGGGAGGAGGCGTTAACCCGATGGAATTTCAACGCTATCGGGGAGGGAATTTATAGAAACGTCAGGCTTGTAATTACGAGGCCCACTGAGAGGGGGCTGGGATCGGAATTTACAGAATCATAGCAATTGATACTAGCGGCACGCGCCTCGATCTAGAGATACACGCGTCCGCGCCTCGTGATTTACAGCCTCGTTGTAATAATCATTTAGCGAAACGTCCTGGCTGCAGTCGATTTCCCCGGGACGGCGGTAAAACCGCGCTCGCACGGCCGGCGATTTTCTACTGGTTTCCACCGACCGTTGGAAATATCGCGATCGTAGCCCGCGAGGGAACTGCGAAATCGTGTGTTTGCTCGCCTCGGTGGTAATAACATTGCGGTCTGCGAATGGAAGAGGGAAATAGTCCGGGCATGTTATAAAGTTACACGTCGATGGTAACGCGATACACTGCATCGGTACGAGGAACAGTAGTTAGAGATCTCTGCGGCGGGGAAAAAATCCGGTGGCGGTGAAAACGCCATTGGATCTCGATACGTCCAGCCGCGGATAAAATGATAAAATTGCTGCTGCTTAGCCGGCCCGCGAGTCATCGCCGCCGCCGCGAAAAGTGGGCGCGATAACTCCGTGTACTTGACGACTGCTGCTTTAAATTGCCCGATCCCGGCCGTTTGCTTCGCTGATCGAGGCAACAATCCGCGAATCCATGTGATCGCAATGTTGGTCGTAATGCTAAGTAATTTCCAGTGGAATGAAACTCGGGGCATCGGTTCCGAACGATGGCGATCGCGCTACATACTCGAAAAATTTCTCTGTTCTCGCAATACACGCGCACCAGACCACACCTGCCGTGCCAATTTCACTCTTGACGGACTTTTCACCAAATCTCCACTTTCACTGCCGTAGAAACTTCTTCCTGCTGGAGAATAGAGAAAAGAGTTTCCTTTGCCCGCTTCGACATCATCTTTGTAAAGTTGCAGCCCCAATTCCACTGGCTGAAACCAGAGCCGATGAATTATTCATCCTCAAACAGCACGTCATCGCTGTGAAATTCCGTCCGCTGTTCGCCTAGGAAATTCCATTCTTCATCCTTTCCACTAGCTCGATGTTACAATTGCACAGGTGCGTCTGGCACGCGGAAGATTCAAGGACCGCAGGAAGTGTTGGTAAACGGTGTCTATTAATAGTCGCCGCGCTGATTTTCCAGACTAATGCTATAGCCGATGTCAAGTGGCGCGCTATCGAGCTACTCGAGCTGTCAATCAGCCCCGTCTGGCAACGTCTGATCTATCGGACGGGAATTAATCGGGGAGAAAGAATCTACTCGCGACGATCGCGTTGGATTGTACCCTTGCCCTTCCCCGCGAGCGCCGGCGCAATCAGAAACTGAAATGAACAAAGAGAGCGTGACGGGAATTTTAATTCAATCACCTAATCGAGATCGGACACTCGAGTTTAATGGGTTCTCGAACGTGCTGGGGAAACAGAAACGGGCGAGCCACGAGCGTGCTTGCTTTCGTTCGCGATTCGTAATAACAGATTCGCGTTATGCGCGTATAAACGTCGTTATACTCCGCCTAGACGGTGAGTAATTTCTGGTCACGCTGAATCGCGGCAATTACAGCGTGCAGCTCTTGGGATCACGCCAGACGTCCACCCGCGACCGCGCACGCGATTCGTTGGATTATCCGTCGCGCGCAAGTGGGTCGTTGGATTCGAGGGAAATTAAGAAAACACCGGGGGATCGGCGACGATCGCCGCTGGCATGGCTGCCGGCCAACTATTTCGCGGGAACGCGAACGTTTATATGCCCGTTTACAAGCCGCCCCCGCTCGGTTCGCTGCCCAACACGGTTCAGCTGATCCCTATCTGTTTGCCCGATCCCCCGAGCGAACCGTCGTTACATTTATAACGTTCTCGTTCGACCCCTGAATCACCGCAACGTCCACAAACAGCGAAGGAAAGCACGGGGGTGTTCGACGATTGAAATATGAGGCGGAGTTGGACGCCGGGGTGATAAACGGGTGCTTGGGTCGATTTTGGTCATTCGCGGGCCATCGCTCGTTGCCGTCCCGGGTATTCTCGGCCCGGAGTGTTTAGTCTCCCATATTCAGGAAGTTGATAGAGTTCCGCGCTGCTCTGGCTCTAGTGTGTCTGCACATGGTGGAAACAAATAGAGATCGTGTCCTAAGTATAGCGGAATATTTCTCATTTCGCTGGGGATTTTGAAATGGTGCCAAGCACACGACGAGGATAGCTATCAGTCAGAGTCCCGTTCCGCGGCTGGGAAACGGGCGAGCGCGGAGCGTCGCTATGTAAATCGATTTTGTTCTTCTTGGTTTCTAACGCCGGGCCTCGCGAGATTTTTCCTCCGAGGATGCCACGCGCGGCACGCTGCTGATTTCCTCTGTATTGGGACCACGGTGGTTTAGGAGCGAGCAAACGTAGTCGTTAATCAGTCCCGAGCCTGATTCGCGACGTTGGAGATCAGGGCAGAGATACATCCGCGCTGAAGACGCTGCAACATTTCACGCTTCACGGTAATCCCGGCTGGTATCTGCCCGCTCAGATCAGCTCAGATAGCCTCGGAAAAATCCGCGGGCTTGAAAAAAAAAAAACGCGCCATTAACTCTGTGGCAGTTTCGCTCGGCGCGCTTCACTTAACGGGCTTGTTAGAACGATCGGCTCGATTATTAGAATAAAATGTATCGCAACAGTGTAACAGGAATCCCTGGTCCCGTTTAGCTGGTCGTGTTACTGCTGCCACTGCATCCTGCGACTCGCGTGCAGGCTCCCAACGTTCGCACAATTTACACACTATGCTATTTAGAAGTAATGATCATTATTTCGATCCATCTGGCATGTAAGCCGCTGCCAGTATCGGTTCTGCAGTCCTCGCGGCGAACGAATCCGCGCGAGGCGATACGAGCCGCTTTTTATAAAGTCACCTTACGCGTAAAAATAGCAGCGGTTATTTTTAGCGTTCATTAAGTTCGCTGCAAAAAAACAACGTACACGTGGCGACGACGTACGCGAATCCACGCAATGTTTGCATCGTGTTACTGCCTCGCTCTTCGAGCTCCCCAGTCAATTCATTCGAGCATCGGGGCATTTTTGCACGCGCAGCTGCAGAGAAGTAGCAACGTAATTCGGTTACCCTTCTGCGTTGCCATCGGTCGTGATTTTTCGCAGATAAAATGCGTGGGCGCAGCTCGGTGCATTTGCACATAATTGCAACCGTGCATCCCACTCGAAGTTCGGTGGCAAAACAATGCAAACACTGGGGATTTGCATAGCACCTTTTCATTAGTGTATCGAGAACAAGTATTTCCCAGGTGAATTTGTGCGTCCGGACCCTCCCTCTCGTTCATCTCCGTCGATATTCGGTGCGAGGTAAAAGGGACAGGAATTAAATCATGCAACGAAACTTGCTGGATTTTTGCGATTGGCGAGACTCGAGCACAGCGTGAATTTATCCCTAAACACGCAAACTCGATTAATTTGTATCAGGATCGGTGATAGATTCTTTGCATCCTCGGCTTCCTGTCTTTCTCGTCGACACACCGTTGCATAATTAATCGGTGGAAACGGGTGAATTAATAGACCGCTGGGAGACCTAGTAATTAGCGGTCTTCTTATTTCCACGGAATCGGGCTTTTTACGAGCTCTCTTGCGCGAACATCGCTGCCGTTTCTGATTTATCTGCGCTCATCTTATGTAAAAGCCTAACTATTAATGTTCGTATTTAATCTGACAGGCGTGTCTGTTTTATTTACCGCGCCACGGTTATCGCTCCAGTAGGATTGACGGTTGATCGAAGTAGATTGGCCGTTCACTAGCTAGACACGGCGGATCTTCTGTCGTTGGACAGTGGAGTCCTATCGATTCGATGCAGAAATCATGGGATAAACGTGGCACTGCGCTACGGCGGCGGGAAAGTTAACGCCAGAGCAGGTCGAAACAGACAAATTAACGCATAGCGGAAAGTCGTCAATTAGTGTCAGCGACGAAAAGACGCTGACGCGTGGTACCTATTAATATTCATGGTGATTCGAAGTACTAATTAAACTGACGAACAGCGGAGCAACGTCGCGAGATTTCTGCAATTTACACCTGCCAGCTCGAACGTACAAACGCGTACGGAGCAAGCTGCAGCCACGTGCTCCATTTCGATGTGAGCGGAAAAAGTGATTTCGCGGGATATTGATAGTGTACACCTCTCCTACGCGTACCATTCCCTTCGTGGGGGACCAATCGATTCTTTGCAAAGATGCTCACAGAACTTGGTGATGCTCTCGACCTCTATTTTTCATCTAGAAACATGTTCTCTGCTATGCACTTGTTGCAAGATCCAAACCTGAAGACTTTTAGGTGCATCACAGTCCACGTTCCCCAAAATCCAGACTCAGGCAGAGGCACCGATGTAAATCGCGGTATAATCCAAGTCTAATAGTCGCGCTTAAGCTACTGTTGAAACGAACTTGCCGTTCGCAGCGATTTTTCTAGCAGCCACGCATACAAGCGGTGAATTGTAAACGATACACGCACAGGAGCGCGCGTATCGAGGTATCCTGTGGTGACCAACGGAGCCACACCCCTGAACGTTTACAGTAGTAATGCGATATATTATATCGCCACGAAACACTCTAATGTACTGTGTAGCCTGCGATAATGACAATACCCACGCGTGCACATCTTGTACTACATATACGTGCGCATATCGTTCTTCAATTACCCCTTGTAACACGATATACCGTGGAGACGAGGCGCGTTAGTACCCGTATTACACGTATCACGTGCGGAAAACAAACTGATATACAGGTGGACGACGTGTCCGCAGGAGCCATCCAAATATCAATCTCCACCAATTCTCCAAAACGCTGCACCTCGCGTAGATATGTAGCTTTCTCCGAGTTCGATCACAGATCTGCGATTCACGCGGCGAAATCGAAGAGGTACTCATCCCCCTACAGGGCCAATAACGCAACGTGGTCCAGGAGAGAGAATTCCACCGGCGAAGGACAGTTATCACTGTTTATCTAAACGATATGCACCGAGAGTGTTGACCCTGGGTTGCGTAAACGTGCGCCACCGATCTGTACTCGAGGCGATTCCACTTCCTGCCCCGAGATATTCCCCGCCGCGCGATCTGACCGGCGAAAACGGCAGTGGAAACTCGCTTGGGAGAGGACCAGTCCACGATCCCGTGATTTCATCGAGGAAACAACTGGTGTCTCGAGAAGTGTCACGACGGGAATAGCCGTTTTATGGGATCGTTCTTGGTTTTGTTTGACGTCGGTGAAGCGACGTTGACCGAAGTGTGTCAGCTGATCTACATCTTAATATAGACGGCGATCCCTAGTTAGCTGCTGATTCGCGGAATCTGCGAATTCAGTGTGTAATACACAGCTCGATTTGCTTCTTCCCTTCGCGGCCCGCTGCGCGGTCCAGGCACCGGCGAGAAGTTGAGGAAACTTGTGCAGGGGTCGACGGTGATTTAACGTTTTCGCGCGAGAGACGCTGTCGACTTATCGGCCTGGAATGATTTATCAGCGGTAACCGAAGGTAACGGCATTGACAAATAATGTATGCGGTTCGACGAACGTCGCTATTCTTAGCGTTTTATCGGGGCCGAATTTGCTTTACGTATCAGGCCCGCGTTAAAGAGACCCTGTTTGCTCTCGCAGCCACGCATCTCCATGTTCCACGGCTTCGAAGATAGACTGTATTTGACTGGAAAGATCACGATCTTACGTCACACAGAATTTTCCATCTATTTTCGGGGGAGAGGGACGATTTACTACGAACAATCGGAATGCTCATTTCTATCGCGATGTAAGAAATATGGACTAAATTCTTATTTTCATCCGATTCGACCCGGTCTACCCTATGTAAGTAGGCCCCGCGTGTAATCTCCACGTTTCCACGTTGTATCAACAGAAATTAACGACTAGGTGGGTCGTTCGTTATCGATTTTCTTCCGACAGGAACGGCACGATTCGAGCAATACGATCCTACTCGCAAATATGGGCGCGACGTCGTTTACAAAAACCTCTGTCCTCTCTTTTAACAACGCGACCCTGGTACGCCTTAAATCATTCTCGCATGCTCGACCACTGTCTACATTACGTCGATACAGTTCCTCCATTAGTTACATCCGTAGAAACGGCGAACAAGCTACGAAACGCTCGACAAAGCGTATCATGAATACCAAATGAGATCTCGAAAAGTGTGCCAGCGTGTACTCAGCGGCGCAAGATATTCCCGATCAATTAACGTCAATCCCCCGGGTTTTATCGCCGATGTTACGTTATTGACGACTCCTCCAATCTTATTAGATATTCGAAGGATTTTTATCGCGCCGGAGAAGCACGTTTGGCGCACGTATTTCGAGAATCCTGCTCCAGAGTGCCAAACGCGCTAACTACATCCTCCAACAGCGTGGCAAATAAATGCCACACGATAGCCGTCAACAGAATTCTCGAATTCCACCTCGAACGTCTCGCAGAAATCCTGCCGTCGATCGAGAACACCTTGGTAGCCGTGATCCCATCGACTTTCATACATTCTGGCCAGGTCGTCCAGGAGAAGAACAGATCTCTCGCTGACGCAGACGCATGACACATCGGCGGCATAAACATTGACGAAAGCAATTGCCAGTCCGCCGTGGACCATTCAGAAGATGCACGGCTCGAGGAAAGGCCCCGAAGACGAAGATTGCCCGCTGTTCGCCGTTAATAGCGCCGATTCGACGTCTCTGTAAATCGCACGTGGCGAACGAAATCGTGGAGAGATCTACGAGACCCCGTCCCCGTTGCAGCGTGATGCGCGCCGGGCCGTCGAGAGGACGTCCCTTTGACGGGGCCCGTGCCAGACGTCAGATAAATCCCGCGGTTAGGTGACTTTCACCGACAGCCACAATTAAAGCGGCCGGCTAGACGAGAAGGGAGAGACGTGGAAAGTTGGAGGTCTCTGGTTGGTGAACGACACCATGCATCATCCGGGGAAGACGTCTTTATTGTTGCTGCGGCCGTTACAGGCTAGCTATTGGACTCGCCTACGGAGCGGGCTCGTTACGTAATTGCAACAGGTGTGTCCCCAGCCACGTGTTCCCGCCGCGTTTCTCGAGGCCTGAACGCGGAATCGTTCCGTGTCGTGAGACGATTGCGTTATTTTTCTTGGATCGATCGCGTTGCGAAATGGCACCGAGCACGTTATTGTCGTCTCGCCGGCTTCCCTGGCTTCCACGTGTATTAATAACGCGGTGATCGCGTCGTAGTTTCCGCTTCGTAGAAGTGCCTCAAGATGATCGCGCAGAGATGATCTAGAGACGAACCGATAGACAGATTCGCGGTTAAATCATCGCCCAGTGATATAATTGGGACAGTTGAATTTTGCTCAGCTAAGCTAACAGGGGAGCATCCCGAATCTGGAAATTCAAAAAATTCTGAAACTTCGGGAATATGTAGGGAGCTTCCTCCTGATTACAAAGCAATTTTTGTTTGCTGCCCAAATTCACTCTAAGGGGGTGGAATTGACCCCTGAAAATCCGATTATTTTCCGATTTTGTGTTATAACTCGTGAACTCTAAAACAATTTGTTTACCAACTGATAGCTCTAATTAAAAGAAGGAACTTTTTTCTTGGAACGTTTTTTTATCTCTTACAGTTCGAGAGTTATAACACAAAATCGGAAAATAGCCGCATTTTCAGGAGTTAATTTCACCCCCTTCGAGTGAATTTGGGCAGCAAATAAAAATTGCATTATAATCAGGAAGAAATCCCGTACGTATTCGCAAAGTTTCAGAATTTTTTTTAATTTTCGGCTTCGGGATCTTCCCTTGTAAGCTAACAGTCATCAAAAAATTTAATTTATAAAAGAGTCGAGATAGTTTCAAAATTAATTCAATATGGTACTCACATATGAGTTATTGCTAATTCGCTATATGGAAAAGATCTGAATTTTGTTTTAAAATTTCTTTCAAGCCTCTGTGTTTAAACCTTTCCCAATTTCTTTCGTTCAAAATTAGTCGCTCTCCAAAATTTGCTACCCCAAGCTGCAGCCTACTTAGCCTAAACAGGAAAAAAATGTACGTGAATTTAATTCACTGGATGTGACTTAGAATGACAATCGTCCTGATACCTATCCTCAGACGCATTTCACGCGAAACATCTGAGTACAGTGGCAAACTGATGAGCTTCCGATATCATCCTTGAGATCGATTCACGAGCGTTATTTATGTGGCCTCCGTAGAACGCTTCCTCAAAACCGATCCTTCGGGAGCGTTTCCGTGAAACGGAGCTCGATCTTGGTTCCGCGTGCGCGGAGGTGTTCTGTATTGAATCAAATCGATCGAGCTAAGTGGAGGATAGAGTCATTCGGAGTGGCTTGAGGCGGTGCTTTCCGTGGCTGACTGTACCGGTGACGTAGTATTTCCTGGAGATCATTGATATCCGATCGACGAGATAATAGCTTAGCGCGTGACGGATTCTTTCCCGAGCGACCTGACTCACTTTTTAATCTGGGCGTCCAGGAGCAAGGCCGGCGACGTGATTAATCGTGGATGGCTTTTAAATTTTAATGGCTCGCGTGTGGGAACAGCGCACGCGGTGGTCGCGCGACGGAAAATCTGGATGTACAGGAAGACGTCGGAGTTGCAGTCGGCGAGCGGCAAGCGAGTTAGGTACATACATATATCGTTTTAGGGATATCAGTTATTATTAGCCTCGCGCAGATGGCACATACGATGACTCAGGCGAATAAGTGCTGGCTGATGATAAGTGCATTCAGCCGGGAAGATAGCGTCGGAACGGTACTTCTATGTAAGTCAACCACTTGTGTCTCGTTCCACAACTCTTAGGAATTATTAACAGTGTGGCCGGACAAGTTGCTAAAAATACGCGAGTCGGCGATAACATCGGTGTATTCGCGGAGAGCAAGGCGATAATATAATAAAAGTGGAAGTCTGAGATCGGGGGACCGTAACTAACCACCGCTGGGGAACGTCGCTGTTCATTGATCTCCTGGGTACCTACGAGGCGCATTCTTTCGGAAGAGTGCTTCGTTTCGCGCTGTGCACGTGAACTCCTAAATAAAAAAAAAAATGAAACGCAGGAGAAAAAGAATCCATTGACGAAATGGCTGGAAAAAGGTTCGTACTTGGAAGCCGATATTATCGGGCGACTTTAGCTTGTCGACGAATTCTTTTCCTCTCAGCTGTCTTTGCGAGTGTCTAGGAAAGGTAATGAGAAATGTGGGGGTGATTTTGAATTGCAGGTGAGCGGGAGGGAGGCGGTGCTGAGCGGTGGCGGTGGCGGCCATGCGCCCCGGCCTGCCAGTACAGCCGAGCCGCCGCAGGCCTCCCCGTCGCCAGGAACTCCATCAGGAACACAACCGACGGCACCGGCACCGGCAAGATCAACAGCAACAGCAGCGGCTGCGGCCACGGCCGAACGGCAGCTGCTCGCGGGCCCTGCTGGTGTTGCTGCTGCTGGCCAGCAACCCTCTGGTCCTGGGCGAGCCGCCAGGGTTACCCGGGGCCGAGTGGCAGCAGGCCCTGTCCAGACAAACGTACCCAAGGTCCACATTCAACAGAGCCATACCACCGAAGAAGCAGCACAACCTTACCATTGGATACCTCACGGCCATCAAGGGCGACCTCAAGGACCGTCAGGGCCTCGCCATCTCGGGCGCCTTCTCCATGGCCCTTGACGAGGTGAGCTTTTCCACGCATCTATCGAAATTCCGATCCCTATCGTTAGCGAGTCTAGGAAGGTTGACAGCCACGACACGAAGCTGTGCCGTTCGTAACAGGAGGATATCGGTTTGGGAAAGGAGCGCTCGCCCCGTGGTCCGTAGCGGGGTCCTAATTGCGGTAGCAGGTCCCAGGTTCCCACGGCGAATCCCCGGCTTACCGAAAAGTAACGTCGGCAATATCGCGGGCCCCCTGTCTCTCGGGGTTTTTTCCTCCGGGCGGTCGTCGCCGCGGCGTTCCACGCTCTGGAAGGCTCGATAATTCATTCGACGAGGATCGAGCGTAAGGCGAATGTCCCAATTTCTGCTCAAGTCCCGATTTCTGCTCATTTCGTATTTTTCTTATTATTGTAAGCACCATAGTTTGCACCATAGTTGCAACAAAATAATTCTAAATTATTTGAACATTTATGCGAGTGTTCACGAGGTGTAGATTTTTGTACTATTTTTAATTATTTTAAGTAGAAAACAGGTGATTAGGTTTAGGGTCAAGTGTTTCACCGTCGTGTCCGCATTTCTACTCACCAAAATTTTAGTAACATTACCTCACATTTTTTGTTTATCATTATTTTATGCTTTACTGTTGCGTTATAAAACATCTCCATAAAAGATGTAACTTATTTTAACCTGAAAAAGTAACATATTACGTGAGCAAAGATTGGTACAAATGGTGAGTAGAAATACGTACATCGCTATTTTTCGTGAGCAGAAATGCGGACATTTAGAGCATTATATTTAATTACAAATCACTAGTAGTTAAACGTCTTGAAATATCTTTCTTAAATAGTTTTCGACTGGTTGATTTATTATTAAAGAATTATTCAATTACTTTGCAAATTTTGATCGCAAACAAAATTTGTACACCTTCCTTCTGACGAGTAACCTCTTAAATGAGCAGAAATTGGGACATTCACCTTACGCGAACGGTCGCGCGAGTGCCTGGAACGGTGGAGCGATGGAGCGCGCGCGAGCAGGGACCGTGAGATCGTTTTCGCCGGCCGCGGCGCGGCGCAGCGTGGCGAGCCTCTCCCGGGCCGAATAAGAGAAGAAAAAGAGAAAGGTGCGCGCTGCAGCGGGAGCTGCAACGTGCAGAGTGACCCGGCATCTCTCCCCGGAGATGCCGATTCGTGCGAGGGTTTAAAAATACAAGACCGGCATTATTCGCCGGTCCGCCCACGCGTCCGCCGACGAAACTGCGCTCTCGCAACCGTGAGAAGAATTCGCTCGCGATCGAGAAACCTTCTCCTCCCTCCGTCTCCCCCGTGCCCTTCACCTCCTCCTCTTCCACCTTCCCCTGCTTTCTTCGCCCTTTTTCTCCCAAACCTGCCTCCTACCCCAAACCCCGGCGCTCTTTTGCGACCTGCAACCGTACGTAACCGCGCGTACAAGGAAAGGGCCGCGGAACCTCTGGGAATCGTCGAAATAACCGGCCGATCGTATCGCCCCGGACAGCGTATCCGGCTCTACTTGCAAATAACAAGTTACGTCAAAGATGGATTGCGGTTACGCCGATAATTATTCGGGGATATCGGTATCTCGGCGGGGCGATCACGAGGGGCCGGGTTGCTCTTCTCTTCGGACGCGCCGCGCCGTGTTCTTCTCGATCGCTGCTTAAGGATTTCACGCTCGGTTCGGTGCTAGACACAGCAAATCCCACGCTTTTGTAACCCCCGCGCTATTGAGGTCCAAATGCACGAACTACCAAGCTTCGAAGGGTCCCAGCTAACTGCGGAACAGCTCAGCGTGGCAAAGGATTAGCTTCGCGCAAGAGGGATCCTCGAAATCGTCGCCCTCGTGCCACGACTTCCGTGTTCTAGTTTTGGGGCGGAATTTCGTGTGGTCGTAACGAAGGTAACAGGTCGCGATCGCGTAACGCGCGCTCAGCCAGCTCGAAAGGTGCAGGAAACGAGCTTTGCGCCCGTTTATTTATGTACTTCGATATGCCACGCAAGAGTAAGCATCGCGATCGCAATGTCGGCCTCCGTGTTCTCGCGATTACGATAAAGCTCGGTTCACGCGAGCTCGCGATACCGCGCCGCGGGGAATTTTATTTTTATATCGAACACAACCTGCGCGTCTGGCGATCCAGCGGCTATTTTCGGTGCGGGCTCGTCAGGCGAGACTTTTATTTCGTATCGGTCCTCCGACAGCCGACTTCTCGCGAGGAAATAACGCGAGGACGTATTTTTAGCTGGACGGTGAAAGTTCTCCCATGATCGGTGGCGTCAACGTCTCATCGTGGCCACCCGAGTCTAACTTTATATTCCACGGTGGTCCGCGACTGACCGGAGTACTTTGGACTCGAAACTTGATAGTTTTCAATATTCCAATTTCGTAACCCGAAGCACAGTTCGATAATCAGCTATCCGAGGGGCCCGCCTGGTCAGCGAAGCTGTTCCCCCGAAACAGATTGCGTAACTTCTGGCTTCCAATATCGAAAGGACTCTGTCATTACTTCTCATTGGAACTTGTGATTAAAGAACGTGAGTATCGCGCTAGATGACTAGCCCGGGACATGTGAACCGAGCCTAATGCCTACCTGTCCGTTCGATTCAATAGCGCGCGCAGGTGCACCTCTTGTCCGGCTCGCTGTCCGGGGATATTTGCAGAGAAAAATGCTGGAATTCGCTATGACGCACTCCCACGACGTAAACTAGTTTGGCCGATGCTGCGCGCGCGAGATTTGTAAATAGAACGAGTGCATTGATTAGCGATCTCGCGTGCAATGAAACGTTCCCGGGCATTTTTCAACGCTTGAGGTGGTCGCTGGTACCCGGCCTCAGTGAATCATCCGAAATGATTTCACTGAGGCGGACCGTGGACGTTGGGCTGCTCGTTACTCCTCCGAACTAAATCAACAGTCATACCTAATTACGCCGCTCAAAAGTCACTCGTTTCCCTCTTCGGGCATTCGCTCTGCAATTCCCTACGATTTGACTACCCATACCTTGAATAACTCAGCTCACGGTATCGGACTAGCGACGCGCCGCGTCAATTCCGGTAGCAAAGTCGTTCTCATCGTCTCTGAAGGTTGGCATTCAGCTGGGCACAGCCTTCCACGACCGGACGCCCTTCAATTACTCGAAAATAAGCTGATTGGTAAAACCCTGCCAGTGGCAACGACGCAAGTGGACGCCGCTGTTACATTGTTTCATGCTCGGACAGCTCTCCAGAGAAATCCTCCATTAGCCTAGTAGTCCAGTGAAATTAGACGGAAATCTGCCCAATCTACGGAATAATTCCCACCAAGCTAAATTTTGGTATGGGCCTTTATTTGGTCGTTTTAAACAATATGTCAAAAGTCCCTATCGATCGGCTAAAAATTTTACAGAGGGTTGAAAAAAAAACAACTGTTTTTCGCGAATATCTCGTTACCTAGCAGTTTTGCGACAAAAATAGTTATTATACAATTTATAGCTTAGAAAATTCTGTACAAAAAAGGTGCCATGAGTTTTTTTCGTAGAAGTAATGAGAACGCCAGCATCAATAGATATAGCACGTGTAGAGCGAATAGAAAGAACAAGAGTAGGTTTATTGCTATGCTGTCTCAAAAATTGGAAGTTGCCAACATCAACGTGAAACACGCTCAAGACGATGCTGACGTTCTCATTACCCCTACGAAAAGAACTCATAGCATCTTTTTTGTAGAGAATTTCCTAAGCTATAAATTGTATAATAACTATTTTTGTTTCAAAACTGCTACATAACGAGATATTCGCGAAAAACAGGCCCATACCAAAATTAAGCTTGCTGGGTTTTATTCCGAAGACAGATTCAAGTTTCACTGGACTAAGGTGTCCTCCGTGCAGCCAACGTTTCACATAATTGACGTTCGCCTATCTGCTCTGCAAATGTCACAGTCTCAGAGACATCTCTATTCGAAGTGAGTGCGGAACCATCGTCTGCTCGCCAAGGGAGTGATCTCGAAGCCCTTCCCGGCTACGTGTACGCGCCAGACGCATCTTATTATTCGCATTCCATCGGACGAATTTGGTCATCGGCGGGGCAGGTGCAAAATCAGGAATGCGAGCCATCCAACGGGAAGAGCAATGATTTTTTATAACGTACCTTTGGAACCGTTTTAACGGTTCCCCACGGTCGCGGCTGGGCGAAGCTGCAAAAATCCGCACGTTCACCGCCCGTCCATTTTCCCATTTCATCCGGTGGCTGACGCGTTGCGTAGGTAATACCGCGCAAATTGATTGCATCGCGTTTCTAATCCGTTCCCGGGAACAATGCGTGAGCGTAATTAAGCCATCGCGTCGGCGCTCTTTTCCGCGGTGCACGCGACAGATCAGGTCTAGAAATCTTGGGAAAACCGATACATTCCTTGCGGTACGAACGGCGGCCGTTTCTAGAACCGGACAGTGAAGGATTTATGCGGGGACGTAGTTGCGGCAGGCCGGCTCAGAGCAAGGTTACGGTCTTCGTTAAATGATCGAACTTTGAGTGGACAGAATTTTCTATCTCGATCGGCACAGTTGGAATTTCGAGTGGTCACGCTGCGTGATCGAGGAAGCCACGTTTGTCGAGTCAACCTTGTCGTAGGCGTGAGCCATTTGGTGCGTTGAGCTTAATCCTAAGCAGCTCAATTGGTCGAAGCGATCGTCCAGCAAACAAAGGATCCGAGATTCTGATCTCGTGTCCAGCTCCTTGATCGGCCAATTTTTGAACCCCTGTGCAGCGAAGGATTCAATCTGTCGCTGGGTATGACCTTTCGCCATTCGAGTCGACCTTTCTGCGGAAATAAGTACCGCGCGCGCTGGTGACGCGAAACGCGGCCTGCAAAAGGATCTGTCGGCTGTGCGCGAACTTTTCATCGACGCCGCAGGCGGCTGTAACTTCACCTCGCATTGCCAGGCACGTAAATTGGCTGGACGCGGAGAGGTGACTCTACTTGGAAAAGCATTGTTTGCTGGAATTCGAATTTGCATAATAACCGTGCTCTCGCGCCGCGTGTATGATGTATATGCAAGAGAGTCGGAGAATTGAACTTTAATCGACGCTCCTACGGGCAGAAATCACCTTCGAGATGGCAAAGAAATGTCACTAAAAAGTCAGCACCGCGGCTGAGGAATTTATGCGTACCTTGAAACGAGTGGCAGCAGTCGATGCTGATCGGCGGGGCATTGTTTCGACCAAGCTGCAATTGTTGCTGCGTCCCTTATCCTACGCTATTCCTGGACCCGTGATTTATACACCCCGTTACGGCGTCCGTCATCATTACGACGAGAATTGAATATTCATGATCGAAGTTATGGTAACGTAATTACCAGGGGCCGAGGGGCATTGCTGGAAACAATTAAGGGAAACAAACCGTGCGCGACCGGCGCATGGCAATCGGGAACGAGCGTATCGTGGGATCGTCCAATTATTCTAATTCGGTATCGTATGCCCAAAGATGGGCGGCCTCGTAATGGCTTGCATAACGCATAACGATTCACGTGGGACGACGTTAAATTTGTCTCTCCTACCGAGGGAATTGGAAAATCGAACGCGTCGGACGTTTACGCCCGCGACTCGTCGCGATCTCAGTATCGAGCGTGGCGTTTTCACGTTGGCGTCTCTTTCTTCTTGCAGATCAACAGCGATCCGCACATACTACCGAACGTGAGGCTGGTGATGCGATGGAGCGACACGAGGGGAGAAACCGTGGAAGCCACCAAGGCAATGATCGATATGATCTGCGACGGGGTTGGAGCCTTCTTTGGACCAGAAGGCTCGTGCTACGTTGAAGCCATAGTCGCTCAGTCCCACAACATACCCATGATTAGTTATGTGAGTACTTTTAAAGCTATTTAAGACATCCAATTCCCTTCTGATTGCGATTAGTACTGACCATTCCATAGCTCTGCACCCCGATCGTCGTAGGATCCTCAGAATAGGTATCGTAAATTGCTGTCACGCGAGCCTCGGCTTCGACTTACCCTGCAAGGCTTCGTCCACCGTGAGAACAGCGGGGTTGCAGGACTTGCAGGGTTGACGAAGGTGGTGTCGAATTTGCCCGAAGTTGACCGTGGAGCGGTTCAGAGGCGGTTAACGAACGCGGGGGAGGCGGATGTGTGCCGACAAATTGAACACCCGCGGCGTGACAATATAATTACGGGCTGCTTCCGCGCGGCTGTGTGTGTGTGTGTGCACGCGTTTCGTAGCTTTCGTGCGTGCGACGTTAGAGGAACACGCGATGCCTGCGCTTCGGGGCTTCGGGATCGACCGGCTGAAAAATTAGCATCGCCGCCCCGTTCACCATGGGCCCCTCTGTCGATGCTTTTAGCCACGCTCTTTGTTTCGGCCGTAACGAAACACGCGAGCCGGCATTGATCTCCGGCTGGGGGCCCAATTCATCTTCGCTCCGAGCCCGGCAAAAACGAGGACTCGGAGATTAGAATAGCTGAGATCGAACTTTGCTAGCACTAGGTTACGCCTTGCGCCGTGTTCAGGCTATCACGAGGTCTGACTTATCGCGGGGTCCGGCCTATCTTAAACCGTAGATTATCCTGGGTCCGCGACTTCTAACACACTCGTCCGACCAGGATCTAGGAACGCGTTCGTTGCGGAGCGAACTGAATCTAACCGGTTAAACTTGAACGGAGTGGACAAAGCCTATTTCGTGCAAATCAGATTCGACGTACTCCTAATTCCAATTAGTTCCAACGGGGTTCGGTCTACGGATCTAGCTTTAATTCCCGCGTACGTCCGCTCCTTCCAAACATTCCTGTCCTAGCCGTTAAGTACCCCAAGCTCACAACGGGCTGTCGATCGTAATGTATTCATGGCGTCGCGGCCCGATGGAAACTTTGGTACCGAAGGTTATTTATGGAAGAAATTACCGGGAAGCGGGCGCTTCGAAATGAGCGTCGTTTACACGCGGCAATTTAGAAAACACATGTCACGAATACGCCGCCTATTTTTAACCGGTTGATCGGTCTGCCCTGTCTGCCCGAACGAGTCGAGTTCATCCTCTTCGCCCGAGAATCCTCAAAGAGGTATTTCCGTGGGATTCATTGACCCTAGCGAGTCCCATGAATCCCTAAACTCTATCGAAGTTGCTGCCACGACTGCTACAGCGCACAGTCGACCCCGAGATGACCGACTCGAGGGCTCAGAGGCTCCTGGCGAGGCTGGTTGGCCGTTCCACGGAAAAGTCCGCTCGTGTGGCGATCGTACAACGTCGTCCGCAGGTGGAAAGTTTCGCGCGTCGCTGACGAGCCACGACGGCGCGTCCCTCTCCTCGATGAAATTTAGCCCACGCGGTCACGATCGGGTTCCATCCGCGGGAGGAATCGCTGGACAGTGTACGGGCGGAGAGGCCGGAGAAGAGGTAGAAAGAAAAAGGAGAACGACGTTTCCTCGATGGAAGTCGTAAGGACGGACTCTCGAGGACTCTCGCCCGATTCCGGCGTCTTCGAATATGAGAAAGTGGTACGCGGACGTAAAAAGGCCTCCAGACTAATTTATGTTAATTGGAGATCGTAAGAGAATGAAACGGACACGCGAGAACGCCGATCGTTTCGCCGGGGAACGGAGCAGGTATGGACGAAGGCGATCAGAGGCCTCCGCAGACGGCGGTAGTCGTCGCTCGCCGATTTTAATCGTAAATATCGGCCCTTCTCTGGAGCACACGACGGACGAGGCGCATAAGCAATAAGGAGAGCCCACTGCTTCTTACTTTCACCTAGTTTCACTCGTTAGCAGGCCCGGTGGACGCAGCGCGCTCGCACAACGGGGCCTACTCTCCGCGCGGCCGTTCGTTGTTGGATTTCGGCGAAGCTCAGGCTTTATCCTCTACCGCCGGATATTTACGCGGTCTATATTCGCGTTTCCGACGGTTTATTTTCTGCCCGCGGCGAGTATCCGCCGACAACGGTCTCCCGACTATTTCCGTCGAATCGCGCGGCTCTCTGGAGACGCTTTTAACTCCCTCGTCCAAAAGTAGCCGACGAGGGGAAGCGACGATCCGCGCGAGGCTACTTTTTCCAGATGAAATTGGGTCTGGCGGGTCCGACACGGTCGAAGCTCCCAGACACTTCGCGGACCTGCTCGCCTGGGACAGCCTGTACACCAGAATCACGGCTACCCATTTAGGTACATACCTGTAGGTGGACACTGAGCCTGAATGCCCACCTATGCGAAGCTCTCGTAACGAGCGGTATACGGGTAGCACGGGAACCAGTGGGAACTTTCGATAAGTGAGCCGAGGAGATACTTGGTGCACGTGCACACGCGCTCATCCACGCACACGCGCCTAAGCGAATGCACTCGCGCGGGTCACTGCATCGCGGTTAGTGCAACCACCTGTTGATTGCACCGGCGGCGGAGGCGATGACGTCTCCGCGTATCGGAAAACTATCGGGCTGCTGGAAAAACTCGGCGCATTCGTCAAAAGGAAGAAAGTCGTCGCTTTCGCGCGCGGATCGCGTTAAAAGCTGGTAGCCGTTGAAGCATCGCCGTGCATCTGTCTTTTCAAGCGTCCTGCGCGTTAACGAGGAAGTAAAAGTAAGATTGCGCTGCGGTAACCCAGAATCCGCGGGGATCGTTGAAACGTGAAGTACGGTCTAACTGCGTGCATCGTTAATCGCGGCGGAACGCAGACGGATCGCAGAATTCTTTGAAGAAGGAACGCTTGGACGCTCGGTATTAGAAGCAGCACGCTAGGCCGCATTCTTGGCGGACTGTATGGGCTATCACGAGTACCAGTCCGCTTCAGAATCTGTACCAAGATTGCCCGCAATTTCGCGTGCAATATTGCCGAGGGTCCGCGCGTCAGCGACTCCACGTCGAATTACCCTTCGGGACCTTACGTAACTCGATTTGAAGCATTCACTCGGCAAGCAAGACGCGCTGAAACTCGAGAGCCCCTCGGTTCTAACTGGCGACAATGTTTCGCGTGCTGCGAACCGCCGCCGCGAACGCCATCAACCGAGCCCTCAGCCTGTCCGAGCGTCGCGAAAATCCCACACTCGGCTGGAGCGGCTCCCTCGTGGATCGCGAGGCCTCCGCGGGACGCGAAAGAGTATTCACCGTGTCATCCTCCGTTCACCTCCGCCGTCGAATCACCAATTCAAATCGGCCGCGCGCCGATGCTTCATCATCGGGTGGAAGTCGGACGCGGGTAAACAACATCAATTACGGATATAAATCGCAGGACGCTCGTGCCACACAATGGGGGTGGCGGTTTCGCCGAGGGAGGCGCGTTAATCCGTGAATCGAAAACGGATTAAATCGTAACGATCCCGGCGAGCGGAGAGGCCCGAGTAACCGGAGCCGGTCGCGGCTCTCCCCGCAAAGGAGCTATATTATTCCATCGATGGCGCATTTGCATGAAAACTGCTGATTCCCCTGACCTTCGCTGTCTATTTATAGCCGAGCCTGTTGATGCCCCACGCACTCGAACGGACGCTTACCTGGTCCGGCTTGGTGTCAGCCCGTCGTTGTCCTGACTCGTCCGCCTGACACCCAGCCGCGCTCCGTTCCCTTTACCTTCTGCTACCACTGCTTCCAAGGGAATTAACGCGTTTAGGGCCACTCCGAACGGGACGCTCGCGTACTTGGCAACGATCTCCAACGCGTTCGCGCGCTTTCGGTGCCAGGAAACGTGGGTGGAGCAAGCTCTCTGTACCTCCAGCAGATTCAAACGCAAGTTCCTCCGTTTAGGTTCTACGAACGGATTTCGGCCGCGAAATGGTGCAACGGTGCATCGTCGAGCCTCTCGGAGATTCCCCGCGCGTGTAGGCGTGACGTAGCATCGCGATACTTTCATCTTGCGCAATAACCAGCGTAATAATAGCGTTTCTGCGGTAGCTATCGGTCCGGTAATAGCGGACGGTACATTTCTTCGGCGTCGGCGATGCATTATTTATACACGTGCACGTGTATGGGAAAAAGTTTAATTGTGACGTTTGACTCGGCTCGCTGGTGGCGCGGGGCGAGCCGGCGGGGACGCTGACACGTTCGACCACTGGCGAGAACGATTATTCCACGCCACCGTTTCCTCGTCTCCTCGACACCGACCCACATTATATATCTCTCTTTCGAGTGACGTTACGTGATTTCCACGATGAAGTAATCGTCGGGCTATCTTTAGCAACGCGCGAACAACGAGGATCGACCATACTCTCGATATCACCGTACAGTCACCGATCATCCTCTGGCATACTCGCCAGTGCGCTCCGGCCAGGGAAATGTCACAAAGAAATCCCAAGCACGAGCCTGGCTTTCGCTCGTAATTCAATGGAACAGATCAATAATTCTGCCGTCCCTATCTCCCTAATACGAGCGTCCTATAGTGACAGAGCTGATCACTCCTGGCCCTCGCTATTCCGCTACCTGAATCAGCTAATCGTACTCCGTTCTCACCGCGAGGCTCGCACAATTTACATACTACACTTGGAATGGAACAGTGACACGACTCAATAAAATGTCTGGCTTACGAATGCACCGTTCTACTGGCATCCGAAGTTCAAGGTGCCGCGTTTATTTATACCGCTGCCACGAAATCGACATTGTCACGTCTCGGGCAATTTTACCCACTCGATAACAGCTCGAGGGTGTTCCTTCCGCGGGTTATTCCTTTAATCCTTCGCGGAGAGGAGGATCACGCGTCGATCCTGGGCAGTCGGACTGTCAAGGCGTTTGTAATAAAAGGGTCAGTGGTAATCGCCAGCAATTTCCTCTGGAACGGCGAATCTCTGGCCGCACGAGATGCACCGGGCAGGTTGCACGGTGGGAGCCGGCGCGACGCGCGCGCGGGATCGCGGGCTAAATATGCTATCTTTAGAAACGGGGAACGCGGACGGAGCGGGTATGGACCGTGAGAATACCGGTTCCCCGCAAAACGATACGTTTTGTTTGCTACATTATCGCCGGGTTAAATATATCGCGATAGCGTGAGGAATTTACGAGCCGCTGAACGCCATTGGCCGAGCCCGCTCGATAGGCCCCGCGCGATACTCTAAACGCCGTGATATTACGTAAAATTAACCCGGTGCACGAGCTCGCGCCTCGTCGCAGGTCCTTTCGCGTGTCTCTTTTCCTCGTTTTATCGGGAAATTGTCTGCACGCGCACACATCGATTAGCCACGCGGTTACGCAAGGTTAACACGGGATGACATAACGCTGAGAAATTCATCGATAATGGCAATCTCTCGGGCCGAGTTCCGCCGAACTCTCGTCGCCGTAAGTCGCCTGTCGGTTTGCGATTCTCTGAAATCTCGAATACACTTTGCGGGCCTGCCTCTCGAGCCTGCCCGCGTCGAATCGTCTGGCCCGGCCTATCCGCTACTCGGATACTAGAGAACCCGCGTGGAAAATCCAATAGACACGGTCGAATTCGCGGCAGTGTTCCACCGAACAGGGTGCTCGTTGTTGCACCAATCAGTTACTCGCGTGCAAGCGCAATTTCCCAATAACTGGGTCAATTGGTTTTTACATAACCAGCCAGTCGAATAGATGCCTGCCAGAAATCGTCGGCTAACCACCAGAAGGATATAATGGTCGGCGGCGGTGGTTCGAGAGTCGCAGAGGAGCGAGAGATCCATTCATCACGGTCGGGGAGGGGAAAAAAGACAACGCGGACACGTTTTTTACTGGAGTAAACTCTATTTTTAGCACCGCGGGGATAAAAGAGTGAACAGAGTGTAAGAATACTGGTTTCGCAGGCGACCAGGAGTCCGTCCGACTCGTTTGCACCGTCATTGTCGGCTCGTGTCCGCTTCTGCTCTGCCAGCAGGAAGAAAGAACGCGCGGCGGCGCTCCTACAACGTAATATCGCACGAACAAGATCAATTATTGGATATTTACGCGGAGTCCTTTGGAAGAGCAGCGCGAACAGAAAAGCTGCTTCGATCGAGCTTGAATTCTCCAGTCCTTCGATCTCAGCTTTCTCACCCTCCGAACCTTGCAGTCTCGGTGTTCCTCAAAAGTTGAAGCCAGACAGAGATTCAAATTCGAGTATCGTCGCGATCTTCTTCCCCAGCCTATCTTCATCGATGGCAGGCTCGACGAGCAACGAGCAAAGCTCCCAGCCATTCTAGTTTTCACGATTGTGTACCGTGGTGATTCACGGTGCACGCTTCGATCCATCATGACTAACGTGTTTTTTGACCTTGGCTTCGACTTGCTGTCTGCGTTCAAGGATCGCTGCTCAAATTAGACTCCCTTGACAGCACGCTCCGTATACTACTGGATCGAACTCGGAGACAGATTTCGGGGCTTTAGATTAGTCAGCCGAAGCTCCTGGGATTCGTACACTGCAACCATTCACGAGTGCTATCGTCCGCCACTGAAGATCCTTCTGCAGAAGCTGTTTGCACCCGCAGAAAACTTCGTTAGCGAGCCGCTCGAAGCGCGTACTTGTCGGGGCACGGTTTTTAAGCCTCTTCTCTCCGGCTTCGTCGTCGCGTCCTTACCTCTGTCGACACCCATGAAACGGCTAATATATCGCGAATAAATCGATCGCCGGATATATACCGCCTTCCCCCGTCTCACGGAATCAAGGCGGACTTTAAAGTAGAAAGCGGCCGGAGCGTTATTCCGACGCTGCCGTGCTCTTCGGTTTAATGTGGGTGCCGCCTTAAGTAACGACGACGCGGCTGGTTTCAGGCTAAAATACACTCAATTAACCCTTAATTGGCCGGCACCAATTATGGGCCCAGCGTACCGACGCGTATTCATTCGGTCAACAAGAATGTATGGTCGGCCGGCGTTGTTCTTCCCTCGTTTCACGAGGCGCGGCGTCGTTCGTGGCCTCCTCTGGTACGCAGATAAACGAAATTTCTTCGTCTGCCTCATCACGGTCAGCTTATCCGGAGGAAGATTCGAGCACGTGATCAGCACGCTTTGCCATCTTGTCTCGCGAACAGACCCCAACTTGTCTCTATCTATCAGACGCTACAACTCGAGCAATTTTTATCTTCCCCGGCGGTAACGGGACGAGGGAAACGCCGGAATACGTCAGCCTCGCGCGGCGAATATAACACTGGCCGATCCGTTGCGCATAGATCATCGTTATCGCTGAAAGTTGCATGAAATATGTCACCGCAAAGTCGTCGCCCTGGCTGCTTTCCCGGCCCCTTGACAATTTCACGTAAAGGTCAAGTTTTACTGCTCGTGCATCACTCCTGCTCGCGATAACGAGACCGTCGGGCTTCCTGGTCCCGGTGCCAAGATCCGATCTCATTCCCGAACATGTTCATCGGCTCGATCATTCTTTGGAGTGCCTACCTAACCGGCGACACTCGCCAGTCTCGCTTCCGCGGTTGGAGCGATCCCTCGTTTAAGTTAATAGTCCCGGGGGAACGTATAACTGTGCCTCGATGATAGAATCGCGTGAAAAAGCCTCTATGTCCACGCGACGGAGCGTTTACGTCGAACGCTCCTCGCGTCGTTTCCGTTGACAGCCGGGGAGGCGCGATAAAAAGCGGCATTTTACGGCTCACTCCAGGCAGAACGATCCGAATGAGCGTCCGTCGTGCGTGGATCATCGTGAAATCTCGATCGTGCCGGCATAAGCGGTGGCTCCGCGCGAGATACGCGAAGTGCGTGCGATTTAACGAGCCGCGACGGCTCCGTCGCAATCGCCTTAATTTGTCGTCGGCTAAGCTCGCTCTATCGCCGCGTTAAGCCTAATGCCGCGTTCTAAATATAATTTCCCGCGACGGCCGGCCGATAATTTGCGGAACAGCTAGCGCGTTTGTTTACCGTCCCGATCCCCCGGGGTCGTAAAGCAGCGTGGAATTTTGAGTGGCGGCATTTCGCCCTCTTCTCTTTTCGTCCCGTAATTGCCTCGAACGAGAGATATCGGGCCGCTCGCTCGGGGATAGACAGAGAGGAGGCCTCTACTCGCGTGACGCAATTTACTGCTCGGTTAAGTACATTTTTAGAGGCGAGGCTCGCGGCGTTTACTTGATCAGCAAGGAATTCGCTCCGCGTTATTTCTGTGTAATTGTTCCTTGGATCAGAGGCGATCCGGCGAGGCCCCGGCGTTATCGCGACGTTCCGTGACACCGACAAAGTACACTTTGCACAAATGTGCCCGCTATCTCTGCCGGAGCGGAGCCTCCTTAAATTCGCGCGGATCCGAGCGGCCCGGCCGCGCGAGTCGGTATCAGGGTCGGTCAATATTTGCCGCTAATCGCGTCGCGAAAACAACGTAAATCATGTAGTATTACGGCGATGCGAACGATATTACAGCAACCGTGTTACAACGACTATCCGTTATCAGCGCGGAGCATATGTCCAAGTGTCTGTGTTTATCGGCCCGACTATATTTAGACCCCGGCGGTGGTATTGCTTTGTCGAGAAACGGCGAATCGAATCAAGGAAGGAGAATAAGCCGTTGTTCCTCCGCCGACTCTCGCGGCTGGAGAAAACCACGAAATCGGCTGGGGCGTTAATCGGTCCCGACGAGAGGTAAAAAAAAAACATGACACGACGATTTTTATTACCGTGACGCTTCAGCAAACAATTCCACGGACGCGCAGTGTAGCGAGTATATAAGAAAAAAAAATCAATTTTCCATTAAGATACAGTTATTTACATGTAATTGATATGTTAATCATATTTTTACACCAAAAAAATAATTTTTAACATAAAATAATTTAATAAAATATATTTTTGAACGTAATTTTTATTAGTTATTCATATCGCGCATACTTTTGTAAAATAAATAAAATATATATTTTTTTAAATAAATTTAAACACAAATTAATAACAAACGTATGAAACAATTATAAAAAAATAAAATTAATTTCTTAAATAATTTGTATTGAGAATAAACTTTAAATTACTCATTCTTTTTATACATCTTCATCACTATTAGTTGAATCTGAAGGAATTCAAAGCTCAGAGTATTTTCAAAATAAATATTCTAGCACATATTTGTCTAATTTTTCGTTTTATTAATGTATTTCTTCTCACGAGGGAGCACTCGGAAGCAGATAAAATTTACACCAAATTAAAGGGCATAAAAAGAACTAATTGTAGTCAAAATTTGAAAGAACCGATATGTTTCGAATTTTTTTAATTATCTCCAGAAGTTAGAAGATGCGCCAAAAAAAAAATAATAATTTGAGCCACTGGTACGTATCCATATCTTTAAATGCAAGAATTTTTAATTAATAAAACGAAAGAAGGATATATTTTGCTTATTTTCAAAAAATAAAGACACAAAGAAAAGAACTTATAAATACAACAAAAATGCAGTGGCTAAATATTTCCTATGTGCAGTCTGTGACAGCTTGCGTTTGATTATTCAACTTTAAATGTAATTACTGATCTTAAATCCTTTACTTATGTTACTAAGTTATGATGTTCTTCCCTTGGATGACTGTTTACTACCAATTCCATGAAATGAAATACAAAATTATAAAACTCAAATTTTTGCTTTTTGCACCCGTGCCGCGACACTGCGGGACGGTTGAGGAAAGGAACGTTGTTTCTTTCTCTGTCCAAGCCACTGGCCACCCGCTCGTCATCGGGTGCTGCCGTAATCGTGGTCACTTTTCGTTTCGAGGTGGCATTTTGGCATAAGTTGCAAGTACTCACAAGCATGGTGTCCGTAGTCGCGATTCACCGAAGCTCAGCGTCTGCATAGGTTCGGTAGTCGGATGCGAAATCGCGGCGAACGAATTGCGCGTGGGAGAGTCGAACAGCTCGGATAACGCGCCATGGAATATTGATCAGCCATTACCATGGAACGAGCGTTAACCGCGGTTAACACCGTTCGAAAAGGCTAATTACACCGAGTGACAGGGCGGCGCGCCGTGACTTCCAATTTCCAGCGGGTCAGGCCGATTCGATTGCCAGCTGTGCCCGCGCCCACCGTCTCCGACCGGGTCGGGAATTCTTGAATGGCCCTTCAGGTAGGCCCGAAATCCCACGGCGTTACGAGAAGGGGAGTAGCCGTCATTCGAGTATATCCACGGATACACCGACACCGCTATACACTACCGTGCCTCCACTAACTGCCTATGTTTATCGCCAGGCTATATTTAGCCTGGGCCTATTGCTTTGCCAAGCGACAGACTGAACGAACCCAGCTACAACCGACACGGCAGCACCCAGCATCAGGCCTGGTTGGCTGCTCTACGGCCAGCTTCCCATCCCGTGTCTCGTACCCCGTCCCATATACGAGCCTACACCATCCGCGTGCTCGCCCGTCTCTGCTCGGACCTGCAACCTGCAACTTGCAACCGGTGGTTCGTCGCAACCGAGGCACAGACACCCACCGGAGCAACCGATGCGCGTGGATCCGCCGTGTTCCGTTTTCTCGGCCCATTGCGCCGTCCCCGCTGTTCGATACATTTCCCAAGCGCGATCCACACGTTTCCCTCCCTCGTCTTTTCCACGCGTTCGACTCGGCATATACGTTGCTGATTTGCGATTGCCGATCGCTAGCATGGGAATGCACGCTGCATTAGGAAACCGATGGATCGGCTGGTCCAGAGATCACTCCCAAGCCTGTTTGCAAGAATGGAACGTATCGGAGGCGTTGGCGCCAAAATTCGGAGCCACGGACAAGTGGAATTTTTTTAAAGGTCATAGTCGTTTGTTCGCCCGCCCATGTACCAACGTATCAGGCCTCTCTAATTGGAGTAATTGATTCGAGAGGACTCGGGGAGACCGCGTTCCCCGCCGTCTCGAATAGCCCTGGTAGCGATTCAATTAAAAACTTTCCAGAAATAGTAAACGCCGCGGCGGCGTGGAATCGAGGGGGCGGTTAATTAGCGCGGACGGGTGTCTACGACCCTGACCGAACGCGAAACCAGACGCGGACGGTTAAAAGCCGGACCCCCGCGGTCCCGAGGAACGGAACGCCGGCGCGGACGTCGACTCGCGGGCCTCCTTCGACTTTTCGTCGGGCCGCATTTAATTTCCATCCGATTGTTTCGCCATTCAAGGATACAACGCCGCGGGAACGTGCACGCGAGCGCGCAACTATCGCTATTTGTCCGACGCTGCTATAAATAGACGCTGTTGATTTATGAATAAATGAAAGCACCGCCCTGTTTCTCTGTGCGAGGCCCCCCACCAGCTCGCCGGTCGCGATCGCGCCTGCGCCCGCGCGAGTCTCGCCTCTACGCATGCGCCCGTGCGTAAAGAGTTGTGTCCCCTCCGCGGCTACACGCGTTCCTCGTGAACAGGGCCGCGCGCGATCATTCTCCGGTTTAGAAATTTATTTTTAGAGGGGATATACCGTTCGTCGGGCACAATTCGAACACCTTTCCCAGCCGATAAATCTTCCGAATGAAACGGCGCCGATTGCGAAACCCGGCCGTCGCGTATCGGCCATTTATTTCTTTTCGGATCCTTTCGACTTTCGAATTAATCTCCGGCGAGAGATTCTCTCTACTCCTCGCTCGCAAAATCTTCCACTTGCACGCCCGCGAGTTGCGAGTGGGAACAGGAGGAGTGCCCCTGGTAAGGCGCAATTATGAATTGTAAAAGCGCGACCTGCTGGCGGCGCGCGGTCCGGCTTCGCGTTTCCTCAAATTAGAATGTATAATGACGCCCGAGTTAGTAAATACGCTCTATTAATGTTTACATCGCCGCGTGGCTGCAGTCACGACGCGAGGCTAAATATAAATACCCCGGTATCTAAATATCGTCCGACACCTCTGATCTCTCAGAATAAAACACTGCTCTCGTATCCGTTCTATCGCGCGTCCGACGCTCGTGCAGCGACTCCACCGTCCTATAGATCATCCGCTTTTTCCATCGAGTGTGTTACACTCATCGGGACGAAAGCGGGGAGGGGGGAGCGTTTCGCGAGCCTAAGCCCGAACTGCTAGACTTTGTCCCCGGGCGAAGGATCAACGTTTGGAGAGGAATGAGATGGCCTGACCGCAGGATGTTGGTGTCATCGTCACGCCGAGGTCGATCGTGATCTTTGGCTGGCAGTAAACCAGCGATTCCACGAGGAAAAGTCGACAATATCGTTTTGTGTACATATAATACCGACCAGGAAAGTTAACGACCCAGCGATTGAGTCACGCCGAGAGTTAACGTCCACCCTTTATCGCGAAGTTATCGAGTCAATGGAGCAAGTCAAGTGGATCGCTGAGTTTCTTTAAGCTTCTCTGGAACAGAAGATGCAGCAATCTCGTGACAAGTTAATCTAGCATCCGCGTAAGCGCAGATCCGCCAGTTGTCACTCTGCTATGTAATTCGACGGGGTAGCAAGGGGACCAGCTTGCTTAATTTCATCAGTCGGAAGGGGGGATGTTATTCGCCCAGGTTCTCCTTAATTACTCGTCGCCAGGTCACTTAATTGGCGGAAGCTAGCGGCGAAACGTCAGGCGCGAGAGCCTGCCGCTTTAGAGTCGAGATGGACCCGAAAACGGAGCCCTTATCCGAGATCTGATCTTCGGGTCGGGGCCGTGGAATCGAAAATAACGCGCGTTAACGGTATAATTTAGGATGTCACGCCCGAAACGGCCAATCAGCGCGTCCCACAGGGCACGAGGATTTCACGAGTGGGCATCACTCCCCGGATTGTACGAAAGAACGAAGCTTAATTGGCGTAACGGCGCGTCCCGCGGCCTCAAGTTCAATTATCTAATGTCGCTGTTACCCGGCTGCTTTCTAATTCCCTGGAAAGAATTCGCTCGTTCGTTGAATTTCTCTTCGTCCCTTTTTTGGTGTTGTTCGGGGTATCCTAGGGTCGTTAACATCGCGACGGTCGCGTTTCACCGATCCAAGGTGAAAGAAAATTGAGCTTTTCACCGCGCTTGGCCAGCGACCCCCGCTGGCAGGTATACCTATGTACGTGCAGTGGCTCGCGGATGGTGGTGAAGAGCAGGGACCGACGACGGAACGAATGAGCTAACGAGCCAGAGGATTATCAATTGATATTCACGATAAAGACCCGGTACGTTTCACCGGTCGAGACCCCCGAGAGAAACGAATTTATCTGCGACACGGAGCGTGTCGTTTGGCAACATCTTGGTGCACGTAAACGGTCTCCCTCGAGAACACTAATAGCCACCATTAACGGGCCAGGACGTGATCCGTTCACACGCTCGCGAATTCCGGGAAGCGATCTTTCCGTTCTGCCCGTGGTAGCCAGCGCGTTGTATCGGGAAGTGCTGGTATTTCTGGCACAACGTTACCGTTCTTGCTCGCCACCTTCGCTCGGGAGAGAAAAGTCTCGCCGCCGAGGGCGACTCCTCCGAGAGCCGATCGTGTCTCCAACGAGTCTTGCGATTCGCTGGACCCTCGCTTATATGTATACCTACCCCTGAAACCTTGCGTCAATGCGAACTCTGCAGCTTGGAAGTTCCAACGAGCGAATCGGACCACGGACAGCTGTCGCGAGTTAGCTTAGGTACATAGACGAGTCGCGCTACCTACTGAAAAGATTAAACGCGGAATTAATATTCCGACGCGTTCTTAACTTCCTTTCCAGTCCTCCTCCTCAGGTGTGACTTCCGTCTTACGCAAACAGGAAGGGACACGGCGAGAGTGAATAGAACGTTGTTCTCCAGGGGGGCACGCTGGGGCATCGTTAGTGATTTGAGCGCGTGGTTAGCGGCCGTTTCGCCGTTGCTTTACGTTCCACGGGATGAAACTGGCTCGAGGATCGCTCCATTGTTATTCAGGGGACAGGATGATTGTCGATGCACCGGGGCCCGACCGCCGCGGTGACGAGTTTAGAGGCATAATTTTGAGGAACGGCGCGGTTCGCCAGCGCGGCGGAAAGATGAAATATTCGGGCTTCATGTTTTATGGATGCCGCGAACAATTATAAAGCAGTAACATACAAATTTAGGGAGGACCGCGGGGAATCCACGATGAGCCGCAGCCAAGACATTCCTGCTGCCAACAGCTGACGGTAGCTACTATCAGAGCAAAACCTTTGGGTGATTTCGATTTTCAACAGGTTTAAAGGAATCTATCAACGATGGATACGGATCGTTCCACCATCCCTTATTGACCAATCCTCATCGATCTACAATGAATTATCCGCGGAGAAATGAGAAAAATGGACGTAAGCAGGAATTCCTCGATCGCTTCTCCAAAGGATCGCGAACGCATTGCACAACTAACACACAATCGGCCAATAGAGGAAAGGCCTGCGGTTGCAGCCCGCGGAGAGCACTCGAGCCTCTCTCGAGCTCCCTCAAGGTGGTCTCGTCTAAATATAGCCGAGTGGAGCCCAGAATAACAGCACGTCGCGAGCCGGCAATGACCAAAGCCCACCTCGTTCACCAGCCAGGATAAACCGACCAGGTTGGTCAGTTTTGTCTACCAGACCCTCGGCTCGTCCCTCAGCCGAGCGGCCTGCTCTGCCCTTAAAACAATACGATTCTGCATAGGTGCGCTCGTCGCCGTCCTCTTTGTTAGCCCCGCGGGCTCCGGGGACTGGTTCTCTAACCCAGACCAGTTTCGTCTACCGGATCATCGATCACTGGCACGTTTTATGCAAAACCGGGGGACACGGTTGCGTGGTCGCCTCGTGTCGGTTACCTACGGTTTACGTGCGATTGCATCTGCACGCTATCTGGATATTTAATCGATAGATCGCTCCTCGATCCGCGGGAGAGTCTGCTTCCACTTTGGAGCAGCTTAGGGCAGCGAGGATTACGAAACGGGAGATTGAATTGGGCAGGATTAGCTGCAAGTTCCCCTGATTCCTCCAAGGTCGAGGTTGCAGGCTTCGCCGAGCCGCCGATGGCTTCCTTTTAATCAAACGCGACCGGCTTTACGACCACCGATAATAATTTTGTCATTCCCGATGCGGCCCCGCCGGCTACTTCCGCCCGGGGCACCCGAGCCGGATCAATTTCGTTCCTTTTTTCCTCAAGCGACGATTACAATAATCTCGCTATCACGGTGCATAGTCAACTTCCTTTCGGCGAATTTAATGGCGACGCCGCGCCGTTGTCTGTCCACCGTGTGACGCCCGACGTCCGGTATGCCGGCTGGATTCCCGCGAAAACAGTCACCTCGCTTTCAAAGCTTTCTCACCGGCGTCGGCGTTGATCGCGTCCAATCTGGCATTTCGGGACGAAACTCCGCGGGCAAAAAGCCGTCTGGATTTACGATCACCGACGCGGACAGGGAGGGAAGGAGAAAAAAGACAAGGAGATCCCCCGGCCAGGTGGGTAAATTGTCGGCGATCACGACTTCCTGGAATCGTGGGAGGACGAAAGGACGATCCGAAGGGGGACTCCGCTCGATCTTGCCGCGCAGTAACGCGTCGCTACTCGCCGATAGAGCGCTTTGGTGGCGAACGAGATGGTAGGAGTATTAATAACGAGGATAGATTGCGAGGATGACTTTTATTTTCGTCGGCTGCAGAAGTTGCGAGATACAACTGAGTTGCAATTAGAGCTGGCTTGGGTTGAGACAGAGCAAATTGAGATTACGTCAATTGACGTCGAGTAGGAAGATTCCACGAACGGGGTGTTTGGACTACTTAGGTCCACGAGGGTCCGGCATCGCGACGTAGCACCTGCGGGAAGGGAAGAGGGAAGCTGACGCGCGGATTGATAAACTGAGAAAGTCGCGTTCCCCATCGCGTGACGGAGTCGTTGCGGGAACGATGACGGGTGACCGCAGAATCCGAGGTGCAACAATGTTACCAGGGAAGATTACCTGCGCAGCTGGTGGACGAGATGGGTGAGCATAAGTTCCTGGTTCCTGCGAAGTAGGAGGAAGCAGCGATACATAGTATGGAGGTGGGAAAAACAATGGAAAGTGGATCGTGGCCTGGCGACGGTCGCCACGGTTAAAGTAGAACTGATCCCCAGTTGTCACGTTTAATTTATATGTTAATGAGCGCATGTCACATTTGAACGGTACGGAGCAACGGAGCAACCGCCTCGCGCACTTCTGCGCGAGCACCAGAAGAGAGTTGCCCCGTTCATTCCACTCTCCTCCTGCCCTCCTTCGTGGTGGCTGCCACAGGTTTATATTTAACCGCGCGCCACACACCATGGCACCCGGCGCAGCCCACTTTGCCGCCTTACTCTCTTCCCTTCTACTCTCTTTCCATCTCTTATACTCTCTCTTTCCTCCTCCATTTCTTCTCTTTTCTCCCCTCCCCTGGGCCCTCCTCTCCTTGGGCCTCATCCACCTACTTCACCTTCCCCTTCGTTTCAATTTTCAGGCTTTCATTCTTCCTGCCGACTCTTTCCGCCCGCCTGTCGATTCCTCCGCTCCTTCGCGGTTTCCTCCGCGCCCTCCTTTGTGTTTTGTTTGATGACTTTGCCGCTGCCTTTTGCGCTCGGCGAGTCTCTTCATCTCTGGGGTGTCGCGCAGGTGAGATCGCAACGGGCCAGTCGACATCTGCTAATGACAGTCGAATTTTAGAGCGGATCCTTAAGCGTAGACTGCTTTAAGTCCCGATGGATCAATTTCGAAGGGCATAAGCTTCTTGATCTTAAGCTACTCTTACGATCAGTTTAAACATCGATCCGTTGCCCATCGTTCGTTAAAGCACGTGAACATTCTTGATTGCAGAAATGCTCGGACGACAAGGCCTCGAAGGTGACGACGTTCGCAAGGACCGAGCCACCGGACACGCAGGTGACGAAGTCGGTGATCGCGTTGCTGCTCCATTACGGATGGAACAAATTCACGATCATAACCGAGAGCGCCTGGTCGACGGTCGCCCGGTCGCTGGAGGAACAGGCCACCAAGAACAATCTCACCGTCAACCACTACAAGACCGTCGAGGACCGTCACACTTGCTGCGAGGAGAGGCTGCCCTGTTGTCAAGTCAGCGTGTGGTTCCAACTTATACAGGAGACCAAAAACATGACTAGGAGTCAGTCTCTTCATTTACGTTTCTCGCGATCGCCAAGGAAACCAGCGATTGGATCCATCCATCCACCGTCGAGGCCAAATTCCACCTCCAACCGCCGTCGAAATGTTTATTGCCTTTTTGGAATCCCACTTGCTCAGACATGGAACTCGTTTCACGTTCTTTTGGAAGATCCAATCGTTGTTTCTCTGGAATCGTTGATACTAGATTTAGCCATGTTGCATTGAGTTGTAACGCACGAGAAAACATACCTTTACGAAGGTATAAAGAGGATCGCGAATTTTGGAAGCCTTTGAGCTCCCGCGTGCGTAATGGGACCACCTTCGAGTACTTAGGTATTAAGGTGGCGCTTATTTATACACGTCGAAATTTGTTTCCTATTTCTTTGCTCTCACCCCCTAGAACGGTTCCATTTCATAAAAAAATTCTAGAAAATTAAGTGCTCTTTTAATGTTATTTGATAGAAATTTCGATAAAGCTTGCCATTTTTGAGAAATTCTTTAAATCCAAACCATTGATGAATTTCGAACGAATTTTTATGAAATGGTAACCATACTAAGGGGCGAGAGTAAAATGAATCGCACGTTGAAAATAAGGGCCACCCTAGCAGGTATAGACACAGAGAGCTCGTGCGTTACAGTCGAGTAGCTTCGTTACATTCCCTTCGTGGGATAGAGTACGATAGTTCCGTTCGATGATCTGACTGATAATCGCACGGCTGCTCCGTTTCGTACGTAGCAGAGAACAAGCGTGAAAGTCAGTTCCGTTCTGGAAATCGCTCTAGGTCCCGCGTATTCGATTCCACCGTCGAGCCGGCCGCCTGCGGCGTTGCGTTTAACGGAAGCGGTAAATCTGTTCGCAGTTTACATATTCCTGGGAACGGCGATGTCGCTGATCGACATGATGAACTCGATGCAGAATCAGAGGCTGCTGGACAACGGGGAGTACATGGTGATACACGTGGACATGATGACATACTCGCCGCGCGAGGCGCAAAAGTACTTATGGAGTGAGTAGCCCACGGGCCTGATCCGACCATTCGTAAAATTCGACTGACCCGGTTCAGAGCCGCGGCCGTCTTCTTCCTTCGCGGAGCAAAACGTCCCTCGTTACCACCGTCATTTCCGTATCTAATCCCCGATTAGCTAAACGTCATGGGTCAAGCTCGGACCACTCGTGACCCGCTTTCCGACACGTGAGAGTCGATCTTTATGGCCACCGCCTCGCGTCTGTCGCGATTGTTTCAAGCAGATGGTCCCATTCCCCCCGAAAAGTACGTCGCTGTTCCTCCGAGGTAAGCCTGTTGACGAGTCGCTCCTGTTCCAGAACCGGAGCACTTCGACAATCTACGCAACTGCATGGAGCCAAAGGACTTCCTGAAAAGGGCTCGCTCCCTGATGGTGGTGGTGTCCACGCCACCCACGCAAAATTACGAGGAGTTCACGAAGAAGGTCCGAGAGTACAGCAGCAAGGAGCCCTTCAACTTTGTCATCCCCGAGCTGCTGAGGAAGTACGAGAAGGTAGACTGTCTCGGAACCTTCGCCTCTCGACCAACTCCAATTTCGCGCTGTACCTTAATCAACGAATCGCTCTCTTGTTCCAGTACGTGTCGATTCACGCCGCGTACCTTTACGATTCCGTGAAGCTGTACGCCAGGGCCTTGGATCAGCTTCTGCGGGACCAGCCGGAGCACACGCTCGACGACATCGCCAGCAACGGCACTCAGATCATAGAGACGATTATCAGGAATCATACCTATCAAAGTAAGTACGTATAATCCGCATCAGGCGCACTCTGAATCGCTCGAGTTAGCGTGAAGTGGTACTCGATCGTGCCGATGGAGCTTTCGATAAGGCTAGATCCGATTAGAACGAGCGGGCGCGAGCACGTTTTGTTTACATACCCTCGATAATTGACGGGGAAAGATCCTTTAACTTCGGAGGAGGGAAGGAGGCTTTTAAACTTTTTACGCTTGCTCGCATTGTGAGATAAATAGACAGTCGAATTGAACTAGGCTGAAAGGGTGAGCACGGTGCTTGTGGTATTAAGAGGTGGCTCGCGTTCTCCAAAACAGGTGTCAGCGGGGCGACGATAAAGTTCGACAAGTTCGGCGACTCGGAGGGGAACTTCTCGGTGCTGGCCCTGAAGAAGGACCCTTTCCGTCTCAACAACTTCTCCTGCGACTATCAGATGAAGCCCGTCGGCCAATTTCAACAGGGTGAAACACTAGTGAGTGAGTTGTTTACAGCATTCTTGCCGAATCATTCTCTATCGCGTTCGATTCACCCCCCGACTACCTGCACTGCAACTACAAAGCGCCGCCGACAGCGCGAAATATAGAAAAACAGGATCGATCGATGTCGCAGGTGTACAGACCGTCGGAGGCCATGGACTGGCCAGGCAAAAACAAACCGGAAGCGGAACCAGGATGCGGTTTTCTCAACGAGCATTGCCCCAAAGACGACACGCATCTGCGTAGCATCGTGGCCGCCGGCGTGCTGGCTGTTCTCCTCTTCTGCGCCGCGGTCATCACCATGAGCATATATCGAAGGTGGAAGATAGAGCAGGAAATAGAGGGGCTCCTGTGGAAGATCGATCCCAGCGAGATACACGGTTATCCTCATCTCGACAACATGATGTCCTCCCCTAGTAAGGTAAGAGCACCTTCCGTTGCCTCCGCTCTGCCCGCTCGGCAATGCCTGTACACTGTACGTACTTTCTTCGCGTTGCAGTTAAGTTTAGTTAGTGCAATGTCGTACGAGTCGAGATGCGCCGGGCAGGTGTTCGCGCAAACCGGGCATTACCACGGGGTAGTGGTGCGGATAAAGGAGCTGAAGTTCTCGAAGAAGAAGGACATATCGCGGGACGTGATGAAGGAGATGCGGATCCTCCGCGAAATCAGGCACGGCAATCTGAACTCGTTCATCGGGGCGTGCGTCGAGCCGATGAGGATATTGTTAATTACGGACTATTGCGCCAAAGGAAGTCTTTACGTACGTCGCCTTTACCGGACAGCCACTAACACGAACTCAATAATCCACCCCTGATACTCTCACTCAGCTGTCTTGTCGCCTCACTGTTTCAGGATATCATCGAAAACGAGGATATAAAGTTAGACGATATGTTCATCGCGTCATTAGTTCACGATCTCATTAAGGTGAGTGTGCTCGAGAGGGGAGTGGCTTCTGGCGCGTAGGGTGGATATTGAAAATGATTTTACTCCGGCGCAGGGTATGCTGTACATTCACGAGTCATCTGTGCTAGTCTGCCACGGTAATCTGAAGTCTTCCAATTGCGTGGTGACCTCGCGATGGGTACTCCAAGTCTCTGATTTCGGCTTGCACGACATGCGCCACTGCGCCGAGTCCGACAGCATTGGTGAACATCAGTATTATCGAAGTAGGAGAAGGAACTTTGCTACCGCCGTCCGCGTTCCCGGTTCTTAAGACCCGCCACTTAAACGCTCCACTTACTTTCAGACTTATTCTGGAAGGCACCCGAGCTGTTAAGGAATCCCAATGCTCCGATCAGAGGCACCCAAGAGGGAGATATTTACTCGTTTGCCATTATACTGTTCGAGATGATTGGGCGGAAGGGGCCCTACGGTGGCGTGAATCTAGAACCCAAAGGTAATTACGTCCGAGCTGTGCAGTAACACTCTGCTGACCATTTTCTCAGAAATATATATATATACGTAAATGTGAACGTTAATCAATTGACAGAAATCATAGACCGAGTGAAAAGGTTCCCAGAAGATTGTGAACCGCCGTTTAGACCTAACATAGAGATACTGTCCGAGTCCGAGGCGGACTGCGCTGAGTATATAGTTAGTACGATAACCGACTGTTGGGCGGAGAGTCCGGAACTTAGGCCTGACTTCAAAACGATACGCACTCGATTAAAGAAAATGAAAGCGGGACGGCATCGTAATATTATGGACCAAATGATGGACATGATGGAGAAGTACGCGAACAACCTCGAAGATCTAGTCAGTGAACGTACACGCCTTCTTTTCGAGGAGAAACAGAAAACCGAGGATCTGCTTCACAGAATGCTGCCCGAGTACGTTGATTCTTCAGGCTCCTTATAAAAGCGTCACTACCGCGAAATAAACCCAAGTATCTCTTACAGACCCGTTGCTAACTGCTTGACAAATGGCATCGGCGTGGAACCCGAGGCTTTCGACTTGGTCACTATATACTTCAGCGACATCGTTGGCTTTACCGCAATGTCGGCGGAGAGCACGCCTTTCCAGGTACGTCATTTACAGGTGAATTTATCGAACAGATAGAGCAACGTCCTCGTAACTCCTTTTTCAGGTGGTGAACTTCTTGAACGACCTGTACACATTGTTCGATCGCATCATCAAAGGGTACGATGTATATAAAGTGGAGACAATCGGCGATGCGTACATGGTGGTACGTAAATATTCTCCAATCACCATGACCACTCCTCTTTCCATGATATTAAAGCGAGACACGTCTCTGTCCAGGTCTCCGGTTTACCGATAAAGAACGGGAACAGACACGCCGGGGAGATCGCGTCGATGTCCCTGGAGCTACTTAACGCTGTGAAACACCATACCATAGCCCACAGGCCTCAAGACACGCTTAAGTTACGTATTGGAATTCACACAGGTAAGGTGCCCCGTAAAAGACGTCGAGCAGGACGACATTTCCGGTGAATGTACAATAAAAAACTGTTTACAGGTCCTGTGGTAGCAGGCGTCGTTGGTCTAACGATGCCCAGATACTGTCTGTTCGGCGATACCGTGAACACAGCTTCGAGGATGGAGTCGAACGGTGAACCATTGCGCATTCATATAAGCGAACAGTGCAAGGACGCGTTGGACAAGATCGGCGGCTACATCATCGAGGAACGCGGTTTGGTTCACATGAAAGGAAAGGGTGATGTGAAGACTTACTGGCTCACCGGAGCCACGGAGAAGGCCATTCAAAAGCGGGAGGTCGGTACACCGAAGAGACACGATCAATTCCGACGAATTTCCTTTCAATGATCATTCTTGTCCTTCCACAGGTCGACGTGGGTGACCTTCCGCCGTTATTCTGCAGACCAAGAAGAAGTCCGAAGCTGAACTCGGACTCCCGTCAGGCTTCGTTGTTGGCTGGATTGGGAGCAGGTAGTCGCAGACAATCGAGCGTTCCGCGACCAACTACGGACGACTCGTCGTCTCAGTGCGGAGGGTCTAGCCCAGTGCCGAGGTCCCTTAATTCTAGGAAGGTGGAACGTTCGCCTCTCTACTTGGCCGACAGCGTGTCGAAAACGACGCTGGACAATGTGACGCTGCAGGACGCCGAGATTCGCGCCGCTGACATCAAGATGGCCCTGGATGACTTCTTCATCGACACCAGGTTGAAGTTCAGGAAGAACGCGAGAGTTCTGTCGACGATCGCCTCGTCATCGTCCACGAGTGATTATCCGTTCCAGACTATAATACGGGAGTCTCGCTCGTTGGACCCGTTCCCCGTGGAACTGTACAGGAGGAGATTCGAGCCGCCGAGCTTCTCGTGGAGGGAGACCAAGAAGTGCTTCAGATCGTTGGAGAACTGTGACAGGTGCACACGGACGAAGTCGAAAACGAAGATCTCCGGGAAAGTGTTGAACAACAATTATCCAAACGGTAATGTGATAATAGTGCCCCATACCGATCGATCGGCCAACGAGTCAGAGACACCGTTGCTGGGGATCGACAGTGGATGTACGGGAGAAGTGGTACCTGTTAAACGTTGGCGGTCCCTCGATCAGGTGGTGTCCGTCCCCAGCACCGACAATGTGCCTGACAAAAAGTCTTCCGCGAGGAACTCGATCAGAAGCTGGCTGGTAAATCTGTTCAGCGGCAACGGGTTACGGAACAGTGATGTCTCTTTAAGACGGGGGGTGATAGCAGGGTACGACATGCAGTCGGAGCGCGAGAGTATAGTTTGACACAGGGTTTCTTCTCTACCCTAAGAGAGGACACAAGGGAAGAAGAAACATGGAAGCTTGTGCTATGAAACGAACGGGTGCACAAAGACATTATTACGTTTACGAGTACGTAAGCATGATGTATTGTTGCCATTTCTTTTCTTTTCTCTTCTTTTTTTTTTTAGCATAGATACGTGGAATGTATGGGTATAAAAGTTACCGAGCGTGTATATTTTTAATACCTAGATATTTTATAATTTGTACTAAAACGCGCGTCGCATCGGCGGCGGACATGGTCTTTTACATAGTACGGGATTTATACGGAGCTTGAAATTTTTAATTCGAGAGAGCAATAATGGTGGGAACAGGGCGGAGCTTGTTTTATGAAAATGATTCTAACCAAAGTACACGGGCGCGAGGAGGCCACGCGAACGTCTGCCTCGAGTTAGCACAAACGATTTCCCTTTGCGATGCGAAAAGGACGAATGAGCATTGCTGCAGTGTACATTTACGCAAGTTCAGACATATATGTATATACGTATAATTCTATACTTGTTCACTGAAGGAAAGCAAATTATCCGTATGGCTGTGAAAAGTGAACTAGATTGTACCTAAGGTGCTTAGTAATATATCATCTTGTCAAATGTATATAAGCGAATGATAATATATCGATGTAAAGATAAACTGTAAATTAAAAAGAAATATTCTATCATCTGTAAGAGTCGATTAAAGATTCGTCTTTTCAAATAATGTATAACTCGGTTTTTTTTTTTTTAATAAACAGCTACAGTTTCTTCCCCCTTCTCATTTTTATTCTACAGGCGGCTTTACGCGTGCGGTACACATATATACATTTCTTTCATACAATTTAAACAGAATTTATTCTACAAGTACTTGTACAAAGTATTTATGCACATTTATTTCTTATTCTACCTACACGTACAGACTTTATTCGCGACCCGCTAGGAACTTCGACATAAAATCCTTCGGCTTCGGCTCGCATGTCTCTTTCCAATAGTTCATGAGACCTCCGGTTGTTTTCCACAACATAGCAGTTTCTTGAAGTTCCATTTGTCCCTGAAGCGATGCACGTTTCAATTATTACACCGTACATATCAGCATAACCAAGTACAACAGAATACATCCACTGTATGCAGTACCCTTACCTTAACAGTGAGCAAATCTATCACTCTTATATCTGTTACATCAGCATGGCGCATGAACTCTTCCCTTAACTTTTTCCTACATTGTAATTCTGTTTTATTAATATCGTAACCCTGTCCTAAAACACAAATTTCCCGTATATAGATTCCCCGAACCGTTCAGTTATTCTGTGGAAATTACAGGGAAGAGGGTATGTGTAAAAGTCCTCGTGAAAAAAACTTCTAACTGACATGAACGAGAACTTTAAAGCTTGCGCCACTTCTAATAAAGTTCGAACGAACTAGATTGAAAGCTGAAAGATTATACAGTCGTAGCGAAGCCACAGATTTGGAAAACGCAAAAATAGTACTATTTTCGTCACAGTTAGGTTAGGTAACACTGCGGTCCATTAACGTTGGACGCAACAAAATTTGAATACTTTCAAGTTACATACGTAGAAACGGAATTTGTCGGTACCATGCTTTGTACAATGTAATCACTCTTCTACGAGCGTCCGCTGGATTAAGTGACAGAATCGGTTTCACTCGTTTTATAGCTGTTTTTACGGGAGTAGCCATTTTCGTGTTACGCAGCACTCTACTCTACACTCGGAACTTTACGCGCATATTAGATCACAGATTTATCTCATCAACATTCGAGAAAAGTTGCGAAAATGATTGTATATAGAAGAGTTAAGAAAATATAGCGGTAAACGTATAGAATGTTTCCCGAACGTTCGTTGCATTTGATAAGTGTTTCTGATCCAGCTCACACTTTTAATTTCACTTTCACGAACATAATATCACTATTGTACATTAAATTATGGGATTGTGGGGAAAGTTTGGACTAATTAAAAGTACAAAGCGGATTGTTTATTGCACCAACAGACTGTAAATCAACTTTATTCAGAATAGATTTCGAATCTAGTTGAAGAACCGCGTTTGACCCAACGGCGCGACGGTCGTATGCACAATGCGATTGCACCATTCATGCATTCAGTTAAAGCTTTCTATCTTAACGTTGATAAATGTTGCATGGTGCAATCACTTTAGCCGGTTGCCTTGTTCCGTCAATGAAAACTTTTATTGTTTACATTCCACGTTTCTCAGTATAAATGTAATGGTTGAAGTATAGCCGAACCTATGGCTTCGAATTCTGTTTCAACTACTATGTTCTCTTTCAGGGTGCGGATCGTATTACAGTCCATAGATTGTTAACAGATTTCCAAAGCAAAAGTATTTATTGTTATTCAAAATGGTAGTCAGGCAGTATCAAGAAGAATTAAAGTATCTGGAGAAGATAAATGACACATGTTGGAGGATAAAGAAAGGTTTCCAGCCTAATATGAAGGTAAATGCATTTCAACATGAAGTTCTGTAGTTGGATGTACTTACACTACTTTATTTACAGGTTGAAGGTGTATTTTATGTAAATAATACTTTAGAGCGTTTAATGTTCGACGAGCTGCGCAATGCTTGTAGACCAGGGACAGTGGGTGGTTTCCTCCCAGGAGTGAAACAAATTGCCAATGTAGCTGCGCTTCCTGGAATCGTATGGAGATCCGTCGGATTGCCTGATGTTCATTCTGGATATGGCTTTGCCATTGGTAATATGGCAGCGTTTGACATAAATGATCCAAAATCCATAGTGTCACCCGGTGGAGTAGGATTCGACATTAACTGTGGTGTTCGCCTGTTGAGGACCAATCTGTTCGAAGAGGATGTTCTGCCTGTAAAGGTATCGCTTTATGTTCTATCGACCGTGTATCTCGATGAAACCATATTGAGAGAATAATACAATGAGTATTAATAGGAGCAACTAGCACAAAGCATGTTCGATCATATTCCTGTTGGCGTTGGTTCGAAAGGAATCATACCCATGAATGCGAGGGACCTAGAAGAAGCTTTGGAAATGGGCATGGACTGGTCTCTTAGAGAAGGTACTCGTATATTTTCAAAGGCTAATTGGTTTAAGCAACAAAAAGTTCATTGACGAACGCTCCACAGGTTACATCTGGGCGGAGGACAAAGAGCATTGCGAGGAGTATGGTAGAATGCTCAATGCGGACTCCTCGAAGGTGTCGATGAGGGCTAAAAAACGAGGGCTCCCACAGGTGAGAAACTTACGAATCTGCTTTCACAGTACACACGAATGATAAAGGGTTCTTGAAGCGTGAGAAATTGTCTTACAGCTGGGAACCTTGGGAGCAGGGAATCATTATGCCGAGATTCAGGTAGTGGATGAAATCTACGACAAATGGGCTGCATCCAAGATGGGTATCGAAGAGAAAGGTCAAATTTGCGTTATGATTCATTCCGGTAGCAGAGGATTCGGTCATCAAGTTGCAACCGGTAATTACTCGGAAGCAAAGTCGCTCCGAGGAAAGAGAAATGAATATGTACATTCTTACGTTGTGTTGTAGATGCGCTTGTGCAAATGGAGAAAGCTATGAAGCGAGACAACATTGAAACTAACGATAGGCAGTTAGCGTGCGCTCACATTAATTCTCAAGAAGGCCAAGACTACTTGAAAGCGATGGCGGCGGCCGCCAACTTTGCATGGGTCAACAGAAGTTCCATGACGTTCCTCAGTCGACAGGCCTTCGCGAAACAGTTCCGACTGTCTCCTGACGATTTGGACATGCACGTTATATACGACGTCTCTCATAATATTGCGAAGGTAGAGGAACACATGGTCGAGGGAAAACAGAAGACGCTTCTGGTGCATAGAAAGGTACGATGAAAGCTTAGAATATAATCGATCGCCCGTAGAATACTCGTAACAATATTTAACCGCATTTATAGGGATCCACTAGAGCGTTTGCACCTCATCATCCTCTCATTCCTGTGGACTATCAGCTGACAGGTCAACCGGTTCTGATCGGCGGTACCATGGGTACGTGTAGCTATGTCTTAACGGGAACTGAGCAGGGTATGAAAGAAACATTTGGATCGACGTGTCACGGTGCAGTAAGTATTCCAAACCATTCACCATTCGTCGAACTATGTTACACTGTTAATATCGACTATAAATTGTGTCCAGGGTCGCGCCTTGTCTAGAGCCAAGTCGCGTAGAAACATAGATTACACGGACGTTCTAAAGAAACTAGAGCAGCAAGGAATTTCCATCCGAGTTGCTTCCCCGAAGTTAGTGATGGAAGAAGCACCAGAGTCCTATAAAAACGTAACGGACGTCGTGAATACGTGTCACGCGGCGGGTATATCTCGGAAATGCATCAAGTTAAGGCCAATCGCAGTTATTAAAGGATAATTACTTTCTATACGATCATAAAGTATTGTTAATTCATGATCCCCAATCATGGCCCTGTTGTATACATATATTTACTAACAAACCAACATGATCTGCGATATTTATATGTTAAGTATCCCCTACCGTTTATAAATTATGTAATTGTAGGAATGTTTGGAGTAATTAATTCATAATGAAAACGTATGCAGAAATATTTCAAGAATCTCTTTTTCATCCCCATCATTCTTTACATTCGAACGCCGATAATGCAGATCGCTGTGCTCCCACATTTCTTATTTAATAGGGGCTGAAAATCGCCCAATTTAACAGGAATATGTATTTCAGTTCGTGTGGCACGACTCCCCTAAGATGTAAAGTCTACCCTATACCTCGTCTCTGGTATTATGCGGTGCACGTCTAAGAGTGCATTAATTATTTTGGAGTAGCGAGAGGTCAGTAATTTTATCGACAGAGAATGGTTACGTCCATCTAGCAGAGGCCTACGAACCAAGGTTCTCCTTGAAAATGTAGAACACTGTAAGAACGTCATTATGTATTACAATATTCGCACTTTGAGTTCTTGGGCCTCGGGCAGAGATAGTGTAACTAACTACACTGCCTGATCTTGTGTGACAATATAATTTTTTTATGGGTTCTTTCTTATATTCGTGTATCTCGCATAACAATAAAATTAAGAATGGTCTGAAATGTCCCTAGATCAACGCGCTAATGCTCCGAAATGATAGCAGACTTTTGGCATTATTGTCAGCCAAAGAGTTAAAATATTTTTACGTCTAAAGTCTAAACTGTAATCTGAAATCAATAGAACACAATGAATTCTTCTCAGATAAACCTTTATTTCTGTGGAAAACAATTTTCACGGTGGTCTACGATCTACAGAATGTATACATCCGTGTAAATCTGTACGTAACATTAAAACATACACAGTCTTGTTATGTTATCCTGCATTGCATCGAAACGAAAGAGCAGAAATGCGCAGAGCATCGATAACGAGATAAAGAAAAAGAGTGCGCGACAGGTAGCACCACCAAACGGACACGAAGAAAAGCATTCCTTGTCTATACAGCGATCGCACAGTTTCATCGGGGCATTCGGTGACTTGGAGTCATCCGGTACGTCATCATGTTCTCGCGTCGTGCCATCGCCTACCTGTAAATGCAACGAAACCTGTTAGTTCTCTCGCGCGTTTCGAATCGGTCTGTGATAGAAAAGTGTATTTTTAATGTCGTACCGCTGATCGCTGGCGACAGACGCGTTGCAAATGCGATTGATACGTGATAACCGAGCATAAGCATGGTTACTGCACCGCGATGCAATTGCAACATTAACGTTAAGTGTACTATTTGGCTCTAGGAACGAAACGTAGATCGTGGCGAGGTCGCGCAACACGTGCACCATTCAACATGTCTATGAAGGTAAGTAACGCATCCCGTTCTGCGTTAAACTCCAACCATACGCAACCACGTACTCGATCTTCTCCGATAACGGGCTGTAAATAAAGCATCGTCCATCATGCATTTGAATGCGAATCGAAGTAAATTGAAAAGCCCGCCTTATGGGTATACCTCGAAGACTACCCTAATCATACTGGTGTATCGCGGGGCTCTTCAATTATGTATTCCTGTTGAATAACTGAACTCTCGTCCCATCTTATCACGCTACCAATTTCAGTCGAACATTTATCACGGAGAATACAGTGCGTGCTCTGGAAGTGGTACAATTTGTTGAACGAGAATCTTTCCCCGAAACAATTGCTGTTCGCGTACTCTGTTACATATGTGGTATTTATTCAAAGAATATTCCACATGCATCGTAATTGTTTTCGTGGCGTCACGTGCAGACGGAAGGCGTGGAACTGGGTGAGATCAGAACCTAACGAGGGACTGATGTCATTCACGCGGAAAACGCCAAATTCCCAAGCACCTGGTCCCGTTGATCCCGCGCACCAGCGACACGTTGTCGCGCGCGTTGTTGCAACGCCACTGAACCGTACACCCACCCCTACCCTCCACACCACCCCCACTCCCACCCCGAAGAAAAACATGTGCCCTATATGAAAGCAATTGATATTCCACAAAGTTTCTTATTACCCTTTCAATTCTTACTTCCTGCTGCCGTTCAGGCTACGAACCTCGCGTTACCTACCAACAATAATTTCACTCCAACGATCGCGACAACGCGTCAGCTTGACTCCTCCGTCAACCCTCTATCGATTAAGCAATCATAATCAAGGAGGGTGGATGACTGCACTAGTTTCCCGGCAACTGAAATGGTTTTCGCGAAAGTGCACGTTGTTTCGGAATCACTGCGCTTTTTCGCGGAGGCCGGCACTTCGAAACATATTTAGAACGCGCGTAGACACGTGCGCCTTTCTAACGCGTAATTAAGTAAATTGTAACTCGTTTGCCCGTTGCGCCCGGGCAATCGCGGAGCACGCGAAATCGCGATTAGAATGGGAATCGATAGCGCCAGGAGCGTAAAACTGAAATTATTTCGGTATCTCGGGGATCTTTTCGTTCCAGTTGCACCGAGACTTTTACCGCACCGGGGTCTCGAGGATTCTGCAGCCCGATTCTAAAGTTTCGCCGATATTTGATTTGTTTTCCAGAAAGAATCTCCTCGGGACGTGGAGCTGCACATGGCTGCGGCCCGCGGCGACGCCAAGCGTCTTCGGAGTCTCCTAGATTCTGGCCGCGTGCACGTCGATTGCAAAGACAAGGTAACTTCGGTCGGTAGACGCCTTCGTTTTCAGTTACAGGCCTGCACAGGCCTTCCCAGGCTCCTATACGCCTCCGCAGGTCTCGGTAGATCTCGGCGCGGTGAATTACTTAGGCGGCGCCGATCTGTCGTCGGGTCAGTCGACTCATTATGCAAACGACACGACGTTAAAAGAGCGAGCGGTACGGGCAACCTTGTTCCTCCTCTCTCGAAAGTGGTTTATTAGATCACGCGCGATTTGCTCGTCGTTCCACTTTGGCAACGCGGACGGACCTCGGGCGTGTGTGTTCCAGGGGATTTGGAATCCGATCAAAAACGTTTCCCCCGTTTCGTTCCGCGAGCTTATTTTCCAAACACTCGTCTCGGGATTCGTTCTATTTTCGTAAAATCTCTCCAGCCTTCCTCGCTCCGCGATAACTCGTGGACGATGACTTGGATTAATGAGATCGTTAAAGACCCTGTCCGGTAGTTACTCCAATTGACCAATCTTTTCGAACAATTGCCTCGTTGCCGCGCGATAAATTGCGGGCGCGGACACGACGCGATTCTGCAAAGTGTGAAATTTGAGAAGAGGAAGCTGGTTCGAGGTAGGCGAGATTAGAGGAGCCGAGCAGATAGAGAATCGAGGGAATCACAGGATCAGATTCACGCAGCCTAATTGTCTGCTCAAGGTGCTCGACGATCCTGGCTCCTGTCCGCGAAACTCGCCCCCGTTTAAATCGGTTAGAAAGCAATGCGTCGGAGTTCTCCACTTCTCATTATGGAAATCGTAGATATCGAGGCGCGGGTAATTGTAATTCCGCTCGAACGTGCTCGATGATAACCGCCCGCCCTCGAGTCGGAGGTAGGTAAAATTTTAGGTAAATGGAAATAGATGTACTCGAAAATAGAAATGAAGAGGGGACCCAATTTGTCGCGATTTGGAATGCTAGCAGGCTCGGGGATAAAAGAAATCGATATTGTCCCAGGGATTCGTTCAGCACGAGCCAAGACGAGTTCCAAAGGAAATCGACTACTTTGACCGAACGGTTCATTGACTCTTCCATTCTTGTTTTCAGGATGGAACGCCTCCTTTGATTCTGGCTGCCGCCGGAGGCCACATTGAGGCAGTCACCGAATTGCTGCAGCAAGGAGCGGATCCTAATGCCAGGAGGCTGGTAAGTCTTGACCGAGCGTGGCCAGCCCATGAATGAACTCGAAAAGTGAATGAACTTCGCCGAGCTCGCGCGCGCGCCCTGGCAACCCCGTTACCCACTCGTCGGTAATCTTCTTTCGCGATCCAAACTCGCGAATTCAAACGATCTACTCTTGAATCTTGAATTTTCACTTACCTTGCCCGGTGGAGGATCCCTGGCACCTCCGCTCGCATCGCGCCATTCTCAATTACTTACACGGGCGAATTTGTGTGGGTATAGGCTAAGTAGGCTGCAATCTAGGGCGTCAAATTCTGGGGAGTGGCAAATTTTGGGGAGCGACACATTTTGGGGAGTGATAAATTTTGGGAAGCGGAAAATTTTGGGGAGCGGTAAATATTGGGGCGTGATAAATTTTGGGGAGCGGAAAATATTGTGGAGTGATCAATTTTGGGGAGCGGAAAATTTTGTGGAGTGATCAATTTTGGGGAGCGGGAAATATTAGGCAGCAGCAAATTTTGGGGAGTGATAAGTTTTGGGGAGCGGAAAATTTTGTGGAGTGATCAATTTTGGGGAGCGGAATATTTTGGGGAGCGGTAAATATTGGGGCGTGATAAATTTTGTGGAGCGGAAAATATTCTGGAGTGATCAATTTTGGGGAGCGGAAAATTTTGTGGAGTGATCAATTTTGGGGAGCGGGAAATATTAGGCAGCAGCAAATTTTGGGGAGTGATAAGTTTTGGGGAGCGGAAAATTTTGTGGAGTGATCAATTTTGGGGAGCGGAAAATTTTGGGGAGCGGTAAATATTGGGGCGTGATAAATTTTGTGGAGCGGAAAATATTCTGGAGTGATCAATTTTGGGGAGTGGAAAATTTTGTGGAGTGGTCAATTTTGGGGAGCGGAAAATTTTGTGGAGTGATCAATTTTGGGGAGCAGGAAATATTAGGCAGCAGCAAATTTTGGGGAGTGATAAGTTTTGGGGAGCGGAAAATTTTGTGGAGTGATCAATTTTGGGGAGCGGAAAATTTTGGGGAGCGGTAAATATTGGGGCGTGATAAATTTTGGGGAGCGGAAAATATTGTGGAGTGATAAATTTTGGGGAGCGGAAAATATTGTGGAGTGATCAATTTTGGGGAGTGGAAAATTTTGGGGAGTGATAAGTTTTGGGGAGCGGCAAATTCTGAGGAGCATCAAATTTTGGGGAGCGTCAATTTTTGAACAAAAGAAATTGGGAAATATTTAAACACAGAGGCTTGAGACAATTTTAAAAACAATTCACTTCTTCTCCATATAACGAATTAGCAATAACTCATATGTGAGTTGCCACATTGAATTAATTTTGAAATTATCTCGACTCTTTTAAATTAAAATATTTGATGATATTTCGCGGAAAGGGCGTCGACACTTAGCCTAGAGGCTCCAAATCTCTAAATCCACCCGTGATTACTTACCTTCACCTGGGAATCGCGGATTCCGTTTAAATTTAATTTTAAATGTAACAAGTATGCAGATACATCGCGATACTGTTTAGCTCAGCTCGAGTCTTTATCACGAGCATCGAAATCGAACTATCACCTTAGCAACCATATTTCGTCAAATACCCATAATCCTATCAAGGTATTTCCCAAAATTCACCTCACACCCGCGCGCGGTCATTGGATAACGTTATCTCGACGATCTTTATCGCACAGCCATTCCCCGATAACAAGTATCGCCAATTCTGCCGTTCCTTTCATTTCGTATCGTTTCTTTAGCCCCGCGACTTTTTCAAAATTATACGAGCAACTCCCTTTCCTTTGAGACACGAAGAGCCTGGAGAGATTCAGGGGGTCGCAAAAAGCTTGTCGGTCGACATGGAGCACCAGGAAGCCGTGGAGTGGGCCTTTTTAAGTGCCTGCAGCGAGCAGATTTATCGCCGAGCCCGCGTTTTCTCGGTGTCGCCGAGAATTACGGTATTGTATGCAGATTCGAAGACGCGCGGGGCCCACTCGCGATTTTTGGAGACTCGGGACGTCCGCTTAGCTTTCAATTAAGGGGCCCGTCGCGCGAATTCGTTAATTGAGTCATCGACCCCTTTATACAAACGATTCGTGGAATTTCGCAACGGTCTTCTACCCTTCTCACTCCCTGCGTCGCAAAATTCTGTGACTTTTGAAACACGGTCCGCGCAGCCCGTTCTTTCAACAGTTTATTCAGATAGCACCGGTATGCAAATGTGTTTATATCCAGCGGTCGCGGCAAAAACGCGGAAGGGAACGTATGCTTCCAGTTTGCGGGATTCAATCTAAGCGATGAGGCTATCAGCGGCAGAACGAATTACGCAAACGCGCGTTAAAATCGCTAAACGACGCAACCCGTTGCACAATCGGCGTGGCACGAGTGCCAGAATTACTTTCAGTGGCTTCTTTCATGTGCGCTATCCTAAATACCGACGATCTCGGAGAATTCTTAATTCGAGGCTCGCTTACAGAACGACAACCAGGAGAGAAAGTCATCCACAGGAAGCAGGTGTTTACGAATAGATAAGTAATTAAGGATCGTCGGTGCGATAATCGTTCGCGAACAAATAATCGGTTCTGCGGATTGTTTGAGAACGCGGAGGAACGCGGGATGATCTCTGGAAATAGAACAACCTCCGTCTAGATCGAAGCAGATCGACGGGGAGAAAAGAAGGAAAAATTGCGGTCACAGATTGGATCGATCCATCTCCCTCGCATTCACTTCCCTCTGCCAACGATCGTCCCATTTCCACAACTATCCGCTTCCCTGCTCTGGACGATTCCGAAACTTCTATAGCCAACCACGTTACCAGCAGTCAGGATGAAAACGCCATGCGATGCACTTTCGTGCGAGGAAGCTGCACGATCGCCGAGCAGTGCTCGAACCCGAGACCCTAATTGCGAATTGATTCACATCGGTCAATTAGTCACGCTTGGTTCTACTAGTTTCTAAAAATCGCGGCCTGGATACGTGCCGCGACCAGGGAACATTTTGCCTCGTAAATGCCCGTCGTCGTGAGCGTGTGTTCCAAGGTCGCTGAAGCGGAGCACGTAAGGTTCGCGTGATTCCGACGCGTTTTAACGACGCCTGCCGCAACACGCAACCGCGGAGTGTGCAGCAAACACACGTGGAGCAGCGGAGATCGGTCGCGAGGACCCTTCTAAACGAGCCACCGCAGAAATTACCGGTATCGGCTTGAAAATCCCGCGTGGGCGTTCGTGACACACTGATCCCTTAAGCTTGGCCCCGTTCGAAAGCAGACACTCGACCTGGTAACGCGAACTTTTCGGCCGCCACCAGTGTCCCCTGGATATCTGCTTGCCAGGCGCAACCGGTACCGCCGATTCCACCCAAATCGTTCCCACAGGGGAATAGTTAAAAGCCTCAGGCACCGTCGCGAACTGTTCCCAGGCTTCTGGAGCCCTTCCTGCCGCTGGAGTTTGGAAAACTTCCGTCGGCAGGATTCATAAGAATTTCAAATAAACCAGCGGCACGCGAAAGCGCGTTAAAATAGCGTGCGTTGGAAAGCAGATCGCGGCAGGAAGCAACGAGTTCATTATAAATCGACGATGGACGCCATCCGGGGCATCCTCTTTGCTCAACATAATAAGTTAATTGTTGTAACCGCGCAGCGTGGCTGTGGGTGGGACGGGATATGATCCACAAAAGAGATGCAACAGAGTAGATTCAGCGAGACGTGAAGAAGGGTGCGCTTAAAATCTTAAGTGGATGAAACGCACAGAACGGGGAGATGGAATGGAACGTTGCGTTTCACAGGAAGAAACCGCAAACTTGTTGGTATATACGCCTCTCAAACGGGGGCATTATTGCCACGAAAGCTGAGTTTCAACGTGGCCCCTGAGTAGTAAAGATATTTCATACAGGGTTGAAATTGCCAAGTACACGCGTACCTACCACTCGAGTTATGCCAACTATCCAAGAGTTCGCTGCATGGTTTCCAGCAATCGTGTTAACTCGAGTCAGAGGTACCATGCACCATTTACCGCTAATCACCACGTTCGCCACCCCTTTTCCCGACAAATTAACGAAAGCCCGGGGCCCCAGCTCGAAAATAACCTCGACCTTTTACCGTCGCCCCGCTTGTGCCCGTATCGGAAGATTTGCATCCCGGCATCCGTGGTGGCATTGTGTCGGCGCCCTCCTCGAGCCTGGCTCAAGCCCGATACCCTGTTAAGAGCAGACTGCTCGGAAAAGAAAAATCCACTTGACCGCATCGTCTTGGATCTTGCCGTGGCCAGATGGACAGGTTGATCGCCGTTATTGAATTTCTGCGGTTTGTAATGGATAGCTATCATGTCCCCCCCGGCTTGACACGGTTCGGGGAGCACTGGGACTCCGTTGGAACGCGCGTCCAGCGCATTGGCGATCTCTCGTCCACGGCTAGGCGCGACCGCGTCCGATTAAAGGAAGAAACGCGAACTGGATTTCCGTTTTTCGTCGGCGAGCGTCGATGCTCGGAGGCAAGAACGGCGCCAGTGAAAGTGCACGTAGCTGGCATTCGAGCGGGTCCAGTTTGCATCGGGCTGGACGAGGTGCGTTCCTTTCGGGGGATATTCGAGACACGCGTCGCCACTTTCTCTCCTTTGCTGATCCATGGCTCCTCGAAATTGCTAGCTACTTCTTTTTTTTTATCGATTCGTGGGACTCGTCGAGAGATTTATGGCGGCTCTCGCGCTGCACTGTTTCGACTACTTAGCTCTATGGGGCTCTGAGAAAATTCCACCCGAAAATAGAGCACTACTAGCGTGGGACACCGAAGTTTAAGTGCCCTCTAAAAATATTCTATCCCCTCGAGAATAGAGTTCCCCGGACAGCGGATCAGTTTTCTAAAGACGCGTCCCGGGTGAGCGGCAATTCCGTCGTTTTAATTGCAAGACAGATGAAGGACACTTCCACCGCATTGTAAGAGACACCGTGTTCGCGACAAGGCGACAGGATGTCGCTCTCACTGTCAATTACCCGCAGACTTTACCGTCGCGATAGAAACTGTCCCGTGGCACGATTGCGGTAACGCGTTCAGGATAAACCCCGGCTGGATTTCACGCGGCCGGGAAATGTGAAATTCGTGGGCCGCCGAGGTGGGACCGGCTTGCACGCGGAACCTGATGGGAATGTGGCATTTAAATGCCGATTCGCCGCCGCTAATTATTCGGGGCCATTGCGTGCCTGACATTTAAAGTGGAAATCTTTTATCACTTTCGAGCTCCAGAAATACCCGGAGCGTTCGGCGCCCTCCGCTTAGATTTGGCTTTCCATTCCCCGACGATCACCACCCAGCAAGCTTTCCTTAAAAACCGCCACTCCTCTTCGCACCCAGCGCCTTTCAAATTCCACGGAGGCTAAGTGACCAGTGCACCCAGCCGTCCCCGAGACAAAAGTGCAGATATCGATCTCCCCATTTCCCTCGTCCCGTTCGTATTTCATCGCCTCCGCTCGCGGAGATGCGATGAAACGGGATTAGCTGTCTGCTTTAGTGCTTCGCGAACCGCTCGGTCCGCGGTCCTTTCCACGCCGTAAAATTTTAGAGCCCCCTCCGACGTCCCATTAAGAACTCGGTCGCTTTATCGCCTCTCATTTTTAGACCGGCACCACGGCCCTCTTCTTCGCCGCCCAAGGTGGCTACATGGACATAGCGGGCCTGCTGCTGGACCACGGTGCCGTGGTGGACTCTTGCAGCATAGTAAGCTTAGCCAGTTAAAAACGCGTCGTCAGGTGAGAATGGAAGAGACGGTAGACGGTTTCTGGTTCGATTGCAGGACGGCGGTACCCCACTTTTCATCGCGTGCCAGTGCGGTCACCTGGACGTCGTGGAGGGCTTGATCGAGAGGGGCGCCGATCCCAACGCTCACATGAAGGTAAAATAGCCTCGATCCTCCTGTTTCACAAAAAAAAAACACCGTTGAGAATCTGAACGATGACGGGACGCGGCAATTTGTTTGATCGTAGGACGGTGCGACGGTACTGTTCATCGCCGCTCAAAACGGGCACATGCGGATCCTGGAGGTGCTCCTGGAGCACGGGGCGAAGGTGGACGCGGCGAGAACCGACGGCGCCACACCTTTATGGATAGCGGCGCAAATGGGGCACGATCACGTCGTGAGAAGGCTTCTGAAAGCCGACGCGAAGGTCGATGCCACCAGACACGTAAGTGTCGCGCGAATGATCGAGCACGGGGCAGGAATCTTGATTCCGTTATCGGCTCGATCGGCTTTGGGAGTGACACGGAACCGCGTTCACCTATAATCGGTGCACCTCGTTTTGTAGGATGGCGGGACGCCGCTGTTCAAAGCGGCCCACAAGGGGCACACTGCTGTCGTCGGCGAGCTGCTCAAGTACCGTCCGTCCCTCGGTATTCTCCCAGTAGGTATATAGAAGTGTCTCTCGCGCAGCTACCATCGCGCGAGTTCTAACGATGGAGATCTGCGCGTTTCAGAACGGTGACAGCGCGCTCCACGCAGCAGCCCTGACAGGGCAGATGACCGTCGCGAGGCAGCTGGTGGGTGCAGGCGCGGACCCTCTGCTTATGAACCAAGAAGGCGTTACACCCCTTCAGATAGCTATCAGGCTTTCGCAGACGCAGGTCGCCAATTATCTGAAGGACAAAGTTAGAGCGCGGACGGGGACCTCTTAGCAAAGTCTACTTTCGTTATCCGCCCAGTAAAATAGACACTAATATATAGAAACTAACAGAGAACCTATACACCAGTGAGAATGTAATATATACGCGTGTAAGTACACACATGTCGCAAGTCGAATGTACTATATTTAGACACTTTACAGATAGGACGGTCAAGTAAGTGCAATCTTATTGTATATCGTAGTGTTACAAGATCGAAAGGTAAACGGGGGGGTATTCGTCGCGTTATACACAAAGGAGACAGTGGTTGGGAACTCTCCGCCTCTTTCTTAAAACTACTAGCTGTTCGCTCGATGTATATTGTGTACATCCTATAGTATTTAAAAAATGTAAAATATATTTTAATGTATTCTCTTCTTGTAAATAATCTATCACGGCGTCGGATCTTTAAGAACGCGCTGTCTCTTTCGATGTAGACGTTACATTACATCACGTAGAATTGTTTTTACAGTTGAACTACATATGTACTTTGTCAGTAACAAACACGCGGTTACATAAAGATCTTCGGCGTTGAAGGAAGTAACACGTACCTATAACTAGCGCAATCGTGTCCTTTTAATTGAGAATTGTATAAGACTGATTGATTTGCCTTGGAGAATGCGAAATTAATAATTTTGTAGCACATCTATTCCTTCCTGTTGAACTGTACATTATAACGAAGTTAACGCGGCGCGCACAGATAAACTATAAAATAAATGTTATGTTCTTAAACTATGCCGTAATGGTGGTATTTGAAACGTTTCATTCCGATGGAGCGCTAATGAAATATTTTATAATTGTTTGTTTCGGTGTTACTTTGCAATGTAATAAATACATTCGCTGTTTTCCAAAAGCTGCTGATATTTATTTATAAACGAATAGCGTTAGTGAAATAAATTGGTACGGTTAAGATCCTATCCTAAACTTAGTCGTTATAAAAGATTTACATTCTATGGAGACGCGTCTCCTAATTACAAAGTTCCGTGCAGCACGAATTATGTGGTAACACACGTTTATATATGTATTTTGTACATTAGTATCAAACACTTTTGCTTTGTGTCTATCACAGAATGGATTAAATGTTGCTTGAACTTTATCCAAGCTTCAACTGTACAGTTTGATAGCCAGCTCTAATTAAACGGTAGGTGTTAATTAGAAGCATATCCCTCTCCGTATAAATGCTAGATTAGTCATTACGTTCAAACAAAACGACGTAAACATTTCTTCCCTCCAACTCGAAACATATCCATGGGTGATACAATCGCTTTAAATTAAATCGTACAAATATACTTTATGTGGGTTAATATCTTTACAAGCAAAAAAACCGCGATGGCTAAAAAAAGGAGAAATCGTCACGCTTTTAAAAGTACAGAAAAAGTATCGTCGTAACAAAAAGAATGCTTGAAAGGACAAGCCAAGGTGTATAATTTATGTCGGTCGTCCTTGTACCCCAGCTGCTAAGTGCCTATTTCCTATTTCATTTCAGATGCAAAGCACCTTCTCGGCAATGCAATGTGGTTTAGCTGAGAAGTGTGTGAAATAGTTCAGTACGGCAGATAATCCACAGGAGTCTTTCGAAAATTGAAAGGTAACGGATTACAAGCTATAATGTGAACGTCACGATGGAATTTATCAATTATCTGCCCTGCACTGATAAGATAGATAACGGAGCACATACTTTGTGTGCTGGATTCATGGAATTATCAGTCGCCGGCTGATTCTCAAGCGATACTCACCATGGTCCGCGATCGAATGCTGGAATTACGCGCCGTTAGTATTTCATTATTTGGCAAATGGCTAATTGTCGCTTATATTGTAACGTCAAATTAGATAAAATTATACTCGATAATGTGATTTAAATTAGTGGTATGATCAACCGAACCTGGCACAGCAAATGCTAAAATAACAATCTGGTCTTGTTTCGAAAAGCTAATGTACTCTTTATGCTCTTAAATACTGTTTTCTATGCCTAGTTCCCTGCTGAAAAATAGACACGCAACGTGATATATCTTTCTGTTCTCTTTAGTGTCAAAGTAACACTACATTTGGTAAAGGATTCCTGCAAGACGTACACATCCATATATTCCCCAATAAAAGATTAAAGGATGTACTGGACGAAGTATGTATTCAAACGCGTGCGAATATAATTAAGTCACTGTTCAAATATCACAGACTCATATCGGCAGTGGACACTACAAATAATATTAATACAGGTCGAAGAAGTTCGTGCTCTAATTCAGCTAATCGTCGAGAATACCGCTATTGTAAAGGATTTGCATAACAATGTTTTGTCGCACACGAATAAAGGTAAGAACGAAATACCAAATGTCGTGCCCTTTTGAGAATTTATTAATGACTAAGGAATTGCAGATATACAAAAAGAGCTGGAAACTCGTACGTACACTATTTCCCAAACATCGTTTCGTATCCAACGAAAGTTAAGAGGTAGGTAATCTTTTTTCGATTCCCACGTATTGCACCGTAAATAAAAATAAAGGAATAAACGTAATTTCCGAACCTACCCTAATCAGACTCACTATCATCTTCAGTTTGGGAAATATATCTCTCTCTGTCTTTACATTCGAGGATGTTTAGCTTCCTCTTATTCGGGAAACATGTGGAGAGCCTTTTGCTTTTCGAAACATGGTTAAAAGCATTGTTAGAGTGGAAATTAAAGGTTCTAGACGATCTGGGTGTGCTCGTGCTCGGACCAGGTTGTGGGAATGAATGTGCTGGTAAAACTGGCGTCGAGGTTATAGGATTCCAACTACTTAGAGAACTATCCGGTGAAAGTAAACTATTCGAAGTTGTCGGTGTACTCTTCCAGTTCAACGGCTGGGAATTTGGAATACGTTCTAACGTAACTTTGGGGTACACACTAGGTGTTGCAAAGTCTGAGTCACTGACAGGCGTGACATGATTATTCGTTTCGGATGGTGAACATGCTTCGTTGCTGAAGTCCTCATCATTGCAAGCGACGTCTCCTACTTGCCTGAAATACAGAGTCATTTGTAAAAATAATCAATGATATACATATATTAGCAGGCAATTTTCTACATACTTCCTGAACTGTTCCACCTCTTTCTCCAATTCAGGGTACTCGTTCAATATGTTTGATAATTGATCCTTGTTGTATTCCAAGTATTTTTTAAGTAGAAGAGCCTTTACATCACTTTCCAATGGAGACTTTAAAACAGACAACTTTTTCCTAAGTTTTATCAATACGGGTAAAAGAACTTCCGAGCCGTGCTTCTTCATTCCCTCGACAATAATGTTTATACCATTAGCAGCTGGCGTTTGAACCGTAGGCTCCTCGTTCTCTTGTTGATCATCGTCGCCGTGTCTATCGGAAAACGATAATCGCAATCGATCACTTCCGATTACGTACAACGCGTCCTTTAAAACACATGCTCCTTCCTCTTTCGTAACGTCAATTGTATCAACGCAAGTACCACCAAGTATTTGACTAGTAATTTTTACAAGCAACTTTATCTTCCCCGGGGGATCTAAGTGATCCAGCATGAAGTCATAAATCGTTCTTCGTTTGCTTTCATGCCGCTTTCCTGGAAGCGTCAGTGCGTTCCTTTCTTTTTCACGCATCTTCTGCTCGTACACTTTGTGCTGAGATTGGTAATTATTATAATGATACATGCTCTGCAAGAATTGCTGTGATATCAAGTTTTTGTTCTTCGTCAGGAGCCTCTCCTCTATAAGGAAGATAGTCAATTCGCGTATCATGTTGTCCGAATCAGACAACATCGTTAATAAGTGAAAAAAGAAGGGGCCCTTTATTTTTATGAAATCTTCAAGTAGGAGTTGAATGAATATTATCATGATAGCTTCTCGTACCTGCGGGCTCGAGTCCGTCATACTGACGCACATGTCAGACAAGTATGGTTCAACTAGGGCAGTGAATCTAACACAAATATCGGCTAAAGCCTTAGCAGTGTTTATTTTTACAGCAACTTGAATAACCGAACTTAGATTCGTTTCCTGCCTCAGTAGTCTACCGAATATTGGCACAACTTCTTTTGCAACTTCGCGATCTCTCATTGCCTGCTGACCGAGAATAACAACCGCCGACGGCTGCAGCTCTTCTATGTCCTTTATTACTTCTGGCAGTGCATCCCATTCCAGCAATATTCCTTCTAGGATTCGTAGCGTTACCGGTGAAATTTTGTACGTACATAGAAGCGTAACGTGTCCCAAAGTAAATAGAGCTTTTATATAATTAGGAACCGCTTCCACAGCGTGGTTTCCCTGTTTGAAAATTTTTTTCACCTCCATCTCCGAGGTCCTTATCAGGCTCAGCATATTTGGCTCCAATGAATTAACATTCTTATCAGGATTTAAATACTGCATTATATTGTGTATGATATCCACGCAAATACTAATTAAACAGAAGTTAATTTTGAACTGCTGGAGACATTCGCAGAGATATTTACAGAGGCATTCCAAGACTTTGTGATCCAAGGAGTTCCAGGAATACCTTAAGACTTGCAGAACTAGACTCGCATGAAAATCATTCCCTTCAAAAATCTCCTTGTAATTCGAGATGTACTTATTCATATCTGGCAGCTTGGTATTTTCAGCCAGCGCCGCCAGCAGAATCCATGCTTCTGTATTGTTGTTAGTTCCAATATGGAACTGAATGCTTTTTACTGCCGAGGCAGTGATAATACCATTTTTCACCCACAAGTTGCAGGCCTTCGATAAATGCTTTCGCATTTTCCTGTTAGTTAATGTGTGCAGAATTTTCCATGGTAAATCGTTCGCCATGTTATCCGTACACGTAGAAACATCTACTATTCTTTTTAGTAATAATCCTTGTAAATTTTCTAGCACCTTTTCTTGAACTTTTACTTCGATATCAAATATCTGTGGTAGAACTGTTTGTACCCATTCATCCAAAAGTTGCGAGTCATCTGGGAATCGTTCTAAAAGTTGCGATAGAACTTGCACTGCAAACTGACGTACTGTTAGCATCGGGTCTCTGCACCGGCGGCTGATTAGAGGTACTATCTCGTTTATCAGGGACGGAAACATTAAAATTAAATTCTTTAAAATCTGCAGTGTACTGCGGCGTATCATTGCTTTTTCATCCTCTATTCGTTCCGTCAACATAGTTAACAGAACATTTGAACCTGATAATAGGTCAACGTCTTCGGACAGAGCTTCCTTTAAATTCTCAAATGTAAGAAACTTTTTATTCGGATCAGAGTCCTCGAACATAGTTTGAAATATTGCTTTGTTCCCTTCGTTGCTAGATTCCGTGAACTTAGCAATGATCGCCATGGCTTTCCTTCTCACTGTACTCGAACGATCCATGCACCTACTTAAGACAACGGCGAAAAATACTTTCTTCGCTTTAGCTTTTAAAGCATTCGTTATGTTATAATCTAACAAAATGGACTCAATTAATAACTTTCCAATTATTTCTTGAGCAAATACTCTGAAGGAGATCTTATTGTGATGCGACAATAATATTAGATTCCTAAAGGCTTCTAGGATTATGTTTTGTTTACATATTCCGAAGAGTTTCATTAACACTGTAGCTTGCTTCTGACGAGCTTCGAGTTGATCTGGACACTTTACCATTAACTGTTGTATCAGTGTTATAATCGCGGTTTTAGCTTCTTTCTCGTGTACGTGAAGTAATTCTTTTAAAAAATTTATAGTAGCTTCCTGTATATTTGCGATAAACTTTGCCTGCATTTCCACGTGGCTGCACAACAAATGAGGTAATGCATACTTCGCTATGAACATTATAGTTACTTTAATAGGTCCATGTTTACTATCGCACAACTCTTGCAAAGCTACGTAAGCATTTTGTAACAGTGACGCTTCTAGAGTACCCCTTTGCGTGTTAGAACACTGAGACTCTGCGTAATTGTGTTCTATTTTTGTCATCTCTAACAACCCGTGAATAGTGATATCTAATGATTGCATATGATCTTTGAACCAAAATGACTTTAGCATCATAATGAGGTTGCAAAGAATGACATTCAAATTCCTTATTAACACTACCTTCTCACTGGGCAGGAGGACATTATCGTTCATTGACTGGTCGCTAATCTTAAAATCATTTAAACTCATTGCTTTGCTACACTTCTTCATGGGAGGCTGCAAGCATTCGGAATTTATCTTCAGCGTTTCTATGGCCCGCTGATATAAGTTTGGGTGAAACACATTGAATACGCTGCTTCCAGGTACGGCCAAGAGTATAAAATATAAATTACTTGCGTGTAAGCATGACTGCCTCGAGTCCTCGCCGGCTTCTTTACACTGACCACATTTCATTATGTAACCCAATACGGCTAATAAAGCATGCACCTTTATATCCATTGTGATCAATGTGTTCCATGATATCTCCGGGCAATAATGCTCGGGGTCATTGCGGTTCCTGCCTTCTGCTAGCCAAGCTTTCACAACGATACAAGACTCGTGCAAAAGTAGCCTGATGTCTCTGCTTTCCAGAAACATGAGGTACTCATCAGGTGGTTCATTGTAAAACATAAACTGTGCATCCCAAACGGATTGAATCCAGTCTTCGTTTAAGTCACTGAATTTAAAATTGTCGAATATCTTTAGTGACTCCATGGTAAGAACTGTGCTCGGTTAAATCATTTTTAAACGAAACTACAATTATTATCACATTTCTTCAAATATCGTAACGAATGTAAACATAACCTTAACTTATCATTCGATAAAGAAAAATTCTGGCCTCAGGTTATCATTTTCTGAGTGCGTATCGATAACGATTTTATAAAACCATTATGGTGTACACCGACAGAAAACTTTGCAGACTGTTTATCGCGGAACATCTCGTTCGAAATACGAAAAGTTCTGTTAAGGACTCTGGCATCCATTCGGAAGCGGGAAACTAACCGACCAATTAGATTCGGTGGAAAGTAGGGCGCAGAACTTTGTAAACATGTGTAGGCTTCCACACACTGTACTTTTACCTAAAAATAGACCGAACAATTATGAATAATTCATGCTCTATGAACAAACAATGAATATCCCGAATAATTAATCGAAGATTGTGCATAATTGCATTGTTTGTCGAACAAAACAAGCTGCGACAAAAACGTGCCGCAGTTTGCGCGGGAAAAGTCTTCTTACGAGAGGGAACATCGAAGCATGTGGAAACAAAAGAATTAAAATAATATGCGTATTGAGCATTTAGCCAGTATAAACCACTGGATGATATAGTTTTCTATAATAAATTTAATTTTCTTCATCTGAATTATATAACTTTCGTGTACTTTTGCAGAAATGGGAAAGGAAATCGCCCCCGTTGACGATTTAACTCTAGCCAGCGCGAGAGACGGGCCCGCGCATATACGAATTAAAGTGCTACAATATACAACGATGCTAAGGCTGTTTTCCGAAATCATGGAAGAATACAACACGTCTATGTTGAGATACCACGAAAAGTGCCGTTTACTTTTGCAGCAGCAAAAAATATTAAGTACGTATTTACGACGAATCTCGAATTACATTTATTCTAATGTATCCATCCCTTCTTCGCTGTTTTAGTCAGGAAACATATCACGAGCGAAGAGTTGGACAAGCTGCTTGATTCTCAGCAGAATAATCTGTTTGTTGATAATGTAAGTATCCAATTCTCCCGTTGCTTAATGAAGTGCAATTAATGTAATGATCCGCGGATAGATTTTAGAAGACAGTAGAATCGCAAAGCAACAACTATCAGACATACAGAGTCGGCACAACGATATAATCAAACTGGAGAAATCGATTACAGAAGTCAGAGATATGTTCACTGAAATGGCGTTTCTCATAGAAAAGCAAGTAAGCGGAAAGAAACGTTGAGCTATGATAAAAAAATTTCGATCATACTGGTTTAAAGTTTCGTTCCTTTTTTCACAGGGGGAGCAGGTAAACAGCGTGGAGTATTTCGCGGGAAAAACCGCGACGAATGTTGATTACGGTCGCACCGATCTTAAGAAAGCAGAGCGGAAAAGTCACAGACACAGAAAGGTACTGATGTCAAAAAAAAATTAATATACTTTCCGAAAGATGACTGCTATTAAATACAAAACTTTTTTTCCAGAGAAAAATTAAATTTGCTATCATAATCAGTGCAATAATCATCCTTCTCTTGTTGATATTTATCTTCTTGTAAGGAAAAGACAAATCGATACAAAAGTTAAACATTTATTATACGGATAGTAATATGTAATATCTTTAAACGAATACAAATAGTTATCATCTATTATTAACGTGTTGTTCATTATCATATAAGAAATTATAAAAATTATAAAACGTCCCTTTATAACAATAATTCAACATTGAAGGTCACTTACTGGTTTTATATACATATTTTTTAAAATAACTAGCAAGACCTTTTGCACTAGGCCTAACTTTATAATCTACAGCAGTGCATGCAAAAAATAGTTCAAGTACTTTGTCATATTCTTTCCCCAGATTAATGGCAGGTAATGGAGGTCGAGTACCTGTGATTATTAAGTAGATTATTCAATTTCTTAACTTTGACAGCAGTCTTGAAATACATATTATTCCAGTACTTACCATAGTTGGGGTTCATCACTTCTTTGAGGTAGACAATACTATCGTCCAAGCTGGCATCGTGTTCCTTAGTCTTCGTATCATTTGGCATTTGCGTTTCTGTCGTCGACTCGTTAAAAGAATCATCCATGTCCATAGAAATATCTAAATGAGGCGTTGACAGAGCTATCATTTCCCAAACTACAAGGCCACACGCCCAAATGTCTGCCTTATTCGTAACTAAGCCAATCTCTGCAGAGTAATTTTCAAAGGGTTTGTTAGTAATTCGTATTGTAATCAGGCGTGTACAGAAATTTGAAAAAGGGACAAACCATGTATTATTTCAGGTGCGCTCCAACACTCTGTTCCCACGTACATGAAGTCTCCTTTCGATGTGTCCATTTCCAATGATTCTGTGAGTGGCAAGGATACACCAAAGTCGCAAAGCTTAACTGTATTGTAGTCACCAGACACCAGTACATTGTAACTTTTCATATCACCGTGCAAGATGTGGGCAGTGTGATGTAAATACTCCAATCCCTTTATAATTTCGTACGCTATCTTTAAAATGTCTTTAGCGGGAAACGGGTCGTCGGCAGACTCGAGTTTATCTTGTATCTTATCACCTGAAATCAAATTTGCATAAAAAATTCGTGTACCCTGGGTCGCGTAAAGACTCGCGTAAAATATCTGCTCGTACCTAAAGAAGCGTCCAATTTCTCCATCGCCAGGCATGGTTCGCCGTCCGAAACCTCGGTGAAGCCACGGAAACCGACAATATTCGGATGATTTAGCTTACGAAGCACTTCCGCTTCGAAACGAATACGTTCGTTGTACTTTTTATCCGCCGTAATCCTGAGGTTTCTTTTCTTGATCGCCCATGGAGATCGAGAGAAGCCAACTCTCGGGGATCGTTCCAAACTGAACACGCTAACACCTGGCAGTGCACTGAATTATTAAAACGAGATTAACACCGAGTATTAATGGATCGAAATATTCATATTCCTTTACCACATCCATAACCTATCTGTTCTAGAAACGGCGAAGCCGGTATTTTAATGGGCGTTTGCAATTCTGGATTATCTTGCACTCTGCTTTTGTATCTCTTTGTCGTCGGTGTCTTAAATTCTGCCATTCTACTAGTATTATAAAAGAAAATTATTTAATTCCGTCTTCACCCGATCCTTCCCTTTCGATCCGTTACTTTCAAAATTTCCTTCGCGTTCAAGGAGTGCCAACTTAATGCAGTGTTGTTAACGAAAGTCAGTTATAGCAGACTTCATTCGTATACGATAATTCTTAAAATTTAATACTTTTTTAGTATTTTGTAATCTAAACGTTTACCGTATACACGAGTTACTTAAAATTATAAATAAAGGACGAGTTAATTAAATGGCTATTAAAAGTGTTCCATATTGGCGGGTTAAATAAATCATTGCCATTGGCTATCGAAGAAGTTAGATTGCCGCTTTCAATCTTCGTCAGGTAGGTAAGGTGATTTATAATACAGAATCCGATGGTACGAAGGAAAGCGATAGAATTGGTCGTTTATATTTTCACAATTAGCATTCTGTTACAATATTATAGCATACTTTCTTGTTCTTCATCATTTTCTTACGCTTCGAAAAATACCAATGTTGTTGCTCATCTCACCGATAAGGATCGAATAAATTTAGTAACCTTTTATCGTGACTATTAATAAAATATAAACATCTCTCTTCCAGTTGTGTTTACGAGCGCTTTTTCGCTGTCTGCTCGACCAAGGTTAATGATATGCAACTATGTGCAAAGGCGAGGGTCGAGGAAGAAGGAATGTGAATTTTTGCATCATGCCGATACAGCTAATTTTGCGTGCTTTTTTATAAGACCATGCATTTAGAATACATTTCCGTTCTTCCTGTTCACCGAATCCTACCTATTATCAAACATGTATATATCATTATTTTCTGCATTTAAATCAACATCAATGTATTTATCGATCGACCCAGCGACTTTTTCCTCGATCAACGAAGACGCGTTGTTTCTACTTGCATTATTCTGTCGTCATTTTCTACTTTCCCCATGCTTGGTAAATCGCTGTCCGACGAATTCAGTTTCTTGGCATTAGATTCGTTCCTGTTGATGATGAAAGACACGTGTTTCCTCCTCGTCTCGTTCGATTTCTGGAACAGACTTTTCGCCCGCTCTTTCGAGCTCGCGTACTTACTGGAATCGGACTCCTGGCTTTGCAGATTCCTCATCGGCAGAATTCTGGGCGGCCTCTTGAACCGTCTTATCGCACCGACCCCCGTCGTTTCATCGTCTGCGATGGGGGATGACGTCCGGCTCATACTTTTCGAGAAATCGGAGAGATCGTTGGAATCGGTTTCCAGGCCATGGCTTCGAGCGACGCGTTTAATATTCTCTTCATCTTCCGGGTGCAATAAATGTCTAACCAAGGTGTCGTCGTCGAGCCTCCTCGTCGGGCTCGTATTTTCGTTGGTCGCCCGAGTGGATGCTTCATCGAGCGTAACAGCTACCCCTAACGATGTTTTCCGCTCCAAGTGATCGCCTATTTTTTCAGGTACGCTTTTGGGTATCGATGGAAGCTTGAAGCCTGCGGGAGAGTGGTTGCCTCTGTTTAGGATCGGCTTTCCGGGGGCCACGAAGTCCGTCTTCCCTGCAACAACTTCTTCTTCTCGCTGCTTCGAATTTCGAATTGGAAATGGAACTGATTCCTTCGGCAAAGTCCTGAAACTTTCGAAGTGCTTCGCTTCATCGATCAGGCCCTGAACGTACAGCTGCTCTTCCTCGTCTTGAACAAACGGCTTGATTTCCGGTCTTACGAATTCATCGCTCTTTTTTCCCCCAGATTGCTCGGATTGCGTAGTTGCCTGGCCACGATTAAGTACCCTGACATGCATCGGTCGCAGTTTGGAGAGCATTTGCCTATTTTTCAATGTCGGCTTCTGATCCACACCCACGGAAGTATCACTCTTCGCACTCTGCAACGTTTCCGCGTTACTTTTAGTTGCCCGATCGACATCGTCATCCCTCGTAGCGTTCACTTCTATCTTATCGTTACTTTCAGATAACTGGGCGTTCAATGATGGCACACGTGCATCCGTCGATGATTCCTTCACCGAAGGGACGGTTGACTGCAATGTGGTCTCTGAATATTCATCAGAAGTTCCTGCAGCGTGCACCACTTCGGAGACTCTGGTTTCTTCTTTCAACAGCGACGTATCCGCATATTTTTTCACGATGTCGTTCTCCTGCTTGCTTCTTGCCGGGGATCCACGCACGATCAATGATTCTATCGGTCTTCGTACCGACGAGCAACATCGAACGAGCTGTTCGTTTTCACAAGGCAGTTTGATCACCTGGCTGTTCTTGAAAGCTACTCGGGAGTCATTCGGGCACTGATCGGGTCTGCTACATGGGCAGGTGTCGTCCACAGTGATGATCCACGGCGCCACGGCGCAGAGATTGAACAATTGCACTGCCCTAAACAAAGATAGAGAGTTAATTGAAGCGGAGGAAGCGCTGGATGTCGACCAGCGAGGTAGATGGAACTCCTTGTTACCAGAAAAGTGGTCGTATCGCGTTCAGCCTCATAATACTGCTTGGCTGATCCGCGTCTCATTAGAATCGTCCGGCGACTGGATATTGTATTAAAATTAAGAGGCAACCGGAGCCGAGTGGTCTCACATTGAATTTATATACCGGTCGACCCCACTTAAAGCTTGATATTTGGCAATCTGCGGCCCATCAATTAGCCACGCGTCGTTTTCAGAAAATAGAACGGAGAAAGTGAACGTTTAAAGCCAATTTAAAGCTTGACTTCGTAGAGATCGTCGCGTGTCTATTGCATGCCGAGGATCTTTCGTTTGATCGTTGATAGCTGATCGTTGATGGCCGAATATCATCGATCCCGGCGCAGGGACGGGGCTGCGACCCTGGTGGGCACGAGAGACCATTAATTTATCGCGCAAAATACCCTCCTATCGCATTTTTAAACGAGTTAGCCCGACGAAGGGCGCCGGAATATAATTATAATTCGCAAGTAAATATACTTGGGGGCACAAGAATAAGCGAGCCCGTCGGGGGCCGGAGCATGCGCGACATTGACCGGGGTAAAACCGATGGTGAGTTCATCGGGGATGAATCTCGCAGAAGTTGTTGTGCATCCGCCGCGACGTTTTCGTACCGATAAACACGGTGGGACGCTCGCATTAACAGTATCCGCGGCGATAAAAACACATCGACTATGGTAGACGCCCGACGTGACATTTAAAATCAATCGCTTGTGGATCGGTATTCGAATATGTTGACGGGAGTTCTTGAGGGGTGGGTATCCGAGGCGAGCCGACTCGGTACCGGGATGCCAGAAGTCCTCCGTCAGCTCGCATGCAAATCGCTCTTCGACTTTGCACTCCCGTTTCTCGTGATTTTTCCTGTATTCAAATTTCTCAGGACACTTCTGTGCTGCGAGAGCGAGAACTTCACGTGGGACGGCATGGACGAGGCGGGCGGAAGCCACGTTCTGCACGAGGCCAGGTCTTTGTTGCGCATTATTTATAGAATAATGATCCCGACGATAGTGACCAGCGGAATCTTCGGCAATATTTTAATACTCGCGGTTCTGTCCTCGCCAATCTTTCGGGGGATCTCGTATTTGTACCTGAGGGGAGTTGCATTTGCGCACGTAGGGGTTCTCTTGTCGTGGATACCGATATGTACGTAGGACGATGGATGTTTGTTTAAGAGGCTGTTGATATAATCGTGGTGCATGATATTTCAGCGATCAGGCTTGGACGTGGGATAAGGAACAACTATCCATCGGTATTCTACCACGCTCATTTAGAGCTGGTCGCCGTGAACACCTTCGCCATCGCCACCATCTTGATCATGGCCTGCTTGATTGTCGACCGATACATCTACATATTCTTCCCGGCCCGTATACGCAGCAGAAATGCTCGCAAGAATTGCCGCTCATTCATCCTGTACTCGTTCATTCTCGGATTCGCGGTATTCGAGGGCAGGGTGTGTATTACCGCCGTTCAGATGCTAAAACAGCGAATCGATTTTCAGGTGAGCGCTCCGCTGGCTGCGATGAGAGCGGTGTACGAGCGACCAGAGGATGACGGTACGCATTTCGCTTTACGGGAGAATATTTCAATCACGGGGACCGGATTATGGAGCGCGTATATTTGGACCATGGAGATCTTGATGCGCCTTTGCCCCACGATGATTCTTCTTCTACTGAACAGCATCGTTGTTAAGAGATTTCTGCACCTGAACGCGAAGAAGAAAGAATTCCAGTCGGTCTCGGAGAAGTATCGTACAGCAAACGTCTCCGACCCGTCTCTGTTCACTCGTAATCGAGGATACAGGTAGACCGCGCTCGTCTTCCCTTCACGGTCGTACCTGGGGTTACTTCAAAGTCATTCTACATCTTTCCACCACGAGAGTATAGAAAACAGTCGAATTTCGTTGTGTCTATGCGTAGACCTTGAAATGATCCCGATAACTTTCTCCTATCTGATAATGTTCACCGACTACTTCTTGGGAAACACATCTAGGCGTCTCGTAGAATGCAAACACCACGAATAGCCAGTAGAACTTTCCTCGACTCGTAGGCCGAGGGAGAGATTACCTTGCTGATGTTAATAGCTATTGCATGTACAGGAGTGATCGATCCCCTTATCGCGTGTAAATCATTTTTCAGAGAAGAACAACACTTGGTTACGCTGATGTCGGTCATGGCAGCGTGCTTCATGGTGACAATGATACCATCGATACTTATCCCGTTCGTGTACCACGATTACGAGACCACGGACGTTGGCTACCGCTTATTTAGAGCGTTCGCCGCTGTTACGGAACTTTGTAATTTTGCGGTTCACGTTGTCATATATCTCTCGTGTAGCAAGCAATTCCGTGAGGAGTTTCTCAAGATTCTTCAGGTAAAGGGAACTGAATATTCGAAGATGGCTGGGATAGAAGCAAGTGGAGAGTATTAAACGGGAATTCTTTAAATCTTCGAATATAGAACAAATGCAGGAAGAACGTGGAAGAAGAAGATGAACGACCAGTAGGGGAAATCGAAGATTATAGTCGACACGGGACGACGGTTCGATTAACACCTGAACCGACCAAATTAAACTCCCCCGGTTCCAGCAGTAAATTGAATACCATGGAGCAAGATAAAGAATCGGAGTTATTGAACGCTTCGGATATTGTTTAAGAATTGTATGATTAAAATGTGAATGAAATATTCGTTCGAATTCTTTTTATTATTCATGAATTTTGTATCTAATTTACATTGTAGTAGCGAGTAAAATTATTTAAACAGCAAAATCGTCGGTTTTTGTTCGTTGTATGATCATTTCTATCCCCACCAACTGGGGGATCCTTCTCGGAACCAGTAAAGCGTGAAAGCCGACATCAGGTGCAAGTTGGAAAAGGCAATCGCTTGCATTGTTCACGATAATTTACGATGTAAGTCTGTGCTTGGTCCCAAGAGGTGTTCTTACAACGAGAATTTACTGTACTTACATCTATTCTGTTCTACTTATTGTTAGTATGTATGTATTTCAGTGTTACGTTTATAAATGTCATTATACGATGATAGTAGGTGACACTACTAGTCACTGATACACATACACACTCATTAACCAGTAACACGTTAACCTAACTGTCAAATCCACGAATGTGCTCACAGTACATTGAGTCGTGCGAACTTTCTTTGTACGTTCTTCGATGTAGTTGATTGACAAGATAATTAGGTACTTTTAAGCTTGTCTGAGGAATCGCTTGCATAAAAATTATCCGCACATTTACCTGCTTCACGTTTGGTATGCTCTGTATCAATTGTGAAAAAAAATTTCTATACCTCTGCTTTCCTTCACAGTTCATCTATAAGTATGTTTGAGTTACCAACAGAAATAACAACTACGCCATTAGCTCTTATCGGGTTAACTGGTTTGGATATTACGAGTCCTGTGCATCGTTCGATTTGGGACGCATTCAGTAACAATCGCAGATTAGACAGTTCCGCCATTCAGTTTAAGTTACTCAGCCCGACGCATGAATTTCCTACGGTGAAACCTAAGGTACGTGCGACGCTTACGAATTATTAGAATATTAAATTAATCGTTCATCGTTTATTCTAGTGCAATATATATAATTGGTACGTGCCGAAGGGAATATTGAAACGGAATTGGATGAATAAATATCTGAACGAAATTCCAGCGGTTGTTGTTGTATTTTATGACTTAGATTGGAATGATCCACAGTGGAATGAGAAGAAAATGGAATGCGCTTCCAGAGTGCAAACTCTTCGGTAACGATTACTTTAAGAGCTGTTCGTCTTATGTATTGGATATTATTTCTAATCGCTTATTGTCTTAGAAACGCTTTGGAAGGGAGAAGCACAAAAATAGCTGTAGTACTTATACAGCATTGTACACAGCCTCCTCCGGGTTCCGAAGATGCTCTAGCAGCTGAACGTGCTACGGCTGTTTGTGGAGCGTGCGAACTAACTCCAAAGTTATTGTACATTTTACCACACGGAGATCATTTACTAGGGTATACATCTAGGTAATTAAGGAACTAATTGCGAAGCTTTGTCAGATGATTGGTGTGTTCTGTTTACTTATATCTACATGCACATTTGCAGATTGGAGAACGCATTGTATGATCTAGCACAGAGTTTCTATCATCACAAGTATCGTATTGTTAAAGGACATAAAGACCAACTCGAGAAAACCTTGCATCAACATTTATTCGTACGTTATCAGTTCAAGATGGCATTCTTAAATGAACTGAGACAAGATCAAAATGTATCTAGAAAGTAAGTGTACTAAGGCTGAGAAAGATTTCAAGTATAACTAAAAAATACGACGTTACCTTGCAGGCACTATGAACAAGCATATAGTAATTTGTTGGAGATAAAAATGACAGACACAAATGCAATGGAGATTAAAACCGTTGCCTCCTTTATAAATTATAAATTATGTAAGATAATATTTCAGTTAAATGTTCCGAAAGAATCCATATCACAAGTGAGAGTGCACATCGACAGGTCAGAAATATAAGTAACGACTAAACCGAAATACGCAATGCACGATACATACTATTATAATAACATTAAATTGTTAATACAGGTTCAGATTGGAAACTGGCCCAGAGGAACTTATGTTCGAGCATCATGCATGGATCTGCAGTCAGTATTCTACATTTGCAGAATTATTCAATGATACTATTCGACAGGGACTTCCAGCTGTTCAAACTCAGCACCCCGGGTATTACTTTCAATCAGCAGCTCATCATGCAAGCTTAAGGCAAATGGCTTGCAAAGAGCTGTGCCAGGTATTAAAATTAACGTATCCAGGAAGCAGAATCTTTTATACAATTTATATTTGTTACTTTAGAACATTAGCAGTTATCCAGAACCAGATCCACTAGCTGGAGAGGACAAGCTTGACTTTTATGGACAACGACCATGGCGGCCTGGGAAATTAAGCGCGGAACCCGCGGATCCAAAGAAAGAGGCAACCGCTATACAGGCTTTACAATACAAAGAAAAATATACTGTGAATCATTCCGTAAGGCACCCTTGCTACATTATTATTTCAGTTTCCAAGCTTCTATCATATGCGCATAACAGTTATTTCACTTTCAGGAAATAATTATTAGCCTGTTAGGAAATGCGATTTCACAATTTAAAATATATAGGTGTCCAAGGATGAGGAGAGTATTAGGTACAGTACATTTAATTATAAACTGTTCCTTTGTATATCATATATAACAGAGATGTGTTGTTACAGTGGTACAGATGGCTGAAGAGTATTACAATGCTGAGGACTACGGAAAAGTTCTGACGTAAGTCGAAGTTCATTTACCGTTATGATAACAACCATTTTCGAAAACCGCCGCAAAGATTTTGTACTGTTCATTCCAACATTATTTCCTCTAGACTATTTTCATAACTTAACATCAAAACCATAAAATTTGATTGGCCAGATTATTGATGCACATGTTGTGGGAATATCACGGTGAACGGTGGCCTGTCTTAATCACAAATATCTTAAAAAATGCCTTGCGAGCAGCGTATCTGTCTACGAGTATTCAAGACTACATCACGTTAGCATTCGAGGCTTTGGGACCCTCCACCATATTTCCAGACGATTACAAAACCGCCGTTTACGATAACATCATTAATATCCTCCACGTAAATAAGCTTCGCATAATTAAAATCGTTATATTATAATTGATAATTAATTAACCGAAATCTTCATGTGAAATACCAGAAGAAACCACCAAAACCGGAGCCTGACTTACCCGATGACGTGAAGCAGCTAGCGTTAGAAAAGTGGACAATGGAGCTTGGTCGATCGGAACCAATTGCCTTTACAATTGATGATAATAATATGACTTCGTTTGTAGAAGTTAAAGCTCGATTTTCACAATCCAAGTACGCTATTAATTCCACGGTGGGCGTGGAAGTCATTATCAGGTAATATATTCAGTAATTCGTTTTTGTATATTCATAAGGACTGGCATGATTCATAGAATGATTGCACTTACAGAAATTCGTACAATGATGTGATAGAATTTTCAAAGATATCGATAACGATTAGCAGTCCAGGGTACAATTCAGAATTTCCTGTCACCGATCCTAAGCACAGTGATCTTATTTTTCACGCTAAAGAAATGAAGAAATTTCATTATCAATTTCAAGCACCGCAACAAAGCGATGGCAGCGAGATACGCATCACCACTATTTCGTTATACATGGGTAACGATGATGTCTGCTGTATCATTTTGAGATTTTCCGCTGTGGGAAGGGACACGAATTTTTTAAGCCGATTATACCCCGAGATACAGCAACTTCGGTACATTGAAAACGATTAGATACATCTGTAATATTTCTTCAAAGAGCTGATGCATTTTATATCTACAGTAGAGACGAGTTCGAAACCATACAACCGTTAGTCAACGCAGAGATAAAACAAGAAGAATCTAGTCTAAATATAAGCGCGGAATCCAACAACCCAGCACTTGTAGGAGAGTGGCTTCCCATTAAAATCTCTGTTACCGCAAATGAATATGTGGCATCTGCATTGTTAAACGTGTCGCTCGTAGCGGATGGAGCGAATGAACAATCAAGTACGTGCAATAATAATGAAATGTAGTTACTACGAAATTATACACCGTGCCCCCTAATTTTAACTTCAACTTTTAGCGGAATTAAGTTCAACAATGGCTAACAAGCAATCAGTGATATCGATATCGTTTGATAATCTGGAGAAAGATTGCAGCACTCATCACACTGTATACTTAAGAGCCCATAAAATTGGCGATAGAAATATCCACATAAAGGTAAGCACCATAGGTACTTTTCATTAATTTCGGAAGAAACAAAATAATCCGCATAACTTTATAATTCCAGGTTGAATACTCAAAGTCTGAACAAGTAAAAGGAACTAAAGAATTAACATATTCATTATCAGTTACAAAACCATTCGAAGTATCAACACTATTTTACACTACACTCTTTGAGCCATTAACGAAAGGTTTCATTAACGAACCTTTTATAATTATGCCCCATATTTCTTGCGTTTCTCCGTGGCCTATAAACATCATCAGTACTTCCGTGGAGTTGGTAAATAATAGTTTCAATCTCTGCGTACAATTTCTACTTGATAGCATTACACATATAACATTACACGCGTATAATTGTACAGGGTGATTCTATAGAAAAGGAAAACGGAGACCAGACGGTTTCTGTTTTAGCTGGCATTACGCTTTCCGAGGGCGAGACTGGTACAGATTCCTATTGTTTAATACCGAAAGGTGGCGGCGAACAGCCTATCAGTACGGGAGTGTACACGATCAAATGGAAACGGTGAGGCAAGGTGAATTCTACGCAGCTATAGAGTAACGAAACATTTTGATGACGTGACACATTGTTTTAGTGCGAACGATGACGATGCACTGGAAACTAGTAGCAGCGTAACTCTAGCTCCTTTATGGGTCGAAGATGCAGTGATCGGCTTAGAAGCGAAATTGCCAGCCCATGGTTGGGTCCGTACACCGCTGCTTGTATCGTACTTTCTAAAAAACCATTCCGATTATATGATTACATTGCGTATGACCATGGAAGCCAGCGATGCCTTTATGTTTGCTGGGCAAAAGCAAGTGCGTAAACATTTGAAGGTATAAAATGCGTGACGAGATGGTCAATTCAATTATTACTTTGCTGCAGGTTGATATTTATGTCCTTCCAAAGAATGAACGAAAAGTTGAATGGATTTTACGGCCGCTGGTGGCTGGTTTTGTGCAACTTCCTACTTTGTCTTTAGCAGTTCCTGCTGGTAAGAGTCTCGTCGCTTTCATCTATTTTTCGAAGTTATTATCTTGGACAGTAATCTCACTTTCATATCACGCGCAGATGAGGAATATAAACTAAGTAAGTCGCGGCTTCCAGAAGTGATAGAGCGATCGATACCGAGTCATATATACATTCTAGTAAGTTATATAATTTTACCATGTACATATTACACACTCACGTGTAAAAATGGCGCGATTATCTTGTATTCTTTTACAGCCAACATCGCAAACTATAGAGGAATAAATGAAATAAAGAAGAGGATGTTTGAAGGAAAAAGAATTCTTTTTTCTTTGTTCTATCGAAATGTATTATTCATTAGCGGATACTTTTTGCGCGTACCCGCAAATACAAAAGCATCCGTTGAATATAATTTATTTGAACTATTTCGAAAACATAATAAAAGAACGAAACTTCTTCATCCTACGAAGCGATTCTCGATTCTGTTGCATTTGTGTTTGTTCCTTCGATGCGGGAGCCGTTATCGATTATATTATGTGCTACAAGTACTGTATTTCTATAGAAACCAGATGTGTCACACAATACTCGATGGGCATGCGTGTACGTTCGCTACGTCGCTTCCAATTTAATCGGAACTAAAACTTACAAAATAGTGCACCTCGCGAGCTTAAAGGTCGTGGATAATGACATCGACGGTACAACTCGATGATAACCATGCAGCCAAGGTTCCTTCAGAACAGCTGCGCCACGACAAACATCTGGAAAAATGTGTGACGCCAATTTTTCATATAAACTCCGAAGAATCTTTGACACGTAATCGGAAGATCTTAAAGGTACGACGCCAAGGTGTTCCCGTCAGCCACTTTTTCTAAGAAACGGGTTCCAGACGGTCGCAATGACTGCGTCGCGAGCGTCGTGGATAATAGCCACGGAAAAATCAAAAGTTGATATTGTTACTATCGTAACGTCGTTATTTATTATGAGCAGGACCTGGAACTGGCAAAAGCACGTTTGAGGACTTACGCAGCTTATACGCCTACCGATCGAGAGTTGCAGGAACGCGCAGCGGAATATCGTAAACGCCTGCGGAAGTACAACCGAAAGTATGCTCCCTCGTAGCGTGGTACCGTTTCTACCGTAAGGTTCGAAGTACATGCTCCCGATCTGATAACTCGAGCCGAACGAACAAACTATCAAGTGAAAAGTTTGTTGATCGTTGGGATCGATGGATCAGACCGATAATTTGGACGGTGGCGTTACACCGACGACGATATGAACGAGGATCAGAAATTAAACGTTACATATGCGCGTGCTGTAAATATGAATTTTAATACAGAACGAAATATATGGCCGGCGATGATAACGAAATAAAATATTTTATCTCGATCAATTATAACTTCGTGATTGTTCTACGTAGAGAATATAAATGGTGTACTTACGGTGCGCAACGAATTCTTTTACCACGCGGAACCGACAGTTCACTGCGGGAACCACGAAGAAGACCGCGTAGAAACAAGTACGAACGATATTCACCTGTCCGAGTGGAATATTCACGTTCGTTTTCAACGTGTGACGGCATTATCGTCGCACGTAATTACTGACACGCTGAACATGTATATGTACGATAGGATAAGTTCGTTTCAGGAGCTGCCTGATAACGACCTAAACCAATAATTCGACAAAATGCCTCGTAGAATGCCGGCGCGTTAAATTTCCATCCACGAGCGTGAATTCCGCTTCTGACCTTCGCGAAACCCATAGAAATGTATATATTGCTGCTCGTAAAGTATTGCGGTAATTATTATCACGGGAAGCACCATTACGCTGCTTGCCGAATCGCCTCGAACGCGTAATTTACAACTAAGGCGTTCTCAGCGAGCGATCGCTACCTGAAACTCTCGCTTACCTGCTGTTTGAATACTACTTAGTAGTTGCTACTATGCCGATCAAAAATTTAAGAGGAACTGACACGTAACAGCCGCGACACGGGCAATGTGTCGCGGGGCATATAATTTCATTTCATTTGTACGTGGCATCGTACCGCAGCTGAGTAAACGAATTTGACATCGAAACTTTTCGGTTTGACCATTCTACGGTCTAAAAACATCTGTATCAATATGGGCTTCCCTATCTCGCGTATACCGTTTCATTTGCAACTCGATTCCAGTGGCAAAATGCAGTCGTCCCGTAACTCTGGAGAATGTTGTAATCGGATTTTTATGAGAAGGGCAGAAATGGAGGCGGCGAATGTAGTCAGATAATCGTTTTATTCTAACAATTCATCATAATAAATTACAAACGATAGTCTTGCCTTTAAATGCATTACGTACATATGTGCGTTGCAGCACCTGGCGTGAGACACATTCTCAAGAACATTTTAAAGAAAAGAAGTTACGACGGAAAAAGAAAAAAAAATGATAGCGTATATCGCTTCGAGGTCATTTATCGTCGAATGTTGCGTGTGGAAGCATAAAGGTCTGGGCACACATATCAGTTTCGTGACGGCACGTAGAGGGGCGTAGAGGATCTCTTCTTCTTACCACTGGCACCGAACTGATATGTGTGCCCAGACCTTAAACCGGTATACACCTTGCACTATGTTATTCGCGTATTGATGCGCTATCGCTATTGTGCGACGAACGTAATGTCTATTTGAAAAAAAAAGAATGCACCGTTAGACGCTATGAAGGCAACGTTCATTGTCCTTGTAAATAGTAATTATCCGCTACCATCGATGTTATCCTTAACTCGTGACATGCACGTTAAAGATATTAAAGTGAATCCGAAATTTTACTTACACCCGGTATTACTTTTTCCCCAAAACGGTTTCAATACTTATACCAATGGAAGCTGGAAATATTTCTCTATTTCCATTGTGCTTTGGAAAAGTAATACGCTTCTAATAAATATCACTTAATGCATACTAATAATACCGTATTTCGTTAAAAATTGTTCTACCATAAATTAGATCCCCTAATGTAAACCATAAATATTTCAAAAGATCATCAGACACTTTAAAAGAACGTAAATTGTATACAGAACACGTTTGGTTACTGAATCAAAGATACAGATACATTAGCTAGTTTATATGGCTAATACAGCTGCAAAAAAAGTAATTTTACTATTTCTAACGGATTCTAGCTGTTTTGATGGTTTACATTTAAAATATATCGTGGTTAAGTACGTAAAAATTTGATAATTATGGGCGCAACCCTTTCAGGATTATTCAAGTGTACAAAATGGTTTCCTTCCACTTCATGGTACTCAAATCTTCTGGCATTTTTCTTTATTACATCTAATGTAGTCTGGTAGCTTTCAGGCTCATCAGAGACGTATCCTTTAGTAGCGCGAATATTAAGATAAGCGCACTTTATCTGAGCTGCATATGCCAATATTAGATCCATAGACAGCATACCCAAATAAGCAACCTGAAGAGTATAATATTAATAGCAAACTATTCACTATTCTATGTATTTTATGCAATTATTTGTAAACTAATGGTACGCTTACTTTCAATCGTGGATCGCGTGCGAAATAGTACTGGTCAGGCTGATAAGAGGGTAGCGCACCACGTTTCATTAATGTCACTATACCTTCCTTACACACAGCTCCGTTATAACCATTACTTGCTATTTGGATTATATCTTCGTACGTGTACGTTGGAACATTTTCAGGGTTCAAAGTATCGTATTCCAAAAATTTATCAATACAGGTGCCAGTCGCAGGAACTCTTTTTGCCACACTTCCAACAGTGGGGCCTGCCATATCTAAAGCTATCACGAATTCTGTATCATCTGGATAAGTTGCAGCATACAAAAATGCTACCGCTCCTCCTAAGGAATGTCCAAGTAGCTTCATCTACGTAAACAATGAATAATTATGAGCATATACTAAAATAAAAAGCGACGAAAGTAAGGAAGCGTGTAATTTAAAATTAAAGTGATCATTTCTCAATACGAATGAACTACGAATTTGTGATTGCATACATGCACACACATAAGCTTACATTTATATGTGGTAATGTTCACATTTGTTTTCGGTGATGCCATGATACAAAATACAATACAAAACAAAAAATGAAAATTTTCAAGGGTGACTGTTACATGTGCACAGTAATTGTAGAACAATGAGTGCAGTATTACGTGTATAGATTAATGTAAAGTTGGTTGCATTCCAATTAAAGACAGAGTGGTAAAATAAATCCACTCGCTAACCTTGCTCCATTTGAAATGCTTGACAATTCTACGCAGTAGAATAACACCGTCCCAGAAAGCATAATAGTACTGACTCTTTGGATAATGAGAAGATAAACCATGACCGGACATATCCAGACAAAGTACAGAAATGTCGTCAGGTAATAAAGGAATCAAGGTGTCGAAGCTGCCAGCATTGTCCTGGCGTCCGTGTAGTGCCACTATCGGTTCGACATTCTTGGGGCCCCACCATTTGCCTGTAGATAAGCGATAATTATATCATGATAAAATTAATAATATTAAAGTGACCGCTTTATTACTCCACGCGTGTGTCAGTCTTAACACCTGTAATCCCTGAAAATAAATATATCTGAAAGGCAAGTTTAAAATGACACAAAATTGTAGCCGAAACTCAAAAATCTGTTGTATCGATGTGTCGTCTGTAATCTATAGTTATACAACGATGCCAAACGGTTTGTAACATGTAATTTTAAATGATATTATAAATAACGATAAAAGACAAAAATTTAACACGAGTTTGTAACAGTCAACCTTGATGAAAATCTTTCTTCCATGCTTTTTCAGAGTAGAGAAAAATACAACAAAATACGGTTACACAGGAAATAAAGCATATCTGAGTTTGAAAATGCAACGATTGGATAAAAAATAGTAAATAAAAGCCTTAATTATTAAAAAAATGAGATTGCACGAATGATAACATATTACATATATACCAGTGAAAAACTGGAAGACGTATCAGGGAATGTATGATGCGCAAATTAAAAATATGAACAGATCGTTGTATAACTTTCACTCGCTGGCTAACCTTGTTCCACTTGTAATATTTTTGAACTCTACGTAGAGTGAGAAGTGATTCCCAATATATATAACAGAATTGCCCTTCGTAAAAGTGCGAGGATAGGCCGTGGCCAGGTAGATCTATGCATAAAATAGCTACATCTGCTGGTAAAAGTGGAATCAAACGTTCAAAAGTCCCAGCATTATCCTGCCACCCATGTAATGCCACTATCGGCTGTTGCGCCATCGGTCCCCACCATTTGCCTAAATTTTTATCATTATTATACTACGGTGCTTTCCTATTCAATTGGAGCTCAAGTTTGAAAGTAATTTTTATGTGTTTTTACTATTTTAATTAAAAGTATTTAGATTGAACTAGGTAGAACTTTTACTGACCGCTTAAGTGACCCCATGGCACAGGTATTTTAATTTCTTCTGGGGCTGAAAGAAGTCAGTAACATACTACATTAATGAGTAATAATAAATCTCTATCGTCAAACGTTTGAGTAACAAAGATTGCTAACTTACCGTCTTTAGTCATTCTATCTGTAGGAGCAGTGCTCTGGTCGACTGCACTCATTTGTCTAGTAATGAAAAATGAAAATGAATAACAGAATTTGACGTTCTTATATATATAGTAAACGATAAGTCCCGCTATTTTCTACTTTTTTCCCACTTTTTTGAAATACGTACACGAAATTATAGACTTTTGCGTTAATCGATCGAAAAAACTGCAAATCATTATGTAACTAGACCAAAGTTCAAATCACTGTATAAATCAGTATAATTTGAAGAATCGTACTCTGTGATAAGATTCGTATATATACGAATATTCCAGTAAAAATATATATTAAAAATGTATCTTTTTGTTTCACTTGTGTCACCTGTTTCGTTAATTCATTTACAATCTTTCGCATGAGGTAACAATTTTTTCGATACCGAGTGTTGTAAGTTTGTCTAATAACAGGTTTATACGAGATAGTTACTTACTTGGCTACTCAAAAATCTCAATCATCAATTTCTGGTGTGGACAACACGTGTGCATACATATGAAGAAACAGGAAACTAGCGCTACACAAAGGAAAATGGTTCCTTATTTATCAATGGCTGAATGATTAGATATTGTCGTTTCATTCAAGATAAATTCCGAAGATATTTCATCGAACTGATGTCACACTTTAAAGCGCAGGTACTTCTCCGTACCGTTTTTCTGTCACTGTATGAGTATCTATTTATACACGATCGTCGATCGTGCTTTGAAATCGTAGTTATCGCTAATTAGTTTCGCTTCAGCGAATCGTAGTGATTAGGTTTAATGGTTTAATCTTAATCGTCCGAATATTGATATTAAATAAGAAGCGAAGGATTGTCTTTTTGGAATGATGCAAAAGATGCTTTACAAATATTAACGTTTACAGTTTAAGGTTTACTGATAGATCTGTGAAATCATCCAAATTAAATTGCTTGATTTTCACTGTTATTCTCATTCTCAAGATGGAAAGTAAGGAGTGCATAGTCAAGACTGTGATCCATGCAGGAACAAAAGCAATTAATTTTGTACCTGGAACCAAAGTACGTATCGCGGACTATATTCTGCATTTTTACTTACTTTATGCCTAAGAACAAGTTCTGACTTATAGTGTCTTCAAACTTTCAGGTGGTTTTTCACTTTAAGACAATGAAATGTAATGATAATAGAACCGTAATAGATGATAGCAGAGCAATGGGGAATCCAATGGAGCTCATTTTAGGCAAGAAATTCAAGCTTGAAGTATGGGAAGTTATCGTACAAAAGATGGCATTAAATGAAATAGCACATTTCAGAGTTGACAAAAGCGTATGTTTATAGCGATATAAATATGTAACGCTGAGGTCAAAGCATACTGAAATAGTACCTGTTGCTTTAGCTAGTCACAGCATATCCTTTTGTGTCTAAAACTCTGAGGGAAGTTGGAAAGCCGAAATCAGAGAAACGTGCTCACCACTGCTGTGGCGTGACTCTACAAAACGAAGGGATCGGATATGATGACTTAAATGAGCTGATCAGGTGTCCTCAAGATCTAGAATTTACAATTGGTAAATTTATCTATAACCGAAGTAAGTTGAAGCAATATTATTGCCCGAGCTAATAAATTTATATTGTAGAACTGGTTAAAGTAATTTTGCCAGAAGAGTATGAGAAGGAATCGTGGCAAATGACCGAGGACGAAAAACTAAAGAGTATTCCGGATATAAAAGAGAAGGGGAATGCATTATTCAAGGGGAAGAATTATGACGAAGCTTGTGATACATATGCGAAAGGCATTGGAATACTAGAACAACTTATGCTCGCGTTAGTATTTAATGTCTACGTTTTTGTTAAATGCCTTACATATTATATATATGTAATTTATAGCGAGAAGCCCAATGACGAAGAATGGATAGCTTTAAATCGAATGAAAATTCCATTGCTCTTGAATTATTCACAATGCAAATTGATTCAAAAAGATTATTATGCAGTTATTGAACATTGTACTACAATCCTTAAGCACGATCCAGGTTCGTCGATTTATGTATCTGAACTTATTTATATGTATAAAAGAATAATTCGTCACTATGTATATCATTATTAGATAACGTCAAAGCATTGTATAGGAGGGGTAAAGCATACATGGGGGCATGGGACCAAGAAAAAGCTATTAAAGATTTAAAAAGGTCTGCTGAATTGGATTCTGCACTGGAGAATACCGTTGAGAAGGAATTGCAAGCATTTTCTCTAGTCGTCAAGGAGAAAGATCAAATGCAAAAGGAGAAGTTATCTAAATTATTTAAATGAGTATTTATTAAGTATATTCCAATTGATGTACAAATGTAAAATGTGATTTTGTGTGTGTATATATATTATATACTAACAGTAAATGTATAACGAGAATAAAACAAATGCTTTACAATTATAATCTAAATCTATTAACATTCTTTTTCACTATCATGCATGAGATTTTAGTTACATGTTATCTACACATGTGATATCAGAGTCATGGACGTAAAGGACGGTGCATATTTGCGAGGGGGTTGAAGCAAAAGACGGAAGAGGAATCGCCTGTTTCAGCCATCTTGAGCCTGTGGAGGATATCCGATTAGATAGACTACGTGACTAATCGAGGAATTTAGGAAAACGTCCGTTAGGTCGGGGAACAGAATATTTTATGAATTTATACAGAAAATGTAACAAAAACCTTAGCAACTAATAAACATAAGAACAATTAATTATAAACATTAATAACTCACTTCATTCATTCTTCATTCATTCGATAAATTATAAAGTCGCGCGCAAACAGGCATACCACAACACAAACACGAAACCCCCAAACAACGGTTGATTCTCCTGAACGCAGCCATTGGGTGATAGGTCTATCTTATACTTCGTCTGTGATTATACTATCATGTATCGGTAAGGTAGGGAATGACATCAACCGATAAAAAAAACATTATTTCGCAAAGATTATTTCTATACAAAATGAAGCTGTTTCCAAAATTTCAGCCAATTTAGAGCTTAGAGCATAGGGGTTTTCCGAAGTTTAGTCAATATCTGCATTGTGCTGACATCTATTGATTACCATGGCAAGCGTTAACATTGCACTGCAAGATCTTTAATTACCAATTCAGTTTTTATTATAATACACACACCTATATAAAATGGGACAAAAGCGTAAAAATCGCAATGAAAAAGATGATTTTGAATACGATCCAGCTCCGAAACATCTTCAAATAGCTCATATAAAAAATCAAGAAAAACGTCTCATTGTTATTTTGGAAAAAGCGCAACTGGAATCCGTTAAAGTAAGGTTATGTTGTACTAATAATTTAATACATATTTATTTTCTACTTCTTTTAGACGTTTGTGCTTGATTTATTTAATGTATTATTCCCTACTAGTCATTACTCATCTGAAGTGTAAATATATAAATATTACACCCTGAAAACCTATGTTACTTTCTATATACTGTTATTAAATAGTGAATATTTCTAATGAAAAATAACATTTTAATGTCTGCTGTCTTATTAGGTTGGACATAGTTTCGAATTATTAAACTGTGACGATCACGCAAATATTTTGAAGAAAAATAATCGTGATCCTGGTTCGTGCAGACCTGACATTGCTCATCAATGTTTATTAATGTTAATGGACAGTCCATTAAATAGGGCTGGACTTCTGCAGGTTTATATTCACACAGAAAAGAATGTGTTGATAGAAATAAATCCACAAACTAGAATACCTAGAACATTTAAGAGATTTGCAGGCCTTATAGGTAAGAATAATCATTATAGCAGAACTCGGTGATGCCACAAAGGAAATTAAGTAATGTGTATTTAGTTGTAGAATGGTGTATCTTAACATTTTATTATGCTAATTTTTAATATTTTACAGTGCAACTGCTGCACAAATACAGTGTCCGTGCATCAGATGGACCAATGAAACTCTTGAAAGTAATTAAAAATCCAGTCACGGATCATCTACCAGTTGGTTGTCGTAAAATAGTAATGTCGTTTAGCGCGAAGAAGGTGCAAAATTCTCGAGAATTGGTTCCTGCTGACGAACCGATTGCTGTTGTCATAGGTGCAATGGCACATGGACAGGTGAGTTTCAAAATAAATTGCTCTGATCTATGCTACGTGTTCCTACAATTTCGACTCGTCTAAACTCGTCTAATTTCAAATTACAGGTGACTACAGATTACACAGAAGACACCATTTCTATTAGTAATTATCCATTATCCGGAGCTTTAACGTGTACTAAATTATGTACCGCATTTGAAGAGGTTTGGGGAATAATTTAGATGTTAGGATGACATGTGCTTCAACTCATGTTTTTTATATTTATACAAGACTGTACAAATTTGTTAAATACGCAGATAAAAATAAAGAAAGATAAAGCGGCACATGCGAATCTAAATAGCACCGCCAAAATACATTCTTTTTTATTCGATCGCTGTATATTACGTTTCCTTGGATATTTCTATTCGAATACGTATGAAGGAAAGGATAAAACGGTGTTACGCAATTGTCGGTGGAAATCCTAGGCATAATGACTCATCAATATTGGTTTTTAGGCGATTGGTCCGTAGGAATGATCCCGTGCGTATACACCAATCGCTGTCAAGAACGCACAAACCTAATGGCGACCGGAAGGATGCTAACGTGTGCGCAACCGTCTCAAATATCTAGTGCCTTTTTTGACTTACGTATTTCATTACGTCATCAGAGTAAAAATGGTCGTTAATGTCAAGTATTCGGAACGTTCCTTTATCCTTATGTATCTTACTTCTCAGAGATTCTGTTATGTTGTTTTCTTGAATTTGAAAGCTCTTGTTTCTGTGATTCGATGCCTCTCTCCTGATCGAGACTTTAATGAGAACGTGAAATCACAAAGAAGTGATTTTATACTGATCAAAGGGACGCCATCTTGTGATTCAGTGTTGTGCTGTGTCAACGTAAACGTATATGACAATTCGTTATGGACTCTGATTCGAATTAAAGGACTGTCTCCTTTGCATTGTGCTTTTTTAATGATATAATTATTAGTGATATGTGATAAATTAAAGAATCGCCAAATTGACTACCGTAGTCAATGTCACGAGTCATAATATCTATTGATGCGTCAGCGTTTACTTCATTGCATTGATAGGATTTTATGTTAACCGGATCATCCGCACGAATGTTTTATGTGCTGCATTTGTGAAACTCGAGTTTTATGGTATTTGCAAATTGTATTTGATCAGAAACGTCATAAGAAAACAAAGGTCAATTATTCATGCTTCGCCATCTTGAACGTGTAACGGAACTTGCTATGGTGATGACGACGTACACGTCATGACAAAATATCATTGAATTCGCGCGCAAAGTTCACCACGTGGTTGTTACCATTACAATTATTACGTTATTTATAATGCTCTTTGAATAATTAACGCGTTAGTGGTGGAAACGGAACGTAATTATAGATTTTGTGCGTATCCCAAAATGCATTGCAGTAGTTATAGAAATCGCGGAATTGGACCGAGACTTGCGCGTTGATTAATAAATTTTAACCTTACACTCTAAATAAAAACATTAATAACAACCGATATTTGGAAAAGTTATTTTCTCTCATACTAAATTACTGCTTATTAATATTTATATTTACGGATCATTATTTCAGTGATCTGAAAATGCATTATGGGTGGACATGGAACGATGGAAATTAACCATTAATTTTTGTATTGGTTAATAAATTGTAATCATGTTTTATCAATAATTATGTACAATTATTATACACCCCATTACCTGTTCCCGTAATATTTCACTATTCTTATGAATTTCAGTAAAACATCAACATACTTTGGTAGAAAATACGTGAAAGAAGCTCGAATTAAGTTTCGTACTCATCACACGTGATGTCGGCAAGGCGGACTTGCATTAAGAGAGGGAATAATGTGAAATGATTAATTAAAGAGTTGAAAGAAGATCTGTGGGTACTTTGAATGAAAAAGGTAACAGTAGTTACTGAAATTGCGAAAGCAGCTTCGCAAGCGTTGCAGAGTACGAGATATAATTTAAATTGAGGGGAATATCGGTAGGTTGGTTAATCAGTTTCAAAATTGGCGCTGTTGCATTCGGGTTAGTTCGGTAGAGCTCGGTTTGGCGGCGCAACGAGGGGAATGGATAGACAGGTCGTGTTCGAGGAACAACGGAACAGGACCATTCGGTACGTCGCGGAAGAATGCGTAGCCATTGTTGGTGCTGCGATCGTTAGTTTCTAGATCCGAGATCGTCATGGGCACGGAAAGCCATCCGATTGTACGAGACTCCAGGAAAATGTCGGTGGAGCTCGGCACGGGGCACTGATACGATATTAGTGCGAGAGATCGACGTCCGCATTCGTAAGTGTGGAACTAGCTGGTCGGGCCGCGTCCGCGTTCGTCGCGTATGCGAACCGAGCGCTCGCGCTCGTACGAGTGAGAGTGAGTGAGTGAGTGATACGGTGGGGCACACTCGGCGGCGGCCATAACACCGACCAACCAAACTAGCGAGCAGGGAGAAAGCGTAGTGCGAGTCGAGTGTCCAAGACGTAGTGGTAGTGTTTTTTCAATAGGATTCCTGTGGAAAGTGGACTTCCATTGATCAGGTAAGTGATTACGAGTAATCTTTGACACGATGGGTCCGTTGATGATAAGTATAGCGCGTGGTGTGTGCCGTGGTGGTGCGTAAGTGGCGGCTGTAGCGGCGGGCCCTTGGGAGCTTTCTTTCCCGAGCGGCCATACCGCCATGTTGAAACCTACGCCAAATCGAGTAACCGAAAAGGCGGCTCGGGTATTCCGCGCACGCCACAATTGTCTGATGTGAGAAACGATGCGAATTCGGCGCCAGTCAACCGCTCGACTAGATTCTCACACGGCGGCTTGCTCGTGTTTGTTGTGTGCGTCGGCTGGGTGCATCGGCTGGGCGCGGGTCTGCTACCCTTCCCCTCGCCATCCTCTCCTACTTGTTCTCCTCCTCTTTCCACTCCCGCATCTGCCGCGTTTATTTCTCTCCCATCGCCTCTCGTGGATCTCACCTTTCTCCTTTCCTACTTTGACGACTTTTTAACCACCAAGCACCTGTTCGACCCGACCCGACCCGCGAGAACTCTTATCTCTGCCCTTGATACTCGGACCTCGTACGAGTAGAACGTCTTCGCGGCATGGATTCTTCTGGCAATGCTCCTCTTCACCATGGTAGAACCTCTTGTTTCCCATGGTCAAAATCTTACGGCCACTCGGGAGAACGTTTCTTCCTCTGTATTACCAATTTTGTATTTTAATAGCCAGTCAGCTCACTTTCTATACCAGTGTACCAGTTATTTGTGCTACTTCTCTCAAACTTTCCATTTTGGCTTCCACTGCTCTCAAATGGAACAGGGTATGCACGTTGGATCCTTGTACACAATTTCAGGCACCACTATGAGTCAAAAATATTATATTTTTGCATTCTCTTTCTTAAACTTTTAAACTCATGTGCATCTTCTTGTTATTTTCTCACCTCGTTGCAAGAAATTCTTTGTTCCCTTTGTCTTTTAACTTTACATCTCAAATCAATCGCGGAGGAGTAGAATGTTGGAACATTACAAGTTCTTGTGTATGATTGTATACATGTTTTTAACAAAATCTGTAGAAAACAGATTTTCAGTGAGATTTAGGTGCATCATTGAGGTGTACACTTTATAGACTGCACTATCACTCAGAATGAAATAACATTAGTTGTATGATAGTGTATAACATGCTATGAATTTATAGTTCGGTTCCTTTAGTTCTAATTTCTGTGATTAATGCAGATTTGCTTCTTTCTTTGTGTCTGATTCAAACAAGACTATTCACAAGCATTTTGAATATTGATAAACACTCGACGCGATACACGCATTTCCTCCCATATTATTACTGATTCATAAAATGTAGTTTTCATTTATTAAATTGTCATAAATGATTTGCTAGAAGGAAAAGAGATGGAGCAATTTGAACGTGCGTTGATACAATGGCGAGATTATATATCGTGATTCTGTTGTGTATAATGAAGTGGAAATAAATTTCTGGGCGTCGAGCATGTATCTTATAAATTCAGTTTTGCATGATATGTTAAATAATTTAAACAGATATATATATATATATATATATACGTAATTTGAGAATAAATCAATGTTTAACTTGCTCTAAAGCAATAAGACAATTTGGGGTTGTTACAATACGGGGTCCTGTTGTTATGTTATCCAGATGTTGCTAATGTCGCGAGTCTTGGCTGGAGGTACGGAGTCTCACAGCAGTGTACAGGGCTGACATTCAAAGTACTACCGTTCGGTAGGCTTGAGTAGTGTTATGCCTCCACGGCACCAATCTCCCTGGTTGCAGCGCAATCATCTTGGCAAGCAATTAGTGAGCTACCATGCTCGATTCAGAATATATCCTTGCCATCTCAATTGTTGATGAAGCCTCATAGCGTCAAGCATCAACGTAAGGCAGTTACCTGCTGCATAGCATTTATGTACCATATATGTCGGAAAGGTAGGTGAAGCTCATTATCGTGGACTCGATGAGCCTTATATTATAAAATATACCTAGTTATTTCATGAAACATATAAGCGAAGCTTGATTATATCTGTCGGAGTTTCACGTCTCTCGTTTAGCAAAACCTGCAATTTCAAGAGAAGGGAATAAAAATGATTAGCAATCCCGATAAAAAGTATTATAAACTATGGTATTTTATGATTTTACGTCATGGTGTTAAAGTAAAATAGGTTATGTGTAAGCAATGTGATAATCAAAAGTGTTTGCTTGCCCAAAGAAATGCAGTTTAAAACTTCATGTTGAATGGTATTTTAAGTTCTCGCGTATTTATCTGTAAAGTTCTCTTACATGCTTATGTCTTTTTGTTGCAGAAACGAAGCCAAGATGCAGCAGGTGGACACTATCTCGCAGAATAATTCGGTAAGTACAACATTTGCTTTTACGGTACTATAATTTCAAACGCAGCTTGCTTATTAATCCACTAACGCTACTCAACAAAGCTGCGTCGAATTACATATCTCTCCTTTGTACGATCCCCATGTAGTCGGTACACGTTATGTTGAAAAGCATATAGAGACACGTGATTGTTTTATCATTTTACCATAAAAATCTTAATCTCTTGAAAAAAGTTTCTTTCACTATGATTAACATCACATATCGACTGTATTATGTGAAATACTTCCTTATTTACTTCTACGGATATTTTATGTTGTAGAAGTTTGTGTAGCATTTATATATAAATTTGACCTTTGGATATAGAAGCACAATTTATGTTAAAACTCTAACCCAGTATGCTTTTCCAATTAGACACCAAAATTTTCAACTAGAGATCATTCTCTTAACGCTGTAACTTAATTTATGTTTGCTATTTATTTCCAAACCATTGACACTATTAAAAGAGTAACCGGACTTCTCAAAATTACTATTGTGTATGACCTTCTTCCTGGTATTACGTTGAGCACAACTTTTTTTTTTATGTAATTAAACTGAGCGCTGTTTGATTGAATGGTATGTATGAATTACAGTTAGATGTGGAGGAGCGAGAAAGGCTGTGTAATATACCGAAGGTGAGATTCCTTGTTGAGTATTGTTTCAACTAGGATATATATGGTAAAAACTTAAAATGGCAGCTCCAAATTTACATCCACAGCAATCTGTAATTTTGCTTCTATGTTTCTCATGAAATTCGATACAAGCGCGATGAGAGGGATTGCAAACAAAGACGATCAGTTTCATTAAAACAAATTAATGATTTTGATTTTGTGCTATTCTTGAAGCAAGATACCTTTTGCTTGGCATATTTAGCTTTTATTGGAATAAAGTATATAAAATCTAAAGTTTGGAAGTCATTTCATACAACATAAATTCTTATATATTTCTTATAGATTACTTGCGCAGTTAACAGTGTTTTATTATTTTTTAAAGTATTATCGTTTTAATTGCATGACTGTATGAAATGACTTAGAGTTGCCATTATGTTTCAGTTGAGAATATTTTTATTACGTACTTGATTAGAGTTCTATTAAAAGAAATTCTAAATTGCTTGCCTGTGGTTATGGAATTTAAATATTTAGCAGCCTAATTCGCTCGCTGCATGAATGAGTTTATCTAATCCTGTAATGCATGAATCGTATTGTTTTAGTCTTATATATTGTAACGAAAATATCATTTCCGTAATATACTTTACAAGATAGTTATTACCAATCTTCCATTTTTCGGTCTGTCCTGTACATCTTATATTAAAACATTCAAGACTTTCGGTGAAAATGATAATTCCTATTCTTATAAAAGCAGAATTTTAATTTCAAATTGACGACAAAGTACTAAAGCATGAATTCTGTAATGAAATTATGATTTCAATTCCTATACGTTAATTTCATACGAGACGGAGGTAGTGGTCTAAATTTGTGCTTTGCAGAAAATTTGTTTATTTCTATTCATAAACTTACCGTTACATAATAATTGTAGTAATAGAACTAACTATGAAAACAAAATTACACTGATGTGAAATATATAAATGGAAACTGGATAATGCAGACAAGTGCACCTGGTAAGACATCGACTACACCAGCAACTCCTGCAAAGGAACCACCGCCACGTGATGAACCACCCGTGGAACCGGTGAACGGTGTAGTTCAACCACCTGTCGTGCCACCACCTAATCGCCCAGGACGTGTTACCAATCAGCTACAATTTCTCCAAAAAGGTGTGCTCAAGCCAGTATGGAAGCATTCATTTGCATGGCCTTTTCAGCAACCTGTAGATGCCAAGAAACTCAATTTACCAGTACGTAAATAATAAGAAACTAAAGTAAGGAAGTATGAGAAGAATGCGGGTGTCTAATTTAACATTTATAAATTTAATAGGATTATCACAAAATTATAAAACAACCAATGGATCTGGGCACAATAAAAAAAAGATTAGAAAATACGTATTATTGGAGTGGAAAAGAATGTATTCAAGATTTTAATACAATGTTCACCAATTGCTATGTGTACAACAAACCTGGGGAAGATGTGGTGGTTATGGCGCAAGCTCTCGAAAAATTATTTCTTACAAAGGTAGTCATCTTTTAAAATCTTATAATATGACAGCCTGAAAAGAAAGTATCCAGTGTTAGTGGCGCAGATATCGCGTATATTTCGTGCATGTGACTATAAGCATTGAAAAAAACTTGTAGGTTGCACAAATGCCAAAGGAAGAGATGGAACTCGAACCTCCTGTTCCGAAGGGACCTAAAGGCAAAAAGGCTGGCAGAGTTGGAACGCCAGTAGGTGGAGTAGTGGGAGGTACTACAGGGAGTACAGGTCGAGGTCGGCCTTCGTCTGGTGCGGCTGCAGTTACATCCAGCGTACCAAATAGCCTAACGCCTTCAGCTACGTCTGCTGGAACAACGGGCGTTATTCCCATGCCTCCTCTTGGCACCCAAGCACCTGCATCTGTACCTGGGAGCACTAATACGACTACTATTGCTCCTCCACCGAGTATGGGAGTCACTCCTATGGCTACTCATAACTCTCTGCCTCAACAAGTGGTCCCTCCAACTAGCGGCTACCATGCACAACCGGCAATGGACCCGCAAGCAGCTTCTGCTGTGCCCCCTCCTCCACAAGTTCCCACTGCACCCACAGTAATGCCTCCGTCACAACCTGCAAAACTTAAAAAGGGGGTGAAGAGAAAGGCTGATACTACAACTCCTACTGCGAACTCTTTTGAGCCCTTATATAAACTGGATCCTAAGAATGCCAAAATACCCACGAGACGAGAATCTGGCAGGCAAATAAAGAAGGTAAAAATTTATGTTCCTTTTCTAACAAGCTATTCACGCATAAGTCTCTTCTAAAGTGTTAAAGCATTCATGTGTGTGTTTTCGTGCGATCTTCATATTGAACGTGCTACCTGTTCATCATTCAATAATTTGTACCTAAAAAATTTCTGATAGAAAAACATCTGCAATGAAGAATTATCCACGAAAAAGAATGTTTAAACTTCTCTGAGTCATTCTATATGTAACGTCGAAATTCTAACAATTTAAGATATGTATGTATCAATTTTTAATAATGATCTCAATACTGTGAAGCGTCGTGTATATTGAAATATTTTTGTTCCTTGCACGTTGTAATCATATCATCCATTAATACATTAACAAAGAGTTTGTAACGTGGCTGTTTCAGCCAACGAGGCAAGCGGAAGACGGCTTAGTGCCATTCCAGGCCAACATGCCCCTGATTGGGGCAATGGCCCAGCAGGTACATTTATTACTACTCCTTCACGCTCCTTCCTTTCATTTGTGCTGTCTTATCATATCAAGCGAATCAAACTATCTAGTCTGAAAATGACCTAGAAACCTTGCATTAAGATAATGAACAAGTACTTTTCATAAACATTGATGTCGTTCTTGTTCATGCTTTTTTTTTATTATTATTTCTCACTGTAGGTGACAATGTAAAATATATACGTCTTTATAAATTGCTATTTTCTTTTTATTTACTTTTTTTTTTTTAAATACAATTCATGACATTTAGAAACGTAGCTTCAAAACCGTTTTGTGATGGTCACTATTTATATTTTATTTTACAGCCTCAACATACGACTGGAAAGTCGAAGGAGAAACTTTCAGAAGCTTTGAAATCCTGCAATGAAATTTTGAAGGAATTGTTTTCAAAGAAACATTCGGTAAATGTCACAGATTTTATATAAGAACAACACGATTATGAAGAGAATTTTTATAACTTGTGCTCTAATAATGTACAGGGTTATGCATGGCCCTTCTACAAACCAGTCGATGCAGAACTTTTAGGTCTTCATGATTATCATGACATAATCAAGAAACCAATGGATCTTGGTACTGTAAAGGTAATAATAATTTTCAACCTCTTCTAGATCGTAGGCGATTCTCTGAGTAAATGGTAGCCGCGATTAACAAAACCATTATTTTCACAGACGAAAATGGATAACCGTGAATATAAAACTGCGCAAGAGTTTGCTAGCGATGTACGACTTATATTTACTAATTGTTATAAGTATAATCCTCCTGACCACGATGTTGTCGCAATGGCTAGGAAGCTCCAAGATGTATTTGAAATGAGGTTCGTTGTCACGAACATCGAAGATAAAGTTTATCTGCATCTTCTATTTTACTTGACGAAATAATCTTTTTAATGAACCAGGTATGCGAAAATTCCGGATGAACCAATGGGAGGCATGGTAGGCATGAAAGGTAGCAGTAGTAGCGCCAGTAGCTCGGGATCTGAAAGTTCTTCCGAGAGCGATGATTCAGACGAAGAACGTACCCAAAAATTGGTTGCTTTACAGCAAGAGGTACATTACGATTCTTCCGTTACTCGTGAATTTTTATTTCTTTATCGTATGTTTAATATGAGAAAAATAATTTTACCTGTAGCTGAAAGCTATGCAAGAGCAGATGAGGAAATTGGTAGAAGAAAGTGGTAAAAAGAAGAGTAAAAAGAAGAAACCAGATAAGTCATCGAAATCGAGGCCGATGAGCAATAAAAGTAGTATCGTTGCCAGTCATACTGGTGCCATGAAAGAACTGATGAAACCAAGTGGTGGAATCCCAAGTGTCTCGGACAGTGTTGGTGCTAGTATAGCTAGTGTTGCAATGGGAGCAGGTGATTTGAAAATGCCCAGTGGTATGGGTGGTGATCTTCATCATCCAGCTATGGCAGTAGGACCTAATAAAACTCATACGGCAGGAAGTATGAGTCATCATCTGCCGACGGTGGCAAATGCCAAGCCGAGGGGGAAAGGAAGAGGACCTGGAAAAGCTGCAACACCGAATACTGCGAATAAAAGGCCAAAAGCGAATAGTAGATCAGCTGGAACTAAAAAGAAGAGCGCCAGTAGTCAACCTCCTCCAATAACATTTGATTCGGAGGACGAGGATAATGCTAAACCAATGTCTTACGACGAGAAAAGGCAACTTAGCTTGGATATTAATAAATTACCTGGTAAGCAAACAATTACCTTAAAAGACACCACTGTGCTGCAGAAATTAGAAAGCAGCTCTTTGTTAAGAATGCATCTTTTATTTTATATTATAGGAGATAAATTAGGCAGAGTCGTGCACATAATACAATCTCGGGAGCCTTCATTAAGGGATTCAAACCCGGACGAGATTGAGATCGACTTTGAAACGTTAAAACCATCCACATTGAGGGAATTAGAGAGCTATGTCGCTTCATGTCTTAGAAAAAAACCACGTAAGCGCTTTACTTTAGGTTTCTGTCTGTCTTGTCATTGTGATTACATTTCTGTACTTATTCTTAAATTCTTTCGTAATATGTATTTACAAAGGACAATAATTTTCAATAAAAGACTTAAATTTATGCGTTAGAAGTTTTATCTTGAAATTTTTATATTAAAAGTATCTTCAAGTGAATATTGTACTTTACGCGTAAATTAGTATATCTTTTACAATGAAACGAAAGGGGTAGTAAATTACCAAATTCGAATAATTGCTTGGTGATATCTTCTCCAAAAGTATTTTATATCTGTGCAGGTATTCTACTATTATTTCTGATTGATATATTTACGTAAATAGTTGCAGCAAATCATTTAAGAGTATCGTGTTGACTGTTTCAATGTTATATTTTTGTAGAAGAATAAAAATACAATAAAACTTGGGCTTATTTTTAATATATTTCATGTAATATACTATATAGTTAACATTTCCATGTTTACAGATAAGAAAATTAGTGGTAAATCTAAGGATGAACAAATGGCGGAGAAGAAACAGGAGCTAGAAAAAAGGTTACAGGATGTTACAGGGCAGTTAGGCAATGTTAAGAAAACTGCTAAAAAAGGTTGGCATATTGGTTATTTTGTAGTAGACGATGTTTCTGTTCCCTGAAAATGTTCATACGATCCAAGCTGATCGTATCCTGAAATTAACCGACTTCTTGCCTGTTTTACAGAGGACAGTAGTAAATCAGTTGATGTAGTTGGAACTGGAGGCGCCAGTGGACCTTCGCGATTGTCAGCATCAAGCAGTAGTAGCAGTGATAGTGACTCCAGCAGTAGTTCAGTTTCTTCGAGCTCCAGTGATTCAAGCGACAGTGAAGCAGGTTAGATATGAACCTCATGTAACTGTTGCTATTATTAGACCCTTTCTTGGGAACAATGAACTACTTATAAATAAGTAGTTTTCATGAACACACGAACTAATTTTTCCGTGAGATTTAAAATTATGGGGTTATTTGCGACTGTTTAGTTTTCCAGAAGTAGATCTTTCTTTTTCGAAATTTTTCGTCAACTTCATTACAAAAGACTTGTTCTATATAGCACAGAATTCTATTCACGTTTATGTTAGAACATATTACAAAGACAATACATTTATAGACGTTTTGACAAGCAGTCAATACATTCGTTTCTTCTCTTCCATACTTTGTTCTCATAATATAACAAAGTAGTTGATAAATCCTATGTCTATATTCGTAGTAAAATGCATATTTCTTTGGACATTCGTTGAATTCTCAGATAATATTATTTGAAACAAAAAGAAAGCCATTTTACATAAAATATAAAAATCATAGACGTGAATCTCCTAGTTATTTTAAATAAAAGTTATTCACCATTTCATGTGGGTATTTGCTACATGTTAATAAAAAATGAAGTTTATTTTTTGTACATTCTGATTTCGTTTTTAATTTGTAGAAGGAATGTTACCGTTTATGCATGTCCACTTTTGTGTATATTTTTTCAGTTGCTACAAAATTACATCTTTATTGTACCTCTTGTTCGAATATTGATAGCCTTCGGTCTTTTCTAAATATTATACAATTATACCTAGAAAGAATTTGCGTGCAACTTAAAAGATCCATACACATGTTTAGAGTCTAGTGCAGAAATTGTGAAATAAAGATATTTAAGGATAGTAATTCTTCAGTGTCAATTCCTGGATGTGTGGATCGTCGTTGTTCGGAACTACATGTTACAGGAATTGAAATAATATTGGACAAAGTATATTTTTAAAAAGAGATACTGGACAGATATAAAGATAATAAAGTTAGTTTATTATACTAAAATAATGGACAGATAACGTTTTATGCCCCATGACTTGGTGATAACTTGAAATTTAAGAAATAATATGAACTCTGTGCCTAACCAATTTTGTATTGGCAATTAAAACAATCGAAAATACCGGTGCAACTATTACTGGTGCAACGTATGCAGTGGTGAAATTACAAAGTAGATACAAAAAGATTTTTGAAATGGGGATTTGACTGCACAAATGCATCGCAAATATCTTCTTAAGCTGCTAAATCTTGCTTATTAATTGTATTTATTAGGACGGCGTTATTCGTGTAGCTTAAGTGCTGCGTTATATTAATGCAAGTACGAATGTTGTGTCAAGTTTCATTGCGAAAGTTTCTATTAACGGTGAAGGAATAGTTATGGAGAAATTTATTTAAATCTATATATACTTTTTGAAACAAAGGTATCCGTAAAAGTGTTTTTGAACATGACATTTGAAACTTGACACACGCAAGAAATTTCTATTTAATTTACAAGACAATATGCAATGGTAAGAATAAAGGTGAGCTAGTGGAGTGCAGACTGTGTTTAGAGGATACCATATGCCATGCCAGCTTGTTTCACAAATTATATTATTGATTAAAAATGATTACTTATATTTTCTCTTGCCCTGTCGGTGTTGACAATACATTCTGTTGCTCGAAAGTCAAATATAGTTTGCTATTCAAGGGTACTGAATTTTTCACTGCAGTCTCGATATTTTATTAAATGCGCACGGAAACATATTTCGAAAGTGGCGAGGCAGTTGGAAAAGAAAATGGTAAGGCTACTTAGTTAGTACCTAAGGAGGTTTGCGTGGATGTGTATATGGAATACACAGCATAGCAATGACTGTAGTGTGAAATGTTAGTACCTTGGATTATACATATTGTAGCTTCTCCTGACAATTATATTACCCTACGTAACCCAAGCAACATCATGCAATATATTAACTCTTGCAAACTTAATATTTATTTACATTAATCGATAAGCAGAGCATTACTTGTATCACTGTGTTTTTAAATCATTAAGTTTGTTTCCTCGCATTGATTCATTCATGTCGTATCATTTATCAAAGTATAGTACAGTGATATTATTATAACAAGCGTCATTATTACATTAAGTGTGAAGACACACTTATTACCAGAGTGACGTGAGAACTGTGTTTAGGTTTCTGAACACTATAATTTGTTTCCACAGACCTAGACTATGTGGACTTAATGGTCAATACTTGAGAGGAACAAATTAGGCAGTGATATTATGATACACACGGGAAACAAATGCAGACAATGTGTATTGGTGGCTGGATTTGCAAATCAGCATTCTAAGGTTACTATAATCCACAGCTTTCGCGTCAAAATAGTCTAATTAGATGCACTCTCCGCAAAAGAATTTCAGAGTTCACATATTTCTTAAACAGCTCTAACCTGATATTACCTCATATTACTTACTGACTCCATATCTTAATTAAGTTTACTTTAATAAAGCCAAAGAAGTGGTGCTTCCTTTGAAAAGTCAATTACTAAGATTTATCGCCTCATAAATATGCTTTGGTATAATAGTACACTATATTATTTAGATAAAATGGTGAAATTAAACTGAAGTATTCCTTCCTCTAAGTACATATGTGGATTCAAGTGAAAACAGTTACAAAGCAGACATAAATTGAGCGGAGAATGTGATATGCGATACAATCAACAATTTCCATTTATTTTTTATAAGATCAATGACTTTGAGCATACAAGGTTTATGTTAACATATCAGAGAAAGAGAAAGGCAAGGGGAGTGTACAAACTACAAATGACACAGGCAGAAAAGGTAGACGTAAAACGTTGTTTGTAACGAATAAAGGAGAGAGGAAAGAGAAAAGAGAAATGGGAATGGTAGAAGAAAGAGGAACGAGAGAGCAGGTTCAGGAAACGGTCTACTATACGAACAAGGCACCCTAGCCTCCAAACACATTGTTTGCACTCCGCTAAGCTTTGCTAATCGTCGTTTCATTATTCTATTTACCACTAGTTCTTCATTGGTATCCATTGTCAGTTTTCTCATTTCTGAAATTACTCGGATAGAAGTCTACCGAATTTTCATTCTGCTGAATCAATATCATTAAGTCAGTGATAATTATTAATTATGCAGATTGGTGTGGTTTTACATACCTTGCTATAGAAAGTAATAATTACACTTATTAAAAACGAATTTGATTTTTTCTCAGCAATATGATTTGGAAATATGCATAATACGTACTATTGATTTAAAGTATTCATGTTGTAAAAAAATGTCTCAAATAACATTAATTTTAACCCGTCCTATTAAAACATTTTTAGAAAACCTTTTATACAAGTTCGAACGAGGTTAATTTTAGTGATATTTTGTTTTTATATTTCTATGTGTAAATGTCTGCTCCATGATAGCGTTTTTTGTTGAAATATCATGTAAATTTAGTTCTTATATATAGCAAAGTATATACATAAGAAGTTATGGACGTAACTGATATAAGATTCTAAGGTGCTTTTAAAAGCACTATATGCTTCAAGATGTTGCATAAAATGAACATTAAAAAAGTGATCAAATTTGCACTCAGTACAATTTAATGGTATCATTAATCGTACAGTCAGCAGCGTACTTACTGTTCCAGCAAAACAAGTAGAGAGATTAATGATTAATTGTTATTAAGTTTATCGGAAACATCTACAACAAAATTCTTCAGAAAAAAGTGTTCATTCATTTCTAAGGAAATTATAAATATTAAATTAAACTAGATACAAGACACAATGTCGATCGGAGTGATTCTATCATTTTATGTTTCTTGAAATATTAAAAGTAAATAGAGAGAGAAAAGAAAATTCCAATTAATTAATTAGTTAGACTATGAGATCAAATTAATGGCGTGTGCTGAATTAGATAGAAACTATGCATCTATTAAAATACAATCACCATTAGCTTGTAACATGAGATATAGGGCATTTTATAATAATATTAATATTGCCTTCCAAAATTTTTTGTAGCATTTATTCCATATACAAGCACGCGTCTGAATTTTTTCGCATCTTTGCCCAGACTGGAACGTCATTCTTCCTTCTAGATCGTTATACGCAAAAGCAGATTCAACGGACTTCGCTATTTTATTAATGCTCTGAGACGCCCTTTTATTTAAAGCCACTAATTATCTCTTCTCTCGAGAGTCACACAATGCGTTCCATCTGTTTTCTGCGTATCGCGAATTGGATAGCAACAGTAACACAAGCATACGCGTTTTGTACATAGTGAAAACTAATATATCATAAAATATTAATAATAGCTGTAAGTTAAAGAGGAGGCGACACACGGGAGACTTTTTTAAATGCATACGCGAAGCTAGATGAATGAGAAATAAGCAGAAAATTAATTCTTTGAGGTCGTTCAGAGTCGGGGTTGGCTCATTTGGTGGTCCAGTTAACTATATTATATAAATTAAGATACGCTGGAACTCCTACTCGATGTTTTTTAGCTTTTCGTTGTTTCTTTTTCCAATTGCTTTCTCTTATATATTATGTATTGTACATTTCGTGGATTTTATATTCTGTTAATGACCATTCCATTGATAAATATGATTCTGTCGCGGGCATATAAATTAAATATTAGTATTAGCGTTGCTTCCTGTAACTGATACAATTAATACTATGGACACCGAGCAGGAGTATCTTGCCACCGATCTCAATGTTGTGCTAACTACGACTTGAATTTACGTTCGAAACTGTCTGTATGAGTGTGACACTCTTGTATCATTCATATTTAAGTTGAGTCCACAATTGTACTATTTACGTAACTTTTATTTGCATTAATTCTATTATTATATTACATTAATTATATTATATTACATTACATTGTACGAATACTAAAAAAAAACAACAACAACAACAAGGCAGTTTGATGGTTTTTGTAGTCAACATTTTGTAATCATCATTTTTGTCACTGTCACGATTATTATTGTAATAATCATTATTATGATTATGGTCATTATTATCATCATTATTATTATTATCATTATTAGTACCCTTACGAGAAGAAAATAGAGCGTGCTCTCGCGTGCATATATAGTTATTATATATGTATGCGCGGCAGTTTCGCAGCACGTGAGCGTGTATGTATGTGCGCGCGCGTGGTATGTATGTATGTATGTATTTATGATGTGTATACATATATATATTATATAATGTGTATATAATATATATATATGCACACGCAATTATTCATAAATGAATTGAATACAACTAACTTTATGTAGAATGAGAAAGGAATGAATTGTTCTGCGCATTAAAGTTTTTTAATATAAAGATCATTAAGATGAAAGTCCACAAAAAATCATACAATGGAGATATTTAAATTAACATTGTTGTACACAGTGATACAATTATAATATAAGCATATGAATAAAATCTATTAGAAAATATATGCTCGAAGTTTTTTAATTTTGTTTCTAATACACTCAATATTTATTTTGTATGTTTTACTTGGCGAAAGCAACACTCATGGCTGGTATCCTCTGCACACTGCATTTCACTATATCTTCAGCGATCTGTCTCTTGTAATGAGAAATTGTTAATTGCACATATTCACGGTTAGATGCACGTTACATTGAATTACAGGGAACTCTTCCAATCGGCCATCAAGAAAGAAAACGAAGAAGAACACACCAAGTACAGGACCACCACCGACAACAACCACTGTTACACCGGTAAGATAATATTTCTGTGGGGAACACCTAAATTGATAGCAGTGACTGTATAAGTAACAACAATACACGCTCTTCTATTGTATAATTCTTCATTGTAATTGAAATACTTTGTTTTCTCGTAATTCATATTCTTAACGTTATGATAATTAAGAATTAACACTGTGTAAAATATTGATTCCATGTACATTTCAAGGCATATTGTCTTAGTATTGTAAGAATAATATCTCACCGTAAGTTGTTAGTTGATATTATAAAATATAATGCAAACCTCGTGGTGTAAATAGTAAAACTTTCTTCTCTCCACAATATATTAAATGATAGTACACTCTTCAGGCGCCTACATTGAATCACACTGGAGGTCTTCTAATGAACAGTCAACCCCCAACAAATTCTACGGGACCAATAACAAAGCCAGCTGTTACTCAACCTAGCAATATTTCTTCAGAACAAGGTGCGTGAAGCGCATAATTCGTTCTCAAATTTATAACTTAATTTAAATGGCTGTTATTTCATATGAGAATATGAGATATACCACACACAGGCGAATAAGAATAATATTGAGAAAGCTTGGCTATCCAAATCCATTTATAGCATTATTCAACACGATACCACAGTGTCATTTAATTTTATACAATTGCGACGTATGAGAATATATAAAGGTTGAAAGCACGTCGTATATGATTTCAATAGAAATATCCCATTAACTTCGTAGCTCGTATTTGCAATTTTTAATAACATTTATTTTCTCAATTTCTTTTAGGTGGCAATAGTCAACAATCTGTAGCGGTAGCGGCTGTTATAGTTGGCCAAGGGATGTCTGTAGCAAGTCATGCATCTATGCCAGCGCAACCGTCGCGACCCACGGCCATGGCTACGGCTGCACCTGTAAAGAAGCCAACTCCACCACCACCAACTACATCTAATCCACCAACACCGTCAGTATCGGTACCAACTCCACCACCAAGTGTTACACCTACAAATACGAATTTTATGGTAGCTTCACCGGTTGTGCCTCAGCCACCACAGCCACCCACATCTGTTAGTTCCTTTTCAAATGCAAATACGCCTGTACCCACAGACGGGACAACTTTAACTCAACAGTCGGACCTTCTGCAACCATATAATACTCTAGGTACACGTCTCATTGTATTATATACTTAAGGGTCTATTATAACTACAACCAGTTGCCTTCATATACAACGAATTGTACAGAAACAGTCTTCCAAATTCTATTTCGTCATGAGAGTTTCGTATGTAACGCGCCAGAGGAAATTATAAGTGTCGCGAGGGAAATTTCTATGAATGTATTCCAACGAAAGCTTTCTCTTATACAGCTCCCGTGCCTACACAGACGTCGTTGGAACAAACGCTGTCGATAAAAAAGGAGCCGCACATAGCAATGATTCAGGCGCCGCATACGAACGCCAATAATACCAATTTGAATATACTATCGGACGTGAAAGCTCCAGTGAACATGATGCCGACGAGTATGGCGTCCAATTTGAATTTGGGAAATATATCCATGGCCAATCTGAATATGAATTTATCGCAAGGATTAGCGACGCATATGTCAATGCACAATCAATTGGAAAATATGATAAATACTACTTCGCCATTGACCAGTATACAAAATTCGCATAGCGTTACGATGTCGCAACAGCATTCCAACGGATTCTCTAACATGAAGCGGGAGAATTCTCCCCCAAACTTGTTGAATAATAACGGTATACCTGGGCTTAACATGGGGATGAATATGGGAGGAATAGGTTCCATCTTTGATCCCTTGTCTATCGTTTCCATGCCAATGCAAACGTCTCAAATGCCAATAAAGAAAGAAGAGAAATCGCTACCTATCTCTCAAGCACAAATGGCTCAGAAGCCCATGGATGGTATGTTTGACGTTCACTTCAATTTAAAGCATGCATTCTAAGGAACATCGTGTAACCATATGCAGTCGGTCAATTTGAATTTTCAATTTTAGATATATGTTGTATCTAATACCGCTTAGTTGCCGCTGTGTTTATTTATTTCCAATTATCAGTATTTCATTACATTTGAATTATTCTTCGTGCTTTTACTTTTATTACATTCCTATTGAAACAATACACTGTTATAAGAGATTCTGTAAGAAATATTTTCTATTTTTTTTATAACACATGTAAGTTTTCGAATTCTAATTTTCTACTATTGCACAGCATAACCGCGAGTAACACTAATATAATGAAACATGCGCATCTGCTTTATTAGAAATTATTTTTATTTACGCCTTATTCGTTCACCGTCTGCTGTTTATATTCTAGATCGCTATATTAACTGCTTACTAATCGAATGTATAATGCCGTTGCTCTAGCCGGAGCTCTTTTTGCAGAAGTGAATACACTAGGGATGCCACCAATGGGGAACCATTCGAGTTCACAGCTCATGCCTGAGAAAAAGATGACGCCGCCTGACTCCAAGAATCCTGCGGCGAACTTTGCATCAGCCTTCAAGAACAAGGTAGGAGAATAACTGTTTTGAGTATGGATGGGTTTCTCGAAGCGTTGGAACCCCAGAAAATTTCGAATTTTGAGAATTCGAAACTTTGCACCTTTTTCGTGATTTGAAACTTTCGATGCCCATATAAGGAAAAGTATAAAATCAATGAATAAAAAATCGTTCGCAGCGTCCCTTGAGAATTTGTATATTGTTATATTTTTGTTTGTATTTGGTTTAATATTTGTATGGTTTATGGAAAAATTTGTTCAGCTCAGTTCTTAAAGCAAGATATTCCACTTACAAAACAGAATTAACACTTCAAGTTTGGAGAAATTCGAAGCCTTACAAAGTTTCGGATTCGAGTTTCGAGAATTTAAATATTAGATTTGCACCCAGCTCTAGTTTTGAGTGCAACATATTGAGAGATGTATTGTTCCGAAGGTTGTTTCATCGGTTTATTTTGTTCCTTAAATTTGCACAGACTGTGGAACAAAATGTGAAAAATGCCTCATCATGGTCGTCTCTGGCTCAAGCATCGAGTCCCCAATCTGCAGCGGGAAGTAGCATGAAGAGTGCTGCTCGCGATTCGTTCCAAGCATTCAAAAAACAGGCTAAGGAAAAACAAGATAGGGTTAGTACATAACAGTATTCCTTCTGGGAAGAATATCGTGACTTCATTTGTGAATGATACTTGGAATTTTCGGTACGGTGCACGGATAGCGGTTTTATTCTTTTATACTCCATTCAGATGTGGATTGAATGATCACAAGCATCAAATTTCTATTTCTACAGCAAAGAGCTTTATTGGAACAGCAGGAAATGCGTAGGCAACAGAAAGAGCAAGCGGAAAGGGAGCGTCTGCGGCAAGAGAACGAGAGAAGAAGAGAACGAGAGGAAGAAGACGCGTTAGACAAAGTTAGGAAAACTGTTGGCGATCAACAAGGGAATGTCATGACTACCACTACATCGAGGGCGGAAGAGGTGAAGGCCATTGTCGATACCGATAGTAGTAGTCCGAGTCATTCATCCGGTCAAGACAAAGCTGTGGCTGAGAGGGAACGTCAAAGGCTACGGGAGCAAGAGCGACGGCGCCGCGAAGCGGTAAGTCAAATATCATCTATTTCGCTGCAAGTTTCTTGTTCTCCTCTGCGACGTGTTCCGTGGATCAAAGCCACATTACAAGTATATCAGAATTGGGATCGAAAACCATCAGTTTCGTGTATAGGCGTAATATCGGAGATAAAATGTTACAATATTAAATGCAAATTATTATAAAGCTTTGTGAAAGTACTTAATCGCGGGTAGAAAGCGACAGATACCGAATAGGTTTTTTTCAGTCGTCGATAGTTCCTCGTGGGCGAATTCGCCAAGAATGGGTATATTTATTATTTCAGATGGCTGGGCAAATTGACATGAACATGCAAAGTGATTTGATGGCTGCGTTTGAGGAATCGTTATAATGTTATTCGCTGCTCATTATAAATCCACTGAAACCGGGCAGGACTTGGATGAAATATTTGGCGCTGGACGGTACCGCAGAAACGTATTAATATATACGTCAGTCAATAAGAAAAAAAACACTGATAAATAATAATGATAATAAAGTAACGGTAAACCGAATAAGAAGTCGGTATAATAGTAGAAAAATGGTGGTGCGGGTTGGGACATTCCAACGGAGAATCCTAATTTCATTGCTCGAGAGTTCGGGCCACAAAGAGACAGTTTATCAAATGACGCAGAACTAATTGTGTGTAATCGACGGACACCTAAGTGTGACCATGTAATTAGATAAATACTTACACGACACTTTGAAAATGCTACACTGACTATTGTGTTACATTTTTCCGGTTTTCATAAGTTTGTACTTTATGTAAATTTGGAAACAAAACAAAAAATATTACACAGAAGATAAGTGAAAGAAAGAGAGCGAGAGTGAGCGCGAGGCAGAGAGAGAAAAAGAGAGAATGTCGCGTGTGATTAGTGAATGTGTGAATAATGAAAGTGAGCGTGGGGGAGAGTAAAAGTTGTGTACATTTAGTTAAGTTTTATATTTTTCCACATTCAGTCATTAATCGTTGGTAGGATTACATAGACAGTGTTTCTGCCAATAATACATATAATTATTAGGTATTACTAATAATTTCATTTGCAGATTTCTTTCTCGATTATGAATATACACTATTTGTAATCACGAGATAGGTAGGCTTGTTAAGTCAATAATATAGAGAGATATACCTAATGCGAACATACACATTGGTGAATTTAATCGTATCGATCATCACGATGGCTCGCACGACTCTCTATTAACTACGTCGATCTCGATTGGGTTAGAAGTCAGGCGGGGCCAATCGATTGATTTCGAAAATATTTGTAAACTCACCTTAGAACAAAGTCGTCAATTATTACGAGTAACGGTAAGGTGATTGTAGAATGATGTAGTTTCGATCCTACCAACCATTAGATCAGATCAGACGTACGTACCTAATCCTTGGTATGCTTTTATGATCGTGGAAAAAGGGAGAGCGTGACACGATATCGGCCCCGCAAATGGAGCATTATTTAGGAAAGGATTATGTATTTATTTGTTCGATAAAACGAATTATCAGAAAAAAAATTCATTAAGGAGATGCTAGAACTATAAAGAAAATTATTAAAACTTTGCTTCGAGATTGCACGTGTACAGGCGTAAAACCAGCGATTTGAAATTTTCCAAAAAAAAAAAGAAGAAATCTAGTCGCTCATCTATCAATGTACGCGAATATTATGTGCATCTTGAATGTATAAAAAAAATTCAATCGGCAAAAAAAGTACAAAAAATGATATTTCAATGATTATTGATTGCAGTTTGGGCTTCTTACGTACTACTATAACTCTATTACTATTACGATGGGATTCATTTATAAAACGAAGTATTTGAATTTGTAGAAGTTATAAGAATAGTGGCTATAGTGGTACACACACATTACTGATAACAAGAGTTGTTACGTGAGGTATATTATTATTAATATTATCATTATTAAATTATTTCATTAATGCAATTTTATTTTTTTTTAAGAGCCTCTTCGAACCTGCAAATGTCTTTCTTTATCGTAGCGTGACGAACGATAGCTTTGTTTGGGATTAAAGAAACGCTACGCTGGTACGAATAGCTTGTGGCATTGAGACAGGCTTGCTCGTATTTTTGCCTCGTTAAAAAAAGAATATACGAATCACAAATATATATGTTCCTTTCTACGTGATACTAGATCAAATGCTTTGCAGCAGCGAGCAATGCAGTGGTGGTGTTGAATAATATTTGCAGAACGTACACGCAGTCTGGGTACATCCTTGCGCAAATGATGATCGCCAGATCGTCGGGACGAATTTATCTTGTTGTAGAGGACCGATTACTTTTATCTCACTGGAAAGGCACGGATCGCACGCGATATTGATGATAGCTCGTCAATGTGTAGCGTTCAATTTTATTTATTCTACGTTTCTTTTACAGCGATCTATCATGGGTGGTATCGTAATACCTCGCTTTTAAAAAGCCTCACAAATTTTCGCCTTCTTTCTGCCGGTATTTGATGTAGGATTGGAGGACGAGTTCACGATAGACACGACCAATAGACAAAAATGGAGAAGGAGAAATTCGTTAGAATCGCGAAGTATATTTGATACGCGTCGAAACGCCGAGCCCCTCGCCAAAAGATCATCGTGCGTAACGACATTGTAGTATGTACAGAGGATTTATGTCGCATCGTGTTTGTTTAAATATTGTCATTCAGGTTCCTCGAGCGCTTCCTCCGAGCATGCACGGAGTCGACACGCGTGTCGAAAAACGTGTCGGGATAACGAGAACAGACAAAGCGTTGGAGGCATGTATCGATACCGAAGATCACGGAGTTAGTATCCACGTTGTTTAGCATAATATGACTGTGTGTATGCGTGTGCATGGTTATAGCTATGTATAAATTGCGATCGACAAAAGGTACGAGACAAATACAAATTTCTATGTGCAAGTGTATGGATTCTGCGGCGAACCGCCGGCCAGAACGTATTCGTTGGAAAACTGACGTTGTGAATAATTGTTCAAGGTAGTCCTCGCGTATCGGTAGAATTGATTGCGAGTCCTTAATTTGCGGCTAATTTAAATACTCCGCGAGAGTACAGGATCGCAAAAAAAAGGGGTCTAAAACGATAGGGCTGGCGTGAAATGCAGGGGGGGGCTGGAGAGTCCACGTGGATTCGCGCTGTTATTCGCTATTCCGTTTTCGTCGTTAAGTACATAGGAGATGATCGAAGGAAACCTCGTCGTTAATGGCGACAAAAGCAACAAGTCCCCATCCGTTGGGATGCTCTTTGTTCTCGCGTGTTGTGTGCGCTTTCATATCAGTACGATCTCGCACTCGGTGATCGTCGATACTAATTCTAGCAATACACTAGACTATCCTACGTCCTTTTATTTAAAGTACCGGGACCGTTCCCGGGAATTCGTTAATCAAAATTCAAGATTTACAATGAATCTTGGCTCTCGACCTTTAGCAATCTATTCGCTGCGATATCAATGTTCGCGCGCCTTAGCATATAAAATGGTTTTAGTCATCCGTATGTTGATTGTTGTATGCGCTTGATGTGGTGGGGCGATCTCTTGCAGGAGGGTGTCTGGGGTGAATGTAAAGGGGAACGATCTTTTTGTACGAAGATGTGTTTCCGTAACGAATATGATCGTCTCGTAGGAATAAGTTCAATGAAATTTAACTTTGGGCGCGATGAAGAAATGTATTGTTTTGGTTTGGTAACATCGATCTCCGGCAGTGGAGCAAGATTATCGAGAACGTGTATTATTGGCATATATACTTGGAAATCCAATGTATCTGCTATATTTGAGTACAATAGGTACTTTGTAATATGATTTTAACGACAGCTACGGCCGCGAAGGCGTTGATGCAGACATTTAAGTGGTTGCGTTAAAGAGGATAACCGATTTTCTCTGTCACGAATTATCGCGTAACGTGATGGACGATCCTTCGCAATAGAGAAGATCACTGTCGGTGATATTTAAATATATTTTCGTGCGAGATTGTCCCACGTTTATCTTCCAGCGAATATTTTAACGATATTCATCGTGAGTTATTTTTCTACTGGTTTTACTTTTCGTGTCCTGGGTGGTGTTGCTTGTACAACAGTGTCTCGCTCAATTTGTGACAGAAATGAAGGATCCCCTACTAAATAAGGAAACGATTTAATGTTTCTAATTACTTTTTATTTCGTTTTATCCATATTGTATCGTTAGACTGACCAATCGCAAGTGTCTTCGAATGTTTCAAAGAATTCCTCTGATCAATGAAGTGCACCGCATTAAATTAACGAGCTCAATAGTGACACGAATTCTAAAACAAGAAAAAAATATTGAAAAGAGAGAGAAAAACGAAAAGTGCGTTCGAGGTAGAGAAAGAGAGCGGGAGAGAAAGGGGAATTTGCGATAGAAATGGGAATGAAAGTGAGAATGAAAGAGAGAAAGGTGATGAATGCATGCGCTTAGGTATTATGATTGTATAATACGTGGTTTGTAATTGTACATAAGAGGAGAAATCATTGGCAGCAATTTAAACAGAATACAGATATCTATGTATAAAAAGTAATAAGTACTACTACACACCTCTATATATGTGATAAGGTTTGTAATATTTAAGGGAGGCCGATAGATTGTATAACCTACTAGATCTCAGAGTAAGTTATTAGGTAAAGACGTAATAATTCGTAAGTAACACCAAAATCACTCCGCTGTATCAAAAAATAATTTTTTATATAAGTTCCCACGGGCGCACATCATCTCCAATGGCACATGAGTTTTAGTAGACTTATTACGACTAACGATAGCAAGGCGTTAAGCTGGTTGTACATAAATAATAATGAAATGAAGAATAAATGGCTAAAAATAAAGAAATGCTTGATGTTGTTAAGTAAGAGAGAACGTTTACTGGGCCAAGCTCGCACGCTTACCCTTGATTTCCACTACACCATCACTGTTTAAACGAAACCTTACACTTTTCCTCTGTTTGTGTAATCCACGTCTTAGAAAAATCAAATAAACAAAAAAAAAAAAATATCGAACCTTTGACACAACTTTTCTACGTAAATACATCTCGTATACGTAAAGTACGTTCTAAGCTTTTGCGCAATACATTTTCGAAACAAGTTATTGCGGTATTGATCTGGATTTAAATCATTAAGGACATACGTTGTAAGGAACTCCTGATGAAATCTTCAATTTTTCATTAAATAATCGCAGGCTTAAAAGATACACGAATCCATGTTTTATTTAATTCTCGATTTACTTAACAATATCAAATGGAATTACGTTGTCTATACTATTATTAGTCCCTAAAAGTAAAAAAAAAAAAAGAAAACGTTTATTACATATTCGAATCAACGTTGCGAGGTAAATGTGAATACAAGAGTTACTGCGGGATATTAATCATACGTACATACAAAATTATGTTTCTTAGTTTGTAATTTTGCATGCTATATATAAAGATATAAATACATATATAAATATATAAATAAAGAGAGAGGGCGTGTGTACGTGTGTGTGTGAGAGAGAGAGAATGATGAACGGAAGAGTGAGAAACTGGAATACGAGTTGTGTTATATAGTCATCGATAGAAAAGATACTAACTAAAACATTATTGTCTCATGTTTGACGTTTTCTCTTATGTTGCGGATCTATTAGAAAAGATAAGAAACATCATTGTGTATACTATTAATACAGATAATGCATATTATACGTTATTATAATCTCTGTGAGTATGCTAATTATTCTAAGGTTTAATTATTAATAACTAATTGAAAGTAACCATGCTGGTAGTTTTTCATTATATGAACCTCATCCTGTCTCGAAGAAGTCGACGTGCAGAATTCGCGATATTAATTTTGTTAAGATGAAATATAAAAATACATTTAACGTATGAAATATCAGTAAATCTAATTTTGTTCTAGTATATTACGTGTAATCTGAATTTCTTTATTTAGCTAATAATCAATCTTCCATACAAATCACTCGTTGCTTTGAGCTTCAATGGATATATCGTATTTATAAAATGTTATATAACTTTATCTTAGTTTAATATATATTTTACGGTGTTAACCAAATATCGCACTGTTTCTTGAAATGATAAAATTCTTTCAACCTGTGAGCCTGTGCACGTATGAAGCCACCTGCATCTTCAGGGTCGAAACCCCCTTGGATGTCCATCGACACTAGAGTCTCATTGTATAACGAAGGTTTGCCGTGTCGGCCAAGCACAAACACTGCAAATGCCCAGCGATTAATTTTTATTCGAGATTTATTTTATTAATACTCACCATTTCCTTTATACAACTGCAATTGAACCGTGCCAGTCACATATCTTTGCGAGTACAATATACTGTTCCGAACAAAATCACATTCGGGTGAGAACCATAAGCCTGAAAAAGATTTGGTTCAGATACATCTGCTAGCACCGCGAAACTATTTTAATTACCATTGTAAACGTAATCCGACATCTTATCGGTTAAATAAGACTTTATTCTTAAAACCTCACGGTCTAACATGAATATTTCTAAATCCTGATGAGCCTTATAAAGGATCGTGGCGCCGGGTGACTCGTAAATTCCTCTTGACTAAAATGTTAAAGTAAGTTTGTATGTTATGCTCCTAAGTAAACTTTATTTTATGTACCTTCAGGCCAATGAAACGATTTTCCACGATATCTATACGCCCTATGCCGTGTAGACCGCCGATTTTATTTAGATACTGGATTATTTCCAAGGGAATAGTAAACACATCTTTACTTTTCAAATCTTTTACGGATGATGGATATCCCTGTTTAAAATTCAGTTCAATCTCCATGGGTTCCAGAGGAGAAGTCAATGGATCGTTTGTCATTCTATATAATCCTTTTGGAGCCGAAGTGGCAGGGTTTTCCAGGAGCCCCGACTCATAACTAGACATGAATTATTTTCCATTGAAATTTCACTCGCTCCTTAGCAAGTAATATAATTAATCACAATAGTTTCAATTATACCTAGCATGTAGCAGATTCGCGTCAGTACTCCACGGTTCTTTGAGTGTCGCCGAAACGGGAATTCCATTTTCTTCAGCGTATTTCAACAAATTCGGTCTTCCTGGAAAACTCGTGTAAAATTCTTTGTTCCTCCAAGGTGCAAGTATCTATATAACGACGACAATTGTATATACAACGCAACGTTAAAGGAGTGTAATTGTAAAATGGAATACCTCTATTTCAGGGCAAAGGCTGTAGCAACCCAACTCGAAGCGGAGTTGATCGTTGCCTTTTCCGGTTGCACCATGAGCGATTACAGACGCACCTTCAGCTCTTGCGATTCTTATCAGACCTTCGCTAATGCATGGTCGAGCAATTGAAGTGCCCAGAAGATATCTACCTTCGTAGATTAATCCACACGCAATGGCTGGCCACGCGAACGAAGATACAAAGACATTTCTTAGATCTTCTACTATCACCTTGTAGAATATGAAATTAATCATGAATGAATGGGAAATTCGTTGAGAAGTAGATTTTATCACCGAGAAGATTAATTGGACGATATTAATGTGTTTAAAGTATTTATTACTATCATTACCTTTACAGCGCCAATTTTTAATGCTTTCCGTCTGATAGCACCGAAGTCTTCCTCCTGCCCAACGTTTGCCTAAATCGTAATGGTCAATTATTATCCGTTTTTCAAGGAACAATTTTGTTAATCAATGTGTAAGTAGTCTTACCACATAAGCGATGACTTGATATCCCTTTTCTTTCAACCACAATAGTATGCACGATGTGTCTAATCCTCCACTATAAGCTAAAACGATTTTCCTTTCATTTCTTGACATCTTGTAGAGTTTCAGTGCAACGGAGATTTAAAAATAATATAACGCCCAATATTCGAAAGTGACAGGCGGCTTTCATTATTTCGGCAAATTTATCTGTTGACCCGTGACATACGATAAACCCTCCGCAGTTGTGCTGCAATAATAACGTGCAACGACTTGAATTTTGCTCGGATTTCAACTGACATTTCGCTTGTTAAGTGATTAAAATTTATTTCACGTGGTATGGTGTACATCGAAAAGAAAACAATGCTGGAGCGAATTGTAGGCCTTTATAAGCAGAACATTTTGTTTAGACTACAATCTACATACATATATTATGATCGCATAATATATTATATATTAATCAATATCGTAAACTTTGTAATAATCTCGCCGCTAAATAATCGCAGTATTAACTCACATCAATAATTATTATGATCAATTAACAGATTAACTTCCATCGATCGAAAGCGATCTACAATTGCTTCTTATGTGCGGTAGAAGTTTTAACATGTAAATATTTATCGACACGGTAAAGATTTTACTTATCAGTTAAACAGCTATAAGTCTTTAGTATTCGGACATTCTTCAGATTTATGTAAATGCACCGCTTGATGGCGAATCGAAAGCGACATTTGCACGATGCATAAATTCGATATACATACACGTTCAACAAATATACTTGTGAAGAAATCGATAATCTAATAGAGGTACAATAAATAAGTGAATGCACGTCTACCGTCTCGCTATACAATAATACATTAAATAATAAAATCGAACGTAAAAAAAAAAGATATTAATGCTGACATCGCGTTTTTATTAAAATCAATATGACCGAAGCGCGTGTAATCGTGTTGCACATGAACACTTACACTTTTCACGTGGGTTCGATAAGCATCACTAGCTGTGAGCGAGATCGAGGACTAAATCTTTCAAGATAGTATAACAGTCGATAGTTTTTGGAGCGGGAGATAACGAAATGCTAATAACGAGAAATATACACGTATATCACGATTCTCTTCTACGACACATCAAATTCCTTTGCTAACCGGCCCCTTATTATTAACAAAGAGGCGGCTTGGCGTACAGTAACATATATCTCAGCTAGAATCATTCGCCAGCCTAAATTACCATGAAACACTTCCGTGCAATCTACATCAGTATTGCCAACATGTTTATTCTTCGTTAACGTTTTTATTCGCGCAGGCACTTGATACCGGATATCATTTTCTCCTTCTAGCGCCGCTTCTACTTCGGCCAATTGAGGTTTATGATATGACATACTCCAATTTCTCAATTAGTCGCCAAATGGCTGTGCGACCTAAACAATTGACTGCGTGTTCCCTATTTAATATTTTCAGAGATCATCCACAAACTTTCGTAGCTGGTATTACTGATGGAGCCAAAGCTAATGGCGTATTAGGAATACGGGAATGTGTTTTTACTTCGCTTGCAAACACGAAAGTCTTTTTACACGTGAAGTTTACTCAGGTCATCTAAGAAAGATTTCGGTGTGATTATATGCGACGAACCTGAAAGGGAAGTAATGCGTGAATGTTAACACTAGTTTACGATTGGGCGATGCTGCTTAACAGACACTTACCAATTATCACTTCCCAGTTTTTCAAAGCATTCGTGACTTCATAAGCGCACCGTACTTCGGAGAAGCAAGCACCACCGACTACGAAAACAATCAATCGTGGTACATTCTTAATGGTTTGTTGACCCTTATCTTTATGCCAATGTCCGTATCGCGCACTGGAAGCAAATAATAATATAACGATTACATGTGATTATATCAAATTATTTTATCTTCTCATACCTAGTTGGAGCGTGGTATCCCGAACTTGCTGCACGGCCAGCTAAAAATGGGAAATGTTTGGAATCAAGCTTGTCTTCGATCGCGTCTTCCATGATATCCTTCATAACCGGTGTCCAACGGCTCATTTGGTAAGTCTGCTCCGTAATTCTTTCTTTACGTGGTACAGTGTACAATTTCTTACGGTTACCACCCTGTAACCGTAAGATGGTAATGTAATAAATAATACAAAAGATAGAATAGAACAAGTAAAGAAATAAAAGTACTTACGTCTACAACAATATTGATACTAAGGTTCGCCATGTTCACTATGGTTTGTTTGTCATCGGGAGATACTTGGGCATGATTAACTAGACGGTTAAGGTTTTCGTCGGAAATGCCATTTTTACTAATAACAAATAACGCGATAATTCGCAGCTTGTCTAGGTGATGCACAGTCTGATCAAGTAAAATCGGCGTGATGTTCTTCATTTGATCTTTGATGCGCTCGCCTTCGGCATCCGTGCCCATTGCCAAATCCTGGTAAAGCATAACACGTAAAGTTAGTTTATATCCGATTCGCAAGCTTTGAAATCCGTATTACAGAATAAGTATCACACACTTGCTCTACTTTGCAGAGCTTATCCACATTCCCCTGATAACGTTTCATACAATCTTCAGCTAATTGTAAATGTGTTGCATATTTGCTCAATTCCTTCTGGTACTGTGGCATCTTCTTGATCATCTGCGAAAGATCCTTCATACTCTGCTTGTCCCCTTGCGGCATTCTTTTCGACTCGGTGAACTTCTTTAAATTTTTAGTAACGTTTCTGAAAGCAAACGTGCCGCGTATTTCAGTGTAAACGCGACTATTCCAGCTAAATCTTAAACTATTCGAACTTACTGTGACACTACGGCAATATGTTGATGTCTAAGCTCTACCCACAAATCATCATTCTCGTCTAACAACACCTCCTTCTGTACTCCCGCGGAGGCTTCGAACCTTACAAGAATATTCCCCCGTTAAAATATTATTTGACATCGTAATCCTACGCGCGCGCTGTACCATTTACCTGTAAACATCATTATCAATGTCTAATAAATCGTATGCCATGGCTTGCAGTGTCAACTCGTGCAGCAGCGGGGAGACGCAGTCAAATCCTCTGTCCAGGATAAGTAGCTGGGAACGCGCTTTCTCAGGTCCTTCTCCCATTGTCGGTTCATCCGCCTTGTAAGCATCTAGCTTCTGCTGTACCATGTGCGCCAGTTCCACGTTCCGGTCGAAGTCGCTGTTTCAGAAAAAGAACCGTGTATGAAGGAGGTTCGCGTTAGCGAGTATTGAATTACAACGGGCAAACGTTTACGTACCTTCTGTATCTGACAGACGGGTATTCCCCAAGAGTGGCGCAGAGTGTCGCTATCTGTTCAGCTATTCTTTCCATATTAGCTGTTCTCAAGTTGGCGAACGAAGGATTATAAAAGCAAGCGAATGTTTCGCGCGAGTCCAACGAGAAGACCTGTTTAACCATGTACTCGTTTCAATATTATCCACCCAACGATCACCGGGCATCTTAAGATATTATACTTCATTCCTCAAGCAGTGTAAATAATATACAATACACATCGAAGAAAGTAACGAACAGTTAACGAAATTACGATAAGTAACAGCATACAAAGTCGCATGCACGAAACGGCAGTTCCAACCGCGAAAGGAAAATTAGGAACTACACATGTAAGGTATCTACAAAGAAGTCTTTCGCCTATTTACTATCTCGTGAAAATAAAGAACTGAGGAGGGCACAGGAGTTTATGTTCCGTTCATCGAAGCTCAGAAAATTCAAAGTAACTATTGCGATTTGCGACTACTTCTAGTGGCTAAGATCTTTCTCTTCTTGTTCATCACCTGCGACTCGTAAGGCAGGAAAGCGATGTTGATCTCTTTGAGGGTTTTGATCTTTTTAGCGGCGAGAGACTTGCAGAGTTCATTGAACAGCTCCTCTGGACACACTGGTCGCGTAACAAGCATGAATGCATTCCGTCGTTAGTACGTGCTTATTATGTGAGTATTGTACAAAATAATGGAGCAGGGGCGGGGCGGGGTTAGAAGTCGGATAAATCGGCGTAAACATCGTCGCGCTCGCTGATCGAGGGATCGAGAAATACGGTGTGTAAAAATGCTGCAAGGACGGGTATAGACCGGTGTACGGGAAGGTACGGTGTGTGAGAGTCGTTTTTGTATACGAGTGCGCGCCCGTCACCACAAAGAACGTAAAATGATCAGACACTTGTTTTCTTGTTACAGTTTCCTTTGCTTTACCTGCTCTTCGTACGGTATGAAAGCGATGTTGATCTCTTTTAGTGTCTTTATGCGTTTAGCTATCAGCGAGTGGCACAACTCTTTGAACAACTCGTCGGGGCACGCTGTAAAGAGACAGACGGTGAAGTGCCGCGTGGACTGTTGAGATTCGGGGCGCCGGTTTACCCATCGTCGCACGATCGTCTCTATTTCCGAGCGATCCTGCCTCTTTCACGTGTACTTGTTTAAATAAAAGAAGAAGTCGTAACCGAGTTCTCGTGTGTACGCGAGCAACAAAAAACCGTACTGTTAAGAGAGAGAAAAAAAAAAGAAGAACAGGGCCCAAGATGAGACTAGGCTGCTCCGAATTCATGATAGCGGACTTTCTCGCGGTAATGCTTGCCGCGGGCAAAGAGATCGCCCGATAGTACCTTCCGTGAAATAAACGTGCGCGACTTTGTAGGTGGTTCTGGTGGGGTTGCTGAAGTCCTCGATCAGCTTCTGCACAGAAGAGTTGCAGGGCGTGATCAGGTAGATCGCCTCCATGGTGGGTATCGGTTCCCGTTTCTTGTTGATATCTTCTACCAGGGTGATCCCTTGGGCGCTGATGTCGTGCATCTTGCAGCACGCTGACACCATCCTCATGGCCAGTTGGTCCACCACCAAAATACGCCATTGCACGCCAGGAGTCCCGGCCTTCTTCTGTTTGATCACTTCATTCATAATCTCTGGGAAAGAAAACAGTATGATAAGGGAAACTGGCGTAGTATTCAGCAAATATTTAGAATATTACAGGTTCTTATTAATCATGCGAATCAGTGCTGAACATTTTTACATCGCGCGGTAATATCTACGCGTGTATACTTTGTAATATAAAACACTTTTTCAATACATTCAACAACGTTCTTAATGATAATATTCTGTATAAAAATTGAAAACCCAAGTCCATTCTGTGTTCGATTGATATCCATCGATCAATAATAGTTTCGCTCTCTGTTCGATTGATACTCGTTTCCTGTTGCGCATTACAGAAACGCAATGAACAGTTTCCTCGAAGTAATTCAATAATTGGATCACAGTTGTGACGTATTAATATTTACGAAGATTACAGCGATATGTATTCATCCATAATTGAGCGCGAATGTAGTTAACGAATTTAAAATTAAACGAGACATTTTTTGGCGCTCTCTACGCGTATTGATCGTTCGTACGAAGCAATGACGTCACTCACAACAGGTCCGTATCTAAAGAGCAAGGGGCACCGTGTGAAACAATACCTTAAATAAGAAACACGAAATAAGGGTTGTACAGTTAAACGAGCATCTAAAATGAACGGAGACTTTGCTAATAGGATACTACTAGCGATTAGATTTCATTGCAAGGTAGAAATCGTTTCATAGAAAAATGATTTATTAATTAAATTACCCAACGCCGACTGATATCTACGACAGACATATAAAGATCCCGAAATGCGCGACAATTATTGCATTATACTATATTTACAGACGTTAGAATGCACGGGCGAAATGAAATACCTTGTTTCTAAGAAATTATTGTAATTATTGAACATACGAATGAAAATGCAATAAACGTGGAATTACTATAAAAGCCATAAGAGTTAAACTAACCGATTCAACAATATGTACCTTGGATGTACTAAATATCTAAAGCAAACGCGTATAAGAATAGAGTGACGGTGTTAATAATGTAAGTGGGAAACAGAAATTTTCGTTTCCTACTTGCATTATCTCGAAATGTACGAGGCCATCAGTGCATGTTTACTAAAGAATATTAATAATATACTTTTTTGCGATCAACAGATTGAGATGCCGATACATATTAGTATTTCCAACCTGTTTCGCTTCATGCGATACTACACGGACTTTTGGATACAAAGCTCGAGGAATTTACGTCTGTAAAATACGCATTTGACATTTCTATCTAGCAGCCGCTTCGTAAACGATGAAATCATCGAAGCACGTACGCCCCTTTGGAGGTTACGGGTTCTGACAGCGGCTCGGGCGACGCATTTCGCACGCGAGAAGAATTTGCATAATTACTGCGATGTTATCGTACGAAAATATTTCAGAATTTTCCTAATTTCGCGGAAAATTAATTTTTTTCTCGTTACTCACTTTGACCAACCTGTCCCTTGAGCGCCATTTTGCTAGTAACTGACTACGGGTTTCGCTGTCAGGTGGCGCTACGAAACGAACACGTAGATAATTCTGAAATCATCTCAGCTCGCGGTCATCTAGTAACGTTCTTCCGTTCGAATCGATGAGGCTGAACCGCGCTTGGTCGCGTAAGTATTTGCTTAATTACACTTTCTTCAGTAGTTTGCTGGATAAGTTGGTTAGATCTACGATACATATAAACGATGCCAGACTTGTAAATTCAAAGATCTAAGGAATACTCGGCATTTTTGCTTAAAAGAAATTATAGCATGCAGGGGTTAAGTGTTAGTGTTCATTTGACTCGACGTCTATATACGTGATCGTAGAACAGCTACACATAGAATTCGTAGTGTCAGTAGTCATAAACCAACGAAATAGAATAATTAAACACTTCTCAGAACATCGAATTATACCAGTTCTCCCCAACAATAATGACATCGAGTACAATAACTATATCATACAATCTCAATTCCCAATAAAAAATTAAATCCCAATCTATTCTACAATCTTACAACCAATACCTATTAAACCATTTCCCCTCGTTCTAACCTAGCAATTTGGCGGCATTTTCCATATCCATAATGGCGGTCGTTCGAACGGTGGCGGTCGAATGACAGCTTTACAAGCGCTCATTGCGATAATCGAATTCCGGTCGAAGCTCTACGTTCAGTTCGTTGCAATTTTTCACGATGGTGACGCGTGCCGCTCTCAAACAGCGAATCGGTTATTTTACAGAAATCCAACATCCCCAATTGGAGTATCAATTATGTGCAGAGAAAATACGGGATGAGCGCACCACCTGAGAGAGAGAGAGGGTCCGGCGGCCGAGCGTGCCGCGAGAGAGAGAGAGAGAGAGAAGGAGGATCGGCTCAACGAGGACGCGAGAGGGTTCGTTCAGTCAGTACGGATTTGTTCGCCGGTGTGCGTGGATCGCGTCGACGGTTTGCGCGCGCAACGCCAGACAGTGTACTACCGCCCGCGTTCGTAAGAACGGCAGACACTTCGATAAACTTCTCCGTGCGCGTCGCCCGCCTAATTCCGCGTGCCGGTCTGTCTCTGCGCGCGTCTCGGTGCCGGTTTAACATAATAAAGAATAAAAAGAGAAGAAGGAAAAAGGAGGTTCTCGCACGTCGTACGCGATCGGTGTCGCGGAGTCAACGGGCCCGGGATAATGTGTGCCGCGGATATTGTTCAGCAGTGATAACACCGCGTCCTGACTGACGGGGCTGTTGCATCGGCTTTCTTATGTAACCAGTGCGTCCCTGTCACCACGTTTCCGGTACTTGGAGTTTGGCTGCGATCGTCCACGATGAAGCTGGAGTATCCCTGTCGCGTCGAGGGTTGGCTGAACGTCTGCGGTGAGCAGGACTTTTTCTCTGCGCTTTTCCGTGGCCGACCGCAAGACCTCCTTCCTCGTCGCGTTTCCTAGGGGCATCGGGGGAGGGGGGAGGAGCGAAATGGGACGAACTCGCGGCTCCAGCGAGGAGGGAGGTTATGTGAGGTCGTGTGTACAAAAGTGTCTCCCGTGCAGTGAACCTCGGAGATGCACGTGCGCCGTGCGCCGCGAGAGCGTTATTTCGCTGATTTCGCTAGCCGGCGTGCGAGTCGGGCCCGCACGCTTCATTGCATAACAAGAGGCGCAGGGGGGGGGGAGGGAGTAGTTCTGTCATCGTTCGGTCGTACGAAAACTCCTCGAGGGGGGCGACCGACAGTCCGTTGCTCTCCTTCCCCGAGAATGTCACGCACGCTGTATCTCGCGATAGAGGCCCCCGGTCTGTTTATCTCTCTGTAAACAAAGTTGACGGCCGCGGAGCGTTTTTCCCTCCTTCTTCCACGGGCGAAGAACGTTTCCTTTGTATTAGCATTTCATTTGCTTTACTAATCGCGCCGTTCGTAACGGAGCTTTCGAATCGTTTCGAATGTCACGTGCACGCGGTATTCCTAGGCTCGCTGCACGAATAAATTGCTCCTTTCTGTCGGCGTCTCGATTAAATCATTCCGAACGTTCGCTCGCCAGCGGTAGCCAGGGGGTGTTGAGTTACGCAATGACTCGACGCCCCTTTTGTAGGTCACGGAGGGTGAATAAAGCGTGCAGGCATTGGAATAATAATTACTTGGTTCTTGTAAGAGTTAGAAGGCACAGTGGAAGTGTTTCATCTTGTTGTCTCAGATGGTTTAGGATTGTACGAGTTTATTGGAGGGCTTTGAATCGTATCGAGGTAACATGCGATTTCTGTGCCTTTTTCACCGAATGACTGTTTTCTTTCTTTCTACCCTGGCTCCGCACAGAAGGTCGAGGGTAAAAGTTTAATCCCATTCTGAAGGATCACGCGTGACGAAGGGAGCAGTATCGCAACTAGGGTCGCCACATTTCTGGCTGTTGGTCTTAATATCTCACTTCCGTTCTCTCATTACAGCTCCTACATCGTTGAAATTCTCCTCTAAGCCCTAAATCCACGTGCGACTGCTGGGAATTTTAACCAGTTCCTTGCGTTTCTACCTAATATTCTCCGTTCCCAGCTAGACAATATTCAAACAGTAGCAGTTGCAGCCCGACCTGCGTTCAGGGTTTACGTTCTATTTATTTTGGTCATGATACCCTTAAAATTACGAACCCTTCTCTTTACACATGCCTCTGTGTATAAACCGAGAACGCGATCGATGAAAGGAAACCAAGAAAAAGCGAGAAAGTTTCCGAGGTGTCCTTCCTCTGTGGTTTGTGCGCTGCTAATGTCGTCAAGCCTGACGACCTTCCTTTTTTTTTTCGTCAGCCGTGCCGGGCAGACGGATCGTTCGATTTTTACGCCCTTGGCGACACGGTGTGTTCGTTTCGCGCCGTGGCCCGTTTTCAAGTCGAACCTCGCCTCTAAACGCGTCAGCCGAATGAGCTGGTATAGCTAACGTTCAAACGCATACGATGAATATGTATCGCGCCGAGGTGCAATAAATCGCCATGCAGATCGGCGTCGCTCGCAGACTGCTCGGCTGTCTTTGGACCAACGACATCGTCCGCTGACTGCTCATTATACGCTGCTGAGAGTAATTAGGTAGGGGGCCACGGTCTCGAACAGTTCGGTAGAGTGAGTCGAATGATAAAAGAACTGCACTGCGCGGTGTAATTAGAGGCTTCATTATCCAAAAAATGAATCAGTTATGAAAAAAACATTGGGTTACTTCAAGAGTGTATTAGGTACGCAGATGCAATGAAGAGAGTTCGTAGAAATCTTTGTGGTTCAATAATTCGAGTTAAGTATTCCATTGGGTTTCAGCATAAGCTGAATTAGTAATTAATTACTAGGTCCTAGTTGTGGTCATATGCACATAGGGTGAAGGTATCTAATATCGCCCAAGTTTTTAACATCGTCACCCGTTGTATCCTACAAAGCAAGCACTAAAATTCATCGGTCATAAATTGAATTATTAGATACCTAAACATATGTAGGCCAGTGGCGCAACCAGAGGGGAAGGATAAGGGCCCTCGCAAAAGAAAAAGGAAAAAGGAAATTAATGTAACCACGGCTGAAATAATGCAAGAGCTTTGTAAAAAGAAAAAAATGGATTGTATTCGTTAAATCAGTTTTTATAATCACTTAATGAATTTTATTCAATTTGCATTAAAAATATTTTTATCTGAGTGCGCTACTGACGTAGGATATGTACTTATGCTACATGAAACTTGAATAATCTCACTTTACTTTGAAACAAATTACATACAAAAATATCAATTATTATTGAACTGAAGGCGATTCAACTTTTGCTAGGGGATATTAGGTACCATCATTCTATTACAAAGCACTCTTCATATTCCTGGATTCCCATTTTCTAACACTTTTCATAGATTTCCTAGTTTTCTGAGTAAATATCAGTTTATCCAGCTTAGTATTCAGAACTTCTCCGTAGTTGATCCAATACCCAAGCGCTCAGTTATTTTTAGAAAATGTTGAATGAAAAAGTGGCTGTCGCTTGGCCATTTATTGCATAGCTAATTGTATCGATGACAGACAACCGTTTACCTTGAATTTTCGTCACTTTCGTCAGCCCCTTCACCTTCCCCGATCTTTCAAAGTATCGGGGGAGGGAGCTCCCTGGATCGAACGCCTTTCCTTTTTCATTCCCTGCCTTTCCCATTTGCATCGAAATGAAAACATCCCTGTTTGATGGCCGATCTCCATCGCGGGGGCCTTTTGTCTTTGGTCGCCAAGCGAATGGACGTTCCTTGTACCATGAATTCGTATCGTACGCATCCGCTATTCGCGGCGTATTTGCGCGACCATGCTCGCCGCTCGCTGCTTCGTTCCTCCAATGCCTGGAGAACGAAGCTCGCAAGCCGCGCAGACTTGCGTCGCGCCAATTTTTCGAGGACGATATCGGTGCGCCAGGTAGAAAATAATCCCACAGCAGAAGGCAGTTTTACGACGCTAAAGTATTTAAATGCCTTTGCGCAGCGTTTCGATTTGACTAGCCATTCCTGTTCATTGGTATTTTGTCACTGAAGCCCCTTGGTATCGTGCTGAGATCAACTTTCCCGTGCAATAAATAATAGCAATAACCAGTGGCGAATAATCTTCGAATAAGCACATCGAATAAAATAAATTTATCCGAGAATAACGAATAATATTTTATCGAGATAATGCCCAACTCTGCACAGGATACCTCAATTCATTTTTTGCGCATTCAAGAAAAGATCCCTCGTGTGATTCTTCTCGCAAATGGTATTGCGAAACATCCACGAGAAAAGTTCGAACGAGAGTGAAATCATTCCAATGCTCAGAGCTCCTCGTACATTATCTAACATTCTAACGAGGCGCGTTGTAAATAGTATAACGAGAAGCATCGATGTGACGTTCAATTCATTAAAGAGAATGGAGGGGAAATACAAAGCGAGCGCGCAAACCTCGCCGTGCGTTGCTGCGCGCATTATCATACTAATTAACGGGTTAAGATCGAAGATTGCACGGGAACGGAACCAGTTTACCTTCGGTAATTGATCTGATTTGTCCACTTATCGTTGCTCGTTTTCTAACGCGGTAATTCGCCCGCGAACAGCGCTTTCTTCGGTCCCGTGCCTCGCGCTGGAGGCGGTTTAATAACTGGGACTATTGAATCGAGATACTTTCGCCGCAGCTAGTGCTCGTACTTTATCCTCGTTCGTTTGCATGCACACCTGCAAATAATAGAGAGCGTTCCTTTAGCGACAAGCAACGGGTTAGCCGCGTAAGGCGCAGGTAGCTTCGAGCCCGGCGTTCTCCGTTTACGTGGAAACAAACCGAACGGGTAAATCACGTGAAATCTGGGAACGCCCGACTTGTTCTAGTACATCTTGGAAAATTGCTGGACAGGCTTATGTAACGCAGCTCTCGAACATTGTGTTCGAACTGGCGCGATAGACTTTCGAATGCATCTGGAAGAAATCGGCCGTGTCGCGATCGGAAAGGAAGCAGAATCAAACGCAAAGATACGGTAGAAAGCATCGCTACTTGTTCAGTTTCTTTGACAAACTGCACGATAATTGTTTAACATAACACCGAAGGGAAAACACCGAGATCTATTTGCAGCGCGTTAACACGCCCCAGATTGTACAGCGCTCACCGCCACTTTCGACTTTTCCTTTCATCTCGCGGATTACGCGCCGCGTATCGCGATTATGCGAGGGGGGAGCCTGCTCTTTTCAATCGGCCACAGACTCCCCTGAATTCTAATGACTCCCGATTAATCCGCTTTGCATATGCCGCTGGTCATTACCTGCTCTTAGAGAATAATTTATCACACGTGCTGATCGATACTTCCAAAAACAGGTGATAGAAGCAGTGTGTCTATTTAATTCTTTCAGTGGAACAAAGTTTAACTCTTGGATGACGTTAATGCAATTCTTAGATATTGATTTCATAATTATAGTAATAAAAAGTAATGAGTAACGTGAATTGTTTTCAAAGTAAAAAACGCTGAGGTTCTCTAGAGGGCCGCCCTTAAATTACGTAAGGGTGATTTTGGCGAATTCTTACCCCGTCCCTCCCCCAGTATAAGAATCCGTAAGATTTGATATTCCAACTCCCTCCTTACGTAATATTGTTTACACTTAATTTTTTCAGTTATTAAAATTCTTTTAAACCTACTTTTCCGGAACATTAATGATAGAATTTGTATTTATTAAAAATTGGGTTAATGAATATTGCGTAAGAAGCTCCCCTCCCCCAAAAAGCCTTACGTAATTTAAGGCTGACCCTTAGGTGAATATTTCCATGTTTTCCACAAAATACGCCGACCACGATCAAAGTGTTTATGCGCGCTGCTCTGCATGCAACAGTTTAAGGGAAATACCGAGTGTGCCTCTTTCTCCGATTGTATCGCTTAACACGAGCACATTGGGTACATAGTAAAAAGGATACACGCCGCGGATACCGCGATGGTGCACCCCAGATCGGCCAGGTTATTTACTCGTGGCGAGGGCGCGCTTTAAGCGCACCGATCTTAAGTAACTACGCTCGGCTTAATCTGAGCCGTAACGCGCAGAAAATACGGTGTTTCCAGTCACGTTCCCCTTTTACTCCTACGCTGGCCGCGAGTAGCATATAAATAATTGATTTATTGGATGATTTACAACGATCCGTGCTGCTCCGTTCGCCCGATACGTCCGAAGTTCATGCATAGCGCTCCGCCGCCGTTTCCGTCCGCGTACCGATACACGGCCAGGTTTATCGCGACCATTGCCGTTACTACTTCATTGTGTAATTGCAGTGGTGTTCCTAGTAAACGATATCGCGGCGGATCCAGCTGTAAACGCGATCGTAAAGCTTGAACCCGAGTTCATGGAGCTCCAGCTGCTTGGAGCACGAGCTCTTCCTCTCGCTTCTGTTGGGTAGATTTCGGATGGTCCCCGAATCGAGGAAATTTAAAGTTTCCTCTGACCCTTTCGTGGCCATTTTGCTGGTTTTCGTAGATGGTCTGGGTTAGATTAATTCTCAATTTTGGGTGAGCTGATGCTTCTTGTCACCCTTTCAGGCTCACTTCGTTTATGGGTTGTGCATGGCTTTAATCTTTGTAAGAGGAAAGGAGCGTTTGAATAGAAGTATGCTTAGTGTTCTTAGTAGCCCATGACACTGATTTTTATACACGTTCACGCATCTTTTATACTTTTCTATATTTCTATATTTCTACATCTCTAGATATATATCTATATTTCTAGGTATATTTCTATATTTCTACATTTCTACATTTCCATATTTCCATATTTCTATATTTCTATATTTCTATATTTCTATATTTTTATATTTCTATATTTCTATATTTCTATATTTCTATATTTCTATATTTCTATATTTCTATATTTCTATATTTCTATATTTCTACATCTCTATATCTCCATATCTCTATATTTCTATATTTCTATATTTCTATATTTTTGTATTTCTTCATAAACGATCACTACCTCTGCCAAGTGAACGCGTCTAAAATACCCATCCTGAATCACAGAAGCGTCTCGCGTGAAAAGGCTGTAACACGTGAAATCAGTGGATGCAGGCTAGTCCTCGATCTCTGCCATTCGCTTGCCAAAATTCTCGCCGGCGTGAGGATGATTTACAGCCAGGTGAAAGTTCTCATACGGTTTCTCCTGACAATCTCTTCCGTTCCTCCACCTAATCTCCCAAATTCTAAGATGTTTCTTAAGACTGTATTTCGTGCTACTTTAACGAATGAATTGGACAGAGACTCGCACAGATGTGACCGAGCCAGTGTCTTTGGTTACCTGAATGGCCACGGAGTTCACGCGTTAATGACATTTGCATAATGCACTGCGAAGATAAATAATCGCGGGGCACGAGGAGGGTATAGGCGAAAAACTGGATAATCCTGATCGGTCGCGCGACAAAATATTACTTCATACTTACGCTACCGACCGCCCTCTCTGCTTACCGGTTTCGTAAATGGGAGTTTCACTGACATTTGCAAAAGTAGCTTTAGCTTGGAGAACTAAGTGTCACGCCAGTATCGCGCCAGCTACAAAAAGTCCACTCGCGCCGTCACAGATAACGTACGTTACGTTATTTAGTAGGATAATGAAGTTGCGGAATGAATTATCGCGCTGGATATTCATTGTGAATAGCTGCAATGCGTGAGTGCGTTCCTCTTTCATCTTCTCTCCTTTTCCAAATCCAGATTTTTGGTCAATTTTCGAGAGACTCTGATGCAGAGAGAAATGAATTTATGAAATTATTTATGGAATTTTTTATTGTTCCCGAGAGGTTTTAAAAGCTAATTTAAAAAAAGCTAATTTAAAACTGCTGTAAAATTCGGTTGACAGATTCCTTTCAATCACCAATTAGTCGTCATTGTTCCACCGAAAGCCCAGCAGCTTATCTCGCAACTGTGATACCTACCATCAAAATCCCATTCCATGATTTATTAGATCTGCGATTAATTATCTGTAGTTTCTTTGTTGGTTTTTCCCTCCTCTTAATTCCACCCGGCGTGTCGACTGTACCGCAGGTTACGAGGGCTGCAATTTTAATAGCACGGACGGACAGAGCTCTGCAATAGCAAAGTTGCGGGCAGGTGCACGCTAGATCGACCGATTGAAACAACTTTCTCGTTAGATCTCACGAACTCGTTTTATACCGGTCTAATTGACCGAATACGATTAAATTCAATCACGCAGATAGAAATTTCACGAGCTTTGGTGCATATTTTAAGTTGACGCTAATCTGCTTAATATTCTTATCACTTCCTTAGAGAGAACGTTCACAAACGTATCTCTACGCACACCACAGACATTTCGCTACGTAAAGCCCTTATCGATCCCATCCTACAGCATCCTTTATTCGAATATCTGCCTGCGAAGATGTTGTTGGTTTAAGTCCCAGAACAGTTACGCAGAACGTCGGGAATTTATTCTGGCAATCTTTTACGCTATTAAACGCGGAATTTCTTCCGTAAATACGAAGATAGGCGATTCACTACCCAACCTACGCGAGACATAAATTCCTGGTCGTTGCAGTATCGGTAAACATTGGAATCGATGTCGGTTCTTTGGCAGTCCCCCGAAAACACAGCGGTTCAGGCTATGAACAGCCCGATGCATCTCTCCGGCAAGTTGGACGCGCGATTCATCGCGTGCTCCAACAATTGGAGCTGACGCAGCTGACGTGGATCGCGATAAATGTTTGAAGATGTAATTTCTAACGGTCTGACATCGGAATCCAAAGATAGCTCCGTTGTCTTCCGGTTTCTAGCGCGTCGTGGGCGTGCTTCGATTACGGTCATGTTACAAGTTGAATATCATTGACTTCCACGAGCACACCGACACACGAGCATCATCAATTCTTTATTCAAATTACATTTACAGTGAATTCTCTTTCGTAATCAAAAATAATTACAAAAGTTAACTTATTCTTGACCCTCGACGAGTGCAATTAAATCTAATTATTCTGTTGCCACGTGATTTTATTTAGAGCAGTAGGTACTTACTGAATTTTAACGGATTTTCTTTCTAATAGAGTTCTTTATAAGGAACACGATGACGTGCAGGAATTTCGATACTCCTCCCCAATCGCTTCCCTCCGATATTCTAAAATTCATCGCGTGCCCCGTGACGCAGCTTCACAGCCGCGCCCCGGCGCAGGGGAAAAGAGATTTTGGGCGGGACCAGGCCACAATGGCCCGACCTCTGAAATTTCTGACGTTATCTGGAAGTCCTTCCTCCGTTATTTCATCAACGTGGCTGCTGATGTATCCACAAAGGTACGGAACGGAAGTCACGTCGTGTCGGCGTACAATGAACCCTGCTGGTACCAGCTTCTGATTACGTTGTACAAAAGATTCGCGAAACCCCGACGCAACGTCGACTTGGTTCCGAGTGCCCCTCTGCTGTAACACTTTTGCAACGCCAAGACCGCAATTTCGTATCGTAAATTTCGACTTAGGGACAGTCTCGATCCTCGCAGACTGTGGTCGAGCACTCGTCACGTGCATATTCCGTTCGTGTGCCGTGACACGAGAGCATACCGCACAGATATCGTGATACATTTTCCAGGTCGGTTACGCTAAATAAGTTGAAGATAATGGCAGCTCGCGTGCAGACTTTTTCTGCTGGCCATACCGTATTATTCCCTTGTTTTTGCTGTGCTCTTTAGCAGCGGAACTCACGCACCACTCGTTTCCAGCCTTGGCTCTTGCGCAGATATTTTCGAGTGAAACGAATCGGCTTTATAGAAACTTATCAAAGTGCTCTCTAACGGGTAAAAGAAGGAGGGAAGATTAGCTACTTTTATTTGAGAAACCTCACGGCTCTATTTCTTATAGCGCACTTTTTCATCTCGCCTCTGAAATTTCGTAATTAACATTTGCTGCGATAGAAATCGAGGTAAATCGCCTATGTAATGGAATATTACTGTACTTTGAAAGCATAACCATCCGTTCTGACCTAATCATTCCAAATCAAAAACAACACCGGAATACTCCGTAATCGAGATTCACTAAAGTACATACTTCTCCCACGCCAGACGTTGCTCAAGTGTAATCATGCCTTCCTACACATGCTTGGCTGCTAATTCAGTTCATTACCAACACACGTCAGCGCTTACCTCGCGAGATATTACGAGTGGCGATATTAGGTGCACTTACCCTACATTGCAATGAACTTAGCAACTGTTGAAATGATCCCCATCCTCGCGCCGTTCGGTCGCAAGGTTTGTTCCACTTTCTCCCTCTCGCCGGACACGAGCATCGCAAATTCTCTGTTAGCCGTGAAACAAGGATCGCAACGGGCGTGCTGCAGCCGGATTGGAAAGTCTCCAACGTAAAAATAGAGCCGCGGAAATCCGACTTAGCTTCTCGGTTCGCGTAAAGCAGCCGCTCAAGGTCGTGGATTAATTATTCGCCTTGCGGATTTAACGACGGGGGATGGAATCGAGCCAGCGCGATGGCATTACGCCGACGACGCGGACCTCGCGCGAAACCCTTGGCAGACGGGGGATTTACGGTTATTACGAGCTGACGTTTCCTTAATTTCCGAACAACTCTTCATTTGCCAGCGACACGACCCTTCGCCGAGACAAATGTCGCGGTTAACTTCTCCTTTATCACCTCGGGATCGCTTAATGTGTTTACGAGATCCGCTGGCCAACGTCCCTGTCGATCCGACCGAGTCCTTCGGCTTTCTTAATTTCGGGATACCTCGATGAACAGCTGTAAAAGCCGTAATGCACGGTATGATTCACGTACCGATCGGGACGCCGAAGGAAACGCGTGCCCGTTACCGTAAACTTTGAAACTGTCGCTTCTGCTTGTGTAATGACACCGCGTGGGCGGGTACTGTGATTCGAGCAAGACGTTTCGCAACGATTCCGCAACGCTTTTCAGGATAGCTTTGTTATTGCGAGCGGGGTATTCAGTGGAGGCTGTGGATGTACCAATCATCTTGTGTTTATAGAAATTAGAAAATTCCAGAGGAATATTCGGATTCGCAGGAAATTTTTTCCTGTATCTTTTATCCCCCTTTTTTTAGAATTGCTGTATAGAATGTTTGGATGTTTTTCTGCGGGTTTGAATATTGAAAAGTTAATGATTAGAGCGATTAATCGTGTGGTATTAAAAAGGGAATGTTAAATTCAGTTGGAGGAAATTAACGTTCGGTTTCGAGTTCCTTATCAACGTCGGTGAAATTAACTTCACCCGTGCTTGAGAGTTAGGAAATTGATCATGACGATCGTAATATTAGTCCTGAGTGTACCCTCAGCTATAATACGCAGACTTTACTCTTCGACAGAGAGCGTAATAGGAATGTGCCGCAGGAATTTCAAGTTTTCGTTTAACTAAAGATGAGCGAATCCGCTCCTCCTCCCGTTCGAAATTATCGCGACTGTTTTGACGATGCCGCGTTATTTCGCTCTAATAAGAACAATATCCCGGTGTTCTGGAAAGTTTGCATCCGGCAAACTTTGAATTAAAGGCGAACTCTACGGGAAATTAAAAGTAGAATTCCCCTGGCGAAAATGGCACGCTTGGTTTCCTAAATTCCTCCGCGCGATGGGAGAAAAAGAGAGAATGCGCGTAATTGTACGATACGCGAGCAAAATGTGGAAGTAGGTGTTCCGCAAATAGAGGTTCCTTAATACTAAAAACAAACACGAGTGGAATATAAAACTGGATTTACTCCGCGGTCTAAGAGAGCTATTGTTACTCCAGGAAATAAACTAAAGCTGCATGCCAGCTGAATTTTTACTGCCGGGCTCTTGTACCCATAATTTTTTAATTAAATATAGCTTACATTCCACAATTTACATTCCATATACTTTTCTAGTGGATCTTAAATTAGTGTAATCTTACAATTACGTATGAATGTACTTTAAAATGAAAAAACAAGATGAAAAAATAAAAAATATTTCGTTTAGTAGAAAAAGACTTTGAACTAACAAAAAATATCCTACACTGTCGATCACAAATTTGATTGCAACTGCATCGTGTATATCTTTCTGACGAAAGTAAGATGAATCACCGTTAATTTTACCTCTCTGTAATAGCAGACACTGTAGAAAGCGAAAACTATGATTTGGTGGTCAGCCATTATTCATCTTATTTAGCAAGAGTAGGTTCATTCAAAGGTACATGATAGAGGGTATTGAAGAAGCCTGATCATATATTTCCAAGGCTTCGATGATACATACTACATAGGTACCGTAAACTGCGGGAACATTGGCAGGTTTTTGTAACACTTTGTTATATAATACTAGCTTTACTACTCGGCTTCGCCTTAAATTTAGATTCCGATTTTATACAATTTTATTTTTTATTTTTTTGTGAAAATAGTCACATTCATCTGGATTAGCAGGCATAATGAGTGGGGACACATTTCGTGATCCCAGAATTTACCGTTCGAAAGTTTTAAGGCGACAGAAAAATACAAAAATGCTTTCTGCTTTATATATTAAGATAATATACAAATTAACATTTTTACATTCGCTGTAAGAATTTTATTACCTGCAACATCCCCTCATTTGCGATTGTTCTGGAAGTGTGAAAGTGAATAAAATTTTTATTCTTTTCCTTTTTTAATTCATGTTGATTAAGGGGGTCGCGAAGTGTCCTCTGGCCACGGTTATTTTTAGTTGACGATTCTTAACACTTATTTATTCTAATATGGTTACATTTCTATATTCTATTAATCATGTGACACTAATTTTTCATAAATGAGAAAAAGGAAAAGCTGATTACCCAGATGCAAGCACAACCATCACACTAAATAAGATAATTAAATATATCAAATATCTTTAAGTATATTTAATACATGTATTAAGATAACTAAGTATACATTATTACGTTAGAATTATATTCCGAAATATAAATATGTTTTCTTTATCTTATTGAATTTACCTTACGTTATATGGGGGCCGGAGGGTCGCAGGTTATTTGAATATTATAAAAGGGGGTCGCGACCGAAAAAAGGTTGGCAAACACCGCCCTGTCCTATGATAACAAGATTTTTTTACCTGTAATATATCCGCATCACCCATCACTTCAAGAGCCGCCAAGCCCCCAACAAAATACCCCAGTAATTTGACAGAAGGCAGGAAAAAGCAGCGCAGTGTGCGCAGCTCGACAGCACAAACGCGCTGCGAAGCGTTCCGCTAGGTGCGCGATCTCGGGGCAGAAGATTCCTGCCGGCAGTTCTCAACAATACGAAGGACAGGCTCCAGTCACGACAAGTAACTTATTAGCGTTTCCGTTAGCCGCGTATCGTTCACGAGGAAGCACAGGTCGCCGCGGAACGCGGATGATTTACGAGGGCGTCTTATGCAAATGGACGAGGCATCGCGGAAAACCGTGGAGCAATATTTGCCAGGCTGGCTCCACTCTCGCATAAATATTATCATTGACGGTGTAACGTGCGCGATGTAACGTGTCGGGTCTGCGAATCAGTTGCCGCGAAAATAGAGCAGAATGGATCGGCCGTCTGCGGCGCGGCGGCTCGGCACTGGGGCGAAGGTTCGAGCAGGGTGCAGCGGATGGAGGATACTCGACGAGTTGAATAGACCACCCGAGGTATCAAGATCTCGTTAACCTCTGCACTCATCGTCCTGGTGCACGACCTGGAAGATCCCCCGTTCTTTTCGTCGTCTAACGACACTCCGGCTCGTACGTCTCGCGCCCGCTCTCTCGTCCATCATAACGCTCATCTGGCAGTTCTCGAGGGAACCGGGCGGCAGATATTGCAGACGGATAGGAGGAATCGTGATGAGAGGATGTCTAGATAGAGAGAGAGAGGGGGTCTGGGGAAAAACGTGAAACGCCTCGAGGCGAGTCTGCTGGGAAAGACGATGCACGGTAATCGGTCACGTAGCGCGCGTTCGCCTCGTTGAAAAATTAAGGGGACACTTAAGCTTCTGATGGAATCGAGTCGCTTGCTGGGAGAATATGAGACAGATATAACAGGGAAAGAGCTCTGATCTGTTTGCAGGAGTTATGCAGGACCGATCAAATTTTTGCAAATAACGAAGGCATTTTCAAGTGACCAGTGGCGTTGGCGTGTTTTCACGTCGAGGGGAGTGTGCCCTGTGGTGTTAGCGTGTTTTCACGTGGATTTTTTTGGGGGAGCGTCGTATTGTCTGAGAGTCCCCGAATGTATACTTTGAAAGTAAATTAAGCTCGGAGTGGGCTTGGCCAAAACTCGGAAAGGCTTTACTACGTAAAGGGGCATTATTTAAAACCTTTCACCATTCAAAGTGTTAATGTTCGATCATTGGAAATCAAGGGATAGCGTTATTTACGAGTCCCATGTCGTTTTAATCACTCAGCGATCCCTAATTTGTTGCCCCGCGTGTGCGCGCAAAAAAAATCATTAAGGGAGGAAGCTTATCGGCTGGCGAGTCGGATGAAAAGGGTCGTGGAAGACGCTCGCTCGATAATTGGTCACGTTCCGTGCATTCGCTGTAGCTAGGAATTAGGTAAACGCGGTTCCAGCCCCGCGATCGCGACATCTCAGGCGTGTTCGAGCATTTTTCGAAGAAGGGGGATGGAGGCGGTTGTGTTCGGCTGCGGAGGCAACGACGGTGGAGCAGAGGTGCCTCACGTACACCGTAATAGCGATAATTATCCGAGTTTATTACCTAATGAAGGCAAAGGATAGGCCTGGCTAATAGATACTTTGCATCCTGATAGACGAGAAGGCGAGGGAGGCAGACGTTAAACTTAATTAACGAGCCGGGGAACGCGTGTACAGACAGATACGCCAGCCACGACGACAAGAAATTAATTGAACGCTTCGTGTTCGACGCGAGCCGAAATTACTTGAAAGTTACACCGGGGTTGATGGGTTACGTACACCTGGTTGCTTTCCAAGGTATTCGTGTGTTTTGTTGTATATTTTGTGCTCTCTTGACGTATGTAGTCTTGAGGATGCATGGCTCAAGTATTCACGCTGTAATCTGCGTGATTAACGAAGGTGTGGAGAGTGTACTTTAGTATCGAAGTTTCGTAGGATCAAAGGCTGATAACCGTGGCAGGATTTTGAATTCTATTATGTTCTCTGGATAGTGGCTTCCTCCTTTGATATTGCATACGTAATTTTGGGGACTAGAACGCAATGTGTCTTGCCTAAGAATCTTCTACTTCATCTGTATTATTAATTACAGCTCTCTCGAAACCATAGTTCTCTAATCGTTGAATATTCTATCACTCTGTCTCAAGTTGACTTCTGAGTCTTTTGAGCCTGAAAGCTGAGACTTCATTTCCCCCAAATTTGGAAGACTAATGGATTCCGAAGGCCTCCGCTTCGTTTGAAACTCCTGTGATCGTAATTAACTAACTACAACATCACGCTTCAAAAATTCATTTTATTCGGGTATACCTTCGAAATTTCTCGATAGAATTTTATTGCCAATACATGCGTACCTCCTAAGCGACAGAAAGTCGATCATCGATATTTGATATTGCATTACAAAAAAAAATTCCATTGTCAGCCCCTTTTTTAAACCTTCGGGTGTATATAACCCCTTAACCATTACAGTCTGCACGTTTTTAATAACTGCCAGGTGCTCGATGTGGATACTATGAAATTTCGCGAGCGTGCGCCGTTAAACGATACTTCGCACATGTCTGGCTTGTTTCGGGTAAAATAATTACAAATTTGATGATGTCATAGCGTGCCGTGCCTACGTGTCGCCAGTCACCATCGACCTTTGTCGCGAAATTAAATGTCAGAGTGTCGCTGGAGAAACAAAGGTTAATAAGAATCGAGAATCGTGCGGGAGTAATTGTCCTGGCCAGGCACATAAAATGAGAAAATCGAGAGGATCGGGATCTATTCACGATTTTGAAGAATGAACAGCCCAGCAGGTGATGTAAATACCATGTTCACTTGCTGCCCAGCCTGCACTGTTATTTACAGTGTGCATACTTATTTATGTAATAAGTAAATTGCTTGATCGTCATAATCAACAAATAACTCTTTGCACTTCGACCTACTTGAGTGTCGATTGATCAGAGATACTGGCTCGATGCTACGCTTATTTAATAAGAGCTTTCTGCATAGGAAATACTGTGGTAGAATAATGTAAAAATTATGAGTAGTGCATTTAATGAATTTGGAGTGCAAAGGGTTAAGCGTGCTTTAAATATTGATCTCAAAGGTAGAAAACTAATCTTTTTACCAAAATTCGGAGGATTATCTATACAAATTGAAATTCAGATTAGCCCAGAAAACACGTCGGTTTATTCTTTTAGAGATCAAGCACCTTCCTCTGTTCCAGTCACTTGATTTCCCTAGCTAAACTCATCGTCCGTTACGAATAAACGCTAGAGAGCAAGTCGAACGATAGTCAATGAACTGGTAACTTCGTTGTTTCGTTATCTTCTCACAATTCCGCACGCTTTTTCACAGTGACGTTGATAAAGCACATGGATCCAGTTTATTCTCGGAGCTTTTTACGACTCGTCGCAACGAGCACTCGCAGATTTATCGAATATAAACGCTTAATGATCGGTCGTGAAATTCTGCTCGCGCGATTATTGACAGTACTGGAAATGTTTATTACATCGTCCATAAATCCACGTGCTATGAAACAATCTTCGTAACTGAATGTTTGATAAATAAGTATGGAACTTATTTTAGGTATGCCTAGTCAACAGTCACGCAGAAATACTTTCGGAATACTAATACTAAATGAGATGGAAGTGAACACACGGCAATTGTTCCAGTGACGTAATAAATATTTCCAGTACTGTATATTCTGCATCCTATTTCCCAGCTTCTTTTTCAAATTTCTATCACGTAGCAGTCCTCTCGTAACTTTCTACATTCGATCGTGACTCGAAATGATTGATTGCCCTCTTGTTCTGCCAAAATAGAGCCGAAACGTTGGAAATTCGGTCAGAGTTGATCGCAGGTGACTCACCGTGAGCCTGTACCGAGTAAAGTAACCGTGAGTCATGCTAAAGTGAAATTGGAGTGTGAGCATGGGTACGCGAGCATCTTGACACATTTGCATATCAATCTACAAGGTACGAAGCTGAATTTACGCGCAATGAATACAATAGAGCCTTTTGTCATGCGCGAACACACGCGAGGGTGCCACGGAATTCTTGAAAATCTGTGCCCTTGCTCGAAGCCTCGCTGGATTCTATCATCCACTGCTTTTCATAATTGTAAAGCCACCATAATGGTTTTTGCAAATTGAAAATGCAGTTTCTTGAATTCTGTCGTGAGAAATGCTTTAGAAAAATGTTCGTATTTGAATGTGGCAGCAGTTAACCTGTTCACGGGATCGTTTCTCCAATAGAAAAGCCTTAGTGTATTTAAAATTGTACATCTAGTAATCACTGCTTGCAAATTAACTCATTTTTTATTTATTTCTTTTGCCCGAGTGAAATTTCGAAATTCTCTTGGTGAGTCAATTCATTTTCTCTGAATGTGCAGGAATTTTCAAACGACGAATTAACTCGTCTTTCCTAGTTAACAGGTTAAGGTTCCACACCAGAGAATAAAATAAGCATTATTTAAATTTGAGATGTCTGATGTCGCGATTATGTAACTTTTGTAGTTGCCACATCACTGTGTACATTTCTTACTTATTAATGCATATTAATGCCTTCATTTAATAATGCATCAGCTTCTAATTGATGATATGCTCCCACTTGTTCATCTGAATCTATTTTTCTTGATATCATTTTATGCGCATTCATAATATTGCTGCTTCACTGAATTTACATACATTAATTCTTCAAGTGTATTTGCATCCACATTTGCATGCATCTGCGAATAACTTTCCGATCTCGTGACTACGAAGCTTGTGACTGTTTAATAAGATTTCTTGTCTAGGTGCGAATATTTAGTGTAAACGTAATGTAAGTGCTGGAAAATGGATTTTAAATTAACGTTACATGGCAGGGACAAAATAATTCTTCAACAGAACAAAACTTCAGTTTATTTATATCTTCATCACTTTTGATACAAATCTTCTTTAACTCTCTATCATCTTACCACTGGTTTTAAACGACGATATGCACATTTATAGTTTCTATTCGTTCCCATTTGTAGTTTCTAAGCGTTCCACGAACAAGAGACTACACCTGTAATCATTGCACAGATGCTTGTACCTGTCGGTGTCTGATCAGGTGTAAACAGGTTTCCTGATTTTCTCTACGGGAGAAAGATCGTGCCCCAGATCATCCACTGCTCGAGTGTCACTTATTGTTCGACACACGCATCGTCGAATGTTAATTCAGCCACGTGCAAACACGCGTGTATACACATGCTTCGAGCACCGCGCGACAGGTGTGCACAAACATGTGCAGGTGTAGAGACAGTGAATGACGCATAGATGTTTCTGCGGCGAAGGGTGAATGGAATAGGGGTGGAATCAATTTTCCTTTGCTGACAATTCTATTCTGATTCCTGGTCAGTGATTGTGACTAGAAAATTTCAATGTAGGCAAATTTAATTGATAAAACAGATAAGTTATACGAAAGTTTTCTAAAGGGGGCTAATAACAATTGGAACGAAGAGATAGATGAACACAAAGATTGAAACTGTAATAAAATAGTAGGACTGAGGTAGTTTGAAAAAATACTTTAAACTTTAGGTTCTCGAGAAACCAGAATCCTTGACGAATAAAATTTCTTTCAATTTCCATTAATATTTCCCAATGTTATTCTACCCAAGTTGCAGCAATTAGGAAATAGACCACCGTGGTTCTCCACGACTCTTGACTCGATAAAGAGCATCTAGTTCACCGTTGAATAGAATTGCGGTTAACTACCTGCAGACAATTTGAAAAACACTTACTCACCGTGCTGGCTTTGTAGAATTAGTTACGATTTTACTATCTACCGCGCGTTGCAGTTTGATTTACCGCGAACGGGGTGGTTGCTTCGAAGAAAATTCATTGAAACAATAAGGCGGTGCTGTAGGACAGCCTGTACTTACGATCCAATTACCGTAGAATCCCGTTGCCTGGAGTTATTTAAAAATTTATTGGCGATAAATTATCGTGCCACCGCACCTTAATTGTTAGCACTGCGAAATCCCGCGTTATTGATGATGCATATAAAACATTGTACTCCCTATGGGCCGCTTAACTATACACGCAGTCTATTCACTGGGACCATTATTGCGTTTATGATCGAGCAACATAGTGATTTACCGCAGAAATGTACGAGTTTACGACTACCTCCTTTTTTCGGATCTGAGAGAAATTTCCAGGTCACTCAATAATCAATGATTTGCTACGGCAGTCGATCTGTTTTCCAATTTTTCTTGCAGTTCATGAGCAGTGTACAGGATGCTTTGCTAGGAAAATTCACTGTTGATAAATTATGGAGTTATTCCTTTTTAACAGAATGGCGTGCTGCTTTTATGATGTAGCGATTAATGGAGTCCACAGCAATGCAATCAGCTGAGATATATTAGGCTTTCCTCTAATTTAGTGTTTTACAAACTTTATTGAGTCGCGATTCCCTTTTATAATAGTCAAATAACCTGCCCTCGCCCCATATAATGTAAGTTAAATTTAATAAAGTAAAGAAAACACATTAAAAATAGGTATTTTAGAATGTGATTCTAACTTAATAATAGTAAAAAAAACAAAAATTGTGGCGACCTCTTAGAAAACACTTTTCGACCTACAGGTTGGGAACCACTGGTCTAATTAATCCATAAACTACAATTTCGAAACTCTCAACATCAGCTTGATCTGTAATTTTTTATTTCACAGTGATTTATTGTGTTCCACAGCTTTCCATTCTTTCAGTAACATTTGAAAGAAAATAGAATTGAAAGTGGTCTGTTTCTGATCCAGCGTCTGTACTAAAGCACGTTATCCTATAATTTCGCGATAATCGTGGAAACGTTTGTCACGTGCAGGTTCCATTTGCACCCAAGTTGAGTTAATCATATAGGAGAGTCAAAGCGAAATTGTAGGTGTATGTGGTAAATCGAGTCCTGCGCTGTCTAGATATTTACGAGAATTGAATGTTCCAAGGGAGAGCAACGAGCATGTGATAGCCTGTTTGCAGGAAAATCCTCTCTACCCTCGACGCATCGCGTATCGCGCCGAAAGGAGCTATCTAATTTGCTCTACTTTGATCTACCATCCTGCCCTTTATGCGCTTATTCGTCGTGACACATCGACGAAAATTTATCGAACAAACGCGATAAATTTTCATTGAAAACTGGGACTACATGCACATAGGTATTAAGAGGAAGATTCATAGGGTAGTTTTAAAAGTTGTTCTTAAATTGTAATTAAGGAGTGGAAATTTGAAATGTTTGTGATGTACACATATTGATTATTATTTTTCCACGAATAAGTGGAAGATCTGTACTTGTTTCCTCTGGGAAGGCACCATTTTTCGTACATTCATTTATATAGAGGTATTTTCGAAAGAAATTTTTTTCATTTTGTTATCTTTTTAATGAAGTATTACATAGTTTTATCATGTTAAGTCGTCAACTCAAGAGATAGATAATTAAATATTAAATACACTATATCTTTTTACTACGAACAATTCAATTCATTTCGAATTATACGCGAGAATGATCTCGTGATTGTGTCGAGCATCGTATTTGCATTCGACGAAGTGTCCACGCTTAATCAGCGGAAAAGTCCCGTTTTAGGTCGATGGCAGGTTAAATTGTTTAATCTTTCTCTGGATAGCTTCTGGATCCTGCAAAGGCCATCAAACAAGCGACGCCCGGCGTAATTGAAATTACGGGCAGGGGCGAAGCTCGGACACTGGTAGAATGGCAATCGTTAATTGGCGAGCAAACGGCAACGAATTTAATACACATACGCCACTGTTATCTCGGGCTGTGTACACGCAATAATACGTCTGTATTTACTGTCGATGTTAGCGGTACCAGGTGAATTATCGAATGAACATAGAACGAAGTTTAAGCCCTTTCCCCTTGCGAAATATAAAATTACCATAGAAACGGTGGTTGCTGTAAAACTGTTTCAAACATTCTCCACCAAAATCTAGAGAGGTAGCCAGGCTATCTAATCCAAAAGATAAATTATTAAATACATTTTCATATTCTCTACAGCCTCATCTACTGAAATAATCACCATCTTACACTTTCAGTCTCCCGCGAAGAAAGTTTGACGCCCCTAACTGTGAAAGTGTTCTCCAGATCCCTCGTCACATCGCCCATACTAATTAACTTCTGCATTTTCGAAACTGGATCATTGTGATATCCACTCTGGACACTTTACTTTTCCATTCAACACAAACTTCATACCGAATTTTCAAGCCACTTTACAAGAAAAGCCTCGCACAAGTCTCCTGTGTATACAGGGTGTCCCGTAATCGGTGATAGAAGCCCAGAAGTAGTAATCTCACATGAAGAAAATTAAAAAATATAGAATAAAAATTTGTTATGACTCGCTTAGTTTTGTAGAAAATTGATTTTAAATTTCTACCAGGTACGCGTGCATCGAAGTACCCATTTACATACATTTCCTCCCTCGGTGCACGCGTCCGCGGCTAAAATTCAGTGGCAATTTTCTCGAAAAGACAGGGCGATGTCAAAAGAATTTATTCTATATTTTCGACTTAGAATCATCACCGTTCCGGTCGTATGTACCATCGATTACGGGGCATCCTGTGTAATATAGCACAGTGCTACAATATAATTATCCATGCGATGACTATGCAGTATAAAAGTCGAGTAGGTGATGCATCGTATCGCGATACAGGCTGAAGATTAGAGTCATGATATGATGATGCACGCCCATCAGGTCATGCTGGTCCCACACTCGCGGGAAGACTTTCATTGGGACGCGATGGAAAAATAATACCAGTTCCGGCATAATGCGCTGCATAATAATTACGTGTACACCGGTTCTCTGCCGGTCTTCTAACAATATCACGGCAGAAGTTGCCCCCTGGCTCGCGGGTAACAGTTCGTTAAGAATCGTGCAGCGTTGACGGTTTCTTCCTCTGTCTTCAGCCGCCGTATTTCCGCTGACGTTCCCCCAGCTGGCCTGCATTACGCTTGCCCGTGGCCCCACTTTGTCCACGCGACGGTGATTAGATTCATTTTTCCGCGCACGCACTGTGCGAATGCCTGGAGAATACGATTCTGTTTGCTGGAATGGCTGACTCTTCCTGTTTGCTTGATGCTTTACTTTATTGAGCATAGAGTTCATCATTAATCTCATGTTGATTAATCGATTCGTTCTTAATCTGCCGATTTGCTGCACTTTTGCAAAGTTAATTGGTTAGTGGTTTGTATATTACTTTTTATGTTTGTGCACTATCCCATGTGAGTTTTGCTTCAAGATTTCTGGTGTATTATGTGTCACACTTATTTGACGGAGGCTCGAGAGTGTGGTAGGTGCTTGGAAAATAGCTTGTGTTCGAGTTAGGGTGGCCAACGTTTTGGGGGAAAATAAACTTTACGGTGAAATATGATGAAAAATATAGTAAAGTGGTTCAAAATAAAAGTGCATTAAAGCGTCTTGTTTTTTAAATGTATATTTTTGTGCATTTTGTATCATTAATCAATTTATTTGAGTCTTTAACAAATATGTCAAAGGTTCGATTCCACTGAAAGTAATTTTTTAAGATAGACTGGCTCCGTTTCTCTCTTCCCGCCACTTCATATTCATTATAGAAAAAATCCTCTCTGTAAAAGCTGAACTGGCGGGAATAGAGAGAAAGGAACACTCTATTAAGTCGCGTTCAAAAGCTTAACTTCGCAAATGAAAGTTTTGATGTTGCCATAGAATAAAAAAAAAATAGTAAAAATTGTGGAATTTTATCGATGTGTCGGAAATATAGTATTTTTACATACTATATCTTTTTCTAACCCAAATTTATTACAAAACTCGGTTGGCAACCCTAATTCGAGGGGATTGTATTTTCTCTCAATTATTCGAATATTGAGAAGATATCTATCCACATCGAATAGATTTTTACCCCAGGTAGAATTGAACAACCCCGAATTGACTGTATCGAACTGTATCAATTTGAATTGCTCTGCTAGAAGTATTTCATTCCAATTACCCCAAATAACCGAGTACCCTTTACTCCTCCAGTTTCCTCCATACACCCTTACAATTATCTCCCCCGTTTTTTTTTTCACATTTTCCATCTGTCCCGTGCATGGCGCAATCCTGCTTCTTCCTTTTTACCTATTATTCGCGAAGATGGATCGATATCGAAGTTGGTTACCGTAATGCCAGCGTTTCACCCACCTTCGGTCCCGTCCGCGATAAATCGCGATTGCATCTATTCCCGCGGACAATTTATCGCACTGTTAATCTCGTATTGGCATCGTGGACCAACACGCGCGGAAACGTTGCCGTCGTACACGTGCCGGCCACGCTGCACCTACACTTCATAAACGCATTCACCAGCGCGCGGCACCATTACGTCGGATCGTTACTTTCGCCTGTGAACCCTCGGTTACGTTCTGCGCCTGGATCGATCGTAAATCTCGAAAGCATCGGTTTCCACCATTTAAGGATACAGTTTGATCCGGGTTGCGCAACATCCATTGACTGACGTTGACTCTGACGAGGCAGCCGCCTTTTCAGGCGGCGCGAGGCGATAATTTGAAGTATATTCTCACGATATCGATAGACTGGTTCGAGCTGTTTCTGCTTGTTCGGACACGGGCTGGATCTTTCAATCATGAACCCTTTTCTGTTCTCGGGCATGCGGGCTTCGGTCGAGAAGCACGTGTGGATTTCTTTGGCCCGCGACCAGTGGAGCCACATGAAAATGACCAATTTTTGTGTCTGTGTCTTTAAAACATCGAAACTTGTAGTATTCTTTGTTTGGGGTTTTCTGTGCTGTATTGTTAGGCTACGTGGAACTTTGGGTGATGTGTAAAAGTGGTGAACTATCAGAAAAAGTAGCTGGAAGGTATTATTTAATGGTAGCTTTGGTGATGTTATAATTTGGAAGAGAGAAATATTCCAAGTTTCTAGGATACAACTATTAGTATCTTCCTGTTGTTACGCATCCTCCGTCATATTAAAAAAAAACGAAAAAATGTGATAACTTTAAGGGCTGATTTCACCCCTTCAGAGTGAATTCCTGCAGAAAAAAGAAATTGCTCTTTGCGTGCTTCATCTAAATCAGAATTTTTGGGCTGAGAACGTTTCCTTGTCAGATAATTCACCTAATAACTTCATCAAACAGGATAAATAACGCCACCAATAAAAGAAATCCAAACCGTCGCGATTGCTACTGAAAACTACGTCACCCAAACCCAGTTTCCCTTTTCGCCACAGAATACCTCATCGCCGACGCGTCAGTCTCGCCCTCCCCCTAATTTATTGCCCGCGGTGTATTCAGAACGCAGTACATTCGCCAGGATTTATTCGTCGTAAGGGCAACGTGGAAAAATAAATGACCCGATGATGCGTTGTAGCCGAGAAAGACATAAACGCGTGTACACGCGTGCGCACCCACGAGCTTCTCTATTACCGCGTCAAATATTTACGATCCCGCAGTCTTCCTCCGCTGTATATCTTCACTCTGCAGTTACTCTCTAGCGAAGTCTCCTCCGTTTCGCGGCTCAGTCATAAAGAGATCCCGATGGCCCGTGCCGACGTGGCATTATCTTATCGAATTATCTATCGTTCTTTACCCAGCTTTCCCGTGGCCCTCGCGCCGTACATTATTTTCTCGAGAAAGTTCGAGAGCAGCTTCGCCCTTGGGCATAATAAATTCGCTTCTGTTCTTTACGCGCTCGTCGTTCCACTAGCTAAGTTCTCGCCCCCGCGGCGCGACCTTCCGAGTGTAACTAAATCTCTCGGCTGCAGCTGGCTGGATGCACACGTGAATGTGCAATTAATCGACACGCCAACGGGCCAATTTCTAAGCAACGAATCAAGACGCGTTGCTTATTTGAAATTAGAAGCTCCCCTGTCATGGTTGCTTTACGACGCTGCAGGGAACAGGTTACGCGCACGTGGAGCTATAATAGTTATGAAATTGTTGGTAGAAGTGCCTAAAATTTTGCCAAAGAAGTTTGGAGTGAAAGGGGAATTCGATGTGGTGGTATGTTCTCGAGAGGTGTGATTATTTGCAAGGAAAGGGTAACAGTTAAAGATTTTGTAAATCGACTTCAGACCCTTCAGAGCATTGGTGACATAGATCTTCTTAAGGGACAGCAAAGGGGAGCATAATAGAGTGGCTGAGAGGGATAGAAAGGAAGTTTAGAGGAAAAGAAAAACGAGTTAGATTTTTAGTTTTTAAAATGGACGGATGAATGAAAAATTTATATATATATATATATATATATATATATATATATATTACATATTGTGTTTTCCAATATAATGATTCAATTAATTGATTCTATTCCTAATCATTCCTTTCATCGATTCTTCGATTCTTTTATGGTATATATACATATATATATCTTCTTACATTACACATGTCGTTCTATAATTTCCTTAGTTTCTCGTAGCCTCCTGATCTACAAACCCTGGCTCGTACTGTTTCACACAGTGACGACGACTGTAACGTGAAATGCTTGAGGTTCACTCGAGCTCAATCGATTTTGACAAAGCAGTACCTGGTAGCAAGTGATTCGCCACGGAATATTGCCCTCGACAACAGTAATTCCACCGATCGTCGATGCTCGAGTAATCGTAATCTGGGTTCACCTGAGGCTGGAGCCGTCTGGATCGTTTAGTGGTGCATTGACCTAATCGCCCGCACGGCTCGGTGTTATCTCTTGCTGGATCTTCGATAATTGCTCCCCTAGCAATTAACGAGCAAGTCGCCCCGAGATCTACGTTTGCGCGGTGCGGCAAGAAAAGGTGCACAACGACTTTATAGAAATATCACGTTGTTGCCTCCAGCTTTCTTCCTCCGAGCTTCCGAGCGGTTCGACGGGAATCCGCGGTATTGTTTGTAAATCGGACTTCTTAATCTCTTTGTAGAGTGGAAACCCGAGGAGTAACTTGTATTAAATAAGAGCAGATAGGATCGTCTCGTGAAACGCGAACAATACTGGAATAAACGGGCGATTAATTAGCCCGCGATAATGCCCGGCGCGTCTCGCGGTTTCTAATTGCACAGCGGACCTCACTCGCTCTCCCCCCCCCCCTGCTCGCTGATTTGCTTTCAATATCATTGTCAGACCACTTCCCACGATCCCTTCAAGTAGTTATGAAGCACGAGCACTGTTACGTTTCTCATTAACGCCCCGTGTTGCGCAACAAATGGCATATTAATTCGTGTTATTTTCTAAAGATTCGTTCCCCCGACGGGAAAGGTCGTTGACCTTCTGAGAATCAACCATCCTTCAAGTCGTTGCACGGCTCGATGACAATTTCTCTAACGATAATTGCTTAATTAGATTCTTCCCTCGAATAAAGTCGAATTAGGGGAAGTAAGAATTGATTTGGGTCGTGGAATTTAGAAGATGTTGCTAAGAGAGTAATTCCATCAATTATACAATTAATGTCTTAAATTGTAATATTAGAAAGTTCTTCTATGTTTGCGAACTCTCGTTCTGTATTTTATAAGAAACGATCATTGAATAGGGCAAGTAGAAAAGTATACCTGGAAAATGTATTTAGGAAATGGCTTCCGTCTTGATGGATTTTTCGATGGAGTTTCTTCCACAGATATAGGACTGCCCAAGTTTTTATTGGATACCTTGGGAAACGAAGCTGACATTTCCTATGAAGGAAATCTCGTCCTCCCACGACACACATTGCACTTTCATTCCCAGGGTTGCCTGCTGGCGTCACGAAAAACAGAATCAACGGAGCACGTGTGACGAGACGTTCCGTTTCTCTCTCTCTAACCCCCGGCTCGAGTTTCCTCGGTAACTTTTGCAATCGAACGGTCGATCCTCTTAACTGGAGAACGCTTCCACCGGGGTTAAGAATAAATGCATCGTACCGATGTCTGACGCATTTCAGCTTCAGCACACTTCCTTTCGGATGTGCCTACATTTATTTTTGGATCTGTAGTTGCACGATATACTTCTGAAATTAGACGCCCTTCTTCCGTCGAATCCTCTGTCGGGCGTAGTGGAAGCTCCTCGTTCGCAAATTGCACACAATTGTCGACACGTAGGCGACTATAAAATTCAATCTTCTTTACTGTCAGAGAAATTACAGCTCCTTTAAATGGGCAAACTGTTAAATGATCTAAGAATGTCCAGTGCACACGTTGCTAGTGGGGATAGTAAAATTCCAATAATCTACTTTTTCTAAGCAAAATTATTATTATCCAATCAACTGTACCTGAAGGGTAGAGAAAAATCTGGAAACGTCCATTTTTGGGGAATTTGCGAATTGTAGAATATTTTGTTGATGGCAGCTGGGACTACAGAACTGTCGAATCACAAAGGGTTATAAAGATCAAATAGCCCGTAAGATAACGTTAAAGATTTGGTGTGCTGATTAAAAACAGAAAATGTCCAGTCTGCACTGGAACGAAATACGGAATGTCCCCACGCATTGCCTAAGCATAAACTTTTGTCGTCAAGGTAAAACAAAAAATGATTTAAGTAGAAAATTATATAAGAAAATTAATTCATTGAACCTTGTTTCTTTGCTAGTGAACTAAAGTAGGTATTCAAACTTAATTTTCTCGATAAAGCTGTTTTGTGTCATTCCCTGTTTCCCCCCCCTTAATCTTCACGTGTGGTTTATGCAGAAAACTAATTATTAAAATCCTGTGAGTCAACGATACGTACACACGTTTCCACCAAACCTTGAACCGCAAAAAGGATTTCCGTGCACGAAATACAGAAATGCGTATCAAGCATTAAATCACCGACAGAAACAGAGAATTGTAGGGTGTAATTTGAATTTCACCTGGTTGCATATTCAGCTTCCTAAAACCTCGATTTTAAACTCTCGTGCTTTTCCCAGCCCCGGAAAATACGACACGTTCTCCGCGAACCCCTTCCATTGCACTCGGAACCGTGTACCAATCCTATTTAAATAATTACACCACACTTTCCGTTATATCAAATGCTTTCGTTCCAGATGCAAAAATTCAGCCCACCGTTGGCACAGTATAAACTCTTCCTTTCCCTGGGATCGATAGAATGCAAATTTATCGTCGATACCGGGCACAGTTATTATCCCGTGATTGTCACACGATAGCGGCCAGGCGGGGAAGTAATTTGAAAAGTCAGTGAACCGCGGGATCGACGGTGAATCGAGAAACTTTCGCAACTCGTGGAAGAAACGGTCCCATCGGTTTCTTCTACTCCCTTTGCTGCGCCACGGCTCGATCAATGGCAGTGGAATAATTCGAGGAACGAGATGGGAACGTGGCGGGATTAAAGCACCGTGAAGAATGCTGCTTTAATATCGACCCGGGCTTCTGCAAGAATCACTCTTGTAATTCGGTGAACGACGCGCGGTAAAAGGGTATCGGGGTACCGAGCCAGTTCGATTTCATTTATTAAAATATCCGATACAAAAGGGATAATTGAAACGTATCGAGTGCACGTGGTTCTATTACGTTTCGCGGTATCGACGCAATATCAATTAACTGGATTACGTTGTGCGGCCGCAGCGTCGATGGAACGATTAATTGGTCACAGGAGTTGCACGCGGCACCGAAAAGGGGACCGCGATAATTAGCACCGTGGATATTCGTTTCGTTAATTAAAATTCCACGAGTGGAACTCGGTAGAATCGATTGTTCCCAGATGGCAGTAGAATCACATTAGACGTATAGATTCTGGGCCGCGTGTTCCAGAAGGCGAATTAATTTCGCTCCGCCACTGTCCTGGATTTAATTTCGATCTCTCGTAGCTCAGCTTCGGAAACGTTTGTCCAAGACTTTCGTTCGTCGGGGATCGGCCGTTCTTTTCGGAAATTGGATGGTTTTTGTTCGTGTAAGGGGCTGGAGGGAACGAGGGAAGAAGTAGCGAAGATTTACCGTACCTACCGTGGAAACAGATATCCCACTAGGATCGTGTATTTTCGCGACGAACTCTGCGCTTCTTGTGTTTCAACGCAGTTTCTAATATAAAATGAAACGGGGTGGAAGAAATGCAGTGGTTGATCGCTATAAAAAATGTTTAATATGCTCCTACAAATTTCACATCCATTCGCACAGTAGAATATCGAAAGCAGGTAAACTCATTCTCCCATTCGTAGGTAAGTTCGTCCATCGATCCCCAGTCGGAAATGAGAAACTCTAACTCCTGCGCGAAAGTGATAAGGAAATGGGGATTTGGTCCTTCATCGAGAGGTTCCCAATAAATTCCACGCGAACAGAGAGGAATTTTTGATTTTCCATTTTGCTGCGCTCCTTCATCCTCAGTTGGAGCCCCTTCACTCGATTCCAACTCGAAGGAACGATAATTTCCCCCGAGCTACAGTAGCCAGGTACTTGCATCTTATTCGATATCGCTCGCGACGAGTCTTCAGGCAGCCGCAGGGGGGGAGGTAGGATCGAGAATGATGGGAACACAGTCTTCATTATCTCCGTTATCACTGAAATGCAAAATTCATGGTTGCTGGCTGAAGCGCAGCCCCGCAGAGAACTATAGGCCAGCATGGCGGCGCGGGAGCTTGATTAGGGGCTAATGAAACTTCGAATATCTTGGCAAGTCTATCCAATCCGAGACTCCCTCGCCGCCGGGAGTTACGGCATAATTATGTCGTTGATAAAGCAGCCCCCTCCCGCCCCTCTGCCCGTGTTTCGCGTAGGAGCCGCGATACCCTGTCGTCGCGGGCGTTTATTAAAGCTTCGTTGGTCGATTACGTGTCGTCGACGCCTTATTGCGTGCACGCGTGCCCCGCGACTCCTCTGCGCCGTTACGTGTTCCAGAAATTCCGAACCCCGGATGATAAATCGTGAGTTACTGCTATCAGGGGGAAGCTGCGGCTCGATCGATGGATGAAACGCACGGTTATCTGGACGCGGGCACCGGATCATATTTGATGATGGACTTACCTTTTCGGGGGGAATGAGTGGTCGTTTTGTTAACGTTGATTGGTGGCTCGGGCAAGTGAATTTTCATGTCTGGCTGGGGGCTTGTTCGCTTGTCGGCTCTGTTGCAGTTTCGTTTTAAACCCTCCGTACCTACCCGAAAATTTTAGGGACTTATAATTAGAGCACACCAAAGATTGCAAGTAAATTAATAGGTAGGTACATTTTAATTTCATTTCATAGACATTTAATTGTAAGGTAAAGGTTTGTGATTCGGATGTTAGAACGGGTGAGTGTGGAAGTTCTATTATTTTTTTAGTTCTTTTCATTTTTATAGTTCTATCATTAGCATCTGTAATATAGGATACCTATAGATAACGTGATATGTTATCTCAAAGGCACACGGGGATATAGAGGGTTAACGTGAATTGAAGAGATCTCGCTGATATGGTATTATGAATTCTGAATCTTTATATACGCGTACGTATTTACATGTTCTGCAATTGGTGGTAGGCAGAGTTGGGCATTAACTAAATAAAAAATGATTTAAATAACGGATAAATAAAAGTTATTGTAATTTTAGATTATTTGACGAATGTAGTTCATTTTTTTATTCGACACATGACGAATAATTTTTTTTAACTTCTATTCGCTATTCGAAATTTTATTTAAATAAAAATTTGCGTGTTTGTATATGGAAATATAAGTGGAAGATATAAGAGAACATTATTTTACTCGTAAGAAAAGATGTTACTCTGTATTTTGTACTTACGTTTTCACTTAAGGCCACCCTCTTTCGTATTCTGTCATCAGTTCGGCGACACCCTGCATTGGTTTGTGCAAACGTTTGCAAGTAGTTGCATTTTTGAGCTTCCCTTTAAAAAAGGGAGAGGTGAGATGAATTTCAAATTGCACAGAATCAAAGTGTGCATTCTTCCTCGCCTTCCTGAAATTCGATTTATTTTTTTAAATGTACATATGTACATGATGTTCAGAATTAATACGCTTACTCCCGCGCTCATTTTTATAATAAATCGCAAACGTGCGAAATTCCAGATATCACGATGCAAATCCTCTTACCCCAGCAGAACGGAACAAAGTATCCACGAATTCGCGCGTTAATTGCGGTAATGTAGCAGATGGTTCGCGACAGCATTAAACATTTAATCGAATTGTCATCAGTCGACTGCGCATTTATGATTGCTGTTCACGCCGACGTTTAATCGATCACCAACCCGATAAGCGTTGGACACGAATAAATTTCGTATTGAATGCTCCGATCGATTACTCAGAGTTAGCTGCTGACGATGTGCGTCGCGCTGAAAGCGTCGTCCACGCTTCGAGTCTTACGGTCCACGATCAAACGACCAATAACTTCAAATACTCCTAACCAGCCAATTAAAAACTGTCACCAAGCCACTCCTCCCAAAATCAATCAAAATTCCACCATATTTTTCGCTGAAAGCCAAGTATAATCCAACCTGCTCGAAAAGCTAGCAATTAATGAACCACATTCTAGCGGCCAATTTCTCGCTCGTTACTAATGCCACTCTCGCCCCAATTGTTTCTTACTCGCTGTGGGTAATTCATCGATTCACGTGGCCACTCTCGAACCGCCTCTGCCTTACAACACAACATCAGGCCTGGCCTTCCTCTGCGTTCGCAAGAGTCTGTTCCCCGTCGTTCTCCTCCTCTCTGTTTCTCCGCCAGCGACCATTGTTCACGGTGTGGACGGTCCATTAAGGGCCTAGACGGCAATTCGCAATTAAACGCTTCTCTGAACGGATGCGAGGAGCCCCGATCTCTCTTCTCCGCTTGCCCGAAGAGAGCCACTTTCGGAATCCTGTGCTTCTCGAGGTACGATAGCGGTTAGCCAGAATTTAAATAGCAACTTGCAGTCCCAATGAGACATCGATCGGGTGGATCCGGCAGGGAAACGGAATGAAACGGTCACGTTCGCTGATTTTCTTGGGTCTGCGAGGATGGGGCTGCATTGTCTCGTGCTTGATGCGCTGTGCACCTGAAGGGATGTCTGAACATTGTTGAAGGATTTTCATTTATTCTGGCACTAATATCTGTAAGGTAATTTATCTGCTGTATTTTTAAGATATAGGATGTCGGTTTTTGGGGAAAATAGGGTATTTTGTGTTTTTGGTATTGGGAACTTGTAAATGTAGGGTAAGTGCGTTTAATTTCGCCTACAGAAATTCAAATCGTTCTCAATTGAAAGCTAATTGATATTTTTGTTTCTAATTAGTGTCAGGTAAAAAAGAAATTGTTTGTGACTAAAATCCTTACTTCTGTTGGATTTAGAAAGTTGCAAAGATGCTTCTGTTAGTACTGGAACGTTTTCGTAAATTCTTTCCCTGATAGCTTTCTTATATTCTTAACTTTAACTCCGAATTTGTTATCTTCTTTGCAAAAGCAGAGTTGCAAGTAACTGTGCAGAATCCCCGTGCAAAATAATTTGCAAATCCGAGTCCAAGGTAAAAGGATACTGTGTACTCCAAAAGGAACACGAACGGAAAATAGTATCTGACAATTTACCCCGAAAGTGCACACGCTAACGCGATGCACCAGTGTCTCGCGAAACGATAGAAGAGGGCCAAATCAGTCCACCTTTTTCATTGATATCGGGCACAGCCTTAGTCCTAGCATCCTTTTCCGGAAAATGTCCCTGTAGCTGGTGCGGTGCTCGTCAGAATGGAATTTCATTCGACAAGTTCGTGGGAGGGGCAGTGCACACGTCAAAGAGATACCATCGTTGTTTCCAACCGGCCGTGGAAAATGTTGCATACCACGCGAGTGCATTGCTGCGTTTCTTTCCTCCACGAACGTGAGCAAACTTTTACCGAAACGTGTCTCTAACAATAGGTGGGTTCATTCCACCCGCAAATCCTAATTACAAATCTTTCAATAGGTGAAGATTGAAAGCTTTTTATAGCTGTGGGGCGAAGGTGGCATTGGAATTTATTGTGCAGTTCCCAAAGGTGCCTTAGTCGTGGGTGCAGCACACGTGCAAGTGATAACGATAACTGTCCTTATCTACCGTCCTTGGCGAAGTAAATGTAGAATTGGGAGGGCGAGGTGGTGGTACCGTAATTATTATATCTGCACGTGTTCGGAACGAAAGGGAAAAAAATTAGGAATTGAATGGACACCAGTTTGTGTTCTGATACAGAAAGTTCTACTATTGTCTATTACTTCTTGCAACTATTTCCATCCAGAAAAGGGTGGCAAAAGAAATCTTCTTGTTTCCCTTGTTAAATTGTCAAAGCTCCATAATATTTGTGCGGGGATGTCCACCAACGGGATTTCTTATTTTCGACTTTTGAAATGGCATATTTTTTTATGTAATCAATAACTTAGAGGATAATTAAATGAAATCGAGCTTGTGCGCTTTTAAGAAATTATTTAAATGTTTAAGGAGTCAGGGGCTCCTTTTTCCCTTATCCAATCGAGCTCGAACTTTACACAGATTTTTTTGTATTAATTCGAACTGTTCATCAAGTGTAAATAAGAGCCACCCTAATGGCCATGTATCTACCTGCTACCAAAGGGAGTATGTACTACTACTTCTTCCCTTGTCAAATTATAATCGATGATTAATAAAAATCCCAAACTAGATACGAGCTGACCGGCTCGTGTGAAGATTTACGGGTAACAAAGGGTGGGCTTTGTTGCCTTTTCTCAGTATAAATTCGAACAGTACTGCACTTTTAACGGTCCGTAGACTCACGCACGAACGCGGTCGTCGTTGCGTGTCTCTTATCTGTGATGCATGTCATGCACAGCGAGCACGTTTCCGGCACTGTGTGTCTGCAGTTGCACCTATCTATTGACCCGTCGTTCACTGAGCTTACAGTTGTCCCCTAAGCCACTGCAACACTTCATTCACACGCATTCCCGATTAAGGCGGGCTACTGCACTCCGTGCTTGACCGTGTTTCGGTTTAACCCTCGGATGAAGAAATACGGCGCTTTCTTCGATAGCAAATATATAGTAAATAGCGGGGAAAGTTCGTAAAAGGTGGTCACGGTAATGATATACTTTTTTCTTTTCGAGAAATAGACATTACTCGTGGAATCGATGGGAAACGGAGAGGGGCTACGCGAGGATTGTTATTTCCAGCGAAAGCGATCGATACCTACGGTATGAAATAGATTTCACCTGGAAAGTAATTGAAACGTTACAGTGTAGTAGCTAATAAACATGGTTGTTGGAGATATTGAAACTACAATTTGTTTAGAGTGTAAATTGTCGGGATACTCTTTTTCGACAGAAGAAGCAATCTTTTCCTTCCTCTTCTGACTCGATTTTAGAGAAATTATCGCCACGCCAAGTAATTAAAATTTATGAGTATATTCCTCATTTCAAATCTCTGGTGGGCGAGCAAATGAGTCTAAGTCAGAATTATTAGTTTTGCAAGAGGACACTTAGATAGATTTTAATTGAAAATTAATTAATTTGATAGATTGTATTAAAATTGAGTCGGGGGATTAAAAATTTAATATAATTTATGTAGATTTTAATTGAAAACTAAAGTTTAATTTTTATAATTTTAATATTTAATATTATAAATTTAATATTATTCCAGTAGAAATTTAATTATATGTATATATGTATTTTTTAAATAGTTAAATTTTTGACGCGGAAGTTGGAAACATATCTATTTGATAAAAGAAACTTTTATTTTTACCTTCGATTCACAAAAACGAAACTGTTTAAGCTTGAGGTAAAATTTGATTTATACTCGTTTACCCGCCCACCAGAGAAATATCATCTTCATCCTCATCTATTACCATGCTCCATCAATTATTCACTGAAACAATAATTTCTCTACTGATCCACAGATTCGCAGCATTGTTACACAGAACCTTGTTTAAAGATCGTAGTTCACACGAAAACCGAATGTTAAGTCCCATACGAAGGATTCTATGTATTCCTCCCTCGTTGGTACACCCGCACCTGATGGGGGCGAGTTTCGCTTGCCGTATTTGAACGCTCGCAGCCGTAGAATCTCGATGCCATAGAGGCCACATCCTTATCGATCCTCGTTTCGCTGGAAGGTGTTAATATGATTTCGACTGAGCCATCGTTCGCGGGTTCATTTAATTTCACGAACGCCGTGGGTTGTTTCGCCAGCGATCCTTTCAGCGAATCCTCGCGCACGTGGTTGTGGTAATAATCTAAATGGAGGGTAGGTGAACGTCGAGGGAGCGCGGTTACGTTTCCGTGGACGAGCCAATGACAAAGGAGAGCTTTGACGGGCGGTTGTTAGAGCACCAAACTTCCCTCCTTACCGTAGCACCTTGCACATCAGGACTTTCAGTCACAAAGCAAAATTGCATCCAAACGTATTAATTTACATAGGTACCTCGAGTTCCCTGGTGACTTTGCATTTCCTTGTGCTCGCGTTTTCATTAAGAAAGTACAGGTTTAGTGAGCTCATCGTGGCTCGCAAAATAGTTGGGATTCTTAGACTTCGCACGATTCTTCCCTAAAAACATTACCTCCAAACTACTATCCTAGTCTGCAATCCTTTTGAATGTAAATCTTAGAGGGGTAATACAGTACTGCCTTGAACTAAGGTGAGCGCTATCCCCCAACTACTTCTATTCCTGCCGCGGCGAATGAAACAGACTATGTATGAGCGACAGGAGCACTCAGTCTCTCGTTCTACACCAGAGTTTCCCAATTGCTGTTCCGTAGAACCCTGGGATTCCGCGAAAACTTATGTCATAATAAAATTTAAATATTAAAAAATGTGTAAATTATTCAAAGAGAAACATACACCTGACTGCAAAATCTGAATCGCTGCGGCGTCGGCAGCGTACTATAAACAAAAAACTGTCGAGGTTGGGGGTTCCGTAAAATTCTAGTCAGAGATGGGCAAATGTTCTATTTAAATAAATTTTCGAATTACGAATAAAAATTAAAAAAATGAATCGTCATGTGCTGCATGAGCGACGAATAATTTTTTGTAACTTTTATTCGTTATTCCAAGTTTTATTTAAATAAAATTTTTGCCTATTTCTGATTCTAATGAGTCCGGAAGGGTTCCGTGAGAAAATTGAATTGGGAAACGCTGTTCTACGCGATAAAGCAATGTAGGCAAGCCGAAAGGACTCCCTGTCACTTTCTTTCGAGACAAATCTGTATTAACCAGAGTAGTCATCTGCAATCACTCGCGACATATCCTACATTTCGAGAATAATAAACGGCGCACGTCAAAAATTGCCTGACAGTTGGAAATGCGCGCAACACTGCGAGGCCATTTAACGTTCATCGCGTCGTTTCTGTCGCGACTCGCCCGAAAGAGGATGCTCGATAAAGCAAGCAAATATCCGTCGTACAAACTGCTGTCCGTTGTAACGCGGCTAATTCGACCACGCGTCGAGGGCCATTCGTTTGCTGTTCGACACGTAGATCGTATACAAGGTCTCTGGCGCGCGGCAGAAATTCTATGGGGGTAGCCCAACCTGCAGCGAAAACCCGGTAGCCGTGTATGTATACGTAGCATGGGGGCCAGAGCCTCTTTCCACCGCGTGGATAGGAACGAAAGCCTGACTGGTTGACGCTGCAGGGGTTGTTATTTCGGTGGTGAAGTCACACGCTCTCCGCTCCTACTGGGACTCGTATACTACGATTAAGGTGTGATGGAAACATTGAAACACGGAAGGGTTGGTATTCTTTCCCATTTCACGGAGATCCTGCAGGTATTTCGCGAGCAAATCTACCGTATAGGTTTGGTCCATTTGGAAGATTCTAGTATTTCCATTTGGAGGAATTAGTCGCCAGTATTTAGGTATCAGTTAGACCCTTCAAGGTCTGGTCTAGTCAGCACAGTTTCCTTCATCTTCTTACACTCTGAGTTTCTTGATGGTATTCTACTTGGATCTGTCAAAATTGGGCTCTGGAACACAAAAATCTCGGTTCCCTGTTAGTTAAAATTCTAAATTAATTAATCTTCAGCGTACTTTATTCAACATTCAAGACTCCTCCATTCGTGACTTCAAAGTTATCCTATATGAATATTATCTTTTAGTAATTCTACAGATTGTAAAATTTTACTAAGTAGGTGATATTTCTCTTAAATTCGTCTTTCTCAGTGCAACATGCGTATATAAACTATTTACTGCGTTTGATAATTGCAGGCAATTGTCGGTAACTACTTTGGTAGTGCACACGAGTGTACCTACTTAATCAAATAACGATCGTATGCACGGGAATGACTTCACGAAAGCCATCGATACTTCGATTGCGCATTAAATAATAAAGCCTTGCCTCCAGAAACTCGTAATTCCGGATTACAGGGAGAGTGATGCAATATAATAATTGTCCCGATTTAAGAGCCGACACTTTATTACAGCGCTGTAGTTTACGATATGGATATGCTCTGTTACTCAGCAAAGTATTACCTACATGCTTGCAAGTAATGTTTTCCGCTTCTAAAGTCGAATTTCACTCACGTCGTACTATTAAACCAAGTAATACTAAGATTCCTATAAATTATACCTATTTTTTTAATAAGCTTTGCGTACATTCCTTTGGAAATAATGCAATTGATACACGAGAATCATTCTTAGTGAATGAATAATAGTAGTTACACATTTTCCTTTTTAAATCGAAGACTTGCCTTTTATTTTCTAGAAAAGTAACAATTCTGGAACACTACTAATGTATGTCGAGACCAATTCATTCCCTATGTTAAAGGATTAAATAATAATCCATCTCAAAGTTCCTCAAGGAAACGTGGTACAGAACTTAGTACCAATATATCGAAAAAGATGTAGCGTAATCAAGCAAGAAGATCATATTAATTTCTACAGAGGAAAACACTGGTTTCTCGGTCAACGACTCATGTCCATTTTAATTCCAATAGACCCCTAGAGTGCGACGAAAGCACAGTGACTCGAAAGCTAATCATAAGTTCCAATTTTCTATGTGACCATTTCCTCTATTGCCCCTTGAAGCGACTTAAGCAATAGAGAATGGGTGGAACAGGCGTATAGTGAAAGGGACATTCGTATAAGTAAGCGCGGAGTTGTGTATAAAAAAGTACAGGGAATAAATAAAACAGCCGATAGGAAATAATATATTTAGTGTAAAGATTGTGAGATTTGAATGAAGATTGTGCTCGACTCGTTCCCTTCAAGGACGCCGTAATTGCAAGACGCCATATTGGAGTTCGTTAATTACTGTGCAGAAAGTAAATTTACTATTTCCACGATATAAACTCACGGCTGTTATTGCTCGTTAATCATGACCGAGATAAATAATTCATGCGTTAATCGCGTTTCTCACAGTTACTCCCATCGAAGGATTTGTTCGCACGTTTGATACAATTCGCGCCCCGAGCTTTCAGGAAATACCGAGCCTCGCCTCGTAATTTACAGGTCCGCAGCATGATGCAAGAGGAAACTCATCTATTAATTAAAATGTTAAACTTTCACGATGGGATCCTGGACCAGCAGCCACGTTCATCGTGGATGTTTGAATAAGACATGAGTTTCATACGAGGCGCCTTCGTGTAAGAATTTTCGTTACAGCTACTCTCGTTCCTCGTGAAGTATCTTCTTCGATACTCTATCCTTTTTTTTTGTAAATACGACTGTCTGTTTAAGATCACTTGATTCGGAATAATTTTTATTCGCTAGTAGATTCCGCAAATACATATGAAGATCCAGAAAAGGGGCAAGGTTTTCACATTAATTATCAGTATGCACAGTGTTCCATTTGAAGAAAGATTAATACCTACATTAGAATTGCTTAGATTCAGTAGTAGGTACCACATGTTGCGCAGCTTCATTCCAAACTCAATAACTGAAGCCAAAGCAAACTCCAAGCACATCTTTAACTATACCCCACTTGCAAATTTTCCAATAGAACCGTACAACATACACTGTAGCCTAAATCATCCAAAAATGTGAACCCAACCATATATGTATCAGGGGTGTCTACCCCCAGCGAACTGTGGCACACAAGTGAATAGAAAAATGATTGCGTATCAAACAAATCTACACAGAGCGACAGCCTCAAACCTTCACTTAATTTCAATCGTACATTCAAGCAGGATCAGGTGAAGGAGGCGAGGGGAAGGAAAATGGTGGCGTCACGGTGGTGCTATCGAGGGTGGTTAACAAATCTGCTGCTCGTTTCGCCTCCCATAATCCGCGCGACGTTTAAAAAGCCCCACAATAGCGGCCGTCCCGTGGTGCGTTTAATGCGATGGAATTTTCTGCTGCAATTGTGTAAATGCGTCTAAAGGACATCGAGGCGCGCACCGTTCGTACGATAATGTGAAAGTGCTTCGGCCGTTATTCACAGGGACACCGTACAGGAATGCACTTATCCAATCGTCGCGGGCACGCGTGCAACGATTCTTTCGTTCGCATGCCAGCACGAACGGTGTTTCACCCTCCGCGGATTGGCAAGCCTAATTGCTCGGTTTCGTGGCCGATTCCTGATGGCAGTAATTGTGAGATTACCACCCGAAGTGGTGCCTCCACGCTGCAAACAAGATAATCGCGTGCCGCGCACCGCGGCTTTTAAGAGACATCACTCGGGCGACGGTCTCTAACGGGAGTAGTTTCCGTTCGTTTTGATGGTACGTGCATATCCTGTTGCATCGAGCTTAAAATCTTGCAAACTATCAGTACTTCGCAAATGTACACCAATTCGGCTCGTTTTGTGATAAAGGTGCAACTACTTAGGGGTCACGATTTTGTGTTTCGTTTCGATTTTTGAAACATTCGACCCTTTGCAATTTTTGCCATTTCTGGCGTAACATGTTCCGCTGTTATCTTCATTTACAAGGAAACTTTCCCAACCCGGAAACTCTGATTTTAATGAAACCTCGTGTGAATGTAAACCACGATGGAGTATTCAAGGAGAATTATTTTTCTGCGGAAATTTACACCGAACGGGTGAAATCGCACCTTAAAGTTATCACATTTTTTTTAAATATAACTTTATTTTTCTTTGGGTAGTGTGATACAGCTTAAAAACCTGAACAATTCTTATATTTAAAGTTCTGGTCTATCTCGCACCGAGATAACTTATAATTTAGGTGTAAAGAGAATGTGATAATTTTAAGGGCTGATTTCATCCCTTTAGAGTGAATTTCTGCAGAAAAAAATTATTCTTTGTACGATCTGCGTTCACACGAAGTTTCATTAAAATCGAAATTTCTAGTTTAGGAACGTTTCCTTGTTAGAAGTTCTGTTGGACCACGCAATGGTTAAGGGGTCACGGCGAGTTCTCCTCGAAATCTTGATGACTGAGAAGTTAGATAGCGTGTAAACGAATTGAAGGGAATTCGCGATGCTTTAACCGCGACACAGACTGTTATGGAATGCCATTCTCTCCCCCGAGTTCTCCATTGTCGTCGGACAATGGAATGTTCGCTGGATGAATTATTTGCCTCGGCCACGCGATGTATCCATCGAAAGCGAGCTTCATTTTCCCGCGTTTCCGTGAAACGTCCAGTCAGCTCTCGGTCCTCGAGGTCTCTCCATTCCATTGTGCATACGTAACGAGGAAAGTCTGATCCCGTCCAATCAGTGATCTCAAAACACCCTTCTAAGCTCGACCCCCGCAACTGCCATACGTATCCACATGCATAATGGATGCGAAAGAGTCTGCGGCATGGGGCCACATATTCTGGCGGAGTGGCAACCTACCACCGGAAAGATTGCACTCGTGGCTGCTGCAGTTGCACTTTCGGTGCCCCAGGGTAAAATCATTTCCACGGATTTGCGTTCTACTGCGGTGTGTTCATGAACCCAGCGATAACGCTATCTGCTACGCTGCGCGTTGTGTTCTCGCCGGCACTGATAGGTCGAAATTAACTTTCCCGCGGCCCAGGTGCTGGGGAATATCACTGCGAGAACCCCATCTCCACTGTACTTTGTAGCGGCGCTGTGATTACGGGTTGATCGGTGGAATTTATAGAAGAATTTTTCACTTTGCTTTAGTTTCTTTCAAACTAATTTAATTTACTTCGAATATTGCATTGGACTGGAAGTGATCAATTTTGTGTTAGATAGCTAATTATGGGTTCAACGATGCGATTAGCGAACGAATTCGGATTGGGCGAAGGAGGTAGATCCATAGATAAATGGTCCAGCTCGTTTCAAATATTAGAGTCTTCTAAAAGCGATCAGGTTTATAATTAAACCGCGCGAACTTTGCCGTAGACTTTCTCCCAAAAGTCAGCAGAATTCTTCTTTAAATCGAGCAGTGTTCAAGCAACAAACGCACTGTACTTGTTGGTCAGAGCCATTATCTGTCCAACCCGGGAGCGCCTGCCTGTTCGATGGCACTTAGAGCCCTAACACCAGCGAAGTCACCCCCGAATTTCAGGGGATGATAGCAGATGATCGTGAACTGAGTCTACATCGTGCGACGATAACGCTTGAAACCAGGGACCCATCAGGGAGATCGAGATTACACGCATGATATTATTATAGATCGTGCCAAATACTTGTCCAGATAGGGGCGCATAAATCTTGCCAACTGTTTCTCTGTGAATCCCTGTCGTAAGCACGGTCCTTAACGTACACTTCTCTAGGTAGGCTCCCTTCGTGATCGATAAAACGATTCATATTAAATACAAGTAAAAACCACAGATAAAAGGGAATATTCGGTCACAATTGGTCTACGTTTGCTTTCGTCGCTGGTAATTAATTGAGATTCAAATTCACAGCGGTGGGAGGACAATAATAAAGTGGAGATCGAAAGTTACTGTCGCAGACCACTCGTCTATAGTTGCACGCGACAAGATCATTAAAACAATGCGCCACTATGGCGTTGAATGGGACGTTGAGCATTGTTTTATTCCCTCTTTGAAAAATTGAGTGAAACTTGAAAGTGGAATAGTCTGGCATAAGTGGAGAATGTATTACTACTGTACCAATGAAATTGAACCATCTGCATTTGGTATTTCGTATCACTTTTATCACATCTAGTAATTTCAGTGAATCAGTTTTTTAAATGTCATATCATGTCTGTTTTGTCTTTTGATTAAGCTGACAGAGCTTCATAATTTTAATTCATAAAAAAAGAATCTCTATTAAAACCGCAAAATCCTTATGCTTTCATTAAAATTGTCACAATGGAAGGAAACTTATTGTTAGTTGCTCATTTACTAATCCAAATTCTAAATTTCTGCATCGAGAAACTATGTATGTAAAACTCTCATCTCCATATATCATGAGACGCAAATTTGCCAAGAGCGTTACACGTCGTCAATATCAAAGATCTCGGAAAGTGTGCGACTAAAATACATAATATTGAACTTCGAAGCGAGGGCAGGGGCTGAGGAAAGGCACCGAGTGTGGCCTCTTGAGGGGCATTTCCCTGACAAACGCATATATACGCGCGTAATGGAGCTTACGAGTTGCGTTACAAAGCTCCTGCGCGTATTACAGCTGCTCTGCCGTAGCTTGCAAACGTGAGACGGCATATGAAACGCCTCCTCGAGATAAAAGCACGGCCAGCAGCCCCCATAGTTGCGTATCAAGAACAGGCACGTTTCTAAAAGTCATCGGTTTCGACCTGACCCTTGTCTTTTATTATCCAAAAAGATAAAAAAATCCTTTCATACGACTTTTATTAGTTATAGTTTCTTTTACACCAGGTCCCTTTACAAATATTTATTTCATGTAAATAAAGTGTTTCGTCGAGGAAAAGTATAAGTGGTTGTAGAATTATCTTGAACATTTCATCGATGCTTCTTCGAGGAATAACCATACAAATGCTCGTGAAGGAATCCAACGAATTGTGGGTGAGTCCGCTGGTATGACTTCATCGCTCTCATCGATGGTGTAATATATTTTGCATCGAGAGGGGCGATAATGTGTGTAAAGAACAGTTGTTCTGCCACCCAGAATGTTTTTATTTAGATTAGCGAGGCGTGTACCGTTGTGAGTTGCGTGAGTCATATGTAACAAGATAACATGGAATCCGAGACACGAAAATTATTCGCCGTATTACGAAAGCGTGCGATCACGCGATAAAAATAGCGGGTATGTGAGTAGGTACACTCAAGATAAATATGTAGTATATTCTTCATTACAGCATCCTTAATGAATGTGAGGTCTCACTTTCGTGACCTAAAGCAGCGAAAGTAGGTGGTTTAGCATAGAAAAGAATATTTTCAAGTTCGTTTAAATTGTAATCACGATGTAAATAATATAATATATTCTTATTCAGTGGAAGGAATTTTCTTGAATTTCGTTTACATTATAATCACGAGGTAGATCGCTTCTCCCGGCTGCGCGAAAAAGTAGTTCGCACCGCCCTGGGACGACCTGTGCCCCTTCAAAAATATGGTCGCTTATTTAGTTAGCATAGCTAAGCGTTACCAAAGCTCTATATTTTCCTTACTCATTAGTTTAAGGCACGATTTTCCAATGCCTCTCTCGGCCTCTTTAAGTTTCACCTAGTGCTATTTACTTGCGAGAAATGTCGAGGGGAATTTGCCATCTGTTGGCTACACTGGTGTACTACTACGTGCGGCGGGAAATTTAGTTTGTGATAGCATGCTGGCGAAGTAAAAAATCGTTACAATATCAAACTGAGAGTTTTGTTGGACGTATGATGAACAATGCTTTCGATGATTTTTCAATTTAATTCTCATATTTATGTATATTCCGCTTGTACATGTATATATAGTCAGATATCGGAGTTGAGTGAGTTAATTGTACACATTTATTTTTTATTACTGAAATATTAGATCTTCATGTTGGATGGTAAATTGATAGAGTGAAAATGGGGCACGGCGTTCTCGCGAAAAGACATCTTTAGGGGTGGAGCGCCTACGTGCAAAGATGACGAAGCTGCTAAGCGAACTCTAATGGTTTCATTATACCGTAATGAACGTCCCATAATTATATTAGGTTCATTATGAGCGGTGCTTATTAAAATTGCACGGCTGGCCAGGTATCTTTTTTCAACGTGCTCGACACTGTGACTTTTTCCACGCTTTTGCCTCTGTCGATTCCTTTCGCTGGGGAATTTCATTTTAAACGTTCATTGGATCATGGTTAAACATGGTGGGAGATAATTTCCACAAATGCAGCAAGTTGCTACTAGCAACGGCTGTACAGTAATACTGAATTACAGGATCAATCTACTTGAGACAATTATAATTATGGTCACGAGACATGTTTCAATTAATTGTATTACTTTTGAAATATTATTTTTAAAGTTTGCCTCGGTTCAGATAGAATTTTAATTGTTTTGCCATTAGTTTCATGAAAATAGACTCTCGCGAGACAAGTTTCATGATATATTTTCATAAATCTCTCGCGACTATTTCCATTTACTTACATTTAATTGTTGCTCAGATTTTTGCAGCATGATAGAAAGTCTCGTGTAAAATCTCCCGGTGGATTCGCACCTTTAGAGTGTTTCTTTTTATATCAGATTAATATCCAGCCCACAGTAGTTAGTTGCACTAATTTTTTCCAGGAAAAACACCCTCTTTAACCCACAGCATCCACCAGTTTACACCCTTACAAACTCCAAAATTGAAAGCCTCGAAATCCATTGGTGAATCAAGAACATTTTCTACTAACGAAATAAAACCAACTTCATTTCAACCTAAGCAACCAAAGAACAGACATTTCTCACATTATCAACCCCAGTACTAAACATCTCACAAAAGGACCATCTTCCTTCGACCTTTATCTCTACCAACACAAAAGGTACTCTCGCCATTTAATCCAACCGCGACTGAAAAAGAGAATACTTCTCGCCAGTTTCTTCCTCGGTGCTGCTGACCTTTATCACGAAGGAAGATTACGCAGCCCCCGGTGCCCATAATTAACCCCGATGTGTCTCTGGCAGTCTGACGACAGTGGCGCGGGGTCAACGCACAGGATTCGCTAGGAAACGCGTGTCTCCACACCACGAACCGCTTCATCTCCCCTTTTCCACCCCCAGCTCTAATTATCTGGCCTCCGCTCCCTTCGGAGATCGTATGCACCCTACGCGCTGCCGAATAATCCCTCGTGCGACTCCACCGGTGCCCACATTGTATGCAACCTGCGTGACATTGTCCCGAACACGTAGGCCCCTTCTGCCCTCCCTCCCTCTCTGCATCTCTCCGTATCTCTCCGCGTCTCTCTGTGCCTCACGTGCTGGTGCAGCCACACGTGTATGTACATGTACACCTGCCAGTTTTCCCTTGTTCCTCTTGCTCTCGTTTTTCTTCCCGTTTCCACCCTTCCTCTTCCTTCCAACGATCCCATTCGTCGACCACGCGAATCGGTGGACTTGCACGCGGATTACGCGTCTACGAGCACCGCGACGAAAGCGGTTCGCGTCTTGCATCTCGCTGATAGCACATGGCTTCTTATTGTGCGCATGACCTATTGAAACGACAGCTTCTCTGTTCAAGGGCTATAAGAAGATGCACGCGAATCGGTTGGCGAATTGTCGCGCATTAGCTTCTTGGCGCTTCTTCGTTTTGCTAGGGATTCGTTTTCTTTAGGATTTGATTGGATGGAGAGGTTTTTCAAATGGTTTGTGCTTAGACGTCGGGGATAGAGTAATTATGGGGGTGATTAACGCTGGAGTTTAGAATTCGTTGTGTTTTATGGAGGGATTGCTGCAGGGGTTATGATATGTGAAGACGGCCATCATGAAGGGTGCTGTGGTTAGGTTCAACTAATAGAGTTCTGAGTTTTGGGAACTAGTTTACTGTAAACGAAGCAATCAATATTTCTTGATCACCGTTCATAATTCGGGGAAAACCGACTGCAATTTCCGAAGTCAAGTATTTACCATCTATGACATTGTCAGAGATTTATGGCACGTTAATCGCTGCGAGGCAATGAAAAGAAAGCATTCTAATTAGAGTGCTGCAGCTCCCTGGCTGTAAACGTGCAAATTAACGTCTATGCAGAAACAGTATATATGTAGGAGTAACTGTAAAATTATCTAATTACTCTGCTGTTAATCAAAATAGTAACGAAGTCCCGTGTATCATAAACTAATTGCATTTCGCTACCCTTAACAGAAAATAAATTATTATAGAATATATATACATATCTCTGTCTCTTTTCATAAACATAAAAAATATTGTCAAAGATAAGCTTGCGTAATCCACATGAGTTTCAAGTTCCTTGTTTAAATTTCCTGCAATAAATATTGTAGTGAACATAATTCAGTGTTTGCAAAATATTCCATTTAAATTGCGAATAGTATTTCTGAGGACGAAAGGACGATAAAAGCGTCGTTCAGTTTCGTCGTTCAGTTTTCTGTTGAGAATGCACAGAGAAGTGTCGAGAAGATACACAGATTAAGTTATCACCGATGGAAATGTCCGCCTTGCTTTGCGCAAACTTATGCTTACTTAATAAAGCTAACATAGAGCAGCAAACGCGGAAATACGTTTCAGAAGGCTTCGTTGAGTACCCAGACAAAGTTCGAGCGTAGTTCCAGGCGAGACGCCATGCCACCCCAAATAACGAGGGTGCAATTTGTCGTCGTGTGCAATATTAAAACCGTCCCCTCTTTTGTCAGGACTTCCATCGTCACCATTTCTCTCGCCATTGTTATAAAGAGAATACGGCTTACTAGCCCCTCATTATTAGCGGCACAACAGGTATTTCACAATTATATAACAACCAAATGGAATTTTTTTTTTAAATTCCAACGCTCGTTCGACATTACTCTTTTACAGGCCCAACAAAAAGAACTCGTAGCAACTTAATTTCACATGACAAAACACAGTCAACTTTGCCATTCAATCTAAAAATATACACACTACATTATTCTTCTCACTCGGTATTCCATTAACAAACAATAATAATACCAGTCACACTCTCTACGAATATCTTACCACATCCATCAAATTTCATCGTCCACTTCGCGCTGCATGCAGGCTTGGAACCAGTTAAAAATACTTAAAAATACAAGTTCTCTACCCACGGTCTCGAATTATTGCTGCGTTATTACAATACGGTGGTGCGAAACGCGTGGCAGTGGTGGGACGCGGTCGCACCCCCTTTTTCGCGCATGGGGAAAAAGAGGGTAGTTAGTGGACGTATCCTGAATGCCAGTATGGAGATACAGGGGGACAAGCGCTGAAAACGAAACGAAGGCGGTGTAACCCTCAAGGGGATTGATTCGGAACGGTCCAGAACCGTACAGGGGGTTGATATCGATTGCTGGCACCCACCGAACGCATCTACGCGGAATGCAGCCCTTCACCCTCGATGCCCACCCTTCATCTTCCGCTCGCCATTCACTACTCGATGGATTTTCCATCAGCTTCTGAAAGGTTCTCGCCGCGGTTAACAACCGAGAAGCGGACCTTTTTTTTATGGGAAAAACAGTCCTCCTGCATCATAAGGGATTTTTTTCTATAGAATATTACCGACTATCCTGACACGTATGAGGAAAATTGACGCTTCTAATGAGGGACACATGTGGCACGTGGCTAGAAAAGAAGTTAGAATAATTTGTTACACGAGAAAATATTAGGTTGGGGTATACGAAATTGCCGTTTCGTGTAGGGAAGTAATAAAAATATTTTCTGCTTTTTAATTGTTTTATTTATTTTATTTTTTCAGTCTCATTGGCTAGCGTGTACCTAACAATTGTTATTGCATCTTCAACCATAAACAAAGGAACTTTTATATTATCCGCCATGTGCAATTTCACATACACCAACCCAATACTATATCGGTGTAGGTACATATTTGTACGCAGAATAATTGGTTAGAAATGATTTATCTTTTGGATTTGGAGAAGTGGAAGAATATCTGTCATTTCTTTTCTTTCTTAGATGATTATAGAGTTTGATTAATTTTATTTTTCTGTATTTCACTTCAATAGAGATGGAGTATACTTTCTTTTATTTGTAATTTGTAAGGGAGGGTCGAATTTAGTAATGTAACTATTGCTGCCTGCTTGTCATCAGATTGTTCACTTGCTGTGCTCGCAGTAGCTCGTTTGAAATATTCGCCTGATTCAGCCGAGGACGTTAAGTCGTAATCGTACAGTACCGTAGGGTGCTTTCCATTAACCAAACTGCCTGGCATAATCTCCCATTAGCCATCGACCAGGCCCGAGTGTAATCTCGATTCGTGAATTTAGACTTCGTGGCTCTTTCGTCGATTGGAAACTATTCCCACGCGCTGAGCTTTGCCGATCGTTTGCTCATTGTTCAATCAATTATTTCGTCAGCCCGATATCATTTTCTAAACTGTTGCGACTTAACGTGCAAGGCATTGTGTTATTAAATAAATTTTACGTGACTTGCGTCGAGATATTATCGCTTAATTATGCACACTAATGGAACATTCGGTTTGGAACAATTGATTCTGTTCGCTAAACGTTTCGTCTATTTACTTAAACGTTAAGTCTTTGAATTCATGTTTCTTGTACGTCGATCAATATGCATGAGGAAATTGGAAATGGTGGAGGTGTGAAGGAAGAAAAGACGCAATGTGTCCTCATATGTATTTTCCACGATCCATTATTTATTTTTGTCTCTATATAAGAATTATGACTAAAATATAATACTTCCAGTAACTACATCAAATCTATTTCACAATCTAAAATATCTCGGTCAAAACGCTTCTTTTGGAAAGGATCTATGTTCTGTTTAGAATCGATCTCTACCCCTCCAGGGACTCTCGAATCACCAAATGAAAAGACTGGGATAAAGTCCCCTATGCTTGTCCACTTTCACAGCGCCTAAATTTGCAACCCGTCGTCGATGTTTTGCTACTCTCTATCGCAACCTATCCACCCTTGTAGTCCTCAGGCCTATTCTTCAGAATTTTCTCACACTAGCATAGTCGTGTTTGGTGTCATTTTCATCGGGAGAATACCGCTAATTCATTAAAAATACTCCCTCAGAGCTGAGAGGATAAGTATTAAAAAGGCAATTTTTCGTTGCCAAATGACTCATCGAATCGCGCGCGTAGCTGATTCGTGGAATGGCCGCCGACAGGAGCATTCCAAGGGGTCGCTCGCAGCGACCAGTTCTCCCAAATGGTGGGGAAAAGCGACGAGTCGACGAGCGACTATCGAGGTGTGGCACGCTAGCGTCCATAGAGGCGCTGCAGTACCAGGCACGCACGAGAGGGAGTAGGACGTGCGATTAACGAGTCTCTGGGACGTAAAGCGTCGTTCGGCACGTATTCCACCGCTTCAAGATGGCAAGCGTCCGCGGTAGGAAAAGGAAGCTTCTGCTCTCCATAGAGCAGCGGTTCAAGATCGTGAAACGACTGGAGAGTGGGGCATCGATCAACAGACTAACCGCCGAGTACAATGTCCATGCGGCTACTATCCGACGCTTGCGAAAAAACGCGGGGACATTACGCGAGCTCGCTGAACAGGGGGCCAACATGAGGAGACGGAAAAGCTTACGGCAATCAGCGAACCCGGAGGTGGACAAGCTCCTAATCGCCTGGTACAACGAAAGAAAGGAGCTCGGCGAGTGGGTCACTAACATGAGAATGTTGGAGAAAGCGACGGAGTTAAACAAAGAACTCGGTGGACCATCCACCTTCAAGGCGAGCAAAGGCTGGCTGTGGCGATTCAAGAACCGCCATGGCATCTGTTTCTCGAGCACCCGTGAAGAACCAGAGGACCCTGATGCCGTGGCTGCTCAGCAGTTCGTCAATGACTTCAACCGAAGGCTGAAGAAAGAGAAAATTAATCTCGAGAACGTGTATAATTTGAGCGAAACCGGGCTCGTGTGGAAGGGCATACCTATGAGGGCCGATGCAAAGCCGATGAAGATGGACAGGGGCAGCGTAGTGCTGTGCACCAACGCGACAGGCAGCCACAAACTTATGCCCCTGTTCATCCATAAGATCAAAAATCCAAAGGAGCTGAAGCACTGCACCGATCGCCTGCCTGCGATTTTTAAGTCCCAACCGCGCGCCTGGTTGGATCAGCTCACGTTTTCGGACTGGTACCGGAACCACTTCAAGCCAGCCGTGAAGAAGTACCAGGAGGATAACAGCGTCTCTGGGAAGGTGATTCTTCTCGTGGAGAAGTGTCGCGTTTACACGCTAGAGGTACCCGAGGACTGCAAGCAGGACGATGACTTCGATATAGTGTTCTTGATACCGAGCATCGTCTCCATCTTGGCACCCATGGAGCAATGGGTGACTGGGAAGACTAAAACGTCCTATCGGTCGAAGATGCTGCACCGGGTGATCACTTACACCGGTGGGGTACGAGAATTCTATTTCGATTATGATCTGAAGGACTGCATGGACCTGCTGTTCCAAGCCTGGTGCGAAATAAGCGTTTCGAACGTGCGGAACGCGTGGAAGAATATTATTAAGCATAAGGTGGATGACACTCTGGCGAACGAGGAGCCGGACCCGCTGGAGCTCAGCATGCAGGACATCATTGGCGCGATCACCAGGGAGCCAGCGTCCGAAGAAAGCGTCAACGAGTTTCTGGCGAAGTGCGCGCAGGAGGAGACTGGCTTCTACGACGAAGAGGAGCAGAAGAAAGAAGTGTACAACATCATGAAGCCGCCGGCGCAGGTCGACGAAGAGAAGATGAAGAAGACGTTTGATATTCTGATGAAATGGGCCAGAAGGGAGCCAGAGTATATCAGGGAACACGTAGAGTTCCTGACTGACTATTTTGAATAGAAGTGATGGTGACAAGGATCGATAAGGGAGCTATTAGACACTGTTGCTGGGATGCGCGAGATCTGAGATTGTCTGGTGTATAGAGGATGATTTTATCATTGAAAGAAAATGTTTTGGGCGACAGTTGATCTGAAATAGGACACCCTGTATACTATGTGATAAAAACAGTAGTATGTAGTTGAAATGAATATTATTACTTTAGCTCATTTTTGTATTGTTATGCTGTACGTGTGGGGGTTAGAGTTCTTCCAAGAATGAATGGATATGTTTGAAAGTTTTTGGAGCGAAGAAGGATAATGTTTAGCGAGTTCTTATAGTTGTACAATGTAGTATGCATGTAGTATGCATTACTGTTCCTCTTATTGCCACGTTAATATACATTTTATATTAAATCCATGTAATTTTTCTATCAGCCCCGTGCAGAAACGTCTCCTGTAGCGATTGCTAAAAATATCGTTCCGCGTACCGAGCAGTGATTCGTTAGTTGCACGTTTCAAACGAACCGCTTAATTGCGCACTAGTTATCCCCACCACTCCTTGAAATCGACTCGAGTGAGCGACCCTGCAGGTCACCTGGCCTCTGTGTTTGGAAATTGCCAACGAGCCAGCACTCTGGCGTAAGAAAGGAGAAATTTTTACAATTTTGGTTTCGCCTCAATGTGAATCGTTTTAATGAATTGACACGATTTTGCTGATGAAAATGAGTCCAAACACTTGATTTCAACTGGCGACTGCAACAATCTCTGCGTTACAAAAATGGGAAAATTCGGTAACTCGTGGAACGATTTCAATTTCCCATCGCGTACTAGTCCAAGAAATCTCTAATTCTACTTACAAGATATATTTGTGAAGCTTTCCGAATTCAATGAATCGGGTCTTCAAGTTTGTAAAGCACCTGGCAGATGAAGTATTAAATTGGAGGGTGAAAAAAAAACAATTTTGGTATCGCTTAGTAACTGTCAAACTTGCAACAATATCTCTGTCCGATATTTTCTAACTTACTCGTCACTACCCAAGCCCAAGATGGTTAACAAATCCCTGCACTTGATTAAACTTCACAAACCGGCAGCTTCATCCAGCCTTATTTTCCACTTCTTGCCCCCAAGTCGCGATGTTAATTTTCCCTCAGATCTCGACGACGAGCTACTTACAATTAGTTGACGAACTTCTTCGCTAACCGCGGGCATAGTTCCGTTCACCCATCCCTTGGTCCTGCAGAGACTTCTCGGGCAAGGATTAAGAAGGGTACGAGGGTGGAAACTGCACGGCAGTTTGTATCGGATTTGCATTCCGCGAGAATAATGGCTGCTGGAGTTTCCTGAAGAACGGCGGCTGCTCGGGACGAGAGATAAGGCAGGAATTCCTGCGATAATTAGGATCCTTTCCTTCGAGCGTATCGCCAGTATTCGAAGATAAAAAGGTAAATCGCTGGGAGGGACGATGTATCCAGTAACAAAGTCTACGTCTGATATAGCATTTCTATTCGAGTGGCACGAGGCACGTAAAATGTCGAGATAATTCTTCGTCGAAAGGGAGTGAAGTAACGACAGGAAACGCGCAGCAAGATGCTTTTTCCCTAGCGCTAATTACCTTCTTCGTCAAACGGTCTGCGCGCGCTGCGCTTTCGTTACGCAATAGCACATTCAACGCTCGTAATTACGTTAGCTGCACTTGATATTCCACAGTGGATAGTAACGATCCTCTGCTTCCTGCTTTATTCCGCGCACTTTTCATTTCTGACTCGTCTCCAGACCGTTTGGAATGATGGATTATCGGTGGAAGGAATCGAAACGGCTTCGGGAAAATTGACCGTGAGGAATCAGGAACAAGAAGGATGGAGTGGAATTACGCTTCATTAGTTATCCTTTCGAATAGGGTAACTAATGAAATAATCGATATTAGCTGGAATATGATTTTTTTTTCAAAACAGCGACTGTCCGAAAACTTCCGAAGGGGGGTGTATATTCGTATCAGACATGGAACAATTTGAAATAGTTGCGCCTTAATTCCCTTGCTATTTAGTGAATATCTCAGCCACCTGCATTTTAAAATACCCCTTCGCGTCAAACCCATGCAGAGGATGCAAATCCCTCGGCGTGAAAACGCGTTGACTCCGGTCGAAGTGTTTGAAGCCCAAACAGCTTTCTCTCCCCCATCGTTCTATCTTTTTCATAACTCTCTTTCGTTTCCCGACTGCCTCCCAGTTTCCGTTTTCGAGCACGCCATTAATTTCCTGTTCCCATCGATCTTCCCCCTCGTGTGTTCTGGAAATTTTCTGCCGCGTGAATTTCGCAAAGCGTGGCATAAAGAAGGCTGCCTCGGTCCCTCGTCTCTTGGGGATACGGAGCAGCGAAGCGCTTTGACTTCTCGACTATTAAATTAACATCGCTCGAGCCAGTACGATGTTCCCGCGTGCTCGTGATTTTCGTTGAATGTCAGCGAGCTGTAGCAGTCATTCCTGCGCCGTGCTTTTCCATCGCGATGCACCGTGGCTCGTAGATGCGATTTATGATTGCGTTTGTGCCGGGGGTTGTACATCAGCGAGTGTCTAGTAAGAGCACTGTGACGTCTGATTTCTCAGTTGCACTCCGGTGGTATTATTGCAGATCTTTTTAGTTCGCTCGATCCAGTGGAGACACGTGTCTCCGTTGGTTAAATTGCAAACCTTTCTTCGCGAGGTTTAATTCGTTTGCGTAGGTAGCAATGCTGAAGTATTACTTTGTATGCATTTTATTTCTTTGTCGATTATTCACCGTGGAATTAAAAACCATTATACACACTACCGGGCTGTATATGTTTGTTTAACAAGACTTATAGGTACTGTGGTTTTATAATTCATGATTAAAATATGGCATGTACATAGTATGGTTACAAATAACTTTTGGTGTTATCGTAATTACGTTACTCTGCAGTACTTATGTACTATAGCTTCATTAACCCGTTGAAGTTCTGAATCAATTCCTTTCCAAGCTTCTTCTAATCTTTTCCACAACTTCTTTAATTTTGATCATATTTTTCTCATTTTTCTATCCACTTTATCACACAACTTCTCGATTGGGTTAAGGTGATTTATAATTCTTTTCACTGCTCGATGTAAGTCTTTGACGTAAAATAATAAAACCACTTTAGAAACTTTCATGAATTTGCTTAAAACGAGCAAGTGTTCAGTGACTTATGGGAATATACACTGTTTCACTTTACCCATATCTAAATGCATGAATGGAGTCAGCTGAACATGAATGAAATATGGAATTCTCAACCCTAAGTTAGGCTCTGGTGTTTATTTCCCCACGCTTTTTTCCACGTCTCTCTCCCGAGGCGCGTTTACTGTAACGCGCAGGTAGTTCGACGTCCTACCCTGTTCCCTTGGCTCGCGATTCCGCTGACCACGCATTTGGAGCTAGTGGAAGGGAAATAGGGAAGTGGGTCAGATTAACAAGGTGTGAAGGTACACGGGTTTCGAGCGCCGGGGCAACGACGTTGAGAAGAAAAGAAGTTGTGAAAACAAGTAGCCTTGACTCACTTAGGGTCGTAAGGGATATATATCACATCTCATTCAGTTTCGACCGATCCCATTGAGGGGTGCACGAAACCCTGCAATAGGACACCGCGGGCAGAGTAGGCGGTTTTTTCTTCTTCTTAGCTGCCGAAATAACATCGTTATATTCTGTGAGTGAGTTCAAGAAGGGCCAACGTCAAAATTGACACTTTTGACTAATTGGGGTTAGAAATTTTGCAAAAACTTTACAGTAACTTTAACTCAAAACACCCAAACATTGAAATTGGCCCTTCGTGAACTCACTCACACATATATCTCTGCCATCAAATACCTATACACATACAGTGTATCGACATCGAATGAGACAATATTCTGTTAACTAAATTTTTAAGCAGTAATCTATTAACTTTATATTTCTTTCAGTAGTGTAATAGAGTATAAAAAACTGAACAATTATTATATTTAAAGTTTCGTTTCCATCTCACACTGTTACAAAGTTATATTAAAAAAATCCAAATCCCCATTTGCGGCGAACAGAAGTTTACTTTACGTTATTCGTATTCGTCGTTCGTCATCCGAATAAAGTTTTGCCCATGTCTGGTCTGTGGTGTGTGGTTGTGCACACTGCACGTTAGGGATCCTTTTTGGCGGGTTGCATAGATGAGAAGGTTGGTCTCCTGCCCGTCTGGTTTGCCTACGTTAAATATACTCGGTTGACTCGCTCCAAGCCGCGTAGGACGCGTTAATGAACTTGGAAAGATCGCCGCGGAGGATAATGCCGGCGTAACCTTGTACTCGTCTTAACGTTTTAAAGTCGCGAGGGGCGGGTGATTCACTTTACCGTGATTACCGTTTGCGTAAGCTTCGCGTCGCTCGTTTGCTAGCAGATTTCTTGTTCGCAGCAAACGCGCTGGATCCTTTCGGCCTGTTGAATTGCATTGCCTCGCGCCTTTTTATTCCCTGGATTACGCGCCATCGTGGAACGAGCGTTTTGGAACCGGTGGGATTTTAGAACGCGCTGCGTTCGTACGCTTTTCAACAACTTTCGACTGATGAAATATCAAATACCTACTTAGTTATGTAAGCACATTTTATTAGGGACTCTTTTGTTTAAAATTTGTCCCTTTTTGTTGAGCTTCTGCAGTCAAAATTTTACACTTTTGCTGAATGCTGCAATTGTTAGATATAAGAGTCTGGAATGGGGAGAAATATAGTATAGTGATTTATAAAATGAAGTATTTCTGTAATTTTAAAAATTGTGAAGTCTTTCCGTTTAACAAGCTTTAAGCATAGTTGCAAAGGATTACTAACACAGTTGTATTTCCATTAAATATACATATTCCCATATTCCAATAGTTCCTTAAATTATACAAGATAGAAAACACCGATTCATATAAGAGCTGTTTTGCTTCGTACAAGTTAATATGTACGTTACCGAATTCAACTGATATTAATTGAGTTGCTTAATTAAAAGCCCGTCCTTATTTTTAACTGAAGGTTCTAATTCGGATGAAGAAATAGTTTTCTGTGGAACACCCATTATATTGCAGAGAATACGTACTTAGACACTTCTTCCCCTGAAGCGTAGTTTTTCTCTGAGAACGGTGCATCGATCTCTCCCGCCTCTTCGCGAAGATATTAAAACGCGCGAAACAGAAGGTACCGAAAGACGGGGAGATAAATCGATGGAGACGAATAGGCCCGAGAGGCGATTATATTGCAAACGTTGCCCTGGTAAATAGCGTAATTTTATTTACCGGGGTCGCCCGTTTCGAGCCGTTCCTCAGGCTTAACCAGACGCGGTCGTTATCGCCAGCTTTGCCTCGAAACAAAAGCTCGGAAAAGTGCTAGGACGATGAAGGCGGGAAGAAAAAGGGAGATAGATAACGTCAAGGGCCATAGACGGAGAGGTAGAAATAGAAAAAGGTTTCTTTGAAACAGCTCCTTCTCGAGTCTGCGACGAACGGAGATTTTTCCAACATTTTTCCAGCGCGCCTCTTTGTTCGCCGTCGAGTACCTGAGAAATCATTTTAAGACAACCATTGCGTTTATTTTTGCTCCTCCACGAGCTCAGTTGAATAAAAGTACAGAGACAATCGAATTCCACGATCAAGAAGTGATCATCTGCACCCTTAGCTGTTCACTGTTTCGTAAACCTTAAGTTCCTCACTTGTGCAAAAGTATTTCTTCTAGAAGTCTATATTCTGGTTCAATTAAATATTAAAAAGGTGCTTATTCCATTGAATTTGATAAGATATCAAAAAGCATATAAGAAAGAAGAAAACATTGTACATTTAAAAATTTATGAATTTCTTTGGACAAGTATGAGGTAGAGAAATTTATTTTCAATGTAGAGCACTCTAATTTGGGTTTCAAGGAGTGAACTTGGAACAAGAAATTATATAAGTTCGATTAATTAAGAGACATTACCCTGGCACGGTCGTAAACCACCCTCTTCCCTTTCTCCGCAGGCCTCCACCCTTTTTTGCCAATTATCAGTTGGACGACGATTCCTGTTTCAGTGATTTAGATGGGCCATGTATCAAGCTACAAATTAGAGGCCACGTACTAATTAGCTTCTGCTAGAGTTTACCGACTACCCTGCGCAAATGCAATTACCTAAATCAATGTCTCGCAATTTTGACATAAGGCAAGAAAATTCTCTTTTTCAACAAAAAAAAAACTAGACGGTGAAACAATTCGTATAGACGTCACAGAATTTGTAAAAATCACAACATAAAATTTGCTCCGATTCAATCCTATTCAATCTTTTATTCCGAACTTAAATTGACGTTTATATTATTCCAAAAATGTAAGAATTCACGTAACTCTTTCCACTTGGAATTCTCAGGAAATTCAATCATCAAAAATTCGAGTCCTTCAGCTGATAATGGTCCTCAATATTTCTCTGCGACACAAAGAATTCCAGAACAGAAGGTGTCCCTCGTTACCTTCAAATGAAGGGATTAGAATAGTGGTATTGCGTTTGTCAACCGACATTCCCGACAGTCTGTCAGTTTCAGGCGAACCCGACCGCAGCAATTGCAGGTAGAACAAGGCGGTTTCTTTTCGAGCCCGTGGCTGAATCACCCGATGGATTATCTTGGTTTTCATGGGGGGTCCGCCATAAGTCTGTCGGCCTATTTCATCCTCGCTCGATACTGTTCTCGGTAGCCAGCAAGGTGGTCTCTTCGCGACGTGGCCGTTGGCTTTCCTTGTTCCTAGTAAATGTCCCACTGGTATTTATAATATTTCCGATGGGACGCCGCAACCGCGGCAGTGTTAAAAGAGGGCGTTAAAAATAATCTTTATAAATGGCAACTGATTTACTGCTGTCCCCATGCAGAAGAAAATAATGAGATTGCGCGGCGATTTCTTTCTGGCGAGTATTCTATTTAAAATCTCACTATTTTACTTGCACCCCGCGGAAAGCTTTCTTTTTGAACGTAGCACGATAATTCCCATAAATTCTGAACATTCAGTATAGAGAATCCAATTCTCGGTTATTCCATTGCAGAATTGTTGATAGTGAAAATGAAAATGCGGTGGAACTCCTCTCGAATTGAATGCAGTTTAATCTGATCCGCACGTGAGACACATACGGTCTGTCGGCCGTTGAACTCTTTGATTCTTTGAACCTCTTAACCGAGAATCCATTAAGTTCGCCCGTCAAGTGGCCAGCGAAGGGACATCCAGATCTCATTAACGCCTTCCATTCTGTCCGATTTACACGGGTAACGGAAATACGAGATCGTTGACCATAGAAACATTTCAACGCTCATTTCCTCTATTCCTTTTAATCACTACCTCGTATACCATCTACGGCTGCAAGAATCCTCTCAATTTCCTCCACTCGGTTTCAATTACAACTCTTCGTAATGCATTATACACCCAGAAGGTAATAGCGAGTGTTCAACACTGCGACTGGCATGGGCGTGTTTTCACGTCGATATTCTTTTGTAAAGCATTTAAATTATTCTTCGAGAGCTCCAAATGTTCACTTTGGAAACAAATCAAGCTCGATGTTCCCTTTAAACAAAACTTTTCTTGTAGAAACAATTGCTCGGAAGGGGCTGGCCAATTAATGGGGCTGTTTTCGAAACCTTGCGCTAGTGAAATTGTTAATTTGCTGGTACATACTTCGTCCAGCTGTATTTATGAAGATGTACGGATCTAAAAGGCGTGTACCTCGTTTGAATAACTATATTCGTAGGTCAGATGATTGTTTTTCCGAGCATCTTGCGGTGGCAAGGCGGTAACGCGCGGCGCCTGGCGTCGTTTAACGCACGGGGCATCGTTTTGCATACAAAACAGCCGACGTTACTCATCCTCTCGAATAATCGGGACTCATTCACATGCATGCCAGTTAGCCGCGGTGGTCTGTACCATGGGCAAGGGGGGCTCTTAGAATACGCAGCCCTCTGTGCATCGAGACTGTCTGGCGCGTGTACACCTCCCACATCACCATAAAAGCTTCTCCGCTTCCAGCGATGCTGTTTTATAAGACAATTTCTGCCGCGCAGGGGTATATTACGATGATACGATGTTGCGTTTAGCTGGTGTTCAGCAGGCTTCCTACTTGTTGGAAGCGTGGACGCGGGGGAAACCTATGGCTCGATTGCGGATGTTATATACGTAGATTATTTGTGAGTGGATTAGATGGTCTTTAGAAATTCTGTGTAGTGGATATTGGAAATTGCCATCAGTGAGTGAATTTTAATAGTACCTGCAATTAATGTGAAGTACAGTACTGGAAGTATTTATTCCATTTATGCAATCATATTGCTATGAAAATTGTGAGTACTACGTAAGTTTCAGAGAGGTGCAAAGAATATTTCCAGTAGGTATTGTATGTAAGTATGTACGTACTTTACTGGTCATCGCTTCTACATTTTTTCTGATGTGTTATTGGCGAAAAGAGTAGATGAAGAATTCTTAGAAATGGGGATTTAGGTATTATTGACCACGTGTTGTTCATTTCATTGAGTTGAGATTTCCTTTTTAATTTAAATATCATTAGAAACATAGGGATTGCTATGAGAAAATTAATTTCTTTAACATAAATTCAGTTCCCTTCATTCTTCCATCATAGTAAATTGTCAACTCGTCTCCTGCCTCCTCAAATTTCGTATAATTTATATTCATATTTGAAGTTCATTGTTCGCTTCAATATTTCGCTATTGCTGGAAATTATCAGACTTTTTCTTCGCGCATACTTTTTTTGCTATTTCGAATTCGATGCAGAAATGCGTATTTATTGTTTCTCCCTTCATCACCGCGTACGAAGCTCGCGGGTCGTGTCGCAGAATTCGCGACCGATGGGTACGCCAGAAAAGGAGCGAAGAATATCGACGCGTGTGTTCTGGCAACTCTTCAAACGATGCATTCTCGAAAATCAATTTCGCGGCGAGTCCCTGGCGAATTCACCTGTCGCGGCTGGAAAACTGGCTTGTCGACGAGCCAATGAAAATGGCAGCGTTGAGATCGAAATTCCCCGTCGCGTTACGAAATGAAATTTTGCACGATGAAACTCGGGAATTCGTATATTAGTGGAACAGTTTGTTTTCACGAGGCTAGAAAATGTAATATTCATGAAACTTGCGTGGTAATTTGAGAATAAAATAATTTACGCTCCTCCCGTTTGCAGATTTATTAGCCAGATTACAACTCTAATTAATTTCTAATTAATTCAACTCTCAAACATAAGAAGCACAAATTTTAGACTGGTCTCTTGTATCTACTCATATTGCACATTAATACCTCCACCAAATTATTAACTAATATTCCCTGGCGCTCTGTTATCATATTCCCTTTGACTCTCCGAATTTTTAATTATCTATCATCGAAAAATTCTGCAATTAATAAGTTTATATAGATGCACGTAAGATTTCATCGTTCGTTCTTCTTCCCTTGTCCCATTCTCTAACCCGCATAAAAGGAACAGCTGAAGAATCTTATGGTATCATAAAACGGTCATTAAAACGGTTCATTATTCAGGTAAATGTCAATCCCTCTCAGGTAGCCATAGCTAATGCTGATCGTACTGCACTAAACAACCGTGCATTGTGTTCAAAGGTGCAGCAATAAAAACGGGTGGTCTCGATTTATCTACCTGCAGCGTGTGTCCTGTGTTAACATGCTGTGTTAATAATTCTTATAATAAATAGATCCTTACCCATGTAAACTTGTGAATAACATTACTGTCGTTGGGAATGATGTAGACCAGCGTTTTCCACTTAAATTTTCCCACGGAACTCTGATAAATCCAGTAAAATTTTGCAGAACCTCCACCCTCCACAGTTTTTTCTTTTATACGTTGCACTGATGACGCCCCGCCGGTTCGAATGTTGCAGTCAGGTGTACGTTTTTCGTTAAATAATTCACACAGTTTTTAATATTTAAATTCTAGGTATTATAAGATAACTTTCCATGGAACCCTAAATCCGTTTTTGGATATATTTTAGAAGGCGGAAAAATAACAAATACGTGTTTTTTATTTTGGCCCGTTTGCATAATTAGGGGGTGAAACCACCCCTCAAAGTTCATAAAAAGAGGTACGAAACTTCCTATTGTTAGTTTAAAGAATATTATAACATTTTGTTGAATAAAACTTTATATAAACGCCACTTCTTGTCGCCAGTCATTTCGGTACCCCTCCTTATGAGCTTTGAGGGGTGGTTTCATCCCCAAATATGCAAACGGGGCAAAATAAAAAAAACACGTAGGTATTTCTTATTTTTCGGCCCTCTAAAATATATCTAAAAACCAAATGAATCAAAGCCCGACACATAACCCAGACCTCTCCTTGTTAGAATCGCGGAACTCCACCTGGGAAACGCTGATGTAGACTATTAAACGCATTATTTCTCACATAAATTGAGAAGAATAACTAACTCTGAAAGCCACTATCTTGCTTTTGCTTCTTGATATCTAGGCTTACTTCATCCATAATAAATTCCAGTAACAAAAAAAAATAGACTACCCGCATAATGCGTTGGAACAGTCTTCCCGAACGAATACGAGTGAATGAAGAACGCCGGAAGAGCCGCGTGGCATTGAACGTGTTAAACTTTACGATGATCGTGCAGAAACATTTTTCGACAGTGACAAGCGCAGATTTCTTCCCAGCGACTTGATTGTCTCCTCGGGTTCCTCGTTTCCCAAGAGTCTGCCGGTTATGCAATTAATTGTGCGTCAATCGTTTCTCTAGATCTAACGAGCCGTAATCCAAGGACAGCCTGTTCGGGTGTACGGCCAAGCATACTTTCTCGCGACGCGGTGTAAAATCGGGTCAGTCCTTTCGGCGTTATGAGCCGAGCAGGAAATCCGACGTAATCAAGAAAATGGCTGCGAGTGCGGCCGTCGTGTCTGACGGACCGTTCTTATCCACTCACAATAGCATTGCGCAAATTGCTCGCGCGATTAGGCAAAAATCCAGTCCGCGCCGACGTTCAGCACGCTTCTGGTGCCTCCCGTCGCGCCGCTGATAGTCCTTTGTAACACTTGGCGCTGACGTCGTTACGAAAGTGATTTTTCTCATCTCGATTTAATGCCATTAACGAAGTGCTCTTTCTGCATAGACGTAGCGGTTGCACGCGGCAATCTTCTGCTCCAATACAATATGTATTTGGTATTGAACGCATCTCGAAGTAAATTCACGTTCATCCAGGATTTTTTCATCTTCCCAGCAATTCGTCGAGTCATGAAAGTTTGTACAATTTCATCTTGTACACGGAACGGAGATTTTTCAGTGGGACATTTTTATTGGTGGTGAATATGAAGTGAAATTTGATTGTTAGCTTCACGAGTAATGATTGATAAAAAATGGTGCACTTACGAAGTAAAGAATTAAGGAACTCGCGAGCTGTAAGAACTCTAAGTTACCAAATGATAGTTCTAATTAAAAGAAGTAACTTTTCTCTGAACATTTTTTCTCTATCTAGTACAGTTCGCGAGTTATAACAGAAAATCGGAAAATAGCAGGATTTTCAGGGGTTAATTTCATCCCGTTAGAGCGAATTTGGGCATCAAAAGAATTGCGTAATACATAACTATATATCCTCTACATATCCTCAAAGTTTCGTAATTTTAGAATTCCCAGGTTGGGGATCTTTCCTTGTTACCTGCATAATCGAATTCGACACGCGATAGCCAGTCGTTTAATTTGCACCCCCCTGATACATCTGCAGGTTAGAATTAAGGTTGGTAGTTCTTCAACAAGGGGCACCATCGAGGCGTCCAGTGTCAATTTTTATTGACTTAAGTAATTTCTAAATATCTGGCATTCATAGTGCCAGAACACTTCATTCGGAAAATGCCGATTTTCAATTTTTCAGGGGCTGTTTCACCCCTTCAAATTGAGATTGGTCAAAAATGGAAAAATACCTGTCTCTTAGATTTTTGTGCTTAAAAACGTATCTGGAGGAGAAACAATTCGGCGCCGGACACCGCGATAGTGTCCCCTGGCAGTGACGCAGCATTTCCCGCGGAATAAATTACATTTCGTCGCAAATTGCGTGCAACGCGCAGTTTTACAGTGGCCGTGTAAACGGTCTTAATGAGCCCATTGTTAACATACCCTCCACCAACGGTGGAAACGCGGCGTTTGCTGGCGTGTGCATGGTCATGACGCCTCTGGAGCTACTAACCATTTCCAACCCATTATTACGGTAGCAGGTAGGGTCTTCGATCATTTCCAGCCGCGGCCATTGTCCATCAGACGGCTCGTTATTAATGTGCACGGATAGGACAGATAAGGCCAATCGCTGGCTAGACGTAGACGGTGATTTCTTAAGGCGAATATGCCTGCTATTTCTTTTCCGCTCAGTTTCAACATTAGACGCTGCGCGTCTATTCTAACATCGATGTTTGGGAACGAATCTATCGATTTATGAATTTCACGGAGAAGCATGCTGCACTGCAGGCGAAATGAAGCAGCGCTGGATTAATAAAAAAGCAATATAAGCACGTGCTTAGGGCACCAAATAAGTTTTCCGAATTTTAAAATCTAACTTTCTTTACAAACACTTTTTAGTCAAATTATTACACCCTGTATAAGGGAGCCTCGAAATCTTCTAAGTGCTTAGAGCCTCTAAAGGTCTTAACTCGGCCCTGAATGGAGGTGTTTGTTTGATAAATTGGAGGATTGCTTCATTTTTTGTGCAAGCACGCACAGAAGTTGTTGAATTTCAGGTAGGCACTTCTTCGTCACTTTCGGATGCACTTCGAGCCACATTTCCAAACTCTGTTTATGCGGCCTTTATGAGAAAAGGCTATTGTAAAGAAAATTAATGGAGAAACATTTGATGTACCTTTTCCATTGTAGGTATTTTATACATACTCCGTGTGCGAACAATACAGACAGATTTATATGGGGAATTTTGCAGGAGAAGATCAACAAACTAAACTATAACTGGCACTCTATACGGCGACTGTTGGTACAGCACTCACCATTTCGAAACGAGAAGAACGCGCGTAATGTATCTCATAACGTGAACTTCCCTTTGAAGTGCCCCCTCCTCATAAATAAAATATTCGCCCTGAGCATCTTTCGAGGGAAAAATTCAGCCAAAGGCTATCCTAGCTGTACCGTGAAATTCCCCAAGCTACGCACACAAAGAGATCAGGAATTTATTTTCATACTGTCGTCCGTCTCTCGATATCCACCGATCTGAGCCTTTTTTTATTTCTCATCGAATACCCAATTCGTTCCGGTGAGTGACTCGTAAAATGTCTCCCCTTTTTTGGAATTTTTGTCGGCCATGTGAAACCACCGAAAAATCGGTGCACTATCGTCTTTATGCGTTTGTCTCCTCGGTCGTTTATTGCTGCAAGGCGGGCATGAAACAACGGGTGGTTCGCCGGGAGCTTTAACGAAGTGTTCGCGTAATTAGTAGCCCGCTGGTCGAACGCTCGAGCACCTGCGAATGCTCGTGCCGCTTTCGCGTTCTCTGACGATTTACCTGCCGGTCTTCGTACGCGAAATAACTTCACGGGCTAATTTATGTGCCGCCTGGCTCGTTTTGTAATTTTGAGGACCGGTGACTTCATTCCGATGCGATTGCGCGGGATAACGTCATCGAGCCCCCTCGTTCCTTGCATGGTAATTGGATAGTGAGTCTTCTTCATCGGGGGACTACGGAAAATTGTGTATGAAATTAGTGGGAAGAATTTTGAGCTTCGATTACCCGAGCGTCGTTTAATTAAAACTTGATTATCCGAATGGTGTCGTTTAGAAAATGAATGTGTGTAGCGACGAAGGGAATGAAATACAGGAAATACTTTCAATTTTATGCAGTGTACAAGGTTGTGGAAGTAGTAACGGGAGTGGTGTCGGTGAATGGCAGGAGATTAGTGAAAGCTTAATCAAGGAGATGGTAATAGAAATATTTCTACACACTTCCGAGCATTTACAGCGATTTGGGAACAGCCTTTTCTGATGATATTAAGCTCAAACGGAGGAGAAGCAATAGCATCCCTGTAACAATATGATACGTACTTGTCCATTCAGAAAAATTGAAGAAGGTGTGCGATAAAATGATCCTCTGCTTTAGGTGCTCCAATTACACTGAGTGCTCTAATTAGTTGAATAGTCGTGGCTTGAATTTAGTATAATTCCGTTACCTTGACGAAATTATTTCCATTCAAGGAGCGAACACTTAGAGTTTTACCAAATCTGCTAAAAGGCACACAGCATTTTCATTGCACCCTAAATCGAGACGTTTCATGCGTCTGGACTCCAATGTCCATTACAAAATATTTCAATACCTACAATCTTCTTAGATAAGAAGCTGCGAATAGCCATTTGTGCTGCTTTGAAACGGAAAGTTCTGTTCAACTTAAGGCGATAATTCAAGCAGACAGCGGCTTTAGCCGAGACCAGCTCGTAACTCTCATCGTGCGTGTGCCGAGCGGACCTAAACCGTGAGAACTAGACTCCGATTCGACCGTTTTGTTCCTTTCATTCCCACTTTCTTTCCCCCCTCGTCTGCTCGCCATCGCCGACGAGCAAATTCGCGGTTTCGCCGTTTCAGTTCCACGAGCGTAACAAGCCGCGGTTGCGTAACGTCGGGCATTTTACTGGTTAAGCGTAAATTAGGCGCGATCCACGTGAATAATGAGATGAGCTGCGACGGTATCTCGTGTCGTAAACGTCGCCGCGGCGTGCACATGCAGGTCGTTGTCGCTGGGTATCGTTTTTACGTCGATCGTTGCCGGGAGAACAAGAAATTTCGCCATTTACGAGGTGAGGGGGCAATTGCATGTACTTAAATGAGAAAAAAATTTCCAATCCAAGAGACCGAGAAACCGAGCTTCAAATATTTAAATGTCGAACGAAACAGAAGCGAAATCAAAAGGTTTTTCTGCGTGAAATTTTAAGTGGGTGCATTTCTTCTGTGGACTGTACTGATGCAAATGGGGTATTTTATAATTTTTTGCAAATTCAAAACAAATCGAAGCTTTATTTAGAGAACTAATAGTGAATGCAGGAAATAATCTACTTTCACGTCAAAATTTTTTACATTGAATCCACCTACATTTTCTGCAACATCACTATCACCTTTCCTATTTAAATAAAAAAATCGATTAACGAATAAGAGTTAAAAAGAATGTTCGTCGCGTGTTGAATAAAGATAACCCGGATTATTGGGGCCTCGAATAATGAACAAAGTTAAAGTAACTTTTCTTCGATCCGATATTAAATAATTTTTGATTTTGTAATTGCCACAATCTGCTTTCAAGACTTCATAAAAGGCTTAGCTGTCCAATGGAATCAGTGCAGAGATCTACCAACCCACAAAACTCTTTCACAGTGTAATAAATTAATAACGAACAAACAAAATACAAAAAAAAAACACCTTATCCGAATCTCTCTCCTATTACACTGTAAAAAGTAATTCATCGACTTGAATAAAATAAAACTGGATGCAAATAAGTATTGACAGCTTTCCGAAAAGCGCAACCCATTAAAATTGTCTTGATAGGCTTCTACAAATCAACGTACGAGTCTCAAACTCGCTGGGGTCGTTTCATTTTTACGAGTTTGTGGATTCGCATGGCCCTGCTTAATTGCTCCCGAATCGAAATCACCGTAAATTGCGAGAAACTTGAGCGACATCGATTATTCGGAATTAAACGAAAACACGGAGGCTCGCCGAGCTGGCGATCGCGCCTGTGGCGAAATCTCGGCTGGCGGGAGATCGCGATCGCGGTTTCTTCGCGACGTGATTTACAGGACTCGAGGCGTCTTTATCTTTCGCTGCTCCGCGATAAACCTTGCACCGTTACATTCGCATTTTCAGCGGAGAAATTGTGCCCGCTCGTGGCACGGTTACCTAACATACAGAATTTAGCGTCGCGTCCTTCGCGGGTTTTTCGCGCGCAAAAACGTCTCTAAAGAGCCGTTGCAAAACCATCGTTGGTGTTTACGAATGGAGGCGCTAATTGGTTGCACGATATCGGTCGTTCGAGTGGGTTCTTGTGAGTCACGCTTAAACGAATCCTCTTACGCTTCTTTTGCACTTGGGCGTGCGGCAGTAAATGATTTTTACAATTAAAACGCAGCGATGACTGAGTCCTGCTTTTCAAGAAAGGCAAACGTCCTCTGTTTGAGGAGGAGTAACGCCGTCATTCTGAAGCGTAGGTATCTGGAGCCTCGGCGATACGATCGATATTTCATTTCGATGGAATGCATTTTTCAATATCATTCAGCGGAGGTTAATTTAATTAAGCGTATGCAGAACTGGGTACAGTTGCGAGTGAACGCGGTCCTTATCGATCTCTGTCCGCGATCCCTCGCTCTCGGTCGCGTTGCCCCGCGAAGACATCTTAATTTGGAGCACGGGGATGAAGGAATCCAGACGGGCGACGTCATTAATCAACTGGCCATTTCCAATAAATAAGTTTCACGCTCGCAGATCGCGAGATAGGTGGACGTGTTTGTTATCGATCGTAAGAGTATTGGCATTTAGGTTTACTTTCACGCGGCGCCACGTCAAGGTGCATTCTTAGGAGGCTGTCTGCGTGCTGCGTTTGCACGTTGACACCTGTTCACTTTCTAACGACACGCAGCTCGAGGGCGCGTTCGTATTTTCGAGACCCGCGGCTGACTCATATCGTGTCGCAGCCCACGCGCATAAACCTGAGGGGATTTGTGAATCATCGTTAGGTGTATGACGATGAATCCTTGAGGCGACTGTCAGAGGTGAAGGAGAACACTCGGGTCGCCCGACACGGCAGGCTTTGCGATGTGCCAGAATGTCAACCTTGGCTGCGGCAGGTAGAAATTATAATGATTCTCGAATATAACGGAGACGAGCAAGTGACGCGTGACTTAGGGAGATAATTAAGTGATTGACGCACTTATTTTGCACCTGGTAGTTTTAACTGTCAGGTAAAGACGTGAAGGATTTCGCCTGAAAATGTAACATCGACAATTTTCAGTTTTATTTGTTTTATTAAATCATATGCTACAATTTAAATCCACCACAGCTCCACTTCCTCGCAGAAGCGCCCGAGTCTCCCCCAACCTCCTATTCAACCGAAACCATTAAAATCTCAACAGCGATATAATCCTGTCCCGCTAGAACAAGTACGAGAATAGAATTCTACCTTGAATCCCTGGCGAAATGATTCCCTCGAAGTAGAGCAGTCAGCTTCTCACCCAGGAGTTTTAGGAAACAGTTCGTTGGTTCTTTTCCCCGAACGCGTCGTTCCCGCGGCAGAAACAAAAGGAGCGTTTGGCCGGAGTGCCCGAGGCCGCAGAAATTGAAAAGAAATGGTGGAAAAGGTGTTGGTTGCGCGGGTAAATGCGAAAGATATAAGTGAAGCCGTGAGGGAGCCGAGGGTGTCATTCCGCGTCTCTGTTTCCTAGTAGAGGCCAGCTAAGCAGCGTGGTCATTATCGCGCGGCCCTGAGCTTGAAACTGCAGGAAAAATATGCCCTGAAAAATCCTGCGAAGATCGGTTCTTCCACCTTTACGCGTCTCCTTCCTTCTCCTCTTTTTCTTCGTCCGCCGCGGAAACCTCCGCGTTGAAAAATGATTTATTGGAGGACGAAAAGGAGCAGCTAGGACGAACGAAAGCAACGAGACTCGAGCTTGCAAACGTTTGCCTCCTTGAGACGCTCGTGGTAGGCAGGCGTGATTAATTCGATAAACGTGAATTTGATTACGTTTCTCGCTGGAAATGAAGCGGCTGTTCCTTCCAGTTGGTCAGGGTTGGGCATCTGTCCCTGGGAATCATTACAATTGGGAACGAGGTATTTGATAAATGTGACAGTTAATTGCTGAGAGGGTAGGTTCGTGTCTGGAAATTAGAGTGAAATGATTGCAAGTAAAATCGTAAACCAAGGCTCATAAGTCACTGGACACTTAGCAAAGTTGTTGGGGGAGGATTTAATAGTATGGAATGTTCAACAGTGTGATGCAAAGTTTATTTTTTATGTAAATAATCTTATGTTTTTATATCGTATGGTCGCCTGCAGTACCTAAAAGCGATGTCCTTCTGATTCCTCCAAACTTCTTTTAATCTTCTCCACAACCTTCCTCTTTAATCTTGGACATGTATTTCTCATTTTTCTATCCACTTTATCTCACAATTCCTCGCTTAGGTTAAGGTCAGGTGACTGTGGAGGCCACGACTTCCTTATCGTTTGCCAATTCTTTTAAATGCTTCCTACAGATCCGTGAAATATATGCCAGGGGTTGCAACCCCTGGCATATATTTCACGGATCTGTAGGAAGCATTTAAAAGAATTGGCAAACGATAATGAATTCTATATAGAAGAAACAAAACGTTGCTTGGAAATAAGTATGCAACGGACCGAAGTTCTGGAAAAAGTATGGAACATTATTATTTCATGGTTTTAATCTCATTATTCTCTTTTGAATACTCTTTCCCTGCTATCAGAATCATAAGCCGAATTATAAACAAAATACAATAATAAAGTCACTTCAGAAACCTGCATCTATGCCCCAATAATTAATTTGCTCAGCCATATTAAAATTCACAGAATTTTCCATTTATAATTTGCCGTTCACCCTTCACGATACAAAGTTCAATTCGTTTTACAATCTTTTTATTAAATTCCAAATACCCCAGCTCGATATCTGTGCGAGCGAATCGGAGGCTCGTAGAGCAGAAACCTGATCCTTGATAACATTTTCTTTCATAAATCCAAGAGGAACAGCACGAAACGCCTCCATTATACATTTTTTCCGCCCATCACGCCTGTTGTCCGAATCAAGCGTTACGAGCGCAAACATGTTGATCACACCCTTGCTTGCACGTGGGTGGTCCCAAGCACCTGATGAAACTGTTCGCCGCGGTCTTTCGCCCCGTTATCAAGATTAATCGTGTTATTCTCTTAATACCGATTAGTATCTCGCGTTGCCCAACGGCCGTATTGTGCTCGCGGGAACAGCGAGTTCCGTAACGGGAATAGGAATTTTTACGACTCGCATGGAACGATCGTGTCAATGTAATTCCAGCGTCGCGAGCGTCTTTTCACACGGGCCGATCTTAATCGGCCGACTCTCGACATAAATCTCGACATTAATCGCGCGATCCGTTGCTACCATGGATGATTCGTGCTTGGAGAGACGTTCGTACAAGGTGCTCGCAAAATCGTGTAGGATGTAATAGTATGTATCGCGTCCGTGACGGTTTTGATCGATTTGTGATTGGAGTTTAGTGAGCAATCGAAGATGGTAGACTGCAGATTTAAATACTGACGTAAGGGCAAATAAGTTTTGATTTATGACTCTTTGCGATGTGCTGTAAAAAATATAAATATGAATATTATTAATTTGATTTGAAGTTATTAGGTATCAAAGCGGTTTATAAGGTATTGTTAAAGTTCTCTTGCGATTGGGTTTTCGAGTAGACCTTAGAATTCTTTGGAGTTGTTCAGCGGCGAGGAAAAAGGGATTGTTCGTGAACGGCGTTTCTTATAGACTGTGCGTGCAATGCTCCCACTCGTCTTTCTTACCTGTCCGTTCTTCTTTTCGTGGAACTTCTGATCGTTGCTCACGGAACCTCTGCTCCATTGTTAATTTCTTCAGATATATCTGTAGACGGTTCCGAGTAACAGAGATCTGCGATATAAATGTTGGAAGCATCGAATCAATATCGCTGGACTATATCAGATTCGTAATTATAGCTCTCCGTTTATAAGTTCGTGATACCTTCTACCTAGTAGTACTCTCTTACTTGACCGGTTCTGCTCATCGAAGGATTTAAAATTTTAATTTTTGTAGAAATTCCAGTTAGAATTGTTTTAAGCACATTCAAAGGAGTGTAGATAATATTCTTTCTTAGATAACATTCTATTTCTAATTTCGCGATTGTAAAAAATGAAACTCTGCATTTTGAAACGTGTGCTAAGTGCACAGGGCTAATTGCATTTACATCTACAGTCAAAAAGCCTCAATATTGATTCCCAAAACTTGGTAATGGAGGTACAAGCTGCGGAGATAACGTATGTTTAACCAGAACGAGCGTATTGGACGAATGACGTTTCGCAAATATTAATGGGAAAATATCCTCCAACGACGAGGAAGAAATTACCTGAGGAATTTTAAATAAGTGATGAAAAAGCTACAAATATGGGAATACAGGCGTATGAACGATTGGAGCAGAACTGAATAATGGACCTTTCAATTTATAGTCTGCGTTGATTAATCGGTACATTCTGTAGCTTGTGTAATGGGACAGCAATATTTTATGCGATCCAAATTCATACCGAATAATTACACTGATAATACACACGTGGAAGCATACAGTTACCAAAAAGACCCAACGAATAATAAGTTGTCAATAAAAATTTTCAAACACCCTTACACGTTTCTCAAAGTAAAGAAACTGTCCTTAGTAACTTACACCTCTCCCAAGCGAAACTGAGGAGACTTTCCCTTCAGCCCCTTCAATATTTCTCTTGAATTAAAATTAAGCAACGCAATGTCATATCCAACGCTACCATCCAAACTTGAAGCAGCACGTTCAGACCTCCGTTTAAAATCCCCATGTTTCGTCGGATGCGACACAGGAGAACAAACATAGCCAGCCTGGCGACACAACGAACGCGTCCAAGTTGAACTGTTTCCAAACTTTAATTCGAAACAATTACGCCTCGCCTGGGAGTCTTGCTACGTGGAAGAAGCACAGCGCTCTGCATTCGTTAAATCAGTCGGTTAGCGGAATTCTGGATCGTTGCCAGGCCGACTTTATAGGGGCATAACTTTCCATTAGCCGGCGAATCTCTAAATATCTCTGCTGCAGTGGATCTCGGCGGTGTTTTCATCAGTTTCGGGTAACCGGCCCGAATATTCGCGGAAATCAATGATTCTTGGAAGCGGCCGCGGTATCGGTTACTGTACGAGGACACGAGGACAGCGTAAATCCACGTTATGCGCGGCTAGAATCCCTCTATATTCATCACTCCCCTCGCCTGTTCCCCGTAAATGGCGCAGAGGATCCCTTGGAGTTGGCAAGCGTCATTGGTGCATTTGTTTCTACCCACATGCACATTTGGGCACCTTTCACGCGGGACGGGTTTGCAGCTGGCGAATAACCCAGGATATATTCATATTTGCCTTATTTTTCGTTTGCTTTTTGAAACTGTGTCCCTGCCGGGGTAGTATGTTTGAAATACGGTGTCAGCTATGGAAGCGTCCCGTGTGAAACGAGCCTAAGGTCCTTTGGAGCGTTGGATATATATTTACGTATTTTGGCTTCTGCGATATTTTTCAAGCTGTCACTTTTCTTGTGCAGAGAAAGAGTTTCAAATACCAATTTTTTTGTTCGTTCGTTTGTTTGTGGGAAAAGGACTTACGGTTCTTTAGAGATCATTTGCGATCTTCTCTAAGCTGGCACTGTCTTTGCAAAGGGTACGAGTTCTAAATACCAATTGTCAGTCCCAGTAGTGTCTCGTTAAAATTTGTAGGATGTACTTTTTAAATTTGCACTGATATTTTTCTTCAAGAAATCACCCAGATCTCTTGTAATTTTCCTTAAATACGCGTTGTCTTTGTTTCTCAATTTCCCGCAGGTATTTTCTTGTGAAAAGTTACCTAGTTCCACCTCAAGTCGTGATTTCTCCAGTGCGACACAGGAGTTTGGGGGCAGACGAAAGGAGTGCACGTGTCTCAGGGAACGATGCTGTTGAGACAAATAGAAAATCAATTTCATGGACGCTTGCGTTCCACGGCTGGACGAACTTATTTACCTCCTTTGCCCCGGTAATTCGTCGCGGGAGACTTAGAAGAAATTACGGGAAACGAGACAGCGGAAATCGACTCGATTTTCCACGTTCGTCTGGGCAATTTCCCGGCCAGTTATGTAATTCCGTCGTAGACCAGTAGAAATTTCGTTACTCGGCGAAAAAGCCAACCAGGACGAAAATGAAGTGGCCTAAAAATCTAAAAATCTACAATTCACTTGCCGAACTTAAACAATATTTAAATAAATGCTCGTAAAGTAAGTGGCATGCGTGACAAATAGTAATGAGTCTATACACCAATATTCTTATTACTAATAGGCTTTTACTTACACTTTGAAAAATCCTCTAAGTTCGTAAAACGATGTTTTGAGAAAATTCGATTTTTATTCTTCACAAGAATAAAATAATGAATATCAGAAAACATGGACTTAGTGGCTTTTCCTTTTCCGTCCGCGATATTATTATCTCTTTATCTTTTCCATCTACAACCCGAAATCTTTTTCCACTCGCGTCGATTTTCCCTCGCGAGCGTTATGTGCTTCTTACTGCAACTTCCTCTCGGTATCGAGCAGAAGCTTGCATTTTCCGAGCTTCCGACTGAATATTTCCTGCGGCGGTTCCCGCGCCGGCGAACAGTATCAGTGTACGGAGTATTTCAGGCAGCCGGTGGACGTTTTTCGGGCAAATCGATGAAGGAACTGGGGCGAGCTGAATTTTTCAACGGCGGAACGGCCGGTGGGAAGTTCAGACCGCACACGAGCGACGATATAAGTTCGCCCGAGTTATTATCGGTAGTGGCGACGATTAATTACGATGCACCGCCACCTAATTGGCCTTTGCTGCCCGAGCGTTCGCCGTTTCGCATGCCCAGAATGGTATTATGTCGCGCGCTTTCCGACGAACAAACCCCGTTGCAAAGAAAAGGCACCCACCCCCGTGACAGACGCGTCGCAGTCGGTCAGCTCTAATTAATCCAATTAATCCACCGCGATATTTGTCGATGGTAATTACCGCCTAATTACCATTCTCCCCCCTCTCTTGCGGGGGGTTTTTGTCGTCGCCGGCTGACGCTGGCGCAGCCAGAGCGTACGAGGCTGACCGTCTCGATGTTGTGAAAGCAATATTGTCGTCATTACACTAATGGACCGCGATGGCCAGTTAGCGTTGTTTAATAAGAATCATTTGCTGACGGCGTCTATGTAAACGTTAACGAAGGGACACGGGGGAGAAGTGGATGGGGTCTCGATGGAAGAATCGAGAGTCGCTGGAAAATGGAATGTGCGACGCGCTCGGGTGGCAGGAATTAATTATTACTAATGATTTTGTAAAGGGAAATGGGTGTATGTTTTTTGAGCAGGTAGCTGTAATTTGAAATTATTTGGATGTCGGTGGGATTTTAGTAAATATAGGTCGGGGTATTTATGGCACTGACGTTTTTGAACGGGGGAGAAGTATTATATGGGATATTTTACGGCTTTTATAATATTATAGTTATATTATTGAGGAATTAATTATATCCTCCGTTTAGTATTATTGGGATATTTTACGGCTTTTATAATATTATAGTTATATTATTGAGGAATTAATTATATCCTCCATTTATATTATCTTCAGTCAATCATCTTATCCTCTAGTTTGTAATATATTACAAACACAGATAAATGATGTGTCCATATTTCATATAGTAGCTGAAATACAGTTTGCTTGTAAATTTGTTTGTAAATCAACATTTGTTAAGCATATTCCCCTGCATTGTCACATTACGTCCAATCAAGAAGAATACTTACCGTATCATAATTTTCATTAATATCAATTTGGTAATGTGTCGACGCGGTATCAAGGGATAGTGGATACGATCCGGACTAATTACTTAATTTTCTTTCTGTTACAGGTAAGTCCATTGTGGCTGATCCGTGTGTCAATTCCAATTACCCATCGCTCTCATTATCGGCCGATCGGGGGGATAATTAATTATCCACGTGAGCGTGTTTTGGGATGCAGTTTCCCAGTAGATCCGTGTATATTAGTGCATAGGGTATGCATCCCTATCCCCAGGTATGTAACGAGACGCAACCACAAGCATTCGAATTGCAGATGCACCCTCTGCTACCCAGCCCCTCCATCGCGGAGAAATGTATTTCGCTGTTCATTATCCTTAATCGCGTTTAACATTTAATTTACTAATGAACTCTGGCGAACGATTCGCGACACACAACCAGTAATCCTTCTCGAGGGACTGGGAGGCCAGCCAGCTGAGACTGGATCGCGTTGGTTCGAGAATTGTTGAATTAAAGTTCAAAGTTAATTAAGGCTGGTCATGATGGTCGACTCTAATCCAGAGAGTAAAATCTCTCAAAGATTAAATTAATTTCGGGTAGTCAGAGCTTATGGTTTTCCTGTTCTGATTCTAGTGTGTCTTCTTTTTATGTTTTATTTTATTTTTCTACAGGATTTCTACGACTTGACAGTTCCGATTGGGAATATCAAGATTTAATTCACATTACTATCTTATTTTCCTTTTCTTAGTTTTATTTATTCGGGAAAAACTCTTTACTTCCGATCTTTATCGAGATCCTCGAATACTACTGATTTTCCATGAATTGACTTTTGCTTTAATCTGCCCTGAAGCCAGTTCTGCGTTCTACAAATGTATTAACCGAAGTCGACAAAATAATACCAACGCTGAGGTTCCAGGGAAAATAGCTTGAAAGCATTTCCCGATGCTGCAGGGATTTTATTCATCCCCGTCGTAGGCGATTCTCTTTCTCCTAGCGGTATTGAAAGGACTCGCATGTCACGTGAGAAGTCTTATCGTAATTGCGGAGCATTAGGCACAATGCACAGGGATTTTTTCACGAAATCTGAATGCAACGCCGATCTCTGTCAAATTAACCGCAGTGACTCAGCTGCGATTGATGCAGTTACAAATAAGCCAGTCATAGCGTTACATTGTAGGAGAATAATATAACATGGATTATCGATTCGATGATACGAGAAGTCCAGCGAACCACCATGTAAAATTAAATAAAAAGGATACCTACATGGTTCCTTACAGGTGCTCTCTAATACCTGCTATAAACAGCAAATTTAATTCATCCTTTATTTCTTCAAATTATTAGACTAAACAAATTATTCTTTTACCAAATCCCTTATCACAGATAAACACTTACAGTGAACCCAATTTCGAAATCAACTAGAGTTCCCCAATACCTAAAACAAACAGAAGAATTAATTTTCTTTTTCATCTCCACACCTCCTTTATTTCTCCAAACTTTCAGACACGCCCGAATTCTGCAAATGCCTGATCATAAAATAGAAACTTCCACTGTACCTACCTACTCAGTTTCTGAGTAGTCACTAAGTGTATTAGGTGCCCAAGTAGCGGCTTCAGATACCATGCACCGCAACCGGCAATAATAATTTTCAGTTGTTCAGAAATACATTTTCTTGCCCGCGCAGATTTCACCGTAGCTTGTCCCCGCACAATAAACTTTCTCACGTTCGTCGATGTCGGAGAATACCATTCGGTTTGCAGAAGCGGTGCAGCGGTTCAAACTGCACGTGGGTGCATCTGTCTGCAAGTGCATTCATGCACCCATGCACTCACACTGGCCCAAAGGTCGATCGGTACTTCCACCTACGTCTTTCGAGTAGATCTCGTTTCGCACAATCCGATATCCCATGGGAATACGTCAGGAATGTATCTCTGGCGGTTTCGGTCGCATATTCCCGCACAGCTCGACCACAAAGTCGGCCACGTTCTTTGGCCAACTGTTTACGGAAACCCTTATCGTTTCCCCGTGCGAATCATCCGGGCCCTGGCTATTATGCCGCGAGAACGCCGTGGAAAACAAGATAAAGCGGGTTTGTGTGCAAATCCGATCGAATTGCACTTAGCAGTGGATTCGGGGCAATATTCTGGTCAGATTTAGGGTCTACGTGCGATTGCCGATTCATTAAAAGGGGATTACATTAACTGGCGTTCATAAATATCGGAGCATCTATTGTGTTTAAACTAGGTAATTGTGGAAAGCGTTGCAAATCTATTGAAGAAGTCCAACCAATTTTACTACATCTGCTGTTTTAAATTGAAAGCACAAAATTATAGCGCGATGGAGATTCATTGAGACGCGAGGGAACAGTTTCGTCAGAGAAAATTCTCGGCTGTTTTTCTCCGTATAATGGATCATTTAAATACACTCGCGCTCTTAATGATCCGCGAGCGATCCAAGTTCCCTAGCACTTTCTCGGGTCCATTCTTGAAAACGTTCGCGCCAGCGCGCACACGCGCGGCGAGCAACGCGTTCCCATTGTTCAGATCTCGTCCCCCGAGCGTGCCCCGTGTTCCCGCGGTAGAAAAGGAACGCGGGGAAGGTGCGAACGCGTCCATGGCGCTACCGTGTCGTCGCCTTTTCAAATTCGAGGACGCGGAACGTCGACAGTCATCGCCGACGCCGGGCTCGTTACCGACGCCCCATTTATACACCCTCGTTCTCTGTTAGCGAGCACAACGTGGCACCCACGTATCGACGATCCTGATTCACTATTCTTGGCCCGGAAGCGCGGCGCCCGCTCAAGGAGAACGGATGGAATCGGAATCATTTATAGACCACTTAGAGAATATGCACGCCGCTGGGTCAGTTGATAATTATTATTGAACCGGGGGGTGGCTGGTGGGATGGTGGTTGAAGCGCGTGGTTGTGGTGGGAGTGAGTGACTCGAAGTGGGTTAAGTATTAGCTTCAGTCTCGTTGTTGGAGTGTTTCGTAGCCTTTGAAGAATCGCTGCGCTGATTTTCTTTGATGGAAATGGGACTCTCTTATGGATCTGGGTTCTGATTTATCATATTTTGGGTAGTGTCAGGATTCGAGTGTTTCTCGTGTCCGTGGACGAATATAAATACGTGTAACGTTTCTGTTTTAACGTTAACATTTTAAGTCCGTTGGAAAATGTTCATTAAGACTTCGGTTCTCATTCTGTGGGTTCTGTTACCTCATCTGTTACTCGAAAACGCCATTCGTTCATGAATACCGAAGCACGCGTGTCGCGTTTCGCGTTCGGCGTTCCTAGAGCTCGATAACGAACGATTAACGCGGCGAATCAATGCCGGGAGGGGGGCCATCGAGGACATGAATAAAAATGAAACCGCAAAACGAAAGCAATCCTTTAATCACTGGTCCACTAAAGGGGACGCTAATGAAAACGCGCGTCCTTAATTCCACGGTTTTGTCCCGGTGGCGGAAGGAGCAGGAGGACGAGTCCTCGTCCCCAGGGGGCACCAAGGGGCCGTGAGTAGTGACGAAGTAGCGAAAAGAGGGGTGTAATTAAATAAAATCTAACCGAGCGCCGTCGAACCTGGGGAAAAATTAATCGTACGACTGGGCCGAAAGCCTGTGAGATTTCCACTTTTAATTGCAGCCCCCGATGACTCGCGCCGACAAAGTTCCAGGGGAATTTTTTATTTTACCGTTTCCCTTCCCAGGATCGATTTGCTTCCTCCGCTTGGCTGTCTACTCTGTCTGACTTCGCGGACTCTGATTCTACTGTCGCCGTTGGTCCATCTTCTTCCGTTTCACCCTTCTGTGTATCTTCGTATTCGCTGGAACTGTGCGGTACTTGCGATTGATGAGGAAGAATGTGTGCATCATTGGGCAGCAGTTGCAGAGGTAGAATAGACTTGACGAAGGACTAATTGTGTTTTAGGAAGGTTGGATGAAGGTTAGATCTCTCGTTGTAAGATATCAGTACCCACATGGGGATTTGTTGCTGTGTGTGAAGTAATTCAAGGGATTTGTAAAAAAAAAAAGAAAACTGGATTTTATTCTTTACATAAATTTTTACAATCACCTAATGAATTTTATTGAATTTGCATTACAAATATTTTTATCCGTTCAACTCGGCTACCCCTAAGATTAAATCCTGAGTGCGCCACTGAAACAAAGGAATGCATCTTTGGGCTTAATATGGCGCACATAGTGACAGAAACTTTTGTGCTACAGTTCTTCAGAAGTGGTAGGATCTAGAGTTGAAACACGCGGAACCCTCCCTCGTCGTAACGACTAAATGCTAATTAAAAAATTGTAGCATATTTTGCTACTGAGTCCCAGAAAAGTGGCAACGTTCATTATTATCGTTCCAAGTAAGAAACCTCGGCTTCATCCCCGTCTTCGGTGACTGGGAGCAAATTTCATATGACCATCCAGTCTCGAGGAATGATTATCATAAAATATCGCATCTGGATGACTGCTTTACGCGTGTGGTGCGCGTGAGAGGTCACGCTCCAGGGAATTCGCGTCCGAGTGATCTGTCTAAGCCCGCGTTGCGAGTGGGTGTGGAGTGGCGTTACGTACCGGGTGTCTCAACATTGCACTTCCTGCCCTCGACACGCTCAGCTGTGCGTACCTGCGCGTAGAACCGTCCTGCGTTTCTCACGGTGTCCGTTACAATTTCTTTTCGAGAGTCGCTCCGAGGCGCAGGGTATCGTGAACCACAGTTTGTTCGGCGATAAGCACTGCCCTTGAATTTAACAAGGGAGTGCTCGAAGGACCACCGATTTGAATAAAGTCTTACACACTACTTAGGTGGGTGGATTCTTCGCTTTTCCTCCCAAAAATGAAGATTAAAGGAATTTTAATTCGTATTGAATAGAAGGATGTCTCATGCAAAAGAAAATAGTGTTACAAATGAACGCTGTTCATTATTTATTTAAAAGATTACTGAACTACTATCCAAAAGTATTTTTAAGAAACAGAACTTCGGACTTAACCCTCGCCTGACAGATTCAGGGTGATTATCATTAGTATTATTTCTTGAAACTATAAGAATCTTAAATCAGGACAAGATTAGAGCCTAACATAAAAGCTTATCTTATTAAAATAAATATGAATGGAATTATCGGAGAAAATACACCTTGGATTCGTTTTCTGATGAAATTATCCACCGTCCAAGGGTTAGTTGCTAGGAACGTGATTCTTATTCGGGATTCTTAATTCTACTGACCAGTCTATGAACTCTGATTCTTTCCCATTATACATCAACCAGTTTACATAACAATCCCTTTCGAGATACCGGAAGAGCGAGAGATAACATAACTTTCACCTTCCCTTTCGTCAATCCCGATCAAGCGGAACCGAGAAAAATGTGAAAGGCAGAGGCAGAGGGGGAGAAGACAGGAACGAAGGGTGGTGAGGAAAGGAGTCGAATCTGAAAAGAATCACGGCCGAAGCGATTCCCTGGCAGGCGATATCCTGCGTGTAGTGTGCAGGAATGCGATTCGATCGGATTTCGATAGCTTTCGATACCCGATATTCGAACTTCTCGGGCGACACGTCGTTACGCAATTGGCACGTACGGCTGCCAACCACGCACGCATCCGTCGCCGCGTGTCGAGTTAATTAAATGAATTTCAGCGATATCTCGGGCCTCTGGGGCCATGGATCGATAACATCCAAGGATCCTTCCCATCCTGGAGGCGCACGCGAGCCTGGATTGCTCGTGGGATCGCCAGTGGTATCGATGAAATCGCGGCCTGCCTCGGACCGTGAATCATTGTCATTGTGGGAATGATCGGCAGTCACGAGCTGCGATATTAAGTAGATATTGGCGTCATTATGCGCTGATTAATGATCGAACCACCCCACGCACTCCGATCGACCGGTTCCCTTCGGTGGATCCTTTTATTGCTCCTACGCCTTTTCTTAATTAACTGTTGGGAAAGTCTGGTGCGATGCGCAGGTAGGAAACCAGGAGACTGATGGGGGCTTCTAGATTCTAAATTTGGCTAGTTAGGTACTCGAGGCATCGATCGATGGGGGCATTTGAAATTTGTGTCGAGGGAGGGTCGCGTGAAAAGGGGACAGGTGAATATCTTTGGGCTTGAAGGTGTAAGAGCGTGTGATTCTACTGGCAAGTCAATTATTTGGGGCGGTCTAGTTATTGTAAGTGAAATTTGAAGTTTTAATTTTCATTACTCGGTCTATGGGATTTAGTCAACTAAGAGGGAACGATCTAAAAATAGAAGAAATCACTGCAAAGTGAACTAGTTCTGAAAGTATCAGCTCGCGATGATGTATTCACTCCGGTTTCAAAGTATGAGTTTCAGTCCGTTAAATATTCAGGTGCTCATTACTGATTCGACTGTCCTAGACTCAGCCATTCAAAAATGCAGAGCCAATGCAGGTATCTATTTCGTAGCTACGAAGACGTAGTGGAAATGAAACGCGAGTTCCACCCATACGCTACACTCGTTTACTAATTTTTTCGCTGTCCACCGGGAGCCCAGCCTCTGGAAATTGAGCCATTCACTTGCACGTCAACAGAGAGACTTTTAACCGTTTCGTTCGTCGCTTTCGTAGACTAACACGATTCACGCCTCGTTAAACCAAGCACCTCGACCAATAGATTTCTAGACCTATTACCTGTTACCTTTCGCGTACTCGAAATCGCTTTCAGGTCAACCGCTTAATCGATTTCGCTCGTTGGGTTGCTGTCGCAACGAGGCGACAGTCTTAGACTATTAGGCTTGTCCACAGATCAGCATAATGCACACCTTGGCAAGCTACTTGGAGATGTTAAAGTGACAGTGATTTCTATCTCGAGAAATTTAAACTGCTAACGATGGGAACAATATTTCTTAACTTCTCGTCGAGGACAGTATATAATTTAAAAGAAGATTGACTCTGCGTTGACGAATTTCTCTAATAGGCGTTATTTGAAAAGTTGTATAAAAGAAGGAAGAAACGATGATTGATACAGTATTCACAAAATAAAGTACATAATAATTCCACAAAGCACAGAAGTCTAACACTGATCTAACTGATCTCCATTTAATTTACAATTCACGTTCACAACTCTTGACTTCATTGCACAGCAGCTGCTTGCATCGGCATAAAATTTCATATCTCCGACCCTGTATGTACTCGCCTTTAGAGCCTGAAGTATAACGTTCTCTGTACGAAGGTCTAACACTAGTAGGACTCAGAGGATGATCGAAATCCAACAACGCCACTGAACCACTAAACCACACCAATGAAAATTGAATCACTTCTACAGGTGATTACCTCGTTACTCGAGACGCCGTATCAGCGATAAACCATTTGCATGGAGCTGTTAATGAGAAACGTGGTTCGAACGGGGACGATTCAATACACGCGAGCGTGTTGTTTGATTCCATTGAAATCGGGTTAAGATGAGATCGACACCTGAATTGGCGTTGTGTCCGTGTTGCAGCCCCGTCGGGGGTAACAAAAGCGGACACCGGGGCAGATCGATAGCCCAGATATCCTATGAACGCCAGCGATAAGATAGCGGCGGTGGACAAAACGACGGGGGATGGACTGAGCACTAATATAAGCTAATCGCGTGCATCGGGCACCATTGGCTCTTCCCTGGCGTTCCGACTAACTGCGCGTGCAAATTCGCGTCTTTCCTGCCCCACTGGCTGTTGACCGATGAATGATTATCGACGGGCATAATACGATTGTGTAACGACCGGATAAACGAGGCAACGGGGATGATTAAGCCATCGTCGCTTGCACGAAACGCTCGGCGCGATTGCGGAATACGCGCGCTGGCGGATGCTGTTCGTCGCTTATAAACGGGAAAACGCTGTATAATCTGCGGAAACATCGTTCCACCGTGGGTGGGATTAATGAGTAACGATTCGCTTTCGTTATGCATGGTTTCAGTAATTTTTAGTTATTCTTCAATTTAAGTGCCGTGCTCGTGCCTATTAGTAATGATTCGACGAGGATACCAGTCTTTTTGTCGGTGAAAGGAAGGCGGAGTGGCACATAACTCTGTGAACAAATCAGTGAAGAAAGTAAAATAAAGTTTGTTGTTCGTTGGCATGATTTCCAAGGCAACTGTTTAGTTAAATACAAATATCAGTTTATTGTAATTGATAATAGCTGACAGTGACGTATATTTGTTTTAGAAAATAATATTGTATATATATATATTTTTTTTTAATATTTTACTGGATTTATCATGAAGGATTTATCGCTGTACGACTCGGTCGGTCAAATTCTATGCATTTCAGGTGGAAAATTAATATAAATTTAGTCGGATAATATTTAATTAAGAAGTTATAAAACGATGTTTAGTCGTTGTTTATGGAATAAGCAATTTGTTCAGTGAAATATAAAAAAAAAAATTTCCGGTACCGGGAATCGAACCCGAGCCTCCTGGGTGAAAGCCAGGTATCCTAGCCACTAGACCATACCGGAGAATTGGAAATGTTTCTTTTCCTAGCCGTGATAAAAACTACAATTCGGTTTAAGACCATTTGTTTATAACTTTATGTATATAACTTTGCTTATTTTTATTATTATGTATCTGAAAAGGTATATTTATAAATAATAAGTGTTGTGGCAGATCGTCGCCTGTTTGGAGGTTGCACGGCCACAACACACAGTGATAGATTACAAGAGTTCATTAAGTAGGATCAGAAATATGGAAACAATTCAATATATTTTCGCTGAATACTCAGCGTTACAAAGCAGGCAGTCCCGAAGCGTACTAGCTGGTGTCTCGTCGCTAAATGCCCTCGTTCAGTGACTGACGCAGGCGCAGTTCATGCATACATTACCACCTCTCCTGTAGATGTTTCCACCTCCATCCAGCGTAGCTTAAGCCCGCCGATCCCCGCCTGTCCTGCCGTGGCGAGGCATTAATGCAAAAGAGAAAGTGCCGAAATAGAGAGGGTGAGAAGGTTTTCTAGTCGAACGTCGAAGGAAAACGTCCCCAGCTGCAAACAAGCTGTTTAATTGTTTTCTGGCTTTTGCAATGGCCCGTTCCTTCTCTATCTGGGAATTCGCGACGGAGGTGTGTGGTTTAAGTAAATGAGAGCTGCGCACTTTATAACAATAACACTTACAGTATATTTTTAAGATGTATAACACTTATCTTGTAAGTGATAATGTTCGTATTCCTCCAGCTAATGAATTCTATTCGACAGTGTACTAAGTTCTGTATGATTGAGTTGTAAATGGACCCTCCACTGAGATGTAACCACAATTGCGGTGTGTCCGTAGTATTGCGAATCTCGCGTTTAGAATGTGAAGTTCTAGTCGTTTTATAAAATTAGTTCAATTTTAATTGAATACAAATTTTTCGTTCCCATTTTTTTTATTCCTTTTCTGGGACCCCTGTACATTTCGGGACCCGGTTGCAGCCGGCCCTGAGGGGCTCTATGGGTGTTTGAAAATTGCAGGAAAGAGAAAGTGCAGATTGGTGACTAGGTAGACTGGGGTAGGAGGCCATCTGGCAATGGTCCTTACTCCCTGGGAATCTTGGTCCTGTTCATAGCCTTGTTTCCGTCATTTTACAAGAGTCCCAGATTTACAGGCAAGGACTGACAGACCAAGTGTCTGCCAGATGAGATGGACAAAACACAGAACACTCTTGCCAGTCCTTGCGTTCATAGGAGGACGCTTTCTGTCCTCAAGAATATAGATGAGATAATTTATTTTAAAGAACGCACAATTATTCGACTAAAATTGCTTCGTTTCCTGAAACACTACACTTCCATTTATTCCAAGATCAGTAGGTATACAAGATACTAAATCTGTGTCAGAATTTATTTCATCTTCATACAACACTAAACTCGAGTAAATTTATGGTTCACAAAGATCTAGCATTACAGAAAATTCCCTTCTCCACGAAAGAAACGAAGCCGAGTTCCCAAGCAAATGAGTATCGGCGAAAGTTGCTTCCAGGAACTTCACCCACGGTTTCCTCGATTATCCCCAACTCGCGGCGCGAAGAAAGTCAGAGGATCGAGCTTTCCTCCCCGCGGTGGTCGAATTTTCCTCACGTCCTATAGATTTCCGTATTCTGCCTTTTATCGGCCGCGCTTCGGCCGTGTTCGAATCTCCAGCCCCCCTTCGGGTTCTTAATTCGAGAGGAGCGAGGGAAATGGTGGCCGTGCAGGCGAAACGGAGCGGCGGTATATTAAAAGAGGACGATAAAAGAGATTTGGCCGCCGCGAGCGCTTACTCCGCGAATAACGGACAGGTGAAGCAGCGAGAGAAACTTGGGGAAAACTTTTTCCAAACGAGACTTTTTGTCCGTCGCCTTTTAATTATTATTTTCTTGCGACGCCTTTGTTCTGCCAATGCATTTCCCTTTCCGCCACGGCAGCAGGACAGGGATCCTTCCCCGCTGTTAGTCGAAACATTCTTGAACGGTATTTGTATTCATCTCCTTGGCCCCTTGCCATTCTCGCCATCCGCGTACATTTTCCCGGGTCTTTGCGCGTACCTTTTCATGCCATGAATCTTTTCCCTTGCTTACTTTAACTTCACGCGGTCCCACTGTTTGATATGATTTTTATTCGTGAAGTTTTTGCTCTCCAGGAAATGCGCGCGTACTATTCTGCGGGTATGAAAAAATAATTGAGGGAAAGAGGGATTTTGGGGAAAAGACGAGGTTAATCATTTTCTGTTTATTATGATAATTCGCAATCCTTCACGCGAGTGGTTTCGATTTTCCTTATTTTTTATTTATTCGTGGCAAAATGATGTCGGTTTATCGTGAGGATTTAAGTGGAGTAAATCTGAATATGAAATTCTCCCAAGTTAAGTACCTATCTATTTAAATCCTAGATTCTTCTTTCGTTTTACTGAAACAGATTCCTCCGAAATGTGGAATCTTGAAAGCAACGTTCGAAGAGATCTCCAGCCACCGGAACTATTGAATTTCATAGAAATTGGATTATGAGTCCAATAAATAGCTGGTGAAACAGGGAAAAGTGGCGTGAAAATAATTCCTACAGAACGCACGAAGTTTCAATGAAGTTGACACGCCTTCGTATTTCGATTGAATAAAAACGACGCGTCATATGCATCAACCTAATAATTTATTGGCGTGTCAGAGCTGGGTGGTCCACACAGTTACATCGGAAACGAATAAATCTTCATTGCATGGCGTGCCAGACGTCCCCACGGGACATTTGTGTTTGCATCGCCCTTTCCCATTTGCCGAATAATTGCATGGATCATCGTGTACATATCCCTGACAATGATTTCACCGTCGACGAGAATCATCCCTCACTTTTCGAAAATGTATCGAAAAATCTCCGTGAAGAGTGCTTGCTGATGAAACGTTTCCCAACGCATGTTTCCTTTCCTGTACACGTCGGCGTTTATTGATTCCGCAGCTTTGCCCAAAATGCGTTATAGAAATATGAATGCAGACGAAATGCCATCGATTATGCGCACTTCAGTATATCGCTACTTCCACTGATTGCGAGCAGCAAAGTTCCATGCAGTTTGCAACAACTTGAGACTCTTCCTTACCATAATTCGAAATCATAATAATTGCACATGTATTAACATAAAAAGTGCCTTTAGAGTTTAGACAACCCTTGGACATTCATTTAAATATTTTCCTACTCAAACACCTGCAACCATCAATAAAAGATTCCATCGTTATCAGCTCTCGCTCATTTTCCAGCTGAGAAATCAGACTACCTATATATTTCTTTTAAGCAGATCTCGCATAGTGCTTCATGCACGCACCAATTCCACTTGCACGCACTTTCCCCTCAATTTTCCAGACAAATTAAACGAACCAAGCCTTGACTCGACCTGGCAAAAACCTCGAACTGCATTCGCTCGTTTACTTGCCTGCGGCAGCTAGAGCATTCTACGGTTCTCCGCAAGCGCGTATAATTTCTAGAAATTCGTGGAATCGTTTACTCTCAGTAGAGGCAGCTAGAAAGCAGGCGTTGCCGTTGTTATTTCACGCATGGCGGGAAATGTTCAATCAATGTCAACGTGTCGCGCGATACGCATGCAAATGGAAAGCACCCTTTTTTTCAGGGATCCGTGGCGGACGGCAACCCCGGCGCTCCTGTGATCCTAGGACTCCGTTCTCCGCTCCCCCGCGGCGGGGAATTCTCTCGCCCCCGGGGTTAGGCGCATTAAGCGAAACGAGTAATCGGGGTGCGCGCTATGTATCATTTGCCCTTCAGAATGTTTTGTTCCAACGAGATTTTTGGGGTGTCTGCCCTCGCGCCGCGCCAACGCCGGCGATACACCCTCTCTTTTTAATGCCAACAGAGCGAATATCAATTATTTCCAGAAAGAGGACCGCTGCGCGAGAAATAAAAGAGAGGGAAAATCGCTTTTCGTGCACGGGCTAATAGAGGGAAAAAGTGGAATATTTCTCGAGAGTGGTGTACGAAATATCGATATTGGAAATGGCGTAATGGATGTGGGCAGGTGCTCTGCGAGTGTTGGTTGCGTTTTAGTTGTATCAAACATTTTAGAATACTTTCCGCGTCTGTTACGTTTCTTTTGTCTCTGGGCGCTTTAGTTGCCTAGGAACGGAGGAGAATTATTGATTTTATCATTTGAATGGTAAATTGCAGAGAAAGGCAATGGTAATAGCTGAGGAAGAGGTAAGTACACGTCAGATTACAGACCCCGGGGCCCCTTGTGGCTGCGGAATTTCTGCAATTAGCCATTAGTTAATGTGATTCAGATGCTCGCAAATCTCTGGCACGGCGAAATTTTCCTGACTACGGTACCAATGGTCAGACTCGCCGGAGGGGTGGTTGAGGGGTAGTTTCTAACAACCGGAGGGTGTGCAATGCATCATTGCGATGGCTGGAATGCGTGTTGTACCCTGGCGCTGTCGCCTACGCCGCCATTACAAGAGTTTTCGCGTAGCCAGTCCCCAAAAGCACCGTCTGCACTTTGTTGCAAAATTGTTCCGCCATTGTTCGCCAAACTGCCCCCCCCCCCCTAAAATTTATGGCCGTTCGAATTGCTAAATGGCTCTCTACCGATCGTTAGCGAATCCTTTGCATCCCTTTCATGTCTTATAATATTACAAGTAGGTACATCGGGGACCAGATACTACCAGCTTTTGTAAAAAAAAAAAAAAATGGAAACTTGACACTCAACACTTTTAAACACACATTTATGTATAAAGAACAAAGTTATGTGAAGTTCAGTGAACTCTTCTATCACAATTCTATCGCCGTCGTAAAAATATGTTTAATTACAAAAGTTCGCCAGCAAAGGGGAGTATAAAATAATTCTTCGCACAAAAGAGCCATGAAACAATACAGTGCTACATAATCCTCTGCTACCCTCACCGGTAACTAACCCTCCCCTAAATCTAATCAACGAGTGTTTCTCAAGAAAGTAGTTACAAAATCGTAAGAAAACACGAATTCTAACGCCCCCCTGCATTTTATCGCTCCCGGAACGTCTTGTCGTCACAGGCTCCCTCCGAAATACCCGCGGTGCGAACGTGTCGCGAATTAAAACATGTTTCATTAATCCCCGGCAGCGTCGCGGCTCTCCTTCGCGAGCCTTCTTCGCGCGTGAATATTAAATTGTTTACGCACCGGTCTGCATCGCGAATCGACGTCGTTATATATTCTTTCCTTTTTCACCCCCTCCTTTTTTTTCGCCCTCCCACCTCGACCGCAGAGAAACGAGAGCGGAATAGGTCGATCGATGGGGGATGATTCTGTGCAACGAGGGGTGCAGAATTTTCATGCCCGAACGAGCGAGAGCCCCCCCATCGTTCGTAGACGAGACACGCGGGGTTGTGCGCCCCCCTTGCTGCCTCGCCACCCCCTCGCCCACGCTGCACAGGCCTCTCTATAGTTTATGTATAGCCGGCAGCTAAGGCTAAAAGGGATGTCGGCACAGAAACCACCGCGTTGCTGACTTTGTCGCTGGTGACGTTGCTCCTGGACTGATACCACCGCTCGTTCATCCTTGCGTCACATCCGGAAAATCGTTGGCCCCGATTAAAAAGTGGATCGCTGAACCTTTCCACTTGCCTCCTTCGTTTTCACCCGGCTGTTCTACGCCACGCGATTACTGCTGCCAGAGGCCTGGCTTTGTGCGGTCGATCTATGGATCTTTGCGCCCCTTCGCGTGCTTGTATTGACCATCGAGCAGCCGATCGTAAATAGTTAGATAGAATTACGACAGAATTTTTATTATACGTACTTTGGAACTAGCTTATACTGAATATCATCTAATAATGCTTATGGTATATAGAGGCAGGGATAATTATGTTATATCGGTAAGGGGGAGGGGGCAGTACGGGCAAATTGTATAAGTTGTCAAAGTAGACTCTGCTGCACTCAACCGTAAACATGGGTCAAAACTGAACCGCCATCGGGTGGGCGAGGGTTGACAGTTGAAAGGTGGGAGTCAAGGGCTAGGATTATGGGAGATGATTAGGTAGGTGTCCTTGGGTAGTCGGCTAATGCAGAATTGTTTGGGTAACTTTTGTGATTTTGAAAATTTGGCATTTTCAGGGTATGAATTTTGGTACTGAAGTTCTGTTGTAAATAAGCTTCGTGAAGGCAGTGGCTGATTTAACTGGCGGTCGGTGAGCAGTTGCTGTCTGGGCCCCAACACAGAAGCCTCTCCAGTATATTTTTTTCTGTTCTACTACACTTAGCCCGTTTTTAGTAAACTACTTCTTCATTTTCCCGAAAAAGATGGGCCCCCAGAATGTTTGCCACGAATCGCGAAGGAATCGTGAAGATTCGTGTATTTCTGGAGTAATCAGATGATAATGATAATAAAATTGTATAGATTTGAGTCTAATTCTTAGTGGAAATAAGTGCAGTAGGAATAACTCGAAAATGTAGAATAAACGTTTTGGAATGAATCCATAAGAGCTTGGCTACACGAACAGAAGCTTTTATTATATATAAAAATACGTTCCACGAGAAATCAGGGTCAGTCGTAGAAATGTGAAATAAAAACTTGCCATTTACAGCGTCGATAGCTATTCTAACGAGCACTGCTATACCTGTGGTCCAATATCTTTTGTTCATTCTTCTATTCAACCTATTGAACGTTTTATCGTACATATGCATATGTGTACATACATGTATATATAACACAAGGACAGACTACAATAACCTGTCCTTTATGGCCGCTATTAGAATTGATATAATATGAAATTGATGTTTCATTAATTACATTTGTGGCTCCTAGACAATCGTTCAGATTGGTCCCTTGGATGTTAAGGAACCACTGAATCCCATTGAGGATTTAATTACTTTGAGACGTAGTAGATTTTCATGGATAGCTTCATTTTCTGCTTGACCTAATAGATTTGCTCTGATTATTCCCCAAAGAAAATGCAATGATGGCCTTTTTCTTCAATGTGGAATTCCTTCTTTCCTTCCTTCTAAAACTAATTTTTCTACAATTTTATGTATGAATCTTCACGCAAGCTTGATTCTTATTCTCTTAACGAGTAACTGATTTCAAAGGTACTTTCCACTTCAAATTGATTCGTGAGATTAGACAAAATTATTCTGAAATTAAATGAAAATTACTCTTTCTACCGAGGACGCTTTATTTTTTTCTTTAAGTTTTACAAATTCTATCCAAGCGAACTTTATAAAATAAAAACCTCGTAGTTGATCTATCAGATTTTCCTCAAATTATTCATCTTCAGTGGAACAGTGTCAAATGCATGGTCAGAAATAGGAAAGATTGTTAAGATATTCTGGTTCATTAGCAGACCGATGCGCTCAGTAGGCTTACATTTACATACTCATAATTTACCCCAAGTTGCAGCAACGTTAGCCTTAATTAATGGCTACTGGCGAAATGGGAACAAATGGCTGAGTGTGCGGGGGTGGTTAAATTTAGACGTAATTCACCGTTGCCTCGGGAGGAGCGATCAGTGCTGGAGGGCTTAAGAAGTTCGTAAATAAACGTCACGTCCGCATTGCGAAGGGTGAGCGCTACCCTGGAATGTTTCCAGTTTCAAATGAAAGCACCCCATCAAAATTGAGGAATCCCCGTCGCGCTTGCTAAGATCGAATGATCCAAGGGGGGCTCCTCGAGCGAGACGTCGAGCAACGAGATCTTTTTTAATAACGCCGGAGCTTCTGGAATTTCCTTATCGCGAATGCAACTTCCTCTGGTCGTCTACAGTTCATGAAATATGTACTCTGCCAGAGTGAAGTTAATCGCTCCGCATCGAAGCAAAAATCAGTGAAATCTAAAATAAAAGAACAGGGACTCCACATGAATTGCATGTGCAAAAATATATAACAACGAATATACCTACGAGTAAAATATATTCTTTCTGTTTGTTCGCAACAGCATTCGATGTACAATACAGTTACAAAATCCCTTTGCAAACAGGATGCACAATTACTCGTGCAAACAATATTTAATCACGTGGAAAATATTCATGTAAAGCGGTTTCAGTAGTAATCGATAGATCCCTATGGAAATACTCGTTTCAGTATGGTAAAAAAGTTCAAGCAATCTTTTTGTATTACTACGAATAGATATTCTTTGAAACACTGGTGACAGCTTTTTAAATCCATTAAATAATTTTTATCATTTATATTGCGTATTATCAACGTTACACATCGTAATATTCTGTGAGGAAAATTGTTCTCTCAGAAACTGCACCCCATTGAAATTCTCAGGTGCACCCTGTGTTTCCAAAGCTTCGAACAGAGCAACCAGTACACAAAACAATAATCTACACTTCCTTGTATTTCTCTTTCACTATCAAACTAATCACAACCATCTTTATAACAATATAAAACAAACACTCCAAGCAATGCGAAACAACAAACAGAAGAAAAAAAAAGGTATAAAGTGAGAGACCACTGAAGGTTGATCATCTTTCTAATCGTCGGCTCAGGTACCCCGCAGCAACCCCTCTGCAATATCCACGTCGAAAATACCCCATCGCGTTGCTTAAGCAATCCTTTTCCCCCATGTTGATCCCTGTTGCGCCGCGGCCAGCTTTCTAGAGCATTCCTTGGTGCCAGGGCGCGCAGCGTCGGAGGGTGAAGCGTGCTCGGGAGGGACTGGGTCTTGGCGAGGGTGGGCATCCCACCCCACGAGCGTGCTCCCCATTATCATATGTCGACGGTATCATCAGCATCCGATAGGTTAGGCTGTGGGCAAGTGCAAGCTGACATTTTAATACCCACGGCCTGCTGGCTAGGGGATTCCAGCGGCCCTAGCGCGTCCTCCATAGAATCCCACCCCTGCGACGACCTGGATTTTTCATCGTCGTTGTCCCTCGTGATTAAAAGCGTCACGGGGCCTGTGTGCACGGATAGGTGTCTCCGCGTAGGTGGTGTGCGCCTGTACCGTCGGCCTCTCTTCCATTAACTTCGATTCTCATCGAAGCGAGCATCAAACGCGGCGCCGAACCGATGAAGCGGCGCGATTCGATAAAGCGAGGATTCTCTAGCCCTTCTCTTCTTGCCTAGCTTCTTTTCTTACTCACCTCCGCCCTCTCTATTCCTTCGATGCTCGGATGTATCCGTCGAGTGGTGGGTTGGGTCGCTCGATCACAATTTACGCGCATTCTGGTTGATTGTGAGTTTTCTGGGGACACAAGGCAGATTGGCCTTCAAACTGTATTGTGTTGTTTAGAAAAATCGTATGTTGCACTCTCCGGGGCTTGGGAATTCTTTCGAGGGGTGCTATTCCCCGGAAACATGTCCTCAAGAGGCTGACTTAGTGCTGAAGCTGTTTAAGAAGATTCCAGTTGCATAATGGAACTCGCAGTCCCTCGATATTCTATTTTTCTATTAGTTTACACTTTGAGTGACGTCAGCGTGTTTTCGCATTCATATTTCCTGGATAGCGCCGGAAGTATTGCCCGAGTGTCCACATGCTACCAGTTGCGCAAATGTTAAGACATTTCTCAAAATCTTGCGCCACTTGTGAGTGGAGTTTTAGAGAAGTTAATTGTACCAGTAGTTCTCTTCAAGTATAAAAAATGGCAAGTTGTTCTAGGAACAGCGCAGATCGAAGTATTTAGACATAGAAATTTTTAAACGTTCTCTTCTCAACACTTATATCGAGTGGTGTAGAATTCGAATTTCGTAGACCGAGCTTCCGGCTGTCGATCTCATGAAAACGGAGGGTGTAGCACTGTGAAAGCTATGACCCCAATTGCGAGCCTTCCTCTACAAATCTCTGCCACGTTTCGACGTCTTTCACGCGCTCCTCGAAGCAGGAAGCGATAAAACGCAGAATGCTAGTAAAATACGAGGCCCGGAGTGTTTTTAATGTACACTCGGGATGAACCGCGAAGTTCGTATCGTTTGCGTCCGGTATTCCGCAGGGCAGCTACCGCACGCTTTGCCGTATGTCAATATTTCGTATAAGGCACCCTTTGATGGTTTGTACCTGGTATTTTTCGGGATGCAATAGTTCGTCGCAGCTTTCGTGTCTCTTATCTATGATGGCACAGTCCGCCTTTCGTCTGGGGAAGATATCTGGAGCAGAGACGTGTCAGAAAATTGTGGTTCACTACTTCGAACGTTATTTTCGTGGCATCTAGTTGCTGGTCGTCTTGACAGCACTGTTCGCCGGGGGATACACTGTCGAGTAAAATAAAATACCCCTCTGTTCTTTCACGGAGGAGGAAGAGATTTGTAATTGCAATGAAGACGTTAAGACATTTCGAGTTTTATGTAGTCTTATATTCTAAACTCCATTTGTTCCAAGATTTTGGTAAAAGATTCCATGTCCTACCTGTACTTTTATCTTACTGAAGTGCCTCAACTTGTATCTGTTACATTATCTCTAAAAAAAATTTAAATTTCACTTATTCCGATGGCTTAATATTAGACTAGATGGAAGTTGGAGTACCTCAGCTAAAAATCGAACGATGGTCACCGTTTTCATCCCTTAAAGTCAGCTGGGAACACCCGTAAAAATGGATATAAAAGTTCTCTAAATATCTCAAGAGGTACACGCTATATGTTGCTATATGTAATGTTTCTTACGAATGTTATGATGGAGGCTGGAGTGGTTTAATCCCAGTATTGGGATTTTAATAAGGCCAGCCTATATTCCGGGGCTAATGGTGGATCGATAAAGCTCAAATCCACGAAAATAAGCTTCCTTGGCAGCCTCACGTTTCCACCCACCCTTCTGCGATCTTTTCCACCCTTCGTATTTACTGTCAGCGGAGGATGCCCTGCGGACATTCCATCTAACTCGCCTGTTCTTCGAGTATCACGCGCGCTCCGTAAATACGCTTCAAGCTTACGATCAAGTATTCTATTCTCTCTAACATCGAGAAATCGGCTTATCGTGTAAAGGGGTGAACGTAGTTTGTATCGTAAATGAGCATTAAGTACCTTGGAAAACAGTTGCTTGCAATATATGTATTACCGTGCTGAAATTCAAGTGCTTTAGCCTTAAGCGGGGAATCCACCTAAAAGCTAAAAAATTAGCTGTGCTGTTTTTTTTTATCTTTTATACCACAACCAGACATAGCATAGCACAGCTGAGTTTAGCTTCCACCTGGATCTTCGGTTTTATTCTTAAGATATTACGAAGTACGTCAACAAAAATGCTCCCTCAAGTATACTAATCATTACCATTTATAGTAGTACCTATAAATAACAGTTTACCGTGAGATGGAAGGTTGAAACGTGTTTCTTGAAATATTCAGTTCAAACTCCTTGAAATGCGCATTTTACGCGGCTCTGATCGCCGATCAAAGCCATGAAAATCCAATTCTTCTGATTTTCCAATTCATATCGACGGCGAATGAAATATTCAATAACGAACATTAAAACGGCTGATGCGGAAATAGAAAGCATAGTTAACGGTAATGGCACAATCGATATCGTTGCAATATTATCTCCTCCGTGCAGTTCGTAAATGAAAAATGATAATGCTGCCCAAAATTATCATCATCGTTATTATTCTTCAATATAAAGTAGGCGCTATTTATATAAATCCAAGAAAATTAAAAAATTTCTGCATCAGCCTAATCGGGTAACCTAAATACCGCAAACGCTGCTCGCCTTTTGTTTGCGAATAATTTTGGCGAAAGACGCAAGTTTTCTAGGACTGTTTCACCCGGTAGTTAACAATTGCTCGAAAACCGTGTTTCGTAGGTGGCTGGTCTTTGGTCGATTTATTATTTTATGCGTTCATCCGCGTGTAGACGGATAATATTCTTTTTCTGCCTCGTCGTCACGCATCGCTTCGCGATTTTTATTCATCGATTCGAAAAACTCGGCAGCCGCTTTGAGCGACGCCGTGAAATCCTATCGAGGGCCGACGGGAAAAAAATGGAAAACGGATGCCGTTTCCTCCTCGTCGAATGCGCGAAAAAAATTTTATCGCGCACTGATTGTTTCTGGCACACCGTGTTGAGCACCGACGAGACTGGTCGATTTGGGAAATAGGAAAACGAGTCGGCTAACTTTCCCGATCGTCGTTTATCAAGCAGTCGAAAAAAATATTGGTCAAACTGCGACGACAATTTTATGCATGTGCTTACAAGTTTATTCGAGTGATAAGAATTCTATAATCCCTGAAAATTTTTACTTTTTGGTGGAGAAAATATATCCTGCGAACGTTACCACAATTCCATTGTATCCTTTTGCTGATTATCGTATTATATTACGAGAATGATGTAATAATACAGTGGAACCAGCTGGAATGTTTTAAGTAACACAGAAGTCCTACAGAAGTCCTACAGAAGTTATTAACTTGGGAATAATATCTATACAGAATTATTATTATTATTATTATTATTATAATTACTACTAAATTAAACGGTTGTAAATTGCTCGTAATGAAGTGCAATTCATTCAAACTTCACACTTCACATCTCCCCCAAGTGTAGCGAACTTGCAAACCGAAATTCAGCGCGCGGCCAAAAAACCAACAAAGTTGCAAACGATACAAATTTTTCGAAACGATGTTGCAAATGGAATTTGTATGCTAGGGAATCAAAATTCTGGTTTGTATCTTTGTTTTTTTTTTCGGGAGAATCCTAGTTTGTCATTTGCAACTGTGCTGCATTTTAGTAAGAATATTGCAGTTTTACCGGCTTTTCTGGTTTCGGTATTTGATTTTAATATTAACATCGAGGGCGCGACGAAACCATCGAGTTTTCGTCAAGGCGAAATTTCAGTTCACGCGACAGAAATTCCCATAAGACGTTAGGTTTACCTTAAGCTTCGTGTGTGCTCCAGACAAGCGTGTGATAAGCGTGATAATAGTGATAGCATCTCATTGACGAAGTACGACACCTGGCGTTGAAGGTAGACACGTCTTCCTGGCATTATGGCCGATAAAGTAGAAGAAGTTTCTTATCGACGATTACAGCGCGCACTACCGATAAAAAAGAATGGATTGATTAATAGGAGGCAATTACAAAAGGATTGCGTTGTCTCCGCGAGATGAATAATTTAAAAGCACAATAGTTTGTGGAGGATAGCGGTATTAAAAAGCTAACGAGTTAGCTGTTTCCCCACGAAAATAAAAAAGAAAGTTCTCACGGTTACCCGGCGCGAAATTAAAACTCATCCGAGGAATGAATGCAGCGCTTTTGTAAAATAATTTCCAGTTCCTTTGTTCCACCTTTTTTCCGTTAACCGCTCGTTGTGTCGCCGAGTGGCAATTCGCGCAAGTATCGCCATTTTTAAATGCAATCCCCTGAATGATTTTTTGTTTTACACAGAAACATTTAAACAGCAATAAGGAGAGTTAGAAATCCCCCCCATAAACATGACTCATGTATGAAAGAAGCTAATTCCCTTTAATTCACGAAAAAAGTTCTCACGCAAAGATTGTGAAATCATCTTTGCTAATTCCAATTGTACTCTCGTATTTAGCTTCTTTCATACACGAGTCATGTTTTTGGGGGGGATTGCAAGTTACAGAAATTCTTATATCCGACTAGAGTATTTGACAATCGCAGCTATCGGCTCGGTTCTCACCGATTACCAGGTCTCACCGCGAGGAGGTTGCTGCGTTTCGAGACCCGTAGGGAGATAGATGGAATCAAAGTTCCATCGATCTCCCTTTACATTAAGCCAACTAAACCAAAGAGATGGATGGAAACAAAGTTCCATCGGTCTCTTTGGTTTAGATGTAGAATCTAGGGAACTGCCAAGCAATCACGCGATTAAAAGAAATTCAGGAAAGAAGGAAAGACTACCGGTGAGCATGAAAGCAGTATAGTGTGGCGCAATTCCTACCACCCTGCTCTCCGAGTCGAAAGGGAAAAGCGCTCGGCGCCTCCCAGACGATTCCTGTTGCTCCGATGCGACTCGTCAGGAGCAAACACTTGACCTGACTCAAGCCGTCCAACACGGAGATTGGGTAATCGGACTGGGTGACTTACGCAGGCAGTGTACCAAAAAGTACACCCCCTACGCCCGAAACTTTTCCCTTTCGACAAGAACACCAGGGGATGAAACTGATCCACCCATACCGATTCCATGCTCAGTCGCTTGCTCCCGAAAACGGAACCAGCGGCGACCTCCTCATCGGAGATGAGGAGCCAACAAAAGAGCAACAAAGTTAATGATTTAGTGACTACTTCGCAATTTTACATGGGGCCTTAAATACTTCATGCTATAATAAATTCACCTACGCTTCCTTAGATATCTTCTTCCACTATCACTTTGCACCAACACTTTTCACTACCACTTTTCTTTTTAAATATATTATTTTATTAACTCTCTTCCCCGCGAACGGATGAACCTGGAAACCGAAACAATCAAGTACGTTGTGGTATCAATGGTGTGGTCAGCCTGGAAGGAAACTAAGAAAAAACGTAATTAGTTGGTGCCGATCGAGATAATTTCGACTAATAACAGAGCACGCACGAGCATGCAAAACCATCGTAGAGATACACGAAGAAGAGCATGGAATGACGATACATCGACGAGACGCGCGATAGAGTGACAAAAGTCATACAAAGCCATCGAAGAAATCCATGAAAAGAAATAAATCATGAAAACCCATCGAAGTAATCCATGAAATAGAATGAATTATGTAAACCCATCGTAGAGATACGTACATCAAAGAGAGCAGGGAAAGGAAACACATCAGTGATATGCGTGCCAGGGAAGAAGTCTTGCAAAATCATCGAAGAGATCCATGAAAAGAAATAAATCTTGCCAAACCATCGAAGAAATGCACGAAGTAGAATAAATCATGCAAAACCATCGTTGAGATACATGAAGGAGAGCAGGGAATGTAGACCCACCGAAGAGATGCACGAAAGAGTAACAGAAATCATGAAAACCCATCGAAGAAATGCATGAAATAAAATAAATCATGTAAATCCATCGAAGAAATGCATGAAATAGGACAGATCATGCAAACCCATCGAAGAAATACACGAAATAGAACGACTTGTTCAAAAATCCTGGAAGGAATGCATGAAATCGGACACATGATGAAAATCAATCGAAGAAAACAATTAGATAGAGAGGGAAATCAGTTCTGACTTTGGCAGAATAATAAAATTTTAAATGGCTTAACGAACCCCAAAATTTCATCGGCACCAACCGAATAAGGTAACCCAGGCCAGGGGGGCGAGGGGCCGCAGGAAGAACCAAGGTTGAAACCCTCACCAGGTCTCCAGCATGTCCAGCAAGTCCAGTAGGTCCCAATGGTCCAGGGGGCTCGGGAGCTCCGGGGGTGGAGGAAGGACCAGGGTTGAATCCCTGACCAGGTCTCCAGCAAGTCCCAATGGTCCAGGGGGCTCGGGAGCTCCGGGGGTGGAGGAAGGACCAGGTCACCAGCCAGTCCAGGAAGTCCAGAAGGTCCAGGTGGCTCGGCAGCTCCAGGGTTCCCGGAGGTCCTTCAAGTCCGGAGGACCGACGACGACTGAGTACATGAAGATCTGTGAGCTCCTTATGTAGACTTCGAGGAATGATGTCCCCCGATCAAAACAAGGTCGACGGTTAGTTACAATTGCGAAATCCACCGAATTCTTTGGCAAAAATGGATTTTCTGCTAACATATCCATTCCAGTGGCTATTGCAATGACAAATAATGTTAACAACATTTACACTAACCGCCCAGTATAATTTATTATTAATTATGATCGATAGAACTCGAGATATCGAGCAATTAGTAACATTTGCTCTTGGATTTGCAAATGATTTTCTACGCCGAATGATTTCTCTTTTATTCTCATTGCCAGTGTTTAATCGTTCGATACATTAATGTTAATGCTTATACATATTACATAGTATTATATATAATGTATAACCCCCCCATAAACATGACTCATGTATGAAAGAAGCTAATTCCTTTTAATTCACGAAAAAAGTTCTCGCGCAAAGATTGTGAAATCAACTTTGCTAATTCCAATTGTATTCTCGTTCTCCGTTCGAACACTGATTCCTCTGTCACTTTTTATACTTGACATTCCTTTATTGGCCACAAATCAATTCAGTGCTCGGGGGACATCGTTTCTCAAAGGCTAGATTATTTTATTCTTTTACTTCGTTCCGTAAATAAATAACAGTTGCAACAAATTCAACATCTTCCAAAACCTTCGTCTAATACTTAGCATACTGTTAAAAATTCAGGCATAATTCGAAATAAAATTTCTCTCTGCCTCCCATGTCGCTGGTGCACTTGTCCCTAAATCGAAACGCTCTGCGCGGCTCAGTATCGATTGCACTTCACTTGCATCGCGAGTGCAATGTGCATGCACGTAATACCCCGATAGAAGGTAGCGATCGACAGGTCGAATTCGATATCCAAGGCCGCCCGGTAGGATTCCTTTATTCTTTCTCCGCTTTTTTTTCCGTCATTCTTTGCGCGCCGGTGTCACGTGTCGCGGGGTTTTGCAAATCCCCGTTCGTATGCGGGGACAACAAGAAACACGCGCACCGATACGCATACGCTTTTCTTGCCACCCACATTAAGTCCCTGTAGCGCCGATTAAATCGGTCGGCGAAAGCCGCTTACGCATGCCACGCAGGCTCGGCTTGATCTACGACGACCAGTGCCACCCGAGCTTTCTTTTTGTCATTCTTTCTCCTCCATCCCCCTCGTTCGCGTTACGCGTATCATCGGTGATCGCCAGACGCTAAAAATGCACTTTCTAAGCGGGTTGCCACGATATTATTCACCCCGGGCTTTTTTCCTCGATGCTGTTTCAGTTTCAGTGGACTTCTGGACGTAGGAGCGAAACGAAGTGTCAGCTTCGAGTGGGAATAGTGCATAGAATAGCGGAAACGGTGAAATGGGTGGTTGATAATTTTTTAGTCTCTGTGCTCGCCAGAAAATATCGGCGTGAAAACATGCCGACGCCACTAGAAGTGCCAATAAAATTGCATGTGAAATGGGGTAGTCCAGTGAAATAAAGTAATTCAAATGCTAATTTCTGCATTAGAAAATTGTACATAGTTGTTGGAGAGGGAGTAGTGGAAGGATGCAGTGGTGTGGCTAGGATTTTATTCAAGGAGAGGCAATATTTCATTCAGTGAGGGTGCAATAAATAGTGAAACCGAATTTTCAATTTACGTACGTGGTTAGGAATTAATATAACCGGGATCGTGTGATGCGAAATTACTTCACAATTTAAGTAATTTTTATTTCGTAATAAATTAAATTAATTTCAGGCAAACGAATAATTTATTACTTGTTTCTGTGCCTTTTCGCTAAGCCCATGGAAGGACGTCTTTTATCGCAAGTTCTTATTGCACAATTATTATTATATATTCAGAGATCTAAACGAGCTGATACTGTATTTAATACTTCATCTCACGTAGGCCTGCTTAAATCACAGACACCTTATCGATAATCGTTGCTACCATCTGACTTGCAGAGATGCAGAGGGTTGAGAACGGTGTGTCTTCCCCGACCAATTGGAGCCTAACGATCTCACGAATACCGTTTTCCACGTTTCCCTGGAAAAACTCCTCTCCGAAATATTTATCGGGAAACGGTGTTCGCGCGTCGACTCGCGAATGTCAAGTGGCTCAGCTTCGATTCCCAGTTAAATCGAAACTTTCGACGTTTCGACTCTCCTCCCCCATAATACTCCTGCTCCCGCGGTATCAGCCGTCCGCCATTATGGTTACAATTATTACCAACGACGGGAACGGTACTCGATTCGCTGTCGCAATTGAGAAGTTCCTCTTCGGAGTTTCTTTCTGGTCCCTCCGAGGTCTTCTCCCCTCGCTCGAGTCCCTCGGAAGTTCCTCGCCGTCTGCGAGCCACCATCCCCGTTTTTATTCACCCCCGTTCTGTTTCTGCATTTTTCCCCCCTTCGTCAGAGGGAATTATTGAATGCCGCGGGTGCGTCGCGTCGGATAAAGAAGTTCGAAAGGGCCGCGGGTTCTTAGGCTGGGGACGTTTAAAGATAGAGGAAACGCATCATGCGCCAACTTTTTCGTCCCCCTTTGTACCGTTGCGAGGGCTGTGGAACTCGAAGTGTTACTTTTGGTCCTGCAAGGGGGTCGATAAAGCTCCACCACACCGAGATCTACGTGTCTGAAGCGAAGAAAATTCAAAATCCCATTTATTAAAAAGAAAACGAATCGTGAAGGAACTTTTTCACCCCCTTCTGCTCCGTTGCAAGGGCTAAGGAACACGGAGTGTTACTTTTATATCGCGCGATGAGGTTAATAAAGCTTCACCACGTCCAGATCTACGTGCATGAAGCGAAGAAAAATCAAAATCCCATTTGTTAAAAAGATAACGAATCGTGAAGCAACTTTTTCACCCCTTTCTGTTCCGTTCCAAGGGCTAAGGAACTCGGAGTGTTGCTTTTAGTCGCGTGATGGGATCGATGACTCTCCTTCACCACGTCAAGATCGATGCGATTACAGGGAAGAAAGCTGAAAAGAAAAGAAGACGTATCGTGGACCGACTTTTTCATCCCCCTCTGCCCCGTTGCGAATCTCCAGAAACCCTCAGCGTCACTGTCGGTCGTATGGCAGCGTCGACATCGAGATTGATGCGTATCCAGGGAAGAAGCTTCGAAATTCCAGCTGCGGAGGGGAAGACGCGTCGTGGACCAACTTTTTCACCCCTTCTGTCCCCTTTCAAGGGCTGAGAACAGGGACTGTGGCTGAGGGACTCTCGTTGCCGCAGTTGGTCGCGCGGCAGGGTCGATAATGCTCCTCCGCCGCGTCGGGATTGATGCGTGTCGGTGGAAGAAAATTCGAAAATCCAGCCGCGGGAAAGAAGGAGACGCCCATCGATCCGCGGTCGTCTGATTGCATAGCCGGGGCATTGTTTGTTCATTAAATATTCATAGCTGTAAATTCGACAGATTTGATTTGTCCGGTTGCACTCGCGCATGAATATTCAACGAGCTGAAAGAGAAGGACTGCCAAGATACTTTCCCGATTAAAAGTTCAGGTGTGCCCGTGATACCCTCGAATCGCGACAGTATGTTCATTAACGATATATGCTAATTGTGGATTTTTCCCGCGGAACGGTAAGTGGTCTCCGTGGACACGGGATGGAGACGGGAAATGTTCGGTCGAAAGTTTCAATGGACGTGGCTCGACGACAAATTTTTCCACGTTCTTCGCGTAACGGTGGATTCATTGATACAGAAATTGTCCGTTTAATATGCGCGGTGGGCTGCTGCCGCGGGGTTAGGGAATTAATAAAACGCGAAGAATGTAGGGAATTTTAATTCTTTCACAGGCACGCTTGTGCGCGTAAACCATCGCTTTCGAAAAACCGGAGTGTATAGAGGTTTTGCACAGTTTGCTTCACGTTCTCTGCTGAATTTTAAATCCTTTACATAGCCACCGATCAGGGAGTAATACTTGATTTTCAATTTGTACATCCACTTCTTATCTTTGATAAAGCAAAACTCCCTCGCAACCATTATAACACATAATTCGGTCAGTCTCAATGATTTGTTAACTAACTACATTCGCAAGTACCAAAAATAATTTCCCCCATTCCCAAAGTGTCAATTCCAAGTTACGTCACACTGTTCCTAGCCATGCTTGAAGTGAAATTGTTTCAAGTTACTCAGAACGCACGAGGATATTAAGTTTCTAAGACTTGCTCGAATTACTTAAGCCAATTCAACTTTCTCGACCTGCTGTAACCGCTGTTCTAATAATCATATCGATTGCATGCAATGAAATAAATTCCGTAACATTCGCAATGTTACTCATCTGACAATCGCGTAGAACTACAACACTCAACCAATGCATCGCATAGTTCGCGATCGAAAGCAAATATCCCAGAACAAAAATAGAAAGGGAGGGACTTCCTTTTTAGATTTTTATAAATTCCATAGCTCATCTTGATACGTACTCGACGTTTGACGTCACTCTATCTTGTTACGGAGCCCGCGCGAACCTCGATAAAAAAATCATGGCGTTTGGCAGTAGAGGAGGCCAGAAGTCGACAGACCGAGAAACATTGGGTTGCCATATGCGCGAGGCATAAACCCACTGACTCCGCGGCACGCTCTTCTTTTTATTGGTTGGCGGAGTAACGGGTGACGGGAATAATAACGGCGTATACAGTGGTTTTCGAGGCCGACTGGACTAGAGTTCTACCACCGTCCTTGCCCCCTCCGTTACAACGCGTCGCGGTCCACCTTGGTGAACGCGCCAGGGCTTCCCCGGGTGAACGAGGCCTGCAGCTGATGCACCTGTGCATCACACGCGAGATTGCGCGTTACGAAGGCGCGAGGGTGCACGCGATAGGAGTACGTTCCCTGGTAATTGGGCCCTCCCGCCAATTAGAAAGACACGGAGAAAGTTTACGGGGCAATCCACGCGAGCGTGGAATATATCATTAGCGTTGATTCTGCTCACCCCCGTTGTTGGGTTTTTAGACCGTCCGCGGGGCAGGTTTGTTTGAGGTGGCTCAGCCGTCTGCATACGATGTTACAGAGCAAATGTTGGCGAGCTGAAACTTTAAATTAGAACGGCTTCAGATTATGGGAGCTGTGTTACTTAGGTTGCATTATATTTAAATATGTGTTACCTGATTCTTGACGATGGCAAGGGTGAATTTTACGTATTACTAAATGATGATATAGGATTTTGGAAAAAGGTATCTTGCATACACTGTATACATAGATAAATGGTATATCAAATGTTGTAGCAAAAAGAGAGTTCGTCTATCACTGGGGGGTTGAATAAACTTGATAAAAGAATACAATTAACCCCAACGTAATCCTTCCAGTTTACAAAGTAGAGATCCCATTTAATTGAAATAGCCACTACTTCTGTATCATTCATACTTGTACTTCCCACAACCCACATGGCATCGTTTAGCAATTCACAATGAAAGCAACTAATTTTAATAGTCCTCCCTTATAAAATACAACAAGCAGCTAGCATCAAATTTTTCTCCTCGAACGATACAAGAACATTTGTAGCCTCTTTCCTACACATTTTTCCAATGTCCCTCCATTGTAACATCCGAAGGGCAATCCAATTAGTGGTGAATGAAAATCTTCTCTGATAGTTACGCCACGGAATGGGAATTGTTTCGTGAAAGAGAGACACGTAATAGCACACGCTGAAGGTAAAAGAATCATGGACTCCGCGCTTATTCGCTTCGCTGCCCGTGTAAACGCGGCTAATGCTAGAATCGCAACGCGCCGTCAGTTACATCCGCAATTAATGCACTTTCGTTGGCATCGCGAGCACGCGCCACCGAATTCCATCGTCTTTGCAAAGTATTCCTCCGACGTTGCACGCTTCCATGGGCTATATTGAATTTTCAGATTACTTTCTTTCGTCTCGAGTGTTCGTATCGAAAGGAAGTTTACGACCCTCCTCGTTTCCATCGAGGCTTCTTCCCCCCTGCGTTCTCGTCTAGGCACCCACAATATCGAAATATCGTATCCCCCCCCCCTGAGCTTTGATGAAATACCAGAAACACAGGCGAGCACGATACTACTTAGGTAGCTTCATCGTTTATTAATGATCGTCGTTTCGGTGGAAGACACTGTTCCACGGAACAGCAATATCTCAGGGTATGTTGGAGCAAAAGAAATGAAATCGTAAAGCAATTTTATCCTTTATATATTTGGACCTGCAAACGGAAATAGGTACTAGCATCGCAATATCTCAAGGATATTATTTATTCACTACTATTATCAACGGGAAACCCTTTATTATTCTTCAACTAAGACAAGTCCTCGATTTTCAGTACCTGTAACAGTGATTCCCAACCTGTGGGTCGTGAAGTGTTTTCTAGGGGTTCGCCACGGTTGTTTGTAGCTGATGATTCTTAGCATTTATTTATTTTAATATGATTACATTGCTATATTCTATTTATGATGTAACACTAATTTTTCACAAATGAAAGGAAGGAAATGGAAGGGGGTGCAGGTTATTTGAACATTATAAAAGGGTATCGCGACTCAGAAAAGATTGGGAAACACTGGCCGATGGTCTTCTTTACTTGTCAAACTTTGCATGAGACCAGGTGAATGCACCTTCGCAGAATTCAGTTTAAATTTCGCTTAAAGGATTAAGAGAAAGTCAGTATCCACGTTTGATGACTGCCAGCTGAGGATCTCGCGCTCGTATCCGGTAGCCGAGTCACCGGTGCCAGTCTCTCCATACATCAGTCGCGCAGCACGTTTAGGCATCCTTAAGAGCCGTTTACAAGTGGCGTCGCTCGTCATAAATTACCCGCGGCCACGGTGCCCGTTCCTACGAATGTAAAATCGGTCGAACGGTTCCGCGACGCGCATGGTTTCCCTCTGTCAGCCATGGAAACGAGGAAACACCAGTTACGAGGAGCCGCGAGCAAGGACATAATAAATCCGCGCGGTGGCTCCGACGACTCGAACGCCGCGAAGGAAGGCCGATCCTCGTGTCCCCCTTTATCTTCCTCCGATGCTCTTACCGCTCGATCGGCTGGTGGGTCCCTTTCTTCGGTGCTCTCCGCACGGATGTTCACCGTTAGATGTATTGAAACGCGCGAATCTGCCGAGCGATTTCGAGCGCTAGCCGTGCTGATCTCCTCTTCTTTATTTCCTTCATCGTGCAGCCTCCTTCCTCTCCTCTCGATCCGCTCCTCGTAGCCATTTTCGCGTCCGCCTTATCCGTCCTCGAGCTTGTTCCGAGGCACGGATGCTGTAAGCGTTGGCGGGGCCAAGGCACAGGACTCCGCGGATGAATTGTGGACCCTCGAGGAAATCAACGAAGTTCCTCCTGTCCTCCTTCCGCCAGGATCCTTCCTCTCGACCTCTCTAGCACCAATGAAAGGGTAGCACCTGGGCACTCTCAGCCTGTTCGAGTTTCTACATTGTCCTGTCAGGCGTCGATGTTTTTCGCTCTCTCGCGGACACGTCGATGGCTCGATATCGCGTGCTGGACGTCCCGCGAACTTTGTGCCACATACGTGACTGGAATAATGTGGGTCATTCAATTTGCTGGGAGCTGTGATTTGTTTTCAGAGGCTCGGGGTATTTTACTGTGCATTCTGCTGGTGTGTTTGTAGAAAGTTTTAGAGGTTACAGTGGAGGAACACGTTTTTCTTGGGCGAGTAGAAGGATATTACTGTGGATTGGTGATGGAGATTGTTTATTGAAATAGTGGTAGGATTTTAGATTGATGGAGTCGGCTTATCTTCTTGGAAAGTGATAAATGCTTTCGTTATTTGGTCTAAATTTAAAAGATTCAAAAATACGAAAATGGTACTCAAAAATGCCACTGGAACGCAGTGGGACCCATGTGACCATTTTCTGATTATAAGAAGGTAGGTTAAATCAAATATAGATGTAATATTTTTCTATTTTCATGAACATTACTTGCACCTAAGTTCTTCCATCCTTTTTCAAATCTTCCTACACTATCCTGCAACAAAGATTAAAAAATAAGAAAATGGTACTGAAAAATCACACTGGAACGCAGTGGGCCCCATGTGACCATTTTCTGATTATAAGAAGGTGGGTTAAATCAAATATAGATCCAATATTTTTCTATTTTCGTGAACATTACTTGCACCTATGTTCGTCCATCCTTTTTCAAACCTTCCTACACTATCGTGCAACGTAAGGAGCACCTGTAAACAGAATCAGGCTGCATATGAATGTAGAGAGCGAGCAGGCACACTTATCGATGACACTGTTCGTAGGCATCCGCTCGGCAGAAAGTTGTTTATATGGTATTTTCTGCGGCTTTTCTTGCCAGGCTTGTTAGTGAATGGAACATCCCGATGGCAAAACGATCACGCGCGTCACGTGTTCCCGTTCGCACGCGGAGCCTGACCCAGTGCTTTTAAGGTAGGCCAGCGTCTCACAAGTCAGTGAAATTTAGATCGTTGTCACATAAAACCGCGAGATTTATCACAGTCCAGTGTACCACGGTGTTCCTCCCGCGAAGTAGCTTGGACGTGGACGTTTACCCGCAGCGTGTGAACTGAATCTCGCGATTACTTATGCACAGGCTATTTTTTTTTGTCGAGCAAAATTAGTGGTCGGGTTGGGAAAAATTGAGGGAAAAGTCGTGGAAAATAGAGCAAAGACGCGGATGTTAAAGATAGACAAGGGAAGCTATAAAAATGAAAAAGGACTTTGCTGAACGCAAGGACGGGCCGCTGGAGCTGCTATCTGCCTGGCTCGTCGCTTCGAACGACATATGATTACTTCCCGTAATTTGCAGTTACCATTTATTTAACGCGAATATGTTATAAATGGGGGGGTGCATTACGGGAAGAGGTGTCTTATTACGACAATATGTTCCTCGGCGGATATGATCGCGCGTACGTTCGCCCTGAATTATCCCAGATCACGGCAGGCCGTCGTAAATTTCGCCAACTGCGACTCGTCCCTGCGCTGCCTCCGACGTCCTCGGGTAATAGAATTTGTAAAAGCTGCCCGGTTAGCTGGAATTAGAAAGCGGAATGGCCACTTTTAAACGCGGAATGATACGATCGTGTCGCTGGAACAATGGCACGTTATTATTAGTCATTACTCGTTAATCCTGACATTAACATTAGGTGGCGCGTCGTCAGGAGTATCAACCGTTTCGATCGTTGCTGATTTTCATCGAGAAAACTTTCTTCGATTCTGCGCGGTTGTTTCGCTCGCTAGTGTAGCGTAAAGCCGATTATTTCGATCCAGTCGTGTGAAGAATTGAAAAATTTGAGAGAATAATTCTTATTTCATTCGATTGGAAAATTGATTGAAAAATGGATCACAATTGCGATTCCAGTCTCTTTAAAAAGGCACACGAGTGACGGAACCTTTATTTTGCACATAAAATACCACACAGCTTCATATTTCATCCCCAAATTTCAGAGTTCATTAATCTCCATCCACCAGCTGTCTAACTTCAGCCGCATTAATCGCATCAGTATGCATGTTAATGCTTGCTGCGATAAGTTAAAGTTATTCTTCTCCGAGCACTATCTGTACGACACTGCGGTTACTTATTAATCGTCGTTTCCGAGCTACTTGCTACGCGTACATCCACTCTCTATTTATAAATTTGTGTCATCTGCTACGTCATCCCTTTCATTCTGGTGCAATCACCTTTCTCCTCCATGGTACCACTGGCTCTCCATCCATAGAACAGCAAACAAATAAATAAATCAGACCTGAGTCTTCGTCGCAGAGCACCCCGCAACGGTGGATTAAAAGAAAACTAGGCGAAGCCCCTTGTCAGAAACATTATCTAGGTAACTGGAGGAGAAAATTGCCCCCTTCCACCCGTGCTTCCGCTTTTCCACTGCAACATTATCCGCCGAACGATCTCTGTGCTCGTCGAGAAGCAATCGTCCGATCGACCCGTGGAAATCGACGATCGGCTGCAGCCAGAGCCCTCAATTAGCTCAAATACTCCAGGCTCCGCTCGATCTGGACTATTCGTCGAGTGTTGCGTGTCGCGAGCACTCTACATATTACATAACGCGTGCGCTCGCCCCGGATATCGCGTCGATCTTCACGAGCTGGTTTTTCCACCCTCCGCCGGTTTATTCCTCCTTGCCGTGCCTCGGATCGCGATAAACCCGTTAAAACTTCAAGCCGTCGCGGCGCGAGAGGGTCCCGGGGGCGCGCGGGCCGGGGCCGCGGCGACGGTGGTTGATAATTTGCAGGCTTTACACTTCAATAAATTCGCCTATCTTATCGCATCGTTATGTTTCCCGGCGGCGTGATAGAGCGACGTTCCGCGAGCCAGCCAAGTCGAACGAACGATCGTTCCTCCGCGCTGACAATGAATCCTCATACTCTCTTTAGCTCTCTGTTAATGGCCACCGCCGTCACATCGTGGCAAGTTCAACGATCGAGCACCGTTACTTTTCCTAGCCCCGTCGACCGTGATGGAAACGCTCCGCGTACCGGGGCCAAAGGATTTTTGGCTATTTTCGACTTCAAAGTCCCCCCCTCGGACCCCCCACCCACGATCCCCACCCCGCCGTTTCGTGGACGGGAGGAACGCGCTCGTCTGGCTAATTTCAAATGCTTTATTTTCACGACCGGTTTACGGGCATCGGCTGCTACCCGCTAACTGTATAAGTTAGGAGTGGCCGATAGACTCGCGCAGACGTCTCTATCCGGCACACAGCTAACAGCACCTACGTACTGCCGCGGACAGAACGAACGGATCCTTCGATTGTCCCTATTGTAATGGACGAGGTGGTGCATCCACCGCAGGGACGTGTTAATTCGACGAAGAACAGTGCGCGGAATCCAACGAATTTTCGCAGTTTCGAGGATTTTCATGGCAGCTTTCGAGGGTCGGCTTTCGATCAGGCGTTGCTGGGGGAGAAGGGATGTGAATCTGCGGAAGGAGATGAGAAATTGTTTTACAGGTTTTTCCTGGGGGATCTTTGGGGAATTTTGATTTTTCAAGCGTGGTTGGAAGTACGAACATTTGTGAGCAAAGTCGTTTGGTATAAAATTAGTTATTGTCTGTTTAGATTAGAATTGTGAGCTCTGCTTTTTTCAGATTCGTTTAAGCAGTCCTTGTACTGGTTTTAATCACTCCATCCACGTCCACGTGCTTCAGGTTTAGGATCCCCATGCGGTGAAATGCTTTGATACGATGGACGGGTGAAATTAATCGGAGATTCGTGATTTATACCCGAGAAAATCTGGAAATTGATTGGCAACGAGTTGTGTATAAATTATTTATAGGTTCTGTCGTTTTCACTGTTGGTGTTTGCAGTCGGAAAATTGCTTTCCCTAATGTATCACGATTTTATTTCCTTTCCTGTATACTTTCCCTTTTCTAAGTTCTACATTTATTGTCGCCAGTATTGCTTAGTCTTTTGTCTTCTAGTATGCATGTTTTAAACAGCTTAACATTGACACTTTTCTGTCTATTTCTTGCCCGAGAAGATTACTTTGGAGCAAATAAAATTGCCTGCCTTTGCTCCCTGAACGTGGCGAGGAAAGTTTGTCATTAACCTCGAGTAAGCCTGCCGCCATTTGTCATAGTGACGTATGCTACAGCAGAGGGAAAGAGGGCTCAGCCAAGAGATATCACCTACGGTTTAATGACAAATAATCCATCGAATATATGTGGTGAACATTTGAGTTCGTTGTTGCCAATTCTATACCCTAACGCTTTACAGACATATTTTCCACGAATTTATCGATAAAGTCCTTCATTATTTCCTTCCTGATATTCGTGTTTCAAGCGTATTTATTATACAGGCAGATTCATTATTTCTGCCAACGAATGCTGATACTTACGGAACTTCTTATGATAGAAGAGAAATCCACAGCGGATAAAAAGCATTCATTATTTTCTTTCCTTAGCTCGTTACTCTGTTCAGAATAATGAAGAAACGAATCATTTACTCAAACTTCTTTCCAGTAACCACAATAATATTAATGTATCCAATACTGTAAACGCATTAATAAATCCAGCACAATTTAAAAATCGCGTACACTCTAGCCAGCCTCTCATATTTAATTCGATATTCTGCATCACCAAGCTACGTGATCTCTAAAAAATTACATTCTCATTTATTCCTGTTATTTTCAATATCTCCTATAATTCCTGTTAAATTCAAATCCATTGTATAGAAGTGAACAGCGTCATATCCGGCCTGCGCGTTTGTGGATAATTTTCAAACGCCGAATCGACGCTAGCCCCACCCAGGGCAGGTTTCTAAAAGAAAATTTCTATTCAGAAGTTTAGAAAAGGGGATCGTTCTTCTGGGCCCGGTACCCTTGGTAAAGGAAAAATATTTAATTCCCGTCGGTTTGACCGCCGACAGAAGGGATTAGCAAAAGCATGGAAATATCAATAGCCCCGCGGGCCGTCAATCGGTCGACGCTCGTAATACCTGCGGCAGCCTCGGCCGTTTCCGTGCACGCTCGGCCGACCTCGGCTCGCCAGCATTGTCCCGCGTTGTCAGTACGCGGCGAGACGGCATCGCGCGTGGGTCGTGTGCTTTCGTACGGCGCGACCAGCGGGAAAATGTAACGATTCAAAAGGTTCGCCGACCTGTCGCCGAGATCGTTGCATACCGGTCGCCCTTTGAGACGATCCAAAGCGTCGCGCACGAAAGTTGTCACGTCGCGGTGCAGTGAGTCGTGTTCCCGTGGTCCCAGTGACGCCGTGTGCCTCCTCCCGGTTTGTGTGACAGTGTTTGGGTGCTTCGTGACCGAACGATTCGCGACTCAACGGGATAATCTGGCATCTCCCGTGGATCGTTGCCAAGGGCCAGAGAGAAAGAGCCTCCATCATCCTTGCCTCGCTTCCTGGACGTGAGATTTCGACCGTAGTAACAGAGAAACGTGTCGGTATGCCTCCGTGTCCGTTGACTCGAGGTCGAAAGTCCTTGAGCCCCAAGTTTTTCGGGCATTTATCTTGATCGCGCGACAGCGAAAGAGAAAAAAGCCAGGGGCAGCCACGGGAGCTGCTTCTTTCGGAATAGTCGGACGTCAGGCAAGGCTGTTTCCTCCATGACGATTTATTAAAGGTAACCATCACACTGTACTTTCATTGAAATATTTTGTCGCTTGTTCTACCGAGGCATATCGAAGGTTCTACGAAAGTGTTGGGATTATTTAGACGTTGTAATGCGTTATTATTATATACGCGTACTGCTGGTGAAGATATTTAGTACGTAATGCGTCGCGGGATATTGTAGGGGGATTTCGAGTGGCGTTGCGTGGTAAAGGCTGAATAGTAAATCCTGCTACTTCGATTTAGAACTGCAATTAGTTAACATTTGCAATTCGAGTGAGAAAAGTTAGTGCGCGGATTTTGGTTAATAGTGGCGGCGGTCGTAATCGAGTTCGAAGCATCTTGGAAAGAGGTTAGGAGAGTCTGTAAGACTCGCAAATTTAGCGTGCATGGGGAAGCGGGAAAACGCGGATATTCAAATATGCTTGCTAATCGTTGGGTATGAAGTTAGCTACAGAATTGAGCGAACTTCGTGTTGAATAATGAATCCGAAGGAAGAATTATTGGAACTTGGACGTTTATTAGTGACTAACGAATACATATGTATTTATTCGAAATAATATTTATTTGTTAGTAACAAATGGAATTGTATTTTCGTTTATATCGGGGCTCGCTTATTATAGATTTTACTTTTTATTTGTTTCGAATGAAATAACTTCTGGTCGGTAGCTGGTTATTTTTTCATTGCTTTTAGCGATTTTAATTAAACGTTATGGAAAAATTGGTTGTAATTTTTCCTTCTTTTTCAAACAAAAATTATTTATCGTTAATGGATACTACTGGATGGATACTGAATGGATACTTTTGATTAATGGATTCACTTTATTCGTGAACTTACAAAAGAATTATTGCACCGAAATTTTATTTAAATGTTTATTTGAATCAAAATGTATTTGATTCGAGAGTTTGCAACTCTGATTGCAAACGGAGTAAATTAGAAAATTCTTTTTGAATAAGTATAGGTATTCTTCCATTTACATAACTGTTCCCATTCATTTGTATAATTTGATAGCCCCGAGCGTTTCGATATTCTTAATACATAGAAGTTTCAATGACCTCTCCAAGAAATAGGAAGTCCGTATACATATACAGTTGTAAACAAAATAAAGATTCCCGTCGTGTTTACATTCATGGCATAGCAACCTCGCTCGAACCAGTTTTCATTATAGCTGGTTGTTGAATAGATTATTTTGAATTCCGAATTTCAGTTTGAAGGAAGCATAAGCCTGGTCAGAAGTACAGTTTTCAGTTCAAGAAAATAACGTTTAATCGTATAGAATTTTGTCAAAGTGGTATAAATGAATGAATATCATATAAAAATCACTTCTTTTCTTTTAAATTAATAATCTATAAAGTGTTCCACGTTGGTTGTAGAATTGAAAGTTCTTCTCAACAACAAATGCCTCAAACGATAAAATAAATTGTGATTATTAATATTGTAGGCTACCAGATATCCACTTAACGTTTCCATCGTTTTAATTTTTTAACTTTTAAACCTCGATCACGGTACTCAGAGAAACTTCTGAAACTTCGCTGTTGTCGCAAATAAAAAGTATACAGGGAATTACGAATTAACAAATTTCCATCGCAAATTTGTTTATTTTACACGAAATCAGAAGCGTGTATTATACTTTGAAATATTTTTCATCGCAATTATTACTCGCTCTGATTGTTGCCTCGCTTTGAATCGCGTCCCGTTCGCAGCTTTCTGAATATTTATTTCCATTTGTATCAACAGCTTCGTTAACGTTTAAAATTTTTTTTCACATCAAAGTAATCTGATTTTGTTGTTCACGTATGTAGTCACAGATTTCCTACAGGAAACTCAGTTTCCATTTAATTATTCGAGCATAAGAAATTGAATAAAAAGTTTCGTGCAGCTGGCACACAATCAGAGTAACACTGTGAACAAGTTGACAAATACAAATTAAACAAGATCACTTGTATTCATCCTCGTCTAGCCGATAGAAGGTCCCTTTGGATCCACTCTACACTCATCTGCAGCTGTGTATTATTTATTACTCGTTAGTACCACTTCATTAAGAAACTACGACTGTTAGCTTATAGCAAGATCATTACATTTTGAACCGAGACAAACTCCGTATCCATCGCGCAAAACTGACGACACATCCACCTCTCAGGATTTAATTCCTACTTAGTTCCACGGCTCCCTTAGGATCTACCACACTTCCACCAATTACCTGCTTCATAAACCCATGAAAAAGAAATTGAGGACCTTCCAGCAAGAGGGGTGCAGCTCCATCTTTACCAATTTCGAGTAAATTAGAAAAATACTTCTATAAAATTATTGCTTTAATATTAATATTAATATTTTTATTATAATAATATTAATATTTTTATAGAATATTATACAACATGTTTTCCCCAAAAATAGAAATAAAACCTTATCAACTCAATAACTACTACCGTAGAAACGTGAGAAAAAAATATATTTTTCAATTGGCGTTCTCTTTTCAACGTTAAGTCAAAGCAATAATTTTATAAACAGTTTTTTCTAATTCACTCGAAGTTAGTAAAGCTGCAACTGCACTCTTGCCGCGAGGTCCTCAATTTCAAATTCGCTACCAAGAAAATTCGTCAAAATTTCCCCTCGAATATAACCAAGCCAGCGACAGTCCCGTGGAATAAGGTGCACGCCTACGAAAAAGTTTCCCCGCGATGGCGAGTGGCCGGTGTTCGCGTGGCAAATCGTCGCGGTGTAAGGAAAGTTTACGAGCGCTGAAAAAAAAAAGGGAAAAGAAAGTTCAGTTGCGCGTAATGGGTTTTCAAGGTAAGACAGATCGTAATAAGCCCTTGAACCTGCGGGCGCTGGTCGTGCCTGAAGATCGATGTTGCAAGAAAGCCGCGGGCCCGCGTTATGATTGTTAAGGGTTTTATTCAGCCGTTATTGCATCGGTCGTTAGCGAGGGGCCCCTTTCTATCCGGCGTCGCCGGAGTTACGATTTCGAATTCCATCTTTCCGCGCGCCAGGTGCTCCTCGCACGGCCGCAGAGAGAGGAAAGTCGCTGGAGAGCCGTTTACCCGCGGCTGGAAAACCTTTGGTGGGGTTATCAATAATTTATAAGCTGGCTCCTCGCAAACGCGATCTCCTCTCGCGGAAACTCGTGGAAAGACTCGAAATTGAGGCGACTTGCTCCTGCGTAGGGGAGCGCCTTTGCTATCCCCCTGCTTTCGATTCGACGGCGTATAATCTTGCCCCGCCAGCGGTGTTTGATCTGTTCGGGTTACCGAATTTCCGGCCGAAGTCCCTCGAACCATGGCGAGATAGGTCGACGGGGGGAGAGACGCGTACGCCTGCCCTTAAATTCGCACCGCGGGAGATAAGTTTATGCTGCGGCCTCGCGCTTTCGGCCATCCGAGGACAGATTACACGACTGCTGGGTAGTTGGCGGTTGGTTCTGACGAACCCTGCCCGTTGTTCCCCCTTAGTCTCGATTCTCCGCCGCGTTGAGAGAGCGTTAAGTTATTTGGGAGGCAGGTCTGCCGGCTGAACGCCGTTTGCGTGCACGTCGTTAGAAAGTTTGCAGCAGACCCGCATCAAACGGGGAAAGGTTTGCGTTAGAGTGTGGCATAGTTGCGTGGTAATTGCACCGTGGCTCTTCAACTCCTGAGCCTTTACCAGGCAGGTATGTATTCGAAATTCCTCGAGTGACTACCAAAAATCTGACCTGACGCTAGGATTACTGAATAGCGATATCTTACCGCTGCCCAAGATTAGTGTCACTTAGCTGAGAGAGTATCTTCCCTCGAGGAACCTAATTGCTGGAGTTAAGCTCAACAGACCCCATCCAGCAGTCAGGGTGATTCGGAATTCCACGCGAGAGGAAGCGGAGTTATCGCGGACGAAATAAGAGCATTTCAATTTGCATGATGAACGACAGTTTCGGAGGATTCCTGGCACGAAGGGCGGACGGGGCGAACGGTAGCCGTCTTTGGAGCACAAATTGGTCGATTTCGTCGGCCTTGCCTTTGACAAATCTTCCTCGTATCGTTGATTTAAGGAGGCATTCTGTCGAGCTCGCCAGAAGGCGGCTTCCCTCTCAGCTGATTCGATCTCGTTTCTGGTTTCTCCTTTTCATCCGCCTCTCTCGTTTCGTCCTTCCTCCCCGTTTCGTAGCCGCTTCATCTCGCTGCAGCGCTCGCCGCCGTTACTCGCGCTCTCCTCCGGGGCACGGGCAACGCATAACCGAGTTGCACATTCAGATGCAACACGTTTTACGGGGCACGTTCTGGCGAATTTAAATTAGCGTTATGGCGCTGATGGCCATCGCGGCGCTGCAATTAAGTAACGCTGGTGGAACGCTTCGATCTTGTTCCGTGTTTTCTTCCTGGCTATGAAAACCCCGCCTTATCTTTCGTGCGGCGCGAATGGTACTTCGGGAGATCAGCTTTACTGCCGCGTGTCTATTGCGCCGCGGTTATGTCAGGAATTTTTAGCACCTATCGCTGCGATTCAGCTGACCTGTTGCAGGCTTTCTGTTTCGTTACGGGAGATATGATTTTATGCCGTTCTATTAGTTGCTTAAGTGGGTAGAGGTGCCTCTTTTAGTTTGTTTGCTTGAATTACGGGACCGCTGACACCCTTCGTGTCTTCATTAGCTGAATAACTAATTGCATCATTCAGCGTCAGGAGTTTCATTCAAGCTCGTTACTTCTGTCGTTACGGAACCATTCTTCTAACTCAAGTATATACAGGGTGAATCGGAAATCGTGGTATAACCAAGAGTGGGGCGAATCCTCGTGTAAAAATAAAGCGAAAAAAGGGTGGAATTAAATTTCGTCATACATATTGAACTAACAATAAGAATTGGTTCCATTTTCAACTGGATTTTCTCGGAAATGGTGGTACGTATAAAGAAAGCTGTTCCACGATTTCCGATATAACAGAAAATCTTCACGAGTCATCGATGCGAATCACGCCAAAGATCAATGAAACAATATTCCCAATCTTAACGGTACAAATGGCCCCGGCAACGGTGACCTCGGCACTGCTTTTTACCAACCCCTTCCATTCCCAAGTCCTCGATCGCAATAAAGTTACTCGCAATCGCAATTGCCCGCGATATTTATTCAAATGCATCGAATAGTCCAGCGACTACCCCTGATGAACGCGATCCACCCGCGAGTATAAGGGCCGATAAGTCGGCCAATAACATTCCCCGAATGTGTTCGGGCCGTGTGCGTCCTCTTATCGCGGCGTCGACTGAGATCACGCCGCCTAATACTGAATTTGAATCGAGGGCCCGCGGCGCTCGTAAATCTGCCAATGCCGCGAGAAAAAATGACGGGAATGTGATCTTCGGCCGGTGAGCAGCCCCAGGGTCGTTATCAGGATGAGTGCACCTGGTATCCTTGCTCCTGCCGCGGATTCCCAGGAGACCTCCATCGGATGTTTACGAGGGATCGCGGTTGTCGTAAGTAGGCACTTCGTCCTCCCTCTTTTCTCTCTCCCTCTGTTCCGTCTGGCTCGCCGCCGAGATTCTCATGGTAGTCGGAACAGATACTCCCGCGATCCTCCGCGGAGGCTCCAGGTCGGCCTTCTACACGTCCGTTTAGCCCTGACTGACCCCCGCCAAATGTCAAAGTTCATCAACTCGTATTCGTATACCCGCACTCGTCCCTGGCTCTTCCGCACGCCCTTCTCTCCGAGCGCCGCGATTTTACGAGCCGATCCCTTTGGCCGGCGACTCCTTCCCGCGGCAGCGCGGTCGGTGGTCCTTTGCCTAACACCTGCTGGGCGATCCGCCGATGATTGCGCCGATGAGCGTTTTCAGCGCACTTGTCGGTGATGGATGTGGGTGGCGCGACGAGGAAGCGCCCACGGCGAGGCTGAATCGGGCAATTGCTCGCGGTATGCGGGGGCTTTTTGGAAGCGACCCTGGGGCAGCGCGGTAGGTGCTCTGAACGATTTTTCCTGGCGCTGGAGGAATTGGAATCTGCGTTTGGAGCAGCCTGCTGGATTTAGGCACTGTGTCGCACACTTTGGCATTTAATGAGGTTATTCGGAGCTAGTTTGGAACGATATCTGCTTTCGGAAATATTTATGGGGTAGCAGCTTCAATGTCCGACTTAAGTTTAATATATACAATTTACTAAGTCTCTCCAGATTTTTATTTTTATAACATAATATTGCAAATTTTATCTTTGGTTAATGCGAACATATTAGTTGGAACAATTGGTACATATTATCCTTATGTTCCTCACAAATTGCTTTGTTGCAAACTTCGCAGAATGTAGTCGTCATCCTGCCAAAAGCTTTGTCAGTCGTGAAAAAGACGAGGCTTTGGGTTCTAGGGTTACAGATTCGTGTATCTCGTGTCCTCCCGACTGTCGAATAACGTATGCAAATTTTTTTCCACATTAATTGCACGCGATTGCATTTCTCCCGTGCCCCAAATCATCCACCAGGAACCTTTCTTCAGACGCCATGAATAATTCCAAGATTCGTACCATTACGACACGCAGGCATCGAGTTCCAGCGGCTTAATTTGCATACCGAATCCCGACTGTTCGCGCACGAATTTTTCTGCCACGAGCACGACCGAATCACCACCCAAGGGTGAACTAATCGCGGGGATGCGAGGAGCCGGATCCCACAGACGGGCGATTCGTTAAATGAAATTAAGGTAATGCGATGCCCTCGCGCTAAATACGAAATTACATCCCTTTTCTGGCCGCGTGTTGGAAATTTCGGTTCGGCCGGGCCGCGAAATGGCCGTGCGTGCTGGCCGGCAATCTCTTTCCCATAGGATCATCCGTTACTCTTTATCGATCGTGTACCGCACGGCGGAAAAAAGGGGCGAGAGAGGAGAAAGAAGGGGGCCAAAGAATTCTACTCCGTAGTCACGGAACGATTACAGGTTCGCCCGCCAACTTCGAACTCGGATGCGAACGACCTCTTCGCTGGCCCTGCTTTCCTTTTTCCTCCCCATTTCTCGCCCCCTATCCTCTCTCTTATTCTGTCTTTGCACACGTGTACACGCGACCACGCACACGTCACGTTCTTTCGGTATTCGCGAAACCAGTTCACGTGCCGTGATCTTCGACGTGATCGCCGCGAACCGTGATCTTGATCTTCGCGCACGGCCACGGACGCCAATAAATTTGGCTGATCGATTCGCATCGCGCAATTGCAACGGTGTGATTCAGTGGATTTGATAATGATCGGCTGGGTTTATCTTCTTTCTAGAAGTTTGTGCTTCTGGAAATCTGCTTCTTCTAGAAATCTTCTTCTTCTAGAAATCTTCTTCTAGAAATCTTCTTCTAGAAATCTTCTTCTTCTAGAAATCTTCTTCTTCTAGAAATCTTCTTCTAGAAATCTTCTTCTTCTAGAAATCTTCTTCTTCTAGAAATCTTCTTCTAGAAATCTTCTTCTTCTAGAAATTTTCTTCTAGAAGTCTTCTTCTTCTAGAAATTTTCTTCTTCTGGAAATTCTCTTCCAGAAATCTTCTTCTAGAAATTTTCTTTTTCTAGAAATTCTCTTCTTCCAGAAATCTTCTTCTAGAAATTTTCTTCTTCTAGAAATCTTCTCCTAATATCTTTTTCTTTTAGAAATATTTTTCTTCTAGAAATCTTTCTCTTCTAGAAATATTTTTCTTCTAGAAATCTCTTCTAGAAATTTTCTTCTTCTAGAAATCTTCTCCTAATATCTTTTTCTTTTAGAAATATTTTTCTTCTAGAAATCTTTCTCTTCTAGAAATATTTTTCTTCTAAAAATCTCTTCTAGAAATCTTCTTTCAGAAATCTTCTTCCAGAAATCTTCTTCTAGAAATCTTCTTCTGATTCTATCGATACTCCAGCAAAGCTGTGACATTAGAATTTCACTGTGTCTATCACAGGGTAATGTGGCAGAACCACGTTCAAGATGTAGAGTGAATCAAGGTAATAGGCGAATTGAATCTCTCATTATAGGATGTTTATCGTATTAAGTTCGCAGCACTTAGTGGCAAGTAATTGGCGGAGGATTGAAAAGCCTGAATAATAGTTGGTGGCTTGAATTGTTGGTTTAAAGTGTCTCTGTAACTCATGCTGTCGCTTTCTATATATTTATCACCAGCGCAACGATGAATCAACGACGATGAAGAATATTAAATTGCATAGGTCGTTGGAATTATTAGACCGCCCCTTGCACCCTCTCGATATAATTACAGGGAGCCTATGATTACCATAGTCACTTGATTCCTCCGATCAGGTATGGATGTCGATTGGAGCACTCAATTAAGGACCTCCACTGAGGATCTAAATTCAGAAGTTGATTATTCGACGTAATGTACATGTGTTGACTCTGTCGAACTGCGGTTGATTGAAATTGCCTGAGTTTCCCCTTGTTTCTCTAAAGGCAAGGTGAGCTGCTGCAAATCATGATTGCAACTGTTACCAACATATTTATTCTTCAGAACCTGACCAAAATCCAGCAACAATCATTTTCGAAGATTAAAATTTCTGATTGGTCCTTTTTTTAAAACAATCACAGCACCCTAGAATTCCCACTGCGTTTTTTATCAAAAACTCAGGAAAGGGCTCATCGATCATCTGTTTCGTTCGTTTCAGTTTCCTTTGGGCAGGTCGATTTCGTGGCTGGTTTCAGTCCTTGCAGCAGATTAATGGAAACGTTGCGCTGGTGGGTTGAGTTTGGAGACGCGAGGAATTATTGAATGCCCTCGCGTGTTTGATAAAACTCAGTCGGCCTTTGAGGTTCTCGAACGAAACGAGCGACGGCACCACGATTTCGTAACAGATTTTCATCGTGTGAAGACGCAAGGCGGCGTTTCGGTATGCGAGTTCCTCGTACACCGTTATCCTTTTTCAATGAAACTGGTTTTTTCACTTTTACATCCGCGGCGGCGGGCTTGGCTGGCACAGGAAGCGGTCCGTGTAAATACGTGTAAATAATTTATCGACATAAGAGCACGCTGCGCTGCCGTCGCGATATATCTCGTTCACGGCCATCGTGCAATTAATGTCTACTTGCCAGTTCACGTTACATTAATATACATCAGCCCTTTCCCGTAAAAATGAAGGCGTCAGCCTGGAACAAAAAGCAGTCCTCTGTTACTCCAAGCTTCTGCAGAAATATGTGTACACAGGTACCTACGTTGCCGTTCATAAATATTAGGTACGGAATAATCGTGAGGAACGTTGCAAATTTATTGTAGAACTGTATAAAAATTTCACTTGACTTGGCACCAAGTTAAAAGCAGTGGGAGTATTCAATCTCTACCAAATACGACCAAATAACGATAGCGTGTGTCTCAAGATAATTGTAAAATGAAATCCTAGCCTTTTTAACAAAATTTTTACCTCAATTAGGCTGAGGAACCATGGTATTCTTGTAACACGTCTAGAAACCACCAGGCTTAATGTAATGGAAACATTCCAAGGTATTATATATTATATTTTAATGTCCGCATAAAAGTATTCCTTAGCCTAATTCAGGTGAAAACGTTTTCTCGGCAAAAAGAATAATATTACAATTGTCCCGCGACATAGGTATACATATTTCTCTAAAGTGAAGTTCATTAGTTTATTCACGTGGATGACATTATGTTGCAAAGCGGACAATATGTGTGTTTACCATAGTTGAGTAAGAAGTTCAAATTAACTGGGATATATTAAAAAGTAAGCAGCAGGAGACCTTACCCTTTGAGTTCCTCTCATATTTGAAATAAATCAAGTGGTAATATTAGAGTCTTGTGATAACTAGGGGAAGATTGAAAGTTTTATTCTCTTTCGATATTGAGTAAATTCCTCCACTTTGCTGAGATATATGTTGCTTAGAAGAATGGTAGAGAATTAGGATACCACCTTCTATTTCAGAATCACGTACGCTTCTTTTTACGTAATTCGGAATTAGCTGGTAATAAATGAAGCCCATATTCTGAAGCTATCCGCATGGACGTGTGAAGTACATTCAGTTGTGGATCTTGGGGTTATACAAATGGAATCTATGAGGTAGAACTAGGAATTTTACATTGAAACAGACGTAGGTTCCATGAAAAAGAATCAAGAGATCTTGTCATCTTGAGTGTTGAGAAAAGACGAAAGAAACGTCTGCTTTAGCAATCTGGGCCAGGTTAGACGAAAAGCCAATGTTGCGTTGCGCAAGATGAGATGAGCGGCGAGTGAGACGACAAGGGTCTAGGTACTCAGCCCACGTCACAACATGCATCCTCTCCTATGCATCTCATCTTGTACCCAAAGTCACGTACTACGGGCAGCCTACGCGTGCATTCGCAACAGCGCATTCATCTGCAGAAAACTGCACGCACTAATTCCAGGCATGGTGCATAAAACGGTGAAAAAATTACTTTCGCTTCCAATGTGAATTACAAACTAGGTTTGAACTGTTTCGCTTCTTGAGGTCGTTAAGACGTAAAAGTGATCATTAACGTGCCAGAGTGGTCGAGTCGAATTAGGTTTGGAAAGTGTGCGCGGTTGCATGCGCTCGAAAATCTGATTTAATTTTGCTTCTTTTACTTTCGGTGTTTTATATTTCCTTTGTGCAATCTCCCTCCATCTTTACACGAGTGATTTTGCTTGTATCAGAGATATTAGGCTTCTATTAGCTCTTGGATGCTTTCAAGGAATTTGCGGGTCATCTGAGAATCTCGTAATTCCCGATAGGTATCGCCTTTTTCCCCCATTAAAGCTTTTATTTTAATACTCATGCAAAACGATGCGTTATCACTTGCAACATGTAACTGAAGGATCTCGATCTTATTTATCAGACATGCCTAGGTTAAAAGGACCCAATTACTGACACCTAACCAATTACTGCCACCTTAAGCTATTTTACTTACAATAACGAATAAATAAACTATAGTATATAATCTATAGAATAGATTATAGGTTGAATTACATAATTCTTTTTGCGTATGACTTTACAACGTTTATTTATTCGTTATTTTAAGTAAAATAGCTAAGGTGACAGTAATTGGTTAGCTGTCAGTAATTGGGTCCTTTACTCTACAATTATCTTATAGAATCAATGAACAGTTCAGAAACTCAAAGACTCAGAATTGGTGGCTGAAAATGATTGATTCTGTTATTTCGTTTCATTTTCTGCTCCTGCCTACCTCCTCCTAACTGAACAGAAAGAAAACCCTGAATATTGTCGAGCCATTCTAGGTCACACAGCCGAGTGTGCTCGTGCGTTGTTGGATAGGTCATAAGTTCCGTTGACATGTCTCGCGGTGGATGGACAGAGAGCAGGCAATTAATTACAAGCTCGCTTAATTAAAGAGGGGTCTTCGCGTTTCAGACGCGAGGGCTGCACTCCCGGAGCCGTGACACAGAGAGTGCACTTGGTCTTTCGCGTGTCATGGGCGCAATTTTCACCCACTCGACTGGCCTTTCCGCGGTTCTCCAGGAGCACTCCAACGGCGTTATTTTTAAACTCGCCAAGACCTCGTGTGTTACCCATCGATCCCCTTCGAATCGTCCCCTAACACGTTCTAATTACACGCCGAGTCTAATTATCGCAATGGATACGGACGATTTATTGGAAAAAGGTCTCCGTCGCACGTCGCTGCGTTATTGGAGCAGCGATCGCGCCGGCTTAGGACTAATTTACGAAAGCAATTTAGCCAGTCGGCCGGCTGAAAGCTGACTGGCAACTACGCCATGAAAACGGAGCCTCTCGATATGCCTCGGTATACTTTCGACGCTTTCGGCAGAGCCGCGTGTGCGAGACTGTTGGAACGATGTGCTTTCAGTTTCCCCCATCGAAAGCTGCGTGGACGACATGCAGCCAGGAGGCGCGGCGATGAAACAGTGAGCGTTCGCAGAGTGTTTAAAAAGTTCGCAAAGATCGTTCGCGGGTCGCAGCCGCGACCGGGGCTGAGTTCGCGCGGGAAAAGTCCTTGGGGCTCGTTAGCAGCGTGCGTTGGTGCCAGCGGCTCACCGGACGACCCTTGGGGGATGGCGTTGACACCGAGTCGATGCCGCGGTAACAGCAACGGTGCTGGCGAGAATCTTTCGGAGGAAATGGGGAACGAGGACGAAGTGGCGAACGCCGGTAATTTCGAGCCTCTCAGCGACTCCTGCGGCGAGAGCGACATGGAGGGCCTCGATCTCTCTCTGTTCGAGCCCCAGGTCGACGTTGCTTCCTGGTGCGACTCCCGGATTCACGCCGGCACTCTTCATATCCTGGTCCATTACTGCGGTAAGCTCTGATATTTTTCACCGCGGCCCGTTCCTCCGGGGGCCCATGCCGCGAGGATTAAGAGTCGCGGTGACTGCGACGCGAGGCTCCTCACCGTGACACTCGATGAAATTTCACCGCCCTGCGACGGTGGTGGTTCTTTCTTGGGTAGTTTGATGGCCTGGACTCACCACTAGATTCATGTTCAGTACCGTGGGATAATTTTATCGCGTGCGGAGTGTCTGATCCGTAAATGAGATGTATGGGAAGAATCTTGTGCTTAATCGAAGGTTACTTTCATTCATGGGTGTATTTACATTCTGGTAATCGAAGAAATGGAAATTACTTTTATTAAAATACCCACTTTTAATGTTAAGGAGGGCATACCCTTCCACCTGATATTCGAGGGCTAAATTCGTTTCCTGATTTTAAATGTAGGGTCATGTATTGCTGTTCTTCGTATGTGTCAAGTAATAAAGACGAATAATAATACACTTGGAAATGCCTAAAAACTGACGTTCTTTTAGAATTTTTTTAAAAGAAAGTATTAACATTGCATCCGTAATTTTTGTAATAATTATGTCACATCTTTGGCTATATTACATAATTTTTGTATTTAAATATATTTGTTGTATAATACAGTTATAGGGGCTACTTCCAGATGTGTTATTCCTCTGAGTGATTTTATTCACTCCCAATTAAACAGATTTTACATGAAAGGGAAAAGCAAATTAGTTTCTTAAAATGTATTAACAAGTGCTATTTTTGACAGGGCCGATTTCACTTTTAATGCCTGCATCTTCGATATTTCAGCGAATTTCGCTACCAAACTGTGGGAAAACATTTTTGACATATCAAGCACTCAAAATATGGAAGAAAAAGAAAATCCCTCCTTAAGTAAACTAGTAGTGGATATTATTATTCCCGTAATTCACGCGACACTTTCGGGTCCTCCACCGAAAGACTTGCTCACGTCGCAAAGATTATGACTGAAGTAAATTCTCTCTATTCCTCTTCGTTACTCATCTTTCGAGCCAAACACTTCCCCTAAGAAGCACACGGCGATCACCCTAGTGCTCGCCAAGTACCAAATGACGAGCCCCCGCAGAGCCAATTATCCGATGCACCGGAGCAAAGCACTGTCGGGTTGCATTAATCGCAGCGAAGCTCCGAAACACAGGCACGGCCGCAGTCTTCTAACCGAGAACAGCGCGGCGAGTGCAAATCGGCCGTCGTTCGCCTAACACGTGTCTGGCCCCGGCGTAACAAAGACGATTAAAGCGATATCCTGGCGCCAGCGTCGGCTAAGAGAGGCCATCCCTGGCGACCGTGAGCGTGCAAGCTCACCTGCATCCGCGCTCTCGATGCACTTGCACCATTATCCTCGGCCCGCGGGGCCAATTGCCATTAACATACAATGCCGCCCGCGGCTGATACGCGCGCAGACGAATATCCCCGGCCAGTGATTTACCGTCGCGAATTAATCTCCCGCGTTAAATGAAAAGCCAAAGACTCGCGCGTGCATCGTGCGCGACCGATCGCGTGGGCGCAGCGCAGGCGAGCGGGGTGGGCACGTCTGGGGGGATATCATCCCACGAAACGCATCTCGGAGATGGGATCGACGAGATAAGGGATGGGACGGTCGCGGGATCTCGGCGTCACGCGATGACGACGCGCCGGTGTATCGCTGCTTTTCGGGCAGCGAGATTGAACGATATCCCTGCCTTTGAATGCGGGAATCGAGGATACGCCTGATGATTCGAAAGGATTCGCGCGCAGGTTCTTGTTCTTTCAAGCTTAAAATTTTTAGTGGCGCAAGGCTTTCGGAGATTATTACCCATTTACTAATGGGATATTACGTTTTGGTATATTTTAATAATATGAAGGGGCGTAATGTGGAGAACTGATAAATAAAATAACAAATACCGAAGGGCACGAAAAGAAGATGAAAGCAAAGGAATAAAGTGGAAGAAGTGAAAGTTATTCCTAAATCTGAGGCAGGTATCTACTACGTATTGACTATTGGTAGGGTAGTATTACCAAGAGGAGGTATATTGATCATGAATGTTTGCGTTCCTGTGACTAAATCGAATTGTATGACACTTGGAAATATTAAAAGCAAGATTATTTTTCTCACACCACACTTCTGGCTTGAAATATCCTCTGGGAGTAGAAATGTGTCCTGGACGTTCTCAATGCAACGAAATATCTTCAGAAATGCCCCTTTAACTCTGTCAGGCCTTTCTCAGCGATCGCTCCTGCTGAGAAAGTTTTGTAAAATGCGTAGCAAGTGAAATCCTTTCCTGATGTGTCTTAGACGGGAACCTGTGGCTTGGCAGTGCCTTGAACAATGTTCACGAAATACTGCAGAAATGTTTGCGACAAAAAAGGCCAATCACGTAAATCCATCTCGCTATCGAATCTCGACGGCCACAATCGTCTGAGCCGAGGGTACCGTACTTAAACTTCTCTCGCAATCTCTGTCTTCCCAAAGTACGAAATTAAATCCATCGCTTCCTCGTCTACGTCACCATACTCGGCACCAACCCCGGCACTCCGTGAGATTGAATCGCCATCAGCGAAGGCATCAGCATGCCCTCCGTAAAACTATCCGAGGCTCTTATAAATGCCGCGTGTCCGTGCAGCAGCGTGACAAGATAATTCCCTCGCATTAGCCAGCGGATAATTCACGCGTTATTCGTATCACTCCACTACCGCATGCCGCGTTCACCGGCAAGGAAAAGGGATCGTGCGCGGAACTCGCGCTTAGCCGGGAACAGGACCTAGCGAAGGGAACGGGCTGAGGGGAGAAAAAGGTTTGCGGGTTGATCGATTCGCGGTGGGGACCAATTAAATCGTGATTCAGCGTGGATGTAATTCCAGCAGAAACGTTGCTGCTCGCAGATATAATCTCCTCGGTCGCAATAAATCGATGTAGGTAAATGAGTCGCGTCCTTTCCATCGCGGTCTCGTCCTCCTTTCTCGCCGCGTTACCCACTTGCCGAGGATTCATCGTTTACGCGAGTGCGCAGGCACTCGCCGGGCATCGAAGCAGATTGTGGAAGGAAAAACGAGGGTAGGTGACCCAAGGCTGATTTTCACGTCTGTCAGAGTCGGATGTAGTAGTGCTGCTGGCTAATCGAGTCGCTTCTCTTAGCAGTTACTTTTCACATGGAGTAGAAGGTTTCTTGGGAACCTGTTCGCGCTGGCCGTGAAACGTTCCGTTGTAGATTGCCGAGGAAATGGTGAGAGGATTCGTTTCAATTTCGTTACTTTAGCTGTTCAGCGTTTGCTATACGAACAGTGGGTATTTAAGATTGGGATAGGGAATATGACGAACCAAGCGATGAGGGATAAGAAAGAATGCAAGAGATCAAGGAAGCGCAGTTGGATAGAGTCGTCTAAAGGGTTGCTGAAGTTTCAAGTAGTTTTCAGAAGTTACATGTGCAAATAGGGTCTACAATTTTTCTTGCTCATTATCCACAGACTTTGGTCACTATGAAAATCGTAGACGCTCGTATCAGTCTAATTACAGATAATCTATCTTTCACTAAAATTAACGGAACACCGTTGCAAGTGAAAATAAAAGCACATCTCCGCAACTCTTCGTTATCAGAACCATAATTATATGTATAATTAGTACGGATATCTGAAAGCTACAATATTTCGTTAAAAATAACGGAAGCAGGACTGCTGCGTTATGAATTTCGATGGAGAGCAACATTTCGATGTTTGTTTGTCTTGGAATCCATTTTTCGTTATAATTAATGGGGGCGTGGAGTGTCCCTTCTATTATAGATTGTCTCGTGGGCGAGGGCCATTGTTTTTCGCAGTCGAAATTGGGGGAAAGGGGCGGCCGGGGGTGGGCAAATGAGAAAGGAACGGGAATGTACGATTGACTGGTCGAGCTCTATTAGTCGGGCTTGTATCATGGCGTTGGGAAACTTCGTTTGTGACGCGACACGAAGCGTTCCTCGTTATAAGTCCAGCTTTGCATGGAACGGAAGGGTCGACGTCGAACTCAGCCGTGCGGGTAATTAAAAACGTCAGTGCGATAATTATAACGGCGTCGTTGAGCGATCGTGATTTGTCTTCGCCAATGGAACGAGCCGATATGAATAGTCCATTGTCGGCTGCCCGCGGGATAATTGGTAAACTTGAATTTAAACCCGAAATCCTCGAGGGAAGCAGGGGGAGGAATACATTTTAAGTTTCGCTTCAACTTTAATTACGAGGCTCGAGTACTTCGGAGAAGTGGTCATTTACTTTTTATCTAAATTAGAGTCTCAACGACCCTAGGATGTTCTGGGAAACACGAGCTGAGAAGTGATGCTTGGAAATTGTAATCAGATTTGCAATTGATTCCATTCGAATTTATAAATGAAAGTAGAATATTAGAAACAAAATTTCTCGCGCAAGAAAATTTACAGTCGTGTTATTCAATGGCTGTTTTAATCATTTTTTAATTATTATATTGAGGTAGTTAGATTTCGTGGAATAGGTTAGTGTCTTTTAGGTAATTTAGGGTGTCCTTTATGTGATTCTGTGACATTCTGCGAACTTCGAGCTACGACGTCACTATTAAGCTTGATGTAAGTCGATGTTCAGGCATGAAATTTGATCATCCAGTGGGTGATAATTTATACAACGTATCGAATGTGAGGCATCGTTAGACGATCCTGTGACCTGCGGAATTTTGAATTACGCTCTTGGATTTATCTCGAGCGAGTTCGAATGACACGTAAGTCGAGCAACGGCTCACCGATACGGATGCGCATTATCACGAGACCGTGCAACTTATCTAAGTTCCCACTTCGAGACTGTATTTTCAGAGCGTAGGAATAGTAACGACAACTCCTATTACTCTTTTCCTTGGTGGCAGATATCCGATATCCATTATGCGCAATCTAACAATGCTCGGAATAAACTCGGGTTGACCTGAATTTTCCAATTCAGCGTGCCTCGAGTCTTCGCTATGTTCTAATTCAGTTTTAATAACGCGAGAAATCAACGTCCGACGTATGAATAATTTAGATCCTAAAAGCATCGCGGTATTTAGGGGCTCTGAAGACCCAATACGTATATATATAGAACATCACAGTAGATAATTGCATAGGAGATCAGAATATATTTGAAACGACTCCAGAAGTATCGCTTTTCATTATTCGGTAACTGGGTTTCGTGACGTTATTCGATACGTGAGACCTAGTTAGCTACAGTAAGTCAGCGAAACAATTTTATTTTGGTACTGAAGATATATTGCATCTTCTTTGTAACACGAAAAATCGTTGAGAAATTTATATACATATATATGGGGGTTGCAAATTCTCATAGTTTAATGCTAATTAGGTACAATATAATGGTCGTGCAGGTTTGTCAGGATTTTAACGATTCCCGGGTCAAGGAAAATAATTCACGCCTTTCCACGCTGACCCCGCGAACCAGATGAAGTAGCTAACAAATAAGCGAAATCCTCGGTCGATTATAGCGCATTGTTCTCGTTTCGAGTGGCTCTCGTTCGGATCCGAATGTCACGTATTGTCGTTGCAAGTGCAACGGGAACACACACTCTCCTAATGGAAGTGTCAGCTGCAGCTGCACGGTTCGCGTTTCACGCAGCCAGATACCATTTCGTTTAATTTCTCCATTTAATTATTTAATCATTTACTTGACCGAGTCGTTCACCCCATTCCATTAGGCGCGATCGTGTGCAAGAATCATGGGTATCATTTCCCTTTGGTGTAACACGGTTGAATTGCATTTCAGTTCGATTCTAATCACAATTACCGGCACGAATTTATATCTTAAAGAATGTTTGACTATTACAAAATTATTGAGGGCTAAAGAAAATACTTCTTGCGTGGCATGAGGAAATAATTATTTCCACTAAAAGTTTGTGCTTACATGCATTACAAGGTGGACTGCAAATATGAAATCATCAAAATTAAAAAATGGTACACTCAACGGTCTTGCAAATACCTACTCCTCGAAAGGTTAAAGGGCGAGTCACAGTTGCAGCAAAGTTGTATCAAGCTAATCCCCTCCATCTCTTTAATACTCACCATTCGCTTAATACTGACTTACGATTAGTCAGAAGGCAGCGATATCGTGTTAGACACGAAATCCAGCGTTCTTGGGGATCCGTGGAATTGGGGAGCGGTTTTTAGGGTAATCCAGGGGGGACCTCGAAGATGAATCCAGCGGAATGAAGTCACGCTGAGAATTAATTATTCGAAATGAACGCCGTTCGCCCATGGCTGGTCTCCATTAAAACCAGGAAATTGTCCAAGATTAACGTCTCGCTTATGGCGGGGATGCTTCGGTCGTGGCTACCAGTGTCGATCGGCAGTAAAACAGAAACTCGTTCGCGTTCCTAGGATTTCAGTTGCGATTTCCAGTTAAAATCGACGCCCAGTAATCGTGCATAAATTAATTACTCTCTGGCACATGGGCGCTAGAACTGTTTTTTTTTTTGTCATTTCGATGTGTAATAATTATTACGTAATCTGGTTGCGTGGCTGAAATGAACAACGCGCCAGGAACGACTCCTTCCTGTGCAATTACGCCCCTGGCAACCTATTTTCCAGCACGCCACAAGGTAGACGCACAATATAAATACTTCGAATGAAATTACTTTTCAGTTTTGCTGCTACATGCATTCTTTCCATTAGAAGTCTGAATTGCATTTAATTCCGCCTAAAATTGCCTTCGTTCTCTCATTGTAAAAATGGTAATATAACATGGTAAAGCTACACACAGAGAATTTAGTTGATATGAAAAAGCAAACTTCTTAGATTTCTTGCTGAATTCTGCGGTGCAACTTGTGGCAGTTAATTCAGACAAATTAAATAATTAAATTCGGCTACTGATTTAATAGAGTTCGTTGCCCTCTGATTTAGTTGTGAGATGCGATTACAGTCTGATGGTCCTGTAATCTTCAGCAGCCTGTTCTTTCGAGAGTTTCTGATATCGTATTACGTCGAGCTGAGTAGAACGAGTTAAGAAAAGTCTTTCGCTTGGGAAACTGGCCGGTATTATAATTGAAAGAATGCAGCTCTTCTCTCTTTCTTCGGGCCAGTTATCGTAACAGAATGCGAAGAGAACTTACAGCGGTTAATCTTTTTAATAAGGCTCTGATTGTAATCCCCCTGAATTTACAGGGTCATCGGAGTCCATTGTCTCTGTGAAATTGGAGCATTCACGAAAGTCGATATCTTGCTCTCGCTTGTTCTCCAATACCGCAGAAAAGAATTGACAGACAACCTTGTGACCTAATTGAATTCCACCACGATTATTTAACGAGCCTTGGACTCGATTGTTTTTGCCTCTCTCGGTACAGTGTTTCTTAAATCGCGTAGCTTATTGACAACTCGCGATGCATTTGACGTATTCGGGGTTTTGACCACTTTCTTCCCCATTTATTATTACTGTCGAATTACTATTTTATTAGCACAAGACAAGGGAGTAGTGTAATGCAGAGTTATGAGATTTTAATAATTTTAATGTAGGGATTCGAAGTAGTCGAAGTTTTCTCTTATTTTATTTTGCAGATTTAAGGATTTTTGATTGCAAAGACATGGTCAATCTTTTGCAAAATAAAGTACATTGGCACTTGCTCAGAGGGGGGCATAAGAAGTCCTGATTAAAAGCCATTCAAACGCAAAATCTGAGAAACACTGGCGTGGTATTTTAATAACAGCAGAGTGTCTATGCGTTAATGGTGGTTGAAGCTGACAAATGGACGTCGGTTCGTGGCATGGAAACTAGAATACGAGGCAATTGAAAGTAACAATTAGATGTCGGTTTGCGACATAGAAAAGTAGAAGTGGAATTTTCTCTCGGGATAACCTCGTGCATGTGGGCCATCGCGTAGTTTCTGTCTTACGTTAACGGACCATGAAATGGAATTTAATTACGAGGATAATAGAAAACCGTTCGAATGGGAAAGTGAGTTACTTCAATCGAGAGATAAACTGTTCGAGCATCATGCATCTATTCGATAGCAAAACCAACCAAGCACTGCAAAAACTGGAGAAAGTCGACTAGTGGAACAAAAAATTATCGGTTCATCAACGTAATGTACTATCTGCAAAATAGAAATAAATATTTCCTCGAAGTAATTACTGCTGCTAATCAAATTCTACAACTCCTTGAATTATAGATCCAAATGAGCACAATGAGCCTGTCGTTTACGATATTCAATTTTATTGAATAAGGAAACGCGTTTCTGTGCCGCTATGTCGCGCTTCATCGCGAAGGTCTTCATCGACTCGGGACAGGTTGAATACAGCGTATTCTTTTGTCAATTTCCACGATGCTAAGGTAAGGAGGGTTGTTATCGAGTCGCTTACAGAGAGGAACGGTGGAAGGAAAGATGGGTGATCGAGAAAAGGGCCCTTTTGAATAAGACTTCTTTATGCACAGCTCGGGGAGCTTCCATTCCGTTTACCTATCGTGGAACGAGACGGTTGAGATCCACTCGCCATATCTGGTTTGCGCCTGGTCGATAAATATAGTTTGTAAACGGATTGATCGGTAATTGACTTAGCAATCGCGTTACTTTCGACAAGCGTGTAAGTATTCTCACAGGCGTATGAAATGAATTGTTTTTCATCAAGACTGCAAGTTTACCGCAGTGTTTACCGTGCTTTAACTTTCATTGGAGTACCACTATTATTTTGTACGAAGTTATATTAGATTTTTTCAATTTGACTACTCTCTATAGTTGCTTTTTGAAATTGGCTTGTCTAGATATCGCGTTCGACTTTTTACAGTAAAATTCTTCTTCCTGTGGGCGTTGTTAACTAGTGTATCTTTTTATATTTATAGTCATATTTATTCGTCGATTTTCAAAAGATGATAGTTGTAGAGCGATCGAGCCTTCTGATTCTCCTTGACTTATTTTCCTGTCAGTTTTTTTTTTTTTGTAGAATACGTAATCGAGCAAATTATCGTGTAGCAAAACCGAAACATTGCTTCTTCTCGACGTCCTTAGCAATTTTCCCAGTATTTTACAAGCCGTATCAATTATTTTGCACTTGTGATTCCCTTTGTGTTAAAGTGCTTCAAGGTTAGATCATTATTATTCCGTAGCGACGGCAAACCACAAGCACCACAATTTAAGAAGTCCGCACACATAATTACGAGAGATTAACACTCACGGATGATCCAAGTGCCAACAATATCCCGTATCACGCACGGCGATAAATAGCTGCAAAATCCACGGTGATTTTCTGCTACGGAAATACACGAGGAATTATATCAACTAAAAATAGTGGAGAAGCTCCGACTCGTAAAGCGTCGAAATTATCGTCGAACGTAAAGTTGAGATTAATATAAAAACGATGGGACGTGTTTATTTGTTGCGGCGGTGAAATTAACGCGCACTCCAGCGCTACCTCCCTCAGGGAAAGTCATATTAATAATTCATTTCGCTACGGTTCCACCTGGACCGTTGACAGTTGTCTTCTCCATGTTTCGTAATTTCCATGCTCCGCCGGCTACCGACTCATTACAAGCCTAATTTACCGAAATTACGAGCAGGCATTACGACGCGATGCACCTAACGTTTTTTAACCGTAACGCTACTGTCCGCCACCATATGGCGTTCCGTTGAGGGGCATTAAAGTACAGCACATAATGTGGCATCGATTCGTATGAACTTGCCAGTTGCACTACTTTCTCTAGCTCTTCGTATTGGACTTAATTAAACACAGATGCTGCGGGCCTCGGATATGTGCGATTAACCTAGAACATTGAACCAGATCGCAGTTGATAGGAAACGAAAGCGTGGACGATCTTCTTTATGGCGCGGGGAAGAAAATTCTTATAACTTTATTACTGTACTTTGCGCAAGACAGTGAAATGAACTCGAGAAATCGACAGTTTGTGCTTCTGTTTGGAATTAATTGTCTTGTGTATATTATAGGGGAATTTCCCAGAAAATTGGTCGTATTTTACAGATGACGCGAGGGATTTGGATGACATCGAAATATGATGTGGTACATGTGAAATTAGGGGGGGTTTAAGTCATCATTTTGATCGCCTCGAATTTGTTTAAAAAACACAGCTCGTGGAAGATTGCAATTATATATTTTTAGCAATTGCTTCCATGAATTTTTATAAAATTCGAGTATGTTGTGATTCATGTGATGTTAGGGGAAGTTTAAGTCATCATAATGCTGGTTTGAAATTTGTTTAGGAAATAGTTCACAACTTTTGAGGGTTTATCAAACAGCGTTGCAACAGCAATGCAAATTAATCTCATTCAGCATAATCTTAACACATCTTAGACACGATTAATGACATACTCAAAACAATTACTGTATAAGAAAACCAAGACACCTCGCTCCAGCTTCAAAAGCGTCACATTACCACTGAATCTAACAACTCACAAACAGAAGGAGCAATCAATCCAAGGATACAGAAAACACAATGAAATCCAGCTCTGTACCGTCACCTACAATCACCCACTGCCATGGATCTCTTACCTCCTGAGAGGGGGCTAAAAAGGGGGCAACGAACGTTCCAAATCTTCATTACCCCCTGCCAACAGGGCCCATCGGTTAATTTATGCGTGGAACAGTTCTAAACGCTGATCGGTATAATTGACCGTGTTGGACGGCGTAACGAGATTTCTGGATTAATGGCTCGCCTCGTTACACGTTTCTCGTTGCCCGGTGTTTCTATCCAATTACGTAATAGCGTGGCCACGGCAGGTAGAGGCTGCGATCCGATCCTGGATCGCGTTCGCGAAATAAACGGTCGATCGTTCTGGCCCGCTCCCGTTATTATCGAGGCATATCGGCTCGTTGGCACGTGCTTTCGTAGGAAGATCGTGCTTATTAATTAACGGCAGGTACGTGGGAAACAGAGAAAGAAGAAAACCACGAGTGGACGGAGAAGAAGGAGAAGAAGAAGAAGAAGAAGAAGAAGAAAAAGAAGGAGTCTCGTGGAGGAGCGAGTCGCTGATAAGATCGCTGGTAATGAACTATCCACGTCCAGGGTGCTTCTAATGAGGACCGTAGGAAGTAATCTCTTTGCCAGGAAGAAACACGCGCGACTCTGCTCTCCTCTCCGCGGTTTCTGCACTCTCTTTTGCGCTTTCGACGGAAACACGCGGCGGTCAGCTTGTCTCTGGGACGAAGGACCTCTCACCTGCCCCCCACTTTTCTGTGTCCTTCTGCTCTTCTTCAGATTTTTAGGGGATTTTTTGGGGGAGCAGTTTTGGCTTCGGTGGGTGATATGGGCTTGGAATAATTGGAATAATCTCGTGTGATTAGGCTAGAGTTACGAGTTGGATGGGATTATGGACAGATTGCTGAAATTTGCATTGGCTTACTGGAGCGAGTGGACACTGTTGGTATTCGAATTTGGATTTTTTTTATTGAATCGCTGTCGAATAGTGGAGTAACACTGTGCTAACGACTGTTAATGAGTAGTTTTCTGTAGAGTAGATATGGTGGGTGTTAGCTGTTATCATTCTTACTGCACAATTATTTTCGATTAACTACCTTCTGTGCACAAGTTCTTTACCACCTTAATAATATTAGGAAACTAATGCAACAGAAGCATATTTGATCAACAATCTCATGTTCCCGCACGGTCGATACATTTGAGAAAATACAATTGTTCGGTCTAACTGTCCTCCGTATAACAGGGACGTCAGAAATGCGAATGTATTGGATTTCGCTGGACGGGAATAAAAAGGCAGCAAATTGGAATTTAGTGCGAGCACTCTGACATTCCCGTAGGAATGCTACGCGTATTCCGCGGAACCGTCCACGTGTGAAGATAAAAATGCAACGAAATAGTCGAATTCTGCGAGAAGAAAATGGTACGTGGGTCTGAGATGGAGACGTACGTGACGTCTTGTATAATGTTTCGAATACATTTTTGCTCTGCCTTCTCTCTTTCCTTCGTTTAAATATCATTTTCCTGTTTAGATATTTGAATGCAGTGTCGACGTATTCAGAAATATACATCTTACAAAATTCGACAATAATTTTATTATCCAAATTGTTTTGCTACGCAATATTCTACAGCAAACATTTTTCATATATGAAATAGCGAATGAAATAAGTTGCATCCCCTTCAGCTGTTATTTAGTTCTCTCGATTTCGTTCATATATTGTTAGAGAAACTCTGAAAATGTTTATTGTGGGTTTGTAATAAAGCACTAGCTACCGCACGAGCACTTCCATGCGAAATCCGCTGAAAGTGTCGTTAAACGTTGCGTTTGGAAAGCCAAATATCAGCTCCAGAGGATTGCACGTCGATTTAAAGCAATAACTTTCGTATGCAAAGCGGTCTGCAGACAACCTCGAATCGCTATCCCAAAGCCATTACCGTTTACCGATACAGAACTGTATAATATTTCGCGTTGCGGTCCCTGGTTCGCAGCCTCTGCGTAGAAATATTTCCCTGTCTTTATGACTGCCACGGGTCCACGCAGCGTCACATTTTACACTGTTACACGAAACCTGGTAGTGCGCTACGTGCAGCGAGGAAACGCTCTTGAGACCTCGAAGAAAGCTGCTTACAGGAAACCAAGCTGTGTGTAATAATTGCACGGCTTTGTTAAAGCTTTGACTCGTTTCTCAGTTTGACTAATCGTTTCGGGATCCACAGAGAGAATCTAGCTTGATAACACGAAGTTATTGTTTGCTGTATGGCAAAATTTTGTAAACAAAGATTTACCTACAGTGTATTAGAAGAGGCATAGATAGTACAATCCTCAAAATAAGTAGAGCAACTTGATCCTGGGGAATTAATAAAATTTCAACAACAAAAGAGGTAGGTTCCCTGTATTTAAAATCGGCAGATTTCAGCTGGAATCTATAATAGTAGGTATATATAACACGAATTATTTCCAAAATATCTAATATTCTAATAGATCCCCTAATTATTTCGAGCAGTGCGTAATGATCGTGTTGAATTCTTTAATTTTATGGTGCTATGTTTGAATTGTGAACATCCACGGGGATAAATAAAATCTCGTTGGGCGATTTTTCAATAGTTAAATTGATATTTGGAATTTTGTAGCGCTTGGTGCTTTCAAAATGCTCTCTAACTATATAGTAATTGTATTTACAACACAGCTATTATTCTCACCCTTATCAGATAATGCGTTTGCTATTCCTATTAGTCGATACTTTCAGCACAGGAATTGATTACTTTACCAGTAATTCGAGATTGTTCAGCTACGTGCACCACCCCGTGCAAACATCTTCGTTCGTTTCCTTTACCTTCGTGCACAGTTTCTACTTCGAGTCCAGCTAGAAGTTCGAGGAACTTGCCACGAGCCCTCAAAAGTGCCGTCTCAAACTTTCCTACAATGCAATGCGATGCTGTAGCATCCATGTTTCGATACTCCCGCTGGAACCAAGGGAACGGACTCTGCTCGACCATTTTCAAAGTTGTCCCGCGTTTATTACACCCGGGGGAAGCTGTTAAGACGACGGTTTGCTGTTTACTACGATGCAGCTTGAATCGGGAAACTGGCGACAAAAGCGTGCTGCGATCAGTCGAGAAAGTTGTATCGATGTTCAATCGCCTTTTTATTATCAATTTTAAAAGACGATTGAACTTGTTGCCAGTAGTTCTTCGAGCGTCTAGTAAATACCTACTACATTTCTCTCTTTAAATGTCTTTTGAAACTGCCAAAACGACAGCTGGAAAATTAAAAGATTCTCCCACAAAAAATGAAGACAATATGGAAACCTTTGCACTTAATAAGTTCGCAAAGAATCCAAGTACAATATTACTATTCAATACTGGAAATATTTATTATTAGTGAGTATCTCATCACTCCCAAACTGAAGTCCGCATAATTTGATAAAATGATTCGTCAAAATAATGAGCTACACACTTTTGCAATAATATTTTCCTAATACTAATAACAAAAGAGATCCAAGTGATGCAATATAATATTTCCTTTACTGTACATTTCGACTTTCACAGAAGATTCTTTTATTCTCAGCCTCCTCAGTTTCACAAATAAATTCTAGATAATATTGCGCTCGAACTGAACACGACGTGTAAGCTTATACCACACAATTATTATCCACAATGAGCGATCATTTCCATCAGTCTCATTCAGAACAATCTCCACCTCCATTCCTCCCCTATACATCTTCCGCGTGAAATTGATTCTCGACCACTCGAAGCCTCGATTCCTGCTTCCGGCAGCCCATGTTTCGGTATGTCGATGATTGAGGAAGAGGCTCTGGGGCGGATTAAGGATTCCAGACGAATATTACCAGGGCAACTTCGGAGAACTCTGGCGAAAGGCCAGGAATCCGAAAGACCTTACGCCGCAGTCGTCATCGTGATCGTTTGAGCGCGGCCCCCGCTCGTCTTCAGCAATATCGGTGAGCATTGTGCATTGTCTGCCGCGCATATCCCCGTACTTTCATTGCTCCGCCGGTTCCATGCATATGGATGCACCGCGTGCACTTTTCTATGCCCCACTCCCGGTGAATGGTCGGCCATCGTGGCCGCACAAAGACGGCGCGCGCGAAGAAAGGGTGAAATGAAGATAGGCACCTTTCGGGGTGGTGGTGCCACCCCAGGGGGATGCGTTTGCCGATCGTTGGGGGGGGGGGGCTCGAGATGGCGCGGGACGCCTTTGAGCGCCCCACCGAAAAAGGAACGCGGACGTGGATTTCAATATTGAAAAATATGCGCCTCTAGAAGAGAGTTCGCGCGAAAAGGGGGAAGTATTATCATTTCAGACGGGGTCTCGTTCAGACGTGCCTGAAACTGGAAAGCGAGCGGGGCCGAGTAAATATTCTGTTAGAGAGTTTTGGGACAGTGTAGTTGAAGATACTTGGGATATAGAGGTGAATGCGATGCAAGAATGACTTGGATTTTGTATCGGACATGCAAAAATCAATATTTTTTATTCTTTCTCTGTTCCATGCTTCTCTGTTGTACGGGAGGATGTTTTTTTTTATTGAAACGTATATTTTGGATACAATAGGGAGGCTATGTCGAGTGGGGAAGCTTTTACCAGCCAGGTTCTATGAACGTTTTCATTTGTTTGATGCGGGGGTGGAGTTTCATTAGCGGTGTACACGTCCCTGTGATTTTCCTGTGTTTGCATTTCCGCCATTGTCAGGATCCATTTCGAGTAGCAAAATCTCGATTTTTATGCAATTGTTCCGACAAGAGAAATTACGGATTCCACTAATATTGATCTCTTTGGGGCCGTTAGAGATCTCGCCAAACTCACATCGTACATTTCAATTTCCTTTCTGTACTTTCCTCAAAATACCCCGTTTCGAAAACCACCTTTCATCCCGACGGCAGCGTAATTTCAAATACATGCCTGTTCCCCCAACTGACATTCATTCGCGCGCCAAGTCATTCGGTACCTGCTCCTTGCGTTTCATAGAAGCAACTTTTAGACAGAAACAGGGGGAGAAGGGAATGCGAGCTGCGGAGCCCTGTTTCTAAGCGCGCTGGGAAGCTCGCGTTAAAACCTTTCGCCGGCGAGGAAAGCGAATAACGGGGACTCGGTGTAAAAACGAAAACCCAGCGGTGGTATTCAGCGGGAAAATGGAAATGTCGGCCTCAGACGCTTTAAGATGCCAGTAACTCGTCGTTGGGAGGAGTGTAAAAAGGATGTTCACCGATAAGGAAGAGGTTTGTGGGCGCTGCACAGGGGAGAGGAGGTGGGTTAAGACGGGGAGAACCCTTAAAAACGGGGCTGCGAGCCGAAACGCAAAAATAATACGTCTTGCTGACCTCTAAAACGCATTAGGGATACGCAGAGACTGGTCGTCGAAAGGGGAAGAAAAATTTATCGACAGGTTAGATCGATAAATCGCGATGCTGCTGGGAGTTGGGGAATCGGAGCAAAGCGAAATGACGGAGCAAAGTGAAGTATTGATTTGTACAGGGTGTAAAAGAATTAAATGTGATCCTAAAGTGTCAGCTTTTGTGACATGGATTTTAGAAAATAAAAGTGCACGATGCGACATGGCAAGAAAATAATCTCGTGTCTGTTACTTTTGTGATTTTTGTGTGTTATTAAACTTTAAATGCTCCTCTTTGCTCCAGGTTCCCCTATCTCTCTAGGGGAGCACGAAAGGTTCTCGTTCATTCCTCTTTGAACCAGGCACGCGGTACATTTTTCAATATCCACCGAATCGAAGGCGTAATATAGCGAGATGGTATACGACGTAACGGGATGATCGAAGTTTACGTCGCCTCGGGGATCGTGAGTCTGCAATGAAACGGTGATACATTTGGAGGAAACTTTGCTCTTGTCGCGTTCCAAGTTCAGGCGCAGGGAATAAAGTTCGGTGGACGGTGAGAAAGTTGGGCTCAAATTGGTTTCTAATATATGCAAATTGCGAGGGGGAATGTTGCATGGAGCTTGGAATACGTGCCCGAAGGCTGCGAAGAGCTTTCTGATACATACGAAGTAGGTAAACCAATTGCTTAGACGTTTCTTGATTTGTTTCCACGTGTAAGTATATCTCGAGTTTTCTTAAAAACTCTTTCCTTAGTTAAAGGCATTCTGCATAGGATATCTATCGTGGGATGTAATAGAAACTGTTAAGCACTTGCTAATTGCACAATTCTAAAAATTCGTAGACTCCTCTAATTACTGTCTACTCCACGACTGACTGTTCTCGGCTAAAAACACACTCCAACTTAATGATCCATCCGTAGACATATTCTTCGTACCGCGAAGAAAACCCAAGAACGTTTTTAATCTGTGACGCAGCAGTTTCTACAGCCTCAACTTCTTTTTCCCTTGCCCAAGAGAAGTTTCTTGACTTCATTAACCTTTAATAAGCGGGGCTTATTTACTTATCCCTGAATGGTGGACGTTGGAACGCACCCTTCTTCGCGCGACTGTGACTCGCTGAAGACTTAATCCCTTGGATGCTACATTCTTCATTTGCTCAGGATCTAGCGGCAAGGTTTCCATTGAAGCCAGGCAAGGTCGTGGCTCGGTGTCGCGAAATTCTGCCTGGCCCCGCCGATTCGAGGGTGTTTCTTTCACGCTGCTCGCTTACGCATCCGTGCTACCGCACGTGCGGCTGCGGTTGTAATCCGCCGTTCGTGCGCCAGCACTCCGTGGGAGAAACAGCTTTGCCGCGTCTGGAACGTCGAATCGATATTTGTTCAACCCTTGCACCGGCGATGAGCAGCGGCGTTACTTTTTCGCGGGGAAATTAGCGTTGGTAGGAAATCACACATTTCAATTCCATTGGCCAGTTTTGTGGGAACGAGAATTGTCCCTTGGAGGATTTGGAACTCGATTTACCTGGTTGTAAGTCTGGAGATTTGTGGCCATTCTGATGTTTGGAAAGCAAAGAAGTTTTAGAGCCATCCAGTGACCTGTAGATTTAATATTTGGAGGCCTTTTCGACAAGTGTAATTAATCATTGATGGCTAATATGCTGGGAATTAGCTACTCATGAATTCCTCTAATATATTTCATTTAAGAAGTGTTTGTTCTAGCTGTGCGTTTCCTCTGTGGATCGAAGAATCTTAATATCGCTTTTTTTAACTGGTTCTCCAAATTTAACACGCCTGTAATACGATTCACGACATTTAGAAATCGAGACGTAGCAATACGTTCTTCAACATCCGCGGGTCACCACCAACGTGTTTGCGTTACGCAATCGTTCGACGTCGAAATTACTTTTTCCAGCGACCAACGGATAGGGAACAATGGAGTCGTTGTGCACGTGCCTTGTAATTTCGTAGCTGTAACTTTCGCGAGGCTCTTCTGCTGTCGGGAAGGAGATTTAAAAACCATCCGAACTGTTCCCTACTCGCGCAGGGATCCCAAACTCGATTCGGTGAAATGTTTATGCCTCCATGGAGAGTACCTATCCCTCAGTCTGGCTTTTTCGAATATTGGACAGTAAATAGACATCGAGCAACCTTATCTTTCTTGGGATTAATGATCTTTTCTGTTCGTTTATCCTGCGTACAACGTCTCACAACTCTGTTATCCTCTTATACCCCGATGAAACGTTATTACAGAAGGTTTTTTTTATGAAAACCACTTTATTCTCTCTTTACCCAGCAGAAAAGTCATCTTTCGTTATGGCCAGTCCACCATAACATCCGACAAATCAACCGTTTCACCGATGAAACGATCAAACGTAGGCGGGCGGTCAGGATTCGTGGGATAGTGGGTTAGTCGGATGATTTATCGAACGTCCATTATCCCCGTCGTAAAGACTAACTAAATTCTCGTGGCTATTGCAGAGCGTGGGCGTCCTTTCAGTGAACCCGATGAAACTTTTATCCCACGGTCGTCGCTTGGGGTTTCAATTAATTTTTCAAGCGCCGGGCGAAGTTCGTAATTAATAGCTTGATAAATTTCATTACGATCACGCGAGCGCAAATTAGGCGTGATGGCTACCAGTTGCGTACGAGTGGCGTCGCCCAGGGGCCTGGGCGATTTCGAAATTAGGTAATTAATTTAGTGGACTGTCAAGGGCACGCTTTCCAGATGACGACGGTCGCCCCTTGGTCCCCGCGCGTGGTCGAGCCCTTGATCGTTCCAAGTGCCACGAGTCGAGTAATGTCGCCGAGGATAGGGACACTAATCGTTGACCCGTGCGCATAGATTGCGAGGTAATCGCGCTGGGATGGTATCTGCTATCGATTACGGCGTTTTCTTAGGCATTTTGTCTGCGTGTTTGTTAAATGTCAGAGGAATTTCTTGTTTAACGAGGCTCTTAGATCGATAGCTACCTTCATTTCTCTACACTTGCACTTGTCCTCTGAATTAGTTTCCAAATTTACTCGCGTACTTTTAATCTGCATATGCTCGATCGTTCGATTCCGTCGTGTCCTGAGAATTACTTTTCTGCTCCCAGAAAGGGGTGGTAGGAAAAGCCACTTGCAAATTCTCACCTTTTCCTCAGAGAAGTCAGAAGGCAAGGGAAGAATTTAAAAGTACTCTATTGTTTACTAGATTTTGAAATAAATTCCACCAGCATCTATTGTACAACAGTTATTATTCTCAAACTGCATCTTGACGTTGGCAATTAAAGCTATCCAAGGCACTTTGTTTGCGAATAATACCTGTTACACAATAGATGCTAGATAAATTTATTTAAAAATCTAATTTTGTAGTCGAAGTTCTCATCTGATGATTCGAGATGCTTCAGACATTGATTCTACATAGAAACTCTTCACCCAAACGAACAAACAAGAACTTACATTTACCATAAATGGAATCTAAAAATTTAGTAACAACAATACAACATTCCACTGTAACATACCTAATCATCGCATTATTACATCATTTCCCATCATCCAAAGCAGACGTCGAAGCACACCATTGCAAATAAATCTACCTGCACGCACAGGAAAGCGTGCACCCGGCTTAAGAGTAATCCCCCGCCTGGCGACGATGAGTCGTAACTCGGATGCACCCTCGCGCGACGTATCTCGGCGTCTCGGGTGCACGCGAGAATTATCGATCGCTATCGAGCGTTGCTCAGGGGGGCCCTGCAGAAATCCCGTTGCGCTTCCTGTTGCGCGCTTTCACGGGGATAATTGACGCCCGCCACCCCCCCCCCTCTATTATTCTTATTGTCGCTTCCCCATGCCGGCCTCATCCACCTAGGACAGGCCAGGTAACAATGGCCGCCGTCCGATCGCGAGCTTACTCACCCAGGACAAATCTTTCTCTTTTGCAGAGGCCGAATGCTGCGTTGGCGAGGCTGCTGGAGAGGCATGCTGGGAGCCTTGTTACTGCGTCCTTCTGCAGGACGAGCAGACCCTCACGGCTTACAGGAGCGAGGACATGGCTGTGAGTGCACGTTCTATTTCTTTACCCTCGGCTCCGATAGGGAGGCCTCCCCCAATTCCGCTGGATTAGCCAGCATCCCTGTTTTTCTCTCTTTTTATTAAGACGCATCTCGTACGCGTGTAGCTCGTAAGAAGAGATATTGGAGAGGATCACGTCACCGTTACTCGAGAAACGCTCCTTGCTCGTGGCAAATCTGTTCGTTGTTCGGGATTTTCGTCGCGTTTTTCCGGTCGGGGGGATTAGTTCGTGAATTGCGATTCTTAGGTGGGGCAGGGGGAATTGATGGAGTTTAGTGTGGTAGGGAGTCTGGAAGGGTTGTGAAGCGAATAGAAGAATTTTTCTTATCGTTTTTGTAACGTAGTTGTAGATATGAAGAATAGAAAGTTGCGGGTAATTTGCTAATTAGTGGAGTTAGTTGAGGGTGCTAAGAAATTATCATAAATTAGGGGATGTTAGTTTCAAAGTTAAGGAGTTGGACCACCTTGGCCAGGAAAGTCCATGTTACGTTTGAGCTCCCTTAAATTCAATCTAACCTCCTTGCACAGGATTCGCGAGCGCGCAGGAGCCCGCGGGCCGCAGTTGGAGAAACTCCGCTTCAAATTAATTTTCTAAACGACGTTGTAACAGTTGCGATTGCGGCGTCTAGTTATATACTTAACGCGCAAACACAAGCCCAACTGGGTAAACCTGAAGTTGTCGGGTATCGGCGTTTCTACGCGTTCACAGGAATCCCGCGTTTTATCGCGTTTACACGCGTGCACAATGCAAGCGCACTGGAAAAGGGGTCTGTCTTGTTTGATCGTGTACGGTTGGAATGGCAAAGGGGCGTCTACCCTCTAATTCGATTAGAAAGTTTATGCCCCCTCCACCCTGTCGTTTCTGTGTGCTCAAACGCTTTCAAGACTTTGGACTTCTAACCAAAACTACGGCTGCTGCGAATATCTGGTGAAATTGTGGTTGAATCCCCAAGAGTTCGCCAACAGAAAGGCCCCTCAAGCCTAACACAGATTTTTTTACAAGATCTTGCTCAAAGGCTTGAGTTAGAGGAACTAATGATAGGTATAGTGAACGTAGATGGTTAATTGTTTACGAGGTATTTAATATTAACAACTCGCCTAGGATTTGTTTCCCCAAGTATTTTACAGTTATCTTCCCTCTTCATCTAATTCATTTAGACTCACAGTTCATTTGCTCCGTCGAAGAGGACTGTTGGTCTCCACAAATTCAACTTCTTCAAACTCGAATTCAAACAGCACCGAACTTTGTCCAGGATTGTTCCAGCCACCACCCTCTCGATTCCACAGAAATGAAGAACAACATTCCTCCGGGCGCGAAAATATACATTTCCAGCGACCACGGTCGTCGGTGCTCCGCGTTCATGCACTCGAGGGGGCGGCTGGGCATCGAACGTTTACGTTATTGCAGCGGGTGCACCGCGAACCATTGCACTCCGCGGAATGTAACACGGCTCGCTGCGAATCGGGACGAAAAGAAACTCAATCGAAGTTTCGCCGTGAACTTTTGCCAGAAGCTGTGCCTCCACCCGCCCCCATGGTCTCGGTGGCGGGCGCTCTAGGATTTCCCCTGAAAGCTTACTTAACTAATAACTTTCCGACGGAGTTACCGCGACTTCCATTCCCACTTTTGCCCCAGCTGCCGCTTCTACCTCCGGTATGTTTTTATTCGTCCCTTGCCCTTGTATTTCCAGCAGTTTATGAACTATGAAGCCCCTTGCATCTTCGCCACGATCGCTGCAAGCTACGCGGCGCGGTGGTAAAAGTTGATGGTATCTTTTTTACAGTCGATATTACCCATGGGTAGGTATAAAGAAAGAAGTTCTTGCGCCGGTGCATTCGTTCTTTTTTCCCTGCTAAGGCTACTTCTCAAATATGTATGAAGTGTTTACTCAGACGCGAGGCGTCGATGCACGGTCTGCAGTTTCAGCGCGCCTGCAACGCCGATGTTTTTTTAGAGTGCTATGTTTGAGAAGTGAAGGTGGATACTCGTGGGCTACAAATTTAAATTCGAAGGAAGGGACTTGTGGATTTGAATCTGAGAAGGAAATGTTCGAGGGAAAGTCGGGTGGGGAAATGAAGGGGTGAAATTAGCCCTTAAAGTTATCGCGGTTTTTTAATGTAACTTTATTTTTCCTTTGGCAGTGTGATAGAGCATAAAGAACTGAACAATTCTTATATTTAAAATTTTGCTCTACCTCGCACCGTTACAAACTTATATTAAAAAGAGGAAAGACGCGATACCTCGAATATTTTAAAGTTGCGTAGGAATACGAAATTTCGTTAATTTGGGGAACCATTTTCTTCCAGGTAGAGCAAAAGAGGTTGCACAGTGTTCAGTATCGTCATATTCACTCACTCTTAATTAATTTGAATAGAAAACAAATAAAAAAATATTCTTAATCCTCTAGGTATACCAAATTTGAAATATTTTCTTTTCAGTTTTGTGTAATCTATTAAATTCAGAAAATTTCATTTCGACAAACTGAGGGTTTTATTAAAACGATGCAAGACTTCGAGGCAATTTTCTTTCCCCTCTAGGAGTCTTTATAAATATCTGTTCGTTGACACGTTTAATTCCGCAGTTTCCTCTCCGCCGTGCTGTTTTATTCGTAAAACCGTGGTCCTTCTGGGCCGTGCATAGTTGCCCGTGAAACGAACGAACGTAGAAGCTCGGGAACGGCGAAGATCTCCCGTTCCGTATCCATTTTGGTCGTTCGTAAGATCCCCTAAGTGTAGCCGACGCCGCGCGCCGTGTCCCAGACTTGCACCTCTTTTTCTCCGTCTCTGAGAGCACCGAGAATGAGAATTCTACTTATTACATTGCTCGAAAGCAACTCCCCTTCAGGATTAGCTAATTTTAAGAGTCCACTAGTGGAGTCCCTCGGACGCAATTACCCTGGTGTGAAAGAGTCTCCGTGGACCCTTCTTCCTATTCTTCGATTCCTCCCTGAAAGCTATTTCTTGGGTGCCTTCTTTGTTAGGCAAAGTAGGCTAGTATTGTCAGTGATTTCATTGCAGAGAACGAAGGTGTGTGAGCTACATAGAACTACAGGAAATATTTAAATATACCGAAATAGAAATTAAGAATAAAGTAACTATAAAAATTTGTATATAAAATTTGCAATCCTCTAGTTTCCTTAATTTTATAAAAGACACCATTGCATTTCAAATTTGGTAAGGCATGCTTTCCAATTTCTTTCGCATTTTCTTATGGTGTGCTGCGATACTTTTTCATGAAATACTTCTTTGTATTTTATAGTAGAAGAAATTCGATTATCTTATAGGTATATCAGTGCATGTACCAAAAAGTAGAGTACCAGTCTTATAACAGTTATTTACACCCACTAACACATTGAATTCACAAGGCAAAGGTAGGGGAGACCGGGGCTAAAAGTTCCGGGGGTAAGTTGTTCCGACGGCTCTATCTTCAAAATAAAAAGAGCGTTGTACTTTAAATTATTTTTTCCGTGTGAGTTGATCACGCTACTCTGTCGCCCACTTTAATAGCGTCCGCGACAGCGAATTGTGTGGTTGTAAGCAAGGACCTATTAGTCCCGTACCAGATAAGTAAAAATTTTTCTATCATTACTTTTTGGTCTATTTCAATTATTTAACGTCGATATTATAGATTGAATCGTTCTTATGGATCAAATGACATTTAAGAACATGGTGTAATAGTGTTTATCGTTTGAATACATGTATAAGCAGAATAGTCTTTGAAATTGCTACATGTGTCGGTAGGGGCTAGTTGTTACCGTGACTTGGGGCACGTTGTTACCGTAAAAACTTGCCCTGCCGCAAATAGGTCTGTGAAGATAGCACCCCCAAATTCGATTTTTTAAAAAAACTCAACGGCATTCGTTTGTTCATCGTATGCCCATGTTTTCCCATAAAAAAATTTCGTTTGCCCACCCTTCAAAAAAAAAATTATGGCAAAAAAAAATTTTCATCAGCACCCCCATGAAAACGTTTTAATGATTTATCGGTGGGAAATGATTGTCCTTCGTTTGCCCACGTTTGCCCATAAAAAATTTTTTTTTTGCCCACCCTCCAAAAAAAGTTATGAACAAAATAAAAAATTTGTCTTCATCACCCATCATGAATGTATTTCAATTTTTTAATAGAAGGATACGAATGTACCCGACCTGGCCACGTTTGCCCACTCTCAGATTTCATTTGCCCACCCTCCAGAATTTAAATAAAAAATAAAAACCTCGAAAAGAAGGGTACAGGTGAAGCGATCGCGTTAAAGTTCGATTTTTTCTGGAAAATATTATCGAAATCGTTCTTTCAACGATGCAGTTCATTAGTTTAGATGTAAAAGAGATTTGCCCATGCATTAATTTCGTATGCCCACCCTCCAGAATCGAATTATTAATAAAGATAGCCAAGAAGTGCGGTACCCGTTGAAGCGATCGCGTTAAAGTTCGATTTTTCTGGAAAATATTATCGAAATCGTTCTTTCAACGATGAAGTTCATTAGTTTAGATGTAGAAGAGATTTGCCCATGCATTAATTTCGTATGCCCACCCTCCAGAATCGAATTATTAATAAAGATAGCCAAGAAGTGCGTCGTTGGAAAGAATTCGAGACTATCGCAGACATCTGTTTACGTTTCGGCAGTGGCACTCGGCGCTGCTACCCTTTAGGGTATCAACGCTGCGTGTCGTCATCGAACGTGCCGAAACGTAAACAGATGTCTGCGATACCCTCGAATTCCTTCCAACGACGCACGAAAGTCAGTCGGTCTACAGAGTTCGGACGCAACTCTTGCGAGACCGTGCATTCATTTACGGTTTGTGAAGTAACTGTGAGATTATATTAATTTCCGTTGTGCGATATCATTGCGGTAATTAGTGAAAAATGACTAGAAAACCACTCTGGTGTTATTCTGCACATGCTGCAGATGTGTGAAAAGTGTGAAGTGTTCGATGAGCGATACAAATTGAAGTGTCGTTCGAATAAAGTGAGAAAGAAGTGTGTGCAACATTTCTTGGATAACATGTCACCAAACACCTTCAACCTTTACGGTAAGTACAATTGATTTTGATAATTCATTCGGGAAAAAACGAACGGAAAGGTATTCGGTTCAACGGGTACCGCACTTCTTGGCTATCTTTATTAATAATTCGATTCTGGAGGGTGGGCATACGAAATTAATGGATGGACAAATCTCTTCTACATCTGGACAAACGATATGCATCGTTGAAAGAACGATTTTGATAATATTTTCCAGAAAAATCGAACTTTAACGCGATCGCTTTAACGGGTACCGCACTTCTTGGCTATCTTCATTAATAATTCGATTCTGAAGGGTGGGCATACGAAATTAATGGATGGGCAAATCTCTTCTACATCTAAACTAACGAATTGCACTGTTGAACGAACGATTTTGATAATATTTTCGAGAATAATCGAACTTTAACGCGATCGCTTTATCTATACCCATGTTTTCGCGGTTTTTATTTTTTATTTAAATTCTGGAGGGTGGGCAAATGAAATCTGAGAGTGGGCAAACGTGGCCAGATCGGGTATATTCGTATCCTTCTATTAAAAAATTGAAATGCATTCATGATGGGTGATGAAGACAAATTTTTTATTTTGTTCATAACTTTTTTTTTGAAGGGTGGGCATAAAAAAAATTTTTATGGGCAAACGTGGGCAAACGATGGACAAACGAATGCCGTTGAGTTTTTCCAAAAATTCGAATTTGGGGGTGCTATCGTCACAGACCTACCGCAAATGTATAAATTGTTTCCGCTGTGCTTTAAGATGCGAACATATGAATGAAAGGCGGAAAGGGACACGACTTCGATCGAAGTTATGCGTAAAGATAAATAAAAACTGTCGCTTTTGGTTTTCTTTTAAAGATAATACATTTTTGTTGGTCCGAACCTTCATAAATAACCATTATTAATAAAATTCTGCTTTACTTCATTAGAAAATGAAATATTTCATTAAAAGGCAACTCTTATATCATAGTAACAACTTACCCCAATGCGATAACAACTTGCCCCATATAGGGGTAAGAAGTTCCGCTTCGATCAGCCACAAATAAATTACTTTCTATGGGAAACCTATTACAATATATTAAACACAAGCTTAAAATCAGAAGATATAATAAATTTAACAAGAAATTAGTCAATAGTGAAGAGAATAACTACATTATTTTCCAAACATTTTTATGGTTTATCGAAATCGGAACTTTTAGCCCCGGCCTCCCCTACTAAGAAACTAACCGGAATGAAACATTACGTTGACCTAGAGGAAGATTATGATTACTTCCAATTCCCCATTCGATCTCAGGGTCCTTACGAAGGCTCTGAGAAATGCGCGCTATATTTCTGAAAGCCCTCGTGTTCCGCGGATTCGGGCCCCTGGTAGCTACACGACTTGGCCCGTGTAAGTGGTAGCCATTACATGTTTAAGGCGGTCTGCGAATTCCGTGGAACCTGGCTGCGGAAACCCCGCGTCGCCACTCGTGTTTCGCATGAGAGGACTTCTTGAATTTATTCGTACACCCTCTGTGTGCATAATAACCATCCCAGGTCGGCTCGAGGGCTTTTTTCCCCGTCGGTGAAAGAGAAATTTTCCTCATTATAGTATCAATGACGGATCCGCAAGCGGAAGGCCAGTCGTCCGTCTGTAATATTCCTTTCCTTCAATTTTTTCTGGGATAAAAGTGAAGGTTCCCTCGGCAAAGGGGACGGTCCACCGATGGATCTTTAAGTTAGGGATTGGCTTTGATCGAAGGGCCAGTGATAAATGGTCCGGCGGAACAGAGGGATTCTTTTGTGCTCCGCGGGAGGATGATGTAATAATTCGATGCGTTTGCCAGCAATTATGGGGGCGAATAATGATACTGAAAGGTAAACGCCTCAATTTCTGTGTTGTATTGAAATTTGTTTGAAGTCGACGTCGAGTAGGAAGGTATCGTAAAACTGGGAAGATAAGAGAATTCATTGCAGAGCCACAGGGAATTAAACAGTATGAAGTCAAATGTTAATTCTTGGGATAGAATAGAAATTATACTTCCAGCAGAATATTGTAAACTACTTTGCTTATGCTACGCTACTTCTACACCCCAAACAAAGGAGTTTACATAGAAGAACAAAGACAATGTAATAATGTTACAAAAATTGCAGTCATTAAACCTGCAACGCAAGTGAAAATCGCGTGTCTCGATCGCGAAAACGAGCCAGCGCGTGTGTACGCAGCAATAACAGTGCGGCTGATCGTGCACGGGTTTTCTCTACTTGCCGACTAAATTCCATCCGGAAGAAGCGAGGAACCGTTTCAGAGGCCCGGGAGGGTTAAAAAAAGCACGACGGCCGTTAACCCTATTCCTTGAGGGCGGTTCAGCGTCGAGTAACGAAGGGTCTCGTGTTCCTAGACCCCTCGAATGTGATTACACGGAAGGAGGAAAAGGACGTGAGCCGGGACAGCCTGAAAGAGGGCTGGCGCTGGTCTTGATTTAGTAATAACAAGGGCTCAGCCGTTGCGTAGAGGGCGCCGGGGGGTTGCTGGGAACGCGCGAGACATTCGGGAAATCGGAGGAAAAACTGAGACGAGGACAAAGGGACAAACAATGGTGGACGAATAATGGAGCGGGCACGCGTTTGATACAGACACCGTGTATTGAGTGCAGACGTTGCTGGCAAATAATGATTGTCCTTTTTGTATTGTCTCTGAGAAATGCCGTGGAACACGGGCAGCCTCGATGGGGGGTAAAAAGATTGATAATCGGGCTGTGTGCGAAGTGGAAGCATATTGATATGAGGCGAGCAGCTCGAATAGTGGCTTAAATAGATGATGGAGTATGTATCTTTAGAGAAGAATCTAGTCTAAGATTTCTGTAAATAGGGCTTTGATTTTTGAGAAAAATTTAGGTAAATTTCGGTGTTTGCCACATTTTGTTCGTTTCTAATTTTCGCATTTTCTGTGAGATAGTATAGTAGTTACATCGAAGCATAAGATTCAGGTTTATCAGTTGCCACGGTACTTAGATGCTTCAGTTAAATGCACCTTCGACTCATAATGTTCCATTGGCAAGCACAGTGGGCGACGAACCACGTGGTTAAGATACGAACGAAGCTGTTTGCGGCAAGTTTACGCATTACGAATTTAATGGTAATCGATGAACGAAACCCTGCACTATCTGAGCACCTGGAAAGCAAGTTGACCTTTCGAGTCCGATGGGAATTTCATTATCTTGGCGCATGCTAAGGACTTCCCTCAGCGTGCATTAAGATGATAACAGGCGAAGCTGGGGGACATTGTTTCCGCGGGAAAAGGAAAACAGTGTCGATTTCTAGACGCATGAAAAGCTTGTGGTATTGAAGTTGAGGCAGCTGCGAGGTTTCTTCGTGATTCCTAGGGATTTTACTTTCATTACGGCTCGCGGGGTACGATAACGTCGCGGATAAGAGGGATTTTCTTGCCTGGGTCCATTAGTGGCCGAGCTCGTGAAGCCAGATCAAACGTAACCCCTTATGCTTCTATTCCTGTGTGATTGAACGAATAATGGTTTCTATGTAAAGCGGGACGTGAACCACTGTCGAATTAGTCGATACTTAATTAGTGTAATTTAAAAAATGAGTCGATGAATTTGAGCGTACAGTATCCACAAGAACTTATGGGAGTGATCTAAAATTTTCGTTAACAGAATAACGAGTGTTATTAATTTCTCAATTTTACTACGTTTATCACTCCACTGTTCCAAGTTCATTTTAAACTGTAATTGCACTTCATAATTCCCACCAATCGATTATCTTTCATCATCAATCTCTTCTCGGGAGAGCAGTATATTAAAAAGTACCCTAATAATTTCCGAAATTTGTGGAAAATATCTAAAGAAGTATATCACAATCAGTCATCAAACTTCCATGCACAGAGAAGTTAACGAACTCGGGCCGAAGTTGGAGCGCAACGCGCGAAAGCGATTATAACAGGGAGGAAAGTTAATACCTTTAATACCTGACGGGGTTGGAATCCTCGCGGATTACTTTCGCCAGGGAACTTTTGACCGTAAATTATTACGACTTATCGTGGCCCCAGACACTTCGATACGCGCCACCGAATTTTGATCCACCCCGGTGATAAATTATGCACGGGGTGCCGCGAGAGAGTGCACACCCTGCGCTTTCATCCCTGGATAACGGCTCCCCCGATGCACTCAAGGACAGCTTCTTCCTTTCCTCGACCAATCGTTGCTTTCCAAAGCCTTCGAGCTGTCCATTTTTCACTGGTGCACAGTAACTTGTCAGGAATATTCACGGGCTAAATTCGCTCTTCTTTCGCACAGTCCTGGATACTCGTGTCTCCTTTCTGCCACTTGGATCCACAAACAAATGGTACAGTATCTTGTGCAACTTCTGTTCAACTGATTACATGGTTTATTTCTTTGTCAGGTGTACTGACACTGATTTACGGTTGTCCACCCTCCTTATTTTTATCAGTGAAGCAATCTGGGTTATTTAATTTGATTTAAGGGAGGCTAAATGAAGATTGCGTTACATATTTTTTTTTTTAATTGTAGTGCCATATTTAGGTTTTGATTTTTTATATGTAAGTCTACTATTTTGTCATCTGTCTTTTATGGACTTCAGTCTAGACTCTAGATTATTAATAATGAAGGTGATTCTGGTATTAAATCATCAATGCCCTCGTTAACGATATTACAGAATCTATATTGGATTTTTTGCGTCCTCATGTCTGAACGTTTACTCATAATTCATCGCTGAAAACAGGGGATACGAGACACTATCTAAACGAACACCCATAGCGTAAGACACTAAGCCCCATAAATCCACAGTGTGGTCATGAATTTTCCCAATAGCCCGTATTAAATAACCTCAAGTACCATATAGGAGATACATTTTCAAGCAGTATGAGCAGAGTGTTCAAAGTTTATCACTTTTAAGAATTCTTTACTCCAAACAGTGAAAGCTTCAGTACATTATATGTATCTCAAAAATTATAACACCACAGTATAGTATATCTTAAAGCGCATATTATTTGGACCATACATCTTACTGCACGCTGTCTGAATCTATTTCGACCCACATTCTAAAAAAAACCTAACTCATTGACTAACTCAAGTCGCCAATTGTTTTTATTAGATAAGTATCCAAGGTTGCACTGCTGTTTATTTTAGAATTTTAAATATCACTTGCTGCATAACTCTTCTCCTATCCACAAGCAATAGAAAAAGAAAAAGAGAAAGTCGTGTACGGGTCTAAACTGACCCAGCCACGACCTGCCTAGGGTTACTACATTTCCTGGACTCCTCCGTTCAATATCTTGAGCAACTTATTTATCCCCAACTCTGCTACCCTCCACAAATTCCCCCAAAATACACGAACCTTATAAATTTCTCGAAAGTTCCCCCGAAGACAATTACGAAGCTCCAGGGGAAAGAACGATGTATGGATATATCTTGTTCCAAGTGCGCAATATTTCCTCGCGCACCGTCAACGCTTCCTTTCCACCTCTGGATTCTTTGGATTCGATGCTTTCATACTCGTCACGTACAAGACAAACGGCAAGCGAGTAAAAAATGCAACCTCTCCTACACGGGGTCCTTCCCCCGGGGGTGAACGAATGGGTCCTCTGTATTAAATTGTATCCCCTTTCCCCTGCCCCACCCGACCTGTCTCCCTTCACCGGCGCCTCCCTTTAAAGACGTGAGAGGAATAGGGTAGGCGCGATTAAATCTAGCCGTCTCGCTTCCCCCTTTCTCCCTTTCCGCGCGCTGCTCGTAGTTCGCTTCCTATCTGTCTTTGCCCGTGTAGACCCCCCTTTGATTCATCTGCGACTCTCGCATCTGCGTGGACGCGAGGCCCTGACTCCTCTTTGGTGCCTGGTTAAGGAGGTATCGCTAGGATCTTTGACGGGTTATTTAATGGAGGCCTGGCTTTTAAAAAGATTGCTCAACCGCGATCCTGGTCCCCTGATTCGGCGAACGCGATTCGATCTACTATATTTCGGCACTGCCATATTGGTGTACAGTGTAAACTTTACGCGTATGTAGCCCCGGTGGTTGAAGGTGGACTTGATGCTGCAAGTTTTCTTTTCCTTCTACCTCAGGAATATATTCGTTCGTACGGTGTTAAAAAAGTGTACACATGGTACGGTCGCGTGAGGGTAAAAATTCTTCAGAGGAACCGCGAAAATAATTTTAAGAGTCCGTTTCAAAGTCCGCCGACCACTGTGCACAGATTCCATTTGGAAGTGGACTCGTTGGCCGAGGTGAGCATCTGCCCAAGGAGCAGCTTCCTCCATTCAGCCATTGGGCACGTATTTTCCCAGAACAAGGTGTCTTACTTGCCGCCAGACGATCCGAGGCTCGAGATTTGGCGAGGCCAGTCGATCCAGCCTCGTCTATCTTGGCCGAGGAGGCGAAAGTGCCTGTTCATCTGCTTCCCTGTCGACCCTTATCCCCTTCCTGCGAGTCGATATCCCCTTTTTCTCGAAAGGTGCAGACGAGCTTGCAAGGCCCGGACTGTAGAACGCATTTCCTGCCACCACACACAGGCGTAAAGCTCTTCCTCCCTCTTCCCTCCCTCTTGCGCGTCCTCCACGGTCGCTGGAGGTGCTGGAGATAGGATCACGCTGCCTCGTCGCGAAGGAAATCCTGCGAGGATTCGGAGGAAGGACCTCTACCCCGGGCGGATAAATCGGCTCTACCTTTTCGCGAACCTTTCAACCCCTTTTGCCACTCGAATCACTCCTTAGGAGCGTGGAAGGAGGCTACTTGGTGGATTCCTGAATTTTCTTGGGCTCGACGGGGGCTGAGTAAATGTTTGTGGACCTTCAAGATACGTGTTAGCACGTCTACCAATTTTCCTTTCTACGTATTGTTCTTGGGGACAGAGGTGGTAACGTGTTTGACTGCTTATTAGGTACGACATGAATGCTGGAAAATTAAGCATGTTGATTTTTAGACCGGTTGAAATATTTTTATCTACTTTGTATTTTATTATAATATTTATAATAGTATTTCGTGGTGGTTGCTTGCTGGAAATATTCTCTGGAAACTCGATCAAGGGTTGACGAGCGTTTATGGAATTTAATTCGCTAGTAAACCGCTTTCGTTTATTTATTGAGGGTGGTCTCGAGAGAAACCCAATAGACGAAAAACTGTGATTTAATATTTTGTCTCCTTTGTGACATTGTCAAGCGTAAGTATATTTTTAAAATATACTGGAGTTATTAGTGACTTTATTACATATTTGAAAAGATGCTTTTGCTTGTTTTGCTCAAAACCACTGAAAGATGTCGTCATGACACGACATTATTCTAAAACAATTTCGAATGAAAAGAAGGTAAATATAGGAAAAATAATTCTGTAGAGTCTTCCAGTCTCCGCGTCACCGGTTAAGGATTACAAAAATTGACGAGTTTTAGTCTTCCCTTCACTCAGAAGTCAATCTTGAAACTTTAAATTTTATAATTCTGTAAGGTCTTCGAGGTAGGAAATTTCGCATAAAAATCTCAGAGAAACGTGGTATACGTATAAATCAAGGATAATCGAAGATTCGTTCTCGTCATATCCTGGATTATTAACCTAAGAAGCCGCGGATAATCCTCAGAGGAGGAGCCCTTCAATTTTAAGTTCCCATCTCGGTTATGAATTCATCCGAGCGCGTACAGAAGTCAAGGGTTGTTACCCCGCAGAGGAGAAGCTTTACGGATCTTATTAAACCCAATTTATTAATATATAAATATGAAAGGACTTTTTCTCTTTTTAAGTAGAATGGAGCATCTTGATTTTGAACGTGAGCTCTAAATTTTTTTTATACGCAAATACTAAATAATTTCCAATTTTCTAAATAGAGTCTTTGTATTTTTGACGAGAAGCATGAAAAAATGAAAGAAGTTTCCCGAGTTTTCGTGATTCTGCCTTGAATCTTTAATTACTTGCGAATGTAAGTTCGCCCCGTTTGTTTGGGAGGTACGTTGCAAACTGTACTTATTGTCTGCACGTACTGCAAGATAATTCTAGGACAGGCAGTGAAAGGAAATGTGAGGGAAGATATGAATTATTCATGGGAATGGTCGTGATGCATGAATTTGTATACATATAGCTAATTTCTTACAGCCATGTCGCGACGGGGTGAATAGAGACGCACGAACTTGGTCCCTTATTTGAGGAAATACTTGGTCTTGCGTGAAGACGGAGGTAGCCACTGTTAATTTTCATAATGCTCTCTTTTAAACAAGATTATAGTAGAGTTCCTCAATTAGAATTCCCCTTTCATTTCCACCTCTTTCAATGTCGTAATCCCAGAAATAGTAAATACTAAGTAGAATCCAATAAGCTTACATCTCAGTATAATCCAGAAAACAGTGGATGCGGAGAAATTTCAAACTCACTCCTGCTCTTTTCCCAATTTCTCTAAGATTTCCTCCAAGTGCACCGACTACACTCAGCTTTTAATGAAGTGCATACGCTTCTCAAAATTAAATATAATTATAAATTATAAATTAAATTATCAAACTATAGGAGAATTTGCTAGCCACCGTCCAACATATTCAGTTTCGGCCCGTAGGGTCGTTCCATCAGCGAAACGATCTCGCAGGGGTTAATGCCGACCGTGTGCACCCAGCTGAATATAGCGCCGGAACGAAGCTTGAAGCTTAACGGCCAAACTCGTGGGCGATTGTGGGAGTTCGAAAGGTCATGGCATTTCGCGTGGCACGGAAGACGAGGGGGTGGCGGCAGTTATGCGGGGATAGCGGGAGCAAGGGGTGCATTTACATGGGGCTGCTCGCCGACAACTGACGCGCGGAAGGGTAAAAATAAACAGGCTGTGCATTATCAAGTCAATGGAAAGGAGGGCTCCATTATCTCCTTTGATAAGCTCGTTCCTTCCTCCTTACCGGCGCGGAAAGAGGGCAGATGTTGGCTTGCAAAATGGAAACAGTCTGCGGCTGTCTGCGAGGGAATGTGCTCTAGTATCAGGCTTGCAAATAACGCTTTCATGTAAGCCGATTATTTGTGAAAGCTTGTTCATTAATACCCCCTTGCATTAGCTTCGAGAGGATCGCGGTTTTTTTCTATTCTCTGTCCTCATTGGGTGTTTAGAAAAACGAAATTGAATTTTTGTGGGGCTTGGTAAAGTGATTTTTATGGTGAAGGATGTTTTTGTGGAATTCAAAGTAGTAGAGAGTAATAGAGTACATTTTTGTGATTACTTTTGGGAGGGTGAAAGTTGTGCTATTTATTGGACTTCACGTGTCGATGAATCTTAAATACAAGAATATATACATATGTTATTGTTATTGAAGTTATATACAGAGACTAGCAAAGTAAGCATGAGCGAACGGCCCCCCATGACAAAGTTTGTTGTTATTGTTTGCTAAACAATGCTCCTCACCTGAATCTCTATTTACAATTCGGAAAAGAATATAAAAAGTACAGTTAATATGTAGCTATTTTTCCTCTTTTGTTTCATTTATTTATCTTGAGTAGTATCCGATAAAAAAAATTGATAAGTTGAAGGGCTTCCAGCCCCATATTATAGATAAACGAGAGCAAACAATTTTAGCAAAAAATAACAACAAAATTTGTCACGGGGGCCATTTGTACATCCTTACCTTGCTAGACTCTTATGTGCTTAAATAATTCGACGTAATAACAGATTCATTACCTAAAAATCTTCAGTATATCACGCAAGTATTTTCTAAAAAATAACACTCTGAATATCAGCGTCGAAATCTCCAGAAAGTATTCCCAACTTCAAACAACTTCCTGTAGTCTTCTTAAAAATCCAAGAAATTCAATTCGTCACAGAGTTATTTGCAACTGTATCTATCGAAGGGCACCACAGTAAAGTTGAATATTCTCCAGATTTATAAACGAACTCCCCTTCCCCTGTTAGTGTAACAGGAAAGACAAACGATTGAACGAAGAAAAGAATTCCACCTGCCCCCTGCGGAACAATTTCTTCTTAATTGCGTCACACGAATAAATTAAGAGCGAAGTAAATAAATTACTTTTTCCCGGAGCCCCGTTAATTATTCTTCTCGCTGCGTCGTCCAACAGCGTTCCGTTCTTCTTCCCGGTGAAAGAACGTCTCCGTCGGGAATTCAGCAGCGCGAAGAAAGCGCTTCTTTTAACCGGACTACTTTCGGCGCACGCAGATTTCAGTATAACGTCCAATGGCAAGCGGACTTCTTCACCCGAGTTCCCTCAAATGGCATTAAGAAAACCGGCGGGGATGGGCTCGTAAACAACGTGAAATTGAAATTCATTGTTCGCTCGGCGACGTTCACTGCGCTGCTTAACCCTTTCAACTAGGATACCCCAGTTTTGGCACTGTTGGGCGCGTTCTGTCGAATAGAAACACGGCCATTGTCGTGTCAGCTGAAAGAGGTGGTGTATTTAATCGTGTCCTATTTCGATTATTTAACGACTGAGAGCGACGTGTCGGAAGTGGAGCCAGAGGAGTTCTTTTCAGGGAATATTGGTAGAATTTATCAGTCACCCACGTTGTTCACCACTCTCGATTATATAGCAGCGTTTATAGGAAAACGGCAGAGAACATATGCAGGCATTTATTGTCGATAAAATCTATGTACACAGGAATAATAAATTTCAATTTTTTTGCATTGAAGCACAGCATCCCCAATTTCAAATAATCTGGAAGCTAATTCATCGAATTCAGTGACCTTCGGAGACGCGGAAAATGAAGCGAAATTTACGCGCAGTGGGAGCCTTATCCTCGGGATTCCCTATCAAAATTATACTTTCATCGTATAATTCGATACAGTCGTGTCGTTATTGGCTTCATTTGGAAAACAGCACGGCCGAGAAATTCACCAGTTGCTCCGTCTCCCCGAGGAAGTCGTCGAGTGGTCCCTCGTTAGAAATTCATGCTGCGCCTCCACCCCCGTCGTCCCGTATCGCTCTCGAAAGCTCTCTTTTCAATGAACCTGTCCAGGCCGCGCTCGAAAGCTCCCCGTAAACACGTAAAACGTTCTCCTGGCCGTAATTTTCGCTTTGCTCGCCGCTCGCGCCAACGGATGTATTCTCTCTTCGATGAAGCCGTTTCAAACGACAATAACAGTTACAGGTGCACGAGAATTTCCCTCCTCTAAAAAAACATTTCTGTGACAAGTGGCGTGACATAATTTGTTTCGACAAATGCATCGCGACACCAAGGAATTCCGTCAGGTGAAGGAACTTGATTGGATGCCTCGCTTCAAATTAGTGTCGTACGACTGCTGGATCGTAGAACAATGAGAAGATGTCTGTAGAACATATATATATTCAGTAGATGAAAGTTGAAGGAGGATAGGATTGGAAAATGGAAAATGGAAAATACCAATTTGCATGCGTTTAACTTTTCTGGCTATTAACGAACTATTATGTTCTTAACTTACTTGTGAAGGGGAAAGCTGAGTGTCTCCTTCTATAATTTGCTGAGAGAGCTGGAATTTAAGTAGAATTTAATCTCCCCACTATTCTGAAATCTTTAGTAACTAAAGTGTTAAGCAAAAAAGTCGAAAAAATTTTTCACTTGCAATATCTCCTTGTGTACTGATTGACGGTCGCGTCAATATGTCGCAATATATAGTATATAAAAGAACTGGGGTGAAACTTATTCTTTATCCAAGAATTTCGCGTAACATAGCTAAGGCGAGGCGTATACTCCTCCGCGCTGACCGGACCTTAACAAGATGTAGCACACGATCCAGGGTTCCCTTTGGAAACGCGACCATGGGAGCAATTGCGGTTTACAGTTACACTACAGTTTCGCAGGGTGTTGTCTAGCTGGAGTCGTGGGTGTAGTTCCCAGAAATTGAACCACGCATGAAATAGCCACGGAAATGTTTCCCGCTGGACCGTTCCTCTGCGCTTGGAGAGCAGTTTATTTTTTTGAAAGCTTCACCGTGTAGATTGTAGAGGAAACTTTTTCCACCTGTATTTGTGCAAACCGAGGTCAAGTGAAACAGGCGCTGGGTAAATGAGAAAGGTCCCCTCCCACCAAACATCCATTTTTCTCATTCAAATTTTTCTTACCCGCCTTTGAAGTAGATTTCATGCAAATGGTGACGAAAAATTGTGAAGGAACTTTTCCTCCGCGATACTGTCTTAATTTAAAATCACTCTGCGTAGGAAATGTGTCTTGAAAATAATAGATTCGCGATGACACTGTGTACGTGTACACTTGTTGAAATGGTAAGGTAATTTAAGCAGGTCCAAGTTCCAACTGGGGGAACATGCTGCAGCCTAAAGAATAGCTAGCTCCTGTTTCTCGTATTTTTCCAATTCCGCCGGCAGTTTCACCATCGTGGAAGTATTGTTCAGTGGGGGAAACGTGGCACGCAAATTACAGTGAGACAGATCCACTTTCCATGAAGGATTCTCGCAACGAAGCCGGGTGCGCTCGCATGTGAGGCACGCTAATAAATCTTTCTCGGCTGCTCATGACGGAACAGAGAACGAGCAATACCGTGATTCACTCGTCGAGAAACAAGAAATTACCCTCTGATGTATAACTCCTAATAAATCAGGAAACTTTCAGCCGAGCTTCCTTGGAGCGCGCGATAAAAAGCTGAGCCCGTACATCAGGCGTTATTTAATTATATCCGCGCCCTAAGTATTGTAGTTCTCCTCGCGCTTGCCTCTAAAATAAGCAAGTTTTTCGGCAGTAACAGCCTGCGGGCTGTATAAGCACTTGAACGGACTTCAGATTAAGTTAATGAATATTAAAGTCCTGAAAGAGATGATTAATTATCGATGTTAGAGGGAATGGAATGAATCGAGGCTCTTGTTTAGGATTTCTTGCACCCGCAGGATGCATAATGCATTTTCCAATCTCCCAGTGGTTGCGACTTTTAAAATAACGAAGAAGCTTCACCTGTGTGCCTTCATTCTCGAGAAGACGTTGCAAGTATAATCTCATCACCGACAGCAGCTGCAGGGATTTAATTTAGCTTGCTTGGCGCATATTGTCTAGCACTCTAGCTGTTTACCTGGCAATATCCCTTATTATGCTGGGATATTGGAATTCTATCCCCCCAGTGAAGCGTATTTTGAGGGCAAGGGAGATTGCAGCGACATTTCCCGGCGAAATTCATATTATTGTTTCATTATTGGCTGGAATATTCAGCTGTCTGTCAGAGTTCGATTGTTTCTGCTGGTTCGCCGTGTCCCGTGTAAGCCTGTGCTCGGTTTTTATTCGATGTCGAGGTATCGATTCGAGGTGTACATACGTCCATGCGGCGTGCAGTTTCATTCAGCCTCCTTTGATGCTTTGTAGAAAAACCGACATTCTGCGGATGATGGCGGCTCGATACGCGCGACATCCGCGTTACCCTTTGATATCGCGCGGCGAGATTGCAGATTTCCATATAAAGTGTCGCGTCCAAGTTGAACGGGGTCGCGTGACTAGACGTTGTTAGAAGTGTGTGCGCGACTTAAGATTGCAAATCGCTGGGAGGAAACGTAATTTGCATGAATATGTAATACACTGCCGGAGATATCGATGGAATTGATGCTAAAGATAGTTGCTGCATACCCACCTGATGCTAGATACTCTTTCACCGATGAAGCACGAGAAACATCTTATACTGCGCGATAGCAAAAATTCTGCTCTTCTTTGAGACTGAAAGTAAGTCAGTGGAATCCGAGTTTCATCTTCAGTCGCTGACGGTTTGACCACCCAGCGTGCGAATTTATTTAAAGAATACAGTACGTCGGTAACTAAGTGGAAATACCTCACCAATAGAGGAATTGGAGCTTGATATATTTGAGTAAGGCCCTGAAGCAGAGCGGACTTTGAAAAATTTCCAAGTTCCACTTGTCCTTCTATCCTAACCACAGTCGCTGAACGCCCATGGGCGTTCCACGCACCTACGATTTTATAACAAAGCGAATCTATAATGCGTTGACTGTTCTCGCGCAAATGAAGCTACTGGGCAGATAAACTGGCGCTATAAACAGCTGACACTACATCAAAGATCCATTAAATAGTACATCTACCTAACTCTGGTATACGAGGATGCACAGAGGAGCCTAAAGTGTCTTCCCGAAAGTGTGAAAAAAGTTTCCAGAAGATGCCCTCGCAGCGGAACTTTTTCAATTCATCGACACACGGAGGGTATAACGGGTGGTGGAGCACGAAGGGGCAGGGGCAGGGTGCGTACGTGCTCCATTATCATCTCGAGACTTCCGGGACGCGAATCGATTGCAGCGTTACAGACAGATCGATTATCGTCGGAAGATCGTACGTGTACTTACGGATGTAACCGGATCGAATCGATTCGAAGCTAGCCGATCGTGTGGATCGAATTAGGTGGCCCCGTTGCTTTCAGAGGACACGTCCACGGGGCTCGAAACGGGCCGAAACGATTGAAACTCGAAACGGACGGGAAGCAAGTCTTATTCCAGGCGGCCAGTAAACCGAGACTGGCGCGTCTCGCGAAACGACTCCAGCCAGAAGTCTTCGCATCTGGTCCATGTGGAATCGCCATATAGCCACAGAACGATGTACCAGAAATGTGCAACCAAGCTGTTCAAGTAGTTGAACATTCAAGTGAAGGCGAATTTACACGGTTTGGTTTACAGTTTGGTTGAATGCAATAAGAATGTGATAAATAATCTGTGCCTCTGAGTAGGTGCCTACCTTTCGATTTTATAATGCTACATAAATGGGGAAATGAACGGTCTCCATTATTTTTCGATTTATACAAAAACCATGAAAACTGGCACATATCTACAATTTCCTTCGCCGTCGTTTTTAAGTGAACCAGCGTGGTCAATTTCATTAAATTGTGTAAATATTCGCCTTTCAATTCTGTTGAATCAATTGCATTGTTCAACCAGAGTGAACCGTGTAAATTCGCCTTAATAGATCAACTCGAGTAAAGGGAAAGAAAAATGAGGCTATTTGGATCTTTCCAGTTTAAATTCTCCTAGCAATATAACCACTCGAATTGTACAGGTTACTCAAATTTTTAGATTTGTTTGAAACAGATGAGTTGGAATTGTAAATGTATAGCAATATTCCTTTTCATTTTAAAGGGATCCTCTTCATCTTCACATGAAAGATTTCTTCCTCGTGCTCGTCCCTGTGCATCGATTCGAGAACCGATCGTCGTCCTGGCTCGCCAAGCCCGATCTATTAATCGCGATTAAGAGCGACCGCTGAACGCATCTAAATCGCTGAAATTACGACACGGAGCGTAGTGGCAATAATGACGATCGTAATATCGCGCGCTCTTCGAGGAGCACTCGATTAATTTAACCGTGGTCTCGGGACATTAATTATCCTCGTCAGCGGCCGATTAATTATGCTCGGCGTCTCCCCCGCAAACCACGTGTACGTGCGCGTTGTAACGAGCAGCGGAGCCCTTGCTGCCAGTCATGCACGTTTCATAGGAAAACTCTCATCTGCCTCGGTGCAGTGGGCGAGAATAACGGGGCACTGCTGCTTTAGGATTGACAGATCGGATTCTAAAGGAACTGTGGGAGAAACATAGGTGTAGCAGAGTTTTCCCATGTATTATGCCAGTGGAGTTGGTTCTGTTAAATTCTCAGTCAAAGGAAATTTAGTTTCAGAGAAAAGTAGTCGGAGTATTTTTAACCGATCTTCATTGTCATAGTTGTAATTGTTAAATAATGATTTTAAATGCAGTGGAAAGAGGCTAGAAAATGCAAGAATGCATTCAAACAAAAGGGAATATTCTTTTTTCCTAAGGGAAATATTAATGTTTCTATTTAATTTTATAATATCATTGCGGTACCATACTTTTTCAATTGCGACTTGGAATAAGTGAAAAGAACAGGGAGCTCTGTCAAAATATATAGGGAATCATGTTTGTAATCAGTGCTTATAGTAATTTATCATTCCCAAAGATTTTGACCACGATCAAGGAACGATTTGACTACAAAAGATTGATTTTTGAAATACGCTAAGCATGAATGATTCCGAGAACGCACATGTAGCTCAGCAAAGAAAATCACTAAATCCAAAGGGATTTTTAGAAATTTACACATCGATTCTTTAGATCCCTTTGGAACTCTTCACACGATAAAGGAACACGATTAGTAATAAATTTGTATCTTTCCTTGGACGCAGCTGTTCGCCGGGACCGCCTGTATGTTCAAGTCTCATAACAAGGTTTGTTCTCTTTCTGTTTTCAAGTGTTGTGTCTGTCTTTCTAATGCGCTGTCGTCTTCTTTAGCTCACTTAATTGTTTTCTGTGGTCATGTATTCGTCTCTGTATCATGCACATCCTTTCCATCCTCATTGCCATTCCGACTCGCGTTACACGAGCTTGGAATAAATACTTTAACCTGTACATCGAAGTAACTCGAGCAAAGAAGGATAGCTAATAAGTTAGTAATAATTTACCAGCTCAGAGAAGCTTGCAAGTTCATGCTTAACTAGTGAATCTGATCCTGGAATCTAAAACTAAGAACTTTTAATTCTCTGTGTTCTTTTCACTGAAATCTATTGTCCACGTTTGACGTATTCTGCCGAAAGTAGATTCATTCCTATTACAATTAATTCCCGAGGCCCGCTGTGAAACTCCGTTGATATCGTAAGCACAACTTATGTTTAACAAAATCCGAGATTTGCTGCAAGATAGACCGAGATGGTAAGCCGTGCTTTCGACAAGCTCCACAAATAGTTTTCCTTCTCCCTTGACGAGGAGCGGAACGAGTGTCCTCGCTTTGATAGCAGCAAATTCACGGTCCCCGTGAATCGTGACTAATTGTTTCCTTGGCCCGCGACGCCGCGGAAAGGGGACGCGTAACGAAAGCGGAGGGGTGAAATCGGAGGGATTGAATTAGCAAGGAGGCTTCGTCTTCGTCCGACCCGTTGCTTTCCGCCAGTCGTTTCTTCGGCCGGCTGCTGAAGGATGTTGCTCCTCCGAATTTACTCAGACGGCTAGACAACGCCGCTCGCCCCCTTTGTCCCTCCACGTTCCCGTGTAATACGATTTCGTACGCGACGAGTCTTCGCTGTTCTTCGTCCGCGCGCTCCTGCAAGATCCTTTTCACGTCCTGCCTCGTAAGCCTGCTCCGTTTCGCTGCCACATTGTTTCGTTTCCATGCACGTAGCTAATTCGCCCGTTCAGCCGTCTATGATGCTTTGTGTCTGATGGTGTTCCATGGTATCGTTCTGTCTGGGAACACTTGTGGGGAAAATCCCTCAGTGGATGCTTAGTGGATGATATAACGGATGCGCAAGTGTTTAGACTCGCGACAGTTGGAAAATGATATTTCACTCGCGGGAAATAGTAATTGAACAGTGTCGGTCGAATATTTTTGAGCTTGACCTTAGGGATTTTGATGAAATTGAGATATGATATGTTAAATGTGAAATTAGGGGCAGTTTAAGTCATCATTTCCCTGTGGTCGAATTTATTTAAAAAATACAAACCGTCGAAAATTGCAATTCTTGGGAGTAAAATCCTCCACGTGGAATCGATCATATCTCGCATTTGATACCACGGATTTTGATGAGCTTGAAATATGACATAGCCCACCTAAAATTAGGGGGGGTTTAAGTCATCATTCCACGAAGAACTCGTCAGGAAAACCAGAACCAGCGTTCATCTCTCTAAGCAAATCGGCACTTTTCACTCAGGATGACCTATGAAAGGTGCTCTCGAGATCGATCATTCACCTCGCGGACTACTACGCCGCGATTTCGCCGACAATGGAGGCGATTTCGTCGAGATTTCCTTGGAGTTCGATGGAATTGCGAGGAACGTGGGAGCCGGGGACGGAAGCCGAGAAAAGGGCCGCGCGTGAGAGCAGAAGCGGAATTACAGCCGGGCGTAATTCCGTTAATGGAGCACCCCGAAGGAAAACGGGGTCACGTATTCTCGTGCGGGAGTTGTCCGCGAAGAATGCAAATACTAATTGGCGGTGCTGCCGTGGCTTGTTGCACGTGTGATGTCCGCGGCCAATACGGGATCATGTAATTGAACGCATTCGTTGGCGGCAGCCTGGTAATTGCAGTTAACGCGGTGACTGCGACTGCAGTCGCAGCTCGTTTAACCGCGATCGATCGCAGCGGTGCCCCGCCGTTGCCCCTTTCTTTTATTGGTCACGGCGAGAATCGAGTTTGCAAGAATCGAATTTTTGCTCGCGCTGCACGCGCGACAGCTGCGACAGACGGGCGGGAAAAACGAAATAAACGCGCCGTTAATGAATTTTTCATTTACCTTCGGACTCGATGGTGATTGGATTTGAATAATTCGAGGGCTGGATGAAAGTGTGGACGGGGAAACGTAATTATTAGACGTTCCCGCGGGTTCGAGCAGCTTCCTCGTCACGGAATAATTGTGGTATCCGACATTTACATCGGTTCTGAAAAGTTGCTATGCAAATGGAGACGGAGATAAGATAAACTTTTCATGGAGACCTTCCTGTGTGTATTCCCGCTGGAACAGTGCTGAAAATCGAGCAATCTGCGGGGTACTTGGAACCAGTGGGATTTCAACGACGCGAAATTGAAATTAAATACGAACACTTAGAAACAGCGGGTACACGTGATTTCAGAATGATTTCGCGATTCAGATCTGATACTTTCCGCGCACCTAGGAATTCAACTGTACCTATTCCACATTTGCCACCGATAGAACTGTACCTACCACTACGGTCGCTCTTCTTTATACGTCTCGAAATTTGTTTTCGTATTTCTTTGCTCTCACCTCCTAGAATGGTTCCATTTCATAAGAAAATAATCCCTGAAGAGGTTTATTGGAATTGGATAACAGAAAAAGGGTGCCAACCAGGCCTTAAAGTTTAGAATTCGTCAATGTTTCGAATTTAAAGAATTTTTCAAAAATGGTACGCCCTATCGAAATTCTTTAAATCCAAACCATTGATGAATTCTAAACATCAACGGCTGGTTGGCACCCTTTCCTATTGTCCGATTGCAATAAACTTTGCCAGCTATTATTTTTTTATGAAACGGAACCATGATAGGGGGTAAGAGCGAAAGAAATCGTATGTTGAAAAGTAAGACCCACCCTACTGTACCATTGAAAGAATTCTGTATGCTGTCTTGATGCTTTCCAAACACCAACGAATAATTAAGAGATTAAAAAGAAGCCAGCAGTGGGTTTAAGTTTCTCGCGAAAGGCGCGGGTGTAAGTATTAAACGCCTACCATAGAAATCACAGAACGATTGGAATCATCCGTCCCTCTCTCACGGATCATAAACGCAAACGACCACGGTCTGTCGCGAATATTCGCCCAGCCAGTCGCGAGCTGTCCGGTTCGGCGAGTGTGCGGGCAGAAATTCGTTAGGGGCGATAATTGGCGCATAATAGCGAGCGATGCGGGCAGTCGGGCGCGCGAAACAAATGAAAATTAATAATTTCCCTCTCTCTCTCTCTTCGCGTCGTCCGCTCGCTCCCTTTCTCCCGCGCGAGAAACAGGCCGGACTGGTGGCCACAAAGGGAGCAATGGTGCCCAGTCCCTCGGATTTCACGAGGCCCCATTGCGCGGCGATGCTGCACACCATGTTCAACGAGTTCTAATTAGTGACGTCAGCGTGTCGTCAGGTCAATCCACGGTATTTTAAGATAAACCGGCAGACACGATCCAGTCTGTTGGCCGTCCGGCGTCTCGCGGGAGGCCGTGATCCGTGAAACGGCGCGGCGCCTCCCTTTTCTCGCTGATCCCTTCTAGGATCGCGCCGATCCGGAGGAACCGGTCTTGCGATTCGATGACATCGGCCGCAGCCGCGGTACGATTAATTAGACGCGGTCATCTGGCTAACCTGCGCTGTCCAAATGGACGTGATTCGGTGTTACGTGAGTGTCGTGACGGGGAAAGTGGCTAGGGATCATTTTCGTGCGATGTGCTTGCTTCTTTCACAAAGCGGTTTCTGGATTATAGGAGAAGCTGCTCTTCAAGCGCGTTTGATTTGATTGCAATGTTGTATGCGTGGTATTCGCACTCCGTCTGTCGCTCCTACACGAGCATGTGTTCACGATTTTCATGTACGTAGTGTCGTGTGTGTCTGACAGGGGATTACATCTGATATTCGTTAGTGGTAGAAGTGTGCTATTGGTAGATCTGTAGTCTCTATACGAAATACACTTGTGCAGAGTTTTATGGAAATTTGGGTTGTAGATTTACTGGAAGATGAATTTCTGAGACTTGAGATTCCACTTGGAGAACACATTTTAATTTTCGCGGATTTCTCAGCGTTTTTAAAGTCCCCTAAATATTTCCCATGTTTCTTAATATTTCCCCTATTTCTAAATATTTCTGTTTTGCTACCTACCTACGTCTTTAGCACTAGCGAGCTTCCAATTCCACCTTCATTTTCTTAATATTCCACGCAAAATACTCAGCAGTCTTTTTCATACTTAAGTACATAGCGTTTGATAAGATTTTCCTCCACCGTTGCTTCCAAATTGCTGGCCACATTTCTTTTTATCGCGTGTGGGGCACGTACCAAAACTATTGTCAATTTTGCTTGCAGCTGGGGGACGCAATGTTCGTCGAACTGCCACGTGTTCGACTGGACGGCGGCGCACGTGCTTTTCGGCAGCACTGGGGCTACGAATCGCGACCTTTGGCACCTCCTCCACCATTGATCGAGGAAGACGAAGCGGCGATTGAACCAGAGACAGTCAGCCTTCGGGAAGCCAACACCGCGTCTCCGATAGGTGAGTCTGTGTACTACGATACAGGGAAAAATAATCATCTTTGAAGATCCGCGCGCGCAGTAAGTCGTTCGATAAGGTCATTGCCATCGTATCGAGTCGATCGACGTTACAGCAACATACTGGGTTTCAGAGTTTCGTAACATGCGTATGAAAGGCTCTTTTGTGAATTTTTTGGGGGGTCGATGGAGAATTTTAAGGGAAATGTTTAATGGAGACGATGGATAACTTTTAAATTCAAACATGGCGTAGTTCACGTGCAATTATTGTTTATTTATTTATTGATAAACGGGGAAGGGTCCCCATTAGTGTACATGATTGGTATTACAGTTAAGACGGACAAATCACAAATTATGCAAGTAACTACGAACCGAGTCTCTAAAGCTGCTTATATTAACATCAAATAAGTCCATGCTTTCACAATATGTATGGGGAGTTTAAGTCATTAATTTCTACTCCGAAGTTTCTTTAAAAAATATAAGCCATCGAAGATTGCAATTCTTACTTCTGTCATTCCACGTCAAATCGACCACATCTCCCGTTTGAAGTGGGGGATTTTGATGAAATTTAAATATGATATAGCCCGCGTGAAATTAGGGGGAGTTTAAGTCATCGTTTTCCTAATTTCGAATTTGTTGAAAGAAGACATGCCTCGCAATCCCGGGTAATTCTTGCCTGTATTCGCGAAAAACTTGACAGCCTGTAGCTTCTCAAAGCAACCGCCAAGTACCTCCCAACATGTTTGACTTCAACTCCTAAGCCTATACATCTTCAAACCAATAGTAACACAACCAAAAAGTTTACAATAACCTTGCAAAACCTGTGCATAGGCACGTGCAACCTAAAAACGTGCACCGATGCTCCGCCGTAAAAACAATTACAGTTTCAAAACTGAACTCGACAGTCGGCACAAAAGTGTCTTCTTGAAGCCCGTGGAATTGTTGCCGCGCTCCATTCAGCTTCCCCCGCGAAACGCTGCGCCGCAGTATCAAGCGCGTTATTATCGGCACAATGCTTTTTGCTGGCAAGATTCGCTTAATGGTTCCCGCCCGGCAGTGGCCGCGTGTGCCAGGGGTATTCCCGTTTCGCGGTGCGCAACGACAACGGCAACGGAAGCGGCCGTTTCGTCGGCGCGCAAATCGCAGCCACGTCGATCGCTGCTCCTCGTCGATGCTTCATCTCGCGGGTAATGCCCGGAGAATCGGGGACACCCGCTATTAATTGCGCTTTGTCTCGATTGCCGCTGAAACAGCCGTCGCTGCTGACAAATACCCGCGGCTGTGTTCGTAACGAGCAGACATTGTTCGAGGGGTGCGATTCCCCGAGGGTGTACGCCCCCGTTTAAAGAGCGTCAACAGTAGGCAACAAAGACGGTCTTCCAGGCGTAGCGAGGTTCTTGTTCAATTTTTAATAAGCGACGCTTATCGCTCAGCGATGCTGAACTCTCATGTAAATTGGGAAGTGGATGTTGGAGGCGCTTTGGGGATGATCGAGGGTAGGCGAATTATGGAATAGGCTTTTCCACGCCGAATGAATTCTCTTTTATTCTCAGTGTTTAATCGTTCGATGCATTAATGTTAATGCTTATACGTATCACGTTGTATTATTTACAATGTATAAATACAGTTTAGTTGAAGTTGGTGTAAATGAATAGTTGCAGGAATATTTGGAGAAATATGTGTGAGATAGTTGTTTCTCCCCCTTAGTTACTAACATCGACGAAATATAGGATAGAGCGATAGACCTATCACCTTATGGGAGTTCACGTTCACATCACTGACACGTAGAGCCACGGTACTCTATGAAACACTTTTTGGCAGGCACTGACTCTACAATCGCATTGCACACGATTACAAAAGCACTTCTTGTTTTTAAACGTCCTTCAGTTTCTGAAAAACGCGAAAGGGTTCTATTACACGCAAAGTACTAATACACAATGCAATTTACAACTTGCACGGGCTTTGAAGAAGTACCATTTTTGAGCGCCACAGTGTCTTGATCCCCGAAGTGGATTTTCGGAGAGAATTCCGCATGAGTCACACGTATACAAGCACGCACACACCTTTCAGCATTTCAACACATTTCAGAGTAGTTCCTGAGTTGGATGCTGTTCGTGAGCAGATGCCACTACATTCAGTTCTCAAATTATCAGTCGGTAACACAGTTTGGGTGGCGACACGAACATCCATAAGGTGTTAGGTCTATCTTATACCTCGTCTGTGATTTTGAGCCATGCCTAGTGGTAACAGGTGGCCTGCGAGTATCTGTATTACCGACGCACCTTTTGTAGCACCACAGACGAGGTATAGCACGGAAAATGCATTCCAGGGGGAGCTAGGAAACCGAGAGTCGGTAAATCGTTTCGTTGTGTATCGACTGGGGATACTGCAGCCGCTACTGGAGAAGGAGGGAATTTTGAATTTGAATAGATTATTTGATGTATAAGTTACCAATAGTATGGTTAAATAATTGAATTTAGTAAATGAGGTGTTAGACAGAATCTGTTCAGAGCGATATTGAATTGTTTATTTATTCATTAATACAGTCACATTGATATTGTATACAGTTGACGGGCTTCTTTACACGATTACAAATAGTATTACTTGAAACAACTATGATTACTATTAGAACGGAAATTGGAGTGAAATCTATTAAAAAATTAGTCAGGACCCGGTTTATTTAAATCCCGAGTAATTACTAATACGTATAATTATACGTATCTTTATTTATATAGAAGTTATCTTCTAGCAAATATATCGCAGCACAATATGAAATATGAAAACAGAACGATGGTGAATGAAGGGAAAGAAAATAGTGCCAATATTGTGTGAAACTTCTGCATATCGTCGTTGTAAAAGACGCGACAAAGAACCCTAGGAACTTTAATGTCGAAGGTGACATCCGCCTCTTGCGTCAGCGGTTTTCCACCATCCATCATGTTACCCCCCCTCCAAGGACATTTTCTTGGCGACCCTTGGCCCTCTTATTTCCTCCCCTTTACCCTATATCTGCGCCCTGGCTCGGAAAATCAGCTTCACGCGCGCGCGTTCAATCCACGAAGGACAATTCAGCTCCGTCAACTGTGAAGAAAATTCTTCGGTGTACTACCGTAAAGTGGGGGAACATTGGCAGAGATTTAACATGTATTAAAGAAGGAAAAGGTAAAAAAATTGTATACATTTTGACTCTTGTAGCGCATTTACAAAAGACGCAATGTTATGATAGGATACTTAAAGCAAATGCAAGAATGTTAATTTTTATATTATATAGTAAAATGTTCCAAAAGCATGCTAATGTTCCCAAAGTTTACGGTAATCGTTCTTTTTGGGGTAATAAAATACGAGTAAGTAATTTAAACTTTATTTTGCAACTCGAGTAACTGATCTTACTAAATGAATGCATTTCTATCGCATTTTAACACGTACGCGTTGAATCAGAGTGCAGCATTAAAGTCTCTGAGAGAGTACTCGCGATACAGTGACGAGGCTGACAAGGGATGGATGTTTTATTTGCCAGCGGATTTTTTCCTCCCCTGACGTGCAGCCGCGCGTTATTATAATTATTATTGAAATTGCACGCGGCGTGTAATAATACGCGTGTAACGGACGCGTTGCCGAGTGACGGCAATCACGCGACGCAACGGGGATTATTAATTTAAACGTAATACTACGTCGAGATCAGGGATCGCATAAACGCGCGTTCGTTGCGACTGTGCGTACCCCTGGTGATCGACTGGAGAACACGGAAAGTCGATTACAGTCATCCGAATTGAAAAAAGTGTGCTTCAACTCGCCAGCTTGTGTGTTAAACTTAGACGCTGTTTGCTTAACGCTAGCAGCCGAATTCCATAATTTCCTTTATGGATATTTTTTAATATCAACGAAGGCTTTCTTTTCAGAATCAGGAAAGTGCAGTGTTAGCAACTACTTGCGTAGGGTGTTTTAGATCGCTTGGAGTTTAGTTACGATTTGGTGGGAAATTTAATTCTCCTTGCGATATAGGAAGTGGTGGATGATGCGGACATGTTGCAGTTGCTGCTGTTGTATTCTGCTACAAATCGTATGTGTGTTGGAAGTATTGAATTGCTTCCTGCGTTATGCTGCATCCCCATTCCTCAACTATACTATTGAAAACGCATCCTTAAAAAAAGAGCAAACGATGCTTCTTCAAACTCTATTTATCAAGAAAATGACTCGATTCGTATCATAATATTCACATTGAAACAGTAGCAATTACTCTTAAACGTAGAACCATGATTACAAAGTTAATTAGTAGGTATTCTCGTGCGTCCCAATCGCCCACTTAAGTTCACCTTACCAGCGCACAATCGGCAAGATCGATGTCACCGTCATCAGCAACATCTCCAATCCACTTGCTGGAGCAACAGAAACTCGAGTTTCATCTCTCGCTCGAATAAGACAATGGCGAATCGGTGGAAGGCCTTCCTTATGCGATCATCGCTTAAGTATTGTCTGAAGCACCGGACATGCCCTCGCCGGAAGTGCCATCCTAGCCTGTACGGTTAGATTCCCTCGTGTCACCGTTCGCTCGAGGATCAGGCGCGTCCACCAGTCACGCGTGAATGCACGCGCGTTCTCCACCCACGCGAACTGCGCACAGAGGCTTAAAGAATGAATCCCGCCGATTGCTACATCTTCGAGACATCCACGCCGAACCTTCGAAAGCGTTCCTCCGTTACGCAACGCTGTTCGGCGCTGCATGGGGACCTGCGTGGTTTTGTAATTTAGCCTCCGCGAAGATTTATGATCGAATACCATCGAGCTCCATTTTTAGAGGATGCTGGCGATTTTTGCACGGACTGCTCGATAAATTACGGTGTCGCTGGTAGGGAGATGATTTCTACCCGAGGAATCGAGAGGAGACTGCGAGCGCGAGTCGTTTTCTGCTGCTGCACATGATGGAGGATTGCTAAAATAGTTTGTGGAAAGAAGAGTTAGAATTTTTATCGAAGAATCTTTGAAAAATGAAGAAAGTGTGACACACTTTCGATTTTCTTTCCCCGAGATCGAGGCCAATTCGAGTAACAAGTTCTCTACACTTTCTTTGGCAGAAATGCGTGCCTTCAGATTTGGAATATAATGCAGAAATAGATGGAGAAGATTTGCCGTTTCTTCGCCGACGCGCGTGCAGAATATTAACAGCGATAACTGTTTAATCATCACAAGTTATAGCCACGAGTAATCTGCAGAAGGTAATCTCTATGGGATGATTTAAATCCACAAAAATACCGGTCCGGTAATTCATGCGATGGGTAATGGCTGCTGTTCACCCAGCAGACGATTAACTAAACGTAATATCACACGGCGAGTGACTTAAGCGGCCGTGCTACGGCTCTATCCGCCAGCAGACCCCTAATTTCAGGCGATTATAAACCAATTAATGGAAACCCTCGAACGGATAGGCGATGCAGAATTTTTCGTTGAAAATCGCGCGGCTCGCGTGCACCGCGAACGAAAACCGTTAAGCGGAGAGTAGGAGAGGAAGAAGAAGGGTGATTAAGTGTTTCTTTGTGAGCTAATCGCGCGATTCGCATGCTCGCGGCGCGTACTCGAACGTGACGCATTCGAGAGAAGACCGCGAGCCTAGAACGCTTCTCTGAATCTCTAATGATCAGAATCACCTGCGGAGACTGGGGAGGATGTGGCTGCGAGCGATGCCCACAGAGCGCCGTGAAACATTGCAAATGCATAAATTCCGAATCCTCTTATTAAGTATGACTTCGAGGCAGAAGCTGCTGCAGGAAAGGGTAAATCTTCGGGGGACTATCAATGGGATTAAAGCATCTTGAAATGGCTTTCAACTTTGCTACGGATTACCTCATTGAAGGTGGATGATCGAGGTTTCGAATTGTGCTGAATAGTCGTTGCATATAAGAGGTTTTAAAAAACTGGAAAATTTTTAAATAACTATCAGTAGTATAGTAGGATCTTGAAATGTTTTCGAAGTATTGCAAGCAGTAGGCTTAAGGGGAGGTTCCGGTCTAGAGCCCCAGAAAGTAGGTGATCTTTAGGAATTAATTAAAGGAAAACTACTATATATAATTTAATGGGACTTTTTGCATTGTATTAAGGATGTCTTAAATTATAGAAATATATTTTTTGTTTTATAATTCATCATTACAGACGGCACTGGGGAGTCGTTAAAGTCAAGGCGTCAAAAAATTGATCAAAATTGGTGGGACCTGTATCCCTAAAAGTTATTATCCGATTCGACTGAAACTTTTTTTATTTTCAAGAATATACTTCTGGCTGGGGGGGGGGGCATAAAAAATGCAAAAATGACATTTTTTAAGAAAATAACGACACTTGAAGTTTGAAATCACTTTTCTCCTATATTTTTCGTCCTTTCAACGCCTTTGAAAAATATAAATTTTAAAATTTTTGTATTTTTTTCTGGTTTCGCTCCTAGCCAGAAGTATATTCTCCAAAGTAAAACAAGTTTCAGTCGAATCGGATAATAACTTTTGGAGATACAGGTCCCACCGTTTTCAGAAGACTGTTTCGAGAAAAACGCGTTTAAAGTTTTACGTGGGTGCCGAGCGGCCGGGTGTTACCCATGCATTTGCCGCTACTCAAATGCCTATAACTTCGGGAATATTACGAATTTCAACAAATCCTTTTAAACAAGTATTCCTAAAAGGTTGAACATTCGAAAAATGAAATAAAAAAAAAATCGACTTTTAGACCGGAACCTCCCCTTAAACTACTGAAAGTGGAAAGTCTTTTTAAATATTCTTCGAAGATCTTCGAAAAAATATTGAGAGGCGTGTAGATATTTAAAAATCTGCGATGCTGTTTAAACACTCAAGGTCTCCAATCTTTTTTGTTTCTCAAACAATTGAATTCATTAAGTTTCATATATCATGACTCCAACCGTATACTGGATTAATAGTCGCAGAATTTAAAGGCTCGTGGCTAACTGTAAACTGGAAGTGCCTTGCAGTGACATCGAAAACAAAGAAACAAGAGGCACGGACGCGGAACGCGGAATTACATAATTGTTGGAAAAAATCGAGATCTTGGAGCTTCTTTTGCATTATCCCTAGTGTCTAACGTTTGCAATGTAGCATTATTGCGGTATCCATGAAGGTTAACCGCGACATCAGCTCCCACTTTACTCTTTCTCATTCGGAATTTATCTGATAACGTTACGTGTATGATTTATTATACGAGATTCTTCATAGTCCAGTAATAGTCCCACATTCCTCTACTTCAACTACTTTTTTCTGCTCTTAAAGATAATATTCCTTGAATTTTAGTTTTCCAATGTATCACCAATTTGAAATATTTGGGTTTAAAAAGTGATAAAATTGACAGAGGCCAGTCGATTTAAGGCACTTAAACTTTTATTTTAGTTTTCCAATGTATCACCAATTTTAAATATTTGGGTTTAAAAAGTGATAAAATTGACAGAGCCAGTCGATTTAAGGCACTTAAACTTTTATTTTACTTTTACTTAGGCATTTATTCTACCCCCTTTGCAACGAACCACTTAGCAATGATTTCATAGATTCTACCGCATTCTGAAAACTTGCCAGTCAAGTAATGCTACAACTATGTATGTTTACCATTCTAATTAACCAGAGAAAACTAGACTAATCACCCACGACTCATACGATTCTCACATTTGCAGCAAATCAACAATCCATCTAAATTGAGCTGCATACCTTAGAAAACATTTTCTAAAGTTCCTTTCTCATTTCTCTTTCGCTCCCTTCAGTTTCTCTTCTTAAAATTCACACCTTCGACTCAGAATCCTAAAATTTTACAGTCCATACTTTCCATTCACTCTAGCATCGAATAATTATCACAAAGCTGCATTTTCTTTGCCGAAAAGTTGGAGCTTTGGATTATACGTCCACCGATACTGCCAGTGTGTACACGCTGCTCTTAAAACGTTCATTACCGAGAACACATTTGCGTAACAGGGAGTAACATACGAAAGTGCTTTCTAGTTTGCTCTTGATACGTTGGAAGAATGAAGTTCTTCGCGGGGCGCGTTTACTGTGCCTCGTTTTACACTCACGACCCTAATTTCCCTATTGTTCGCCAGGTGCGATGTTACGCTTCCAGCGAGGCTGGCTAATTGTAGAGGCAACCGTTGCTCCACTGCTACTACGTGGAAAAGACCCTGAGCCATATGTATCCGTGCGAAGTGGCGTCGTTCGCCTGAATTAATTAGATTGGCGGGACTTTGTGTGGAAAGTTTAACGGTCGGGGGTGCCTGCAACACTTATCGATGTACGTAGACGCGAAGATGCACGTGGGTGGCTAAAACGCGGATGTAAATAGAGTACTAAAGTTAGGTAGAACTACTTAGTTAAGAGACGTATCGAAGTTTTAACAGAGGTACCAATGTCCAAGAAGAGACTTGTTTCGAGGATGCTTTGTCTCTTTTGTTTTAGAGCGAATAATTTCTTGTTGTGATGATTTCAAGTCTGGTTAATAGGGTTCTGTATGCGATGGATAATTGGGACTGTAATTAGTACTGCATTAGGTTTCGAATAATTGATTTTTAACTCTTTGCACTCCGATTTATTCTGTCACAGATCGAGCAGAGATCCTTTGCGAAATACTGCACTTAATGAATATAAAATTTTGAAATAGGATAGATCATAGTGTCTCTAGCGATTTTAGGATTAATTAGGCCAAGTTATGCAGAAACCCTCGAAGTTACAAATATTTAGTTAAACACAGTACCTACGGATCCCATACATTTGTGATCTTTATTTTGCAAAAAATTTCCAACCCATAGAACAACTCTTACATTATACAATTATTAAAACTGCCAAGCTATAGTTCCATTTTAGGCTTAAAAAAACAAAAACTACAGACAATTTAAAATAATATTGATTATACTAATTACTATTGTAAAAGTATGACAAGAAATAAAATATACCGAATAGAAATAAAGCTACTTTTCTTTAGCAATTAAAATCTTCAAACTAAATTTACTCAATTTCAGATCACTGAGGGTTCGTAGCTATTTGAATAACTTGGCCCAATTATTCATTTAAATCTAGGAAAACACAGACTCTCTCATAAGGTTCAATGATATCAAGACGTAACTTTAATATGCAGAATGGCTGTGATGAATCGTGGCAATTTAAGTTGGGATTTTTAACTCCGTGCATTGAGTTGTGCGGTATTAATAATTTAATTTAAATTGGAGGTGTATGTGCATATATAGAAGCTTGCATTGGCATTTGAGGAAGAAACATGCAGCAGGTTAAAGGAAGTCTGCAATTCACTTGTTTCCTTTTGTTTTAATAAATGACCTGCAATTTGGAGAGCCTGAAAGACACGATTCAATAGTGGACCGATTATTTCCTTAAAAAAGGGCTCCACAAATGTGTAATTTGAAAGCAGAAAGTGGCCAAGGTGTTGTCCAGCAATTTCCTCATGCAGGATGTACATACATTACTGCGGTTCATCGTGAATCACTAGTTTTTCCCCTGCCACGGGTTACTTTATTCCTATTTCAATCTGCTGCTTCTCTGTCGTTCCCTTTTGCAACACGAAATTCATGATACCTGTCATTTACAAATCACTGGAAGCATACGAATCATACATCTATCGTGCTTAATTCCGAAACAGCAACAGAATACTTCATATCCTGACTCCACCTAGTCACCACATAGACCACATAGTTGACATCATACGATGTTAGTGAATCGTCGTCTCATCGTTTACACCCACGTCGTACTTATTATAGGCCACTGACCTAATACATCACTGGTCCATCCTTTGCTTCCCTAGTTTACAAATCTGCACACCTCACTAGACAGCAACATTCCACTTTATCTTCCACTCTCCATCTCTCCTACTAAACTACATCCAACCTACCCGAACCCAAACATACTAAATCTGAACTGTCTGACGCCCAATCCTTCATATCGCAATCTCTTTGCCGAAGCTCCATTCACCAGGACACCCCCAAACCTCGCAGCACTTCAATCACAACGGATTTACGTGGAAGAAAACAGTGCTCTGTTTTGAGACACTTCTGCCTACCCAAATACACGTAAGATCGAAGTCCCCCGATTCCCGTTGCCCAATGACCAACACGCCGCTCGCTCCAGATCCCTGGAGCCGCGCGTTTCGAAAGTGGGTGGTGCAGCGTGTTCGATTCGAAAGGCCGGAGCGATGCCTAAACGATAGTAATTCGCAATCGTCGCTTCACGCTCAGTTTAATCCGCTCGTTTATTTTGGAAGAGCGACTTCCTGCGAGGCGGGGCACTTATCGTCACCGACAACCGCATATCCTCCGGCTGTTTAATCGCGACGTGGATCCCAAGGACGCGTATTCTGCCGCGATACCTCGTCGAAGACAGTTCGTCGATCGGCGGGGAACAATCGCGAGCCCCGATAGTCGTGGAAGAAGAAAACGACACGAGAGCATGTGTTTCTCGCGCGGATTTCTCTGCTGGAGCGGAAGCTGGCGTTGTTAGCGTGAAAGCGGAGATCGGTTGAATATTTATGAATGTCATTAATAAGTGGCGAGGCGGTGTGTGTCGTTTATAATGGCCCTAGTTGCACGCTTTGCAGCTTCAACGGGGGAAAAGTGACGTGTCGAGGCTGAAACCAGTGACGGGACTTTCTTACTTTTACCGAGGCCACGCGGAATGTGATCGACGTCATGTATTTGTGTTGGTCTATCATTGCAGGTGACTTTTAATCAGGAAATTAATTTCGCGACGGTCGACGAATGTGTTAATTAATTGGGCGAATGTTTCCTGTACTTGGGAGTAGAAAGTGTGGCGACGGATCGAACGGAATTGATTTCTCTTTGAGAAAATGGAAACTTTTTAATAATCGAATATAAACACACGCTGCACAGAATTTGAAATTCCACTAGGAATTATACAGAAAGCTACTTTTGAAAACATCAGTTTTCGAATTTCACTATTCCACCCCAAAAAATGGTTAAACCAGTTTTCTAATTTTACAAAAAAATGTATAATTAAAACAGTGAAAGAATATTTATCCTCACTTTAAAAATTTTCAGGTTTTTTAATATCAAGGAAATTACAAAAATATAACAAAATAAAATATACTGCATACAAAACCAAGTAAAAAAGAAATTAAAATGACTAAAACCCTTACAAAATATAAATTATAAATCTTTATTTCATTTAGTATTTTCCTTCAGGAAATATGAATTCATGAAGATTGGTTTTACAGTGAACTGTTACTACAATATGCTTGTGCCCGAGGCGGTTTGAAGTGAAAATGTTAACGTTTTTAATTAAATAATTAATTAATTTTTACTTATTAATTCTACTATCTACAATCGATTTCTTAAATTTAAATTTTAAATAAAAATTTTGTAAATCCATCGTCAGGTTAGTCCCCAAGCAATTCTTAAAAATCCCCATAGAACCACATCCCCACGCTGCTCCATCAAGGAAAAGAAAGGAGCCAGACACTCCATTTTCCAGGTCGCTTGAAAATCGAGCAGTAGCCCGTTGCAGCCGATTTTCCGCGACCTCTCCCCACCGTGTCCCCGATTCCGCAGCAGCCGATTGGCGTGGAAGGTTTTGAACTCCTCGCGAGCGGATGTGCGATAAAAGTGCCGTCTCGTCCTCCTGTGCGCTCGGGTCTGCCGATACAAGCGCGTTCACACCGTGGAACGTGACCGACCATCGCGTTGCCCGGGAAATCTGGCTGGATAAAGCTCGACAAGTGCGCTAGGGCATTGCTTTTCGCGGCTGACGGCCAAGCTCGTCCATTCGCGCGCGAACTCGCTGCTTCGAGCGTGTAACCACGAACTTGCTCTCTCTCGCGCGGCTTGGTCGAGGATCGAACGACATCCAAGGCGAACCACGGGCTAATTATGGGCCTGCCGCGACTCCGCCGATCGCCTAATTGCGTCTGGGAGCAGCGAAAAACTCGTTGAGCCGATTCCACGACAATCCAAGCCGCAACCGTTATTCCGTTTGGTGTCCGATCCGAAGTACCGAGTCAGTGGACGATCTTGACGGACGTCTTCTGCTGGGACGCTGGGCACTGTGGGACGAACAGTCCGGGTGATTGTGGGGAAGCGTGCTGGGAATGAAGGAACCGTAGGAGTGGTGCGATAGGGGACGGTAATTGTTATTCGATAACGACGTGGTTGTAACGAATGTTCGTCTGGAGGAAGAGTCGATTAACCCAGTTTCTTGGGGCGCGACACGTGATACAGGGAAGGTAAATACTGGCGACAGAGGGGTCTTCTATTATCGGTGTCGGGGGTGCGACGGATAAATCGAGGGTGTAATTGCTGGTGTCTTCACGATGAGCCGGAAAAAAGTGTGGAACTCTATTGTGCGTCGTAAGAAGAGGAATCACTTGGACCTGAGTGGCAAGGAGGAGAGCGATGAGGGGAGTGTTTGTAAGTCATGGGGTGCAGTTTTCGGGGTTTCTTTGCTGGCTAAGATTTCGGGATGCTTTCTATATTGGGTGATCGGTGGTTTGGAGTTTAACTCTTCGGGTACTGGTGTTTATTAAAATTGGGGTGGAGGGTTATGGGTTTCAGAAGTGCTTTAGTGGGGTGGTTGTGAGATTTTGGAATTAGGGTTGGATTGGAAACAGTTTTGGAATATAGAAACAAGGTTTCTGTTTTGTGGTTAAATAATTTGATATATTTCTGGGAGAATTAAATTATGATGTAATTAAATTGTAGCGGTGGGGTTGATTTATTGTGAAACACGCAGGGTTAAAGTAACAAACCATGTGGTTAGACATTAGAACCGTTAAGGTTTCGATCGCATTGTTTAAAAATTCTAGGATTGCGTTTTGAGTTGGATTTCGTTACCTCGCGTCGATTCGAGTTCTGCTTTCGTTCAAATTCATCGAGCTTTTCAAAGTTTGGCTATATCGGAACAAATCTCCAGTGAAATTACTGTGGGAGAGTAATCGTTCTTGCTGATACAGGCCCAAGTGAATCACGTTTCCGTGGAACTGTTTGGTTGACACATCGTTTTCACAAACCACCAGGAAATATTAAATTCACGTTTATTACTAGCCGCAGGAGTGAATTAAAGGAATAGTAAAATAATAATCTACAAAAGGAATGTGCTTTTGGTGGCACAGAATTATGTGTACTTTAATAAAAATACTTTAATAATATTCTTTTAATAAAATGCACTGGTGCGACTAGTATTAATGGAACCTAAATAGTAAACAGTTCTGCTAAATAATTACAATATTTTTTAAGGAGCTAAAGATTCTTCATAAACTGGAGAAAGTACCCACACTAGAATTAGAACAAGAACGCGTTAATTTCGTCACTAACTGTTTTAAAAATGATAATTGCTCGAAGCCGTACGATCGGCCAGGTTAATAGAAACAACATTTGCGTTCAGAATCATATCTCTAACGGTTCTAATGTTTATTAGCATTTCTAGCCCGCTTCTACTACTCTCTACGCTTTTCCCATTTCATAGAGCCTCATTTATTTAACTTTCCAACTTGCCTGCATTTTTAAACTTTGCTCAGAGATATGCCTTCAATGCTGATCATTGCCACCAGCAACTAGATTATTAATAATCGCATAGCTGAGCCACGGAGCGCGTAATTTACAAAGTGCTTGGTATTTTTGCGGAAATGGAAACCACAGCCTGTTTGTCCCGCGTCATTAAATACCGTGAACATTTATACGCCTATGTGTGCATTCGTGTGCAAGTGTGTGCGTGGGTATTTTCGCGTGCATGATTTCGCTTGGTGATTTAACGCGAAACGAGTGGAATCGTAACGCAAAAGAAGGATTCCATTTTTCTCAGGTTCCTTGATTTCTAGAGGGCCAAAAAGCCCCGAAAAGAATTTTCATCTGAACTTCTGGTGGCCATAATTGGATAACAGAACGTCGAAAAGTTCCACTAGAATTTTGTAATAAATCAAATCCACATTTCATTCGCCAAATCCCGGATTTTCTCTTTTACAGCTTCCTTGATCCTTCTTCCATAGTAACTCTACATCATCGTCGTATTCCACCTCACTTTACAGTGAAGAGTCGCGTACCGTTATCGACTAAAAGCATATTCTAACTTCCTGTTAGTTGTTCAGCAGCTAAAACATTAACGCACTGATTATTCAAGCAAACACTGCAACAACCGATAATCTGTAACAAATCCTTAATGTATTCTCATCTGATAGTATTCCAAAAAATAAAAAATTTTCGACGATAGTAGGTACATGTGCTAAACTATTTACGTGTCAGTTAAATATCTAAGATCATCGAAGTAAACGCCCGGATGAGATTCTTTAGGCCATCTTCTTGCGCCTCCAGTAAATCACAGTATCTAACAATAACGCGAATCGAAAGTGTACCCTCCCTTAGTTAGCCAGTGCCAGACAGATCGCTGGCGAGCAGATGGGCCCGCGTAAAGTGCCACGTGTTTGAAGGAAGAACTTAATTGCACGTCCGAAAGCCGATTCTGTGCGTGCGCGCGCGAGCCGATCGCGGTAATTAGCGTGGCCGCTGGACAAGCCTGTTGATATATTATAGCGATGCGTAGCGTCGTCATAAACAAGATGTGGATATCCTCATTAGCGATGAAATAACAGCACGATTCTGCCCGCGAACGTAGCTCACTGTGACATGTTTACGAAGTCGATCGGGATCCTCTCGTGAACGAATTTTTCTGTTTCGCGATGAAAACGGTCTCCTTCCAGCGTGTTTATTCTTCATCCGACTTGTTCGATCATTCATTAGCGCTTTCGAGGGTACGTTGGCAAGGGAGCGTGGGAGATTTCTTACGGAAGTGCTTATTATACTGGCGGTGCTTTATTTTTAATGTCTGTTCGGTATTTCATATGACGAGGTGGTGTGATGTATACAGAATTATTATATTATTGTTACTCGTCTCGTCTATGCCTTAGAAATCACTCAGTTCAGCTTCACGTACCCTGCACTCCTCGTTTACAGTCTTTCATTTCATAATGAATTGTAAGGGAAGGTTAGAATTAAATAAGATCAGTGGGCTATTTGCAGAGAGATTCATCAGACATTAGTAAGCCATTAGTTAATCTTCTAAGGGTCATTGACACTCGTCAGCTCACAGAACTTATGTTTCTACTTCCCCTAAAAAAAAGGGTTCTTCTCCAACTCTTCTAAACTTAATCTGTTCGTACGCCTACACAATGTCCTCCAAAACCTACTCCACAGATGTCCTAATTTACCAGTCACTGTAAAATATTTCTGATATTTTACTAGTATCTCTTATTAATTCTCTATCCGTGGAAAATGTGCCCAGCTTGTCCCTTTCAACTTCCCCGAAGAAATCCTAAAAACCATTCTCCCACCACTCATGGTCTCCCCTTCCAACTTACACGTTACAAACTTAATCTCCTCGTACCCCCACGCAATATCTTCAAAACCCCTGCTCCAAAAACCGTCCCATTTTCCAGTCGTCATAAAATTTTCATTTCCCTTTGGTCCCCGGCGTTCCCGCGGCGTGATGCTCGGGTGTGTCGTTTTTGCGCGCACGGCGAAAGGAATCGCGGGGTGGATGGATGGCGAAAGGGTGGCTCGGGGTCTGGCGACATCTGCTGAAACATCGCGCGGGAGGATGGACGGATCGGGGACGCGGGAAACAGCAATCAAAGGGCGTGCTCGTTGAACGGAGACGAGAGATGATGGAACAGAAGGCGGTTCAAGGGGGTTGGAGGGTGAAAGCGCCGCGAGAAACGCCGACACCGGGGGATTTTAATTGAAACGTCCGTACATTTAATTAAAAATCACTGTCGGCTGCGATTCAACTTTGAAACCGCTGTCCAACTGGGCCAGGCATCTGGGATTCGTGCTCGTTTATACAGGCTGCTCGCGGGAGAGATACACACGCATTGTTCGTGGATTCTGCGGATCGTTTTCATGATAGATTCCGCGTAAAAGCAAGATCTATTCTCAGCGATTGGTGAGGTGTAAATTGTTTCATTCTTTGGGTCAACGAATGTGGTGCGCAGCTCCTTTCACACGGGTATTCGTTAATCATTGATCTAACAAGTGTATAGGTATGGAGTTCACGAAAGTGATTCTGAAATAACTATCTTCTGTTTGATGGTATAAAATCTTGGTGCATTGAAGTTTATCTGTGGAATTTGGGAATTCATTTTTTTAGGCAACTTGGGACTCTCGTTTGTAATTCCCTTGATTTGGTTACCTATAGGAGTTTAAGTTCCATTAATTATTCACTGACGATCTTACAAATTTATATGAAAATAAGGTGTTCACTTCACAGCAGCTTCACAGATTATTAAACTTCCCAATTAGAATCATACCAAAAAACTTCCCCTAATATTTCAATATTTCGCCCAAACAAAGGTGTACTTCCAAACACATCTACCCCACTATGGTCAGCTTAACAATTGAGTAGCAGTTTGATTAATCACTGAACCATTTTTGATTAACGAAATGTTTCCCTCTTAACTACTGTTCTTTCCCCATGGAGCTGCTAATCGTCTCGGGGCGAGCTCGAGTTTCAGAAGGCCTCACGCAAAGTCGAGAAGAAGAGATGGACGAGAAGAAAATGGCGACCCTAGTTGCGATACTTGGCGCTTTGGTAACTCAAGGAGACAATGCTAGCCAGCTGTAACGCGATCCTACGGGCCCGTCCTTTGGTTACACGGTGTATAATTTAACCACCGGTATATACTCTTGCTTAATTGCGACTGCAATGCTGTAGCTTGTTCGCCTCGAACTCGATTAGACTCGTACACGTTTGGCCTGCTCGCTTGATCTAATTACACCAACGATAGAAGAATCGGCAAACACCTTCTGAAGTGAAAAAAAGTTCCTGCGCAACCGAAGTGTCATCCTTGCTGCAAGGAGAACGAAATCAATAGGCATCGTTCCATAAAACTCTCCGATTCGTACTGCTTTTCAGTTCCACGACTCCGTCGTAGAACTCACCGATGAGTAAGTCTTTTCCAGCGACGTTCAATTCTGTCTCGAACGATTCTGCTTGGCAGTCGCGAGAGCCGCAATAATAATCAACGATTTTATGACTTATCCCGTCAGCTGGGGGACGAGAGTAATGGCTGCTTTGTTCCAGCCGAGGTTTCTTCTTCCGCTTCCTTCCTTTCCGTGTCTTCGACTTCCCTTTCGGTCGAACGGTTGCCAGGCCTCTCTGCCCGCTCATTCTCGTCTCGACATCTGTCGTTTGCAAGAAGGAAGTCTGGCTCACGGAAGAGCTGCGGACGCCAAAAGAGCGACGAGATAATCGCGAAAGGAGTGAAGACAGTCGGTTCGTCGAACTTTCCCCGTCGACGGCGGTGTGCTTCACTCGATGAAGTATTCCTATGCCATTCGGGGCGTTGATAGGAGGAATCGAACACCTATTGTCAATCCGCTGTTGATTTGTCTCGGAAAGGAGATTATGTCCATTTTTGGTAGATGATGAAAAGGTAACTGAACTGGAGGATTTAGAGATTTTAGGGTCATCGTTGTCTTCGTTACAAAGGACAATGTGTTTCTTTAATACCGATGATAATGTCTTGCTAATATCTAGCTATCTGGATGTTTTTGATATAAAACATCCAAGAGACGAAATATCAAAGATGTTCTAAAGAATAATTAAATTGATAATTCTACAAGAGATTCAAATTGATCGCTGATGGCTTCTCAGTCATTCGATAAGCAATCGGTAGTAAATACCGGAATATTATCGAATCTCCAGCTCTGCTTCATGAAAGATTCAAGATATTCCAGGCAAACTACATGCACAATGTAAATTCATCAATTTCATCAATATCTCCCCCCATGCTTCTACATATTCAATTTGTCGAGCCACTGATGTAATAGCCCTCTAACGATATTAGATTATTTCCACCCAATGGAGTTGTTAATGCCATCGATTTAACGAGGGGAAGAGTCAGCCTCGCATCGTTTCACCAACGGAGGAGCAACCGTCTTATCGGACAGTGGGCTAGGTCCATCTTGCTCCTCCTACGTTGTCGTATGACTCAACCTCCTTGTACGGCCAGCAGGAATACGCTCCTCGCAGGAAGTGCATCGTAGTTACGTCGTTGATGGTCTTTCCTCATTACCAGCCGCGCCTTTGTTCGCCCCTTTTCTTTTTTCTCCTCTCCCGGCAGCCATTCGACCGACTCACATCCACCAGGCGATTATACATCGCTTCACTAGCTATAAATCAAATTCGATTATGAAATCGTTTACGTTTCCTTATTGAATCCACTTGTACCGACGACTTCTTCCGAGTGGCGTCGGCGTGTATCCACGCCGAGGGAGTTGCGCCCTGCACAGGTATTTCGCGTGCATTCACGTCGATATTTTCTCGAAAGCGTCCAAGGCAGCGTCCAAATGTCCCCGAATGTTTACTTCGAGAAGGAAACAAGCTTAAGCTCTTTACAAAAATCTGACCGACTCAAAGGGGCGTTTTTTTAAATCTTGCTACACGTTATTACTCTACATAACGTAATATGGTGGACAATTTTTCAGATCTGAGGGTTTACTGCTTGTAAGGGTTGTAATGGACCGAGGGAAGTTCGAACCATCAGTTTGTTCTAAATAAGAGGTTTATTATTAGAACGTTCTGAACTTTAAACGAATTAGTAAGACGACTGGAAGATTCTGAGCGTTAGTGAAAAATGTATTAGGGGTTTTAAAGGTCAGCTGGAAAAATGGTAGTGAGGGCAGGATAGGGCAAGCTTCGGAGATATCAAGACCGCGATAATGCAAGGTTCGTTGGGTGCAGATGACACATTGGTCTCAGGATTAGGTGACGTAGTCTTTCGCAAGCCAGAGTGATACGGTGTATGCAGAAGGAAAAAGCAGAAAATATTTATAAGCGTGAGTAATTTCTGAGCTGAGTATATTACAAGGTTCTAAAAAAATTCGAAGCAGTGATCACTAGTGTCCTCCACGACAGTCTGACTGTCAAATCTTGCTCGAGAGGAACTGATATGTCTAGGTAACATAATTGTAAGTGCATCTAATTTCGCCTACTCCTTTGAGTACTTGATATTTTTGTTTCTCATTAGTTATAGATAAAAAAGAAATGGTTTATGTTTCGTGCAGGCCCGGCTCGAGCCTTTTTTGCGCCCTAGGCGAATTTGGCATTATAAATAAATGTATTATAAATCATTTATTTCGGCTTTTTGATGATCTTACTCTGAATTTTTATTCGTAGCTTAAAATATTTATAGTGCAACTTGTAATATTTCATTTAAAACTTCGTTTTAAAAAATCCTCATACCGAGAAGACCATTTTGTGATCCTGGTCAACTTTCCGCCCTGGGCAGCCGCCTCATTTTGCCTATAGGGACGAGCCGGGCTCGTGTCTTTATTATAAAACTAAAGAAATACAATTTCGAAACATTTATATTATTACATACTATTTTTTTAAACTGCAGCTCCGCAAATTTCGTGTGCCCATTTGTAGCAAATATCACACTGAAACCACTGGCCGACACAGAAAAAACTGTTTCCCTTTGTTAAGGGATTTTTAATTTTTGTTAAAATGTTGGAACCAATTAAATTGCTATAAACATGTCATTAATTAGATGCTCCTAGTAAGTATTCATGCATTCATAGAACTTTTAAACTTGCCTTCTCCGAATGTGATGTAAAATCATCTCCTCTTCATATTTTCCTGAATTCCCAGTTGTTCTTTGTTTCCTGTCATCCTGTGGATGTTAGACAGGGCATATTTTGACAAGACTCCAGTGTTTTCGCTGTGAACGGTAAAATGTAGAAGATAAAAGACTGTTCCATCGCGAGATTCATGAGCCTTCATCGATCGCGACGTCTTCTGTCTCCCCATCTCAGCTCTATCTCCCCAGGGATACCTGTCTTCGAGTTTTCGAGTGGCGTAGGTTAATGGAATAGTCGGAAACTGGATCGTAGAGGGAAGTTGGCGCGTCAGATAAATGTATGGAAATGTAATATCTCGAGTTAGGTCGTCGGAGAGGAGGGAAAGGGGCCTCGTCTTGGGGAGTTACGATATTTAGCTTGCGTTCGATGATCGAAACGAAGCAACGAAATCGATGAGCATGTCGAAGCTGAGATAGGACTCGATCGTTCTGCGTGAGAAATTTAGTACTGATAATTGCGCTGCCCTGCGCGTGGAATCCTGACAACTGCTTCTAGTAGATAATAGCAACAGCGCTCGTGCGTGCAATCTGGAAATAGATTTGATGTGTGGGTTCAGAGAATAATCTGAATGTGCTTTGTAGTCGATTCATTTAACCTGACGTGTATCAGATTCTGCAAGCTTTGTCAGCAATTTTAAAATTGTTCCTGTCTTGTTGGAAAATTATCACAATTTTTCAATATGAAAACATTTCGCTATAAGCACTGTACTAATTGAATTTGTACATCTTTGAGCAGGACCTTTATCGCTAGAAGGATAATGTTCTAGAAAGCATCACCTTTCCGCTATATCTAGAAACTCTAGAATCTCTTTCCTCCAGAAACTACAGAAGTGACTTAAACACTAATCTTCATTGACGGTAAAGCTCTAAAATCCTGCAAAAACAGAATCCGCTACCTTATGCCTCATCAACAGGCCATAAAGTGTTATCACTTCAGCCTATAAAATCAGCTATTTCACACTTTTCTACTTACTATTTCATTAGCCAAATCTAAGTCGTGTCATTCCACAAAATCCCATAAAACATTAAAAAAAAACTACCCTCCATTGCGAATTCTCATCAACTTTGCATCGACAATTAAAAAGAGAAATCGAAATCACCATTAACTGTTGGTGGTAACTAGTACGTACTGATTAGACCAACTTTGGCGAGCCCAGATGAAAGATAATTGGTTGTGTATTCCCGAAAGCGCTTTCTAAACGCAGACACGTGGACTCGACAAAAGACACCGACTGCTTACAATGCACAGTCGAAACTGTTTCTCATTGTACGGCGCAAATGGAAATAACTGTAATGCGATGAGAATGGGCGCGAATTGAATCGGAGTGAGCGCAGCGATTATTGTTCCGTGGAAATGAATGGAGGGTGATGCGCGTGTGGTGCATGTGCATACACGATCTAGCTAGACGTAGTTGCAGCCGCGGTGCACACTGTGCGTTGCAGATAGGCTTACGGACGTGTTTCCGTGTTTTGCGACTCTTATCTGCGACAGTGACAGAGGTTCTCAGTGGAGATGCGCTTTGACACTTTGCTTGCGAAAAGTTTCAAGGGAATATTTTCACAATCTCGTTAACATTGCGATAATTTTCTCTTTAATTTTTAACTTTTTCTTGCCTCTCAGGACGAAAGGATTTCGAGATTTGTGAATAGAGTCCATTAGACGTTTGTATCGCAATCATTACTGTTTCGAATTTTGTACATCGTCTAATCTATGGGGATGAAAAATATGACAGTGCTGAAGTTTGTTAACTTATATATTATTTGCTAAGACTTCTGCTGTAAATATTCGCTTGCATTTACATGACTGCTTTCTTTCATCTCTCGAGGATTATTGGAGACATTTTTCGTAGCTTGCAGCGCTTTGCAGTATGGGACTTTTTATTCTTTACCTCTTTTTGCTCGAGCAAGGCAGTATTCTTTTGCAAATTCGCTTGACTTCTGCCCTTATTGCAGCGTAACGAGAATTGCGTTGATGTGGTTATAATGTTTATGTAGCGCCATTGCTAAGAAGGGTTTCCACCCTTCCCAGGAAAGGGTTCCAAAAGAGATACACGTTGGATCCTGATATGTCTTCGTTGTGTGAACACGATCCCAATCATCTTTTCGTGGAGTGTAAGTGGACCATTATAATTATTAGCTTTCCTACGATAATTCTTGGTATCCCAGTCAATCACAAAACTTTTATATTTTTATCAAATTTTTTAGTACACCTTATATTAAATATTAAAATTTTCATGGGTGGTTAGCGAAACTATAATTATTTGCATTTCTTAAATATCTCAAATAAAGGAAAATTTAATAATTTGTAACCCGAAGGAAGAGATTCCATTCTTCAAAAAATAGTCGCCAGTCAAAAGATTATTTAGCGTACCTGTATCAATATACTCAATTTCAAACGTCCCATTTCCTTCTCCAAAAATATCAAAAAACATCGAAACACCCTAGATGAGAAATGCACCGAAAGCAATAGCCTTTTTGCAGAAAGAAACCTTCCAACCCCTTCTTCCCTATCTCGCTTATTCCTTCCGAATCCAATAAAACTCGATCCCCAGGGGAAAACAACAGAAACGATAAAAACAACCACGACTACTTCCCGATCCAGAAAACAGCATCTCCAGCGATCCATGTTTGGCATCGTCCCCGCGACCTACATTACACCGCGTTTCGAAAACGTTCAAAAGTGAAACCAAAGCGAAGCCCTTCTGTTCCCATCAGTTGTTCAGCGTTCCATCGGACGCTCCTAATTTTATCCTCGTATTTTTCGAAGTGTTTCCGCTTGGAATAGGTGATTTATGAAGGGAAGAGAAAAACGAAGGCCAAGGGGAGTCGATTCCTCGAAGCTGCTCGATTTTCCCCGTGTTCCTTGACCGTTACGCGGAGGAAACATCGTGCCACACTTTTTCGAATGTTTACGCGAGAAGAGCGCGCGTTTGGATGCCGGCCAGCGGTATTTTTACGCGCCGCGATTGGCGGGCAGGGGGCGGAAACTGGTGCAACGGAATCACCGCAATACGGGCCCGAACCGTGGTCGACGGGTGCAGGAAGCAAGACGCTGTAACCCAGCCTCGATGCACTCGAAAGGGGGATGCAAAAAGAATTTCCCCCGGTGGAACTGCGGCATTCGTATTCCAGCACCGTGATGTGTAAATGCTGACCCATATTCCGGTCCATTTTGAAGCAATTCCAGGCGCCGATGCCGGACAAGCTTGGCCTTGTGGAATTTCACCGAAAATCGCTGTTCCACGGATTTTTCTGGCTTACGTCGATTTGGGTTACCGAAAACTTGATTTCGGTGCTTGGTGTTGTTTACAAGGAAGGGGGTGAAATGGGGAAAGTTGATACATTGATCGTCTATTTAAGAAGAGTTAAGATCATCTGTTTTATATGAAGGGTTCAGAAAAAAATCTGTGTAAGTCCAACTTTCCCTGAAAATCAGTTAAGTCACTACTTTCATACGTAAGCAAAATTTGTTTACAATATATTGTAGAATTGTAGAATTTCTACGAGCTATTACACCCCAAAACCCGTTAATTAGTTCCGCATAAATTATTCTACAATAACTAAGTTACCAAAAAAGAAATAGAATACTCCTTAAATACTATTAAAATTAATCAAACTCTATATCAAGCAAAACATGATAATAAAACAACTAAGCATGGTAATTGGAAGGATTTAAAAGGCAACATTGCAAAGTGAGAAAAAAGAAGAGAGTCTACTTATTCGGGGTACGTTAATAAACTTGTACCATGCTCCAAGAAAGCGTGAAGACTTAATAGCCTGCTAAGTGTTCGTCGATTTGTTGTGCAATTTAATATACAGCAACGGGGCGCGATTAATTCTCTATTCCCCTGTCAAACGATTGTAAACTTTGTAGAACATGCAATCTGCGAGAAAAATCGCGCGGGAAACGTGGGGCGATGGAAGTAGACCAGTCGCGTGGAAATTGGAGGAGGCTCTGAGCAGTGAGTGCAGCTTTCACCGGGTTACGCAAAACTGCCACTGTTGAGCGTTGAAACCGTCCCAGAATGGGAAACAATGACTGAGCTGCATACTAATTTCCAAACTAGAAGAAAAATAATTGCTTTTCTCACCTGAGCTGCTGTTTTTACCGCTCTACCAAGAAAACACTCAGATTTTACGTCCTAAATTACTGTTCTCGTTTTCCCCTTTCATGAACTCTCAAGATTTATTGGAATATTCAGTTTAATTTATAATGATTCCACCCTCTGATGCTTCTTTCTTGTAATCCACTGTAATAATCAATTTCTTCGTTTACTTTAAATGGCACTATGAAATTAGTAGAAAGATGCTCTGTAGGAACAAGGTAGAAATTGTGCAAATCTGTTCCTTTTTCATACGCGTATATGGGCACTGATAATTTTGGTTGCAAGTTTGGCTAGGGGAGTCTAAATGTGTTCATTTTCATTTTTGGAGACGTCTTCTCTGTAGTAAATTTGTGAAGTTCTTAATCGAGGATTCCAGCTCCTCATGCATACGACCTGTTTTCATTCTCCTATGGTTAATTCCGTTCGCGTCGATGCCAAAGGCCTTCGTAGGCAGTTTTGTGGAAAAAAGTTGAAATTTCTTTTATGTACTGAACAGACTGCATGAGATAAATACTTGATATACTAAGTTTCCAGTGACAATATGTGTGCCTGTAATCTTCATTTCGAAATTCAGATTCGCTTAAAAACCATCTAGGCAGGAGGAAATGACATGGAAGCTTGGATTCAACGAGATTCCAAATAAATATTCACATACGTGTCAAAATTTGTCAATTTATCGTTAAACATTTCATTAATGCCCTTGCATGGAGGATTTGCACACCACTCGACCCTTCGGAAATTAAAGAAAAAAAATCCCAAGTGAACCATGTGGAAACGATTGCACGTATGCATAAACCACTTTACTCCAATTCACGTCATGAACCGCTGCAACGATTCTCATTGTCCCATCGAACGATGGCAATTTCCAATTATTGAAGCGCGACGAATAAAGCCGCGAAGTCCATCGCCGAATTCAGAATCGATTGGTGATTTAAGCCGCGTATTCACCTGCGCATTCGCCCCGAATGTGCATTCGGCGCGCACCGATTTTTTGCCCGTTCGGAGCTCAGCGCGCAATCGGCGCGCGTTCGGGGTTGAGTGAAATTTGCGGCGTCCTTTTCATGGTATTGTTCGGACCCGAATGCGCGCTTTGATGGACCGCCAACAAGCGGATCGGCCCGAATGCGCGCCGAACACCGGACGAGCAAAAAATCGGTGCGCGCCGAATGCACATTCGGGGCGAATGCGCAGGTGAATACGCGGCTTTACAAACAGCAACTTGGACGGGCCGCAAACAATGGCCCCGCGGCGTGCCACATTCAGAATCAATTTCGCGGCACGCGAAACGGCGAATCGCGCGCGCGACAGGCGGGCAAAAGTCAAAGGTGAATTAATTAACGGCGACCTCATTTTCCTTCGGTGCCAGTGTTGTTAGCAAATAAGCGTTGAATTACACGTGGGTGACACTGGGTGTCATCAGCGGGGTGCTATCTATAGCGATTTATGGAAGCCACTGGCGCATCAGCCAGCCTCGCCCATTCGACGTTTAAAGGACAGGTCTTAATTAAAACTCACTAGCCACTTAACTCTCTTCAAACATTTCACTTGGCGAAGTGGCATTTAAAGATTTTATATTATGTGGGTAGGTATGTAAATCGTCGAACTTAACGATCGCAAGAATTATTATATTATAAGAAAAAAAAAGAAAATGTAAGAAATGAACGAGAAATGCAAGCTTCTTTTGAGAGCAAATTCAAAGAAATCAGTTTAGGAGGAATTGTTGTATTTGATGTTCTGATATTTTTTGAGAAATCGTTTGATTAATTTTGTGCCTTCATTGTTTATTAAATGTTCGTAGTTGTCTACTGGCGATGCAAATTGTTATTTGCTTAATTTCAGCAATTTTCGGTGTACCTACTTAGTCTGTATTTTTAAAAGCTTTAAAGAAGCAAGTGAAAATGTGGTAATTTTGCTCTGGTTATATGTCATGACGATTTTTAATTAATTCTTCACACAGCTGGTAAAATAACGATGAAGGCAATTACGTGCTCCCCCATGTTTTGAAGTGACAGCAGGTTAATTAATCTTTTCAAACAACGAAAACGCTGACGCAACGTCGAATCGGTCCCATTGTTATCCTGCACTTTCCAGCGATAATTTGGTGATTAACTTTTAAATGAATTGACGAAACCATAACGCAAAATCGTAGTTTTGTCGTGGCTAGAGATGATGTTAGTTTAATTAACTTCGATGCAGGGAAGTTTTCCTTTTTGTATTTTAAGACGCTGACTTAATTGTATGTATATTTTATCATAGGACGAGGCGTGCAATTAAGTTGCTCGTTATCTGATGCTCCGTAGAGATAAAGGCTCAATTAACTCCGGGGGCATTGAATTCCAATAATTAACGAAATAATGATAGCAGTCGCGAGAATATTTACAATGTTCTCTTGTCCGGGGCATCGAGGTGACAGCTGATTAATTGTTCACGAGGAAAACCGCGAATTATGCGATCAGTCTGATAAAGATCAGGGCCATCGAAGCGGCTTAATTGTTTCGCGTAATCCTGCATCAGCGTTGCATCGTTGCATCGTTCGCGCCAAGTGCATCGTTGCACGGCCGTTTGCACTCGTAACTCAGCCAGCAAGTAATAGCACAAACGATTATCGTTTGTAACTTTCAAACAGTGCAAATCGTGGAAGTTGCTCGACTGTTGCAGAGTCTGAGAGGAGGTGGTATTTATTTCTGTTAGAGAGGTTGAATAAATGCAATGAATCTGGTTAAGGGTAGTGGTCAGTGTTTGTTTGCCAATTGGAGGGAGGTAATTTTAGAAATGGCAATGTTTATTAAAATTGCGGTGCTATTATGTCTTTTTAATTTGACACACTAGATATAGTAATTATTTATTATACAAATAGATTAGTGTGGAGGAAAATAAAGCTCAAAGAGGTAAGTAATTTTCAAAGAAAAGTTAGATGTTTAATGTCGACACTTGTTAGTTAATCCATTTAACAATTTAATGCAAAGTAAATGAGCACAAAGTAGGAATATTCACTGAATAGAGTGTATATTATTATTTCAAAATTTTTGCTACTAAAGATAGTGATGGGAGTCGTAAAATAATGTGGAGACCATTTTTGTTAATACTACTTAAGTACTTAATTGTAATCTAAATAATAAATAATAGAATATCTACTTAAAAGGAGAAAACAGATAACTCCTTCAGGAAGTTAATACAAATCCTCTCTAAAGGCAACTCGGTAAGGAAATCGCAGCACTTGAAACAAGCCTTCAGACCAGTGTACTCTAGTTTGATTTTCGTACGACCCTGTACCTGAAAGCACACAGAGGGGTGTCGAAATTGGTTTAATTGGTCAGATTGCCCTCGCTTGGACGGTCACTCGATACTGTATCGCACACTTGACCCGAGTCGAGCTCAATGGAAACGCTTTCATTAATTTTGGAGCCCACCCTTTCGGCTGTCGACTCGTTCAAGGGGAGAATAAGCGTGGAGAGCAGTGCGAGTGATTGTGAAACGGATGCTTCGGCACGATTATCTCGAGTAGACAAATAGGAGACAGTCTCCATAAAATTTCGCAGTGATATTAATAACAAAAGCATGAAAATTATCACCATTTATTTCGGAACTGTTGCAACTTGTCAAAGATTAGATATCAATTAAAGCAGAATACATTAACTCGCAATCACAATGGGAATTATTTATATTACAGCTGGTTAAAATCGATAGTTCGATGGCAACTCCAATTTCTCTCTAAATCTAAAAGACAATATTTTTATCAACTTTGAGAGCAGTTATACCAGACTTATTATATTGGAAATTTTGCAATTTTAAATATGTCATCTAATTTGTACGCTTATAATGTCTCTAACCATATTGTTCCCTTCATTTCTGTTGCAGGTGAGTTAAAATCGTGGTCCTTGCCAAGAGGCTTCCCGCCAGAGATAACGGTGCAGGAGCATGACGAAGGTAAAGATTGAGTCAGCTGATCAGCCGCGGTGCTGATCGCCATTTAACTGCGCATTTTGCTTCACACCAGGGCACAGGATGCCCGGTGCTAGCGCTAATTATAAATGCGATTGTTCCGCGAGAACGCGTCAGTGCGTTTCCTCGATAATCGTGGGTAGATCCAAAGGACTCGATGAACACAGGGGGTTCAGACGCCTTGGCTCGTATTTATGAACGCGCCAGCCTTGGGAAACAATCCCAGTTCTGGTATTAATTAGAAAAATGTTGATCGCGACGGTGCTCCAACCAAGATTGCGGCTGTAGCACTTTGGTTCACACAGCTAGATACTAAATTGTACCTAATGGGGTTTTCAGGCTTCTTCGCACTATTCACTTCTGCGGCTGATAATTACTATTTCAGATATTTTTACTTGATATAGATCATGCTGGTTTAAAAAAAAAGATAGAATGTCTGAAATATCACTCGTGTGAAAAGACCCTCGCAGAAATCTATTGCTTGCTCTTTCGAAAGTTGCTAAATTCTACGTGCGCGTTATAATAATTTAAATCTTGCTCTACTAGCCCTTACAAATTTGCCTTTTTAATAAAATAGGGAGATAAGTCACACTTCATACCGCAGCATGTATTCCCACCACCTGGATCAATAATATCTAGTTATCAAGCGTTTCTTTGATTCACTTCGAAACTCTGCCCTCCATCGTTTCTATCATCGTTGCATGCCGACGATATTCAGTTCTATCAGTTTCCCTCGTTCCTGCGGTGGTTAGAACCCATTTGTGTCCGACTGATTTGCGTAAGGCTATTGCTTAATTATTCAAATGGGCGCATATGTGGCCGCGATTACGCTCACAGCTGCTGTTTGCCGAAGCAAACGAACAGACCAGCGTATTTCCGCTCGCGTACTCTCCACACGCAACGAATAAGCCGCGGTACCTTTTTCGACCCACGAACTTAACCAACGTTCTGTTTCTATTGTTTTTTTTTTCCTATACAGAATAATTAAGCAATCCAGAACCCCTCGTCCTTCGAGCGAATTTCCCATATGCACACGATTCTCCCTCGTTTCTGTATCATTTTCAGACGATTTCATCTCTCTGCATCTGCAACTGTTCAGTAGCGGATGGAGCAAAGTACTTATTATGACGCTTCCTTCCTTTTGTTGGAGGAACTTTCAGGGTTAAATTTGATTCGTGGATTCCCCGAATTTTTAGAATAATTCTTTTTCAATTTTTCTTCCTGCAGTTAGCCTCAAAGCTTTGATTGATAATTAGCTTCCTTCAATTATCCTTAAATGCCTCAAGCTTTCTCTCGGTATCTTGCACGTGATTAAATATAAAAACCAAGATAACCAATAAATATCCAGTAAAAATACCAACTGTAAAGTGGCATTGCACAGATTACAGAAAACGTGGCCCAATACTAATATTAGTATCTACCTACCAAAAAATCAGAGACAAGACGAAACTTGGAGCTCCATCTGCTCGCGGAATTATAAGTAGCGTCTCCCACGCTTTTAACACATCATTGCGCACAGCGTGGACCACCTGTGCCGATGCAAAATTACCGGTAACTAGCGCACTCACCGTTGTTAGAAAGTGGGATTAATGGCAGACGCGCGAAATTATTCAGCAGGGTGGATTGTCTCGCTGGTAACGATTGAATGCAGGAGCAGAATTCCCGCTTTGCTAATGGTTCCGTGTTTGTCGATGGGTTCGCCCTCATTCCAGCGTTTCGTTTAAACGCCCAATGAAACGAAACACGTCTGTTCGTTTTGTGAAGAGATCCGCGCAGTCGGTTTAGCGCGCGCGAAGTGGCGTGTCGATCTGGCGATGCGAAGGCGGCCACGAGTGCCACTCGACCTGGCTTTTACGGGGAGAAATGGGTAACTTTGCTTTTTGCAGGACTCGTTAAACTTGCCCCAGATTTCGAGTGCTATCTGAATCGCACACGGTAGTTAGCTCCTCGAATCCCGAGCAATTTCTGCGTCGATAGCTGCGGGATATACCTCGATCCACGCTGATGACGTTACCGATTCACGTGGCACGTATTCCTCCCAGAAACGTCAAAATATAAATCCAAATGGTCTGCTGATTGAAGAGTTGAAATGGTAAACTATGTCAAAAAAAAATAACCAGTAACTTCTTCAGTGGAAAGAATAATTTATTATAACTGTGTGATATTTATTATATAGAATAATTTATTTTAACTGTCAGGGCTATCGCAAGATAGAGCTAAAATCGTAAGTGCCAACATCACTGTGGTGAAAACGATGAAAGTACCAGCAATCTTCGCGGCCGTAATCTTTTTATTTCCCTATAAATCTGTAAAGGTGGTATACGCTGAAAGTCCATAGCGATAACCACTCGAGTTCGGATAAACGTAAGTAAATGATGTAAGTGACAAGATGAACAGACATGCGCTTTTTGTTTCTACTAAAAATTTTAACTACTGGCACTTACGTCGTTTACCGTTTCAACTCCTCGATTTCCTTAACACTTTGAGCAGTGCGCGGTTGTAAAAGTCGCGAAGCTCCAGAAAATATCGACGCGAAGACACACCGACGTCAGTCGATGCTTTAAGCTTAATAAAAGTGGAAGAATTCTTAATAAATCTTCCAAAATTGCATTCCAATCATTACGTAACCATTAAGTGGACACACGTTTAATTATTATCTTTCTAAATGACTATCACAGATTATTATCCCAGAATCCATACACTATTCAGATGGCTGATCATTTCTATCTCCACGTCAGAGTTTTATTTCTCTATATTTTACTGTCTCCAATATTTCCACTTTGCTTGCGACAGAAACTCTGCGACCGATAGATTTACAGAAGCAAAGTGTCTGTTTAGTCGGGTGACAGGTTGTGTTCCTGACACGATCTTAATTTTCTACATTTTAGTCCTTCGCGAAGCCGTACCCCACTTTCTGATCTAGTTTTATTAAGTTTCGCGCGAAGGGGGGTTGCACGACGAAGTTCTAGGAAACGTTACGTTCGTTGTGTAACTTTTGCTCGTATGGAAATTAGCTGTTGGCATCGACCCCGAGGAAGCGTCACGACGATTTCATTGATGCAACTTCGAATAGAGAACTGAAGCCACAGTTACAGCTCTCCCGTGGAAACGGAGTCGAGTTGTTCGCGAAACTCACTAGAATAACGTGCTTGAGTTTTTGGTTCTACGTAACTCCTGGTTCAAACAATGGAACTTTATTCACCTATTATTACCCATATGATACATCAGGGTGTGATAATACGATGGAGATGGAAAAATAGAGAACAATGGACCGTTAAATAATATGGAAAAATTAGTTGCATTGGGTGTTGAGATTGAGAAACTTCCATCTGTCTGGGAATTGTACGAGAATGTTGTCTGCGTATCATAATTTTTGTGTCTTTTCATATTTATTTGTGATTGGAGATAACATTCATTTAACGCCACGTTCGTTCACTCGTGTTGAGAGAAGTACATAACCATGTCTAGTAGAGTAATTTACGTTCAGTGTACTTGCTTCTAATTATTTCGAGTAGGTACATAGTAGGAAGCACTTAGAACCAAAGGAACGCAAGTGACATTTTTGAAAATTTTGAATCAAGAGCAGAAACGATTAGTTAAATAATTAAATATAATGTTGGCACTTACTATATTAGTAACATTAAATATAACTTAATTTTCATAGAGACTTTACGAGGAATTTTTTTAACACATTTCAATTCCAAACTGAATTTCCTATTATCTATTCCAAATTAAAATTATTCGTTATTTCGGTATTTAAATTATTGTCCATTAATTGCGAACAACTTGGCGAAAGGATAAAAAGAAAGTAAAGCAGCCTTGTACCAAGAGTATGTTCAAACATTTAATTCGTTTATAATTTATGTAATTCAGTTCAAGCCGCTTTATTAACTTTCAGAGGGTAAGAGATAAACCATGAAACGGTAATTGAGATATCTTACTCGACACGAGAGTCCTCGATCCACACCCTGTTTCTGCGAGGCTTTCGCAAGAATCTTTTCGAGCACCTTTCTCCAGGTGCTAAAATTATCCGTGCCGTCGTAAAAATACCCATCCTCGATCCCCTCATCTCGCCAAACGTGCTCGATCTTAGTTCCGCGAAGGGCCACACGAAACGTGTCCCATCTCTTCAATTTAATTTTGTCTCTCCCACGTCTGGTTGATTCTTTTTTCAAACGTCTAAGCTCCACCCAGCAAGGAGAATCCATCACGTTTTCTATCAATTATCTACTGTGACGTGAAAGTGGAGAACACCTAATTAAGAATTCTAACGCGACGAATTACTTCCTGGAAGACGTTGGCATCAAAATTCAAGGTAACGAAGCTTCATTAGTACCCTATTGCATAATAGTGCATCACGTGTGCAGCCTGCATTTGTGATAGCAGCAACCTCGGCCTTTAACAGCTCATTGTGACATCAGCCACAAGGTGACCATCTCATGCAAAGTATTATTTCGCAGTAAACGCTACAAACAATTTAGTCATATTTTCAGGGGGAAAAATAAGATTTTGTAATCTTCATGTTGCAAGAATGAGTTCTTATTCTAAACATGTATATTCAGATAGGGTAAGTCTTCTTGATTAAAATAACCGAAGAAGAATTCATAGATAGATCTTGTTCTCCCAAAAATGGGCAAAAAGTACTAAACTTTAACGACTTGAATTTTGTAAAAAAATTCAAAACCTACAAAACGATGACTTAAACTCCCCCTAATTTCACGTGGACTACATCATCCTCCAGTTTCATCAAAATCCCTCGCATCGTTTGCAGAAAATGATCTACTTCTCATTACATTTTCGCGAAAAATTGACGTGTCTTGCTCAATCCTTGTGGAAGTTTATGCGTTCCTCACATAAGATCACTTCTGATAATTTCCCACGTTTTGCGTACCCTAATAAGCACCGTAAACCCCGAAGAATCGCCAGTATCTTCCCTTTCAAAACAAAGCCTAGATCGAGCAAAATGCACCCTCCACTCCTGACACATTTTCACCCCGAGCATCGCCCTTGGCCACGACACAAGCTTCCCTCGCTCTAATGACCGCCAAACGGCCAAGTTTCGACCATTTGCGATGCAGGGTGCCTTCCAGCAGCGTCGCGACGCTCGCTCGATCCCACCACCCAGCGAATTCGTCTGAGATTCGCGACGCCCGATTCTCCCCGTACGATATTGTCACTAGGAGCCTCGGCGACCCGATGAGCATTGTTAACCCGTATTTATGACGCGGCATGGCCAGCAGCCAGGTTAATGCGCCAAAGTTACGTGGTCCTGTGTTGTCGTCCGTTGATGCGGGCGCACAGAAGTGCATCGGGGCCAGGCGTGCGCGCGTGCACGCGCCACGCGTGTATGTAGGTCGCCACGCAGGCGAGAGGCATTTTGGAAACGTGAATCGTGCATATTTCATCGTGCACACATTACGGGGCACCTCGAGCTACTCCTGGGTCGCAAGGTCCGCCCAACTCAAGAGGAATCTATCTCGACGACCTGTGACACCTGGAAAGCATTACGATCGCCATTAATCACTCATGGCTCTGGAAGAGTGTCGTTGAAAGCGGAAAAGCCCTTTGGAACGAGTGGAAATTTGGGGTACGTGGGTAGGGAAGAGTTGGAGGGAAATTTTTTGGGTATTGAGTCTCCTGAAGCTTAACTGGAAGTTTCTTGTGGGAGATCTTATAATGTATTATAGTTTCTTTGGTTTGAAGGGCAATGCAGGGATAAGGGGGAATTTTAAGTGCAACGAGCTTTTCACCGTGAAGATTTTGGTATTTGGTTCACTTTGTCTAATTTATGTCCGTAGATGAACAACGAATGTGTGTTATCCAATAAGTGGTTTGGAATTGAAGGTATTTGAATTGGCAGATGTATTTTCTGATAAATCAGGTCCCACGAGTTTCCTTGTACCTTGTTTCTGTATTTTTTTAAACTTGAGGAGCCCAATCGAAGCAGTCACATGCGATAATACTGTTTTACAGGAAAACAAGTTTTAGGGAAAATAATTTTCTCAGGAAATTTGATGGATCGAAAAACAGAAAATCTATATAGATGTGGTATGTGTCCCTTTTCCACTGAGCTCCTCATTTCTGTAATAATCCCTGCGGTTCACAGGTTCGACATTATGAAATCTTGGTATCTGTCAATTATTCTGAAGCTGTCCACTGTATTAAGCACGTGGTTATAGGAAATGCATGTCTCTATGGACGTGACCTCTCGAATTCGCATAAATATTTAACGATGTTTTTAGCTGAAAAGAGTATTCGCAAAAGCAGTCGTGAGCCAGAGTAATATCTCATGGGAAAGGGCTCCCAAGTGCATCGAGGTGTTGAATTTTCTTCTCGCGTCTACCATCGCCTGGTCGTTTGCCTCGATTTTCATCGCTCCTTTATTCGCGTTGCTCCATTTACACCGAACTCACGTTGCCCTATCGAGTTTCCACCTTGTTTCATCTATATTCCGCTCGCGGAGGCATCAAACGCGAAGGTAATTTCGTAGGTGTCAACGGGTCAAGTGCTGAAGCAATGGCGAACCAGCAGGAAGAGAGCACTTAGCGTAGAATAATAAGGAACCTCGTTACGGTAACAACGAACGGCTGAGTCCGCAGAAAATGTCGTCTAATCGCGGAGAGGAAGTCACGGTTAATTGCATCTGTTTCTGTTTACCATTGTTAATGAGATTCGGTGTGAAACTCTCCGCGCGGTATCATCGCTGCGGTAATTGGGAAGCGGGTTAATTAAATTAATTACGCCTATGGCAGGATGATTCGCCATTTCTCTTCCGACGATCGGGGAAAACGGAGACTAAAAACGTTTAAGGAGAAGAAAAGAGATTCCAAGGTACACCGAAATTCGTGTCGTAAAGGCAAGGACAACAGCTTTATCGCAAACATGCAGCGGGTATTAATAAAAATCAAGGACGATTTGCCTGAATCGATTTTATTTATAAACGACGAGGAAGGTTTACATAAACTCTTGTCCTTGAGTAAATTTCCTTTTTTTAGTCCCAGCCAATCTTCGAAATATGTATCATGGGATGTGCAAGTAAACAGTTTACATCGTGCGGTTGGCTACTTTAACGCGAGAGGAGATATCTTCCTCCGCAATTTTCCCTTCCGAATGAAAGTTGCATCTCCACGTATTCTGAATCTTTAGAAATCACCTGATTTTATAATAACGTCCCAGTATAAAATAACAGATTCTGACCTCTATGATCGCATTAAATTGGGCATCAGAATTTCGGTATGTTAATGTATATGCGGTTAAAAAACGCTGTTATAAAACAGTTCGTTTAATCTTCCGCGACAATTGCATCGCTCGAAGCCAACGCTAAAGCAGCGTCCTCCATTTTCATTAACTGCCTGCACGCCACATTCGTACCCAAGGATCCGTTTCACGTAAACCAACACGTTCGCCTAAGAGATATTCAGTTACAGTGTAAAAAAGAACGGGCGGATCGTGAAAGCGTTCGAGAAGTTTTTGTTCTGTCATCTCCCTTTATGCCCTGCTCCTTCGAGAATAAAAGCACAATAACCGGGCTGGCGTGCAAGAAGCGCGACGTGGAAAGCGTGCAAAGCCCCTCTCCGGCGAAACCGTGCTCGCCGAACGGCCCCGTGTGTCTGCCCTGTCGAAGTTGGCTGCCATTTCGCGGAAAACTCTTTCTCTGTAAGATGGAAGTTCTACGTACGCGTTGTCAGTAATTCTCGACGAGCCGTGGGTTTGGAGGTGGCGCGCGGTGGTGTCACGGAGTAAACATATTTTCGCATGTAGCCCCCATTACCCTCGCCGCTTCCCGCGCCCTTTCAGCCGGAGGAGATTGCGCGGGCAATCTTCAGAAATTGCGCAACTTCGGGGCGAGGATTCTTCTTGCATGGTCCCGCGCCATTTATCAGCGGCATCGATGCGCGATCCGCCGGTATCGTTTCGCTTTATCGCGGCGGCGACCGATTTGGCCGCCGTTCCACGGTTTTTCTGCGGCCTCTTGCGGGGAGACAGGCTGCAGCCCGTGTGATTTAGAAACGATTTTTACCCGTTGCATTTTGCCCCGCGGTTTTTGCGTTTTCGCTTGCACGTGGCCTGATTCGTTTTGCTCGACCGTGGAGCGAGGAAAAACGGAGGGAAACGAAACGTGAACGGATTGGAATTAAAACTGTTGTCCATACTGATTTTTTTTAGAGTCACAGGAAAGTCGAATTTTTGTAGGTATATTTAGGTATCGCTGGGCATCGCGGTTTTAAATATCTAATTGTATCTGTAGGCGAAAAAGAGAACCTCGGGTGATGGGACACTTAGCCAAGATCTGCGGATTCTCTGTGCACTGGCTAGCCGCGTTACCAATTCTCCCAACGCTGACTCTCTTATGAGACAGTTTTTCTAAACTGTACAAGTAACTGTCTACCGAAAGCAACAGAGCACCACCTATGTGCCAATCGCTTCACAGGCCGTTTTTCTTCTGACTGCATTGTGTCCTCGTGCGGATGAAAGTCGATGGGTTTCGAGGAAGACATTATACAGTGACACATAGGTACGTTGTGTGTAATCACAGCAATGGGTTACTGGTTTACAACCCAAATTGAAACTGAGAATCTGAGAAACGATTACAGACGAACCCTTTCCTTCTCACAGGTTCTATTCACCACTTACATTCCCATCTACAGTCCTCATGCCCGTTCTTCATTGCATTAATCCACAGAACGCTCTCGCTTTCGTCTTTGCGCAAACCCGAATGCCACCAGAAAAAAAAGAAGGTAACAGCCACCTTCGAAGGCCGCAATCGCTTGCGCCCATAATCCAGCTACATCCACCGCGTAATACTTCCCTCGAAACGCCTCAACCTTCCCCTGGGACATCGCTCTCTATCGCGGACGATTCCGAGGAGAGTTGCGTGGATCGATTAAACCGAGGCATCCCCCGTGTAATCATCGGATTTTGATCTTGACCTTTTGCAGCGAGATTCCTCCGTGAATGGCAAAGCGCGGATGGGGCCTGGCCAGTGGTGCAGGCCTCTTTAATGCCCGGCCAACGAAACGGGCGACTATGATAGCCATTGCGCCAGCAGCCGCTAAAAATAATGCGCGCTATAACCATAACGCGGCGCTCTCTCACGCGCGGCGCGCCTGGCGCACTGTCGGAAAACGGCTGGAAACGAGCAAAAGGAGGTGACAAGGGGAGACGGAGGGGCGTTAAGTCGGTTGCTGGGTAAAGTGCAGGCCACGGTAAGAGATAAATGCCGTCTGCTCCGCTTGCCATCGCCGTGCGAGTCCGCGAGCGCCTCCCTCTCTGTTTGCCCGCGCGAACGGAGGAAGGCCGAATTAACGCAAATGTAAATATTCGCAGCTGCCATTCGCGGGGTTCGCACGCGAGCCAGGGGAGAGAAATTGCTGCGATTAACGTCTTCCTCGGCAGTCGGAGAGGGACGACGCCCTCCCTCGGGCCCCGAGGACGCTTTTCCCTCGATAAAAATCGCGAATACCCCATCCGAGCCGCGACCAGTTCCCTTACCCGTGGCTTTACAAATCGCGCCTCCGTCCCGCGCCCAACCTCGCCGCGATTTCTGCCCCTCTAATTAATAGGGAAGCGATTTTCCCGCGAACGGCCGTACGTTCCGCGCGCCATGCCCGCCGGCTTGGTTTTATCCGAATTTCGCGGGGCACCACCGGCTCCCGGGGATCGAGTGAATTTTTTACAAGCCATAAAATTTTATATCCCCCGATATAGCGGCGAGATCGGCGAGCTGTCGCACGGGGCTTCTGATTTTTCGCTTTGTAATTGGCGTTTTATCGCGTGCCCGGTGCGCTGCCCGGTTAAACGCGTTTGACCTCGTTGGCAGTGTTTCTTGCGAACGTGGTACGGACTGCACGCGTGGAATTGCATTTTAAATGTTATAATCGGGACGGTGTAACGATGCTTTGAATACTTGGAGAGGTGGTGTTTATCCTGCGATGGGTTAATCTCGGGAGGGATGTCATGATTTCAGTGTTCGAACCGATTTTCAGGAAATATTGGTCACTTTGTTGAATCAGCATAAAATTTTAAACATGTTCGGTTTATTCTGGTAAAATAAATAATATCAGTATTAAATAGTTTTAATAGATGTTTGAAGAGTTCTTGTAGAAAACGCTGTAAGTGCCAAAATTAAAAGAAAAATATCGGAAAATGTTCTATGTGCCAATGGTAATACTATAGTATATAATTTTAATGCAATTTTCCTGTGTAAATAAGTTACTAATAGTGCTAAAAGATGGAACCGCTAGTAGGTGCGTGCAACGCTATTTCTGTAGAAAAATATCTAAAAGCCTATTAAGCGGTAGGTAAACGAGATTGGCACTTACAGTGGTTGCAAATTTAAAGGAATCGCACATTCAGGTTTCAGTTTTTCAGATTTTCTACATATACAATTCTTTTTTTCATGAATTTGGATTGTATTAATGCAAAAAATGGAAGTTTTTGTAATGTATTTCAGTTATTGCATTCTGAAACATATTTAGCAATCAAAACAAATCAAATTTCGTAACTAATTTAAAGTCAGGTACCTAAGTTTTTTCTTTCTCCTGAAAAAAATTAATTTTGGCATTTACAGTGTGTTCTACTACTTAGGAGTGCACACAAGGGATTACGCTATCTATATATGTAGAATTGTGAAAGGAAAAATACAGATAACATTCTCCAGTGCTCTTTAATAGTTCAAAATTTTAACTAATTCTTTGTCAAGTCAATTATTAATCCTTCTACACGAACGCGTTAAACAATATACTAAAATGTTTTACGTAAAGTGGACGGTGTCTTCTCGCGTCACCGTTTGTCTCGTTTTATATAAATTTCCGTGGCTGATAGTTTCCCCGGCGACCTATGGGGTCCAGGGGAGCCTCCAGCTGAGAAGCAAACGCGAGGGCTCGTGCCGTTTCTTCTTCCCAAGATCCCCCAAGTCCTCCTAGTCCCTTCGTTACGTCCGCGCTTCTTCCAACGGTCCCGGTGTTCTCGTTTTGCTGGCTTTCCTCCTCGCGAGCGCCTCGTCGACCAGACGACTTGGCGCGCGCCACTTTATGTCCCCGAGAAGTTACGATTGCCTTCCTGAACCCGCGGAGTTTCGCCTCGACTCGACTTTCCTCGTGCAACGGGGGCACAGACATCGTTTCCCTATCATAAAGTTATAATTTCGGACAAGGGGGCGGTCGTGGATCAGAGCAGAGACGCTGCGCGTAAATTTGCCGATCGTTTTATTCTGCGCATTATCGTCGGGGACGTCAAGATCAGATAATCTGCGCGAATCGTATGTACACGGAGGAGGTCGGACGCGTGCCAAGACTTTATTCGAGGCAATTTATCTGACGCGCTACTTTCCGTCATCTTTTATCAGGGAGGATTTTTAATTCAGCTCCCATGGTGTCATTTTGTGTGTACCCGCGTTATTTTGACGCAGTATGCACGTTGAACCAAAGGAGTCATTAAGCAGTCGTTACTTCGGAAATTATTAGGTTTAGAAAAGTCAATTCTCGTCAGTAGGGCAAACTGCACTAATGCTTGCACTGCGCTAATCATTGGCACTCCTGATTAAAAAGCCAAACATTAAGAAGTGCAAGCTTAAAAAGTACTTTTTACAATTTCTTATTTTTCTGCCATTAAAACACTGCAAAGCCCAGTAGTCGAACTACACGTTTTACATCTGGCAACACCACAAAGTGGGACAAAGGGCTCGGTTTTAGGCGTTTTCTTAAAATTTTGATAAGGTGTAGCTAAGTATATTTTGTCGCTTTATAACTAAGTAATAGATTGAAATACAGATTTACTAAGTGTCGTGGGTATTTAGTAGTGAATGAAATAGTCTGTTTAAACACTTTAAGCTTCGTTTTTAACCACATATGTTTTTCTATATAACTTCAAATTTTAGGGTGCCAATGATTGTACTTTTATGCCTATTCTTGTTTTTCATTGAATATTTTCAAAGTAAAAGACTTAATAGGTACTCAAGATGTTTTATTTTAATGAGAAATCCATAATCATAGATAATAACTGAAAATTAAGACCATATAAAAACTTCACAAAAAAAATATAGACATTCCAATTGGGATTTCCGCTTGCCAATCATTATACAGTTCACCCTACTTTGGAATTAATTAAACGGCCCACAGACGGTGCGATATATCGTGCAACTAGTTATATGTACACCATAAGTCGCTTCGACCGTTTGAAAAACAGTTGCAACGTTTGTGGCGCTGTTGTAGAATCTATAGTGTGACGTCCGTGGGCAAAAGTGAATCGATCTGTCGTTGCAACTGTCTGTTCAACACGTCGTAGGTACAACGAGTTTTACGATAAATCGCATTGTCTGTGTTCCGTTTTCGAGTTTCTTATTACTCAGTCAACTATAACGACGACCAAATCTATATAAAGCATAAGTCGATACAACTTTCGATATCATTCGACAACGCTATCGCCCGAAATGAGTGTGAAAATATCACCCTCGAGCCGCCGCGTAATTAATCAATCAAACACGCGATCGTCGCAGCTACTTTAAAATCCTACTCCAACTGTAATCAATGAAAATCTAGATAAAACGATCGCCTGGCATTTATTCGAACGCTCAGCCCCGCTTCCGGTTCCCTGAAAATACGTCAGAAATCAGCTGATCTGTATCGCAAACCGTCACCGCGCCGCCAGCGCCGTGGTCGCAGTCACGGCGGCGGCGCGAAACGCTTTCCACCTCCTACGTTCACCGAGGCAGAGACTTCGCGCAGTCCAGTTTCGGTGTTCCTGCGCGACGGTACGAAGCGACCGCGGTGACCCGTGTCGGTGCTGGTCGCACTTGAACCGTGCATCGTCGCGAGTGAAACGAGTGTCGCGTACCGAGTAAGTGGGGAAGTGCAGCGCGACAACGAGCAACGTTCGGTGACTGTCGCGCGCAGAGAAAGAGGAAATCGGTAATAAGTCGCGTTGGAAACGAGCGGTCCCAAGACCGGAGTCGGTTGAGGTCCGGTGACAATTGGGTTCCGTCCTGTTCCGCGTTCGTAGTGCACGCCGTGGTTCCTGTCCGATCTTGGGGTCGATTAGGTTTCGTGGGCGCCGGTTTGCACGCCGATCGACGAGGCTTGTTGGCGCGCGGTCCGATCGCGAGACAGGGAAGGAGGGACGTGGTGAACGGCAGAGGGATCGCGACAGACGGTGCCTGTGGAGGAAAACAGACAAAAGGGATTCGAATGTGTGCGCGCGTACGCGTCTCCTTTGACGGGAAGATGCTGAACGATGGCCTCGAGATTCGCCGCGTGCCTGCCTCGATTTACCCGTGAACCCCGCTGGCCCGTGATCGGCGATCTTCCATGAAGTAAATGTAAGTCTCCATGTTTCGTTAACCGCGAAATTTCGTGCCGCGTGCACGCGGATTGTTACGCCGGCGTGTGTTGTCGCGCGTTACGTGACGCTGCTTTTCAAACGCCTCGATTCGAGGAACGACAAGGTTCTAGGTGTGTACCATAATATTGCCCAAGGTTAAAGCTTTTGCTTGGCCCGTGGTTGAATGTAAGAGTGGATGATAGGACTCGTTGAATCGTCACTGTTTTGGGGATAGGATTCTAGGTTTTGTGTGGACTTCGCGTATCTGGGGATTGGTAATAGATCGTGTAACAGGAAGCGGCTTCCGTGCGTGTTTGGACCTGCCAACATGGCGGCGGGAATATTCAAATTTAGATCTTTGACTCGGGTTTCGTTTGTTAGTGAGGTATTTGATATTTTGTTTTCGCGATGGTTGGGTTTTTAGCTTGGTTGTTTTGAAATTGTTTTCTGTAAGAATTATGGTGGGAAATTAAATGGGGAGCAATATATAGGTAGTACAATTTGTGAAATATGTGATATTAAACATTTATGTTCAGTGTAGTTTAGAATATGTATTAAATATTTATTTTTAATATGATTTCGTGTATCTTTGATAGAAAGAAATACTTAATTTAAATAATTTAAGTAATATTAAACGGGTAATATTAAAATTTTGTATTGATTAAGTATTCTCTGATTTTGCCTTCATTTTTAAATAATGTTTAATATTAAAATTTTATAATGATTTTTCAAGACCCGTGGCTTTCATCTGGTAATTATCAGGTATCAGATCATCGTTGATCAAAGTTTCGTTATGCAGCTAATTAAAATTATTTACACTTAATAAGCCTTATTATGTTTGTATTTACTTTTTTTTAACAATTTAGTTGTGAATTTAATGTTGATTTATATATAGAATATTAAATTATAATCAGTTTATATACAAAAATACGATAGTCAAGCAAATATTTAATCACGCTCACCAACCCCTCGCTTGTTTAAGTTCTTATATTTTCCATTTCTGTTAAACAAGTATTAATGTTTGATACTGAAATCAAATAATTCTGAATATCCTCTTTCTGTCATCCATATTTTGAACGAAAATGGATTCTGCGTGATTTTCTCTTGTTAATTAACGCAGCCAACCATCCAGCATGAAATTGCATATATATCGTATTTGAAATTTTTCCATCATTAGACAAGCAAACGCCGCTATGAATTTTTTAATCTGCAAAAAGGTTGTTTCGTTAGCTATACATATTCGTCAATATTTCTGACACAAACTCGTTGCAACGAGGATAAAAATTCAAACAGTTGCGATTGTCGCTGACACTGTTCCATACCAAACGAAATAAATTCTCGTGGAAACAAAATAAAAACGATCCCCATAGACCATATCACAGGTCTGTAAATCGAACTCGACATTTTTCCGTTTAAAAAAATTATCACTATAAAATTCCCCATCAATAGAAGTATCCTTTTATTACAACGTGTGGACATTTCAATTGAAACACCAGGAAGAGAATATCATTAAAAAAAATTTCAATTGGTAGAAAAATCATTTTACAAGCTACAAAGACCAGAAAAGTTCCAGTACCTAGTGAATAAAAATTAAAACTCTACTTACAGCATTGCTCAGAAGGCACTTTAAAATATAAACGATAACAAAAATACTATAACGTAGGTAAATACCTCTGTGTATCAGAATAATAGGACTCCTCACAATCTGAGTGGTATCAGCACAACGACAAAAGCTTACCATTAATTATAATGCTAGCCGTTTATTTATATCAGTCAGTTTATACCAATTTCAATTCTTGGTGTAATTGATCTATGAAAGTATGCTCAGAAGAATGCTACAAAGAATAGAAGTTCTGAAATAATGAATATGATTATTCTTATTTTGATTAATTTAGTTACTGTTAGTGAATGAAATCCTTGAAATGTTCTTTCTCGAATAACATCTCGTACCAACTTAAAAGCTACTAAGCCAGTCCAATACTTTTTTGCAACAAACTTCCCTTGTCGATCTCTTTCAAATATCCCAACTACCCGTAGATTTTCAAAACCCACCAAAACAGCATGTTGCAAATAGGATAGAACTCTTTGACTAGCATATCCTTCTCAGTGATAAATCTGAAATCCAATTGATTTCTTAGGCTTCCGGAATGTAAATAGTATATCCAAATCGTAAAATCACCCATACGTTGGCAACGGCCATTAAGGTGTTGAAATAAAAAGCTTCAAATAGCATTATAAACCTCCTTTCGACCATCACTGTGAATGAAGAATTCATTGTAAAAGCAGCATTAGCTCTGCACCGTGGAAGCGAAGTCCAAAGGCGATCCTGGTAATGGACGCCATTGATAGGTGGACGATTTAGCAGCCGGAGAATCGTGCATTGCTGCACGAGCCTCGTATATGCCGCAAAGAAGCCTCGGTTTTTTTGCCACGACGATCTTTTCTACCACCGGATTAGGCCGAGACAGTATTTTCTGCCCGAGCTTCGTCTCACGGCGTATGAAAGTGAAAACCTGTTATTCTCTATCGTTTCGTCCCCTACCCGTATTTGGTCACCGAACGAGATCGTCTTGGCGCGCTTGTTTTAGGGGCTCGATCGATTTTTACTCCCATCTGGCGATTTCTTGCCGGGGCACCTCGCCACGAACGGTCGATCGATCGATCGTTAACGGTTTTATCCGTCGGGCATATTGATCCCATTGTCAGCGAATGGGAATGCGTCGTTGTTAGGGGGGCACTTTAGAAGAAGCTTGCCGGTATCATTAACCCTTTCGTAGTTGAACAAAGTGGAGAGGCGTGTGAAGGGACGGGGTCGAAGATCGGTTGGATTTTTGGTAAAAAATATTTGAGAAAGAGTAGGTACGCTTTGTATTACGTGGCTTTTAATGGGGATTGGTTAGGAGAGTGTGCCATGGAAGGGTTGATGATAATTGGTTTGTTGTCGATAGTAACTGTGGGGAAGTTTTTGATGATTTTAGAAGTGAATTTTTCGATTTTTTGGCAGAGGTAGAATACAAGGTTATGCGTTGGAGGGGTTGTAGATTGTGGTTGTTATCAGTAGTATATTTTGGTTATTAAAGTAAACTAGTTAATTACGAACTGACGAAATTATTCAAGCCAGAATATTCTATAACCAGCGGTGTTTAAATACGTAATAATTTTACCAGCGGTAGTTTTTCCACGGCTATTTTTCTTCAAGGTTACTTGGCTCGCTCGTAACTGATAAGAGTAAACATTTCGTGTTGCCGCGAAATACCATTCAGCTGGCGTGACCCACAATGAGGACATGCAAGGTTGGGAAGCACAATGCGCTACATATTCTGGATATAATAAATATTGAATCTCCTTCTTCAAATTAATTAGCAAATGTGTTGGAAGATGTGAATACAACGCGTATAATTATTTAACACTGTAGTTCCTGCATTGGGTTTTAATTTTCTAGTCTAGGATATACAGAAGCATAAATTGTTATAAAGTAATATGATTCCTTCGACTCGAATGAAAGTCCACGCAACAAGTACTTTGACTCAGTCTTCAACTTTTTCTATTCAAAGTCCTCAACTTTTTCTATTCAAAGTCCTCAACTTTTTCTATTCAAAGTCCTCAACTTTTTCTATTCAAAGTCCTCAACTTTTTCTATTCAAAGTCTTCATCTTCCTCAATTCGAAGTCTTCAACTCATTCACACCAATCAAATTAGTCTATTTTCTCTCGATTCTTATAGCTAGAGGAATATTTTTGTCGAAGCAACAATAACTCCGAAAATCACAATTCTATCTTAGAACTCCCTCGCTGTATGCATCCGGTAGGGACAAATTAACTGGTTCAGGAAGAGGGACGGAATTTATCGCTGTAGAACAGATAAAAGGATATCGCTCTCGCGCAACCTCGCACCTGTTTGCACCGCAGAGTGATCAGGCGCTTTGGCGAAAGGAAGTGTTTCCTAGTCTTCTCAAAGGAGGCGTCTGTCCGTCGGTTTTGTTGTTACACGTGTGCTGGATCCCGTTTCTCCAGGGCACTTTGCTCTATATATCCGACGCATAATTTATCATTCAGCGAAGCTGTTATCATAGCCTAGGATGTATCGATGCTTTTTTCCTGCCGACTGGCTATTTAGAGCGTGATATTCCCCTCCGCCATTTAGAGCACAACGGGACCAGACTGTTGTTAAGAAAATATTCCACGATCGTACTTTGACCCTTTAGGGACTGAGCAGGTTTAAATAATAATCCATTGCCTTATAACGAATCATACTCATGGTGCTCATTATATCTCCTTTGTTCGAACACACGTTGCTACTTAACTGAATCCAATAAAAAAAGGAGCAGTTAGAGAATTATTATGCAGTCATTGATGTGTTAATGGAATTTTTAATTATTCATAAATTATTAGTTAACGTGTCTATTTTTTTCTTGTATTTAATTTCACTGTAACGCTTACGAGCTTTAGAAAACTCGTAAGGCGAGGGTCCTTAATGGTGCTTTGATGATGAGGGTTTTGCAGCTGTGAGTGCACAGATGAATATTACCTTATCTGTTTTAAAATTTGTTTAGTTTGATGAAAGGTAATATGAGGATGGGAGATCTGGTTCTTTTTTTGTGGGTTCTAAATAACATTCCAACAAGGATTCTTGTACAATTGAAAGTAGTCAACTAGTAAATTAGAGCTGCTTTAAATAATTATTAAAATGTTAAAATATATTACACTTTTAGATTGATGTATATTTTTTAAATTTTGAAAGTAATCTCCATATACAATTTTCTTAATGATTCAGTAGCTTCGACATTCCAATATCCATAGAATAATTTAGATACCAATGAGGATATAAAAGTGTATAAATTATTTAGATATCTATCTCCAAACGCTACCATTTGATTTCACCAAGAAATCATTTGTCATTGTCACATATTTCGATTTTCTAGTTCTAATTCGAATTTCCCCTCCCTTTTTCTTCCACTCCAAATGGTTTTCCGTTGTGTCGTCAAGATCGGGAATAGAAGGACAGCCTCGTCTCGCATAGCAAAGTATCGTTGCTCGATTTTGAGAGTCGAGTTACCAGTGTATCACTGACGTGTGATTAATCGCACGGAGAATCTGATTACAACGTACGTTAGGTAAGATCGGCTCGTAGGATTGTCTTCTATTTGTCTGATGGGTATAAACGCATCAGCTGATTCGATCCGTGCACGTGCAGCTAGATAGAAAAGTCTCTGGCAAACTTCTGTAAAACGATGATTTCTGTACTTATATCAGGGAACATTCCAGCCACAACTTACAGTTACTATTCACATATGTAGCCAATTAATTGGGAGATCTTAGTCATTTGTAACATTTAAAATAGATTTTAGCCTCTTATTCTCGTACCTACCCTCCTATTTTTAATTCGACCAACAAATATTAATTGCTCTACAAAATGCAGCGGCAATGCTTACTATTATTTATTCTATCTACCTATTTGATTCTTTATACGAATAAGATTCTGCCTATCACTGGGTATATCTCAAATACTGATACAAGTGTTGACACAACTGCCGCCAGAAATCGCTCATCAATTCCAAGAACTCGAAACAAAACGATTTCCCTCGCCCACCGCCAAAGGGCCCGTTTGCTCCGCAGTAGCGATTATAATCAACAGGATCAATTCGTCGAATTCGTCGCACACCCATCGTGACCTCCTGAATCACGATCGACTCAGCCCCAGCACGTTCATCGAGTTTCATTTTCCACTGTCTCGAGACGCGCACTGAAATAGACTTCTCCTTTATATCGTGGTTGTACAAAGAAAATCGACTGTCCATTTTTTCTAAAATTCATATTTTACTTTACTATTTGACTTCTCTTAAAACTTAGTTTAATGGATTTAGCGGATTTTCCTTGCCCGCCCACGATATGCACTCGAGAGCACTCCAGTGTACAGCGAGTCTGGTCACCAAAAACGCCGAGAGCAACTCACGCACCTGGGTTTTCGTGGACACCTCCCTTTTCCCCATTTTTCCCCTCGTTTCGCTGCCCCCCTTTTTGGGCCAGCACCTTTACGAACCGAGGCAGCAGGTGCGAATCCCTCGACGCACGGAATTCGAGTCACGCATCAGCAGGTGCGACGTCGAACGGTTTTTAACCGGACGAACTTTGCATCGCTGTCGTTTGTCCGTTTCGGCGGGAAAGCCCACAGATTTCTCAGTGTCTGGTTCCGTTTGATTGGACGCGGAGTTGCGCCCTTATCGATGGCTATTTGGGTTGGAAATCGATGGGCGAAATTGGAAAGATAGCGAGGTAGAAAATCGATTACCTGGAGGGAACTGTGGGAAGGTTATCTCGTGTCCATGATGCTGGGGAAGGTATAGACGAAGATAAATGGAGTTGGACCTTCTTTTCTGGTTGTCTCTGGCTCCACGGGGTGAATTTTCCATGGTTATTACCGTGGAATTTTGGGCGACAGAGAGTTATTGGGGAATTGTGAAAGGGATATGGTAGAAATTACTTTTGGGGCGAGTTTGATCTTTTGTGAGATACCTACTTCCGATGTTTTGGGTATGGCTGGAATTATTTTCTGTTATCTCTTGGAAAATTGTAAGTATTACATTACACATAAAGCACATAATAAATTGCAATGTGAATCTTGTAGACGTGTGTTATTGTTATCGTCCAATATTGTAAATAGAATAAACAGTCGAATACTTTTGAATATTATGACTCTAGAATGTTGTTCTTCTTATAGAAGAATAGAAGACTATTATAGAAGAATATTGTTTTATTATAATAATATTGTACGTATTCAAAAATATCTTCCAATATTATAACTCTAGAATATTGTCTTTCTTATAGAAGAATTTTATAGAAGAATATTCTTCTATTATAATATTTTTCTTATCCAAAATATATTTGAATATTATAACTCTAGTGGTCTATCAACTACTGTAGAATTTAGTCACAGGTTTGTCTAAAACTCTATACAATAAACATTTAATAGGTAATAGACACAGTAGGTGATTTTCATTAGATTTGAGACTCGAAAATAGACTGTAATATATTTCTTGAATTTTCGATTCGCACAAAGACTTTATCTTCCTCGCCCAGTAGTTATAACTTGTATTTATCCGAGCAAGAGATTATTATGGATGTTGCGAGGAAAATATTACGCGCCGATATCCCAGTATTTTCTCCTAAATACCCGAGCAACTTTCAATAGGGTTGGTTATTGGCCCTCCAATGTCGTTATTAAAATCAGTGGCAATTCACTCGGCATGAATGAGATTCGTTTTCAGGCTTACCTAATGACTACGCTTGTTAATTGCACAGGACCGGCTTCGTTGTTTGAAAGTCCGATACAATGGCCTGCGTTATGCTCGTTTCGTTTCGTTTCGTTTCACTCGTGTAATAATTGTTTCCGGACAAAATGGATTATAGAATTCGGACATTTTCGAAATTGTTCGGCTGTATCTGTCGACTGTGTTGCCGGATAAATTGCGTAAAAATTTGGTTACCGAATTACAGAGAGGAGAAGAATTTTCGAATGGGAAATAGGTAGTTGGAGTTTTTTTTTATAACTATTGTACTTGGGTAATAATACACATTTTATTTCACAAGTCCAGTTCTTTGTTATATACATTTTAGTAGTGGAACAGCCGTTCTCTTCCAATGATTCTAATTTGCATTCTAAAGTTATGGTGTGTTTGTGAATATAAATATTATTGTGGTCATTAGATCCATTATTATGAATTTTATATTAGACAGTGTCATTTCAACGATTATCGTTAAAGAAGAAAAATATACAAACGTACTAACTAGAACCTTGTCGTTACATCTGCCCTAGTACTCGCAAGAAAGTACTCAACTCTTTCAAATAACTTAATCACAAATTAATTGAATGCATTGCTTACCTTGGATCTACCTGGACCAAAGCAACGAGCTCAAATCTTTCAGTTATTCCATGAATACTAACCACCCCCTGCAGTTCTAAGAACTCGAGTTTTTACAGTTTTAATGAAAACTTTATAAATATCAATATTTCTAATTTAATTGTGCCATTCCCAATCCTTTCAGAATTTCATAGAATATGAAACATTGCAAAAGATTCGAGCTGGCTTGATTCAAGTACGTCAAACTGTATTATGTCTATTCGAAGAAATTGAATCCCCCAAATCAATATAAAATGCGATAGACCAGTTTCGATGAAATGAGTACCACTCACTCCCCACGTGAATATTTCGAGCGCTGGGGCAGGGCGTTTCTTTGAAACAGCGACGAGCGTTTCTCGCGGTTGGTTTCGGTGTGAGGAGCATAAATGAACCCTTTTGTCACCGACTCCGGTCGCAGGAGCGTCCTCCGAACGGCGCGTAATGCACATTAACATTAACTCTGCGTACACGATCCTCGCAGCATGCTCCATTCATCTGTGGAACGGCTTTGTGAGGACGAGGAACGTCTGAAGTACTCGCGAGGCGGCCGCGCGCCTTCAGGGAAGCGAAAAATAGTGTCCAGTGACGTAAAGCGCCGCTGGCGAGGATCCTTGACTCCGAAACTCTAGTCTGGCAAGGCTACCACACAGGGACCAGGTAAATCTTGCATTTCCTAATCGCGAGCGTTCTCCAAGCGACATGGCGCCGACTGACCCCAACGAATTCTCCACCCTCGCGATTCTACACAGACCTTCCGCGAGCACTCTGCTCTTCCTTGGGAAATTAATACGACTGGCGCACGATTAACACGTTTGCTACCGCGTATCACAGACTGGTCTGAAAACATTTATCGCATCACTCTCAAATTTACGTAATAGCAAAATTTTCATAGCAGTAGATAATATTGGATATCTAATAGATGTCCAAGTCTCTAAATAATAAATTTCCATGCATTCGTGTTTATGTGTATAAACTTTGAAAGACTAATTTTAATCGGAAGCAATAAGAATTTGCAGTAACGGAGTATAATATTCTTGAAACAGCTGAGAAGTTAATAAAGTAGAACTTTGTTTTCTTTTTCCGCAAACGAAGCCTCGTATGCAGGAAATTATTCTAAATTTCTGACTTTATTTATTAATATAAAATCACCCCTATTATTGATTAAATCGTGAATTACGAAGCACCATGTAAAACCTTTAGATCTTGTAACTGAAATGGAGGTAACGTTAGTTTAGGTCGATATCGCGTGCATTAACTTCAATACAGTTAGTAATGGATAGCTGGTTGCGATTCAATTAACTCTAAAATCAGTTATCTCGAAGTTTAATTAGCAGGATTACAATTTTCTGCTTTTGACGTTGGGAACATTTTGTAGCGCCGTAGTTTCTGATTATTAAATGATTCACGGCTTCCCGCCTCAGTTATTAACTTTATGAATTATATTCTAGCGTGGGATGATTTGATTCCCATTACTGATCGAAACATTAATTAATAGCTAGAAGCTAACGATAGATCAGCCTGTTCGCTACAGTCATCTGCAATATACATTTTCCACTTGACTGGCTTCAATTTAAATTCTAAGTTGACATTTAATTATTGCAAGCTTGGGGAAACCTTGCATCCTTCGCAATGACGATTTCCATAAAATTTGCAATTTGAAACAATCCTTAAAAAATATTACTCTTCAGAATTATAATCAGTGTGGAAACTTCCCGATATTGTTTCTCGAACTTATCTTCCATCCAAAGCACAAACTTGCCCCAGTTTTTCAACGGACTTCAGTATTGAAACGGTTGCTAGAAGGTTCTGAGAAAGTTTTTGCACGCTGCCCGACTTATTGCACGTACAGATGAAAACTTAACTTGCCGTTTCATCGTAACGTCGATGCTCAAAGGATTGTTAGTCGAGCATTGTGCCCCTGCACAATATCTCGTTTAGAAAGTTCTGGAATTGTTACGAATTTCGTTGCACGATGCAAATAAAATATTAAGATTTGTGTTGAGAAAAGCGTCAATATTCAGGGATCTATTAATTAAGCGCTGCGATTTAGAAGCCATCAAAGAGGTTCTTTGACGTCATCGATTTATTGCGTGTCCAGGCGTAAGGTCAATTCAAGAACGCGGGAAATTTCGATTCGTGACGCTGGCTGACCGAGAAAATGCCAATCAACGTTCTTTGAAAAACGTTCCTCCATATTAAAAATTCCGTCTAGGAATAGTTCAGTTGGAAAACCCGCTTATCGTCGCACAACTTTCTCTCCTTCGCATTTAGCGCATCCAGGCATAAATTTAAATGGGACGAGCGTTGATTAAAGTTTCTCGATGGATATTAATTGTCACGAGCCTCGGGCTAAGTGGACCATTTAAAATAATTGTGGTATTTCAAGATACTTTCTTTGCTTCACTTTTCTGCGATGAGGGAAGATCCACGTTGCTCGTGGTCAGCCACTGACAAAAGGGCTATCCGTGTCTCATTAACAGTGGCGTTAGCCTATTGCAATTAATTGTTCTTGGTGAACCTGGAATGAATGAAGATAAAGCGACGTTCGTCATGTTGGAAGTTTAGCGAAGAAAACGTGTAATTTGATTACTTTTCATGGGACTTAACATTGGTTCTTACAATTAGTACTGGTTAATCATTTTTCTAAGAACTATATACTATTAACCAAAATTACAGATAATATAATAATCATAAATCATAATAAACACACATGTGCAAGGTACAAATTCTAATATAATCTATCAAATCATTTAATTTTTAGTTTTCAATTAAATCCAGGTGACATAAATTATACTAATTTTTAAACCTCCAATTAAATTTTAATATAATCCGTCGAATAATCATTTAATTTTTAGTTTTCAATCACACCTGACATAAATTATATTAATTTTTAAACCTTCAATTAAACCTAACCAGTGAATATGCAGTCTGCGCAGATTTTGTAAAAGTCAAATTGACGTGAAGTTGATTGAATAATTTCTTAATAACTTTTCAAATAAACTCCTGTACAAAGTACCCCTCTCTCCACAAAATAAAAACCCTCGGCGCGAAAACACGCCGACGCCAGTGACGCAATCATAATCACCCGTCCCACTGTTACTTTTTCCGTTCAGAAAATTCGTGAAATTTCTTCTGGTCTTACATCACTGGCCCGCGGACGTCGCCTGTGAACGATGACACGGGGCCAGTGGTTAATTGTTAATAGCTCTATCCGTGCTCCACTTACCCCATTAAACTTGTTCCCGCATTATCGTGGTCGGTTCGAACGACCAACCAATTACGCCCCAGTCGTTAGTCGTCCGGACTGCTACGTCGTGGATGGCCAAACGTGAGATTGCACCCTCCAGGTATTTTCCCCGTGAAACTCGCCGCTGCATCCTACCCGCTATCAAGTGCACGCTGGAAAGGAAGCCTGTGCAACAATTACGCGGACGACGGAGTTATTAGTGCGTCAATCATCCGACGTTTCCTCGGCGAGTCGTGCGTCGAGCTTTTCTCGAAGCTCGCGATTAATCATGCTTGCAATTATTGAAAATTGCGCGCAAAGTCTGACGCGAGGCGGGCTGCTCCTTGGAACATGGTCGATAGGTGAATAATCGCTCGTGAGTCGGGGATTATGATCGCGTGAGTCACTAATTTCGAGAAGATTTATGCTAAGAAGTTGGAGAGTTTGATGGGGGGAAAGTGGTTCGTCTAACGAAGCACTTATCGATGAAATAATCGAAGCTTTCAGTTGCTGATTCCTCGCGCTTCTCCACGCGAAACACCGTAGGTACTCTTCCAGCCACTACTTTCTTCTGGGGCGTTGATAAGGTAGCGCGATAACGTTGACTGGGACTGGGTTGTGCAATAATGATTCTTTCGGATGCAAAGGCAAGAGGAAGTCCTGGAAAATGGAGAAGAACTGAAGGAAAAGTATGAAGTCGAGGGAAGTAGAACGAGATCGAGTTGAAATCTTCGTGCCACGAACAGAAGTCTCGATGTTTTAATTAATTTTCATCAGAGATTTTCGGGATACCCTTGCAACGTCGAGTTTTATAATAACATCGAAGAGATCGGTGTCGAAGGGATTCGATATTCAAAGCATTTGATACTCGGGATTTTCGAATTAACGAGCTTCGACGTTCGTCGGGATATTAAAACACACGCGACGCATTTACAGGGATTTGCATCGCGAACTCTTCCCTTGTTGGCGCGTGCGAAAATTCAGCAAAAGACGGCAGGAGGGGTGCAAAGCGCTCGTGTTTCGCGAAAGCTCTCTCGATTTAAGCAGCTTACTATCGCCACAGTCTACGGGGTTGCTGGATTTAAAATTTCCATCGACATAACGTGTTTTCACGGAATAATACAACGTTCGACTTGATCCTCGCTAATTTGCTGTTTCTGGCTGATCTTGCGAAATCGCTGCCGAAAGCCTCGTATTCATGGAAATCCATTGCGGTCATATTGGCGACAGTAAATTCTCCATTTAGTGGTTATTTCGTTGTACCTAAAGAAAGCCGATGGCTATGTAAGTGGGGTTGAAACTACAAATAGGAATCAGGTGGAATAAATTAATGAATATCTGAGGACAATATAATGTCAAGATAAGATTCTAAATTAAGCTCTGTTGAATTTTTTCTATCTTCGCGATGTCCAGATATCACATGGATCTGCAATTAAGATTCTCAAAATCTCCCTTATCCACATCTCACAATTTACCTCTCTCGGTCTTCATCCTCGAAGCGCCTATCTTCAGAGCGGACTTTGCAGATGGACTGATAGTCCACTGCAACGGCTATAATACGAGCCTCTTTACGGTGCACCGTAATTTACTCGAAACGCGTAAAAATCGATGAAAGTAATGGCTCGAAAAGCGACAGAGGCTCCCGCCAGTAGTGGTCAGAGGAGGCCAAGCCCCGCACAATGTTATTCAAATTTCATTAAAGACGATTCGGCCTACTCAGTCATCCCCCGTCCAGGTTTTCAATTAGAGCGTGCTTCTGGCCCCTTAATCGTCGCAGCAAAGAGCCGCGATATAAAGTGAAATTCCTGAAATGGTCGGGCTCGTTCGACGCGGCCGTATCCAGATCGTAAAACCGGGCATTAAGTAATTCTTTTTAAATCGCGGCCGCGCGTAAATTGTAGCATGAATTACGTCCAGGTCCGCTCGTATCCCCGTCGCGTTGCTTCTTCTTCTTCTTCCTCTTCTTCGTCTTCTTCTTTTCATCGTCTTCTTGCCGGGCTGTGCCATATTTCCCTTTAAGCGTTTCGCCGTGCAACCGACAGTTATAAACTCGCGTTCCCTGGAAAGCTGCGAGAAGAAAGACGTGACACCGTCGGAACTCCTTCGACACGCTGCCCTGTCTTTTATGGGGATAGGACGGTACCCCCTCCTAGCGCGAGTGAGAACCTTCAGAGTCGAAAGCCGCCATGAGAACTTCGTCCCTCGAAAGGGGAAGAGCAAAATGTTATTCAGGTTTGCGGGGCGAGTTAGTTCCCGTTGATGGGCTATGAGAAGATAAAGTCTCATTATACGAGATAAGGCTGTTCACAGGGGTTTTGTCGGCGTTGGGGGGAACTTGTGGATGGGCTTTGTTCTGCGACTGTGGAAGATCATTTTTGGTGTAGTAGTTTTATGAAACGGGCTTTTTTTTTAATATAGTGAGTGATGATTTGCGATCTGGGGGGAAGGATTAGTTGAAGCTGTGGTTTCATCGGAGTTCAGTAAAATCTTTTGTGATAAATAATTCATGATTAGAGCGATATCTACTGTTGAAAGAATTATCGAAAATTCTTTGCCCTTTTAATTAAGTTTGGTACTTGTTACGTTTTAACGAAGAGTAGTCTAGTTTTTTCTGGTTTTCATACAGGAAACAGAATTTCCTCTCACGGGCGTAGTTAAATTAAATGTTTCTTAATTTAGTAGAGCGTAGAATTTTTCCACTGACGACTCCCAGCTGGTTTTAAAACATTCTGGCTTCCCTCGGAGTAAATTCTAGCTACCTCCGTGACACTGTGCGAGATAATGAAACACAGGGATAAAAGTAGAATCTTCGCAAAACGAACGCAACACTTTCTTTGCTCCTTGCAATATCATATTATCTGTAGAACTTCTAGAAATTTTCCACATGATATTCAGCTGAATAAGGATATTAATTATCCCAAAGTCTTCTTACCTTTATACTCAGTATTACTGATTTTATACTACTAATTCATAAAAGTGAATGGTCATACAAGTTCTAGCAAGTAACAATGCTTTCCAAGAATTAGAAACTGTTAGAGTAAAAATATTTCCCCAAACACTTTTCAAAATAACTTCTCGGCTCTATGTATCAAGTAGAAGAATTTTAACTTCGTGAAAATTAAAAGAACTCCCCGAAACAATGAAATTGTCAGAGGTATGTGGTAGCTTCCTGCGCGAGAGGTTAATTAAGAGAAAATATTTTATCGCGCATGTAGCATCAGATATTCTGTATATAAAAATGCGGCAAAGGACGATGAAAGAAAGCAGGGGAAGAGGGAATATCGGGCAGCACAGGAAGCGGCTTTTCAGGCAGGTAGCAGCGACGCAACATCCGGTGTGGATAACGCCTAACAAAAGGGTATCCTTCCGTTCTCGTCGGCGAAATAGATACTGCTTTCATCGGGCTGCAGAAAGCAGATTTTTCGTCTAAAGGACGCCTCCCATATTTCCTCGAGCCTCCGTGTAACAGCCTTTCCTGACAAAGTGAGCTTGTCAGCTTCGACTGAACTGCCGTGGAATTTATAACCCTTTAATGGTAAATCGAGTGAAAACCGCGCAAAAGGCTGCGGCACAAAGTGCTGTGAAAATGTTGGGTATTTTTTAGATTCCTTCTCGCGTGGAATTTTTAAAGGTTGCTTTCGTGGTGTACTTAATTCATTCTCTCAACTTTGGTTGGTTCGAGTGAAGTTCCGGACTGAACATACGTTACAAGAATTTCAGATAGATATCGCATCGAAAATTCCATTAAAATAATATAAATCAATTCCCTTGAATATGCTTGCAAATATTGATTAATAGAATCTCTCAGTATCTCCTTATTTTCAAAATTGTAGAACTCGTGTCATAAGAATATACATACACAGAGAATGAGGGTAATATTTCTCAGATTTTTCATAAAAATCCGCTCGAGTTCCGAAGTGGAAACCCCATAAACACGTCGGGCGATAAACTTTCCTCGCGTAATACGGAATCACTCGACTCGGTGTTCCACATTCCTCGTACGGCGTGAAAACTAATTTCGCCATATACATATATGCCCGCGCTGTTTTCAGCTGCGGACGGTTTTTCCAGCCCGACTTTGCCGCCCTATTCAATCGCGCTTCCTTTTACGTCCTTTTCCCTTTCCGCGTCCTCTGTTCCACGCGTAGGAAGTCGCGGTCTCGAGCAATTGACCCAGTTCAATCGCTTCCAGTCCCGCTCGTCGTTCTCCGTTCCCTGTCGCCTCGATTGGATTTTCCGCGCCACGAAAAAGTCCGTCGAATCAGCGAAAACAAATGAAAACGAATGCGACATCGAGCCCCTCCGAACTTCCAGGTGCATCCGGGAAAGATTTCTCACGAGTTTCAAAGTCGAACGCGGAGATGCATTCGGAAGAGTTGACAGTGTTTGGCTGGGAGCTTCGTAGCATCCAAGTTTGATTAGACTTTTCTGGGTTGCTGCAGCAGAGTTTGTGCGATATAAAGTATCCCGGGGAAAATGGAAATACTTTCTTTGAGGGACAACGAAAAATGCATTCTGGAATTCGTTTTTGGTGGAATGGTTTGGAGGACATCTGAGGAATTTTAAAACTTTCTTTTCAACGATTGATTTTAAGTCAATGATTTATAAAAGATTGTGAAAAATGAGACGTCATTTCTAGGCTTCTGTGATCAGGTCATGTTTCAGTAATTGCAGCTATAGATTTAGAGCAGCGTGAATATCAGATTTCTGACTTAAAATTAACTTCAGAATTCACGCGTGAAGTTTGTGGATGTTTTTCCTGGAACACTCAGTATAAACAATCGAGAGGCGAAGAAACAGGCCGAGTTTGATTTATATCGTTCGAGAAAACTTCGAGATGCGAAGAAAGCAGAAGTGAAGAGAATATTCGAGATTTAAAGAGTGGAATTTCTAATCGAGAAATGTTTAAAAAAAAAAAATAGAAAAGTAGCTACTTTTTTCTAAATACATTCGTTTCCCTAATTAAAAGTGGAAACTTGACCACGAAGATCAATTAAATCAATTTTCAAAAGCAATGCCAACTAATCTGCAATTGCAGTTTCTGCTGAAAATTGATTCAATTGAAGTTAAAAATTTCATGGAAATTTGTAACATCGAAAATTCAGATTTTCTCCACTCATAAATGAAAAAGTGAAACGAAATGAAAGAATTACGAAATTTCTCGTGGCACGAAGCTTAAACGAAATTTCTGTAACGTTTTCAAAGCATGTAAACCAGTAAATTGCACTAGCTGCATGACGTCACTTGACATTTCGACTATTCAAAGGCGATGAAGTAATGCAACGATTAGATTAGCTCGTTCGTAAAAAAAGTTTTTACCCGTCTTTTTTTTTCGTTTCTACTTGGACGTAGCAACGTAAACATCGTTTGAAAGTTGTGACTAATTTGACCTATATTTCGAAGTCTGCCGCCTACCCCCGATATTTCTGAAAAATCTGCTCACCATAAATCTTTCAAGGCTTAAACAGCGTGCTTTTTCTTGCACTATTTTCCTTTCATACATTTGCACGCCCCTACTACAAACCCCTATTGGTACCAGTAATTTTCAGAAACCTGGAAGTAATTAATAATAAAAACTTCCAGGTTCAGTTATTCATTCAATCCTCGTTCAACGTTCTACCACTGTAAAATTATATTTCTATGGTGCTCCACAGAAACATTAGCACCCTACAAAATCAAGTTCCTTTAAGAAGGAACACGTTAGTGTAAGTAGCTCAAAAACGCAGTCTTAAAATCCGCATAATTTCATTTCACTTCGGCGACACCCTTCCTGAGACGTATATTCGCCCCAACATTGATATCCTCTCATTAAACGCGAATAAAGTGCATTTTCCGGGTGCCCGTAATTCACCTGGACTTTTTGCTCGCCCCGACGGCGTCGTTCCAGATTCCATTCACGTGTAAAATATTTTGCAAACATTCATTTCGCCCGAACAACGTTTCGACTTCCCTTCCATTCACGGGGTTGATTCAATTTAGCCAGCGCGGACGGTCGAGAAAGAGAAGTTGCAGAACCTGCTCCCTCTCTCTCTCTCTCTCTCTCTCTCTCTCTCTCTCTCTCTCTCTCTCTCTCTCTCTCTCGCCTCTCTTTATGCGTCTTCCTTTCATCGGTCGCCCACACCCCGTGCGCTACGTGATCAAGTGTGTAACGTGGAGATTTTATGACAATATCTGGGACGTGGGTCGTTGAACTTTTCACAGCCTCTTTTGATTCACTCCAGGATCCGCGGGGAATCAAATCGTGGTTAATTCTTAGAAGCGAAGATCAAGGAGGAGGCACGACGCGAGGCGCGCTGCAGCAGAGCGGATGTCCTTTCGGCGTGATATCATTTAATCGTCGGACGCTCTATTCGGCGTGTAGAGTGTAAAATATCCACGCGTTGTGCCACCGTGCGAAGGTTTAGTGCGGGTAGAATGAATATGGAAATGTCTATTCGAGTTGTTATTTGTTGGGGAGGGTGGCGTTGGGAATAAATGGGCGAAGTTTGCACTGGGTGCAGTATAAATAATGCAAGTTCATACTTTACGGGGGGAAATTATGGCGTGCGGCGAAGTATGGTATGTAAATCGCTGGGCACGAGGTGGACATGGGTGTCTGAAGTAATTACGCGAATTAATTTTAGGAATTAATGAATCGGCATTTCAGAACAGGCGGGAGTAAACTGTGATTATGGAGATCATTTGAATTTCGCGAATATGCTGTTGTTTCTTATGAACTTCCGCATCCTTAAGTAGTTTATTTGTCATTTAATTCGAACATGTATCTTCTAATAATCGAATGAAGTGCTTCTACTGCTTCTGGAATTGATTTAAATTATTCAATAATTTAAATAAGATGCACACATCGCGGCGAAGCGAGGAACAGTTTGCTCTCGCTTACTAATTAAATACAACGACCGAGTAAATTCCGCAAACCGCATCGATGGGCCGAAGGAAACTACACCTAGCCAATTTATTTAGCGCTTGCCGCTCGAGGCGCTACTTTATCCAGGCCTGAACGCGCGTAACGAGTGTGTAAATGTGGTACCCGCGCGATCATTGAGACCTGGCGAGGTAACGCGAGTGAATGGGATAGCACGAAATCGCAAGTGTACCAGAAGCGTGTACGTGGACTATCAGGAACGGTAATCGAGTTAATCGACGGACGCTGAGCCACTAATTAGCGTAACGAACGCTAGCGAAGTAAGATCCTTGGGAAGGAGACTCTATCCGAATATTTCGGTGTAGGTAGGTTGCAGTGGTAGCGGCGATCCACTCGGTGGCATAATTCAATAAATTCTGCACACCGGTTCCCGGGAAACGATTATCAATCGCGACAGTGTAATTGAATTCACTTGAAAAGGAACTCGGAGTAGGTAATACCTACTGCACTCGAATCAGTGGCTCTCGAGCATTTCCAGAGCCGATGGAATCTTAAAGTTGCGCAATGGAATTTCCTGCACCTTCGATGGAGCGTAAACGATGAATCGAAAGGGATTCTTTGCAGAGATCCGAAATAAGTTATGTTAAAAAATATAACATGTCTGATTCTTTGTGTTTTGTAGCTTTAACTTTTTGGCACCCTATTCAATGCTTTCTTGCCAAATTTTCTGAGGAACTGAAAATTACCATTACGCGTTACAACTTTCAACTAGGGTGTAGCTCGTGAACCCATAGAAATCATCCATAATGACTTTATTCTATAATGCATGCTATTCTCAATTGTAATTTCAAAATTCCTATTTTTGTATTCGTAATTACGCGTTATTCTCTTTATAGCCGTTTTTATTAGAGTTCTCAGTGAAGTATCCTTGAAATCGAAATAAAAATATGTACAGTCACAGGTTTTTCACCGCGCCGCCGTTATTACCAGTCGCCAGTTTGCGAAACGACGCTTTGAGGTAGAGCAAAACCAATGTTCCGCGAAAATGTTATCCAACCGCGTTAATTCCATTATACGGATTTCGCATTGCCCGCTTAATTGCAAAGCGAGCCCGCGTCCCTTTGTTGCCGAAGTGTGTACTTTCCAACGATTGTTTCAGCATCTATCTATGGCCTTACATAATGCGTGTACGATTGTTGTGCAATCGCGCAGCTGCGCTTGTTCGAGCACACAATGAAGATGAAACATATTTTTCGCGCGTACGCCGACGAATCTATACCTGACAGGAAACGTTACTTCCGCGTGGGGGTCTAATTGACTGTTAATCATTGGAAACTCATTATGCAGTGGACGTCGTATTGTTCGCGGCGAAACGGAATTGTGTTTGATATTCGTGTTTTCTTCTACATTATTCGCTTCATCGACGAGCGTATTCTGATCAGGTGTGTTTGCTATGTTTGAGTGGCTTGGCCCACCCTTTGCAAGGCTTTCAAGGGTTTTTGAATTTTTAGAAAGGGTATTTAAGGGTTTTGAGGAACAGGTGTTTAAGATTCTTTTGGAAGTGTTTCACTCTTTCGTACTTGAGATACTTAGGTGTTAAAAGGGAATTATGGTTATTTTCTTCTGAGTTAGAAGGTTCTTTGCGTTGACTCAATACTTGTATGAATTTTAGCAATTCTTTGGCTTAGTTAAGTTTAATGATTATAATTAGAAGAGGTTTAATGGTGAAATAAATTGCCCAAGAATCTTCAGTGGGTAGTATTTCAATCAAAGTGTCCTTTGATTATTATTGAACCACACGAAAATATTTGTCTGCAGTTGAGTTATTTTTAAACGCATAATGAAATGAAGAAGCCACTGGTTAAATAAATTGAATTCATCGAATTCGCCCTAGCTAAGTGAATTAATTGTGTTCAATCCCCTCGCCTGCAAATTTTCAATCAAGTCAGCCTTCAATTACTATTTCAATCTTAAACATTTTAAGTCTCCATGGATCTTAAAAGTCTCACTGAGTCTTCCAGCAAGAAATCTATTGATAGTCAACATTTATCAGACGTTAAAACAGTGCTGAAATCAATTCGTCACCTAAATCATAAATTCGAAGTGCTCTAACCCTCTCAGAATCCATCATCAAGTCTCGTGCTTCAATTCAGTTGTTCCCAAAGCTAAAAAAACTCCAAAACAGAAGCGTTTCGCCACAAGGGCCAAGTGTTTTCGACTTTTTTAACCAGAGCCCGGTCCAACTCGTAAATCTGTCGAACACATCGACTGTGTTTACGGCGGACATAAATCGCGGATCGTAGTTGCAGCGGCAAGAGGAAAAGCTCTGTCTTCGCGCGCGGCTCGCGATAAGTTCGCGTCGACCTCGATAAATCAGCTTTACGAGCTTTACGTGCGAGTGGACGTGTTTCCACCGAAAGTGTCGCACAGTCCTTCTTTCGCGTTATTACGCAAGACGTTTTCGCGACTGGGATCTGACTTCCGCAGAAGAAAAACGAGGATATCCTGGTAGCGCGAAGGAAAACACGAATGGAGTGAAACTTCGAATAGCCTCGGAAAAATTTCGTAGAGACAACATTCCTCATTTCTCGCATCGGTTACCTAATTCTTTCCAGATTTGGAGCAACTATGACAAATATCCTTGGACTTTTAATAGAGGGGTAATTATCGGTGTTATCTTTTTCCCCTTCTAGATTGATTCGTTACCGTAATATGGGGGAACATTGGCATTAAGGGGTAAAATTGGCTGACGCCAAAATATATTCTTGGAACTGGGAAATGTACAGAGGACCTGACTGTGTGCAGTGCATAATGCATCGTTATTAAATTTACGGAATTTGCAATGGTGCACCCTAAGAAATTTGTTATGAATGACCAGCCTGCCAGGATGACGATTATATAGAAGTAAATAAAAACTTCAAGAGATGAATGAATTAAAAAGAAACTAATTTAGGTGCCGATGTAACCCCCGTTTAGTACAATTTTGGCTGTTAATGCTTTTTATATTAACAGCTAATTAACATATATTAAAAAGGGGGAAGGACAAAAATTGTATGCTTTTTTATACTTGTAGTAAAATAACAGAAGATGTAATGTTATAATAGGATATTTTTTTAAATATCGTAACAATGACAATCTGTCAATGCTCCCTCATATTACGGCAATGAAGTTTTCTTGGCGTAAGTAGGTTAAAATACCTTGTTACGCAGAATCGCCTTAGATATTATTCCACGCCACTGAAACCACGAGGATTTTATTAAACAACCGCACCAAGCTGTGAGGTTTATTGCCAAAGATACCGAGAATGTCCCAGCAAATATTGAAGTCTGCAGCATCAGCTCCTCGGAAACGCGCAGAATTTCGCCTGCAAATGGTGCACCATGCGAGCTTTGATCGTTTCCTTGAATTAATTACTTGCCTAGAATGCGAGAATCTCGTTCCTTTATACCAGTTGCACATAATTTTCTCAACTCCTACCTTCGGTCTTCGCGGTCCTCCTCGGCGAAAGAATTTCCTCGTTGAAAAATATCTTCCTTTTAAATTAAGCTTTTGCCGCGAACCCGCGGGCGTATTTAAATTTCCTTTGCGTTATTTACGCCTGACGTGGTCGTATAATTCCTATGTAGTGACCAAAAAGCAATTTTAAAGTAGCTGGAAAATATCATTAATACTTCGAACTCGGAGGGGAAGAAAATTACTTGCACTATGTACCTGATTAAAATCTGAGGGATAGAACTGCTTAGAGATTTGAAAAAATTTTAGGTCGTCTTCCACCTTTGAAAAATTCTATTTGTATAGGACTTTTCGGTGCTAGATCTCATTAACTTTATAAAGCTTTATAGCAGTCTAAAATCTATTTGTATATAGCTTTATGTACACACAAATGGAATTTTCAGAAAAATCTCTGTCGATAGACCTACTGTTTCATACTACCAAAATGGGACTTTAAGAATAACAGATTTCTGTTTCATACGTATTAATACAAAAGAAAATTCCGTGAAGAATACCATTCAATTTCTATTGCCTCAAAGATAACACGAAGAAGGGGTGTTCACTAAGATGTTACTTGTATTAATGGAAGTATATTATATTATACTGCGCTCTCTGCTATGATACTAGTTTCATACACAGATTCGTCCCATCTATTATACGCATACACTCTATATCACGTTACAACCTAATAATATTCCAACTACTTCATCCTCCATTCTCTTCGTGGTTTCGCCGCCGTAGTTGGCCTGGCGATCTTCTAAATAATACGTAATATATTCTGCACATTCTTCAGCGCTGTCCAGAGGGAGGAAGCTTTCTTCCATGGGAGATTATTAAATGGGATAGTTTAATTCCGAGTTAAGTCCTCGCGCGGGAGACCGGCAGTCTGGTGAATTTCGAGTTCAAAGGCCGGATTTGAGATTCTCCCCAGGATTAAAGGCTGCCCCGTCGCGGACGACTATTCGCGTCGACGTTTCGTAAAAGATATAGGGATGCTTAAAATAGAGAGGATACGAGGCGCTGGACGAAGTGGCTTTTAACGATGAACCGAAGCCGAGAAATCGCCGAGACTGTGGCATGATTAAAAGGGGGAAGGCCAAGCAACTTTCCTTGCTCGTTATATTCGCGAAAAATTATTACCTTCTGTTTTTGTTTAAAATTCTTGGTAAAACAGCAAGCTCATTTATTAGCAATATTATAGCGACAGCGAGACTAACTTTGGAGTGAAATTCTCACTTTGCTTACATTCTTTTTTTTAAAGTTTGAAGCAGTACTAGAATTTTCGAAATGTAAGGATAGCTTCATTGGCAGTTGCAGATCATCTTAATTACTTGTTGAAGCAAAAACTCGAATACTGCAAAATTTCAGGGATATTCAATTTCTTTGGTGCAGTGAAAATATTAAAATTCTATTCTTCCCTCGAAAATACTTCTCCATCTATATCTATATTTCCCAACTCACTGATGGCAACAATAGTCATCAGTACACTAAGTTACATTAATTATGATCAGGCTAACAAGAAATTCGAAGAATCTCCTACTCAGAAAGTTCCACCAGAGTTCTTTAATTGCTACTACCCCAAATCTGTAGTCTCCCTTTCATCCTTGAAACTTCGCAAAACTTTCAAATCCCCACAAACGTGATCATTTAATTACTCAAGGCAGCCTTCGCAGAATCTTCTTCCTCTGAACACCCTGCAATAAAAGTCAAGCCCCCCCGACGATACGTCGTGAAAAAATAATAAAATCTCGGGATGAAATGAGAGAAGGTAGAATCACTCGACGCACCTGGACCAAGGATACTGCTCTGATTATTATCGACAGTCATTTTCTCGAGCCCGACGTGTTAATATTTATTATTATTCCCCTGCTGTCAGCGGCAGCTTTTCGACCGGCCGGCGCTGCGAATCCACGGCGATTTATTGCGATGCGTGAGGGGCAGTCTCACGTACGACAGGTCCGAGGATTACCGTGCAAGGATGAAATCAGGAGCGCGTTATTCACGGTCGTTCAACGAGAAACACCGGTCTTCGTGGCGATCGTAAAATCATGTATCTGCTCTTTCGCTGTTCCGCCGCTCCACGTTCAGCCGAGTTCAGCACGGGCTGGTGTTTTTCCAGTATATAGTTCCTCTGCTGGGTGCAAATCGGTCGATCAGTCACGATACCCAGATGGATACTCGTTCCGTGGCCATCGCGATTTATCTCTGGTATCGGGAGATAAGGCATAGATTGCGACGTCGGGCTTGTCATTCGTTGAGCAAGAGTAACGCGCGCGATTTCTTTTGTACCAGTCGCTGAAGATACCGGGGGATTAATGGCAGAAGCGAAGGAGAGGGAAAGCGAGTGGCCTGATCAAATTAATTTGTGAGCACGGTGCTTAGATTATCGAATGGTCACGTTTTAATGCGAGATTCGATTGTTTATTATGCGATGCTACGTTTATGGACCAGAAATTGTATTGAAACTTCTTCGGTTCTCAGGGACTTTAGAATAAGTAAGGATTACTGACCAACACTGCATAGATCCTGTAAATGATAGCGATTATCGCAACTAGCTCGAGTCGATCCGCTCTGAATTACCACCAGTAACGAACACGCCGCGTTAATTAGTTCCACGAAATTTATCCAGGTGCCTCCTTCCATCCAGACGATCTAACGTTGATCTATCGACGGGAAGCAACGGCACGGTTCAGAAACACTCGTGGAAAGCACCCTAAGTTCGTTGCTCCAGTTTTGGACTTTCAGTGAAATCGTGGCCACGTTTGCATTGTTATTAATAAGGGACTTCTCAGGTCATGATTGAGCCTATTAATATTTCAATTTCTTTAGAATTTCACGTGCGCTGTTTAATTAGTAATTTCTTTGCGAAGATGTGAATTATATTGAGAATCAGAGGAACTAGAGATACAAAATTATTATCACGTACTCCTTAACAAATTAATAATGGAGGTACATATTCTCGAGTATAAAGATATATTTTAAAATTAAATTACTTTTGTGATGACTTTTAGACAATCATCTTGTTTTCTTTATGAAGCATCAGTTACGTAAAATAATATCGATTAGTTCATTCCCATTTCTACCCTTATTTATGAATATATTTTTCCTCGTAGACTAAATAAATTTATCTAATTGGAACATGATAAAATTAAAATTATACGAGGCTCTCGAACGACTCCAGAAGTTAAACTCAGTAAATGTTATCGTAGGTTTAAAATCACACCGTCTCGATGTCGTAAATCTTTCTCTCGAACATCAGGCTCAATGTAATTGCTCTGTTCCGATGAGTGCCCTTAACGATCCGCGCTCTTGTTTCCCGGAGAATGATTAACGAACCAGTTTTCGATCGTCGAGGAAACGGCGAAAAGCTCTGGTAAATGTAATAACAGTTCACGTGCACGATAAGATTTATAGGGGGTTAACGACGTGTGATCGAACGAACGGGGTGTTTCGTTAGATGAGACGGTGAATTCTGTAGGATTGTGTACCGCGATGGCTCTTACCATTGGTTATTTCACGGTGAAAATTTATCTACAGACTGTAGCAATATCCATCAGTGAGAAAATTAAAAAAATATCTGGTTTTTTTTTCGTTCAAATAAATACAGAAGAATAATTATGAAAGCTACTAGGTTACATTTTTCCTCTTATCTACTACATTTCCAATTTTCCAATTTATTTGAAATTTGCTCTTTCGAATTCTGAGTCGAAGCATGGGACTAATAATTTAGATAAGTGATACATAGTATATCACACTTTGAAATGATCATTCATAAAAGCTTCTGCATCCACTATTATTAAATAATTTTCACCAACACGTCCAGTCCCTCTCCAATACAGCCAAAACCAGTATCGCAGAAAAGGAGCATCGAAACCGAAAGGGACGTCCAGAAGAAGATTTATTTAGCGACGCATAAGTGCGATAAACGATTCCTCGTTTTTCTTTCGTTTTTACAAAACACCCGGGGATCCAGTGTGATCTCGGACCTAATTAATATTCCATTCGCCGTAAATTATTCGGATCGTTAATTAGCCCGGTGAAATTAACGAGCGCCGATTCTCGCGAGCGGATTCGTGTTTCTCGCGCCTTCCTGCTGCGCCACGTGGTCCCTTCATGGAAATCGAAGTTTACGAGCAACAGGTGGTTAGAAGGAATATCATTACCGCGGCATTATATCGAAGTCGCTCGTAATCGGGGCCCTTTACGCTCTACGACTGAATTTCTTGGTATAAATCGCGAGGATGCTGGTGGACAATCAAGCTGTCAATAAATATCGATACGCGGAGAGTAATTCAAGGCAGTAAAACTAGAAAAATACGAACTTGTGCGCAGAATACGTAATAAGACGGATTAGAATTCGAAATGCAGATGAACATTTTTGCAAAATCTGAATTCTATGAAGCATGCGTTTTGAGTGTTATGTGACCTGCCACTAATATCTAGGACAATGCAAACTTGTGTGCTATGCGAGTGCTTTAAGCGCGTTTAACACTTTACAAAATACTTTCTCCTTTCAAGTATATTATTTCTCAGTTCAAGTATAGCTTTATTACCTTCTGTTTGAAATTTCTATGGGATAAAATTTCAAAGTCTAAACTGTTTTATCATTGGAAACTGTGTTCCAAAATTTGGAAATATTTCAAGACAGTTCAGTGCTGCTTGCTTAAAATCTTGACTTATTCATTTTCCCTCCATATTTCAAAATACTTCCAAAGTAGGACTTCGCAAATTAGGTACTGTCTTCCTCAAAATACTTTGCAGTTGCTATAATATTTCAAATCCCCCCGCAGCCAACTTTCCTCGATTCCTCGAAATGTTATCTGCAATATTCCCAAGAGTCACCGAAAAGCAAATTGTAAACTATCTCACCGTTGAAAACGTTTTCGGTTCGGAGTGCCAAAAATGCTTTCTATTTGAACGCCGTTCCTCGGAGCTGCCGTGCCAATTTACGCTGAAAATATTACTGTGCGCGTTGAATCGAGCAACCGGTCTCGCATCGCCGCAACAGAAGATACCGCGATGCCTCGAGAGCTGAAATCGAAACTTATCTTTCTCCCTTTCGGTCTTTAATTACGAGCTAGTCTGACGGCCTATTTAAAAAGTGCACCACGCCCACGCACACCTACGAGCCGCGACGCGTGCATAAGCGAGCGAGCGAGCCTACACACGCCGGCGAGCATAAATTATATCCAAGTCGGTTTGACCAATCGTACGGGCGCTGGCGCGCGATTAATACTTGCAAAATAATTGCGAGTACGCGAAGCGGCGTGGATGCAATTCCTCGGCTTCATGGGCGATTGGAAGACGTTTGGAAATAATCGTTCCAGGGGATTGTTACGTTTAATAGAGTTCTAGACCATGCAGCTTAATTTCCTGAGGGATGATAAAAATTCATGTGGTGTGCTTAATGAGGTGTCTTAGGAGAGGCCTTTAGAAAAAACATTTTTGGGAAATTTTCTTTAGTACTTAAGCTTTGAGGTGTGAACTGGGTACCTATGGAATTTAGGATATTTGATCCTGTAACGGATCTACTTAAATTTTCAGAGGATATTTGATTCCGTAACGGATTTACTTCAATTTTCAACGGAAGAATAAGAAAAAATTAGATTCGAAAGCCCTGGAACGTACAATTTGTATCATAGAGAAATTTTTGGAGAAAATTTAATCCTTTGAAGCCTACTGCGAACCCCTTAAATTCTATAAGTTTCAAAGGTGTGAGAATAAATTCTTAGATATTGTATGAAGAAGCATTAGAAGTCCACAGTAAAATCCTCTAAATACGTGCAAAGTTTGCGAGGAGTTCGTGGAGGAACTGAGCCGACGATTCTTGTGGGCCGATAAGGCAACGGCACGTTACACTTTATTATCTGGAAACGGCATATCTTCAATTGTTGCCTATCTGAAGAAGGCTATCGAGGCATTCCTCTATTATATATCGCCGTGGTGTAGTAGCATGCAACCGCGATCACGCGAGCTGCACTCCCGATGCACCTCATTGTGCAACACGTTACTGCCAGATGGCCCAGAAATTGTGGGCCGCACGGTCACGTTGATTTATTCCACCGTTGTTCGTAGCTAATCCAGCTCCTCGCCTAGTATCCACGATTCCCCATTACCCGGCTGTAAAGGGGAGCCCTCGTCGCGGTTGCACTTTCGATTCACCGGCGGCCACGTGAACCATATACAGGTGCGGTAATAACCGCTAATGAAAATGTAGACACGACCTTTTTACGACGCTGATTAATCCCCAATGAATCGCGGAGAAGTGTTAGTCATCGTAAGGGGGGACGGATGGAGAGTGTTTACAATGGAAGGGTTACGTAACGCTGATTGATGGATCGTTTATTAATGGCTCGGTCTAATTCCACTAACAGACACTGGGATTATATAATTACCGCAGTGTTTGTTTTGCTCGATTGCCTGGACGACCATTGATCGAACTTCGAGATTCTGGCCAGTTTTGTCGTCGAATTTTTAATCCTCGACGGGGTGGTTGTCAGGTTGCGATTGGTGGTTGTTAATAGGATAGTCGTTCTGGGTACATGTTATGTTCAGTGATTCGTCGCAGATTGTTGGTATCGTGAGAGATTTTTAAAATAGTATGTGGAATTCTGCATTGTGACCAACTTTGATTAATGTTACGAATAGTTTGTGTTAATGAAAGTTTGAGGTAGTGAGTAGTTTTTTATTTTGATCGTAGGAAACGTGGAAATTGTAAGTGAACTGAATTTCTGCAGAAAATCTTATATTATTTATAAGAATAGATAGAAAAATTTGTTTTGAATCAGTGACATTATATGTCGTAAACAGTAATTTAATATATATAGCGCCACTACGCTGCATCTTTAGCTGCAAAATAACAATGCTGGGGCTATAAATAACTGAGCGAGAAAAACAGAACTGCGTAACTGAATCAGTTATCAAAAACATCGTAGGTTTGCGTTTACACAGAGCACATAATCAACTGAACATAATTAATTAATCATAATTATTATCCTATAATACACTACATAAAAAAAAATAAATCTAGGTATTAGAAAAAAAAACAAAACTCCAATTTCCAACACACACAAAGTTCCCTGTCACCTCAGATTCAATTTCAGATTCTGTACAGTAGCTTAACAAAAATACACTACAATCTTCAAATATAAGAAACGTCCAGAAATTCCAGCATCTTCTTCCCCTACCGTATTCCAAAGTAGAATTAAAAAAATATTATTAATTAATATCCACAGACGTCACTGGTCACCGGTGATCCACAGAACGCGTCAATACTAAGATCAACTTTTAAAACCCTTTAAATTCCACTGAAGCAGTCACAAAATAACGAAAAGCCACAACAAGGTCGCCCGCCGTGTCGCCATTTTGGAGAACGTTGCACTCGAAGCCGCGTCCACCAGCGTCGCTCGACGGTTTTGATTTTCTTTGCAGGTGCGAACTAGAGCGAAAAGAAGGGAGCGCGAGGAGGTTGGCCGCGAGCTGCGCCCACGCACCTGTGCCTAACGATCGCGCGTAGTTAGCCGTTCATTAAGGCTTAATTAGCCAGGGGCGGGCAGCTCGCGAAAAATGCCACCGCACTCGCCCCATCTCGGTCCTACTTGACGAGGAGAGGACCTTCCTCAGAGGGCCCGTTTCGAACAAAAGAATAATCGACCGAGAAGATGCACAACGTCTCGACGGAGGGCGCCTCGCCCGGTGGTCGACGACTGTCGCGCAGTTTTCACTCCTGTCTACGCGGAGCTGACCACGACGATCTCGAATCAGGTAGCTTGATTGAAGTATATTCCGAACCCCTTCGGGGGAGTCGATTGCTGGTTGGCCACTGTGGGCTGCGGTAACTGTGTTTCCGTGGCGCGAATTTTTCGTGATTTTTGAGTCCACTGTGAGCTTGTGCAGTGAGTAATTTGCTTTTTGGTGTGCCGTGGTGGTTGAAGGAAAGTTCAGGTGGAGGGGAAGAAAGCGTTAAGGTAGGGGTCTCGCCTAGACTCGGTTCATTTTATTTTTTCTATGCTTTTTTCTATATATGAAGGACATGGGGAACACAGGGAATGTCACAAAACAGTTTTATCGAGAAAATTAAGTTTTAATACTTTAGGCCACCAGTAAAGAAAGAAGGTTCAATGAAATTATCTGCATTCTTCATAACATGTAGCTTATACCTTAGGCATCAGACAAAAAATAAGCGACAAAGTAATAATTGTGTTACATTATTTTAACATTGCTTCAAGTTTGAACAGGGCAGCATACTCAAAGGAAATAAGAAATAAGCTATAAATTGCAAAATCACGAGAAATGGACATTCACTGTTTTTCCCCTTACCCTTTTTATTTTGACAATTTGACTCACTCGCTTCGCCTCGGTGCGACTCCGATCGGCGAAGCACTCCTCGAGAATATTTTGAGGAAGAGAGGCGTTGCGTTGTGAGAGCCTACCTTTAGAGTTTGATTGGGAGGAATTGTTAATGTGAATGTTGCGTAGAATCTGGGTAAATGACAGGTAGTGTTAATTGCCTGTGTTTTTGAACTTTCTGTTGATCATTGCTGTGCGTTGAAGGTATAGTTCTGAATGCTCCAGCCACTAAGACATAATAAAATGAAGAGGTCACTACTATCATATTATAACTGCTTCATTGCTCTATTTTTGGTTTCTTTGAATAAATTTGCCGATATTCGCTGCCTGTACCTCGTACAGAGGGGTACACCAGCGTGGCGTTAAAAAATGGATCCTCTTTATTGGGACATAAAGTCGGTGACGTAGTCTTGAGAGGCCAATTGATTTTGTTTCGTTTACAAAAGAGGCAGCTATCAAATTGATGGTACCATTGAGACGTAGTGGTTGCTAGTGACTCTGTATGTTCTCATTACTTGCAATGTATCTTGTGTGGTATGCTCTGAATGCTCACTGTTAACCTACTGGGTGTCTCGTCTCAAAGGGTGGTCGGGGGTGTAGGCATCGTCCACGAAAACGATATATCGATGGGTTACTGTACAAATATTGTATGTCCACTTTTTGTGAAATTGTGTATTTCTTTAATTTTATTATAAAGTCCACTTGCAGTTTTAAAACTGTTCTCCTCGAAAACGTTCAAAGTAGACATACAATATTTGTGCATTTAAGGGGAATTCTATTTTTTGGGCTAAAAACATAGCAAAATCAGGGAATTCTTTCTGAAGAAACTAGCGATTCGATTCATCTAAAATTTGGACGACGCTTTTATGTATCTTTGAAGAAGCTGCAGCTTTTTTCTATTAATATTTAGACCGTTCACCAGCAGGCGTCGAATTTTTCGCGGCGCGGTGGTCGATCATGCATACCTTCTATATTTCTTATTAAAAATTAATTTAAAGAAAACTGCAACTTCTTCAAAGATGCATAGAAACATGGTCCAAATTTAAGATGGATCGAATCTCTAGTTTCTTAAAAAAAAATCCCAAATTTTGCTATGTTTTTAGCCCAAAAAATAAAATTCCCCCGTTGAGCTATCGATATAAGAGTAAATTTGTAGAGGTGGTGAGGTGTGCAGACATAAATGTGATTATTACGATTATGTACGGCAAATCATACTTATGTACAATTGAGCTCCCAGTACATGAGCAATTCTATTTGCCAAGAAACTTTTACCCCCTAGTAACCAAGCTCCTTTCATTACACGCAAACATAAAAGATGAATTGAAGATACCTCTTTTTTAAGAATCCGTACACTGTACCCCACACAATTCTCCGTATCTTCGAATCCAATAGAGGTATTCAAATGCTCCCTTTCTCTTGCAGCAAAGCACTATACAATTACTTTGAAATAGGTTCCACGAAGAGAATTCTCTGAAATCGCAATTTAATCTACTACTCTCGTACCTGCGGCCAATTTAAACGCCACTTCTAGGTTTGTAGTTGTCGCTAGTTCTGTTGCTCTCCTTTTTATGGAAGAGATTGGATGATTCTGAGCGCGGTGCGTAGGATAGCGCAAGATTTACATGGCACGTAGGTGACACGAATGCAATGTTACGTGCCTACGCTCGTTAAAACTGCACTTGCACTTTCCCATAAAAGAAAACCTCTCGTGGGAAAAAAGAGAGCAAGCTGCAGTTGGCCACTGTTGCTACAGACGCGTATCTAGACGAAGTTTCAGGGCGTTGAAAGCCTGAGTATAACTTCCACGTTGCTTGAAGTTCGGCGTCGATAAATAATTCGACGGAACACTGGTGTGCAGAAAATAGAATACATTCCCTGCTGTTCGATTTCAGTGCTTCAATTAATTAAATATAATAGCTTTGTGATTGGGAACACACTATAGAAAACTGTTCCTATTTTTCATATAATGTTACGTAAAAGTAATTAAACTTAAAGTGTAGATTATTAAACTCTCGCAGACCACTGCACTTAGAATATATTTAGCGAAGAGCTAAAAGTAATTTTTACACGATATTATTTGTATAGAAAGTCAAAATATTGGTGCAGCATACAAGTTGTTATAACAAGCCTTGAGAATACAATTTTCTACGCCATCAAAAACATCCCCTGCGTGGAATAAAATAAACTCGACATCCACCATCCGTTTCATTCAAAGGAACAGAGGAAAATAATAATATTTACGTCGCCCAAATAATTCACGCGAATATACTGCACCGTTGAACCAGAACGTCTGACGGCCACAAATCTTGAAGGCGTGTCTTAAAGGTTTTAACGAAACAAACGTCCGAAAATAATTTCTATGTGCCACTTCGCCAGACGACTGGTGACACAGGAGTATCGCCGAGGCGTCCAAAAATTCACCTCCAGGCAGCAGGGTCTCTTTTAGTCTCTGGTGCAGTCGAACGGGGGGTAATTTTCCTCCAAAAATAGAACGAAAATTCGGACTGAAATTCTTTTGGACAGCGGACTTCTTTTTCGAAGACATCCGATTTGTAGTATTTTTTGATAGAAGTGTGTTTGATTTTGAATTTTCACTATATAAATTTTATTATGTAGTAGGTTTAACTGTACATTTCTTTTGTGTAAGTAGATTGAGAAAATTTACCTTCTAATGTGACCTTAAGCAGAGTTAGTGAAAGGGATAAATGTTAATCTGAAACGGAGGAATTTTGAAGGCACTGAGACGTCATAAATTATATATGACTATCCAGCGGAATGAATACAAATTTTGCAGATTCCGAATTATTAATTTTATTGCATAATGTATTTCTGTGATCCTTAAAAAGGCTCATATAAATTTGAATCTCAATTTCAAAACCAGTTATGACATACTGGTTCGATAAATTTTGTTCGAAAAGATTGCCAGAATTTGCGTGTTTGTAGCAAGTTTTTTTTTAAACACGTTGCACTGAATGGTGCGAAATATTCGTCATGTCTATAAGTAAAGAAATATTTCTCAAAACTTGTCAGTTCTGTTATCGAATAAAAAGCTTAGTTACTAATTCCTGTTTAATAATTAGTGAATAATTTTACTACAAATCTAGTCACTTTGCAGTCCACCAACTCTTGAATTACATAACACATCCCCATTGAATTAATCAATTACTTACATACAAATATCGTAATGCTCCATAGACTCCCTCTTTTAAATCTTCTCGACTTAAAACACTTCACAAAGACCGTCAGACTTCAAGGCACTCAACGCTATAAACCATCTGAACAAAAAAACAAAATAAAAAGAACAAACCAACCAAAACATCTCTCCCAAACTCATCACTAGCCCCTTCTTCACACTTGACACTTCTGTAGCTCGTACACATTCACTCTATAGAGACATCACTAGCTTAAAAAATGTAAAAAACGAATAGCAAAATACCACTCAAGGGCCACAGAAATATATCTCTCAACAAAAATATTTGGGACTATCATCTGTGCCATAGGCACCTACTCTCAAACCTACAGATGCTTCGATATTATTCCTGAAAGCTACATTAGTGGTAACAAAAGATTGAAAACTGACATTATTACATACCTACATAAATAATTTGAGCTATACTGCTATCACTAGTCTACTTTAGCAACCCCTAATTTATGGATACAAATTTTAACCCGCTGTATTTATAATAATAAGAAGACGTCTCTATATTACACCCAGAAAAAAAAATAATATACAAAAAAGGATATTTGCACTAAATGTGATATTTGGTAAAGATTAAATACTTTTCACCGCTTTTATTTCTGGTTTTAATTTAAAATGCCAAATAGAGTAAAATTGGTTAGATTCCTCCAATAAATTGCAACATTTTTCACAATTATTCCACCGAGAACAGGTGTCCTAATACTTATCGCGAATGCAATGTAATTCTTTCCAACTAAACCTTCTTATTTTAGTTACCGTTCACAGTTCAAAATTACTTTCTCTCGCCACTACCGTGCAATCTAATTCCACGAACACCGAAATGTGCCATCGGAAAACGGCGTTTCCTAACGATCCTCGCGTCCCACCCTGCGCATTTTCCTGAGCGCCTACGTGAGGCGTATTTACAAGATCCCTGGCGCGGGCTGCAAGCGTAACCGAGGGAGGTCGCGTTAATATTTACTTTCATACACAGCCTCCGCACGCTGCAGTTGGCTCTCGACTGTATCGTGTTCGCCGTCTGCCAGGGAACAGGATCCCTCGTGGATCGATCCAGCGCCCTGATCCCGCAGTGCCACTATTTATCTTTTCGCGGCACGATAATTACCGTCAACCAGGACTTTCGTGCCTCACCCCCCCCCTCCCTCTCCCCCTTCCGCGTGCGCGACTTCATCACTCATGAATGGATCCGTGTCTCTGCACGGCGATTTAATTGACTCCGGACTGTCGCTGGAACTCGTCCAGACGTTGCACTTTTTACGCGGGCCGCGAGTGCTCCACTTTATCACCGATGGACTTCAAAGGGTTCGAAGTAATTCTCCTGCTCCCTTCTCAGGCGAACGTTGAGTCTTTGTGCTTCGGTGGCTGAGCGTTCGCTTTTAGTGGGCTCGTTGAGTAGTGGGCAAGAAAGACGCCGTTGACCTTGGACGGTTAATTAACGGTTAATATGTGAATCGACTAAGTACTCGAGTGAACGCGTTCGCCTCCTGAGAAATCTGCCTGGCGATTCTTCGTCCCCAGTGACATATTTCGGTGGGAACCAGCCATTGTGCTCCAGCAGATACCCTGTTCCCTAGTCGAACGGACCTTGACGGAATTTGCGAGATCAACGTCGATGGAAAGGTGTCCAGTGAGTGGTACGCTTTGATCTCGGATCGAGGAATCGGTTTTGCCGAAGGAGTTTTATGTGGGCAGTGGATCGATCTACTTTTCAGTTGCAATATTCATTTGGAACTGGCTAGAATCCGCCCAGAACTCCACTCTGAGTGTTAAGACAAGTTACCGATGTAATCGGCAAGGGAATCTTTCCATCGGCCCAAATTTCAGGAACGATATAAAGTTTTATTTAACGCTCCTGTCGTTATACGCGAAACAGGCTTTTTCTGGAGGAGGTAAAAAGTCGCTGCGATTGCTTCAGACCATTAATAAAACATCTCGAATCTGTTCTACGATGTGTGAAGGACAATGAGGTAGTGACTTCATCGTTTCCATGATTAAACGAGCGAAACGGAACAAAGAGCGACGTGTAACACGGGGCAGCGATGCAACAGCCTGTGGAATAGCGGACTGAGGCTTCTTCAATCCGATAGATTTATTCGTGGATGATCTAATAATTGCTGAAGGACGGGCGGCTTGCATGGTTATTGGCCGACTGGTAATTAGGGTGCGTCAGCAACATGAGAATCCGATACGTGCCGCAGGATATCGGAAATTGTTACAAGCGTACGTTGATTTCTTTTTGTTTCTATGCGTTCATCTAGTTTACACATTTTTTTTATCGGGTAACAAATCGATTTAAAATAGTATCCATAGGGTGCAATTAGAAAGAGTTATAAAAGGGGTTTCGTAGTTTATTCCTGCTGATGTGGTATATATATATATTTTTTATACTGCAAAATAGATTAGATATGTATTTAGACCAGTGCACTAAGGAACTCAGTTTAGCTTGATTATGGTAGAAAATAAATGGCAGGGAATCTTGGCTCGTGACTTTACTTTTTATTTTATTATTTTAACGTGTTGTTACTTTAGATGAGCTTGTTTTGTAATGTATTGTTAATTTGAAATGGGATTATATTGGAAACTGTAATTATTGGATCTGGTTTCGCGGATTAATTGAATTGGAGTAGTCTTCAATGTTGAATTGGATATTACAGTAATTTAATTATGGATATTGGAGGTAGTTAATTTAATTGTGTTGATTGTAATTATTTGATATCAGTCGTGATTTGATTTTAACGAGATTGCGAATTGTTTGGGCATTGTTTACTAAATTTTAGCGAGGAATTTTAAATTAGCTGATTAATTTTAATTTAGGTAGGAAATTTTATTAGAGAAGTTTAATTTAAATGCTGCTAATACTTAATTTAAATGCAAGTGGTGAACTTGCAAACATGTTCCTTCATAAATTAACAGAAAAATGTTAAAATAAATATTGAATTGTTGAGCATTGTTTTAAATATCAGTACTTTTGCGTATTCTGCAGGAAGCAGCAAAATTATAGTCCATCATCTGTCCATTACTTTCAAGGTAAAAATACAGTATTCCACGGACGAGATTATTATCAGTTCACTGAAAAGGCTATTTTCTACAGCGTCAAAAAAAAAAAAAAAATAGATTTCCCTTTGCTTCGCATTTAGAATTTCTTCATCGATAGTTAAAGCAGTAAGACATTAAGCTCATTAAAGAAGGCTCCAAGCCCACGCTTCGTTATTCGACTTAAAAGAAGCTTGGTGTACTATTAAGTACTTACTCAACTTGCCTCGTTTATCGTTCAACTCTTTATTTGTTTCCTTGAAGAATGCCAAAGCTAACTGTGGAAATCGTTGGAAACTACTTTGTGCAAAGAGGATGAAAAAATCATCGTTCCTGCACACGTATACTTAACATAAAACTAAACACAAAGGAACAGGGACTTAAGATTTTAAATGAATCAACATAAACAATTGTTCCATGCACTGAGCATCCCAAACAACAACCCTCAATTAAACCAACAAGTCTATCATTTTCCCCGAAATATTTGCAAATTTTTCTCAATATTTCAATTTAACGCATCCTAAATATTAAACTACGCGTGTCACTTATTAATTATTAGTATTACTTTCGCAAGAAGATAAATAAAATTGGACGAAACACCAAAACAGGAGAATTTGAAACAACCAAAACCCCCGTGACTAGAAAAACATCCCCCAAATCAGCTTAATAACTGCAAAAATATCATCGCGAATATAATTAATAATTTTCGCCCAAAATCTCGATTCCATGCACAGGAATTGGAAAAAATCCCCCGGTCTGGGAATATCCTTCGCTGCTATTCGTGAGCATTCAGAAGACAGGGAAGAATCGAAGCGCAATGGCGGAAGAATAGGAAGAATGCCAGATTGAAGTTCGTCTGAAGTATCTGTAAAGGTCCTCGTGGGCACAAAGCGCGATCATCGTGGTACCGAGAGTAACAGGATCGCTGCACAGGGCAATTTTATTGATCCATCGACCGTCGGAGTCGTTGTTCTCCCTTTTCGCAGGCGCATTTTTCATCCCCTAATTGTGCAGTCGCTTTAATAGCCGCCAAACTGGCAATTAACTTGTATCCACGGATCCACTCTCTCTCGTTCTTCTGCGGGTCCAGCTCGTCCTCCTTCCCGCGCTCTGAAGGATCGGGGCAAAAGGAGCACGGAAGGACGAGCGAGATAAACTTGGTGGCCATAGAAATTCATTTCCATTCTCGAGGGGAATTAAGCTGCACAAACGTCCAGGTCGAAATACCAGCTCGACGCTGGCTTTTTATCGGCTCGCCTCTGTTTTACGCGGTAATAACGCTAATTGAATCGATCCGGCTCCTCCTGGCAGCCTGCGCCCGCTCTCGATTCGCTCGCTCGCTGGTTTTCGCGCGGAAATCCAGTGCCCCGCCGTGGTTGTGTCAAGTGCAAGGCGGCTGGAAATAACGTTGCACGTCCTGGAAAATGGCTGATCGGTCGCTGTGGGCGTGAGTATGTTTGCGCTGAAAAGCCTGGAATCGCTCGTGCTCCTGTCGAACAGGCGCCCTGATTTCTAGCACACCACGTCAGACGGAAATATCTAGGCAGCGTGCACTCTTTGGTAGACGTGTTTTCGATTCTAGAGAATGCAGCAGTTCGTCGGTTGTTCGTTAACTGTATGTACGCTGGTACGTTGGATTTCCATTCTCTTCTTAATAGGAATTTAATTACCTATGCTTTGGCGTATGATTAGATTTCTCTGTGGATTTGTATTTTACACTAGATACTGTAAAATACGATGGACAGTGCATGCAAATTAATCTCAATTCAAGAATTTCATTGTGACGTCAGAGAGCATACTGGTGATTGCACTAGTAGCACTGATTGGCAAAACTACTCCGGAGAAATGGTACCCGTGCCAGTCAACCTGTTAATGGATTCTCTAGGGCTGTAAAATCCCCCTCATAAAAAACTGAAACACGTGGTACCTACAAGGCGAGTGTCTTCGTCACAGACAATATCAATTTTATTGCCCACTTGCTTCTACTTTTAAACGAGTGCATTAAGCAGGAGAGTTGAATATTGACGCTGAGAATATTTTACCTATCAATTTACCCTGCATTCGATGTATCATCGTATCCATTACTGATCCCATCGAGTAGAAATTATTTACTGCCATCAGAAATCCATCGAGCAATATTATTACTCAGAGAGCTCATGGATAATCGCAGCAAAAAGTATTCGTAGTAATAATAAATTGAGGTGGAAGGGAAGTCTCTTTGAAATATGCGAATCGTGTGCCGCGTTTAGAATGCAGGGAACAGTGACTCTATAGGAATCCTAGAGTATTAGCCCCTGATCGTCAGCTATTTCTACAAAACCATGAATGCCTGCAGTTTTCTGGGGTGGCCTCGAATTAGGAGGCAGCGTTCGTGCAGCCTCTGATAGAAACTTGAGCAACGATCATTCCCGTCGGCCTTTTCGCTCCGATTTCGTCGGCGCAATCGTGTTATTATTGAGCGATTGTACGGACGTGTTGTGCATGGGATATCTGGTACAACAGGAAGCGAAGCACGTGTCTCGAATTGCTCGTGGAAGCCAGAGATTCGCGCTGAAATGTCAAGGAACTGAGCCATCCGATCGTCAGACAGCATTTCAGTAGTGAAAATTCGCATACGGTCGTTCGCGTATTTTTAGTGTCGAAAGATTGAGGCGTGAGCCAACGTTTAATTATACGTCTCATTAGCTTCCCTTTTATAGCGTCCACAATGTTAAAATTCAGTCTAGCTTCGGAGGATAATTAATATTGTTGGTCTGCATTTGTACGTTCCATTCAACTCGGACGTGAAATGTGTTTGCAATTTAAAGTCGGTTAAGGTGATCGGATATTAGTAAATGTTGAACGTGGTATTGGTGGATGCAAATGGAATTGGTTTATTTTTAAATTCAGCATTTCAGAAAGCTATCGCGATCAATGTGGACGTTCTTTCCTCTGCGTGCAGACAAAGTAATTATTTTGGAAGTTTTTAATTCATTGCTGTATTATGTCCATGGAAATATGAATGTTTAATTCTCAAAGGTAATTAGAAAAACAGTAGTTTCTTCAGAAAATCGAAGGAAAAGTAATTGCTAAAGTAAGTCATGCTAAACTGTAGCTAGTCATTAAAGTTAGGTAAGGGTTTAATTATTTATTGATCACTTTGAGGACTCTATTACAGTATTCAGAAGTGCTATCAGAAGTTTAACTCAACTGAGAACCATTGTGATGTTTCGATCGCAGATTTTACATTGTACATTTGGACAAATACTCAATGGATAACAGTGAAATTCGATCCTAGTCGAATGGTGCCTTGTTAGAGGTTCTAATTGAAATTTTCCCTATGGGCCAAATGACAAAGGTCTTCCTGAGAGTTCAAGAAAGCGGCTTTCACGCGTGCAATTTCTTTCGCCGTAAGAAAAGGCATAATTGGACGTCTAATCAATCATAAGCAGGAACCAGCGGTTTCTAAAGGCTGAAAGTAATTGATGAGTTATGATCCAAAAGCTTGTCGAAATCGACGTCCTGGATGGAGCTCGTTATCATTTGTCCCCTGAGGAACGATGGTCGTCAGAAGGTTCAGTGATCCATAAAAACTTTGTCGAAAGCTTATCCTCTTATAAAACATGGTAATTGATGGATAGTTGTCAGAGATTTTCCTATATTTCATTATTACATTCAATAGACTATTTATTACTAGAGTACCCACTACGAATTCACAGCATTCACTATTACGAAATTTCACAAAATTTAATAAAATCTAACAGCCCAGATCTGTATATCATAAGTCATCTAAACTCTAATGAATCCTCTAACAAGATAATAATAAATATTCCTCCAACAAAAATAAATTCTACGTTCTTATATTTACACTGTCTCACGTCGCCTCAGCAGGATTCATTTTTGCGGTGTTTTGAAAAGAGCAAAATATATAAAAGAGGAGATAATACCATTCCTATAGGAACTAATAGCGCAGTTAGCAAATTATCGGGAGGAATAGCCGGGCAGGGAGTGACATTAAATTGTACGTAAATATCAGAAATTGGCTGATAATTGACTACTGCGAATTTTACGATCTCGTTCACGGTAATCTACATATAGATTATGTTCATAAAGTTCTTTCCATGTTACTCGCAATCGATGCCCGTTTCGAAAGCGGAATATGAAGGCGGCGTGCGTGGAGGTTGCCGTGCGCGTGCACATTCAGTGCTCGCCTCGTACTTCGATAAACAGCAATCGGGTTTAACTCGCAGGCAAAATTGCACGTCTCTTCCAGAACTGGAAATTCCTACCAGAACGTAACTCGACGCGCGTTCGTGACTCTATTAGGAAACTGTCGCCCCTTTAATAAACCGCGTGCACCACACGCATTCCTTCCCTCGGTATTTTTATATCGCGATGCATCCCTGTAAAGAGTGGGGGACTAATTTGTAAATTTAGGCACCGACGAAATTCAGCTGCAATCGTGGATGGGCTCGGAATTTAGCTTTGGGTCATATTTCATTTTTGAAGTTAATTTTATCAGTCAGAGGACTTGAAATTTTGAAGCTTGATTTAAAAGTATTTGAATATACTCGAGGGAAAGGCAATTTGCATAATAAGAGTTTACTAATTTGTGGAGCAATTTCATAGAATTAACTTGTACAGGTTTTTTTATTGAAAAGTAATACTTGTGAGTGAAAATTGAAGGGGAAAGAAAACACAATTGTAAAATACACATAGACGGTATATACTATACAACGAACACATCCAATATTGGGCTCCTTTATTTATTCAAGTTCCACGAGTCTGCTATATTTTTCCTAGTACTCCTATCATTATTGTTATCATTCCAAAAGCTTGCAATCATCACCCCTTCGATCTTAACGCACATAAACACACAAATGCGGTATTGGAAATATCTATTACATCACTCGAATAAACACGTTATCAGTTATACCTCTCTTATAATTTGTACTAGAAAAATATAATTGTAAAAATGTGTAGCCACTATCTTAGCCAAAATGAATTGCAGATGAATCATTTTATCGATCATATTGTTACACAAATTGTCTATTATGTAATAAACATTTCCATTACTGCAAATACTAAACACAACATAACAAATACCAAAAACCACAATATTTAATAATTTTCTAAGACATTTAAAAAACACCCACTATCCATCAAACAACAATCCCGTGTTACCAATACTAACGTCCATAATCCTCATTATATAGTTCGCCACCTGACTTATGCCTAAAAAATTCTCGTCGAAACAACCCGGCGGGAAAACCGTGAAACGCACGTGCGAAGTTTCCCATGTGTTCGGTAGCTGGACGGGAAGACATGGTCCGCGCGGATCTCACGCAGCGTGCTTAATCAGACCGCAATTAATCCGCGTGCTTCCCCGTCGAGTACAGTTAGACAAAAGTGTCGACGCGTCGTCGAGCGTCCTCGTGAGCTCTCGGTGCCGTTGGCGAGCGGTTCCATGCCCTCCTGCTTGGCCGTGCTCGCAAAACGTCGCGAGAATTGGAGCGTGGACGTCGGATATGGTCCGGGTGGAGAGACGTCCATTAAATCAGGTGAAAAAGCTGTCCCTGTGAAAAAGTTGCCGCGAAATGGGCCTCTGTTGGGACCGTCCAGGGCCTCCTTCTTCTTGGGGGACCGTCACGACTCGTTCTTGTCGCGAGCTTTTGCGGACATGTGTCTTTATATTTTCAAATGGCATGGGCGTGTTTTCACGCCGAGGGAATTGTTTACTTTGAAAATGATTCGAGCAAGGAGATAGTCGCGGTAATCGAACCCATGAGTTATTTAATAATGAGAATTTCAGTTTTTGTAGCTTGTAGTGGATCTTTTTGAAAGTATTATTAAGGGTTTTTGAGTAAGGATGTGTTTGATATTATTGGGTGTTTATTGTAGCATACATGTAATAGATTTCTTTTTTCTTCCAGGTGAGTCTAAAGGGAAGCCTTTACTTAAAGAAAGTCGACATGATTCACGAAAACGTAGGGGTGAGTTGCACTTGTGAAATATTTTAGAAATTACTACGGTTACTCATTATCTTAGCAACGTGACAAATCGATTCCGCGGCTCTTACATGTTCGTTACCACGCATAATGACCAGTCAAGACAAACCTATGCTATTTCCAATTATTATCTTAAACCCATTAAACGTAGTAATTTTATCTGCTCCAAAACTGCAATCTTTACTTTGAAATGAAAAGGAGGTCGTTACCAGCTATTAGTATTTTATCACCTGGAATACAGAAGAAAAATTATTTCTCATGTCCACCCAGAAATAACTTATTAGCAGAAAGAATTAACTTCCCGCGAACAGAATATTCGTACCCAGTGAATTAATCTGTCAACTGTGCACGGTAACAGGCACGTAAGAACTGATAATCGATAGTAGCTCCTGTCATCGGACAACAGACAGGTCGAATCCCAGTTTCATCGTATCCAGAATCTAGTTAACTAGGAAACGCGCGTGGAGTTCAGAAGTTCGTTGACCGAGAACAGTAGTTTGCATGCACCGTGCCTTTAACACTTTGTCAGGCTGCTATTGTTATCGATCTTTCAATGTTGCCTGCAAATTCACGCAGCCCCTCGATTCTTGCGCACTCGCAAGACCCAGTGGAGATCGCGAAACGCCCGTTTTGTTGCTCGAAAATTACATCATCGCGCTCGTATGAACGCGAAAAAGCAGACTTTACGCTGGAAACCTACGCGATGACAGGGGCAGGACAATTCGAGCGAAGAACAATGCAGCTTGTTGAGCAAGGTGACGGTAATTTAACGGGCACAATAGGGTATACAAACTGGCACGAAAGAAATTACTCTTTGTCTGTGATTGATAACCTGACGAAGTTTGCTTCGCGCTTTTTAAATTGCGGTTGTAATTAATCTGTTAGGAGAATGTCGTCGGAATTTCTTTCACTTATTGTGTGCTTTGTAAAACATCGAGCCTTTAGAGGCTATTTTAATTGTTGGGTTGGGAAAAGGTGTGTAGACTTGTTCGGTTTGAAGAGAATCGTATCTTAGAATCGGTGGTTTTGTATTCAAATTCATACATTAATTATCAAATAGAACATTAGTGTCGAGACAGGTGACTTCAGAAGTGAGAAAATTTTTAACTTTAGGTAGATGTGATAAATAACTAAGTAGTTGAAATAACATTTTAGTGTTTTATTTGGAAATTAATTGAATATTGATTTACTCGAAATAAAAAGAATCGAAGAATTTGTAGAAAAATTCATTGCTTCATTCTCGGGTGCGTAATTATTTCTTGCAAAATTCTTTCTCGACGGAAAGTAAGACAATCGTATTTCAAAAATACAAGTGTCAAGATATAAAATGTGCCTTTTCATGGGCCATTTTAAACAATAAAATTCAAAATTGCCCAGATCTGAATTCATCACCACGCAAGTACATCCACGCCTCTTGATCCAGTGATAAACATTTTCCACTGTGGATGGGTCACAAATTCTCGTTCCCTCTCCCTTCATCAACGAACGACTCTTTTCGCCCCGGCGCTGTTCAAACGCGACTATCCCGGGGAAACGTTTGTAATTTCATAAAAGGCAGAGCCGGAGCCTCGGTTTAAACTAGAAAATAAAACCTCACTCTCGCCGAAAATCCACGGGCTAGGCTGACGGAAAATCTAATTTAGGTTCACCGTGAATAATTAAAGTTTTATGGCGAGCCGTGAGAACGGGCCAGGGCGAAAGTAAAAACGTGTCGTCCTCTGCCACCTCTCCACTTTCGTAAATTCTGTTCCCGTGTCGCAACGATTTCGTTCTGCCCGACGGGGCCGTAAAAACGGGGGAAATGTGCAGGAAAACCTGGAAAACTGAGCTTCGTGGAAGCAAGGAGTATTTTCTCTCGTCCCAACGTTTAGTGGGCAATAACCCTCTATCCGCAGTTCTACCTATCAGTTTCGAGCCGTTTCGAATTTTATTCAGACTTGAGTAATTCGTGAGTCGTGAAAGTGTTTCTTGATAAAGAGCTTAAAAGTTTTCAATTTTGAGAATGTTGAAGTTGATTTGTGGAACTGAGTTGAGTGTGGGTTCATTCGTTAGCAATTTGGGTAATTTCAGTAAGTGCAGTGAAGTTTTCCAAAGTCTCCGACGATCTTACATAAAAAATTAATCGATACTTAAATTTTGACGATTTTAACCATTGTCGATATATTAAAATTTTGGTCATTTTATTCCACATTAAAAAGTTCGATAATTCTTGAAAGTCTTAATGGGTTTTCATAAATCTTGTCCTGAAGTTGAAAATCCTGATAAGCATTAATTTTATTTTATAAAAATCTATTCTTTACATTCGTACCACAAGAATTCTTTTAATTGCAAGTATATTAGACATCGAAAAATTATGAGAAAGTTTATCAATGCTTCGAAAATTTTGAGGGTTCGATTGTATGAAGCGATTCGATATTGGTATCTTGTGTTCAAAGTGTTTCAAGCATCCATGAAGTTGTTGAATACATTGTGAGATAAAATTGAAGGAAACGGGAGAAGTTCGAAGGCGTTTCTGTGTCAGCCTCCCCTCGCAATTAGCTTAATTGTTGGCGTAATTAGTCGATCCTGTTGTTCTGCTCGCGCCTACGGCATTCCAGTGTTCGTAACCTTGCGGTTAATTTCTTTCTGCCAAGGCGATGAGTACGTAACAATGACTATTAATAATGTAACGTATAAGACGATCCTCGATCGGATTGTGAGTCGAGTTCGGATTGCTTCCCGATGAATACTTTCGCCATGATTTATCGAACAAATAAAATCATTAAAGCCCCGGACAGAGAGCCTCTGACTTGGGGATTGTAAAATATGAAAATAGAGTCAATTTATTTTTCTAGTAAAACAAATTAACCGGTTGATTGTAATGTAGTTTATTCAGTAGCTGATTACGTCTCGCATGTCAGGTTTTTTCCGCATTTTCTGTCTACTTTATTGAAAAAAAGTTGAAATATTGATTACACTAAAGGTATTATAGCTACAGATATAAAAAATAATGGAAATAGTGTACTAATTAGAAATTTCTACTTTATGAAATAATTTGAGGAAATTTTCCTTGCGTTTCTTTTTAAAAAACGACTCAAAATATTTTCAAAAACTTACATAGCTCTACTGATAAGAAACCATACATTCAGGTGCCACTACTTTTATATGAATTCATTTTATGAGAACGGTATGTGTAATTGTTAAACATACTTACTGCACTGAATGTCAGACGTATATTTATTATATATCGAAGTCTTGAGCTTTTTGCATGTAATTTAATGAAATAGTTAAAAAAAATCGCGCTGTACTTATGTGGTAACTACTTCAGTAGCACAGTGAATTTCAGTCGGTAAACGACCAAGTGTTTTTTCGCTTTTACCGACACCCGGTTGGTAAGAAGGACATTCTTGCACGTGGCGCCCCTCGTGAGAATGATTTAAAGCTTGATACCTTACTATTTTCAAAGTTAAATTAAACATGTATCAAATACAATTCTAAAACACCCACAAACTGAAACATTGTTTTAATCACTAAAATATAAAAAAAAACATAAGAAACATTTCATACGTGCACTTTCTGCGGGACATTAACAAATTCCACGAATGCTTTATTTTCCATACCGATGCAAATTTACGTGGAAGCGTAGGCTTCTGTGACTGACAGATAAATGCTTCCAAATATGTATCTCCATCTTATCGTTTATATCTCAAAGCACGTACAACCCGTTATAAAAAGCAATCAGTAACGTCCCGCACATGCTGCGCGTTACGTGTCCACCCAACGGCGTAGGAATAATTTTCACCTCCTTTCTCCGTATCTCAAATAAAACCAGCGACGCCATAAAACACTCCCCGAAATCTCACATTCTAAGCTATTCCATACTCAAAATCCTTCACATATTTCCACTATTTAAAAATATACTCTAAAATCATTCTGCCTCGTCTTTTTTAAATCCCATTTGCAAGTATACTAACTGTCTACATCTCTACAGTTGTAAGAACACTTTGTGTCCACCTCAATGAAGCAGATTATTGTTTATAGCGGCTAGGTGCCGCTTGTCTCGCGTGGTCTACGCCCATGCGTGTGCCAGGCGGCGTATGAACGGCCATTAATGGTCGTACACCCCCTACAAGGTGGAGGAGAAGATCATGGTCGATCGTATAAGGCGTTCCATTCGTCGGATCGTTGACCGTGCAAGGTGATACCGTATTCTTCACCTCGGTCTCCTCTTCTTACGCAAGCAAATCAATTTCCACTTAAAGACCACTTAAGCGCCTTTCACGTTACGCACCGTTGTATCCATAAACGCGGCTCCTCCCATTTTCCACGGCGATACGGCATGTACTTTCTAATGCCTCACAGATACCGTCTGATTTTCGTGGAAACCGCTTTTCCACGGTGCTCCAATCTCCTGGGCGGGCCTGCTCCTCGATCGGGCATCCTTCCATACGAATCACAGGCGGTGGGTTTGATTTTACGTTACATCTTGATAGCGGGTCGCATGGATTGCGGTTTTGTATTGTCACTTCAGTTACACCGCTTGTTGACTCGGGAACACGCGGTCTTCGTGTTCTACGATTTGCAGGAATCTCACGTGCTTAGAACGTTGGCACCCTTCACCTCTTTAACCCTGGAGAGACACTATTTTTTCGTTCATAAATTAATTCATTATTTTTTGTTATTGTAAGTCACCAATTAGGATATACTATTGATTTTGAGAGTGGTGCAAATTATTTTTGAAAAACACATTTTTGTATACTGTAAACTGGGGTAACATTGGCATCTACTTAACATCTATTAAAAAGAAAAAGGAAAAAATTGTATGCACTTTCACACTTGTAGTACAATCACAAACGATGCGACGTTATAATAGGATACATAAACCAAATTTAAAAATGTTAATTAAGAAAATAAAAAAATATAAAATAGAGTGCATTGAACATAAAAAGAAATAAATTTAAATGTTAATGTAAGTTCAGATGTGGTAAAACTTTAACTTTTTAGTGCTATTTATTATTTGCTTATTAAAATTAAGGTGACTTGAATGAACGTTAATTACACGTGTCCTCGTATCACGTGTTCTGTATCGGCATAAATTCAGAGCTGTTTTTAAAGCAGTGGTACATCCCCTAAATGCTGAGATTTCCTTTACATCTTGTTTAGTTAAATGCAGCCTCGCCACGTGCTAGACCTGTATTCGCAAGTCACTTTTCACGATTTTAACCTGCATTTTCCGCAATCGGAGCTTCTTTACATTCAGCTTAAGCGAAAGTAACGTCGTCACGCGTTGAACGCATAATGATTCAAATCTTTTAATTATCGCGTTCATCATTACTGCTCCGTTTAGAAATAAATTACGTAAACATTACGAGCAATAGTTCCAATGCAATATCCACTGCAAAACGGAAAATCAATAGAAAAATACAAGTTGCCGTAAAAATATGTTTCTATTAATTTTATCTTATTTTAAAATACGGCCTCTATGCTGCTCAAGCATCTTACAAAACTTACATACACTTTGCTGTTGAATATCAACGTTAATACCAACAGACGATAATCGCGTGACACTGGAAAGGATGCACAGTGATTCTGCATTAGCATCGTGAACCGCGGAAAGGTTTTTCTAGTCCTGGTCGAAGGATTAATTCGCGAAGCTCGTCGAAGGCTGTTGAATGATGGCAGGATGAGTTCGAGCGTCGTATTTCCAAGTTCAGCTATGCAAACGAGACAGAGAATTTTAATTTGTTGCTACTCGAGGCTGCTCGATCGGGTTGCCACATCGCTTTTACACCACTCTTCGCCTACCTTTCAAATCTCGCTCCTTTCCCACGTCTGTTCGCCACGCGCCGACTAACCACACTATGGCTTTCAGTAAACAGCCTTTGTTTAAACTTGAACCAGTGTTTTCGTACGCGCAGGTCATTAATACGTTAACATTCCTCGAAGATACGAAGCTTCGCCTTTCCTTTAGCATATTCAAACTCTACATGCTTCTCTGAACAAGGTAATGCACACCTTTCGAATTAATAACGCACATGCGATAATTAAAAACAATACCATCTATCTATCAGACGACACACTATTTACTTTACACGAATTTCGTTTAATCTGTCGCGTGACCGATCGACAAAAAATAATACCCAGCAATATAGTAATTGCACAACTGAAGCCTTTCCAAAATTAAATATTTTGCTCACAAAATTATCCGAATATCAGAATCTATTTAGAATAAGAACCTACAGTCCTTTACCTTTAAATTACAAACCCAACTGTAATACAATCGATCACAAAAATCCCAAATTCTCAGCTCAAACATTCACCTTTCTCACGATCAGTTCCTCGATACAGTCAACATTCTTCCCTAACCATATATACCCTCCACTTTCACCTTTTTATTCCTCCCATAGCTGAATCCTCTATATCGATTCTCGGCTTGCACACACCCCCGCAGAATCCAGAGAAGGCAGAGCTTCCGCCTGAATTTTCCCGCCAAAATATCGAGCACTGCAAACCCCCGTTTGCGGCAGATTATTGCACGCGGTATATACTGGCTGTATGCAATATTTGAGGCGAATCGGTGATCCGTGGCTCGCATACTCCTCTGGTGAGTGAATTCCTCTTGATTAGCCGCGGCGAGAATGCAACTCGAGCGCAGTTGCATTCGGTTGCATTGAAACTTGCCACGAGTCGTGCATCTCTGCGGTTGGACAGTCATGTACATGCATGTACATGCTCCTCCTCTCCCTTCCCGTATTCTTCACGGTGGACTCGCTTTCTTTCTCGCCCTTTCTCTGCTCCTCTTCCATCCATCCTACGGTGTCTCGTTCCCTCTCGTCCCAGGAACGTAGCGTTAAATTTCGTACACCGTCTTGCGCTCGACCGCAAAAACCGATCGGTAACGGTTGCACGTATCTTAAATTACATAAACAGTTACGTTAGTGAAATCATTGCACGCGCGCGCCTGCAGTATTTATTCGCCGCGATAAAAATGCCGCGATGTCGAAATCGGCTCGGCACAACCTGCACACTGGGGCGAAAATATTTGCTCCCCGTCGATCAGGGTGGGGAGAGGGGGTCGTTCGATCCTTGTTCTATGTTTTCCGTTGCGGTTTGCAATGATTTAGGTGGCGCTGACAGGAAAATACGTCGATGTCGCTGTTTTGTAATTGTGGCTTGCGTAAAGTGAGTTGGAGCTTTGGAGATTCTTTGAATTCTCACTAGGCTGTAGTAAAGTTGGATTTCATTTGATTTGTTATGAAATTGTAAGATCGATAGTCATCTTTTCTGTTTCTTGGCACTGCAAGTGCTCCTGCTGCAAGAGTGTTTTTATGAAAATTTATTTTTGCAGCAGGTAGAACTATTATCAAATATGTTTTTATACAAAAATTGCTATCATTCAAGGTTGCCCTTAGAGTACTCAGAAATTCAGGGTGGAATCTTTTTGGGCGTAGGGTAGACCGGAGTAAAGTGAGCCTTGGGGTAAAAGAGCTTTCTTAATTTGTTATTTAAAAATAGAATATATCTACAAATTTTGGTAACGTAATAAATTTATGTAATATAACTATAATAAGTATGCACATTCAGATAACGAAGAATGTAAATTCTTTCGATTGGTTTGCTTTTCAATTTAGCTTTTTGGATGAATGAGTCATAAATATATTATTTCAACTGAAAAAAGCTACATACGTCATTCCAGCGCAAGGGGTTAATAATTACCTAGCCAATTTTAATATACTCTAAGTTTATTTTAATTATTGCTACTCGTAATTTGTCAGTAGTAACGTTTAAATTACATTGTAAATTCCTTTCTACACATTTTTATTGAAAGGAGAAAATTGTATTCTACTTGAAACTTATATAGGTTCACTTTATCCCGGTTTCCCCTGCAATACTCCGCGAAATAAATGGAAAAAGCACTACGAAACAAGTTGTAAAAAACAAACTACCTACGTTCAATTTGTAAAATAGAATTGCTTTCACTCATCAGAGATCTTCGCTATGTCTGCCTCCCATTTAAATGCATAGAAGAGATAGCAGATCCTTTGAGACAAGTGAAGCTCAGTAACACAAAGTATCCCCTCATTTCTGGACAGCAATCTTCAATTTGTCGCTTGGATTCACCCCAATCACTACCAGCGTCGCAAAATATACTCCACCAAATTACAGTGCCCCGAGACTGGAACTCCCCTTACGTACCATGAACTTTACGATATCTCGCGTCTGGTTCGACACAAAAATTAGGTCTTCCGCCTTCTATCCACTTTATCCTCGGCTTCGATCCCACGACAGACATTCTTCCTCCACTTTATCGTCTCTCTTCCCCCCGCGCCGTCCTCCCAAGTCACCTCTCCGTTCCTCCCAGATTCTCTATCACTCGGAATGTCCCTTAAGCTGGGCCTGTCCCCTCTCTCATGCGCCACTCTTTTCTCTCCTTCCCTCAGGAATTCTCTCTTACGCTCTGTGCTCTGCCTCCGTTTCATTGTTTCGCTCTTCCTTCGGCCATCGTCCTCCCCACGAGACAGCTTTTCGTTTTAAATTCGTCCCCCCCCTGTGTTTTTACGGCCCAGGCACGAACGGTCACAGATAGGATCGTGCTTTTCCTCGGAGACAGGAAAATCCTTGGTAGTGGCCCGAGCTGTGGATATTTTAGGCACTTTGGGGGGTATTCAATCGTTGTGGGGCTTCCACGGAGGCTCCTCTCTTAAATTCCCAGTCGATCTGCGCAGATTATGGGTTTAAGTAGGGATTAAATGTCAGGGGGTATGGTTCGTTTGTAAAGTAAATTTTCAAGACGTTTCAGTGGCCATGAGTCGGCCCTCAAACTTTAAGGGTTAGATGGACCATGGAAAGGCCAATTTCTAAACCCTAGTTAACTTTACCTTATGATCTGTGCCTCAAGATCAGATTAATCACAATCACTAGATATAGGCACCAAGTCGGTGCAAAAGCTCACTGTCAGGTCACATTAGGCGCACGTAATTCCCTTTTTATTGCACCTAAATACTTACAATACTTTTACCAGAAAAGTGACAAAAGGTAGCCAAGGAAAATTCTTTGATTAAAAAATCTTAATTGGTACAATAAAGCGAAAGAACTTTTGCACTGACTTAATAGAATAATTCAAAGACCATCTCCAATGCCTATCAAATGGAACTCCAAATGTTTTCAAGTAAACACTAGACTCAAAAGAGAACTTCCGCCTTTCAAAAATCCCCAAAGAAAACTGCTCGTTGCCGAAAATCTCGTCCAATATCAATTACAAGCACAGATTCCTCAGAAACCCTATTGCCCGGCAAAAATGGCTTTTCCTGGGTATAAGGAGGGAAAGCAATGTTAAGATGCCTGGACTCGCTTCGGATTGTACAGAGTGTTTCCCGTTTTTATTCAGGCACCGTCGTCACAATGCAAATGCTGGATGCAAATGGCGGGCAACGGAAGTCGTTGGCTCACGAGCACGGATCACGCTCCGTTATTTCCTGGCACGAGTCGCCCCGGCGCCTCCACACGCTCCTTTTAATCCTTGAAAGCGAGTCGGTGAATCTTCTTCGTGGGTTGTTTTCGCGCCGCCAACGAAACCCGTGCCCCAGCTTAAAAAGGGATTCAGCTCCGAAACTGTTTGGTGGGATGCCCCGTCGCAGCGCATTTCTTGCCAATGACACGCGCTTCCCTTATCGATCCTGGGCTCCAGACTCTCGAGTCTAAAGCTACGCTCTGATCAAACACAAGGTGTATCCACAGAAATTCTTAGGCCGCAATCATCTCTTCATATCAGCGAAAAAACTAGGGAGAAAAATTGTGCTACTCTGCTTTGCAGACATACGCTAAATTGGAGTGACTAATTGGAGGTTCGCTTAATTAGCGTGAAATGATATTCTTGATAGTGGAAGTCGACAAATATGTTCTTGGTGATTTGTTATAAAATTGCACTTTTTTCAGTCACAACCTTATGGGTCTTGAAACATTTACACTTTGAGTGGTGCAAGGTTTTGAAAAGTGGCTCCGATAGGGGCCGTCCTTAAATTACGCAAGGGTAGTTTTGGCAATTTCTTACCCCTCTCCCCAAATATAAGAATTCGTAAAATTTTATATTCCACCTCCTCCCTCCTTCCTTATTAAAATTCTTTTAAAGATTTATATAACTCATTTACCTAACTCGGTTTCGCGTGTGCGATGGAACATAAAACTAGGTTAAAAAAATATATAAGATGCTAGCTGACTCCCTCTCCACCCGTTGTAAGAAAACGTAAGAAATTCGCGACCCCCACTACCCCAACAGCCTTACGTAGTTTAAGGACGACCCCTTACGACGACGATACTCTTCTGAGCGATCATTTCCGTCGGGAGAGTTTCGTATAGCGTTTAAAGTGAATTCCGAGCTTCTCTTGTTCTCAAAGTAAAAGTACTGGAAATTGCTTTCCAGAAAATATGAACGTGGAAACACGCCAAAGCTACGTACGAGATGCAAGTCTTTTGACGTAAAAACACGTAAACGCCAGTTAAAGTATTCTGATTATGTCCACGGGCTATTGACTGATCTTCAAGAGACTCCGGAGTGCTATCGTTATCTCTCAGCCTCTACGACAAAAAAAAAACAGAATACTTGGCGATATACGTTTATAAAACCTCTGCGATTGCATTTTTATCGTAATAACTGTATAAGTTTCTCGTGTATTGGGTAGTAGAAATTAACCCCTCAGACTTTGAAGATCGAATTGGTGGAGAAGTCCACTAGTAATGACACAAATTCTATATTTTGTGAAGTGACAGTTTCAGCGCACCTACCGCTATGTTTCATTGGTCTCACGGAAAGAAAAGTGACGCTCAGACGGAATGTAGGTGTGGGGAGAGCACGGCGAAAGAAGCTTAAAGTCAATTTCCAGTTCGCCTCGCAGGCAGACGTACGAGGTATTTTGGTCTCCCATTTTCCCGGTGCCGGAAATAAAGCAGTATTCTTAGAGGAGAGGCGTCTATGTACCGCGGTTTCCGGTACATACGTCCGTTTCATTTGTTTCTCTTACAAACGAGCTTCCAACGTGGAAAGAATCACGAAACGCAAATAGCCGCGAATGATTGCTCGCACGTCGCATACAAATTAGTCGGGATCCTATTGTGAGTGTTTTTCCAGTGGTAGGTATATAGTAACTTTTGTTTTCCTCCCGCCCACGTAGCACGTACCCTCAGTTTTCCGTTTCCTAACAACATCCCAACGTTGCGATATGTTCAGATTTCTTGCCGGACACGAGCTCGCTCTTTTTCGACGCTTGCTCTTCCCGTTGCTCTCTCGCCTTCTTTTCTTCTTCGAGAATCGCCAGCCATGCTTCCTTCGGCCCGCAGAACGACGTGGGTGGCAGCTCATCTAATACATCGTAATAACTCTGCCACTTGTGCATAAAGTGGAGTGCCAAGTCGCATTCGGGCCAAGGTTTCACTCTGCATGGCGGGCCTTTCGAGATGATATGCGCATATAAATATGTAAAGCTTGCAAATTTAAAATTACTAACATTTCTAACGCTTGAGATTCATTAGAATATTTAACTCCACCGAGGAGAGGTGTTTGAGCGCAGTGAATGAAATCGCGAATTGGGTGAGCACTGTTTAAGCGAAATGGAGCTTAGAATGTGAAGATTAATGATGATAAATTTGGATGGAAAAAAGTAACAAGAATTTCTTGGCTTCTTCCCATACAAAATTTATTTAATATTTGACGAATTGCTTACCACCGCAAGAAGTACGTGGACAGTCATGCTGCAGTCCATTCCGATGGTAGCAATCGCAGTCTGTGTAAACCACTCCAGCGTTTAGCTCCCTGGACCTAACTTTCTTCAAACGAAACTTCTTCGCTTGTGCCTTCGATGATTTCTGCAACTTTGCTTCCGACCTTTGAGGCTTTGACCTTATTTGCTTTCTACGAGGCTGCTGGAGAGTGGGGCTTCCGACCTGTAAAAATTCCTCGTTTTTAATCAGGTTTCACATTGATACTTATGGGAACCTAAACAAAGAATTTCAACAATTCAATTCTTCAATACTGTGTATCTTCAATTACAAGACAAAAGAGAAAAATCCAAGAGATCTCGAAACTAATCAAGAATACATTGAGTAAAATTGCCCAATGCTTCGCACATTAACTTTATTGCAGTACATCGTTAAACACACATATTTACTCCCCAAACAACTACATTTTTGCAATTACGTTCGATACCCCCGAAGCCGCCCCTTTCAAACGCAAATCGACCGCTGTAGGCCCTTTGCGCGTTATCCACGTGCTCCACGTTATCCTGCGCAGGCATCGATCACTCGCTGGTCCAAATCGCCTATGTCCGATTTGTACACGTCAACGAGACGACGGAACAGCTCTTGCCTCTTCAGCTGGACCACGGCGTGCGGAACAGCCAGGGAACACTCATCCTGAAGACCGTTCCTCTTCGACCGACAAGCTTCATAACGCTCCAACTGACTAGGAGAGAAGTGCTCCCTGTAAAGCGTGGCCAATTCCTGCGACCGAACTCGGGGCACGTAGCCCTCGACGAACTCCCCGATCTGTTTGGCAGTCGGCCTTCCACTTTCACAAGCTTCTACTTCGGGAGACGTCTTCGACATCGCACAGTCCCCTGACAGTTTCTCCGTTTCACCTCGATATCCTCCGCAGCCCGATTTCACCAAGACAGCTCGCGCTGAGACACACTTGGCTGACTCTGGACCAGCAAAGTCATGGCAACGTTGTCGACCACGTCCAGAGTAACTGCGTTCAAATTTAGGTCTCTTTGTCGGTGGACAGCACCTGGAAGGGCAAACTTGTCTCCTGGGACGCGGTGCGAAATCACTCTGGGGAACTGTGTCCGAGGGATCTAGGCCATTTCTGCGCTCCACTCTGGGTGCTCTGTCTTTGCAATCGATGGAGCAGTTCTTCAGGGGGTCCTTGAAGCCTGCACAGTCGGGGACGCAGTCTGGAGGCGATCGATAGACCCAGGACGCCTTTCTCTCGACTTTTCTCTCGGGGTAGCCTTCCTCGCAGATAATTTTAGCTAGTCCTCGACGTGGCTTAGCCGGCTCGCTTGATTTAGACCCCATGCCGCAGCAGTAGTGCCTGCGATCCTGCGGGAAGCTGACATTACCCGGTCTTGGTCCACAATCGCCGACTCGTGTTTCAAGGCCACCCTGCTGGCGCGAGATCGAGTTTTCTGGTGGACATGGGGAAACCACAGCCACCGAGTGGCCACCAGCTCGTGGGACAGGGGTCTCGGAGCAGATCACCGTAGGAGGACTCGCGCTGCGTTCAATCATCCGCGATGGTGGTCCCTTCGTTGCGCAATCGACGGTTTTGGGCGAATCACAAGGATTCCCGAGGGATCTTCGAGTAGCTGGGCAATATAGAATCTTCGAGCGAGGTCCATGGCGATTTCCGTCGCCTTTGGTGGGCTCTAAACAAATGATTGCGTATGTGCAATCTGAGGGCAGGTTTCTGGTTATCGCGGATTTTGGACGGGTGACAGGTTTTAGGTAATAAATGGTTGGAGATTCTGTGCATTCTTGAGAACAATCCTTTTGGTCATCTGGAAGTAGTTTGTTGGGTTTTCTTGAATGTCCTTGGGGTTGGAATATGAGCCTGAAGAAGAAAAAGGCTTGGCTGAAGCGGTGGTCATCTGAACAAGTTTCTCTTTAGAAATAATCATACTAATAGCGACAATGGGTATTGTAATTAGGCAACTGACACTGATTAGACGAGGTATAGGTTACAGTCGTCTAATCTTTTAAATAAACTCCTCAAAGAAATCCACGAAATTCTTTCAAATTCCACAATCTGACTAACACTCGCAATCAATTCACATAAAGCCTCTGTAGATAAACAAATCCTCGTAGAACCAATAGTCAGAATATCTCAGAAAATTTCAAATTCCTGCACGCTTTCCACGCGTGCACCATGAGACTGTAATATAATTCATAGAACTCCAAGAACAAGCAGGAAGATGTCTATATAAATCATATCAGAGATCACCCCAACTGGCAGCTGCCCAACACTTTCTCAGAATGTAGGCTGCAGGGACGATCAAAGTCCCCTTAGAGGAGGAATAAGAAGATTTAAACAGAATTGCTTTCGATCTGTTCCACTACTGTCACTCTCTACCTAATCCTCTGCTACCCTGTCCTCGACAAGGAACTCTACCCCTTGTCTGTTTTGACTCTCTGCTGTCCTCCTACCTGGGTAATGGCCCTGACGGTGTCTGCCTCGCCTTGGAGAGCTGGCACGTCTTCTGGGTGGCTGTGCTCCCATCCATGGGTACCTGGACAACATGTGCCACAGGTTGATCACCTTCGAGACGACACTCCAGAACCGTAGATCCTGGTGGATACCGCGGACAGCAGGTGGTTGCCGGATGTTCAAGGCCACAGGGCTGTTGGAATCGAATTACATACAGCTCGTATCGTGCAATCTTTCCTGCTTCCCTTCCACGCTGTCCCCGAGACAGCAGGGGGGCTATCTTTCGCGAAATGACTGCCAAGTTATTCTTTTAACGCCTCTGCAGCGCAGAGTTTACGCTTTCTAAGCAGCTTTTACGAGGTCCCTCTCAGCTGCAAGTAAACGGTTCTTGGCGGGAAAAGTTCGTAATGGGTTCGTTTGGATTCTGATTGGCAGCGATCTTCTAGCCGTTGGATAGTTTCTCTGTGTCGATTGCATTTCTGCTGTACCGATAGTTGAGATTTTTTGTAAATGAGCAAGTTTGTATTTATTGTTGTCTATATTAATTCTAAAAATAAGATAGTTTTATGTGTAAATGAGGGAGTTTTTAAATCTCAGTCGCCTGCTTTTGTATTTTATCTATGCCTGAGATGTTAGGTCGTGAATGAGCGGAGTTGCGTAGGTAGACGAGGAAGGTTTTCTTTTTAGGAAGTTGTGGAACGAAAATTTCAAATGGCTGCGGACAAACGGAGCGTGCAGGATTTGTGCGTGACAGAGATTGTGTAATGAAACGTTTCATAGGTGAAAGTGATTGATGAATCGCGAACGGTAGGGTGAATGTAAACATGTTGAGTGGTGGTAAAAATGAGCACTAGGAGTGTGACAAATTGATATGACTGTGTAACGAGAAGTTGATCTTTTGTGGCGAAGATTGGATGAAACGTAAGTTCATATAAATTAATGTTTGTTGAATATGAAAGTATGTGAATCAGCTGGTTTTTCTTCTTTCTTCTTTCCACACTTTATTGGTGAGTCATTTACTTGGCATTCACTATTAATAACTAAATTTGAATATCGAATAGGAATACTTGTGAACAGTTATCAATGTTCACCTACACTTTACTTAAACGAGCTTAATGATTACTATATGATTACTGTAAACTGGAAAAGAGAGCTTCATTTAACTTCATCCTGACATAACTTGTTTTCACTTTCTCATCACTGGAATTTACTTTGAATATATTAAGTTTCTCATTTCACACTTTTTACATTCATAAAATAATCAATCTGAATAATTTGAAGAGAAGTGAATAATTAAAAGTAAAGTCGTACCAAGCCATCCTCTTTTAAAAGAGAAACGGTGCGCATAAACAAGCTGATCAAAATTGATCTCTATAAACATTTTCTTACCGTATTAGGCGGAGCTCGTGGGTGGTCATCAATTTCAGTGCAAAGTCCCATGAATTCACCTGCACCGTTTTCCCTGAAAATACGAGTACTGTTCATACGAAGGAAAATTTCACTCTGGCTTATTTTAGTATGATCATTGTTCAGTGAAGTTGATTGCTTCAAAATTTTCATTTCCATTATTCTAATATGATATTAGTAACTCGCTTTGGAGACATATATTTAATTAATTTTCTCGACATTTAGGAGATGGAAAAATTTGGTTAATTACTTCAATTTTTAAGAACTTACGAATAATCTAGATGTTATTATTTGCTTTAGCACTTTTCATGTAGAATTCTATTTAACGTAGTATTTTTTTCTTTTCAGGTGAGTCCAAAGGGAAATCTTTACCTAGGGGTTGTCGGTATGATTCTCGAAGGAGTCGAGGTGAGTCGAATTTTAGCTTCTCGATAAGCAGAGAATGTGATTAATGATGGGACAAGGTAACTGGTTTTAATTAATCACCAGGAAGAAATTGAACAAGAGAAGAATATTTGCTTCGGATGGTGTTTTGAAACCAAAACGTGATTGAAAAATTGAATATACAGAAGCATTTAATTTTAACGTGACTTACACTTGATAAATGGTAACCTTTCCTGGCAGACAAATGTCAAAAGTCTGTTCCATGTTAAAATATTTTGAATTTTCACGTATTAGCTGTTTCTTCTTCAAAATTAATTTCTCACGTTTTTGAGCTTAAAATACACCGTTATTCACTCATAATTTTACAAATTTTGATAAATTCCACGTATCCGCGAAAATGTTAAAATTTTCACATTTTTCAATCACCTGAAACTGAATACAAAACAATTTTCTTCCTCTGTTTTAATTCCTTTGCTTATAGTAGTATTTAGAAAGTTCACTATATAAAGGGACAACTTCGAACTTTGGACTTTATATTCTATACTATATCCGTGGAAATTTAATTTTCGAATCTCAGATAAGGTACAAGAGGCTTTCAAAGAAATATGTTCGAGTTACTAAAATAAATTCGTGCAAAATTAGAATAATTCAGTTGAATTCTAATAAAATTCAACTAGGTTCAATGATTCCCACTCGAATTCGAATATTTTATACAAATTCCAGTAAAGCACATCAACTCAAACAAATTCAGATAATATTCGCGCTAAACTACTATTCCTCGCGAATACTATTTTTAAGGGTGTGCAGAAGCACATAGAAATTTATTCTTAACGGTCTGTAAAGCGTTCAATCGTGACTCATGGTTTGGTTGTGCTAATAATATAAATCATCGAGCCTTCAGTGGCGGTGGCGCCGTTAACTTTCCAGTTAAAGAAAACGAGAGTTGTAAAACGCGCGTGCAACACGCGGCTACCCGTGTCGCCTATGCAGCCACGGCTGCTAGAAGGTTAATCTAATTGAAAATATATGTTGCTTTATCAAGCGCAATTCCTTATCGACGCGGTCACAGGCGTGGAAACATCGTGGAGCGCGATACATGCCGCGAGATGCATCACGGGAGAATTAAACTGTACCAGTGCACAGTGTGCGGGATTAGAACAAAAAATTTCAGACGGTATAGCGCACTGCACTTTACAGCGCGTAAAAATATTATCATTTTGCTGTATTAGTTTGGAATATAGATTACCTGGTTCAATTTCGATTTCACTAATTTTTTGCGCTCTTATTCTGAGTTTAATTAAAAACGCGAGCTAGAGTTTTATGTTTAAAAAATGAAATTTACGCACCCACGAAGACTTTCGAGGACAATTATGATCAAAATCGATTATACGTTATACATATTTTCTACGGTATGATTCTGAAGATGCTTATTTTCGAAATGGTTTTCTAATATTATTTCTTCGCGAATTGATCGTAGAGATGGAGGAAGTGGGATACATCTCATGCCAGAAATTATTTTTATTAGAAATGTACCTAGTCATTTCCTCGCCTAACGTTGCTCCGTTAAACTTTCGCTCGTAAACTAAATTGCAATCCATTGCAAGTACAGCGTAAACTGTTCCTCTACGGAATTTCTCGTGATACTTTTCATCCGACATCCTGGATTGTGTGCCTATTACTCATACAGTATATTCCGTGTTCATTCACTTTGCTGATTCCACTTGAATCGCCGCAGTAACTAATTAATACTCGCTTGTTTCCTCCCATCAAAATTAATAGAAAATAGAGCACTGCTCAAATTAATGAAAACTTCTACTTGCTGAAATCATAGCTACTCCTAGCCACTAGCAGACAAACATTTATTACTACAGAAATCCAGAATTCAGTAATGAAATGTTCATACTACTATCCCACGGTCCAGCAGAATCGTCGTTACAAAAAATCACCGACAACTTCTGCTTCCTGAAGTCATACCTGCCCCCGGCACTAAAACAATATTCCCGCAATGAAACGGCGTAATCGAGAGATCCCTCGTTTATTTATACCCGACTATCGCGAATCTAAAAGAGATCGGAAAAATCCTCGCCCCTGCAAATAGAACAGCGCCGCGAGTATCGCTCGGAGGAGCGATATAAATCGTTATCGAAGGTTTCGCAGGCGCGGGGCATCGCGAAACGATAAGTTCCCCCGCGGAACAAGGTAAACACGAGATGAAATATCGAGGCCCCCGATGTGTAGAGCCCGTCGTGGCGTTTACCTGTTCAAGCAGCGCGACAGGCACACGCAGCATATGCGGTTTCGTTACGGTTGAACGGTAGAACGAGCATAAAAGCGGGTCGCTCCGCGCGCGGGGCTGACAGAGAGAGAGAGAAAAAAAAAGGAATCGGCGGACCTTTCGCTGCGCGGCTACGGAACACGCCGGCAACACTCGGACCAGACACTCACGTTGTCTTTCTCGCGTTCAGCTGAACCTGACTCAACGACTCGGCGTTGCGCAACACCGTGGCGGGTCGCGATTTCGCAACGATATCCGCGTCTCGATCGACCCCGGCCCGCTCTTAATCGCCAGATATAATTGGAGGATCGGCGTGTGTAGCGGACACTGCTCGGTCGTGGAAATGGGTGTGGAGGGAACGATCTCGCGATTAATTTCGGCGGGCATCGACAACTGGTTCCGCGGTGGTAAAGGTTGCTTTTATTGGTGAAAGAATGCTATCGCAACAGAGTTGTCAGTCTGTTTGCTGGTTTGTTATCTGGTGTATATCTGTGCTCCGTAGCCGAGGGAAAGGTCTCGGCAAACAGGGAAGTTTGTTGCTCTCGGGAGATAGACGTTTTCGGTTTTCGCGTGGCGCCTTTTATGTGCACAGTGGGAGATACGTATTGTGGATTGATATCATGGTTGTAGGTGTTAGAGTTGATTGGGTCCGTTTGCTGCGGTTCTATCTGGCTGATAGCAGATGTGATTTCTTGATATAGAATTCATATTGTACCTGGAGAAAATTATTTGAGGTATGACTAATTTGCCAGCCTCTATTTGTCCAGGCAGAGAATAGTCTTTGTTCTTTTGGTGCATCATATTTGAAGGGCAATGTAAATCTAGTGGTGGATACTCCAGCTGTTTTTTAACCGACTTACAAAAATGAGGAGGTTCTCAATTCGACAGCTATATTCTTTTTATGCATGTACCTATTCAGAATATTCGTTGTATCTGGAAGAGGATTTTTCAGTGTCTCTTATGGAATTTTATATTTGTGGAATTTATGAATTCTGGAACTGTAATTTCAGTAGATAGCTTTTACATCCTACGTTTTATGATGATATTGTTCGTTTATCTGTTGATCATTTCTCGACGAATTTCTTCTTGAATGCTATTCTACATTATTCAATAGAACCACAATATTTTACTTAAATTTTACTTAACACACGTGTTAATATAATAACTATTTATTATGGTGGACTAAAATACAGTAAAAAGGAAAGCACGATACCTACGTTAGTATACCTTAGAATGGCTCTTTCACAGTAGACTCTCCGAGTGTCCTCAGTCTTCTTGAATACATCAGTTCACCCGTGGAACCGCAATAAATTATTAAATTCCGAGTCTGGAAACTTTTGAGGCAAACTGTATTAACGCCAGCAATTAACATGGCACTGTCTCTCCTCTCTTTCTTCGCGCAGAAAGTAAGTGTCGGATTTATGGGTAGATTAAACGACGCCAGGGGAAAGGAGATTAAGGGACAACGGATGCGCATCAGGCGTGGTGCGTGGGAAGAAAAACGACGCCCTTGCGCGGCTCCGCGCGGACGAGGGCCTCGCGTCTCCTCTTTCGTCGCCGTCTTTTTGCCCGCGCGTCCAGGATGCCTTTACAGTTATCGACTGGGAACGTTGAGGGAGGAACGGTAGTCGATGATGGGGACAGACCCACCGAACAGGGAGATGTAAGGTGATACGAGTGACAGGGGATGATATGGAACTAATTTATCGGCGCCTCATTAACGCTCTCGGACCCTGAGTCCAACCGAGTTGGGCGTGCTATGTATTACATTATTGCATTAGGCGGTTAGAGATTACGCTATTCAGGGGTGAATTAGAGCACTGTCTGGTGGGAGGGAATGACTGCAGCGAGTGCATTTATCGTTTTTACTTTAGTCACTCCTACTTGGGTACAATGGACCAGCACGTGGGGCACACGCTATCGTTGATTGACTAATTCAGGGGCTTCCCTCCTGCTTTTTCCTTCCTCTGACGCCCACGAGGGGACTTCATAGTGTACCGAAGTGGCTGAATGGTTGTAATTTGGTGAATGAGGATTTTTTGGAGATGCTTTTAGAGGCTGCTAAGTGTTGCTTATAAGGAAACGTTCCCCCAGCTCGAAAATTCTGATTCTAATGAAACTTCGTGTGAAAGTAGAGCAGTGTTTCCCACTCCTTTTTGCGTCGCGATCCCTTTTTATAATATTCAAATAACCTACGACCTGCGCCTTTATTTACTACACCTACGTGTACTTCTACCAGAAAAGTGGCAAATAGTCTGGGTTAGGTAAAGACTTCGCTTCAATAAAATGAACGAACTTTTGCACCGACTTAATACCATTAGTAGAACGCGTTCCGAAAGAGTATTCGAAAATTCCCCGCGGGTAATCGAGGCGTATGCTCCGCGGCCGCGATCGGCCGCCCAGATTACCCTTTAATTTAATTACAAACGGTTGTAAATCGTGCAGCGTTAGAATTTTATCGCACGCCGTAATAATCGAAACGGATGAGTGACGCACAAAGAGGACAGGGGGTAGCGTGTCCAGGCTAATGACTAATGTCGTAGAAACTAATTACTACCCTCGCCGACGTTCCCCCGCGATTTATCTATCGCGCGGATCGATAAGCCGGCCCTCTGCCCGTCCAGGGAAGTAAGTTTGATTTATATCGCGGACACTCGTGGCCACGCTCGAGATTGCATTAGCCTCTCGCTGCTAATTACCGTTTATTGTATCTCGAAGCTGCGCGGTTCCAGCCACGACGATCCTCGTGAATCGATGACGAGAATTTTTAATTGAGATAGTTTCGAGCTTCGCGGGGCTCTCTTCTTTCTTTGGTGACTGACGACTTGCTGCGACGTTTAGTTATGAGTTGGGGTGGAAGTTTTCTTAGTTTTGAAGTGGCCAATTCTTTACGCTCCGATTTATTGATTGTTTGATCCGGGACTGCAGTTGTTAGATGCAGGGCTGTCGAGTGGAGAATACTCTAGTATAATAAATGTACGAATTCTTTTATTTTTACAAGATCCAAAATGATGTTGGTGTGAATTACGTGTTTGGAGTGCAAATGGTGAGTGATGGGAGGAAGTGGAAGTGAAAATTTGCTACTATGCTGTTTTATACAGAGGCTTACGTGATTCAAAGATTTTAGGATAATTTCTGGATCAAAGAATCGTCAAGTTAAAGATTTTAGCGTGTGCAGGGTGAGCTGCCCAGTTAGGCGAGCTCGTGAGAATGAGAGTGGTCTTGAAAAGGAAAGTTGTACTATTGAGTCGCGTTCATGTTCCTGTTCCCCGTATCGAATACCACGGTTCAAGTATCGTTTCCTTACATTCACGTGCAGTGCACAATGACAGGCTCACACAAACTTACTCTTAATCCTCACACCTTGATCAGTTATTCTTTAAATACTTTTATGCACAAAGTACATCCCCTTTTTAATATCTCCCAGGCATAATAGAGAAATATTGCAATGGAAACAAATATTCAAGTAATTTTTCTATAAAGTAGCTACTCCTTACGATTACAATATTTAACTACAGATTACAAATTACAAATTTTCTGTAATAAATAAGTGTAAGTTTTGTTATCAGGTATTTGCAAGTGGAGTATTGTTTTGCTTCAACATTTATTTTTATTTTTTCTTACGTATTTTTTCAGTAAGTAGAAAGTTTTCAGAAGTTTTACATTACTTTATTATATAACTAAAAATAGTTTAGGCAGAAAAATAGCACTTTTAGCACTTTCATACATGTGGACAAAAAACAACCCTCCTTTAGCCCGATCTTAAACCTTAAACCTTCCGACAACTTAGGCTTCCCAGGGTTAAAGTCCACTGTGTCCTATCTAGCTACTCATTTCGTTTGCTCAGTGTCCTTCCATCTGGTAAAAATCCTGTCGAAAGGAACTCGGCCCAGCATCCCTCGCAGCTGGCCCTTCCATTTCGTTTGAAGACAAAGTGGCGTCGAAGTGAAGTCCGCGTGCAAACGCAATTTCCTGGCAGCGGTGCACAGCAGGCCGGCCGACCGCGCCGTAAAATGCTAATTGATTTTCGACCGTCATTGTGCCCGACAGAAATGGTCGCAACGTGACGAACATCTGACATCTTTCCTGTCTGCCTTTTGTGCGTCTGGTGCTTCCTGTTCCCCTTTTTTTCCACGCGATTGCAGATAGGCGAATGGAATCGCTGCGAACAGTTGAGCGATCCTCGGCGCAGCATCAGACGGCTGCTTTGATTATTCTAATCAGGCGGTTTAGAAACTGCTCGCTTTGTCGCCCGGTCGGCAATTTCTGTTCGCTGAAATTCCAATTGACGCCTACTGGCATCGTCTAGGACGGTGGGCGTCGCGTCAGGTTATCTTGAGAAGAAGACCGCACTGTCTCCACAGATAGGCGAGCTTATGGATTCAAAGAAATTGATTGATTCCTGCAATAGTAGACAGCATTGAAGTTATGTTTAGTCTAGGAATGATAGTGAAAAGTATCGATTGGGATCGTTTGGAGCTCCGAAGACACCCTCTTCTTTCTCTAACGGTTCGTGGATCGTTGAACTTATAGTTACCTGGCGGGCTGGAATTTGCATTTTGCATAGAAACCTAATAATTTTAAAAGTTGAAATGGGCAATGGCTTCACTCCTGTGTAGACCTTTCTAAATCCACGAGGAAAATTAGTTTTCGCAACTGCTGCAAATATGGAGCCTCAGGCTAGAGCTGTAATTATTCGAATGCGAATAATTTCTTTGAATAATTCGAATGTGAATAATTTCTTCGAATAATTCGAATAATTAGGAGGATTCGAATATTCGTTAGAGCTCTAATTAGAACCTAATAAACGAACATTTGCAGGTATGAATTTCTAATTTTTTAAATATTGTATGCAACTGAATTTGCTGCGGTGATGTCATGAAGCGTTCCTTATTAAAATCGTCGTTTCTTAGAGGATGAAAGTGTTCTAAGCAGACGAGCGACACAGATTCCTTGTTCTCTCGCGTGGGTCTTGCAAAAAGAGCTCGCCGATCTGTAGACGTTGGCATTGCTCTGCTCGTACAGGACTAAGAGTTTTAACCGTTATTCGCATAACATCATGCACGTACGGATATATCTCTCCACGAGAAGAATACGAACGTAGCTGGACTCTCTTGTTACGAGACCACGTTGGCCTTGTTGCAAAACGGCTGCCATTCTGTATCGTTCATCGACGCTGTGATTGTATCTTAACATACGTTTCGCTGTTCAATAAAATATCACTCCATTCTATCAACTGTCCTCTTAAAAACTGTGTCTAAAGAAACTGAGTTTCGTTATCTAAAATCCTTTCCCCTTGAACTGTATTTCATAAGGCACGATCTGCAAGTGTTATTTTTCTTTCAAATATTCACAAAGTGGCCCCACTTTCTGAGACGCAGATTTTGCAGGGGAAGGTTCAAGGAATGGTGTGACATTTTTCATTATGGAACGAGGTCGCCTGAATAGTTGATAGACACCATCACACAAACCGTGAAATTAATGCACAGCGCAGAAAATTCTCCGCAGCATAAAGCCTAATTACGCAAAACGGTTCGCCTCGCATCACTTTCTATTCCACGAAGTACATGGAAATGCAGCCTAGAAGAATTGTGCCCCTTCACAGAGGATGCAACGCGATTGAAATATGTTCACATAACAGTTCTCTACATCACCTGCACAATCTTCTGTGCGGGATAAAAGCTACCACCTAAACGAGTCGTCTCACCTTTCTAATCAAAGCGGAAACACACAAAAGCTCACTGCGAAACCAAATAAAACAATGTGAACAATATAGAAACGATCGCAGGCAACAAGGTAAAGCCGAAAAGCCCTTAAAAACACAACGCTGAGACGCTTCGCAGAAAGTGAAAAAGAGCACTCGAGTGCACCGAGCGACAAACGGGGAAGCAAGGGGTTAGCAAGCAGGGGGGAAGGGTCGTGGGGCGAAGAAAGGAAGACGGAGCAAAGGGGACGCGTGTCGAATGAAAAAGAAGCCCGTGACGCACGTTTTCCTCGCAAAGAAGCAGGATCCGTGGCAGCCAGGCAGCGTAATAGGACCGTGGCTTTTCTTGTCGCACGCACGATCCATCACGCGTGCATGTTACGGGGCCTTATACGCGTCGTTTGCAAGCGACATGCGCGTCCAGGGCGCCGCCGACGGCGATGCTTATCTGCGATCTTCGTGGAATCGATCGCGATACACCGCTGGAGAACTTGACCGATGGATCGGGTCGCGGTGCCGAGTGGAAATTCGAAGGAAGCGCTCAAGGTTGCCCGTACCGTCGGACCGAGCCTCGCGGTGCAAGGCTGCTGGATTCGGAACGGACTCGAGAATCGATCGGGTGCAATTTCAGCCCCCTGGCTCCACGGACAGCTCAGGGAAATGTGGGATCCGTGGACGGAATGAAGAAACGAAAACGACGGCTGCTGGAAAAATTAACGGTCGGAGGTACACCGGTGTCCATAAGCATTAGGACACCTGCTGTATTTGCGGAAAATGTGATAGTTGGTACAGATTGAGTGTTTTTCACTGCTTCTAAGGGATTACATATCTTCGACAGGTCGGGAAGTAGGGTTATTTTTATGATTCTTTTTCTGTGTAAAAATCGTTATATTTAAAATTCAAGATATACAACTTTTTGTGTTTAAATTAGGCTATATTCTCTTTAAAAAGAAATTTGGTATCTTAAAAATTGATGATATAGCAGCACCTTCTACTAAGACCTCTCCATATTTGCGATACCAAAAATATCTCAGATTTTTGGACAGATTTGAATAAAATTTTTCACGAATATTCTTAAGACTATAAAATCTAGTACTTGTCGAAGCTGATTTTTCGATTCGTGTATTTTTTTTTATTAACAAAAGAAAAGATGAAAACTTAGGTCGAAGATTACTTGACTTTAAGAAGCTGACGTTTTTTAAAAAATAGATTTTTCAAAATCGGCGCCGAGAAGTACTAGATTATCGTTTTAACAATATTCGTGCAAAATTTTATTCAAATCGATCCAAAAATCTCTGAGATATTCTAAATATCGCAAATACTGTAACTATGAAAAGGCCTTGGGAGAAGGGACCACTATGTCATCATTTCTTAAGATATCAAACTTATTTTTTAAGAGAATACAGCTTAATGTATACACAAAAAGGTGTATATCTTGATTTTTAAATATAACGCTTTATTTTACACCAAAAAAATCATTAAAAACCCTGTTTTCTTCTTTCTTAATTTAAAATACCAACTAAAGTAAAATTTGCTAGAGTTCTTAAATAAATCTGCAAGGTTCTTCACAATTATTCCACACAGAGTAGGTGCCCCGATATTTATGAACGGCAGTGTACGACGCCTGTCAGTGACGATGAAAGCCACCCACCGACGAAATTGAAATTTAAATGGCGCCCACCGGCGGGAACATGCCTCCAGCAGCGCCTACTGAGATGATTGAAATTCAAATGGCACCTGTTTCATGGAGACCCAAAGGATGATGCGTACTGTCTGAGATTTGGGTGGAGTCCTGGGGTTCGGTGGTTTGATTGTGTTAGGTGATCATAGAGGGAACAGTTTCATTGATGTTGGAGAATAATTGACAATTGATTTAGTGTCCTGGAAGTAGGTCGGGTGGATTGAAAATATATTAGATGACACTTGCTGTGTGCAATGAATTTTAAATGGCGCTGCAGGGTTCGGTGATTGAGCAGCCGCCAGGGGACGAAGATTGCATTATATTATCGTTAAACATCAATATTAGATTGGTGTTACGAGATAGGGTCGCGTAGTTGCAATTAACCCATTTGCATCACAAAGTGTAATATTCCGTGAAAAAATGTCTGCTCTGCATCGCCAAACGCGGTATATTCCGCAAATTGATTTTTTTCAAAAATAAAAGAAAGAAATTATGAATGACTTGATAAATTACATATGATCACTTGTGTATGGTCTGGTGATGCAGGTTCATCGTCAGGTTCACAGGTATCGTTGTAAGTGAAGGTTATACAATTTACATGCGTTAGGGAAATGGGTTAGGGAGTGAATTTTGGAAAGAGTTTACTGATTACCAATTACTATAACGAACTCGACTAATCAGTCAGAAATTGTGATACAACTTCGATCATCACGGCCGATTAAGGAAACTCAAATTTAAAATGCATCCAATTAACCTGAAACCTAGCTTCGTGGAATTGCAAGTGGAACGCCACCCACAGTCAGCACTGAAATCTGAATATCCCAAGGTTCGAGACTTTAACCTCACCCACCGCCAGAACTCAAATTCCAGCGCTATAAACGCAATTACACTGGTCGTTGCTTGAATTTGCATAATGACACAAGGTAATTCGCGTTCACTGGGTTCTATTAACACAGAACAGCGCGGCACAGTGATTTCGTAACGCGAGAGAATCCGGTGGAAGTTTGTTTTTTTTTTCTCAATGGAGCTGGAAGGTGACTCACAAACGAATGGTCCAACGGTGATTTTCCACGGGCCTTTTTCTCGATCCTATCACACCGTCACGGAAACACGTAACTGGGCTGGAACTGCTTCGAAGAATTCGTGCAGGAGCAAAAGGTATTAAGGCTCCGCCAAACCAACGCGAATATCCGCTCCGCGCCGCGGATCAAATAAGACCGCAGTTTTTCATACCTGGTGGTTTATGGGCAGGGTTATCTGATCCGTGGTGGGTCCGCTCCGCGCCGCGGAATTCGCGTTGGTTTGGGGGAGCCTTTATCCCAATAGTCGACAGCTTTCGAATCCGTATTTCCTATCGATGAAAAACCTTGCGCGACGGTGTTCAAGGGTTCCTCTAGCGCGCGGTGAAGCATTTTCGAGAGAAAGTCGCCATTGTGGCTACGACTGGAATGGGAATCGGCTGACGAAAATTATTGACCTCGTTGTATGCGCGATTCGGTAAAAGCGGCGTAGTTCCATCCACTCGTAGATCATCGGTCCTGGATCTTTCCTCTGTTTGTCAGAGTGCATAATCGAATAGTTTTCTACGGCATACTGATCGTGACTGGGAACGGACGGATTTGCTCCAGTTTCGAAAGCGTTTCTATGTAGCAGGAAATCGAGGAAACGATTATCGATCGCGATCCTAGGTCCTGTCTGTGACTCACTGCGACTGCGAACGTTGAGAATGGGCACAAATGGATGTGGATACTCACTCTCCACGTTTCTTTTATTTCCATTGCTTGGGAGGACGGATGAATGAATTAATTTAAAGCTTGAATGGTCTACCTAAAAATTGGATACTGTGCCGTGAGACGTATAGACATCTTGCGCTTGCGATGTCTTCAGAATGTGAATGAAATTTATTTCGAGACAAAGGAAAAGTCTGCACGGCGAATCTTGTAATTAGCACCTCATTATCGCGTGGAAAATGCTGGGATTTGGATCTATCGCTGTTTATCAGTAAATCTTAATCACCGTCGTCATTAGTTGTTGCATATGTGCAGACAGCGATAGGGCCATTGTTAAATTTGCAGGGGAGATAAATTACGAAGTGGTTGAAGTAATTCACTTGCCGTTTAAATTGCATAATAACTTTATCGTCATATGTGTGATTAATGCAGTCGTTTAGGGCCACAGAATATTAGACTGTATACATTAAATGTATTAGAATTACTAAGTAGTTAAATATTCAGTTTATCCATCTGAGTTTGCATGATCAATCGATTTTGATAATTACATATTTCTTTAGTTTAGAAGTATTCTGTATTTTGAATTTTGTATATGCATTCTTTGCATTGGAATCATTTGGAGTTAACTGTTCACTCGACAGTAATAAAAGCAAAATACACGTGCCAAGTTAAACGGACCTAACCACTGTAATTGATACACAGCATCCATGCCTCGCACGTGTCATGAATATCATTCGCACAATCGCGTTCGGAATTAGATTCTTGTATTATTATGCTACAGCTCGGGGAAAGCCACAGGCGCAACTTTTCCTAAATAGGAACCTGCTTCGAATGGAGCGAGATCCAATGGGGATGGAATCAAGTTCAATGTAACTCCAGAGCCTGAATCGATTCTGCATCTAAATATCGTGGCAGTGGAATTCAATGATACTTGTAGGAATAGGAACAGCATGGAGGTCGAAACTGATCTCACTTTTAGTAAGAAAGTATGCTTGCAATTACTTTGGTGCACGTGTTACGTTCAATTACTTTCATTTTTGCCATTTTATGAATTCATAAATATTGGATATGTACTTTTAAAACTGATATATTTCCAGAGCAGTTAGGAGATATACCGAAAAAAAGATATTACAGTATTACAGATATTAATTTCCGTTTCTTAGAAAATAGATATTAAAAACAAATACTATGATCGTCTTTAAAACCATGGATTCCCCATAATAAAAATTGAAACCCTCTTTTCTGAAATTGATGCAGAACAGACTTTCCCGCGATACTTTCTAAAAAAAAACACCGCACAGCGTACATTAATTTTAAATACGAACGTGTAACGAAAGCATAATCGTTGCATTAACACTTCGCAATTAACGTTCAATAGCCACCTGCTGCAAAATAAAATTAAATTTCAAATAGCAATACAAATCCAAACGTATCTCTTTATAAAACAATAAAGCATTCTTAATCCTTAGTTTCTCTATTTTCAAAACAAACTCAATCTCCCTTGTTCCGAATTCATTAAAGGCCCGCGTAATTTCCATTTCTATTTCTCAAAAATATACATTTAAATCACCTTCGAAGTAGGCTTGAAGCTTGTTGAATTCGGACGTTGATGAACTAATAAAGAATGCCGCGAATGCTGGCCGTGACACGCTCGATCTCCCGATCCTGCGCGGCGAGTGGTCCGAAGCGTTCGCGCGAGTACGCCACCAGAGGCGCTGCAGATCGCGCTCGACGGTCGCCCGAGCAGATAGTCGTGAGTCCGTCTGCCGTGCGGGCGATCGTGTGACGCCGCTGCTCGTTTCGCGTCTGGTCGCGGCGCGCGCGTGTTCCCAGTCGAAAAAGTGTGTGCTCGTCCTTGGATAAAGAAACGCGGGACGCTGGCTGGCTGGTCCGAACGATTCGCGTGCATTCCACGGGCCCGGTGACGGTTCCACGGGGACCACGAGTCGACCCGATCTCCGCGCCGTCGTCACTCAGACCCTTTTACTTTTCTTCGTGCCAGCGGACCGCTTCGAGTCCCTTCCATCGAGCGGTGGTATATACATACGTCGCGGTTCGACGTGGCCGCGACGAAAACTGGCGTCTCAGAGCTGGAGGGTCCCTCGTTCCCGTATTCGTGTAGCCAGCAGCGGAGAGTGGCTTCGTACGTTCATACGTTCGTGTGTGTTAATGGTATTCCTCGCATTCCTCGCGCCTTTTTTCTCCGTCCTCGGCTACTCCGATTGTGTGAACGCTCCTGTGGGGTGGTTGCCGTGGCCCGCGATCTCGAGGGGAAATCGTGGCGAGTGATAGAAACGGGGACGAGCGAGCCTGTGGTTAACAGGTGTGCACGTACACGTTGTGCACGCTGCGATCGTCGTCCGAGTTGTGGGTCGAGCCTGCAGCAATCTGCTGGTGTATTCCGCGGAAACCGAACGCTCCGCAGAGGTCATCGGCGACGATAGCCGAGCGAAAACATGGGACGATAGGGAAAAAAACGGGCACGGTTCAACGCTGCTCGCTGTACACACATACCTAGAACACGTTACCGCGCGTACCAAGGAGGTCGTGTGTATTTGTTTTCTTGATACACGTGCTCCTGGGAGCCCGTTCGTCGCCATCTATATTTAGAGGAATCGGCTGGGCAAGAAATTCGGCGCGCTGTCGACCCTTCGAAATCCCCTGCCCCCCTCTTTCTCGCGGAGGGAAGGGACTCTGACGTCAATTCAAGGAAACTTGGATCGTGGGACACAGGAAGAAGCGTATGGTGCGTTTCAACGAACTTCTCCCGCGTAAAAAGTCGAGCAGAGTTGAAACGTCAATGGAAGGCGTATTGACAATTGTGTCGCACGTGTTTTGAAGCTTCCACGGAGGTGGCAAGCTTCCGTTCAAGGAACACAGAGTGCGATAGAACTGAAGAAGGACAGAAGCTGTATTCAAAGGAATATACAGCGCATTTTGAGCAGCTCTCCGCGAGAAGGCAGTGGCGGAAATGAAGCTCCATCGAACGATCGGCACCGGACGACTAAACCGTGACATGTGAGCGAGTGGCGGCCAGAGACATGTTGAACACAGAGACCCTCGAGGAGTCCCCGAAGCGGAGGTCGACGTTCTACGTATCGTTGGACGGCGAGGCTCGTCAGACCTCGAAGATCCCGAAGACGATCGGCTCGGAGCCGGACAAGTTCGCCAGCAACACGTTCCCCATCAGCACGTCGAAGACGGTCCCCAACGTGATACTGACGCGCACGCTGAGCAACAATGAGTCCCTGTCGAAGAGGGGGGACGAGTCGCTGCCGGAGTCGCGGGGCAAGGTTCAGTCCCTGACGAAGATCTTCGAGACACCGAAGGGCGATCAAGTGGCGAACGGGCCCGAGCAGAGGAAGAAGGTCGAGAGGACCAGGTCGTTCAAGACTATCGAGAGATTCCAGAGCCGGTTCACCGGCAGGAAGGACGCCGTCAGGAAGGATAGCCGACTGAACAACACCATCGCGTGCTTCGAGGTGGAGAGCGAGGAGTCCAAGAGGAAAGCCGAGGCGGAGAAGCGTCCCGGCGCGTCGAAGGTGCACGAGGCCAAGTCGAATGGAGCCGCGAGGATCGGGCCCGGCGAGACGAAGGGCAAGCAGAATGGGAGCACCACGTTCACCAACCTGCTGATACGCAGAACGCACAGCACCAAGCTGGCGAGGAGCACCAGCACCCTGGTGAAGGTGGCCGGCAGGCACGCGTCGGTCGACAGCCCCTGCGGCGCCGCGACGCCCGCCAGGGGCGAGAATCATCGCCCCGGGAACGACAAGTGTAAGAACGAGCCGCACGAGGATTCTGCCGCGGACCACGACGAGGGCACCGAGTCGTCTGTGTTCGAGGACGCTGACGCTGACGCTGGGATACATTCAGGTACTTGTGGCAAGTTTATTTGTCGCGGGAGGCTGGGCGCTGATTGAATAATGGCGATTTAATTATTTCTGCGGTCATTGATCGATCGGAGATATATTTGTGCTTGTATTATGGTGTTGTGCAGCTGCTGCGCGTTTCGGAGCAGACTTCTGCTCGTTGAAAATGTTTTTCAAATGTCGGAGCTATTTATTGCGATTGAAATAGAATTTTGTAGGATACAGTTTTATGGGTGATAGAAGGGGAGTAAGTTCGAGTTTCTGTACCTTTGACAATATGTAGATGGAAATTGGTATATGTATTTAGATAAATCTAAGATCTAGGATCTTTTGTGATAGATAAGAGTTGGTAGCTTTAAAGTTTTAAGAAATTCTAGCTCGATCGAATTTAATTTTCTTCTCTTTCTATATGTTACCAATGTTTTTGGGGATAGTCCTATGGAGGAATTAGAGAAATATAACAATTCATACACAGTCCTTCGACCTTTGCATAAGAGACTGGAGACAAAATCTTTAAATTTTTCTAATTTCACTGTACAACTATCAGCACTCCAATCAATATACCAGAGTAATGGAATAATATTGCAATTGAACTTAACTGCGGAGAAGCACATCGCGGAACATAATTGAAGAAGTAATTATCAGTAACCCTATTAAGTACCTCTAATAACATTTCATAGGAGATCGTATATCGTTCAGAAACTCCAAATGCGTTTTAATGCGAAGAAAACTCGATATACTCAACTGCCTGTTAGCCTAAGAGCTTTAGACTAATAGGTCGTTACATTTGTTCACGATTTACATTCCCTCATTGGAACAGGTTCCCAAGATGCGCGCTAACTCCCACTGCCGAAGGAGGCAAAGCTCTAGAACTGGTTGCAGTCGTTCGATAACTTCGATCTGCAGCAAGAATTCGAGTTATCGGGAGACCTCATTTTTCCACTATTTTTTATCGCGGATTTTGGAAAAATCACGCGGGAAGTCTAGGAGCTAATTGAAATCGATCGAGTGATCGTTAAGAAGGGCCCTTTCGTATTCGTCGGTCGAGCGTGTAACGAGTCTGAAGGCATGTCGGTTCTCTCTCAGTCCAAGAATTTAGCATAGACTTTTCTAAGAGGAAGAGAAGGAGTTCCCATGTCTTGACAAATTTGAGCATTAGAGATAGTAGCTGGGATCTTTAGCGTACTCACGATTCAACGAAGTGCATTAGTTGTCCTGTTTACAAATATTTCCGGCACCACGTTTTATTAATACACGACGCTTCTGTTTCTACGCCGTTCGCCGTGATAACTCGTTCCGATAAGCCTGTGAATCACGTTATCACGACGAATTCTGTATTTAGATAGAGTGTTTAATCATTGAATAAATACGCCAATTTTGGATATAGTATACCCAAACAGACGGCTCTTAAACCTGCCAGTTCAATTCACGCGAACCTTGAAGGATCTCCGAACATCAGCGTCTTCGTAGGTTCTAAATTCCCATCAAATTCAAGGTAGGCTACAAATCCCATAAGTGCACTCGTGAATCTCAATATCGCAGGAAATTTTGCAAGTTGCGCAACGAGATTGCCGAGACCCAGATTTCGCGAGAATATCAAAGCCCTCGGCAAAGTTCAGCTTCGGGAGGTACGCAAAAATTTACACGGCATATTGAGTTGGAATGCACGAAAGCGCGCTGGCAGATGGAGAATTTCTGTGGCCCTGTGTTTTATGAAATTCCTGACTGCCACGGTTCGGAAAGCACCGTGGAAATAAGAGAAATGAAACTCGTCACCGGGTGCCAAAGGGGTGCAGCGGCGAGCGAGGGTGCTCTCATAAATCGAGTTGAGGAAGCGATCGAAATTCGTGACTCCGCCGACGAATTCGACGGTCCCGTTAGCTGGACAGAAATTGCACGGCGAATGAACGCGAGCTTTTTATTTCTTGTTTGGCCGCTGAGGGCCACCTTAATTAAGGACGAGCGATTACGGACGCTGGGCGAAGACCCTATCACCTGTTCCCTCGAAGAAAATCGTGTTATTCCTTCCACGTAGTGGCGACTCACGCTTCACCTTCTCAGTTTGGTCGTGGAGTGTACGAAAGCCTTTCGTACTTGAAATTTGGGACCAGTCTAATATTAAACAAACAGTTCTTTAGGCTTTGGAGAATATTTGAAGGTTTATTGAGTAGCGTGCAGTTCAGTGTGCTTAACGAATTGGGGTAGTTGGAAGTTTTAGAAATTTCAAATCCTGATAACTCTAGAGATTTAAAATCTTGATAGCTCTAGAAATTTTAAATCTCGATAGCACTAGAAATTTCAAATATTAATAGCTGTAGAAATTTCAAACCTTGATAACTCTAGAAATTTAAAATCTTGATAGCTCTACAAATTTTAAATCTCGATCTCTCTAGAAATTTCAAATATTGATAGCTGTAGAAATTTCAAACCTTGATAACTCTAGAAATTTAAAATCTTGATAGCTCTAGAAATTTTAAATCTCGATAGCTCTAGAAATTTCAAATATTGATAGCTGTAGAAATTTCAAACCTTGATAACTCTAGAAATTTAAAATCTTGATAGCTCTACAAATTTTAAATCTCGATCTCTCTAGAAATTTCAAATATTGATAGCTGTAGAAATTTCAAACCTTGATAACTCTAGAAATTTAAAATCTTGATAGCCCTAAAAATTTTAAATCTCGATTTCTCTAGAAATTTCAAATATTGATAGCTGTAGAAATTTCAAATGTCGTTAGCTCTAGAAATTTCAAACCTTGATAGCTCTAAAAATTACAAATCTTAATAACTCCAGAAATTTATAATATCTACTCGTTGATTTCAATTAATGATATTTTATACTGCGACACCGCAACGCTATGGAATTGGATCAAATGTTCGAAGCTTCGATATGGGTTAGACTCATCCTTCGATCTTTAAATTATTATATAATCTTGATACCATGAAATTCCTATATGATCCTCAAAATAAAACTGCCAGCATCAAAACGACGACGGTTTTCGCTCGAGCGGCTACGAACAAAGAGCGAACTTATTCTCAAGCTAAAGTCACACCTAACCGAGACTCCACTCGTGAGCGTTGCACTTAATCGAGTTTCACGCAGGATTAAGTTAATTGATCGCCATGTCGCTTTTAATACTTGCCCGCCTCGCTAAATATTTATAAACCGCTTGACGCAACGGGATACGGGTGACAAGGTTAACGAAGGTGTTAGGGGAATGTCTTTAATTAGAGGACGTTTGGTTCTCCGTCGGTGCAAAGCTCCCCGGATCGAGTTTTCTCTGTTTCGAGGGGCTGGTGTTTATCGAATACCTGCGCGAAGAATACGGAGAGACTACTTATGCAGCAGCTTGCTCCAAACACCTGCCTTCTGGGCCAGATCGAGAAGAAAAAGGCTGTGGGCATAATTGTAGTTCCCACTGCTTTCGCGTGTGACCTTCTAGGGTGAACCCTTTGCTCGTTTTTTACTGGAATTATTATGGAAGGGTGAACTCGACTCGAATGGAATATCATCGTTTATTGAAATGGCCGTGGTGCAGGGGAACGTTTTCGGGGGATAGGTGGTGTTCAGCCTTTGTTCTTAAAAATATTTAATCGATTATATTTCATTCTTCGATCCTGCTATTTCGAGCCACTTTGAATATGAGTCGAATCTGAGAATCGTTTAAAATGTTGTTTTTTATTGAAAGTGTTGACTCTGAAAATTTTAATGAGCCTTCGGAGTCTTCATGGGATTTTGATGCAAAAATGTTTTATAGAAGATTCGTGAAACTTTGCAGGATCTATTTAAGACTTTCAAATTGAATTTTATTCACTTCGTGGAGTATTAATCTTTAAATTTTTTTCTCTCTTACATTCTAATATTTATTTTCGTTTATTGCAGGTAAGAAACTCTTTCAATTAACACTCTACCCCGTCCCTGGAAAGTAACCAAAAATTGATACTGCAAAAGCACAAGATTCACCCCATGAGTGAGTAATTTTAAACAAAATTACTGTTTAGTACATCTAGTCTGAAGACTTTCATTTTTTATGGCACTATGAACCTTTCTAAAGAATATTTATGTACCAGATAAGGGACAGTAATGGGCGTAAATTATCTTTTCAAGAAAGCTAAAGAAACACTTCTTATTCAATACCAATTTTTTTTAATAAAGGAATTTTATGAGGCGTAATAACTAAACCCGTTTTTATCTCAATTGCAACAAACAGAAATCTTCATCACTATAAATTAAAAAAAGATGCCTCGATAGGTATTTAGTGTTCCATTTCTCTTAACTCTCTTTTACAAACAATAACTACACAAACGACTTACAAGAATCAAAAGCCAATGTCCAGAACAAAATGTCATTAAACCTTCGAAAAACGTCTGACATTTGCGCATTACTAAAACCCCTATCGTCCGAAACGATCATACCGAGAAAAACAGTCTAACCGACATAGCAGACCAAGTAACCCGTCACGAGCCACAAGGAATTCGATCGATCACGCTTAATTCTCCCTCAAAAGCCGACGATCCCCGAGCAAAAAAGTCGGGCCATCGAACAAAAGAGCCTTAGACAACGTCGTCCACTGAAATATTCATACGAGCTTACGTCCTCTTTGCTTCCGTGAACAGAACGCTCGCGCACGGTCGAGTCATTACGGAACAGAAATGACGTGGAACCGTGCTGGTTCCTCGTGATCCGCGATCATTGTTCGCCCACCATTTGTAAAGAACCCAAGGGAAAAAAAAAGAACTGACACGAGAAAATAGCAGGGGAAACGGGGGAAAAAGGGGGAAAAAATCGGAGCAAAAAGGGGACAGCGATTTTTATTCTCCGGTATCGCGATGGAGCTGCGTACGTGATGATGCTATCGCGATTTTTCATAGTGGAAGGGGAGCAGGGGGGGGCAGGTTGGGGTACGCGAAGCATCGTGGTCGACCCATTAAACGCTCGTTTGCGGTCGGATCGGTCCCGTTTTTGGGGTGGTCGCTCCGTTTTTCACGGAAATGTGGAAAGGAAAGCGTGAAAAATGGAATTCGCGCGACGAGGGGGGAACAGGGAATCGAGACAGATAAAACGACTCTATTACGATCGAGCGTAACTTATCTGCGATACTGGCGCAATATGGCCCAGAAAGCAATATCGAGCGATATCGAGGGCTGACCTTATGTCGCTTTTTAGGGAAAATCGGACGCGACTATCATCTAGGCCGCTTTGAGCGCTCGAGTTAACGTGCTCGAATAACGTACGAAAAGTGGGGACCGAGCCTGTATTGTACTTTTGACTCGAGTGGTTAATGTAGGGGGTGTTGTTTATAGATATTGAAATTTAGTAGGCTCCTTTCGTTAGTTCATCTTCTTAGGCTGACGAGTTGTCTAGGATTCTGGAAACTGGTGTTCTTGTTGGGTTACTTATCTTAGAACTGTTTAGGTTGAGTAGAGATATTGTGTTTGTAGAACTGTCACGTTTCTTCACGGTTGTTTTCGCTAGTTCTGTCTTATTTGAATTATTTAAGTAAATTAATATGTGGTGGGGTGAAATAGAACAGAAATCTTTAGTTTTCAGTGTTTTCCTTGTGTACTCTTTTCACAGTTGTTTATAGATATTGAAATTTAGTAGGTTCCTTTCGTTAGTTCATCTTCTTAGGCTGACGAGTTGTCTAGGATTCTGGAAACTGGTGTTCTTGTTGGGTTACTTATCTTAGAACTGTTTAGGTTGAGTAGAGATATTGTGTTTGTAGAACTGTCACGTTTCTTCACGGTTGTTTTCGCTAGTTCTGTCTTATTTGAATTATTTAAGTAAATTAATACGTGGTGGGGTGAAATAGAACAGAAAGCTTCAGTTTTCAGTGTTTTCCTTGTGTACTCATTTCACAGTTGTTTATAGATATTGAAATTTAGTAGGTTCCTTTCGTTAGTTCATCTTCTTAGGCTGACGAGTTGTCTAGGATTCTGGAAACTGGTATTCTTGTTGGGTTACTTATCTTAGAACTGTTTAGGTTGACTAGAGATATTGTGTTTGTAGAACTGTCACGTTTCTTCGCGGTTGTTTTCTGTCTTATTTTAATTATTTAAGTAAATTAATATGTGGTGGGGTGAAATAGAACAGAAAGCATCAGTTTTCAGTGTTTTCCTTGTGTACTCTTTTCACTTGCTATTGGTGTCCTGAAAATTAACTTTCACTTCATCGCTACAAATTTCACGAAATTCTGTACAGTCATCAGAGTGGGCACTCGAGTAGTTTAAATAATCATCTGCGTACTTTTCTAAGGTTCACTAAATTGAATTAATTTTCAGCGTAAATCCTGAAGACAACTTTGCTTTTGTTTACCAGGTATAGAAAAAGAACCCTTGATGTACCGAAACTTAGAATATTTTGAAAATAACAGACTACTCTTGGGAAACATTGATTCTTACAGTTGGTGTGCACTTCCGTAGAAGCACGGTTGATAAAAATCGAAATGATAACACACTCCTCGCTGCGATAATATTGCTAGCGGTAATAACGGGAAACAGCATCAGAATCTCGTTCCTTTGCCAGTGTGTAATTGTGTTCTAATTGTGAACGTTCAACGCCGAGCGGATGAAACGTGCGCCGAGAGTGAAACAAATTTCAGGCTGCGCGGTTGTTGAATGTAGGTCTCGTTATGAAATGATTTCGACACGGCCGCGGCTGTTACTTAATTGTGGCGGATCGTGCTTAACAATCGATATTACGTCGTGATATTTGAGAATACAATGGCAATGCAACGGACTTTGGACGATATTCTTTTCAGAAGTTGAACTTGATTGTGTAGCTACTGATATTCATTAGAAAATACGATGTGATATTTAAACAGTAGCTACTTAGTGTTTTATAATCATCTGGAACGTCGATCCCTTTGTAGGAGAAATATTTTCTTCGTCTGAAAATTTGGAGGAAGTAGGAAATTGTTATTTGAAGCGAAGATGTAGCTCTTTTAGCGTTGCCTCCTTTTCTTCGTTTCTTTGGGTGGAATTTTTAATGTTCCAGGGAAATTTTGAAATTAAAATTTCACTGTCACGACAACTAAAAGTTTTTCTGTACTTCCACACATTAAATCAAGGCACACGTATATCATTTACAGTTGCGTTAATCTCGCGGTTCAGAATTCATACTTATGCGCCACAATTTCTTCACAAACTGTATAGTGTATACACTCCAACCTACGATATTTGATTCCTCTTATTTAATTTACTATATATTTAGTTTATTTGTTCCCTCAATTTAGAGCATACTCCTTTACACATAATACTTCCAAGTAAAGCCACCTGTTACAAGTATTCAGCGCACCTTAAAATAATACAAGTCCAGCGCATGCAGTAGCAAGCACACAAGGCACTAATTTAAAGAATACTCAAAATTGCATTTACCTATAGACGCCGGCCACAGTAGAACACACGATCCTTAAAATCAAGCAAACATAATGTATTATATAGGTAATACAGAACTCGTAAAGGCTGTCATGGGCGTATGATTGCACGTGTTTCTTCAAAGGAGACTTAAACACAGGTCTCCGCTTGGACCATAAATAACACCGGGGTGTTTCATAGGCTTCCAACCCGAATGCTTCCTTTCCTGTTAATAAGGAAACGGCCGATCGCCGCGGATCGAGCAAAACGATTTCTCGAAACGAGCCCGCCAGATCTAAAAAGCCAGGATTTCCAGTTAACGGTAGTCCCGTGATGGAATTTGTTTATCATTTCCATCAAGATTCTGCGAGCTTCTGCGTCGGGGCACGCGTACCTCTCTGTTGTGGTCCTGAGGATAGAGGGAATCGAATCCTCCGGCAGGAAATCGCGTCCTTCCGCGAACGGTCGAACGTGAGAATACGCCGGAAATTCATTCCCAGCGGATTTCACGGCGGGCTTCGATTCTATGCGGAAAGAGAAGGAAAGACCGATTCGCGTCGCGACTCGATTCGCTTTCTCACGATCCGTTTCCGAGCCGCGAATTTCGATGTCAGCTGGTGATTAGGCATTGAACGAAACGGGAGCTGGGTGGAGATGAAATGTACAGGTGCCATTGTTAACACATTCGCAATTGTACTGGATAGGTACCTACCCATGCAGCATGAATTCGGTGTCGTTCCTTTGTGTGAGTGAATGTACAGTGAGTTTTTATAAAAGTTTTTAGTGTAACTAACAATAAGAGTTCAATATAAAGATTTGATTTTAATTTTAATACAAATAGTTTGAGGATGAAATAAAGAAAAAGGAAGCAGGTCCTCGATCGTCGTCTTTATTCGCACAAATTAATACGGGGATGAATATCTGCTTTCTGTAATAAACAAAGGATGTAGTGGTGCATCATTGACCACCGGTTTATATTGGTGAAAGTATGTGCCTACTTACAAGGGAAGATCCCGAACCCAAAAATTCAAAAAATTCTGAAACTTTGTGAATATGTAGGGGATTTCCTCCTGATTATAACGCAATTTTTATTTGCTGCTCAAATTCACTCGAAGGGGGTGAAATTAACCCCTGAAAATTCGGTTATCTTCCGATTTTGTGTTATAACTCGCAAACTGTAAGAGATAGAAAACAAGTTTCAAGACAAAAGTTTCTTGTTTTAATTAGATCTACCATTTATTAAACAAAATTATTTTGCAGTTCACGAGTTATAACGCAAAATCGGAAAATATTCGGATTTTCAGGGGTCAAATATATCCCTTTAGAGCGAATTTAGGCAGCAAAAAAAAAATTGGGCTGTAATCAGGAGGAAATTTCCAACATATTCGCAAAGTTTCAGAATTTTTTGAATTTCCGGGTTCGAGATCTTCCTTTGTTAGTATTACATAATATTTTCTCGACGCGCAGAATTGTTTGCACTGCAAAGGCGCAACTGCGTTCGAACAAGCGGCCCGCTGCAATTACGAAGTGAACGGATTTCTTTCGTTTGCCCCGGGGGGCACGTTTTGCGTGAGAACAGGCAGTAATAACATTTATCAGACAGTGCATTTAAAACAGTTCCAAACGGGGACCGCTTATTTCCCATTTTCCGTCGTTTTTCCTGGCTTTCACCTCGTGTAAAATGCGTTTCACCGTTGCCGACGATCGTTATCATTCATGCGGTTTGCTTTGGCTGTTTCTCGCGGACAAACTTCTACTCGGTCGATGCGAGAGTTCTTTTTATTTCTCCTTTTGTTACTCGCCTATAAAAAGGCGGGACTATCGCAGTAGGTTGAATCTGGAAATAGTAGGTCGTATTATCAAGGGAAATCGCAAGCTTTAAATGTTTTTTTCTCTCGATAACTATAGCGGCGTGTTCCACTTACAGCCATACTGTTTTCCTTGAAAGCATTTAACGCGAGGTGATCTTCATTCTTTTATGCACATCAAGCTCCAATTTTCTTAGAGTATTGTTTCATTGAATCTTTGAAAATTATTTATATAAATCGTATCACGTTTAAATGTACTTTGGCACTCGTGCGACGAATATCGAGAATGGAATATAATTATTTGTGAATAGTGGTGAAGAATTAGGTATTATTACCGTATAGCTTTATAGCTGCAGTGGTAATTCAAGTGGCTGCATCGCACCGAATGCGAAAGGGGCATAAATATCAAGGGAAACATAAAATGGGGTGGAGCACTGTATTATGCATTCAAGATTAACGGAAGGCGCAAGCCGTTCGTGTAACATTTTAGAAGAGTGACGTATTTCACATTTGATACGATCGGTAGGATGGAAAACCGAAAAGCCACTGCACAAAGGCCTTTGAATCGATTTGGGACACAAGGCGTGGCCTCGTAAAAGAAGGTGTCAGAATGTCACAAATTTATCGTGGACGACCCACAAGTTTTAAGCGTTACTTCAAAAACTACACGCGTGTGTAGATAATGTTTAAGGAAATAGTTGATAGGAAATTAAAAACATTCACGAACGCTTAGCGCCAGATCTCTCGTTTGAAACTAAAAAACAGCACAAAGTGTGTTTAACTGGAATTCTTTGTGCACGTTAGTTGGCATCGAGCTTGGCAAAAGAATTCTACGTAGACACGCGTTGTTTAAGTAGTCCAACGAGCGTGTGGCAAAAATGTGTCGCGATAAATAACTATCGTCGGCCCACTCCGTTTCCCAGAGCGAGCCATTTGTTTGCGTAAACAATGCAGCAGTTCGTTAACCTTTTAGCTCGTTTATCATCTATCGAATGGGAATAAAAGGGCAAGAAAATAAGAAATTTTTACTAAACTAACTAATGAAAGTAGTTAATTAATTCCGGACGGTTTTTTTTTACGTAGTACAGTAATGGAAAAAATCATGCACGTTGAATTCTCCACAGGAACGAAGGGACATTATTTCACCCCTCAGCATGAAAACTTGCACCACTATTTTTCCGCACCCCTGCGCAACTTTCGCGGCCATTAAAGTTCTATATTTACAAAATTCCCCTTCACGTGCCCCAAGCAGAATCGTAACCGCCGCAGGATCCCTGAAAAATCAAACAGTATCCAAATTTACCTCCGCACACATCGCAACCAATGAAATCGGCACCCTTCACCCGTCACGTCCCAAACTTAATCTGAGATTCCCGTCACACGTCGACCCAGTTCTCCCAAATTCCGCGTGCAATTATCGCGCTCCGTTGCACCCAGCGCTCCCCCACTTTCCCCAGAACAAAACCTGCCCCTCGTTACCGATGCCCGTCGCGTTCTCCTCCCCGAGGGAAGAAAAATGCCGCGCGCCCGTGTTCGAACGCGGTCGACCGGTTCCCTCACGAAGACGAATCGACTTTCCAGCGGAGGGTCGGCGCGTCCTAAGTACACAAGCCTCCCGAAACCAGCCCGAATTTACGCGTCTCTCCGCGTTATTGTCGCCGAACGAGTCGTGCATGAACGCTGGGGAAGAACTATACTCTTGAATGGCTAGGCAGTATTCTCGGCGAGCAGCCAGCACGGTCGGGTCTGAATTTTTCTTTGGCGGTCCCGCGTGCGTCGCTTGGGGTCCGTTCGGCGTGCACGTTGGAGACTTGAACGGGGGGCATGCGCGAAGGCGAGACTCGAGGTGCATCGCGTTAAATATGTTTCTTTGAAATTCAATGAGACGTTTGAGGATTTTCGAGTGTGTATACTAATGTAGGCTTGAAAGTAAAATCGGCTTTGGAAACTATCCATAAGTCCTGTTGAGGGGTCTTCCTCAAATTATTTGGGGAAAGTAATTTTTGTTTGGATAAATTTAATAAATTAGTGTCACGAATAATTCTCTGATGGACAGGCAAACCAGTACGAGTCGAATTTTAACTCAACCTTAAATAGTTCCTTTATTGTTCTTTTTCGTGAATCGAAGTTAAAAATAAATGTTTCTTTTAACATATGTGTTAGCAACTTTCACCTCCAAAATTTAACCCCTGATAATACTTTAAATATTCTATACACGACGACACTTTTGTGTCTAGATCAAGTGCCTTTTGTGTCTAGCTAGACCTAGTTGCAGTGTCTTCAGCTCTAGCTGCAACTCCCGCAACGATAGGTCAAATTCAGTGTCGCGAACTGCTTTAGGCAGCTTCCAATCTTCCGGAAAATTTTTTGAGTGTCGTATACACTTGATCTAGACACAAAAGTGTCGTCGTGTAGATGTACCTTAAGTGTCTTCCTGCAACACTAATAATGCTGAGCTATACTCGTTTCCCCGTCCACCAGAGAATTGGTCACTTAGCTTTTCCTCCGCCAGACAGATTCGCAGTTTCATGAGCTCTAGCATTGCTCTGTATTTTCTAGAAAATCAGATCGTTTCTAGGTACAGGTATCTTTTTCCAACTTCTATCCATAAATCCACCTAAAATCTCCATAAAGATTCGAGCAATTTTTCCAAAGTGATACTGATATCTGATTAATCGTTCATCTTCCCGGCGAATCGTCGTCGCCACTATCCATCAGGCTACGTGCGTACAGCCACGATTCTATTCCACTTCCTATACGACACGCAGCGGCGTCGAAACCGGTCCCCGGTCTCTTCCGATTTCCGCGGGCGATCGATCTGAAACCGCAGGCGAGGTCAGTTTCGATTACGCCCACGCGGAGAGCGCCGCGAGACTTCCTCGATTTTATCGAGTTCAATGGGGCTGCCGGAAGTGACATCAGCGGTGCGGCGGTCGGAAAAGTGACGGTTGCACGTGGCCTCCTGCAGTCAGAAATCATTAGGCCCGAGGACAGGATGAATTGGGACGGCAATTTGCCGCGAGGCTAGTGGAATTGAGCGTTAACTCGCACGCGGGGCTTGCGCGACTCCGCCAAGAATTACATATCCACCTAATTGCGAGGCAGATCGTGCTGGGAGGAAGGACATTGTTCGGGGATCTGCGAGTAGGACTTCTGGTCACGTCGACGTTGATGAAACGCTGGGCGGTTTAAACGGGGGGCGTTCCGATAGGTGGCTATAACTTGAAGGAGTGAACTTAAGTTTGAGTGGCTGAGCAAATATATCGGTATCATTTTGAGAGTTAGTTTGGCGTGGAAGGGTAATGAAAGGAGTTCATGCGAAGTAGGGGTTCTGTGTAAATTTATAATAATTTCCATTTGTTGAAGATTATGGACATGAAAGGGATCTTCATTTAGTATTCTTGAAGTAATTGTATAATACAATTGGTGTTTTTCATGGAATGCAAGACTGAGGGCATTTTGATATAAATGTATTTCTCGAATAACTTTACTTTTGTTGCTCGGTATTGGTACCTTGCATATAATCACAGTTTTAATAACTCCTTCTATTTTTCTTGGACTAGTGCTAGCTTCGCATAGCAAATATATGCGAGATACTACATAGTTGTGAAAATAGGCGTGGGAATATTTAAGTTCCCCATGTAAAATCCCTGTAATAGTAAGAATATGACTGCAAAAGATATCTGATAGTGGATCAAAACTCAGTTCCCTAGAGGCTAAGTTTCAGCTGGGTTGGAACTTTGATTGTTACTTCGTAACAGATCACAAGTAAAATAGGTCTCTCATAAAATTTACCATAATCATGGTGTAATGTAAAGAACTTGCTAGGTCTCAAGGAACAAATAATTCAATGCGCAAATATTCCTTTTCGTTTTCCTTTTTTTAAAATTTCAATCTCACAAAGAAAGAAGAAGACGAGAAGATATATCTATATATATATATATATATATAAATTTTATGAGAGACCTATTTTACTTGTGATCTGTTACGAAGTAACAATCAAAGTTCCAACCCAGCTGAAACTTAGCCTCTAGGGAACTGAATTTTGATCCACTATCAGATATCTATATATATATATATATATATATATATATATATATATACCACGGAAATCTTCTAGACTGTTATCTAATTTTCATAAATTTTTCTACAAAAAGGCAATATCCTACATAAAGTAATCGTACACTTTACATACTCTGTACGTACTATGGAATCGTTTAGATCGTATCCTATACCAATAGACAGCTGGAAAATTCGAAGTGGCGGCACGTCAATCACATTAAGCCCGTAAAAAGGGAGACTTGTTTATATATTACTCTACGATAAAGCGTAACCTTAAAGAGAATGAGAGTGTCGTAAGCTGCATTCAGACGAAAGCGCGCGTTACGCTGGCAGAGTGCAACGAACCCGCGATTAATTATTCGCGACGATTACCCCGACGCTCGGTCTGCCGCGTAACACGATAACGTAATAACGCAATTAATCTCGCTATTATGATTGATCGGCACGTCATACTTTCTACTCGCGCGACGATTACGTTCCGCGAGACACGTCGGGGCTTTTGTTCCTAAAACGAGACGCGTCACAGACCGATAGAACGCCACTTGTTAATCGTTCAATCGCCACCTTTGCGATGAATAGAAAGTTGTTTCGTTGAATGGAAATGGTCGGTTGATTCGCTGAATTTATGATTAGACCAAAACGTGTCTGCTATCTCTTCATATTCCTTTTTGCACTTCAGGAAAAGCCATGTAGTCATGTCTGTTGATTTCTTTTTTGCTAACGAGGTACGCTGTTGCATTTCTGAGTGTATTTCTTGCGCGGTATCTGCTGTGCTGGTCTTTTAAATATGTAATTTTTGTTGGAGTTACTTGAGAAAATACATACGTGACAAAATAGAGCAATGAAAACTGATTTCCCATTATTTATTACGATGATGTAAAAGTGTTTAATGAATATATAGCAACCAGGCGATTATTCCGTCAAATTAACATAAATACGCCAGACAAAGAATAATGAATTATTCTCCCCAATTTGGACACAGTGAATTCTATTACCAGGTTGCGTAATCTCGTAAATTATTATAGACGCGAACTAAATTTCTTACATTAATTATTAACAACACAGCTTCTCGGTGAAATCAATCTCACGCATATAAAGGACTCTCCAATTTATAAATACATAAATGAATAACCACGAAACCAGTATCCCAAAACGTTACCTCGTATCGTACAACAATTAGAATCAAGTAATCTGCCTGACGCTGTCCATTAACGATCAATCAGATGTCGCGTTAATTTCGAAGGCGCGGTTTCGCGCGACGATCGTGCTTGCCTCGGTAAATTGGAAACCGCAGAAGCTAGTTTGGCGCGTTTCCGCGACCCACGGGACCCAGCCGAATGCGCGCGTCAGTTTCCTGTATAAAGTTAATGTCCTTACTCGTTGATTACGTTTGCAAGTTAATTACTTTGGCGCGCCTTGATCGATCGCAACGCGCCGTTATTATCCACCGACGGCCGAGATACGTTTAATTGATTCCACTTAATTAGGCGCCGCTATTTTCTCCTAGACGTCGTGCAACACGCTTCTACAATCGAAATCGGGGGATCCGTTTTGCGAAACGATCGAATAAATTAAAGACCCACGCCGGCCATTGGTCAGTTTTCTTTTGTTCTTGCGGAGTTTCCTTGCGACAGTTCTATTTGTGCATAGATGGCTCTTGAAATCTGATTTTGGAGCATGGCTCGACGAGAGGAAATATTTCTGTTTCAATTCGTTGGATTTTGATTGATTTTCAATTTGGAGAAGCATCTTCGTGTTTGATTTTTTATCGAAGAGAAAGGATATTAATAGGGGCAGAAAATTGGGAGACACCCCCAAAGAAGGGGCTTTGTAAAAAGAAAAGAGAACTGGATTTTATTCTTTAAAGAAATTTTTATATTCACCTAATGAATTTTATTGAATTTGCATTAAATTAATTTTTCTTAAAAATATTTTTATCCGTTCAACTCGACTCCATCCAAGATTAAATCCCAAGTGCGCCGCTGGTAGTGGTAGTCATCTAAGTAGTGTTACAGAAAATGCTGTAGGTATGCTTAGATTAATCTGTGTTTTATAATTAAAAATTAAGAATAGGGAGGCATGGTAAACGGAATGCGTATAAAAAAAAATAGCATCAGAAGCTAAATAAATCTACGAGCACTATTCTAACTACAATCGCCACTCTCCCTTCCGCATCGCGTACCTGTTTCTCCCAAAGAATTTTTTATTTCACCCAACGACTGGTGACCTCGCCTCCCATTACCCAGAGCCGAACCGGTGACAGGAAGGGTTGAGGATTAATTTGCGCGGGGGGCGTCTGTGCCGATGCAGATTCGATAAATTAGAGGGATTCGGTGCATAGGAGATTTAACTCTGAAAGCACCAGGTCGATGGCCCGTAACTTTTTCCCTTTTTTCCCTCATTACTCCCGTCGATAAGGATCAGCCCTTATTGTCGTCGGAAGGATCCTCTGCCAGGTTACGTCCACGCAGATCCTTCATCGAAGCCTACATACCAGCAGCAATATTTAAATCTGCTTTGGTAACAATGAGCGGCACAATGGGCCCCCTTAATCCGCAAAAATGTGCCCTTTGTACACGGTGCTGGGGGCCCACCCTGCTTTCCCGTGATCCCTTTAAAAGCTAGTTTATGGTACGTATCGGCTATCCTGACACCCCTCGAGAGGATCCTGCGGCTGACATGGAAGTTGCCCTTTTCCCTGGGCTTTTGTCAGTCGCTTGTTTACGTACGCGCAAGCACTATCGACGACCCATCCTATCACGTAGCTCCATTTTACTCGTCGCATTCGCATAATTTGTCTGCGCGAGCCCTGCAGTCTCAGTTTCCCCCTTTTCTTCTATTTTTCTTTTATAGCGGGCATCCAGTATCGACGGAGAATTTCTTCTGTGACGTTTTTGTTTCTTGTAAATAAGAGAATGTACTTACAGGCGTTTGGGTTATTGCTTAAAAGTATCTAATAAGATTTGTTTGGTTTGGTGAATCATAGTTGTATAATTGAGTATTATGAAGCTTGCAAGCCTGTGCAGTTTTCTTTAATCTAGTTAATTTTTCTCTCGACTAGGGCTATGTATTTTTTTGATAAGTAAAACTGTGAAGGCTTGCAGCTTCAAAAATTCAAGGGGCTCAGTGGAAAACAAGCACATGCCATTCTCCAAACGCTTTGCCACTAAAAAATCAACGAAACCTGTTCAAAGTACGTCCAAAAAGAATTCGATGTTTGTATCTTACCCCGCACAATTTTTCAAAAGAAAAGCCGACTTTTCCCACCTAATCAGCTCCGTCATTGCACAACTGTATCGTGCTCCGTATCGTTGCGTTGCGCAACGCGCTGCCAGCCTCTGGTACGTGCAAACTTTTGATAATCGGGCCGATTAAGTTCGTCCAGCGTGTCACGTTCGCCTGTATCTCGCGCAGGGCAGCGAGAGAGGAAGGATCGAGGCACGTTTAACGAGTTTACGTTCAGCGCGGCCCGCTCCGACTCTTATCGCGGGCCTCCTTTCCCTCTTGCCATTTCTCCTTCCTTCCCCTCCGCGTGGTCGCCGTTGTCGTCTTCCCTGGTCTCCTTCTCTGAACGAGGATGAGTCACGTTTACTACGAGCCTCCTCTCGCGAACCCACCTCCTCGCCTCGTCATCCTCCTTGGGGGATTAACGACCCTGTCTGGTCGTTTTTCTTCAACCAAACCGGAAACCGATCTCCCGTTGTCCCGTCGCCGGAGAGACGTTGGGAATACCACGTTCAGGGGTTGTGGGCCGCGATACAGATCACTGGAGGAGAGCTTTCTCGAGGGGAACGATGGTAATGGGATGGACGCTGGGCAGGTAGGGCAGGTCGAATGCAGTTCTCGTGTTCCACTTGAAGGGTGAAAGGGAAGGTGTTGATTGAACGGGAAGAATTTTCACGGGGACTTTTTGATTGCTGAGTGATTATCGATTGGATCGATAGGTTAAGAGGGTGGTTCCTTGTACTTGAGAGTAGTAGCTGGATAATGACCCTTGCACTGTGCATTGTCCAAGGTGTATAATTTGAGGGAGATAGGAGACCCTTTGGAGTGTTTGGGGATCGAGGAAGGGTGTGTTCAATTTTCTCGCGAGTTCATTGCGTATCCGTTAGATTGGAGAAACAAAGGGGATGGGATCGGTAATACTTTGGGGGTGGTTCATCGATTAAGATGCTCTTGAGAAACGTCTGAGATTAGAGGAAAGTAAATCCTTGAGATGCGTGGCGGGGGATGGGAGAGATTCGTGTGGATGTATTGGGAGTCGTGGAATTATTGGTACGAGCTGGAAGATGGTGAATAAGTTTCAGCTGCGAGGTTGATTTTATTGCAAACCTGTGCTAACCCTTTCACTGTTTAGTCTGACAGACTCGGGCAAGGCTATGCATCGAAGCTATCGCTCTTATCTCCGATAAAGCAATTGTGGTATGTTGTTATCGAACGATTGTAGTGTAGGTGGCCTAATAGTTTTCTGAGAAAACTACTTGCAATGAAACAGAAAGGGGAGTCCAATGGCGCTTCTACAGGAACCCATGCGTACAGACGTTGAAAAGTTTGTTGACGATGGACTGTCCTATTTATTCGATTATATTATGCGCGTAGTCTCATTATTCGTAGTAAAATTCTTAGTGATGTCAACCTAACGACTGTTATAATTATTCTTCTGAATTCATCTGAATAAACCTAAGCGTCACTGTGAGTACTTTTGGTAGAGAGTAATTTAGCGATTAGATTTGCCAAATAACTACTTATTAAGTCTTAATGATATCTGCTACAGCATCGTATTTCACGACAAACGCATATTTGTTGATCAATCGGGTTAAGGGGACTAGGAAGTCGTTTATGCATAAAAATTCAGTACTTTTTTTGGTGCAGGGGAAGTAGTAATTATCCTGTGGTCTAAAGCTAGCAGAATTAATTATTATGAATCTCTAATGTTATTCATAAGTTCGATTAGTCTACCATTGGAATTTCCAGCAGCTTGTCGTCGTCGACTCGCATAACTCATCGAGGTACGTACCACTTATTCTCTTACCGGTCGTAGGAATGTCATTCCGTGTCAGTGGAATTCCTTGGATCGAAGTTCGAGGACTGCGCGTTGCGCAATACGTAATTCCGCCTTTTCATCTCCGGAGTATGCAAGGATCCACTGCCGCGTAACGGGCTGCTGACTATTTTTCTATTTCCACCTGTTACGGGACGATTTGCAAGTATATTAGCTACTTAACACCTCGCACTTCGGGCGGGTGCTTACCATTGTCCTTGTGACTGCGCGCAACCTTACTTTTTCGTAACAATATTTCAATAATCTCAAGTACTTTTACTCAAGTATATTTCAATAATCTCAAGTACAATATTTCAAGTATCTCAATGAATCTGGCTTAACGAGCTAATTTTAAACAGCAAATGAGAAATACCAAGGCCCTAACAGTGGACGTTTTAACCCCTTAAGGACTCAATTAAACAAGTTCAACACTGATAAAAAATATACCTGAATAAAAAATTAATTCACTGGCCCTCGTGATGTTGCGTGTGTGGATTTTGAGGGCAACGTAATATTACGCCTGCGCCCAGGTGTTAAGGGGTTACAACGTCTCATCAAGTGAAATTCACGGTCCCCCCGAAATTACTATTCCTAGCCGAGAAGTCATCTGGGGAATATTACACCCCCTAAACAGTCCTTGGGACTGCAACGAGTGCGCGCCAGTTTCATTCGATGCACTTACGGCTCTGCATCCAGAACTGGGACATCCGGTAGGAGCGTGGTAAAAGCCACCACGCGTGTGGACGTTACGAGTCCAATGAATAATGCAAATACGCTAGATTATCTCTCCCCCACCCCCCCCTTCTCGCAGCGGCAAAACACTGAAAACCGCTGCACGGGAAAGTGGATCGATGCGTGGTGGCTGTGGCCCAGAAAATTATAATCACTTCCAGACGTGTTCCGTCGTATCTATGCTAATCGCGCAAATTAGCGTGGATGCCGATTGAGCTGTGCAGACGGGGCTGGACAGTGGCGATAATTAAAGTAATTACAGGGAAAGGTGGCTTTCGATCGAAAGAAGAAACCTGTCGGAGCCGGAAACGGATTCGATGGGAAATCGTGGTCGTAGCAGGAAATTGTTATGAGAAATTTCAAAGTGATCCTTTGTTTTAATTGCCCATTTGATTGTATTTTTAATGTCGATCTATAAGTGGAAATTGCGGGGCAGGTGAATTCTGAGCTGGTTTGAGAGGTACATAACTTAACTGTGAATTTATTTTTGTACTATTGAATTATTTGTTCGCGAGGAATTTTATTTATGGTAGCTTGTTGCATGACAATTTATATGTCATTATTAGTCGGTGTGTAATTTTAGTTTGAGCAACTTGGGATGGTATCTTAACTTTTGAAGTTAAGGTGACAAGTGAGGGGGTGATGTAGTTGAATGGAGCTGAATAGTGGTAAAATTTTAACCATTTAGCAATGAAAAAAAATCTTTTACAGTTAACTGATAGTCTTTGGGTCTCTAATAAAATATTTTAAAATTGTGACATTGCTCTTGTTAAATAATATAATTTTATTCTGTAATTATGACGCTTTTTCAGTTAAAAAAATTCTCACTTTTAGAGATTATCTTTGCAGATATCTTAACGATTTTTTATATATGTCACTTTTCCGGCAAACAGACGATATGTATCTTTATCGCATTCTTTGAGATTAGCCATGAAGTAAATATGCAGGTGGTTTGCATCACGGTGTACAGTTCGCAACAAAAATCTCTTGCATTGAGTTTATCTGTCATTGAGTCACCGATACTTGGCTGTAACGAATGATTCATTTCCAAATACTCCAAAGCACTGACTCCCAATTGCATTAGAACCCCAAATTTTTTCTACAATTTTCATCTTCCTAAGTCACCGAAAATATTTCTCCTCGAGTTAAATACTAATCGAGATAAGATTCACTAGCTACACTAAAGAATTGCCTTCGAAAGGAATTATTTTCAAAAGCAAGCGGTCCAAATAGAAATTTTATATATCGTTCTTATTTCCAAAATTTCCTGCACTCTCGTGTACAACTTTTAAATGCAACAGCCTCGAAACGGAAACAAGTCGGATTAACTTTCACTTCCGTCGTAGCCCGAACTGTGGAGAATTTCTCAGCTTCTCCTAGTGCAGCAGATTATCCTCTTCCCTTCCTGTCGAACAAAAGAAAATAAAGGCACTCCCTTTTCCGTTGCAATCTCCAAGCTTTTCCCTTGTTACCCGAACAATTCCCTCGTCGAAAGTTTCCCAGCAGTTTCGGGGCACCCGCTGTCGAATGGCGTCGCGTTGTCCGGAACACCTTGCAGAACGGTTATCTGGCACCGGCCGTCTCCTATCCATTATCGATAACGAAAGCGGTGGCAATAAAACTGTTGGATTTTTCCTCGATTTCTGTGGGGAGGAAACTTGCCTCGTTACCTCGCAGATAGACATGCAGAAAAAAGACGCCTTATCACCTCTGTGCACTATAACATCCAGAAAGATTACTAAAATCTTTTAAACAGAAATATTTCATTAAATACACAGAAACTCGTACAATACTCATTTAAATCACAAGTCAAATATTTTCGAAATAAATTTTCATTGATATTGCATAGTGTGTTAATTTGTAATTAAGCAGAAGGGGTGGCTAATTAAAATTAAAATTCCAAGTCTGTAGACAGAAACAGAGGAAGTGGTGTCTTTGAATGACGAAACACGGCGATAAGGGAGAGAAAGTGCCACTTACGCGGATAAGTCGGTAGAAATAAATGTAATAGGCGCCGCGCGTGTTCTTGTCGGCCCGCTGTGAGTCATACGCGGTGAAATGAGTCTCGTAAAGGCGCCCCACCTCCACGAGATACATAATTAACGCTGAGTATCTAGCAGGGAGGGGCAGAGCTGTCCTCTGAATCAGCTGGGTGAATAAGGGCCTGGATTTGGGGGCTTCGTGTGTTAGTCATAGTTATTACGGATCTGGAGCTCGATCTGGGGAGTTGGCTGGTGTGGATGAAGCCACTAATGAGGATCAGTTTGTGTTCTCAAAGATCTGGGGCAATCGAACCCTTCGTAGCCCTTTTTTTAAATGAATGTTCGATTAATAGTGTACTGTAGGACAGGCTTGAGCATTGTTTGAATAAAATATTTTAGAAATAATTATTCACATTTTACCTTATTTGACTGGCAACTATTTTCAAATCATCGCATCACCTAATTTTCTTTGACAAAGCAAATTATATTTTAGTTTATTTTACATTTGAATAAATGACTCTTGAAGTAACTTTAACATATCGTTTTTGAGACGGTGGTCTTTCTGGCGAAAAGTTCGAAATCAGAAGAACTGGAGTAAAAATTTGTATTAAAATGATTTATTTGGTCTTGATAGAAAATAAGGTTAAATAATGTATTATTTCAAATTGAATCATTTTACAAAAGAGAATTTATTGTCTTAATCGATTCTCAAAATATTCTGAAATTGGAGCAAGTTGCTTGTAATTATAAGCGCTCACACTCCGCCCTTAATTAGTTCATTAAGCGGGGCCATTATCCTCCGTGCGCAACGGCCTCCCAGCGTTATCAGTATCACAACAGCGATATTAACCGTTTCCTTAATTTTTCTGTTTCAGGTGAGTCAAAAACTCGTGCCACGCACTCCTTTCCCCCGCAGTCTTTACGGTGATGTACACCATTTTGTTAAATTAATTTTCATGCTCCCTGGTTGCTTCGATATCGCGGCGCTAACGCCGATACTCCTAATTGATAATTAGGAAATAACAGTGTAGAAATTTAATCATCGGGATGGAGTAGCATGTTGGAAATTTAATTGCAAAGCGCTTCACTGAAGCGTTGAGCTACCATGTACAGTGGAGAAACGAGAAAGTTTTTAGCCTTTTTACACGTAAAAGCTTTAGACGTATGTAATTAGTGTTTCGGGATTAAGTCAGTGGATCAGCGCTCGATCCTGAGAGACAGAGAGTCACTTGAAGAATCTGTGCTAATGTTCGTGTCAATGAATTAAGACTTTATAGTATTTGATATGGTATCTAAGAAAATTATACTCATCCTTTCCACTTTCTTATAACCCACTTTATTTCATTATATCCGTGTCGAGATATTCCTGCGAAGACAGAGTCGATAGACTTTCTTCTGTGTTACTACGAATTACGAATTGTAGAGTTTGAATTTTTCTTTGATGGTTCATCAAGTTAACCTATTTCACCTTTACTGATTGACAATAATGTTCACTGATACTAAATAGAATGGAGGTAAAATTAGAATTTCCGCGAATAATACTTTTTGCAACAAATATGTTAAATTACTTGTTTCTTTATTGTGCAGAGTGGTGCATTAGAAATTGATTATGTGAAGAACTTACTCTCTTTCAGAAATAATAGCGTTTAAAATATAATTTAAATGGTTCCAAAGGATAAGCATAGATAAAGGGATTCGTCTTACCCATAATGTGCATTAGATAAAAGTAAATGATTTCCCTAAAAAGAATTAGTAAATAAAATAGCTTGAAAAAAGATCTTAGGAAACCAGAATTACGTTTATGGTTTCGTCCTTTAGAACCATTTAAATTATACCAAACAAATTTTATAGTATCTTCGAAATTAGGCAAATTCATTAGATGTTTTATTTCTAATGGAACATCTTGTGTATTATGACGAACCAAGTCTACAACTTTATGACGCACTACAGCCCGCTCCTGTTGCCAGTCTGACGAACGCTGTTTCTGCTCAGAATGAGTTCAAAGATCCCATTCCGTGGTTGGACCTCTGTCGTTTCTCAGCGAAACGGAACTCTAAATATGTTGTCGCTGGAGTTTTATTGCTACATGGTATTTTTGCTCTGTGCTTGGTAACTCATGGGGAACTTCGTAGAAAAGTCGTGCAGCACGAACTTCCACCTATGCGAGACTTTCATGAACATGAAATAGGAACTATCAATAATAGGTAGTCATAATCAAGTCTCGCTTCGTAGAAAAATAGCTATTAATCATTTTCTAAAGTTATCATAGCTAGTGAAACTAATCAAAGCTAGCAAAAGGGTTGACAGAATTAAGGAAGTCTCTGGATTTCAGAATTGGGTGGATAGATAAAGTGATTTAGAATTAGAAGAATTTATTATCAACACATTAGGTATTTGAATTTGTACTTCTCCTCTTCAGCGTTTCTTTAACAAAATACAAAGCGAACTCCTTGCTCGAACGACACTCGGTTCTTTCTAAAAATTCAGAGTGTTAATTAAGAAGAGAATTAACGAAATTAGAGACAGATAAAGTACCCGTATAAAAATTAGAAGAACTTATTTTTAATATATTAATCTCGATCTGCACAACACTGGATGCTTCAATGAGAAACCAAAGACGATCCCGTAGAAATCTCGGATACCTCCTTCCCACGGTAGAAGATATTAGCTGTAGTGAAACTTGCATAGTTGCAGCGTCATCACTCAACAAATTTCATCTGTGAATCGTAATATGTAACGACCGAGTGGCATGCGTCGAGCATCAGTGTCGGTGGGGTGATTCCACGAAATATTCTAATGACCCCGAGCTTGTGGTGGGCAGCAAGTGGCCGTTGCTCGATAAGTAATAAACGACGGTAGAAAAACGTGGTCGACGAACGTTCCACGAGAGGGTATCACGCGAGCCTTCAATTATTACAGTAAATCGTATCGTTTTGTTTATATTCTGCGCGCACCGGCGAGAACCGTTGCACGGGAAATAGGTTTGATTGGTTGAAACAAGGAGAAGTGGCTACGGTAATTTACTCTGTAATGAGCTGGATGATTGGAGGATCTTTTTGGTACCTCGGCAGACTGGTTTCCCCTTTTCCTTTTGACTCCTTCATACCGTGGAGGATCGTTCTTTATTACTTCCAGATAGCGTTGATGGTAAAAGTAGAGTCGCTTAGCCAACAGAACTAGTCCTCCTAGTATCCTTGACTGAAATTATTCCACTGACCTTGTAGTAGCGATGGGCGATTCCGTTCAGGAAAATCGATACCTAAGAATCGATTCTAATGAAACATCGGTACATGAAAATCGAGAAAAAGAATGAAGAAAAATGTGGTCGAAAATAGAACCAATTAAATGTGATATAAAAGAATTTTTATTGAATCATTATATTGGAAAATATAATATATATTACTTATATATTAATTGTATTCTTTACGCTAAGTACCTATATATTATAAATTTCTTAAAAAGATTCTAGTTTATATGTATGTACATCCACGAAAGTGATACGCAATTTCATTTTTTATATACACTTGTGGTTTATTTAATTTTCATTCGTAAAGACTGACAAACAAAAGATTATTGTTAGAAAGTTCTTAAAAATACAAAACGTCGATTTTTCTCTATTCTTGGTTAGAAAATAATCGAGTTGTCGAGGATTGATTCTTAGAGTAATTGATAAAATAATCGATTCTTCAGAGAAATAATCGATCGATTCTAAAAGAATTTACTAGAGTTTACCACATTTTGAAAACTGCTAATTTCTTTCATTCCTAATGATTAATTTGACCATCTAACAGTACTGGCATCTAACAGTTAATAGCTGTGCGTTCCTTGGAAAAGTGTCACACAAAATTAAAGTTCTTCAAACATTTTTTCACAGATATGCCTAAAGCCGGGAATCCACCGGGAAGCTAAGCTAAGCTCTGCTATGCGATGCTATGTTTTAGCTTAGCTTTTGGTGGAAACGGTTCCGTAAGAATGTATTGAAGCTAATTTTTTTAAAACGTAGCGTGGCATAGCATAGCATCGCATAGCGTAGCTTAGCTTCCCGGTGGATTCCCGACTTAAGTAGTTCCTTATCAGTTTCGACAGTGTACTGAAACCCGATACCCGAACGGTTCAGTAGCTACAAGTTTTACGAACTGGAACGAGATAAGAAGATCGTATCCCTCGATGTGATTTTCTAGCAATAAAACACCACGACTAAAGCAACTTGTAACTCAAACACGGTTCGCAACATCACGTTCACATCGATCTCACAACGCGTACACTAAAATCCTTCAAATGAAACAATGCCAGCATTGTTCCACCCTGTAAATCCCGCTGCAAACGGTTTCCCAGTCGCGGGGAACTCATCCCGCGGCTCCGGAAAGTCGCCAAGACGTCTGTCCGCGTTGGGAAGAGTGACGCGGCGCCAGAAAACTGTGAGCCAGAGGGCCACAGCTCAGAGGACGAGGGAAAGCATCGCAGCCTCGAGTGTCGATGATCTCAGCCCGCGGCGTTCACCGTGCAGTCACGGTGACTTATTGCTCCGGCATTTATAGAAGAAATTGCCGCGCGGAAAAACAGGTCCAAGGGAAAGAAGGGGAGCAGAGAAGGGAAAACTGCAGTCTGCATTGCTTAATTACGAGCGACTCGAAGGTGAACGAGCTCGTGTCGCGGACGGAATTAATTACTATCAACGCGACTGCCAGCCGCCTGACAGATGTACGTTGTTACTGTAGGCACGGCGGTTACATAGGTGACTTTGTGACACCGTGTAGCTCTCAATTAAATAAGCAGGATATTTAAAAGTTGTGTTAACGGTAGTACAACATGATCCTGTGCTCGGGGATATCGCGACGCAGGCTTAACGAGTGGCCTTCGATTGACGTAACTGCTCGGTGATCGATGAGTAATTATTGGCTATGGTGTAATGTATGCTTAAAATACATTATACGTTTATGCTCTGCAGCTTTTCACGTGGAAAATTTTTAGCGCGCTCTACAGGTGGCTTAGATACACTGTTCCTTTGAAGTTGACTTTTATAGCTACAGGGTTTTTTTAGATTTCTATGCAGAACACTTCATTCTGACTTGCATATATCACATTATTATAATTGATGTACGTAATTCTTTTTCCGGAAACAGGGTTGTGTTTCTTCAGAGTGACTCTAGAATATGGCAAGGAAATAACTTTTCGCAACTTGAAAATTCTGATTATAATGAAACTTTGTGTGAATGTAGAATCGTAGAGTATATTGGAGTATGCAAGAAGCGATTTTCTTTTTCTATGGAAATTTACTCTGAGGCGGAGAAATCAGCACTTAAAGTTATCGCGTTTTTTTAATATAACGTTAGTTTTCTTTTTGTAGCGTCATATGTGCATCATAAAAGTGAATATATTTCGTATTTAAAGTTCTATTCTAAACTTATATCTCTCCACAATTTTACATTAATTGAGTAGAGGGCAGAGATGGACAAAGATTTATGTTTAATAAAAATTTGAGTTCGACTGAAAGATAAAAAATTTATTTGTTACTCGTTGAATAAAGATAACCCGATTTATCTTTATTCGAAGCAGCACAGATTCTTTCTTTATTCGAAGGCCTTTCATCTTCAAATAATTTTTTCAACTTTATTTCTATCGTTATTCGAGAATTAATTGAAGCTTCGCACTTTGTGCCAGAAAGTTCATAATGATAATATTTAAAATTCATTGCTGTTATTTAGTAATTTTACCCGCTTGAAAAGAGATGACATTACTCGGAGCAGTTGCTAGTATTACCTCGCAGGCCTCGTAGGAAAGAGAAAGTGCAAAGTCAAAACCTATCTAATCTATTCAACGCAGCGTGCAGCGGAACAGCTTCTCGTGAAAACCATATCTGAAATGTCACTTTACAATGCGCCGTTGTACTCGTCGACGTCGCGAATTGAATGACGCGAATCCGTGGCGGGTTTGCGCGTGCAGCTGCAACACCTGCGAATTAACAGTGGCGTTGCGTTCATTAAACGACTATAAGTTAGCCATTTACAGCGATGCCGTGAACACGACCGATGAATAACAGTTTCCTTCGACTTCTTCTTGATCGAAGAGTGAAGCATGCGCGGTGCTTACGCTTCGCTCTAGCTGGATACTCACGAGGAATTTCCAAGCTGGGTAATCTGCTTTCGTGATAGGTTGTAATTAGGCGTGCTTTGACGACGGTGCCTAAGGTGATGGTCATTTTAATTCGCCACATTTTACTCGTCTTCGTTCGAGAGTAAGCAGGTTGGCAGAGTTGTTCGAAATGAAGTGCATGAATTCTTATTCTGTAATAATGTATCAGATCGTTTGTAGAATTCCAAGGTAGCGATTTAAGATTGAAAAGGAAATAGGAATAGTGACGTGAGTGGAATCTTTGATTCTACTTGGAGATGATAAATTATTCTGCACGTTTGCAGAAGTTCATTTTTGTGATATAAAATTTTAAATCTTTGAATTCTACTTTCAGAAGTAATTTTGCTCAATTCTGTGCTATATAGTACCTACTGGATTTTCGAATAGGGAATAATATATTAGAGTAATTGCAAAAGCGGAAGTCGGTTTGCTGTTATGAGATACTAATTCTTCCTGAAACGGTTAATAATTTGTAGAAAGATTGAATATTTCACTGCCGTTAGTTGTTGCTCCTAAGTGTTTCATTTTTCTAAATAAGTAGTATAGGTCGCTTTGCAAAATTTCAGAGCAGTTTATTGCTGCAGGGAAAGTGCTCGTTCGAATTTGGAATGTAAATTTCCAGCTCACGGACTTCTGTTGCGATATTAGCATCAAAATTCCTGAAGAGTGAACCGTCCTTTTGCATAAGCAAACTCGTTCCGACGATTGAAATGCGAACAAACACGTGTCGACGAGATGCACTCAGTTGCACAGATGCACGTGCAGCTGATTTGTCGTTCGATGAAGCATTCACGTTCCTAAAAACACGAACAAGACCCGGTAGAAGTGAGAGATACTAAACAGGAGCAACAAGAAACAGAATAATCTTCCCAAGACGTCGCGCGCTCATCGTACGAATGAAGCTGGGCAAATTATAATTTGCGAAACCGGTATTACCACTGCCGTCCAGCCACTCCGAAGCGATAGATTTAACAGAATATAATTTACTCGAGGCTTGTCGTATGTTTCGTCGCCGTTTATTAGGAACACTTACAACTTTCTTCTTCGTTAAACAGTTCGTCTCTGTTTCCAATCGTTCACTGCTTCCCACGAAATTGGAACTTTGAAGAGGACTCTTACAACAGTGGAACTGAATTCTCAAAATTACAAGTAAAAAGTAGCAGAATCCTCACATTTAAAAACGTAATAGGTCCAATTGTGGACCTTGCCACAAAAGGGGTGCAGCTCCCTTTCTAATAGTTTTTGAATTATGACGTATAATACATCTACGTAACAAAAAATTCTACATCGTTTGGTGCACGTTTCATACAAACTCGATTTATTCTAAATAAATAAAAATATAAATATTCATATCGATATTATATTAATAATACATAAATTATCTTAATGCTTTTATTATAGAATATTTTTTCGCCAAAAATAGAAATGAAGACTTATGAACTCAATAACTACTACTTATTGTGTGAAAATATGTTTTGCAATTCTCTGTTTACTGTTAAGTTTAATGTTAATGTTAAGCAATAACTGTATAACGTTTGCAATTTTTTTTTCGTATATTCTACGAACGTTTGCTCCGTCGTTAAATTTTCAAATTTTATTCCATACTAATACTTAAGATTCAGAATTCACCGAACTACAAGAACACCCCCGCATAACCTTACTCCGATCAAAACTGCACTCATTTGCAAGCATTTCTCTCTTCAAACTAGCCTGCAACAATTATACCGTTGAAAGATTCCCCTATATCTCTACGGTGGCCCGACAGTTTCGTTCGCTACGACTTAACAGAATCCACTTTACTCTCCGTACACCATTAGCTCCTCAGTTAATTACCATTGATTCTCGCCGACTCTCGTATGAGATCGCCATTAGCCCGCCGAGAACAGAGAGCACGCGCAATTTCAAATTACATTGCGACACACGATGGTAGTGCGGTTGAACGTTGCTCGAGCAGCGATTACACCATCGATGGTCGTTAAAAAAAGGGGAAAATTAAAAGAAGGGACTTTATAAACATTGCCAACTTCGAACCTCGCTGGACATCTGCATGTGCACGTGCAGCTGCACCTCTGTTTCGAGAGAGGCACTTCTCTGCATCTGGCTGTGGTCGCTAGGGTCGCGTGCCCAGCTCCGCTCCAATTACCCTTAATTATTATCACGATAATCATTATTACCGGAGCGGGGATGTCGATCGGGGGAGACGATAAAGCCAAGAGGACGAGCTCGACAACGGAGACTCGCGCCCGCCCGACATTTTCCCCCTTTTTTTTCTTCGCTCTCCCCTTTCTCCCGTTTTCGCCGGCAACCGTGAAAGATCAGCTGGCAAAGATAACGCGCGCGTGCAATCTTCAGCGGAAAAACGGCTCTGAACGGTGCTAACTGGAGACTTCCTTCGGCTCGATGTCTGGTTCCAAGATCCAAAGTTTCCAAAATGGTCATCGTCCATGTTTTGAGAATTGGAAGTTGGAGCACAGCAGTAGTTTTGCAACACTTGCACTGTAGAGTGTTAAAATGTGGGGTAGAGTGAAATGAGTTCGTGTACAAGTGAGTTTGGTAAGCTTCTCGTTTCTTAGTAGTTATTGACAGTTTTCGAAATATATGCAGAAGTGTTTATTTGAATTTTGAGATTTTATTTTTGAGATTGTTTTACTCTTGAGCAAATATTCCTGCTGAGTGTTTTAGAGAGCTCAAAACAGAGTATACCTGCCTAAAAAATTAAAACATCATTTACGTGTCTACGTGAACTGTTTTCATTATTTTTATGTGTAGCATCGATCCTGATTAATCCATAACTGTGTTTGAATATTTTCCATTCGAATTAACATAAATTTGCATAGCAATAGAATATATCAGACGCGTGCTTTTTACTTTCACGCTAAGAAACACATCAAAGGAATGAAACACTTGTATTTTCACCAATCGGAATGTTCCTTCCGCATGTGTATAATTTAAACAACAAAGTACAGCTTCTGTCAGAATTGAGGTATTCAGTTTACTTGACTCACAGGTTTCTTCCCCGAAATTTAGAAGATTAACTAATTCTGAAAGACACTGCCTTGCTCTTGCTTCTTAATATCTAGGTTAACATCATTTGATCCATAATTCACTATGAAAAATAAATCTACGCGCATAATGTGGTCGAGCCACAGTGACAGTCTCTCGCAATCAAATTTCTAAGTGAGTGTATGTATGTGCCTAGCGCATTGTATGTCGCTCAAATCGCACAATTCGCCCTCGATATAAGCGCATCACAAGGATTAAGCCCCGCCCGCTGTGTTTTCGCGCGGCCTCGCAGGGAAAAAGAACGCTCAGCTGGCCGAGGACCCTCGCAAGAGCTAACGACGACGATTTATCGCGAACTGTGAACGATCGTTAAACTCCACCGACGCCAATCCGATGGAACAACGAACACTCTTGTACCAGCCGGTTGTTCCCGATTAAAGGTGACCTCACACCGTCCAAGGCCCGCGAGCGCGCGGGCAGCTCTTCCGAGAATATAAATTAGCAGCGACCAACGCTCGTGCTGACCCAATTCCAGCAGAGATTTACATCGAGGAACCCGAATCGTTCGTGCTCTCCACTCTAATTAATCGTTATTTATTAACTCTCCGAACCTGTCGATGCAAGAGCAATCATTGTTCTCCGCGATACGAGCTTGTCGGTTATTAATCCTTTTAATAAGAATTGCTGAAAATTGCCGGGCGGTGGTCGAATTTATCGGGACACCGTGGTCCTTGTGCTCTGTTTTTTCGTTTGCTTCATCGTCGCTGACGGTGGTCATTACGCGTTGCGTATGCCAGTAATGAAATGGTGTCGCAAGTGAAGTTGTTATTGGTCGGAATTCGAAAGTGAATCAAAGTCGAATCGAATCGGAGTTAGTTCCCTCGATTTAACTGTAGAACACATCTTCCAGTACGGTTCCCTCTTAACTCTAAATTGTGCCAAGTATTTTCAGAATTATTTCGTGCCAGCTAAACCTTTAAAAAAAGGACAAAGAAACACATTGATACTAAAAACACTTTAGTGGCTCCCAACATCTGCATCCAACTCAGATCACCCGAGGATAGGTAATCTACGTCCTCGTGTGGAAAACGCAGCATTGGAAACGCGACGCGTCTGCATTGCGAGCACGAAAAACCCGTGGCCACGTTATCGGTGCCAGTCCAATTCATTTTCGTGGCCCCGATTCGAGCTTAATGGACCGAATAGCAGGCGGACCTCGAAGTGTGCAATCGCCCCTCCTCGAGGGCTCTCGTTTCTTTTACCCTGTTCATGGATACCGGCCCTTAGATAAGGAGCCTGACAAAGGGCCCCGAGCTAAAGGGCGAAGGGAAACGAGAGTCCTCGAATCAAGCCTGGCAATCGGAAATACTATGCGAGCTCCATGGACACGTCGGGCTCGAGTGAGTAGCCCAGCCTTATGCCGCACCCGAGCTGCGCTTTGTGCCGCTTACGATGAAAACTGCCTTTAATCGCCGAGATCTTGGCACGCTCAGTAGCTGCAATGAGGGAAACTGTGACGAATGAGTTAATTTAAATGGGATTGATCGACGAAATGAGGATGCATTTGTGATTTTTAATCTTGGGGGATGAAGGGGATGGGGTGCAGTTAAAAATCGTGGAGATTAAGAATTTGTTGAGGCAAAGGTGAGGTGTTGAGTTACATTAGATTAATTTGCCTGTTGAAATTAAAAATTAGTGAGATATTTTGAAATTAGTTTAATCAGTTTGGTTGCTTGAAAAGTGCTTTGAGGCAAAGAGCATCGAGGAATTGAAATTCAATGTGGAAATTATTTTTAAAATATTCAGAATGTTATAATATATATTATTGAATGTGCATCGTGACTGTAGAAGTTACTCGTTACTTTCTAAATGGCCCAGATTCACGTTCCACTTGCTTTGCACTGTTCAAATTAGCGCGTATTTCTAAAATACATTTTCAGTTTCCTGTAAGAGCAAGGCGAAAGATCTTTCTCGCTAAATAAAACAGGATTGCTTTCCTTGCTGAATTTAAAGTACCCAGGCTACTCGTTCTTTGAGCCAACAGTATCTACTGATTTTTAAAATCAACGTTTCCGTTGGAATGACTAATGTTAATAAACAGCAAGTGGGTTAAAGGCACTGCATTTAAAATATCTCTCTGAAGTAGCACTCAGGAGATTTTTCGTGCTGAACGTGTTTCCACCGCCTGCACACTCGTTTCACAGATTGTCGTAGAGCGATGACGATAATTAACAATCTGACAGCTCATGAGAATCTGTTAAACCTCGGCAAGCGATGAGTAATACGTTAACTTGCTTAACAACGAGCCTGCAACACAAGGAACCTCGTAATGCCTTCAAAATACATTAAAATTATAAAACTCCACATCTAAACAACGAAATTAGAAATCTCGTAGCACAGATACTGCTGGAAATTTTAAAAGTCACTTTTCACGATATTATCTCGTTTGAAAACAGACAAAGAAATATGAAGAATCATTTGCCATTGCATAACTGTACTTATAAACGAATATATTACCTTTCTTTCTTACTCAACGTCGAATTTATTATCGCAATTTCATTTGCAGTATCCCTTTCGTTTAACAGCAGAAATTCTCAGTGATTCTATAGATCGTTCGTACTTTGTCCGATATTTGATTAAGACGTTTACGCGCGCATTCACCAGCACATTTTGTGTAAATGTTTATCCTCGAGGGCCATAAAACGCGGATAGGTGAGCCTAGAGATGGATGCATTTATGTATATCACGTGAATGACATCGGCGTCGCGTCTCGATCCACGCTTATTAGCGTAATAGGCAGGAAGCTATTTGTAACACTGGCCGATCGGTCGTAATTTATTCTTTTGCTCGACAAGCAATTATTAAAGCGCACCGACAGCTCCTCGTAGCTTTTAATACCCCTAGCTACTTGTTGGAAATTGCTCAACAGCGTCTAAACGATCGCCTCCAGACGTTCTCAGGATGTAGTTTCCTGGATGTTCTGATCGGAAGAAGTGTGTGTAGTCGAGCTAGGTAAGAGATCGTGGAGCGCAAGTATCTTTTCTTGAAAGTCGATGAGACAATTTTATGATTCGATATTAATTCTTCTTTTTGTTTTAATAAATAGCAAATGAGATTCATTTCCTTAAGTAGGTACTTAGTAAGGTTGCAATGTACGCTGTCTATTTGCTTCTCTGTTCTTCACCTTTCATTCTTTATTTGGAGAGTTTATGAATTAGTACTCAAGGTGTGTTAAAAAAATTTGAATAGTTTTTCAGGAAACTTCTGTGCGTCTACTATTAAATGTTTTGTGAACCAGTAATTTAAAAGTTGTGTAATATATTTGATGATTTATTAGAAATATTTAAATAAATTAGAGGGTCGTTGAATTTATTAAAATATATTTGATTTAAATTTAAATTTAAAAGTTGTGTAATTTATTTGAGAATTTATTAAAATGGAATATTGATTATTGTGCTTTCTTCTGGAAAAAAGGGAAAGTTTGTCAATTACTTATTGCTGTAGTTACCGAAAATGAAGAAAAACTGCGATGGCCAGGCAGTAATTAGCACCAGCGTTCTTGATCGATCGCAATTACGTCGCAATTTGCTCTAAGGAGATATCACCGTCGCTCATTGAATTACGATCGTCTTTATTGCTTTTATTGTCGGGTAATCGCCCCGTGGAAAATATCGTTTTTCCCCCCGTTTCGAGACAAAAACAAGGTCGAAACGTGTCGGTGGGAACGAGGATCTTATACAAGGTGAACTGGCTGACACCAGATGGCTCACAGGAAAATCAGAAATTGTGTTCCTTTCTTTTCGATGAGCCAAGTGCTGCCTTTGGATCGTCACTAGGTAAACTTCTAAGTCATGTTAGAAATGGCTGGCCTGGATTCAGGCTCCAATTACGTCGACTCGTATTAATCATTTTAGTGTGAAAAGTTTATAAAATGCATCAGGCAGTGTACTCGGAGCTTAGAGATCGTCTAACGTTATTTCATTCCCTTCGTTTATTCACTAATAACATTCCAAATTTCGAAGTAGATGATCTTCAAACGAACCCATCGTGTAAGAAATGATCTGTTCTTCGTTAATTACAAACTAAAGGCAACTTGTATATCACCGTCTACTTGTAATCGAGCTTAACTAGCTAGAGTAGCCTGGAAACACTTCAGAGGCCAGGCATTCCCACAAAATGGGTCACTTAACACTATCTACCGCTTTCCAGTACACGTGTGCTTACCATATCCATCAATCATCTCGCGTGAGCCCTAGAACTCATATTTACCATTGACAAAATTGTGCCACTAAAACACCTCCATTCCATTCACAAATTACACTAACGAAGGTTCTCAGGCTTCAAAAATTTGGAAAAGATCATCAATTAGCATAAATCTAATACCAAAACCAACACATAAAGCACTATAATCCTTTTCTCCAAAATCTTCTGCGCAGGGCTGCCAAATAAAGTCTCGCTAATAATTAATACCACAAATAACAGTTTCAATAATCACTTAACACTTCAAAAATTTGAGAAAGATCGTCAACGAGCCTAAAACAATTTCAAAACCTGCGCCAGATAAAGTGCTAAGCTACCTTTTCCCAAAACCTCCTAGGGCCACCGAATGAGGCCTTTAATGACGCCACGAATAAATAATAATGGTGCTCAGAGTAGCGCAGAAATAACAATGGAAAATGGTACTCCGCACGGCGTTATCGTGTGTAACGAGGAAAAAGCGTGGAGGAGGACGAAGCGTGCCGATGGAAAGGAGGATCTTGGTCCCGCTGACACGTTCGGTACCCGCAGCCACTCGCGGGACCTACATCGTGAGATAAAGCCTGTTTACCTGGAAGGGAATAATTATTCGAGGGGAACCAGTTCCGCGAGCACGGCTGCGCGTGCATCGTCCGCCGAGAAGTCACCGTAAAATATCGCCAGATCGTGTTCCCCAGGGTACGAGGAGCAGCACGGTTCGATTCTGGGTACAAGGCCGGGGTTTCGATTCAATTAGACGTGCCTAGGCTCGGCTGCACCGAAACCACGCTTCCTTGTTCCACTGCTGCCTTTTCCTTGGGGACGTTGAACCGTTTTGCATCATTGTTGGTCGATGGCGAAGGGTCCTGACTCAGGCAAAACTGCTGAAGTTAGTAAAAGCTGTTATTCTCAGTAATTGATAGGTCTGGGTGTGGTTAAGGTAGTTCGTGAGCTGGGAAGGGTTTTTCCAGGATGTAGGGAAGTTATAGGAGCTGAAAATTTGAAGCATTATACATTTTGAGGGGTGTTATAGATTTCAAAACGGTTGATGCTGGCAGCTGGTGAAAAGTAGTTATTTAAAATTATTTCATATGCAAAGGTGATTGATTGCAAAAGTGTGGGCATTGGAAGGTATTTTATCAAAATTTCAAATACTTTTGATTCGAACATTCTCTTTCCAAAATATGTATCTACATCTCAATGCATCTGTGTGATAAGAACGAAATGAGAATGTTTCATATGGAAAGGGGTAATGAATCGAGCAAATTGATTAGTGTATTAATTTCCATTGTTTCTTGCCGGAACTCTGTTCGATATTATTTTCCATTAATATTCCATTTAGAACGGCATTTCTGCATAGTAAGCGGTTACAAAAGAGGATCACTCATAATTGCAATTAAGCGAGGCAACGAGTGTACAATCGAACCGTAGCGGATTTGAATTTTAATCGGCTAATTAATATTCATTAGCGATCCGGAAGGGAAGGAGGCCGGTAAAAATCTTTCTTTATTAATCGCCTCCCGCGACTCGATAATTGAGCCTCGAAAGCATGTGTGCCGTGGCACATAATTTACCGATTAATAGATAGCCCACTGCTCTCGCCAGGGCTTTCTATTATGCAATTAAAGCACGCGTAGGAAATGTCAATTCGCCACTTCCTCGTTTCTTCCAAGGCAGTCAATTACCTATATTCTTCATTGAAAGCAACGTATTAGGAGGAAGAACTTCGTTTATTTCCATCGAATCCGATACCAATATCTGTTTCTCCGAAATTTAAATCCAGACGAATCATTTATACACCAATATGTGTAATTTTCGTTCATCAAATATATTCCTAGCCCCCATGAAACATCGAAGCTCGTTCAATCCGTTTCAACGCAATTTATTTGCGAGCAAAGAGTACAACTTGCGTAGCTTTATCGATTTCCACGTCGCAAAAGAGTGTATCGAAGCGTTGCTCCACTTTTTGTATGTACAGATTCTGGCTAGGTAAAATATTGCAATACTATCAATATTAATACTTTAAATATTTTATTTAAATGCTTCACATAGTTATAATACTCCTCCTTTAAAACCAGCCACTTCTTTCAGCCAAGAAATATTTTCCTATAGTGAACAAGGTACACCTTATATATCACTCATCATATTGTAACAACAACTGATATCAAAGTGCAAACGTAACCATGGAATACGAAAAATGTCCAACAAGAATACGATGGGGCGTGTTCGTACCCCGTCTTATTTAAATTGAGGCTTTGAAGGGTCCACCTGAAGCATGTGCAGCAACATTCTGCAGCCCTAGCGCGGCGCTTAGCGTCGATCCCACGCTCTTTGCATAACGTGACTGACCTACCGTATCGTCAATACTTCCCAAGTGTACGATCTAACGTGGCTGTTACACGTGAACTGGCCCCGAGGAAATTCGCGTGCATTCCGCGAAAAAGGCACACGACAGTACGCACTGCTTGACCTTTCGCCGATGCGGCCGATAAGCTGCTGCACTTTTCGACGATTTCTACGATTCATACGATGCATGACCCATTTGCAGCGTACGTGGTGCAGCCTCGTCGTTGACACCAGAAGGAGTTCATTAATTTCTGTGAATGGAGGAGCTGAGGAATATTGATGCTATTTAATTAATATTCCATAGAAAATTAGTTACGAAGATTCATAGGAAGTAGCCCTTTGCACTTGAAAGAAGCTTTTGATGTACAGAGTGTTCGGCAACTGACAGTAGAAAATGATTTGAATGATAAAATTAGAAGGAAATTCTGATTGGGGATTCGTCTTTCAGGTATTTGTGTTTAAAAATTCGGGTTATTTTTTAATTTTAATTTATTTTTTAATTTTCTGTTTTTGTGATTTGTATTTTTTATTTTTTTTTATTGTAGAAATTTAATAAGTTCATAAAATATTAAACCATAATAATTAAATGAACAGTTCTATTTTTGTATGCTCGTTTCCTGATAAATGTATGATATTGGGGCAATTTGACTCAAATTTACTCATCCGTGTAACTTTACAAATTCCGTATAAGGGTTAAAAGAAACGCGAGGAGATATGGTACATGTTGCACAACGGGATGCATCCTACGTCGGAGGGAATAGAAGAAACAGACAAGCCTGCGACAAAGTTGTCGAACAGGAAGTCGGTTGCACCATACAAAGGCATTGCATCGTTAAGAAAAAGCCGCGAATTTTCGTCCCCCGTTGAATCTACTCGATAGAAAACTCGTTTCCATCGAGGCGATGCATCATTCGTGTTCGTCATACTCGACGGACCCTCGATCCTATAAATTTCATGGAAGAAGTATCAAGTTTTTCCAATCCCCGCAGCACGCTTTCCTTTTGCTTGTTGCTGCGTTTTTTGGAGCGTGGGATGGTCGTTACAGTTGCGATCGATTGACACAGTTTTGGTAATCATGATATTGGGTCGCTGTATCAGATTAAATTATCTTTTGATTTTCACGAGACGCTTGTAATAGTATTTGCACCGAAGAGTGTCCTAAGGTGTTAAAGAACTTAGCCAGTATCTGCGAGATCAGCTGTTTAAGATTAAATATACGAGAACCGAAGTGGATCGAGAACTTTATCATAAAGAAGGCTACTCATTAGCTACTTCATTAAATGATTCTCCCCTTGAGCTGGGCCACGAGTCACCAGCCGAACGATGAAGAAGATAAAGGAGACATCTGTCCCTGAATGTCCTCAATTAAAAGCTCGAGGCATTCAACATGCAAATGGGAACTTTCACCGTGCAGTGAAGGGCTCGCTGAAACAATGGAATTCGTAAGTAGCCGAGGTGCGCAAGCTGCAGCAGCCACCTCGTCACCGGTTCCATGAGAATCCTTCTTTATATGCTGCGCAGAATGAAATGATTTTCCAGTTGGACGGCGGGTACAGGCATTTCACGGGTATTTTCAGCGTGATCCACATTTCCTCTGCGGGGGGATGGTCGACCAACCATCATTAATTCCATTAGTACTTCACGGGCCGCCTGTGAGATAAATTTCGCATTTGATATTAATCCGTGACTCCTGCAAGCCTTCATTATTCATGGGGTTCGCGTTGGATAAAAAGGTGGTCGAATGCGTAGGTGTTTTTTTCGGTTTCAAGATTCGAGTAGATTGGGCCATGTCACGTTGTTCTGTAACTGAATTTTATTATTTGTAAGAATTTTGTAATACTTAATTGCATTCTATTAGTGGTTTTAATTTTGCATTATGCTGGTCACCGATAGAACATTGTATGTTCAATGGAGCTTAATAGTCACGACTATAGAAACATTAATATGTACATTACTATACAGAATTATACTTGAGTTAAACTACTCGTTAAATCGATCATATCTCGCACACTATGCCAGGGATTTTGATGACATTGAAATATGATGTAGTACACGTGGAATTAGGGAGGGTTTAAGTCATCATTTTGCTAGGTTCCGATTTGTTTAAAAAATAGACGTCGTCAAAGTTTGCAATTTTTGCCCACACGCTGAAACGGGTTTATTAATAAATTGTTATTGCCTAGACTATCGATCACACAAATATTTATAATGCATATTTTAGAAATAATATATTTTAGACACACTATACGTGGTGCCTTAAAAGACTCGCGATTTCGCAATCGCGCCTCCGCAAAGAGAAAAAGTCACGAGGGCATAATTTAGGCGCGTAAACGGAGGCTGCAGTCAATTCAAACCAATTTCTACGTTTAAAATTCATGAAGAATCATAAAACGAGAATTTAATGAGCCCGAGAATTTAGTTGTTAATTCAACGCCGTCTGCTTCTGAAGGGGACGTCGTCCTGTTTCATTGGATAAATCGTCCTAGCGATGTATCAGCTGCATAAAGCGCACCGTGCGAAATCAGGTTCGTCCGATTTGATGTGGCCATTAATCGTGGGTAATAACTTACCCTTAACAGACTCTCAAAACGACGAATGCAAAGAGAACTGGGAGGTGGAAAGCGCGCGATATGGGATTATATAACTCGCTGACGACAAGATAAGTGTGTTTTTATTCGTTGCCATACTTGGAAACCATCCCCATGAAAATACACCTCAAATATTAAATATCGCCCGTAAAATAACTCCTTACATTATCAGTAATGCAATTACCCACACAAATTAACAAACCTTTCATTTCAACAATTAAATACGTTTACAATCCTTCTAAAATTCGTTTACATTGTCATTTCTCGCAATCGCAGAAAAGTAATGCATTAAAAAATAATTATATTTCACAGTTCACAAATTCTGCAATTCCTAAAAAAATTCCCCGCGTCAATTTCTCAGGCTCGTTGAAAAATCGAGCCAATTCCAGCGTCGTGAACAAAGAATCCCAACCACCTCTGGTTCCTTCGTACCAACGTAGGGGGCGACGTGCAACGAGTATACGCCCCGCGATCTTTACGTCCAGGAATTACGAGCAAAAGGCTCGTGCCAGCATCTCGCTCTCCCTTATTCGTTTCTGTCGTCGGAACGGAAACCGGTGACTGGCATATCGTCGGAAGGATGGCTTTATTAAAATAGAAATGACTTGAGGGAGGAGAGCTCGGCTTTCCAGGCGGAAGAGATTCGCCGCGAAACGAAAGGGCGAACATCTGCTCGGAGCACGGGGCGCACGATCCGCCTCTGTGTCGTCGTCACTTTGAAGGCCCGCCTTTGCTCATTTGTATACCATTCACGCGGGTCGTATTTGCACCGTACGCGTATGCATAACGCGTCCAAGCTCTCTTCTACTCGCGCCCCCATCGCGATGCGCCGTCTGGCCACTTTGGAGGCTGAAGAAGAAACGTGGAGCCGTGCTCCTTCCTGCTCTTCTTCGTCGCTTCGGCTTTCAGGCGGACCCACGTGCTTCGTTTGGAATTTAACTTCGGTATAGTTGAAGTGGGAGCTTCGAGGGATGATTGTGCGGGGGTGTTGATAATGGACTGTGTGATAAAATTCTGTAGTAGATTTACTAATTTCAAACGTCAGTAGTGCGAGTGCTGTGATATTAACTATTTCATTTCGGTTTCTGTTTCAGGTGAGTCCACAAAGTACTTGGTGTAGGCTTCGGCTTCAAGAATGCTACCACTGTGCATCGTTCCGGTGGTAAAGTACTTGCTTTCAATAGTGCTGGTTGAATGTAATCAGAAGGTTTACATTGTTCAGGAATTAGTATTTACTATTAATCTTTTGAATCGAAAATTCCGGGTAGAAAATGAAGAATTTGGTAAAATTCGTATTAGGTACGGACGTGAAGTATTTTGAAACGCAATACTAGTGGCGAGGGCTTTCAATATTTTATTCGAACTTACTAGTAAAAAAGAATAGCAAATAAAATTAGAAATAAAGCTAAAGAAAGCTTCTTTTTAACACTTTATTGTTCAATATTAGGTTTGCATAAATTCAAAGTTGTGATCTCTTATCGAAACCTCAGAATTCTGAATAATTACGAAAGAAAGTGCAAGTTTGCTGTAAAACACAGAACAGATACAGTGTTAACAAACTCCTTTTTAAAACACTAACAATAATCTTGTGGTTTAGAGTAAAATATTCATTTCCCCACGTATTTACTTTCGTATTGTCATTCACCGCGGAAAGTATTTCACTTATTATTATCCTAAGAACTAGAAATGGCAGCGAGAAAAATGGTACGTACTCCTATGCGACTGCACCATCGTCATACATCATGGAGGTGTTACTAATGTTTTAGCTTGACTTGGCCGAAGAAAGTTCCGCGAACTCGTTCGAGTTTTAGCGAACGAGTTTTTCTCGTTACCTCGATTAGAATTCGAAAGTGCATAACCCGTTAATGCGTCAGGTTAATATGCATACGTATGCACTGACCGCTCGTGATCTAGAAACGCGATACGCAACGATTGTGAGAGGCGATTTTATCTTGGAATGTGCTCGCTTTTGTCCTTTCATTCATTAAGAATAATGATTACTGCAGTATTTTTAGTTGGAGTGTTGTTTACCTTGTCGTGTATCACACTTGAGTTTTTAAGTAAACTTCACTAAACCCAAAAATTAAATTTAGAATATTTTACCCAAAATTTATTTAGTTCCCTCAAAACTGGCCAGCAATTTTAATTTAATCTTGATTTACAATCAAACATTCCTAACAACAACCCAAGTCAAAGTGCAATTCACAATCTCCACTGCTTAAATTAACGAACTTTCCATAGAATTTCGAGTGCCTACATACTAAACTAATACTTATAAATTTTTAAGTACTCCAAAATCTTTTTATAATTTTTATTTCCATTGCATATTACTACAGTTTGCAACACACCGAATACGTTGCACGTTAACATCATACCGATGACTGAACGCTATCCATTGACACGGTCAGTGTTTTTACAAAAGCCACCCGAATTTTGGGAAAATCGACGCGTAACTCTGTTTGACGTTCGCTTGACAAATGGTTCTTGGAAACACCCCTCCTTTATTCTGCATACAATCGCTTATGCACCGATGCATCTGGAAAAGTGATTTCTAATGGCGCGGCGGATAGGGCGAGTGATTTGTCGGAAACGACGTTCGTGAATTTATGATCCCTTCGAACAATAGTCGTGAAGATTTACGCGACCTGGTTCACGGTTCGTCCAAAGATGCAACCAACAGGATTGGTCGACGAAAGACCATCGTCCAGTTGGACTAATTCTGGAGAATAGAAAAGCTGACTGTGACGAATAGACTTTTACAACGACCAACACGGTGGTATGTTTTATGGGGGGAAAAAAATGGGACCATTTTGGGGAGAAGATCGCGTCGATTAGTGTGTACACAACACGATTTTTTGGGCAATTGGTAGCTCTTTTTGTTCGCAGAATAAATTGAAAACGAATGGGAAAGAATTGTGAGGGTCTTTTAGCTGCCCTAATCTTATTTTCCAAAGGTGCACAATTTTCGTTGAACTGCTAATGGTAATCGAATGCAGGCTATGGCCAGATGGGAACTTTGAATTATTATCAGTTATAGTTGAATATCAGTAAAAAGTGACAGGAATACTACAAAGAAACACGTTTCTTCAGGAATCCGGATTGGATATATTCTCGGTCACACAGCTAAATCAACGTCACAGTCTAAAGTCACACAAATTTGTCAAGTGTAATTTGATTTAAAGTCGTACGTCTTCTTTCTAATACCACAAGCATTTCGAAAATTAATTTAACGCTACTAGTATCTCCCTTGTATGTATCAAGGTATTCACTGATAGTGCAGTAGGTACTCACACAACTTTAACTTATGCAATAAATCTTCTGCTCTTCGTCAAATAACCGAAAGTAGGTACTTTTTGCTCAATGCTGTACTTATTAAAATTTACACATTAAACTGGATAATTGTATAGAAAAATAATGGTAAATCCAGTAATTTACTTTATTCTGTAAATTATAAATTCTTCCATAACTACAAAATCTATCAATTAACACATCTTTTTTTCTTTTTTTACATTTTCATTGCGTAGAAAGAAAATTGCACGATATTACACCAAGGCAAGGTTCAAAATTCACGGTGATAGCATACATTACACACGTTACTATACAACACGCATTAATTTCACACCCCCGTGTTAGGTCCTCGTTCCTCTTCGCGACAGCTCGTCCGATTGCAACGAAACGCATCCAAGGAAGCGCGGGACGTCGCTTTCAGGCGGACGTTTTACAATGCACAATGCGCGTGCACGCGCATACGTGTCCCGCCGTCCCGTGTATCGTCGACATAAATTGTGTTTGGTCATCCTTTGCCTATAAATAATTGCGAGCGGGGACAATAGGGTGGACAGCTGGATACGCCCTTAAAAACCAACCCCCGGTCGGCTCGTACGAGTTCTCTCGCGATAGCTTTTCGATGGACTCCATTGACGCGTGCAGAAAAATCGACGTGGTTGTATGCGGGGCTGGGGGTGTCGGTTGCGAAAATAATCGACGGATGAAAAGTCGAGGAGCTGATTTCACTGTCAGATCGAGTGGTGGAACGTGGAATTCTGGAACGACTTACTGGTTTTGGCGGGCTTTGGAGCTAGGCTTTGGGGTGGCTTTATTTTTGCAACAAAGTTTGGGCGATATAACGTACTACTTTCTATGGAAATCTTTTTCAAACAACTTAATGGGAATTATTTTTAAAATTGATATTCTTTTGTGCTCGAATCTAAGAGTTGCAAAGTTCTAATCTAAGAGTGATCAGTTTTCAGTATCTGTTCAAGTGAAATTTAAATAACCATTAGTGGAAATCTAAAGCCGGGAATCCACCTGAAAGCTAAGCTAAAGTTTGCTATGTTTTATAGCACAGCCAGACATAGCATAGCTTAGCTTAGCATAGCTTAGCTTAGCTTTCAACTGGATCCCCATCTTAACACAGTGTTCTAAATGTGAATATTTAGGAAATCTAAATTTTTTTAAATCTGTGTCCCTGTCTAAAATTGCTAAAAATTTCTAGAATTATCGGAAAATTCTCTCTGTGCCTGCTAGCCTCGTCTCAACAGTAAAGGCCAGGTAGAATCGCTGTGCAACTCTGTGCAGAGTGTACCTTTCGGCTCCTTTGCAACAGTGTTTTGCTGTCATGGCAAATTTAGCGTGATTTTTCACGGTGGACGCAGCTTCGGGCCACATAAAAAGGATCGAGTGTGCATTTTGTTCACCGCTGCTAATGACCAAGCCATTGTGAACAACCCTGGCCACTATATAATAAAGCGATAAATTAAAAGCGTCCAACCCCGTGCGTCGAGTCGTGTTCTTTTTGGAACGTGTTAACAGTCATCGTGGGGTTAATGGCGTGTGAATCCCATGAATCGCGCCGGTTAGCGGTCGACATCAATGGAAACCAGTCGAGTCGGTCGTCATCGCTGGTCTTTTTACTGACTGGGTCGATTTATCAGGCCAATTCACAAGGCAACGCTCATTTTCGATTTTCAACTTTGTCGGAGACACTTGTTGCTCTTTCGCGTCAAACAATCATCTCTGCCCCGTAACTAAAAATCTACATACCAAGAAACTTTTTTAAAATAATGTCACCTTACAATTGATTCATTTTATCTCATATGATTGAAAGAAAATATCAACAATATCCCAAAAAAATGTATTTGTAATATTATATTCAAGAAGCATATCTTGCTTGAGGGATTTTTGTTATTTTGCAACCACATTTTGAGTTCAGCAATCGTGTGAAATTCCATTCGTTTTAAAGTAATTTTCAAGCTCCTTCGAAATTTAATATCGAAGAATGGAAGGCTTGTGAGAGAAAATTAGTGTGACTAGATAGCACGTAAGTAGGGTAGTTCTCGAAATAACTTCGTGGCGTGAGACACCCTTTCTCGCCCCTTCCTCGTGACTGGTTCCCACAGCAGAAAAAACATCGAAGAGTTATGCAACGAACGGAAATCCTCCGGTCTGAAGCGAAGTGGAGTCATTCGAGGCCAGTTTTAGGTTACTGCCCTGTAAACTGATCGATGCACGGGGAGTGTTAACGGGGCGAAGTGTAGCTTTACACGGAAAAGATAGTGTATCCAAATAATTGAAAAAAAAAGGAAACCAGAGGAGCGAAAAGGTCAACAACCCTCTACTAAAAATAAGTCTTGCAGTATCAAAATTTCGCACTATGTCACCTATATAAATTCGACATCAAAAGCCGAAAAGACACAGTCCTCGTCGTTCCCCCTTGACGGCTGAAAGCAAGTAGAACGCTTTCTAAAAAATAACAACCATCGGACGAGCGTACAAAGAAGCGAACATACAGAAAATCCACCGCGCGGTTCTCGTGTTATTTCGCCCCCGAAGCAGCTCCTCCAGCCACAAAGAACGACAAACCACGTCGCGTTTCCAAATCACGTGTCGGCGTTGATAAACCGCGAAGGCTTACAAATTCCATCCACGCCGTACCTTAATTAGAGATCGTGCTACACTCGTCGCAGATTTCGCTGGCATGCGTATTTTCGCGCGGATCAAGCCCTTTGAAGCGCTGCTTCATCCATTTCCATTATCTCGGGGCGTGCAGGTGGTATTTTCAGCATCGTCGCTCGACGGAAAGTAATGGGATTGTATTTCGAGAGGGGAATAATCACGGAATGATATTATTCTAGTCTACCCCGGTCCAGCGAAATACGCGCTGAATTTTCGGAAACTTCGCCGCGGCTGTTTCACCGAATTTCCTCGACTTCGTTTAATCTACTCTGTCTGCGAAGCTCAGCCTGCGGGTCCAGAAGTTTCGTCAATCTTATTTGAGGCAGCCTTCGAATGATCTATTAAAAGAAATTGTACGAGCGGCTGGAGCGTTCCTCGGGTGGTGCATTGTCCCCTGAAGAACTCCCTCATCTAGCGGGGAGAAATTCTTGGCTGTTCGCCAGACGCTCCGTGGAATGTGGAAGGAAAATCTTCCCCGCGGGATTTTCAGATTCCGCGGATTGAATTTCGCGTGTCTCGAATAATTTTCACGAGCAGAAAAATAGGCGGCAAGGGGTGAGGGTGATATTTATTGCACCTGTCATTGAAGCGATAAGTTTTGTTTGCTTGTGTAGTTCTCTTCGTCGTTTGCTTGTCAAGTAGCTGAAGAGTTGAGTTTCTTAGTCTTCAGGTAGTTAGTAACGAGGGTTGTTTTTTTAAACATTTTTTTTTAAAGCATATTTAGTACAGTTTCTTTCTTCTTGTAAAGATATTATTTTTTTCTTTTCATTACTGTCTTCAGGTATTAATTTAAGAAATTGAACTGTGTGATATTCCTCAGTTTTTCGGGGCTCAGGTTTTTGCTCTGAAACCTGTTAAAAGCTTCCAAGTGACTTCGAAAGTCCTGATGAAGTTTCTGTGCTACTTGTGAAAATCATTTTCCAGGAAAATAGTGGCTGTATATTAATTTGAAAGACTCTAATTCACGGGGATGTAGAGCCTTCCTCTAGTACAACCTATCTGCTAATTAATCGGTAACTATATCACTAAATTTCGTATTCCAGGACAGAATATTGTCACGATGCATGGAGGATGGAGATATTTCTGAACGATAATAACCATTTCGAATTTATTGCCCCGAAGCCCCGGTGGAGATTCAATGGCGTAGGGTTAAACGTGGTTATCAGCACGACCAATCGAACTTCTAGCACCCAGGAAGCGCTTATCTCGGGCGTAGTTGACTTTATAATAAAGTCGGTTATGCGAAGATGATGATAAAGCACTGATGCTGCGATCCCTTGTTACTCCACAGTTCAATATCATTGTCCGTGTCGAATATCTTCGCATCTGTAGGTGTGACTAACATAGTGGTAATTTTATTCAAACGGGGAACAAGTATGACCACACAGAAGGAAGGTTTCATCATCACGTATTCTGGTACCAAGTTGAATAATTAATTCCTGAGATTCTTCACGATAATAAAATCATGCAGGGAAGTTTTATGGAAAATTTGTTATATGTTGAAGTTTAAATACAGATAAAGAAATCATTAATTCTTCGAAATTGAGGGACGCATTTTTTCGAGGGGGCCAACTTTTTTTTAGATATTCATTATAATAGCATAACTAGATAGTAAAATATATTTTTTGATAGTAGGTATTGTGTACAGATTAGTACTCAGTACTATGCGCAGCTTTTCCAAATTTTATAGTAAATTCTCGTCGTTATTTTTATATTTGAACATGACGCCTTTGGTATTTGTATTTTTCTAAAATACCTATCAGTGGGTGGAGAAAGAAGCTTTTCCCACTTGATAAAAAAATGCGGTAGCTTTTCCTTCCGTTCGTTGTGCGTGCAACTTAAAGGCAATGTCGAGAAACACCATCAGGATCGTAAATTCGCGACCACTTCTTGTCACGGCCAGCCAGCGGGCTTTGCATCGTGATCTTATCTTTCACAGTACACGCAGTTGCAGAACTGTCAGTGAATTCAATGTACATATTTGCAGACAGTTGCATTCAATGGATCCACCTCGTTGGCTGGATCCGAATAATGTTTCTGCAAACGGTGCATACCCCGTTGCACCTGTGTATCGAACAGAATACTTCCAACCATATCCCACAAGATATCAAATTTATTCATTACGGTAGCAACCCTTCGGCAGATTATAATGACATGAAAATACATAAATGCAGAACGGACAAATAAGGCAAAATTAAAATTAATATTGAAATAATAAATACCTAAGAAAACAATAGAGGGAGATTAAATAAGATAAACAGACATTACAAATACAAGTATCAATATTGCAACTTAATCATCCAGTACACCTACGCAGAACTGAATTTTTTAAAGTGAATAAGAAAATTGCGAAAAAAATAATAGTATAAAATTAATATATGTATATTACAAATGAAATTCATTACAAAGTCTTTAACCAATTTTATCGAAGGCTATTACCTAATCCACAGATTTTATTCAATATGCATTTACTACTACAAAACTCCCTTGGAAATTTAGACATAACACTCTAAACTCCTATTTTATATTTACATATCCCAAAACACTATCAGGTTACATCTAAGTAACAATTCAATATCCAACCAGTTAGGTAGATCACTCTGTTTAAATCAGATTAAGTTACATAAATTGATACGAGGGGTTAACAGGCTACAATCATTTTGCGCAGAAAGGACCACTGCAGTTCTCGCAACATATTATTTTGAAAGGGCGAGCAATAAATTATTCAGCAACGTCCAATCAAGATGGAAAGTAAAGATGGCGGCCCATTAAAGGAAATCCGATGCCGTTCATTGATGAACAATCAACGGTTAAAGCAGTCCAATCTCTGTTGCGTAATGGGCGTTTGTGGTGCTTGAATGGCAAGAGTTAGTTCCTTGTTTGTCAGGAGGGAATACTCCCGTTGGGTGGTCGCGTCAGCCGCTGAATCGGATCGTCAGTAAACGATTTAACGACTGCTCCGATTCTCCCTCCGAAAATCCAGTCGACATTGGCTGCGTTTAACGCGCCATTGCGTCATGCAACGGAATGCGAGAGGTCGACCTTGCGAGCTGCACAATCGTGCATTGTCGACCATTGAATGGCACGCGATTCTGCATCGGCCTCTCTTCCCATGGTCACCAGAGGAAATTAAACTAATTCGCGACAGATGTCTTCCGTTCGGTAGATCAATATCTACCACCTCGCCTTTTTCAATAAAAATTATACAAATTTTACAAAAAAAATTGTATATTCAACACTTGAATAGCGTTGCACTTTCTGTGGCGCAAGGTTCTGAGAAATACAGAGCATAAGTACTTGTGCTCTCACTATACTGTGCGATCAGGAACTAGGGTTGTCAACCGTACTATAATATATAGTATTATACTATATTTGTGCCTAGTATAGTATATACTGTTAAAAAAAGATACAACACATAAAAATACTAAATTTCTGACACATCGATAAAATTCTAAAACTTTCACTTATTCCTTTATTCTACGGCTACATCGAAACTGTAATTTGTCAATTTAAACTTGTTTTCTATAATACGCTAATTATTTTCGAATTACTTCGTATAAATAAAATTCAGTAATTCTTTTCCGTACTCTTATATTGAATGATGCCTATGACGTTTCTTATTAAAATATAAATTCTAGTTAATTTAAATAAAATAATTTCCTAATACTATACAAAAGCTTTCATCTTCGAAAGTTCCTTTTAATCCAAAATGGAATTCTCTTGAATAAATGTAGCTTACTTTTTAATCGGTAAATTCGTATGATCTTCGTGTCGATTAATATCAATACCTCTACTGTTTGAATAATATATTTCACGTATCGATATTAAACGAAAAAATATATATCGCTAAGCATTATCGATAATTGGGACCAATATCGTTACACCTCCACTGTGCACAACTACGCGCAACCTATCGCAACAACCGCGCAAACAGCAACCCCCCGCGATAACCGTCCACAACAGAAAAGAATCGCATGGGGCACTAAACGAGCGACGTATCAATCGTCGACCACCAGTCGGTTTCGTTAAAAATCCCCGATTGTTCGGCGCTCTTAGCACGCCCCGTTAATGGTCCATCAGCAAAAAGCACCCTTCCCCATTGCGCCCGCAGACAGTGCTCGAAACGGAAACGTAACGGAGAACGGAACCGGGGATCGATCGGTTTCGGGGTGGCTGGCTGGCGTTGCACACGATCCCGATCAAAGATGAAAGGGTTTCGCGTGCCGCCGCGCGAAATCATTAATATACTCGTGACTTACGTGGCTCGCGTGCTTGCGCCGTTAGCGTGACGTCGGCGGGTCGAGCACGTTGGGGGGCGTGCGGGCAGGGGTGTCGGCTCCGTTTCGTTTCATTTCGTTTCAATTTCAATTCATTTGGGTCTGGCGAGAGCTCTTTGTGCACCGCCTCCGTGCACTCGATGCCTCGGGGGCACAAAAGATGCGTTTCCACGCTGCACGGGGCCGGCTGCAGCTGCACCGCGAAAAGAAAAAAGGGTCCACCAGCTAGTCGCGAACCTGGCTGCCCCTTTCTGGCGAATTAGCTATTCATGCTCGATTCGCGGCGTGTCGATGCGTTTCGAGATGCGCGAGGGCGTGGCGCGACTACCTCGGCAGTTCGCTCTTTCTAGGCGAATCTACACGGTTTACTTTGCTTGAACAATGCGGCTGATTCGACAGAATAATTCAGGGGGAAGTGAAGAGTGTAAATTACCACGAGATCAATGTATTCGAGCAAATTGAAGATTGATAGAAGTTTGTCAACTTCTTGTCAACAGAGTTTCTACTTTTTTCAATGCGGTTGTCCATTCGGGATGAGTCGTTCGAATGGAACACGCGTACACGCGCATCTTGAACATTGGAAGGCTTTATTTCAGTTACGTCGACGTATTTTTTTGTAAATAGCTTACTGGTTTCTACCAGAAAATTATTTTTAAAGGCAATAAGAATGTTGTGAATACTCTGTATTTTATAGGGTTTCCCGTTGATAATAATAATAATAGTATTAATAAATGGAGAGAAGGTCAGAATTCATTGTTAAATTCAGTGAAATGTGTAAACATTCGCCATCGAGCAGAAAAATCAACCAAAGTGAACAGTATGAATTCGCCTTCTGTCAGGGTCCTGGTTGGTTTTACGTTCGACGGATGTTGCTTTCACGTGCTCACTGCTGGGGATTTAGGTAACGCGTCCCGTGACACGAGATATTTATCGGGAGTGAAACTTTGACGAAAGGGAACGAGGTATTTTTCAACTCAGTTTCGAAATCGAAATGGAGCAAAAAAAACTGAATTTATAAAGAATGTAATACAATTCCCATTCCTCTGTAATTTAATACGTGATCTACATTTCTCGTCACTTTTTATAGTTCCACTAAAAATTTGAATTTTCACCATGACACGGCACTTGTTCATGGAGTAGGGATTATGGTATATTTTGGAACAGTGGAGCCTCTGGATTTCATGATCCCTCGGGTATTTTTATTAAAATAGTAGAGCAATGTAGATTTGTTTGTACTGTAGGAAATAATTATGTGCTAAATTAAAGGGCCTCTCAGATGCAACACGAAATTCACTGGGCCTCTCAAGTAAATAGAATTACCTGTTCTTCGTTTATGTCAGCTAGGGGTTAATGGAGCTGCTAAATATCTCTTTCGTCTAAAATTAGGGCACTGATAATATCGCACTTAAGTGCAGCATTTAAGCAATTATTTCTGCAGCGATGCCTCGCTTATGTTAGTCCCTGAAATTCTTCGCAAGAATGCTCTGCACTAACAGGATTAAGAGGGTGCATCCTCGTCGTAAGTAACCCTCTGTCCTCCGTATTCCAGCGAGCCGTAAACCGGGAATTAATTAGTTGCTAGCACGGCAGCGAGAATTTCGGATCTTTACGACGCTCATAAAAAGTTATATCGCGAGCGGGACCGTTTCATTCCCCAGATAAAATTCAACGAGTTTCAACAAGTGACAAACGTGACTCGCCTCTCCTTCCGAGCAAATAAAAATGATATCCGCGTGCTTTCGTTATCGACACCACCACCTAGTTGCGAAATAAATGTTACCTGCTTGGTGTAAAGAAAACACGATGCGTTCAAAGTAAATATACAAATGAAGAGTACTTGTGGAAAACACTGTAAGTGCCAAAAATATAATTCTATACCTACTATAGTATTACCATTGAATACCAATTTTTTTATTATTATTTTGGTACGTACAGTGCTGTCTACAAGGACTCTTCAATTTTTCTGGATACCAAAACTTCAAAAGTTGATTAATTACTAGAAACTACATACAGGAACTAGAAGGAAACTATACAAAATACAGAAGACAAGAAAAACCTACATAACTCCCTCACACACCAAATTCTAAAGAAAAAAATCCCACAGAATAAAGTACCTTTCAGTGACCACAAGTAGAACTTACAATAATCTACGACACAAGTAACTTCCAAACAATCAATTATTCTCCCTTGAGCAAACAATCTTCCAATTATTTCCAGCCACAGATTGCAATTTCCTCTCGTCCCTCCTCCTTGAATCAACATCCCCCCGCTATCGTCCTCTGATAAACCTTTAATTCATCCTGTAACTGGAAATTAGATACCCAATCAATCGGTGGTCACAGCTACCAAGGAACATCTTCCACGAAGTTTGTCGCGCAGCTTGGTTTCGAGAAGTCGTCTGCCTTTTGTGCACCGTTCCTTTGTCGTACGCCCATTGAATTCGTGTCACGGGTCGTCGTCGGCAAAGAAAGCGTCCATTCAGTCGCGACACGTGCGTCGTCTTTTTCCCTCCGTGCACCGCGGTACGCGACCAGTCGGTGGGACCAGTTTTTCCATCCTCCCGTTGACAACTGGACTCTGGAGATGCGGCACGAACGTTTTTTCCCCTCGGAAGTATTACGTGCATCTCACGAAACCGCTCCGGCGGCTGAGCTCGCTTAATTAAATGCACGCTAAACAAACGGCCGATTCATTGCGCTTTTAATGCCAGCCGGGGGCATCCTTTTTCTCTGCTCCTTCGATTAGACTGTTCAAACTGGACGGCAGTGATAGGCAAAATTTACGTACTCCTTTCTCGGCGCAGCTTTGCAAAAGGATTTTCACGAAATGTTGGTTGATCGTGTTTGTAAGTCGCGTTATCAGAGCTGAGTATTTCTATCGAATCCGAATCTTTTCGGCTTTTCAGACCTACGCTGCCGTTTATAAGTGTTGACACATCTGTGTGGAATATTTTGAGAAACGTTGCAAATTTATTGGAGAACTCTGGCAAATTTTAGTTTATTTGGTATTTTAAATTAAAAGCAGTGAAAAGTATTTCATGTGTACCAAACATCACGTTTTCTGAAAATAATCCTAATATGTGCCGGCGATTATGAAAGTGGCGTAAGTGAAAAACCAAAAAATTGAGATTTCTCTTATTTTATGTTGTATTGATTTATATTTCAATATTATGAAGGGATTGTTGCGTGATAGTGTCACTTTCGTAATGAGCCGCTACATCTCTGTAAGTGATTTGTGATAAAGGGAATGATTAAAAAATTAAAGAAACAGGAAAGAAAACGTGAAGTATACTTAATTATGCTGAAAATATGAGAAAAATTAGTAGAAATAGTGGTAAAGAATACGTTATGTACCAAAAATGGTAAAGTGGTTGCTGGCAAAGTATTTGAATTTATTTGAATTTAGATCGAAAAACTACGTGTCAGCACTTTTGGAATTTGGGAGACGTTCAAAGGTTTAAAAACACATTTTCGTATAAGTTACTCATAGAATTTTACAATGATAAATAAGTTTGACATTAGAAGAGCATATATGTTGTGAAACATTTTGTCCGATAATGGAAACATATTTTCATGATTTAGGTACACCACTGGCACATATGTACTTATGAACCTTAGAGTCTTCTAGAGTCCTTAGAGCTGTCCCAGAAGTTCCTAATAATTACTGCAATACCCTACTTGCGATTCGATATCATTTTAGTTGTAATTTGTTACGAGTTCTGTTTGAATTCGATTCTATTTTGATACAGTAGTCGACGCAGCAGGTTTGAATTTGTATATACACTTCTTTTTGTTCCTAATGCTCCGTGTTCCGAAAATATTACGACTCGTTTATCCATTTTCAAAGGCTGGTTTACGTAGTACCGACTTTACGATGTCGTAAAGACGCAAGATTCAGGCCCACGGCAATGGTAAAATTTTACGGTGGAACTTCGCGCACTCGCGAACGAAGAAGCTGCGAGATACAAGATTGTTAACGCCGCGATTGGTTTGGCCAGCTGGCGATAAATTAACTTCGAGCGTGCTTAATACTCTGTCGCCAATGCTAGCACGTAATAAAACTCCGGAGGGAGATTTAAGGGATCGTAAAGCATCGTGATCGACGTTAATCTGAGACGTGTTGTTCTACCATTCTAAAATTAACTGACATCACTTTGTTAAACTAGTTGATCAATTTTATTAAGAAACATGTAGTTACTGTAAGAAGAGATTACTACTGTATCTTAATCTAACGACCATTTATATTGACCGTAAGACTAACGTTACATAGTTAATTTCATGTAACAGAGATGAACTCGTTTCCTAAAATAATCACAACCGTTTTATTTCTACCTGTAGCTGGTCAAGCATCAGGTGACACTGATACATTACGACCACCCAGTGTACACTGGTACTAGGTATTTTGACTCGACTAAGGTCTGTCAATATCATGTTACGTATTTTGACAGCGAAGAGTGGATCTGATTTCCCCTCGTGTGGATAGTCTTTTGTTTGAGGTCCAGTGTCGTCCCTCGATTGGATGCCTCGCCGAAAGCTGCCAGTAGGGAAGCTATTTCTCCTCCAATAAAACATCTTTTCTTTAAACTGAACATGACTGCATCTCCACAGGGAAAGATTCTAAAATATTAACCACCTAAAAAAAAGGGGGGTAACTGGGAACTGTGATATGACGAGTTCAGTTCGTCGAGGCACTTGAAGCGAAAGTGTAGCGAATAGGGTCCGGGTCCAAGGTAGGGCTGTAACGAATGTTTGAATAATCTAGTATTCGAATACTCCTAAATATAGATTAGAATTTCGGATTCGAATAATTAGGAGTAATCTAACTGGAGATTCGAATAATTAGGAGTATTCGAACCTGAGATTCGAATAATTAGGAGTATTCGAATCTGGGATTCGAATAATCAGGAGTCATCGAATATTCGAATGATTCGAACAAACTATTCGTATTCGAAATTATTCAAATATTCGAATATTTACAGTTCTAGTCCAAGGTCTGGATTAGGTAGTACTGAACGCCCGAAACAGAGGCTTACTGAGCACTTCGTATATCTCTACTTTTTGTAGTTTCGTGGTTCAGCAGTTGTCGAATGAAAATGCGGTAACCTCGGCTCCACACATACGTGCCAAGTTACCGCCGCTAGTTAGAACAGTGTTTAACCCTCCTTAAAAGTAGGTTTCAGCGTTTCTACCAATACAACTCCTCTCGCGACTAGATGCAGCTCTAGAAGAGAATGCCTCCACGCTGAAGGGTTAAGTAGGTAGCAAGGGAAGGGTAGCATCTTGCCTTCATCCCCATCGTCTCATGGCGTTTCCCCAGCGTGCAAGCCCAAACTACAATCTATACGAATTTAGCGGAACGCAGAACCCTGGAGCTCCGAGTAACTTGAAACGAAATCAAGCCACAGGGACCCAGCCAGCAGATCGTTAGCGTTAAGAAAGGTCGGAATCTCGTTGCGTCCTGAGCCAGGTCGAAAGCCAGGGGGCGCAGGGTGCACGAAGAAAGGCCAAGTAACTCGAGACTCTTGTGCCTGGAGAAGCGTTTAAACCGCTGACCGTAAACACAGAGGCTGAAGAGAAAGGTCCTGGTCCAGTGGGGCCCTGCAAGGGCGTTAATTACAGGGCTGCTTTCGTTTCTGTCTCCCCCCCTCGGCCGATTTCCGTTGCTGGAAACCTGGCGCGAGGGTGGCAGGAGCGAAAGAGAGCCCTCGTAGCACCGCCACTCGTTTAGGCTCGCTCGCGTCGAGTGGCTAGTTGGTTTTAAATGGACACAAGGTAAGTCGTCTCGAGAATGCCTTTTAAATCAATCGACCACGGGCCACCGAGCTCGCTTTCAAACGACTCGAGCTCGACACTTATTATTCGGAGCTGTGTTTCGGGGTTGGAAGCTGCTTCGGGGCGTTTCGAGCGTGGCGCGATGCTTTGTAGAATTAAAGATTGCGTTACGGATTCGGTTTCAACTGGGCAGTTGCAACTAAATACTTGAAGATCATTCGTTAATTTCTGGTAATGTTTCAACGATGCATTTTGATACGTGTGTTTGCACAGATTTACTGGATATTATTTTATAAGATTTGCAACGTTATTATTCCTTTTAGGTACAGCGAAAAATTGAGGAATATTCTCTGATTCTCGCTTCAATTTATTTTACCAGTGTTAAAGTCACAAATCAGTAGAATGAACTTAATAATTTGTTCATCTCGTTGGGAGTCATTAACTCTTCAACGCGACAGGGGGGTTGCATTCTGCGCACGGTTTTAGAGAGTCCTGACGTTGATATTTCTCGCAAAGCATCGAATTTGATGCCATCAAATATCATTGTACCTACATTGAATAAATTACACAGTGGCAAATTATTCCAATCAGAAAGTCCTCCTAAGGAAATCGGGTACTAATCCAAGTCTCTCAGACTTCTCCTGAGTGACTAGCAGAACGACCTGCCGTGCCTACGCCACTTTTAATCGCTGATCATTGTTAGACGCCACGGTACGCGTAACAACAGGTATCGCGTTGCAAGCACCAGGTCGTAACAATCGCTTCCTCTGTTCACGGATTCCGAGGTAAAATGAAACTGACCGTCGCTGTACCTGCGCGGGAGCAGCCCCCCTCTCGGGTCATTGTGAGCGTTGCCATCGCGTTTTGCGACGGAACGTCCGGATTATGGGGCCCCTGAATGGCCCCCGTAGCCGCACAATGCACCGTTGTCGTTATTGAAATCGCCGGGTTCCAGCATTGCTCCAACTATGCCGTGACCGAGTTCGGGGCATGCCAACGACCAGTCTCGAAACGGAAGTTCTTTTTAATCGCGCCCACGAATCTACGCGTCCCGTGCCCCCTACCCTTCCTGGATAATAGCGCTCGGGATCCTGTGCAGCAGCTTCCGCGTACGTTGGGATCGCTTGCAGGTGCGTTAATGGCTGGTGAAAATCGACCGATAAACATCTCGCGAGGAGAAATCTGCGATCATGAGAAATCTGCTCCGTTCCCCTTGTGTTGCGTTTCGCGGAGCTTGGGGAGGGGCTGGAACTAATGCGAATGAATTGACTCTCCAAGCAGAGACACTTTTAGGGATTTTGATTGGTATTTGAAATAAGTTTCTTTGTTTTTTTCAACCAGTGCTATCTCTGCTAACAAGTGGAATTCGGTTAGCATTTCGATTTTTTTTTAAAACACCATTTAAAGGTTAATGTGTGATTTCCTACTTTCCTGTGTATCTTGAAAATTATAGTAGACATACAAAAATTATTAGACAATTTATTGCCCTGTAAAACTGTGCAAAGCCAGCAAGTTTCCATTGTAATAATTTTTGTATATCTACTATAGTTTGCAAGGTATACAGGAAATTAGGAAATCACTTATTAACCTAATGGGTGTTTCTCGCCCTGAAGAACCGAAAATGGGCATGAACGAATAATTGCCTGAAAATTGCCTCTACAAAGCTGCACAGTTTCAATAAAATCGGAACGTGTAACTGAGGAGATTTCTTGAGAGTGTCAGGGCACTTCAACATCTCCATCATTTAGCTATTATTTTCTAACTACCACAGGTGCATGGCGGAAAGTGGACCATCTTCGCACGGGTGGTCTAACAATAACACCATATTCACGAAATATCGTAGAAGTGCTCGCGAGCTAGATACCAACCGTGTGAAGTCACCCCACTCTCTGCCACTCGTTTGCATCACTTGTAGTTTATACGAGTGTAATTAAGAAAGCTTGGATTGCTCATAGCGAATCACTAATAATGTACAATGTATATACCTGCTGATTACTAGCACAGTGAATTCATTGTGCAAAGGTCGGGTAGGCTGTTGCCATTTTATAGCCCACGTTCCACTAAAATTAAGGCGATTCGCGAAAACTCGGATTCAAGCTGAATGGTGTGTAATATTTTCCCCGCGGCGGAGAAGCCTGGGACAAAAGCGATTACTTTTACAATGCGGTTTCAGTTTACCTGGCGCTGCTCGCGACCGAATTACCAGTCGCGCGCTTGAAACGAGATACAATAATTAACGTCGCCGTTTGCTCCCCATCGCTGCGGAAACGCCCACTCATCGAATTACCCTGCGCTAAATTGCAAACGTATGTTTCAGACACGTCCTACGAGAAGGCTTGTCGTAGGGGTAGCGCGCCTGCCACCCCTGTCCTCGGAGCACGACCCTTGGACGTCACCCCCAACAGAATCGTCGTAAGTAGATTTCATTTGTTCCCTGTAAACTCCCTGTAATTTTACAACTTCGATAATACACCACGCTTAACCCTTTCACTGCGGGGAGCTCTAATATTGGGCCTATGAATGACGGAATTGTAAAACAGTCGACGCTATGCATATGTGTTCCATTGTACAGAATACTTTTTAATACATTAAGTATATCGTTTCTCTGATTTGTGAAACGATGCAAGGGAAATTAGTTGGTTGGAATATAGGTATACAATTTTCTCCTACATTTTTCGTACATCGTATTTTTTTGTTAATTTTAATTTAATTACAATAGACGGACTAGACAATCCTTTGGTACAATTAATTACAAATGAGGTAGAAACACGGACGCACATTAAAAAAGAAAGACAGAGAAAAAGAAAAGCAATTGATGTATGTGAAATTAAAAAACACTCAACGGGGTAATTATTGTTCAATTTGTACAATATTAATTAAGTATAAAGTATTATCCGAGGTTACAGAGGAATTGTTAAGATGTTTCCAATGGAGAGATCTTTGACACAGTATACCTCCAGTGTAAATTCAAATCACCTGTTATTTATTAATCATAAAAAGAATTGTATGCTTGCCAAAATTTTCTTAGGTAACTCTTGTTACAAAAATTTCTTTATTTTATTTAAAGGTACCAATAACTCGGCTAATCATACGAAACAAATATGAAAAAATTTGTTGATGCGCGAGAGTCTAATTTTATATCTATTAATTTGTATTACTTGCTCTTCGTCCACGGAAGCTCTTCATTTACCCGCGCCATCGGCTCCCAGAAATTTTGGGAAGGTCGTTGTGCAGCGTTAATCGGTAAAATATCCCCGAGTAATTATTTTATCACGCCGCCTCGAGCTCGCAATTAACGCCCTGGGCGTCTCCTGTTTCCGCGCGTTGAAGAAGATCTTTCGGTATGCTGTCTCGTCGTAGATCCTTATCACGAGGAATACTTTCGGCGAATCTGCCAGCGCTGCACCAAAGTGCATTAGACTTGCAGATTAGATCTGCCTCGGGACCCGGAGCTGACGATAAACGAGTCCTTTCTTCAGCAATTTATCGTTCCTGTCCTCTCGCAGGATACGTCGATGCACGAAGAACGGCTTCCGTTGTTTGAATTTCTAATTACCGGTAGGCGAGTCGATCAATTTTTGCCTATAAATAAATCTTCTTGCACGACGATGAACAAGTGGAAAATTCTCCGCTCACGTGTCCCCCAGAGATCTCCTGGGCTCTCGAAAGATAAATCGTCATAGTTGAGACTTTTGTTGCAGCTTTACATCCAGCGCTTCCGGTTAAAACACACCCCGGGCTTCCCTGGCTCCTGTCAGAGCCCCTTCGGGAAGCATTTCAGTTTCGAGGCACGGAAAACGGAGCCTCGGTTTTCCGATCACGTATCTTCGATCTCTCGAAACCTTTCGTTGCATCGGACGGTCGCTGATGTACCGCGCGCCTTCTCTTTTATTCAGACGAACAACGAGCACTTCAAACACCCACGTCCATTGTGTTTCTTCGCTGTTCTTCGAAGTCGACGGTCGCGCGCGCTGCCATTTCGAACTTTTACAAATATGCTGATTTCAATAGTACATGCCTTCCACGTCGCCCTATATTAATCCTCCTCGGATCTTCTCGAACAAGATTTACATGGTATAAAGTATTAAATTTCAGACATATTTATCTGTTTTTATATTTATTTATTTAATACATACAGGATAAAGTCCCCTTAGCATGCAAGAGAGAAAACAAAGAAAAATAACAATACTTAAAGTCGATATATTGAAACTTTTTTTTGCACTTTATTTCTTTTACTATGGTCCTAAAGTACTTCTATCTAAATCTTACCATCTCTACACCAAATTCAAGTCAGATTTCTACCATGTAAAATTCTTCTTTAATAATCATATATCTGGTACAGTGTTTTAAAAGAATTTTAAAATCCATTCATCTTACTGAATCATCCAATCGGGATCTCTACGTATAAAATTCTATCGAATGGAATATCCATTTGCCAGGGTCGCGCTGCTTTCGCGAAATGGCAGTTGGCATCGAGCTGCGAGGTTGCGTCGATGCAACCTTTTCCATTCAATCATCGAGCCCAGCCGGCCAAAGTAATCGATTTCTAAGTCCGCGGCTGCTGTAACATTCACGACACGCTGCTTGGTCGCTATTGCTTCCCTCCTTTCATGGGAGACAAGAGGGTGCCTTCTCGCGGGAGGCATCACCTTTGCCCTTCGCTGCAATTTCGTTGCGTAAACCGACACGTCGTTTCTCCCTCGGCGGAGGCAAAAGCGGATGGACGGGACACGGTATGGAAAATATCGATCCGGTGTCTTCTTGGTGTCGACTGGCTGCAGGTGTTCTCAAATCTCACGTGCTAGATTGCTTTCTAGGCCGTAGCTAGGCGCTCCGCAGGTGTTACACGTCCCGTCGATTTGTGGTAGATGCAGGGAAACGCGCAGGCAGCGCGGTGCAACTGGGGAATAACACTTGGAGGGGTATGAGACGCTTGGCGTTGTCATTTCTGACGTGTTTCATTGTCTTCGACTGAGGATGGCGCAGGATAAACTCGTGCAGGCTTCAGGTGCAGGAAAAATGACTGGGACATTTTTAGGGTAGCCATTTGTGAGCACGCGGGTATTCTTTTGCTACAAGGGGGTGTACAATTAGTTACTTCAGTGGATATCGTTTAGAAGGTGCTCGCTACTTTTTCCTGAAATTTTTCGGGAAAGGTGAATAACATAGTCAGTGATACGAAACTGTGTTTGAACTACTTGCTTCAAGTGAATTAGACACGGGAGTTTTGATAAAAAGCAGTGTGAGATTCTCAGCATTAAAGTCTCTCTTTCAGTTTAGTAATCCACCCTGTATGTTTCGATTTCGTTGGCGTGTCACGTTGATCGATAAAGGCAACTCGATAAAACTACAAGTTTCTTCGGTAGTTCTCGTTTGCCCCGTTGTGAATCATAAATGTCTCTGACGTAATTTACCGCTGTCTTTCCGTTAGAACGTCTATTATTTATACATATGTATACGGTTTTCGTGCAGCGTTATGAATACCATACCCCTCAATATTTAAGATCCTCTGATTATATTTGCCCTCAAATTATATTTAATAACATCACGTAGCAAAGCACTACTTAACCTTCTTGGTACAGTCTGCAAAATAACAGGAGAAGGGTTTTAAGTGTCAGGTCAAATGATCTCAATCTGTAGTATTATAATTACAAAAATTTTAAATTATCTTTGTTCAGAAATAAATTGGAATTCATTTTCTGCGCGATCAAGGCATGTATTCCAAAGGGTTTTAAAATTTTAAGTATCTACTAATTCAATCTTATTATGCACGTGGTACTCCATAAAATTTCTTTGGTACAGACGATTCCCATAAACTTGCCCCACGATGCTTAATTAAAAACACAGAGTACTTTAAACCTCACAGAATTTCCCATAAATTAATTCAACGGGAGCGAAACTTCACCACCTGATCTTTTGGTCTCGTTCGATTTGAATATTATTTTAATTGAAGAATGTTAATTGTACTCAACGAGTTATGGATAAAAGGAGTTCCTTTCGTTCCAGAACAAATAAAATTCTCGAAATTCATTACTCCACTATGGAATTGGCAGAGGAAAACGTGGACGATCTTGAAACTTGAAACGATCGAAAATAATGTCCCACTGATCGCAGAGGTACCCTGTTTCTGTAATACGGTTTCGATTCAATTGCCTCTTGTCCGCAAGTTATTAACGCGCAGGGTAATTAAGAGGCACTTAATTACGCTTGGGTACCAAGGACGATAATAAATGAGACAAAAAAAACAATCTTTTTGTGCCTGCTTTACGAAGAGATAGCACCTTGTTGGATAAGATATCAAGAATTTAACATTGACCATCGAAACGGTTGGGAAACTTGAGCTGGTACAGCGAAAAAGCAGAAGTTTCGATAGTCCATAATGTACTCATACAAAATTTCGTTCAAAAACTCGGTAATACGCTCTCCATGGATGCGAAATTTTACTGTTCGTCGATTGTCGACCTGAAATTTCATTTTACTTCGATCGTCGCCCCAAAATTTCCCTTTCCATCGATCGCCAACCTAAAATTCCTTTACGTCATCCATTGACTCAAAGTGTCAACGTTTTATCATCCACCAACATAAACTTTCAAATTTCAATAACTCCTCGATCCAAAACTGTAACGTTTTACCGCCCCTGCCACAAAACTTCACCTTCGCATCATACACCAGCTTTTTTACCAGCAAAATTTCGTCGTTCCCTCGTTCATCGATTCAAATTTCAACAACCCAGCATCCCCCGGCACAAAATCTCAACGCCCCATCGCCTACCCACCCAAAACTTCAACGTCCCCCAACCCATCGACCCAAAATCTCCGATCCCCATCGCGAAGAAGTGGCGGGACACGAGTTGCACGTAAAAGGAAGACATCGATTGCCGATCTGCTCGAGTCGCTTTGGAACAGTCGAACGCCAACGAGGCCCCCGGAACGAGCAAACAGCGGATCTCGCCCGCAGATTTCCGCATCTGCGGGCAGCATTCGTTACAGCGCGCTCCCAGCTGCACCGCGGAGCTCCTGCGACGCGATTTGAGAACCCCCCGAAGACGTTTTTGTCCTTCTTACCGGCGGCACGGCGCGACCGAGGGGCTGAGAGGCCAAGGGGTGACCCGGTTCGCCTCACCTGAATGCAGGGGCAGGGTTTTTGGTCGTGGTACAAAGGTGCGCCCCAAGGATCCCTTGACTTCGGCTACCCGGATGAGCAACATCTGCGCCAGTCGACGACGAGATTTTGCCGCGAAATCATCTGCTCCCGCGGAATCCCATCGAAACGCGAAATACTCCGACTCCGCGGCATAATTCAGGGGGACACGCGCCTCTTCGCCGATTTAAATCATCATTGCAGCTTCGAAACTGTTCGCCTTTTCTCGCACATAACTTTGTGACACGTCTTGAACTGCTCGACGATCGATAAGAGCGAAAAGGTGCCAGGTGTGCTGAGCTTTTCAAGGACTGAGTACTTTTGAAGATTTTGAAAGTCAGTGATTCGAGTGAATTTATGTTAAAATTTGAAAGTGAGAAATCGTGTTGTTTAGACGTCACAGCTTTGCAGTTGAAGAATATTGAAGGACTTCGAATTTTTTAAGAGCTTCATTGTTTGGACCATGTGGAGGAAAAAGTGTCATAATAGGGAGAATCAATTTCCCCAATTTCTTCAACACTTTCCTTCGTCCGTCTCTGAAAATTAGAAACACTCCTCGCGAGATCACTGATCAAGATGGCGGCGTGACAATTGTGAAGTTAATGTTAAACAATCGTTTCCACCGAACACCAGTAAATACTCCATCGAAAGGCTTGTACCATCCATGTGCAAAGAAAGTCCAATTAAGGAGGGACATCTGTCCGAGTTTCCTCGACGCGAAGGCTATTGCGTCAACGTGAATTCGAGACGTCGATGGCAGCGACAACGAGCAATAATTTATCGAGGCGCAGTGGCCAGTAAATAAGAGACTCGTGGCCAAATAAAGGAACATCAAAGGCGAAGCAGCTCGGTCTGTCCCGAAGGGTCGACGTCCTCGCAATCGACGAAAACCGACGAGCAACGCCTGCTGAAAATACTTACCGCTTGCGTTTTCGCGGGCCTCTCGAATCGTCGTCGAGACGCAGAATGCCCGTCGAAGCGAGACGAGCAATTATCGCGAGGTTCCCTTGGCGCTGGGCGATTAAAAACCGTGAATTTTGGTGCCATCGTTAATCGACTCTTAGATGCTTATCAGTGAATCCGAAACTCAAAGGGACTTGTTCTGGCCGTGGTCTTCGTTGCTGAAGTGGAGGATCAAGACTGTGTCAACATTCGTGTGTGAATTGAAAATTCCAGTGAAATTCAATTGCCTTTAATAACTGTGATTTGAATTTTAACATTTATTGGCGAATTGTGAACTTAGAGTGGAAGCATTGATGGTTTTGGCTGATGGATTTTAAACCCGAGGTGATTTGAGCTGGTGCTGTTTGTCAGGCGACTGAATTCTTAATTAAACTTGTTACGGTGCATATTAACGGTGCTGGACTCTAGTTGCAAATATTCAGACACATTTGTTGACCTTTCACGACGAAATTGAATATTTAATCACAGTGTCTTGGAAAATTGAGTAGCCTGAAGCAGCCATACCACTTTTCATCGACAGATTGCAAAACTTGATAGAGTGCTTGACATTAAGAGCTCTCAAAGTTGAGAAGAGCTGGCGATATTCCCGTTCGTCGGTAGCTCAGCAACATTTCAGTCATCTTTATTAATAATTATCACCACTGCACTCAATACAAACCAGTTCCACGGTTAGATGAATCGCGCCTTGTTTTCGCACGGCGACAACTCGTCAAGGGGATTACAAAATTCAGAAGAGAGCTCGTATCGGCTGCATCAGCAAATTGCAAAACTCCGCGCGACACGTATCCCCCGTCCGCATAAGTTACTTGCAAAATTCAAAATACATTACCATCGACTTACTTCAAGGACTAGCGAGCAAGTCTGCTACCTTTAATCCAGCAAATTGCACAACTGGCAGAAAGAAACTATTAAATACCATCCCGCATCTTCCACTAGACAACGTTCAAGAACTCATCTGCGTTAACCTTCGAAAAATTTAGGTTCCACTTTGCCTCATAATTTTACTCGCGCCAGAAAACAAGCCTTTACAGTAGACTCTAGTCTTACTACGATCTACAAATCTCATTCTCTCCAAGAACTAATACTATCCACAAGAAACACACGCAGGGTAAATAGCGTGGGTCCAAATGGACCCGATACCCGCCGTCCGAGGCTCAAAGCTCCACCATGGTCAACGACTAACATGATTAAAGTGAAATCAATACCTATCTGCTTCTTTCAAGATTTAAATAAGTTATAAATAACGATTGACCACTGATTGTTTCTCAACATTCTCGAATTAATCACTGGAATAAGAAAAAAAATTCCAAAAAACGGCAGAAGATAGCTGATATCCAGGGCTACATATACACTGCTTTCCGCTACTGTATGCCCGCGCCTTTCGCAACATCGATCATATAAGAAACAGTTACTAAAACGATTGAGAAAAGTGAACGTGCCACGGCTCCCCCCAGAAGCATAAATCGCAAGCGATCGACGCAGGAGCGGCGCGCAAGGATCGTTTAAAGAGCCCGTGGGTTTAAATCCCCCGGCACGGTTGGCCCTGAAGGGAAGCGAGAGGCCCGTAGGATCTACCTGGAGCCGTCGATCCCGTTTTCGGTGGTCGTGGAAAGATACCTGAGCCCAGGCCTGCTGGGATTCTTGGCTCGTGCTTCCGCGTGCGAAAAGAAACCTCTCGGGGTCCCTACCGGGGTAGATTGTGTTTGGGTCGAAACTACGACGTTCGATGGCTGCTCGCGGCAGACGAGGGAATGGTAACCGCGAGGGAAGGACGTCCGACGGTTGTTGAGCGTGTTACCAGTTATTTACTTCCTCTCTTTGCCACCAGAGAAAATTAAGAAGTGCTCAGATATTTTATTCTGCGCGAATTAAAGTAGCTAAGTGCCAATTGGAGGGCGCAGTGGGGGGTGGAGACCTGTTGCTACAATTCGGGGTTGGTAAAGAATTCTGCGGTCAGTGTGACGGTAATTAAGTGGCTGTCGTGTGCAAACGGTACTTGAATCGAAGCGCAGGGAATTCTACTGGAAGTAACCAGTTGTGTGTAATGGTATCATCGACGATCCACGATCGATACGACGGGGAAAAAATCCCCGCCAGCTGGGGATCTTTCACCTAAAGCCTGGCCTCTATCCCGGCGTGCTTCCCAGCCGCGATATAGGTGACGCGGCTTGCAGATTACACTGCATCCTGACATTGGGCAGGCTTATCTCTCCCACACGTGCGCGATAACGCCTCTTTTGCTGCGTCGGTGGCGCGCGTTCAGTGACAACGAGTACTTTTAACCCGAACGGCGCGCGCTCCTCGCCAACGGTCCAGCAGGCTTTAAGCCTGATTAAACCCGCCGACGTTAAATCAAGAAGAGCCATTAATCACTTGGCAGCTCGGCTGAACGGTGCCCCGGTGAAGAGTAATAAGACCGGAGTGAAAGGAAGCCAGATACGACGCAGGACTCGCGTGTAAACAATGAGTCCAGGTGTACAATAACGACGGCTAGAGAGGATTGACGGTGCACCAGTGAGAAATTACCAGCCGCGGTGGAAACTAACGAAGCAGTGTGTGATTATCGCAAAGCCTCGGTGGAGATTCTGACAGGAGAAATCTGACGGGCTACCAACGAAAACGAACTCCGCTGGATTCTAGGAGTTCGTAGCAATTGCTGAATGAAAATCGTCATCTTCGCGCAGCGGGCTTGCTGGTGACGCTGAATACTATCGATGACTCAGGAGCGAACGCGATAACTCGTTGTTTACGCGCTGCAAAATGCCGTCGTAGCAATCGGACCGATATTTCTTGAGGAACTCTTGAAAAGTAACCTTCATCCAGTGGGAACCGTGTGTTGGGGTCGATAAGGCGAGATTAGGGGGGGAATGAATTCACGAGGAATGTTTCTCGACCGCGTGCTCTCGAGGACCGATATGTTGGTGAACGCGGAGGGACGCTGAGGACGTGGCGCGTTCTTTTCACGCGGAGGAATTCGTGCGCATCTGCTGCTGTTTCTCACGCGTCGCAGTTCGTATGACCAGGAGGAAGATGTGCGTGAAACCGATGGAGGAGAACGAGGAGGACAAGGTTGTCAGCATGATCATCAACTACTTCACTGTCAGGGTAAATATGCGCAAGGGTGGCGAAATTGAGTCGGTTTCGCGCGTGAACGTTGGGGGCGGTTGCGCGGCGACGTTTGGAATGCCGTTCAGATGGATGGAAAACTCCGCTTCGTGGTTTCTTTGAATTTAGATGTATTATTGTATTATATGTCTTGCTGGTTATATTAATTTAATTTCCTGCCTGAGGATTTTTCACGTAGAATGACATACTGCACGTGGAAAATAATAGTTCATGTTATAGTTACTGGAGATATTAATAAGCGCAGGCAATGATATTTATTTCGATATCTCGTGGAGGATTTATATGCTGTTTTCCTTTTATGTGGCGGATTTGTATTCGAATATCTGAGATTTGGGGAGAAAATTTCCGGGTAATAATATCGTTACGAGTAACGATAGCTTGAAATATATTATTGCCAGTTTTCACTCACAGATTGTACGTGGGGTACTTGGAGTACAGTGTTATTTTTTATTAGCAAATTAAGTGACGAAAAATTGATAACACCCTTCACTTTCTGGAAAGAAATTTGGAGAAAAATTATTATACATTTGTCACTTATGGGGAAGAAATCTCTTCGATCTCCAAGTACCTAATTTTCTACTTTAACACTCAAAATGACGAGGCTTAGTGTACCTATATCTATTTCTATTAGAGAGGTACCCATGTATAGATAGACTATATATACGATATCTTTTTAATAAATTAATAAATTTAGTCACTCATAGCGATAGAAGCGACCGAAAATCTCAGAGAATGCACGAATATAAGTTTGAGTAATTTTTATAAGCAATCACAGTGGTTTCCCAGTCATTGTGACCGTTTTGATGGTCCTTAAGTTCATTCGATGTTCGATAGCCTTAAACACGCGTTCTTCGCGAGTTTACGTTAGGTTTTCTATGCTATTTGGGCGTACCTGTGGAAAATTTGTGGCCCGTCGCATTGTCGGGTGCATTTCCTGGAACATGCAAACATTTGGACTCCTTCCGAGTTTCACTGGCGCTCGGCCAGGTTGTCTTTATCCGGTGATCCGAAAGAGGTTGTACGAAACGCGTTCAAAAGTCGAGGAAAGTGGAACGGGCGATTTAACGTATTCGAGAACGTTTCGGCGATCCTGCTGAGGAATGTACTACGCCAAACAAAAGGAGAAACAATTTTACTGCATTCGGGGGCGTAACTACGTCGTTATACTCGAAAAATAGTCATAATCAGTACTACATTACTTCTGTATCTAATTTTAAATTAATTTACGTAGTATGTAATTTAAAATCAATACAAATATTTATTACGACAGTATTTCAATTATCAAGATCTGGGCGTATAAATGGACTGATATTTTAACCGCACAAATTATAAAAATGTTCGTTAGATTCTTAGTGGTAGTACTACTTAGTGTTTAACATTTCCGTTAGATTATTAAATTCCTGTGGTTATTAGGAATGCCCGAGAGAAGTTTCATCTACAAGGTATACTCTGGGTTTAATACTAGTTTCTTAAAATAATTCTGTTAAGGGGGAAATATTCTCTTTTAGCGTGTCAGATGGTAGTGAAATTTTCTGTGTGAGATATTGCCTCTGCTAGAACAATTCCATAGGGGAGAGACCTAGGAACGCCCCTCTTTTTTTAATGAAGTAGTATGTAAATTACTCCATTTTTAAATAGAATTCTTAAAAGAATTCGCTTCTACTTCCAGCATTCTGCTTATCCAAGGTGAAATAAAACATACTGAAACTGATGTACTGCAAATTCAAATAACATTTTATTAATTTCTTAAACATGCTTGTACATTCAAGAGTGAATATTTACCATTTCTGTTACTAAAACTTCTAATTCCATTGAAGTTCGCGAGGGATTAGGTATGCATGTTGATATAATTCGATTGTTCGAACATTGACGTATTCTATTTTTCAATTTTCAGCTATAAATAGAAGGTACGCATAAAGTGCCTATAATAAACAAAATAAAATGAAATTTGGAAGTGATTTTCGGGTCTGACGGTCAGTTGGTACATGGTTGCTCCGGCTGCATGTGCTGAAACCTCCCAGTATCAAACACAGTGGAGAATACCTTTCACCTGAGCAATGTCACGAAAGATTCCTCGATAGCGCGACGAGAGTCAGTCGATGATTTTCACTCGCGGCACGGGCAACTTTTGCTACCGGGAGACGGTTCCTTCGTTGCCATACTCCGACCGATCATTTCCAAACATCCTAACGCTCTGTTCGATTAAGACCACGAGCTTTTTCAACGTAAGAGAACGTTTTTCTACTTTTCAACAGGAAATAATAACAGTGGTGCCGTGTATCTTGCAGTGACATTATAAAAAATGATTAATTTAGATGTTTCTATTGTGAACAGCTGTCTGCATATTTTTGTGTCAGAAACGTGGACGAATATAGTGGAATGAAGAGCTTAGAATAAGATTTCACAAAATGCTTCCACCGTGAAAAATTTTATAATGCGTAAGGCACGCAAGAAATATTATTTCAAATCACTGAGAAATGTATCCTTTTGATTTCGTCGATTATTTCATTTATCTTCGACAAATGGGACAGAAGATAGCCACTCGATATTCTGCTCCGAGAAGATTTGCTACCTTGGCGAAGCGGAGGATCGCGTTCTACCGCAATTCCACGTCCGCGTTCTTCTTAGCTTCTTCTGGTCGTTGGGATTCCCGTGTAAACGAACTCTCGCGAGTCAGTGTTTAACGTTTTAATTATTTCTGCCGACGTCAGACGAGTTCTCCAGTTTCTCCGGTCTCGCTTGGATTTCTCCTCGTGCGCTTCGCTCAGCTGTTCGCGAGTAACGTGCTTCGATCTGCACGCTCATTGACACAGTCATTGAAGTTGCTTGCACATGACCCTACCACCTCATTCTGCGCACTATTATGTACCTTGGGAAATTGTGAAACAGCTCCAGACCTAGGACAGTCGATATTCAAGCTGCTAATAGCTTAATAACCGACTGCATGGAGGAGGGTGGTCAATATTTACCCTCTCCACAATCTCAACCCTCCCGAAATCAGCTCTGACATATTAAACCTAAGAAATACCTTATTTTATGAAAAAAGTGCCACAAAGTAAGCAATAACCAACATATCCTATTGTTATAATAAATGCGAAAGTGTGTTTGGATGTTTGCTACTCAATGACGTCGCAACTACGCAACGGATCTCCCTGAAATTTTGTATACGCGTAGTCTAGGACCAGGAATAACATATGGGGTACTCTTTATCCCGATTTTTTTGACCGATCTGGGCCAAATTTTGCATAATTAATCTCTAGAACCCTGCGGAAAATATAGGCTACCATGAAGTCTAGAGATCCCACCCTTTTCCCTTTATTTCACTCCCTTGAATGTCTCTCTATCCTTCAGACAAGGATAAGCAGAGCTTTAGAAGCTTTCGCGCTTAAAATTGACAGTAATCTCTGTCAAGAATCGAGTAAATACAACACATTCCGTGGCACGTATCCCCGTAAACACGAGGATCCATTAATTTGCGAAAGGGTTAAGCAGATATCGGTTTAAACGCTACCTCACTCGAATTATCGGACTCTGGCTAACAGCGCCCTCTTTCCTTGCCCGCAGAACTTCTTCTCGAAGAGGTCGTTCCGCTCGAACCCGCTGAAGAGGACGAAGAGCGTGACGAAGCTCGAGCGACAGAAGCAACGCGGCGCTGGGCTTCGGGGTTGCCGTTCACACGAGTCCCTCCTCTGCGGACAGGCGGTGACCTCGATGGACCTCGCGGCCGTGACACCGCTGCATCCGAGCCTGCTTGGCAGACCTCACTGCTTCCAGGTCACACCCAGCACCGGTGGGCCCAAGTATTTCAGTTGCAGGACCGCTCACGAACGGGACCAGTGGTTACACAGGTTGGTACCGTTCCCTCTGTTTTTCTTTCTTCTTTCTTCTTCCCGCGATGAATCGCTGGGCCTGGACCGGGCCCACTCGTCCGGCTCGGCGAACCGTCACGCGGGGCGTTCGCTGCCAAACGACGAGTCATCGCGGAAACAATGCCCCGCACGGCGGCCGAATCTCGCCCGCAGCTACGTTGGAAATGGCTTGTTAACACGTTCTTTGTTAAAACTGTTTGTTATAGAACATTGTTGGCGATTGGTTCGATTAGTGTAGGTACAGTTTTAACTTGGGTTTAGCACGTGTACAATACGTAGTAATTATATACAATTAATGTTAAGGGAGTTTATTTTTTAAAGTAATCTTTGATTTTTTGGATTGGGTAATTAACGCTCTACTGTATTACACTTATCAATAGGATCTCAAGGGAATATAGTTGGGTGTAGTATAATCTTCGTATATTCTAATGTGGAGGCAGCCCTTTTTCATCGTACTTTGAAGTTTAATTTCGTCGGGTAGAGTTTCTAACGAGTACTTGACCTGTACGTGTTAAAACACAGTTTAAGGAAATCCGTTCAACCCGACGCGGAGCAGACACGACGAACGGACAACTCCCTGCAGATTTGGCTCCTCGAGGCGAAAGGTGTGCCAGCCAAGAAGCGATACTTTTGCGAGGTCTGTCTAGACAGCACCCTGTACGCGAGAACCACCGCGAAGTTGAAGGCCGACCTTTGCTTCTGGGGCGAGCACTTCGACTTCCATCATTTGCCTTCTGTCAACACCATACAAGTGAACCTGTACAGGGAGGCTGACAGAAAGAAGAAGAGGGACAAGAATGTTTTGATCGGTAAGGCATCTAACCAATTATTCAATATCGTATACAGAACTTCAGGGTATGCTCGGCATCTCAAAACTTCAGAAGAATTAAATATAAAATATAAAATCTTGCGAAACCTTACACCTGGGGAGGGAGGGGTTAAGGAATCGCCAAAAGTACCCTTGCGTAATTTAAGGACGGCCTTTTCCGATAATGAAACTGTCCTAGGGATGAAAATACCCCCTGATGTGTGAGTCAAAGAAATTGTGAATTTTCATTCTATCCGAGGAACATCCATCAGGATTGTAAGTCCATTACAATATTACGTAGATAAAGCTTGTAGAAAATCACAATATTTTTTACTCGTCCTTACTTCGACCTTCACAAAATATTCTGCAAACTTGATTTCGAAGCTCCGTTTAGTCACCCACGAAACTTTGTTAAATCTGTCCTCAGGTTCCGTGAGCATACCGGTGCACAACGTTACGTCGCGTTATCTGACGGAGAAATGGTACCCCGTAGTAGGGGACAAGGGCCCGTTGAAGGAGCCCCCAGCGTTGAGGGTAAAATGCCGTTTCCAGTCCGTGGACATACTACCCGTTCAGGTGTACCAGGAGTTTCTGGAGTACCTGAAGACGGACTACAAGTCATTGTGCGAGAAATTGGAGCCTGTGATTGGCGTGAAAGCGAAAGAAGACATCGCCACGGCTTTGGTGGCAGTCATGCAACGGGAAAAGAAAGCGCCACAGTTTCTCGCCGACTTGGTTATGATGGATATACACAGAATAGGTGAGTTCTGTAGCTAGTTGCCACTTTTCATTCTACATTCTACGCTGTGGGTCAGAAAATAAATGGCACAGAGACAGGTTTTATTAATTCACGTCTTTGTCTAAATTCCTCCGTAGCATTAAATGTGCTATCACTGGGAAATACATGTTTTTACATCAGTCGAATTGTTATATAAATTTTTTAACAACTTCTAATCCTCTTTCTATTAATATTATAATCAGCGATTTCTCGTAATATCGATCTCATACCTACTTGAGAATTCTACTTTTCTGGAAAGAGTGCAGAGTCCAAATTTACCCAAGACAAGCGTCAATCCTCTCAGTGCCAACATTCGACCAATTAGCGTACACCGTGTGCGGATTTACTTCACTCATATTCCTTAAACACACTCGCTGGACGCCCATAGGCGTTCCCCGCACAACTATCTTACGCTGTATAAACGTCGGCTCACAGCGTTGAGAGGGTTAAAGAAGCTGAGGACCTCTCCTGTCCCGAGTGCCCGTCTGTTCATGGCAAATATTGAATTTCAGACGACGAGAGGCTCACCTTTCGAGGAAATTCCTTAGCCACGAAGGCGATGGAGGCCTACCTGAAGCTGACTGGCGATAGGTACCTGCAGGAGACCTTGGGGGCCGTGGTCAGGGGCGCGGTAGAGGGTGGCGACTGCGAGGTGGACCCGCTGAAGGTCGCCTCAGTGGTGGCCCTTCACAAGCAACAGCAGAATCTGCGGAACGCCGTGGAGCTCGCCTGGAGCAGGATACTGGCCAGCCACGCTCACTTTCCTCTCGAATTGCGGGAGTGCTTCCGTATATTCCGCGAGCGTCTGGCCGACATGGGCCGCGAGGACATCGCGGACAATCTCATCTCGGCGTCGATATTCCTCAGATTCCTCTGCCCCGCCATACTCAGCCCGTCTCTCTTCAACATCACGCACGGTGAGTCGAACATCCTGCATGACATCCTGCCAGCTCATCTCCAATTGCTAACGCATCCGACGCTGTATTGGACGCTCCGTTTGGAGCGTTGGGTTTCTGAGGGGGATATTGAAAACTGGTGGAAAAGGAACGGGATGTGTTTAAGAGTTTGCCGATTAAACCGTTTGATACTTGATACATGTTTGCGTGCTCCGGGGTCCATCAGTTGAAAGTACAATACCTACTTACCTATGAGCTATGCACTGTGTTTTAAATTCAGTGGCAATTTATGTTATTTTGTAAGTGACAGTTCTGTTGAATTTCTCATAGTTGCAGCTACTTTTTTCTTTGTTACAAATGGGTGTCGAGTTCGAGGTGATAGATTTGGATGGTTTATTGAATTTAATTCTTAGTTAGTTACCTTGATCCTGAACATGCAAGATTATTTGAGACAACTTCTAGAACTGAAGTGACACTTGAAGGAGTGCGAAAGTGTTTCCAAAGATTGCATTAGATCTACATGTTTTCTATAAAATTGCACTGCTCCTATTTCAGCCCCACGTGTTCAGCTCAACGTAATCAATTATAAATAAACTCATTTACAGATTAGAATGGGTCACATTGCATTCCAGTTTCCAATTGCAGTTGCAGTTCTTAGTCATAGATGAGTGATTCGTGATTCCTAATAACACTTCCTGGAAAATAACATTTCTACCGAGTGTTGTCTGTTATATGTGTTTTACGATGCAACTTGAGTTCGAAAGGATAAGATAGCTGTGCTTTTATATCATTGCCACAAATGCGACATAGAGTAATAATAGTATTTATCTTTTCTGATATTTTATTGCTTTATCTGCCTGTTTACTATAATATTACGCAGCTACGCTAGCGAGGGATTGTGGGGAATATAATCGGACCACGCAGAATTAGATAAATTCTTAATTAGTAAAATAATATATATATTGGATGATTCACCCAATTCTGCATGAATTTTATTTTAAACACCAAACAAATGTATACGGTCGCAAATAACATAAAGATGGAGAAACAAATTTTGAAAATTGCTTCCCACACTTATTCATATATAGTTTTAACAGTTACATGGTTATTCTATGCAAAATAAATGTTAATATTACCATGACTTTCACAAACTGATGCTTTTTAGAGGATTATAGACGAACAATATTGAAACAAAGGGTGTTTCAATTATTTCCAGAATACCCAAACGAAAAGGCAGCGAGGAATCTCACCCTCGTCGCCAAGACGCTCCAAACTCTCGCGAACTTCACGAGATTCCAAGGGAAAGAGAACTTCATGGAGTTCATGAACGATCTCCTGGAGCGCGAGGCTCCGTCCATGAAGAACTTCCTCCAGCTGATCAGCGTACGTTCAATCCTTCGTTCACCATCGCGACGTCCACGCTCGAAATTCATAACCAATCAGATGTTCCTTTACAGAGCCCATTGCCAAAGGACGCGCCAGCCAACAATTCCTTAGAATTCGACGGCTACATCGACCTGGGGAAGCAGCTGTCCCTCTTGCATGCCCTTTTACGCGAGAGTTTAGTCACAATCTCCTCGTCTTCCTCGTCACTGCCCCCGTCGAGGCTGCCAGAGATTTTAGAACGGATCTCCCTAGCCCTGGACCAGCCTGGTCCAAGTCCAGTGCCAGCCGCCCATCGCTACCCGAACTTGCAGAACAATATATTCCGTTACAACGACCCAACGATCGCGAACAGCAACACGAACCTCTCTGTATCGGCGACGTCTACGCTCAGCAACCACAGCACCCTCAACGGAACCATCAGAGACAGCAACGAGGTACTGCAATCGAACACCCTAGGCCACAACAGCTCGCGCAGCCCGAACGTCGCCAGGGCCGCCACCCTTCCCCGAAACGCTTACATGCCGACCAACGGCAAGCTACAGCTGCAAATCACCACCGACGACTATCCTCTAGAACCGCCAGCCTTTGTGTCCCGTTCACCAACCCCGATAGTCCGGCAACACAGGGCGATAGGTTCGAACAGAACGGGCGCGGGCTTCAGACTCACAGCCAGCGCGAGTTTGGCGAACGTGAATCACTGCCAAACGCACCCCACCAGCCCCACGCGATCAGAAAGCCACAGCAATTTAAAGGACTCCAACTACAACATCACGTCGCAGAACAACCAGTCCAACATATGCACCATCGTCTCCCAGCAACAGCAACAGCAACAGCAGCAGCAGCAGCAGCAGAACCACCGGCACAACATGGCGCGGCTGCAGACCCTCGACATCCATGACAGGGAGGATAATTACAATCATAATAACTACAACGTCTCGAGATCGACGAGCAGGAACCACTGCAACAAGGAGGAGAACGCGAACCAGACGCAGCACCAGAACTACAACAATGTCTCGAAAACTACTGTGAACGCGAACGTCGTGGTGAACCCTTCGTCGAATCTGACGCTCTCGATCAACCACCAGCCGAATAATAACTACAACAACAGCAAGACCAGTAACAACACGACTGCCAATGGTAACCTGGTGGAGCTGTCGGACCTGCTGAGGTACGCCGACGACGAGGTGTCCGAGTCCAAGTCGCAGAAGGGCTCCCAGATATCCATCTCCCAGCTGAGCAACGTCGCCTCGTCTGGGTATCAGAGCTTTGCGGCGTATAGTCAAAGCTCCAGCCCCGTGGACCTCAGCAGCAACAACGCTAACGCGCACATTCTTAACGCCGCGCCCCTCGCTTTCGCCAACCCTGTGTATCACATGGAACCGAATCACGGCAGAAGCGGGAGGAGAGGCAGCAGTAGCTCCGAGGAGAGGGAAGGGAGCGGCGGCGGAGTGGAGGGCGTGAGAGGCGTCGATCTCAGCCCATCGCCTCCACCCCAGAACAACGTGAGGAACCTGCAGAGGAACAGCCAGAACCAGTGGAGGCAGACTAACCAGACGCACAGGAATAACTCGGAACAGAATCAAGTTTGCTGCACGAAGCTGAGGAGGAGATTGTCCCTGGACTCGACGCGGGATCTCTCTGATACTAGTGAAGAGGAGAGCTGCACGACTAGGAGGAGCAAGTCCCGTAGTCACCGAAGCATCGATCAGGTAACGCATCGCTTGTTCTACGCTTGTATTTTGGCACTTGGTTTCTTTGATGACGAACGAAAGTATTAAATGTGGGATTTTACCAAATCTGAAACAGTGGAACTAGTCTTGTGTAGAAGGTTCTCGTTGTGCAGTGTACTTGCTATTTGTAACGCAAACACTTGCAGAAATAGTGATTGTTTTGAGCTGGTAAAAGTAATTAAGTACTGGGCTCCTAACTTCCGACTTTATTTCTTTAAACTACTTATATAGGATTTGAATATGCTCCCTATAATTTCCATATTACTTGTGAGTTGTTTAATCCCATCACTACCACCTGAAGACATATTAATTCATTCAGAAGAAAACACTGTCTTTCATATAATTGAAACTTTCATAAATATAGCTCTACAGAACTATCGGGCCCTAAAATTCTTTTACTCACAACCCTCTCATATCATCCAAGTTCTCAAACCAGCCTTCAAACTACACCCACCCAGAAAACTCACCATCGAAACGATTAAAATCAATACCAGGTACGAAACCTCCACCAAGTTCGTTCGTCATTGAGGAAGCCAAGTCTAACAGCCCCCCAAAACTTGCAGCTGCAGCCAAGCCGACGACGCAGCAACTGAAAGGCCACTCTTTAGCTCGAAACGTTCGCAGAGCCAAAAGAGGAACTTATAATTCTCATACGATTCACCTTTAACTCTTGTATGTACATAAGTCGCCGTAACGCGTTACCGTTGTGAATAACAAGTTCCTCTTTCCGCGTGCCATTTTCACGTTCTCTCTCTCTCTCTCTTTCTCTCTCTGATCTCTGTCGCCTAACGGAACGCCCGCTCCGAAAAACATTACGCGCCTTTCTCTGTGTACTTATGCGTGTCTTGTAACTAACATCGCCACGTCTCTTCGTTTCCAGTACGAAGTTGAAATCGAGAGGCTGCAGAGTAGCGTAGATCGACTGAGGGCCCGGTTAGGCGCAACCGAGGATACCGATATAGACGGCGTTGCACCGGATACCAAGATGAAGAGCATCATCTCCAGGTACTTAATCCCTCATTAACGCGTCAGCTAACCCCGTCGATCACCAAACTCGATTCTCTGCCTAAGTGTGGACCCAAACCACCCCCTCTTAATCACGCCCCCACCCAGATTATAACTTACCATTGTTCTCTATCTCCGCGTATCACTCGAGGCCTTCTGTCTCTCATGCTCGGCGTCACTTCGGCTCTCTTCTTCCATCCTCTCTACCTCACTTCTTGCCTAATCGCGATTTCATTCGACGCAAGAACGGTCGAAGGAGCGTCAGCAGACTTCGACGGTTCTTCCTTCAGCACGGTTCTCATCGTTTGCCTTTGATCCACGCGGAAATGGTTCCTGGAGCGCGATTAAAGGAAGGCAGAGCTGAATGTACCCCACTGCGGCTCCTAGTAGCTTTAATAGACTAGATACCCTTGGTACTTTCGTCGAACATTCTTCGTGGCTCTACTTAGGTATATACAGGTGTTACGTTTTAATAGATTCATTGTGGTTTTGTTCCCAGGAGTATCCTCGTTCAGCTCTGTCTGCCCAGCGTGTAAATGTAAAGCATTCGAGATTTAAGGGCTAAGGTGTAAATAGAAGAGACAGTGAATCTACGTTTTCTTCTGTGCAACGAAATATATATATATAGTTTAACGGGAACAGAGAGAAACGCTGTCCCCCGTAAATCCGAAACCACCCGGTTTACTGTTCTCAAAATAATGTATGTTTAATTGATTGTGTGTTCCTGTGCATTCTATCCGCTGCATTTGGTATACTCTGGCTTGATCTGGACCTTGGTGTAAGAGTCAATTATATTTCTAAGCTTTCTTACGTTTTTACGTCACACGTTTCTAGCATAACATATTTATATATTATATATATATAAAACCAAGAAATAGAACGATGAAATATGTATATATATATGTATCATCGCTCTATTTCTTGGTTTTTGTCCGACAGTTATTTATATATACATACACATATATATATATGTATATATAAAACACGTGTGCGATATACTTGTCGCTATGAAGCGTTGCCATTGTCCGATACGACAAGTTAGATTGTTAATCAGCTCACCCAATTCTGTACTCTGAACCCAGTGCCCGACGAAAGCATTCTCACCAACCCCTCAGCGCGTACTTGCTTACATCACCGTCCAAAGAAACATTCTGTCAGTCACATGCCGTCGAATACTCTCTCCACCGAATTTCTCACCGATCACAAGCCTTGCCTCGTACACATCACGGTTCTTTTTCACGTGTGCACGGATCACTCTGCAAGTATACCGGTCTCCTTATATCGGGTCTGTCTAGCGTGTCGCGATAAAGGAACATTCAGGATACTGAAAATCAGAAGTCGGAAATATAGAAAATTTTGTCGTAAGTTGCTTACAAGGGAAGTTCGGTAAGCCGGAAATTGTGATTCGTTTGAAACTTTGCGGGTTCGTAGGGAACCACTGTAAAAGTAATTTCTTGGTTGCTACGTTTTGGTTCTTCAGGATGGAAACACCCCTTAAAGATTAATGTGTGCTTCCTCGAAAACTGTAGTGGGTATAAAGAACTCTGTTAGAATGAAAATTTAATAGTATTTTGTGCTCTGTAAAAGTGTGCAATAAAAGGGTTTAAACTGTTTTTTTTTACTTTTAAATTACGTACACGCGACAAAACAAGTTACGACAAAAATTTATTCTGTATTTTTGAGTTACTTTTTACGTAGAATCACTTGTAGCAGTTACGAAACACCCTGTATGAAAGAAGATAGGGAATACCAAATAATTTTGTTAAAAGAAATAGTCATTTCCCATTGAAGTGGCAGAGTAGGGGTAAAAGAGAAATATCTGTGTAACAAAACTGTTTGTAAATAATCGGAGGAAAGGGCATTAGACTAACTAGCAACTTTGTGTCTTGTGGGAATTAACTCTAAATACTCCATCGAGTGTTTTATCCTGAACGTTTCTTCCACGGCCACCACTCACACGCTTCAACTTACAAACCCCACTGCGACTGTTCGCAGAGAAGCAGACCGCTTTGCTTCTTTACTCAAAGGAAACCTCCCCCGTGTAATCATGCATTGTTGGTCTGATTCTTTACCCTCTTTTTCTTTTACTTTCTTTAATTCTCCGAACGTATGGATATTTTCTACCAGACACACTTCGCTGCTTCCTTTGTATTTCGTTTTCCGAGTACATTGATGTTCAGTTCTTAAATATGCATCGTGGTGCGCTTGGATCCTCTCTGGCCTCCCTGTAAAATCTCTCTGGCCTCGTGGTTCTCTCGCCACCATCCATCGCGGCTTCCAAGTGTACATAGACCATGAAAAGCCATAAAGAAAGCATAGAAAACGCTACAGAGAGACTTAACAGGCGAAGCTCAGTTCCGTGTGCGCTCAGAACCATCGGAGCATCCTCCGTTCCCCTAGAAGAACCCGCATATCTGTCTCTGAAAGGACACCTCGATCCAGTCCTTAGGATCGAGCACTATGGGGGTCCCAGAGGGTGCTCCATGGAATAGCAGCGAGCTCTACGTAGCTCGCCATGAGAACAGACCTCCCAGCGTCCCTGTTAAAGCGTAGCTCGCTGAACCGATTGCTCTTCTGTTCATTGTAGGTTAATCTCCGTGGAGGAGGAGCTGCGCCGCGAGCAACAGAAGATGTCGGCCACGCTGTCGTACAAGCAGCGCGTGATCGACGCGCAGGAGCAGCAAATAGCCGCCCTGGACGCCGCGAACTCGCGTCTGATGACGTCAAACACAAGACTGTTGTCCGCATTGAGCACCCTGAAGCAACGGTACAACGCGAAGACCCAGCTGAGCAGTGAGGCAGCCGCGTTGCTGCAGAACATCGCCGACATCGGCGAGCTGAAGAGCTCGTCCTGTTGAAGCCTGCCTGGGGACACCGCTATGGACCCTCCCCGCGCAGGAGCAGACCCGGTGAACCAAGAGGGAACGAAGATGGGCGGAGTCGCGAGATTGGGAATTGCTCTCTGTCGCCCACTGCCTCGAGGTGGCACGGGGTCACCCGAGGATGTCGCTAGATTGTCGATCGTTGCTAGATCCCCGGCCACGAGCCTGTCGAAGGGGTTCGCGTGATTGGAACATCGAAGGGGACGGGTCTTGGTCTCTCTGGACCATCCTCTTCCTCGTTGAAAACCCGTGGACCGACCCTCCTCAGGCTCGTTGCTCGAGAGTACCGCGAAACCCACGAACCTCCTCGCGTCAGTGCTAGGTTTGACGAACCTAGGTAACCGGGGGGCGCCGTGGACAGAGGGGAGACGCGTTCGTGGGAGAGAACGAGAATCGTGCGAAAATAGAGGCTACCTAGTGATTAGGCAAACGGTTTAACTAGATAATTCGCGTCGAATTTCACGCGACATAGCGTTAGGATTATTTGTACCCCCGGGGAGGTTGCGAGGCCTCCCCCAAACCCTGTCGTTCGCGATCGAAATGGCGAAGCTCTCTAGTTCGAACGTGGACGTCGATCGATCGTGTTCGTCAAGCATTCACCCGGTAACTCTCGTCCCGGTGGCTTTTCTTCGTTCGACGCGAACGAACGGAAAAGTCGACGCGCAAGTGAGACCTCATGGATGGGTATTTCGGTCGAGTGCGAGGGAAGATGGCCAGGAATCGATAGGACGGGCTGGCGAGAGGTCGATCGACTCGTCTGGCGGTGGATGGAACATTGGGAGTACAGTAGACGAGCCGCCGCCAGACGGTGAACGATGTCTGTCCCAGTTGCTTCGTTTTTACCTCGCGTTCCTTTCGCCTGGGTCGATAGAGATTGGCGAAGTTCGTATCTTGGCGATAATGTTCGGGGTTAAATTTTTTTATCCGTTTGTACGTACTCTACTCGAGCGGACAGTGAAAAGTTCAGGAGGAAGCGTGTCTCCCGAGCGAACCGTTTCGTCGCAAAAGAGCGTTAATGTTCTGGTCAGTTGCGTTGTGCGGACACCTTTAAGTGCCATCTAATTGGCCACAGTTTTAACAGTCTTTTACTGGGAAAGGGTTCGCTCGAGACGCACGGTTCTTTTGGGTACTCTTCGCGAGCTTCTTGGCGAAGGTGAGCTTGGCGACAAATTTTTGTATCAGGTCCCCAGCGATCTACACTTGCTGATTCGTCCGCGAAAGCCACGACCATTACCGGTTTCTTTTATACACCCTACACTTCGACGCACAACAGCATGCACCGTACTTGTCTAGAAGACTATGCATTATATATCGTATCGGCGTTCGTCACAGCGACGCGTAACAGCAACCTTAAGCACCGCGAGCCGTACTTCAGGATACCTTGTACATGCGTGTATATTTTTCTAGTTTCCTCTCGAAGAATTCCTTCATTTACACGAGACCTACGGAACCATCCATATAGCAGATTTTTCATTTCTTTTTTTTTTAAAAGAACATACTCCCATCGTCGTCCTTACCTCGGACCATTCGCGACATTCGTTGCGCGAGAAAGAAATGCGAAAAGGGGACGATTTGAAATATCCACGGCGAGAAACACCCCCCCCCCCCCTCCCGAACGAGGTACTCGAGTTCAGTTGGCAGACCTGCCAGAGGAAGCTTGCACGTTTGCTTGATCCAAACACCGATTCTTACTCTAAGCGACAATATTTATTTAGTAGTTTCTACCAAAGATGATGAAGTGGTTTTCATTGTAAAAAGGGAGCGCCGAGATTTGTGTAAGATATATATGTATAAATATGTATTTCGTTTCGTCGACGCGTGCCGCGCTGTTTCCACGCGATGGAACTCGGAATACGGTGACGGCGGAGAAGAGGAGGGGCGTTGCGCGCGACGCGAGAAGCTCGCGACACTCGAGCATCGAGATATTTCTTAGCCGCGCGCGGATTTTCTTTCTTTTTAATTTCTTTCTTAATTAGTCCCGCACAGCCAAACGCGTCATGCATGAAAGTTGGACAACACTATTGACCGCGTCTCGTCTCCGCTCGCGAGCGTTAGTGTGTTACGTTTCTGTTTCTTTTCCCTTTTTTTTTCTTTTCTTTATTCGTTTGTTTCTTTTTTACATCACAGCAAAAGCAGCGTTCGATTGCAACCGTTGTGCAGCGAGAAAGAGTGAGAGAAAGGAGAATCGAGCGAACGAGATTGCGCGCGGGCGTCTTAAGTGAGAGAACATGTGCGCGTGTGCATGTTCGTGCGCGTGTGTATGCATGAACGGATGAGACGAGTGAGAGGAGATTACAAATCCAGTCTAATCTCATTCGGAGGAAAAAAAAGTATTATTCTCGTCGGACCTTGTATCATAGCTTATTATCGATCGTCAGTGAGAGCGTTTTAATTTTCTCGCCTTCCGTCGATTATTTTTGTATAGAGATATATATATATGTGCATGTATACATCTTCCCTGTTTCTTTCACACACACACACCCCACTCCCGTTCCTGTCCCCCCCCCAACTCCAGTTGATCATCATCCATTTCCCATCTTTTTTGTACTTTCTTTAACACGATCTTTGAAGCTGTTTTCAATCGTCGAGTGTTTGCACAATGAAATTAATATATTTAACGGTATCCCACCCCCTACCCCCTCCGGCCCACTCTTGTTGGACGATGTAATCGATAATGGATAAATAATCTATTTAAAATGACTCGAATAGCGTGTACATTGCTAAGTTTTTTGGTATATTCGTTTCTGCAATACATCATCTGTATTTAAGCGTATAGCATCTACTAGTAACAGTACATGAACAAATAAATATGATTAGACATATTACGTATACATTTGTTTTTTCCTTTGCGAGACCCAAAAGCATTCTGTTCAGATTCGAATGTGTAAATGCACCTGAGTAAGTTCCAAATAATAAATAATGAAACAAGTAATTAATTATGACGAAAGTTATTGCAAATGTATAACTAAGTAGTTGCGAGTTTATATTTTAAGACCTAATTCCGAAAGCGCTGAAACGACTCTTAGAAAGTGCATAATTAACGAAGAACCAGAGTATAAAAATAAACCCCATTAATTGATTAATTGTAAAGAATTATGCTACACATTGAATCTTCTTCTTTCGAATGAAACCTCTCCCAGGCCAAAATCTGCTCATATATCTGCGCCTCTTTTTTGCAACTTTAAGGCGATGCCTTTGATGCTGAAATTTAGTATACCTCTTTCCACTGCATGTTCTCCTGATATATTGGCCAAAAACTGGCAAAAATTTTCAGAACGCCCAAAAATTGGGCTATGTACTAGGAGAACATGATGTCGAAAGAGGTGGCACTAAGTAAAGTCTTCGGAGAGAGAATCGAGGATGCCTTCGAAGCTGAAATTCAGAATACCTCTTTTCGCTTCATGTTCTCCTGATACCTGGGCCAAAATCTGGCAAAACTTTTCAGAATGCACAAAATTGGGCTATGTACTAGGAGAACATGATGTCGAAAGAGGTGGCACTAAGTAAAGTCTTCGGAGAGAGAATCGAGGATGCCTTCGAAGCTGAAATTCAGAATACCTCTTTTCGCTTCATGTTCTCCTGATACCTGGGCCAAAATCTGGCAAAACTTTTCAGAATGCACAAAATTGGGCTATGTACTAGGAGAACATGATGTCGAAAGAGGTGGCACTAAGTGAAGTCTTCGGAGAGAGAATCGAGGATGCCTTCGAAGCTGAAATTCAGAATACCTCTTTTCGCTTCATGTTCTCCTGATACCTGGGCCAACATCTGGCAAAAATTTTCAGAATGCACAAAATTGGGCTTTGTAACAGGAGCACATGATGTCGAAAGAGGTGGCACTAAGTAAAGTCTTCGGAGAGAGAATCGAGGATGCCTTCGAAGCTGAAATTCAGAATACCTCTTTTCGCTTCATGTTCTCCTGATACCTGGGCCAAAATCTGGCAAAACTTTTCAGAATGCACAAAATTGGGCTATGTACTAGGAGAACATGATGTCGAAAGAGGTGGCACTAAGTAAAGTCTTCGGAGAGAGAATCGAGGATGCCTTCGAAGCTGAAATTCAGAATACCTCTTTTCGCTTCATGTTCTCCTGATACCTGGGCCAAAATCTGGCAAAACTTTTCAGAATGCACAAAATTGGGCTATGTACTAGGAGAACATGATGTCGAAAGAGGTGGCACTAAGTAAAGTCTTCGGAGAGAGAATCGAGGATGCCTTCGAAGCTGAAATTCAGAATACCTCTTTTCGCTTCATGTTCTCCTGATACCTGGGCCAAAATCTGGCAAAACTTTTCAGAATGCACAAAATTGGGCTATGTACTAGGAGAACATGATGTCGAAAGAGGTGGCACTAAGTAAAGTCTTCGGAGAGAGAATCGAGGATGCCTTCGAAGCTGAAATTCAGAATACCTCTTTTCGCTTCATGTTCTCCTGATACCTGGGCCAAAATCTGGCAAAACTTTTCAGAATGCACAAAATTGGGCTATGTACTAGGAGAACATGATGTCGAAAGAGGTGGCACTAAGTAAAGTCTTCGGAGAGAGAATCGAGGATGCCTTCGAAGCTGAAATTCAGAATACCTCTTTTCGCTTCATGTTCTCCTGATACCTGGGCCAAAATCTGGCAAAACTTTTCAGAATGCACAAAATTGGGCTATGTACTAGGAGAACATGATGTCGAAAGAGGTGGCACTAAGTAAAGTCTTCGGAGAGAGAATCGAGGATGCCTTCGAAGCTGAAATTCAGAATACCTCTTTTCGCTTCATGTTCTCCTGATACCTGGGCCAAAATCTGGCGAAAATTTTCAGAATGCACAAAATTGGGCTATGTACTAGGAGAACATGATGTCGAAAGAGGTGGCACTAAGTAAATTCTTCGGAGAGAGAATCGAGGATGCCTTCGAAGCTGAAATTCAGAATACCTCTTTTCGCTTCATGTTCTCCTGATACCTGGGCCAACATCTGGCAAAAATTTTCAGAATGCACAAAATTGGGCTATGTACTAGGAGAACATGATGTCGAAAGAGGTGGCACTAAGTAAAGTCTTCGGAGAGAGAATCGAGGATGCCTTCGAAGCTGAAATTCAGAATACCTCTTTTCGCTTCATGTTCTCCTGATACCTGGGCCAAACTCTGGCAAAAATTTTCAGAATGCACAAAATTGGGCTTTGTAACAGGAGAACATGATGTCGAAAGAGGTGGCACTAAGTAACGTCTTTGGAGAGAGAATCGAGGATGCCTTCGAAGCTGAAATTCAGAATACCTCTTTTCGCTTCATATTCTCCTGATACATGGGCCAAAATCTGGCAAAAATTTTCAGAATGCACAAAATTGGGCTATGTACTAGGAGAACATGATGTCGAAAGAGGTGGCACTAAGTAACGTCTTCGGAGAGAGAATCGAGGAGGCCTTCGAAGCTGAAATTCAGAATACCTCTTTTCGCTTCATGTTCTCCTGATACCTGGGCCAAAATCTGGCAAAAATATTCAGATATCTCTAAAATCAGGCTTCGTAACAGGATAACATGACGTGGAAAGAGGTAGCGCAAAGTAATGTCTCTAAGAGAAGCCTTGAACGAAAGTCGATAGAGTTTGAGAGTAGTGAATGGCATATTTAAAGTAGTGCATTAATGCGAAGATTTTTAAAACCACTCTGCGTGGAAGGATCATTTTAAGTGTTCTTTTTAGCATGTCTTTTATATGTGATTTGGAATAGGAAGGAGTAAGTAGTGCTCGTTAAATAAAAAAGACTCTTTTACCACTTAACTGCAATTTATTCAAATAAGTGAAATGCAATACAATGAAATGTTACAAGTGTAACTGGGTTAGGTCTAGGTTAGGGGAGGGTTAGGGGTATCCGTCAGGGATTTCTCCACGTAAAAAAAAAAAAAAAAGGTCTGGGTTAGGTCTGGGTTCGGTTGAAGCAGTATCTTGTGCAAATTTCATATCAATGAACCCAGTCGAAAATGCAGCCGGTTTAACTTCTTTTATGTAAAAATTCCTTACCTGTAAAGCAGAAATATACACGATTAATAATCGCTCTAGTTACAGTATGTGAGATTAGTTACATCGCATCGGCACACTCTAAACTCTAAACATGTCACACATGTACAAGCACGCACACGCACAGCATTTCAACAGATTTCAGAATAGGTAATCACGCGCATCCAGCCTGCGCATTTTCACTAGCCCAATTCAACATTCAATACAATTTTGTATATATAATGTTTGTTGATAACTGCTTTCTGTAGGGGACGTGTAATAAGTGTATTTCATGTTCTGTTTCGGTGCTTTGCTAGTAAAAAAATGTCTAACCTAACAAATTTCATTTTCTGGGGACATTCCCTCATCTATTTTCCCTTTTCACTTAGAATTCCTTACTACTAACGTAGAATATTGTAGCATAAGCACATTTCAAGTAATTAAAATGTACAATGAATTTTCTACGTTTACAGTACCAGCCGACTTTCCGTTTAAATTTTTATAAGTATAACGGAACAGCTGAGAATTTCTTTCCTTATTCAGAATAGAATACAGAAATAGCAAACAGCTCCCTCTCGCGTTCACCGGGTAATCATCGATCTATCGGTATTACCATTTCTGTGCAGAAAAAAATGCTGTAATACCGACCTGCCGAATCGGCCAGGTCACGTGACCTGTCTACCCCCTTAAACACCGTTTTATAGGATCACAACAAAACAAGAGCACATACGCCTTTTAATCCAGCTGTCCTACACGGGTTTATTTAACCCAAAACAAATTTATTTAACATAGAAATTTATATAAACAGCAACATTATTTGAGGAAGACATGCCTTCATGAAGAAACGTGGAATACCTCGCCAAGGACGTACAGAGTTCAAAACCATCGAAGAAATCGACGAAATGAAATAAATCATGCAAAACCATCTAAGAAATGCATGGAATAGAATAAATCATGAAAACCCATCATAGAGATACATAAAGGAGACGAGAGACTGAAAACATCGATAAGATGCATGACAGGGAAAGAGTCACGTAAAACCATCGAAGAAATACCTACCTGAAAGAGAATAAAATTCTGATTAGATATCTAGGCCGAACCAAACTCACACTAGATTGGTTAAACAGTGCATTAGAAATTTTCGGGAATATCAGTAACAGCGTGAATTTTTAATACTTTTCGGCGTACGATACGTGAAAGGGTTCTACTACACGCGAAATACTAATAAACAATGTCGTCTTGCAATTTATAGCTTGCACGGGCTTTGAAGAAATACCATTTTTGTGCGCCATAGCGCCTTGATCCCCAAAATGGATTTTCGGAGAGAAATCTGCGTGAGTCGTTGACAAACCGGGCTAAAGCATAACGTAGAGCCAACCCTCTATGTCAAACTCTGTCTAAACAAGTATACAAGTGCGACACCTTTCAGCATTTCAACACATTTCAGAGTAGTTGCTGAATTGGACGCTGTTCATGAGCAGATGCTACTAACTACATTCAGACCTCAAATTATGGGTCGGTAATACAGTTTGGGTGGCGACACGAACATCCATAAGGTGATAGGTCTATCCTATACCTCGTCTATGGCGCTAGAACTGTATCAAACGTCGGTTTTGTAGGCATCTTCACTGTACAAACACTGTACGAATTAAAAATAAATATAAACAGGATTTATAGGATCGAAGCATTTGTTCGTTGCACTTTCTAACTCAAAATACGCAATGAAACGCTTGAACGGTAATGCGTGGAAAATACACAAGAACATTGCGACAAAAAAAGTAGAAAGAAACTGTGTGATAGATGTGAAAAGATACGGGGACCACGTGGAAAGCAAGGAGGAAATAGATAACGTAAAGAATGTGAAATGTGTGGATAGTGTCGGAAATGTTAGATATACGAGGTATGTGAAAAACCGATGTAGGAAAAGTTTCGTGTATTTGGAATGTGAGTAAAATGTATAGTGTTTCAGAAACACGGGATATCTATATACATTAGAATATCTGGAGCATGTGGGACATAATTGATATCTTAATATATAAAGCAGAAAATGTTTGCGCGTTTGTCTGTCGCTTAAAGACTTTCGAACGGTAAACTCTGGGGTCACGAAATGTGTCTCAGCTCATTATGCCTAGCTAATCCAGATGAATGTTACTTTCACAAAAAAATTAAATCAATTTTTTTTATAAAAACAGAATCTAAATTTCGGGCGAAGCCGAGTAGTAAAGCTAGTATGGGATATGTAAAATGTAGTATTTTTAACTGTTTACCCGTTAGCCTCACCATATTTAGGGGCGAGGTCGAGAGCGGATGGCCCCACGCTGTCCCGTCTTCGAGGGTTTTTTGACTGGAACTAAGCCTGCGTGCGGGCCTGATAAGAGGGTGCAGGAGACTAAACAGTCCTGGCGACCGGCGATGGCTGGTGACCTATTTAGGTCTCCTATTCAGCTATCGAGTGTTGCGAGATTAATTGTTTAGAGAGAGAAATAGAGTGTGGGAATGGCAAGCGGCCCGACGCTGTATTCTAAATAAGGACTTTGTTCCTGAAGTGGGGAAGACTATGTCTTTTGGTAAGAGGACTGTGATGAATGATGAAGCACACGGCTTTTACCCCAGAACTGTCCTGGAGCGAGCTTCTTTGCCACCCTTATAAAGTCGTTTCTAACATACCCACGATATGTAGGGGAAAGGTGTCTGAAAAGATCCCCTTAAGGCGTAATTCATATAAAAAAATAAAAAAGCATATTATTTAAATAAAAGTAAAGCAGTTTTTGTAAGATAGTTTATCTACCTTATTATTGGCTTATATCAAATTTAGCTACCTGATCGATTATATTTTTTATTTGCATTTTTTTGAAGGCATACTAAAGGATCATTTTGTACACCTATCTGTATAAAATGATCCCTACGAGGGATCCCTAGAAAAATTACCTCTAGGATCATTTTATACCTACTGATACTAAATAAGACGAACATTAAAAAGCACTGACTTATTTAAATAAGAACAGAAATTAAACTGAGTCGCCAAATATGCGAACATAATAAATTGAAAGAATTTTTTAAAAAATCAAATCTTAGATAATTTTTGGTACGTAATCAACGAAGAGAAATATATAAAATCAACTAACAAACATAAGAAAATGGGATCAGCTTCGCAGACTCAAATTTGTTCACGCACCCCCTGGGATCATTTTACCCCGTGAGATCGTTTTAGACACATTTCCCCTACGCAGAACACGTAAAGAATTAGAAACACGATCTATTACTCTACATTTTATTCCTCATCGATTGGAATCCGCTCGAATCCACCTCCACCCCAATTTTTTAACCCAGCCCCATAAGGTTTGCCGGGTCGAACTTCTCACAAGAAAGAGATACCAGCGAATAACAATGTACGCCATCGCAGGAGATGCGCATCCGCTAACAGAAACATTAATTGCTCGTATCTCGATAATCACAGCTAACGAATGGTATGTATTCATGTAATCAGAAGCTGCGCAAAACTTACCGAACAATCGCGAAATCAAGGGTCGACGTTTCATCCGACCTTGCTCGGTAATTAATCACTAACCAGAGCGGTATCGCGCGATAACGACACCAGGGCCCGGATAACGAACTATCTCCGACGGATCCGTTTCTTCTGCGAAGCTGTAAACCGAGAAGGAAGAGGTGAAGAACCTGGGAACATCGGGACGAGCCATGGCACAGTATCGAGGCGAGAGTTAAACGTTTTAGGTACGTCTGTCTTCGTGGGGCCGTTGAGGATCTCGCGTTTTCGCGTGCTGTTGTTAATTTGAAACGGGTGGTCGGTTACTTCGATCGTATTTAGTCCTGTTGGGAAATTTAAGGGGGAGGATGGAGGAAGAGGAGAAGATCAGTAGCAGGAGAGATAGGAGAAGAAATGACAGCTTGAATCGAAAGAGAGAGTTAGATATGAAAGGGAACGTGGGACCAGAGAATTGAAATGCAACGGATTGTACAGGGAAGTGGTAACGAGGCAGGTATGAAGTGTAGAATTTTGAAGAAGGGAGAAGAATCGTGAGGATGTATGCTAGAGAGATATATAAAGCGGGAGATTGTTTAGAAAGAGATCAGAGGAGGAAGAGGTAAAGTTGAAAAGTAGAAAAAAAACAGGATAATGGTAATTCAGGAATAAGGATAAGCTAGAGTAGAAATATACTAGAGTAAGAATATCTTTGAAAATCATTGATGATTTCCAAGAATATTTCAAACAAAAATTCAATAAATAGTTCTCTTGAATATGTAAGCATATTAGAAAACATAATTCTACTAATTAACCCTCATCCGTCCCTAGTGTCAATTTGACACATTTATCTGACGAAAATGATGATATTCTGTCACATGTAGGTAAATTTACCTGAAGCTCCGGGAGGCTACATTAGTTGCAAACGATCTGAACAATCGTATGACTGAATATACAGAAATTTCGTTTGTTATTGTCAATAAAAGAATTCGCAATGTCAACGTTATTTATCTTTTCATTAGATTGACTTTTTACCATTTGACTACCAAGGGACAAATTAAGTTGGGAAACTGAAATACGAATGAGGGTTAAATAAGATATCCACGTGGATCGACCCAAGGAGGACATCCCTTGTACTAAATAATTCAGGAGCAAGTAACATTTACGAATTCAGCACAAACAAATATCTGTAAAGAAAAGCTCGACAAATAAACTACTAATATCAAAAATACTTGAATACTTTTGATTATCCCATACATTTCCCAGATTCTCCCATCTTCAATTCTTAGTCCCACTCTTATCATCCTAACACTATCATCTGACGCTGTCATAGTCCCCAATACCCAGTGGCTATCTTAAAAAAAATTTAGGTTTTATCCAAACACTGTATTCTTTTATGTTTTCCAAAATTTTCATACCACACGCGCGTAAATTTACTTGCAATTCTGTTACATATACAGGGTGTCCCAGAACGTTTGCCACCTGGGCCTACTTCCTTAAATCCGCCACAGCCAATTCCCATCGATATCGATGAAACCAGACCCACACCAATAAAATTCCACAAGCTTATCTGCCATACACTTATCGCGCCTATCATTCCCAGCAAGAATTTGCAACAAAGTGCCTCCCACGCCGAATCCCGCGCCTTCCTTCGCAGGAGCAACACCTCTCTACGCTGCCGATCGGTGCCAAGGTTTACAATAACCGATCCTCCGCGTTGCAACCAGCAGCCTCGCGCGGTTCACCGATCCTCGACGACGTTCATGCATGTTTATTAATAACAGTCCGCGCAAGAGCCACCTGCCCTGCCGTGATAAGCCTATTGAAGTTCGACTTATAAGTAGAAACGTCGTTACCCGCGGACGTCTCGCGCTCTCCAGCGCCATAACTAACACGCTTGCCCGTGATTACGTGGCAATCCCGCGCCGCTGTTCGCGCGGGACCGCGGCGTCGTAATCAATTAAATTAACTTCTGCCTCGATGGACATCGAGCCGCGAAAGAAGCCGACACGCGACAGATATTGTATGTATTAAAACGTCGACGCGTTTGTGCGAACAACAACATTGCCTTGGCGGGAATAGTTGGACCGTAGATACCATCGATGTCTAATTGCCGCGGCAGATAAAAAGTTATGAAACCACGTGCTCGTGGAATATTTCTGTCGGTAAGCGACCTCGGCGTGTACCCGCGACACGCATGGTTTAATAACATATATAACATAATTGCCATCGTTGTTATTTTTGAGAATTGTTATAAGAATTCAGAATAAAGAAGAAGAATATCAAGGAAGAATATTGCATATGGATTCCCTTATATTCATCTAAATATTTTCCTTCGATATTGAAGTAGAAGTTAGAAGTTTCATAGGATCTGCAACCTGGCAAATTTGCATCGGGACGAGATTGATCTCTTCCATGGATCTATTTCCTCATTTAAAGCCAGAGTGTACAGAGTTGGGCTGGGACCATTCGAATAATTTAATATTCGAATATTTTACAAGTATTCGAATGTTACGAATAAACTTCGAAAATTTAAGTATTCGAATGTTATTATTCGAATATTTAAGTATTCGAATGTTATTATTTGAATACTGATGTATTCGAATGTTATTATTCGAATACTGGTGTATTCGAATAGTATGGTGTGAAGTGGGTCAAAATTAGCTTACAAGATTTCACCCTGACAAATGAACCTAAAGAACTTGATTTATTATTCACACCATACTATTCGAATACTATTCGAATACTTAAATATTCGAATACTATTTGAATACTTGGATATTCGAATACTATTCGAATACTTAAATATTCGAATACTATTCGAATACTATTCAAATACTTGGATATTCGAATTATATTCGCCAAATAATAGAGCAACTGAAGTATTCGAATATTCTAATACCGAAAAATTCGACAAATAGTACCAGCCCTAGTACAGAGCGGTATCAACTGTTAATAGGACTTGAGTCATTATTATTATTTTATATTTCACTCTGTTACCTACTTTTCTTTTGTAGTAACGTAGTTTCTCCACTCTACGTCTTTTTCACCTTCTTCTCTCTTAAAATAGGTCTCACTGGTTCATGAGAAAATGAAATAAATAAATAAAGAAGTTAGAACAGGGTAGCACGAGCTTGATGTAGGGTAGACGTCCCAATTACTGCTAGTGTCACTTGATTTATTTCACTTAATAAAAACGTAACGTACAAAGAATAGTGTACCAAAGAAAATTATTAAATTTGGACTGTTCGTCTTCTCCTTCTTATTATCATTATTGTACCCTATTCTTTACACGTTTCCTTAAGTAAAATAAATCAAGTGGCAGTAATAGGGACAGTGGCAGTAATTGGGAGATCTACCCTAGAGATTCGAAGCGGGGTGACTTTTCAAAAATTAAATCTAATCTGTTAAGAAGAACTCTTGTAACTTGTAGCGGTATCTTTCAATCGCTCCTGCAGATAACTCCTCTACTTATCGGCTACCGAAGTAAGCTCGCCAAGATTATGGAATAAAGAAATAGTCACTTTGAAAAAGATAAGAATTTTCGCCGAGAATTATTCATTTCTGCTGTTTAAGCTCGTTACGTGATAATTCTCCTGGTCCCGTTTTCCTCTGCCTCCAGCGATGACGACTTCACGAAGCAGCCCGCGAGAAAGTGACTTAAGGAGGGGGCGGGCAGATAAGGTACAGCGAAACAAGTGTGATAAGCCGAAATGAGATAGCGGTCGTCGCAGCCAGCCGACGATATCTCAAAGTCAATGTCCTATGAAGGACTGCCGCTAACACTCCAACCACCGTACGGTTTTCTGATTACGGCCGCATCGCTGCCAGATACACACAGCACTATTGTGCCTTGTCTCCCGCGACGCCGGCGCGCCTTCCGTCTTTGTCCCTGGAGAGGCATCGATAGCTAAATGCGCAGCCATCGCCGTTTACCTTTTCTATTTTCGCAGGTTCTTGTTTAACCTCTTGTCCCTGCTGCCTTTCATTCCACGGTGGAGTAAGCAGCTTACTTTTCACTTGGATCCGTGCGAGTCGATTAAAACGCAGTCTTGTATTTTAGTTGCAAGTGGATGGGTAGTTTCCGCAGTTGTATGGCGATGAGCGTGGAGGATTCGAGGACGAGGATGACTTTTAAAAAATTGTGCGATTAATAGTAAATGTATAGGGTGTTCCAGAATTATCCATTTAGATCGATTCAGTCCGGTATCTTGGAGACTGTTGATGATATCAAAAAATACTTCGGGCAGAAGTTGAATGGTTTCGAGTGGCACATAATGTGGTGTAAGTGGTTCTTTCGTAGGTGGAAGCGTGGGAGACATATGGAGGTCGACTTTGATTTTTTTAATGGAATTATACATTTTTTATTGCATCAATCGACGCATCTGGCCACTCTCTATGAAACAGTATGGAGCTACTTACAGCAAAAAACCGTTGGTTTTATTAGTTTCCTTCACGAATGGTATGGTAGAAGTTAGGAATATTAACATACAGGGTGATTCGCCTAAGTGTATTTTTTAGTATCGTCAACGGTTTCCAAAATATTCGAGTGGATCGATTTAAATGGGATTTTACTTTTGTAGACTTTTGGCTATCTTTTTCCTGCTGCTTTTCTCCTACCCGGAAGAAATGGCGAAATGGTACCTTTACCGATAAATGTTTTCCTTCTTGTCTCGTGTATTCTACTTAGTTTCTTGTTTCCTGTTTTCCCCTTAATTTCCCATTTCCGTCATAAAGAATCGCATTTAAAAGTGCAGTTTTCTATAACGCAACATTTACATCCGGCAAGGGGAGAGAAAGGTAGCAAGCTTCTAATCGATCCAGTTCACAATCTATTTCTTATGTAATTTTAAACGAAGTACATTCTTGGATATCGTTAATTAGAAATAGACTTTTCTGCATGTGACAGTTGCGTCACACAAGTTCAATAATTTCCCTTTTTTTTTACCATTTAACCACCATTTTAAAAATATACCATTCTTAACAAAATGTTATTTTAAGGAGCAATGGAAATACATTTTCGAATATTATTCCCCCTTCCCTGTTTCCTTTTTTGTTGTTAAATTCCGAAAAAATCCAATTGAGACATAAAATTAAAATCACGGGTATATGTATTAGCTCATAATACATTTATATTACGACGCTGTTCATCGAAGCTGAGTCTAATAGGGATTAATAAAATGCAAATTTAATACAAAATACATCTGATCTGAGTTGACATTCCTTCGCCTCGATGCTATAACAAACGAGTCAGCTCCGTTAAATAAATATTACGCAAACATAGATTTCGAAGAACTACGCAACGTGCTTACGTTAATACGAAAGTTGGCCACGATAAAGCGCGGTATCTAGAGGCTCGATAAGACCATCGAAATCTGACTCTGACCTTAAACTTCAGGCGACGCTTGGACCTCGAAAAGAACTCACATAGTCACATTTTTTCTGTCTTTGCCTCCTCATCTAGCGATGAGCAAAGGAAACGTTTTATCTGTAAATTTGTCCTTAAAGAGAGATACTTTAACATTATACAAGTATATTTTAATGTATAAGTTATACTTGGTAGGTACTATTTAATATGTTAATTATTATTTCATGAATCTTCACAAAAAGAAGTATTTATTTAACACTCCTCTGTGAGCCAGACAACAAATAACCATGAAATGAAAATTCAATTCTGTACTACGTAAATTAAATACGTTTCTCGTCAATTAAATTAATATAACTCTATGATGTATAAAGGATCAACCTAACTGAAATCAGTCCACGAATTATTAATTACTTTGCTCGTTAATATCCCCATTAATTGATTAAGAAACACCTTTTACATTGAGGTAATTAATTATCATCTATCATATATTTCCAGTAAATTGCATAAATTCTTTGAATATCTTCTTCGGGCGCAGCGGGTCTCCGAAGTTTCGCTTCTTTCTACTTGAAGATGTTCGCAGGCAACGAAGTCACCATTAAAAGCGAAAAAATCCCTGAAATTATTTATCGTTCTTATCTTCCGAAATATACAAACCATTCCTACGGAACAAAGCTTACAATTATTTAGTTTCTTCTGTTACCAAAAATCGACGTCAAGTAAATAATAAATGGTATTCTATTTCTGATTTGTTTTCACCGCAATTATCGCACTGTTTTCTTTTACACAATAAATATTCTCTCTGCCAGGGTGTGATTAACGACACTTGAAGTTTGCAAAGCTCGTACCAAAAGGAACAAATTACATTCCACGTGCATGAGTGCGTATAAGGATTTCCTCGCTGTTCCAAATAAAATTGCATTGCCGTCGTATAAAGTATTTAGTTTCCCTCTGGGGTGCATGTACATCATATTTGAATTCGCTCGGATTTCCTGCGAACGTTTCAGCTTTGTTAATTACACGGTGTGACCGATTTCAGCGTTAACGTTTCGGTGATTTCGCAGCGCTTCGGAACAAATACAGCCGCGAAATATCAGGAATACGACTATGAAGATAAAACCTCTTTGACCTAAAAATATCTGACTACGCAGATTAGGTGACGCGACGTTTTCGGGCTCGAATATGGCAAGCTCTATGCGCGATAAGTGACAGCATAAGGTTTGCTAGGAGATTTTCAAATTTTATGAGAAAATTCCGATGCAATAACGAAGATCGGCCACAAGTTCCAATATCCCTCCTATTAATTTCGGAAAATATGATATTCATATAAGAAGGAAGATACGTTTTGGGAAATTTCTTTCAGGAACTTTTATGCACGAAAGTCGAAAAAATGTATAAAATTTATAAACAAACTTCACTCCAAAATCCAGCATTTCAAAAATCGATGCCCGGCGATTATTAATTGAAAAAAAAGAATAAATATTTGTCTCTATCTTCTGAAAGTTTCTAACATTGCCGCAGAAGAGCAAGCCACTCGAATTCGACGTATCGACCGATAGACGAATAATCGATAAGAGGCACTTCCTCTGCGTGGCTTCCTGATGACCTTGAACGATCGAGAAGTGGGCGAAAAGATCGAGAGCTCTCTCACTTTAGATGATTAATTGCCACTCAAAGTTTCTGGCACCATGGAACGTGGCTGGAATCGAGTGACACACAGTGGATCGAATAAATAGCGGGGCCGTTGACTTTTCGTCGGCCATATTTCGCCGATCTAATCGGCGATCTGCGATCGGGGCGGCACGATATCTAAACGCTTAGGAAACTTACGGCCGTGCTACAATGTCACGAGCAAAGGTCCATCGAGAGAGTTCGTCGTCGATAACGGGAACTAACGAGAGCTAATCTATCAAGGACGCCCGACAGTGAAATTCTGACCTTGAACAGGCAGCACCGTTACGCGTTGAAAGCTGGAAAGCCAGTCGAATAATCAAACGCCAGATTAGGCAGGTTTATTCGTTTTTTTTTCAGTACAAGAAACTTCCTCCTACCTTCTGGCTCAGCCAGAATCAAATTTACATAACAATTTTGCTGTATTGTTACGAGTGTCTGGAATTTTTTGTGTAAATAATTGAATAGGTGGAAGTAAAGGGACAGACACGAATAAGCGTTCGGAGGCTTCAAGGCTTGTGTGATTAATGGGTTCGTTAGCAGTCGAGCCATTTCGATGGAAATTGTGTTTACTTAAACATTGATTATACTACTTCCTAGGCATTGATGTTCCACTGTCAAGTGGGCATTAGAGGCGACAGCTTCCTAAGTATTTAGATACTGAACCTAGGGCAACACTCGTCTTCGAAAATAGTGTTCGAATAGTTATCGAAGCGGGAGATTTATTGATTAGTTTCTAGAAATCTGCCGATGCAACGGACAAATCTTTTAACCCTAAAGAACACATTTTGTGGCTGGGTTATCTGTTGGTGAGTTGGTCTAGCGTTCTATAGGGGAAAGCAACTCAACATTAGCTGGACTTTAAACAAACGATTTACTGCGGAACATATAAATTGCTCTTGAAAAGTAACTTCGGGGGGAGTATAAATTAAATTTTTGACGCACGTGGTCTGCTCTAACTTTAGGAAATTTTCCTAACTGTTCCAATTCAATCAAATATTGAGGTTGTACGCAGTTTTCACCCACTATGCAGTCACCAACCCTTCATTAATTAAAACTACATCTCTGTCGCGACCTTTGTATGTCACTTACAATCTAAAACGCGACGAGCGTCGTTATTGGATTACAGCATGCTCTACATTCAATCGAAATACTTCAAAATGTGCCCCACTCCTTTCAAATGCAAAATATTTCCACGAAGCTTCTGCATCGTATCTCTTGGTTCATTAACCCTTTATACAACTCCATTATTATTTGGGAAACATCTCAAAAGCAGGTGCAGTGTTCATCGAATAATCATTTCATTCCAATATTCAATATATTGATCGTGATCTCAAGAACAAGGTCAAAATTTCATCCCTCTTCATCCTCTAACGCTCCAGCTTCGTAAGCTGGCAGAAAGCGGAGTCATGATACAGTAAAAAAATACAGAACCCGCGAGTCTACGTTTTTCAAGAGATGCTTCTACAGGAATGACAAGCGCGACACGGATCCCGCGGACGCTTGGGAGACAAGTGCGCGATCCCACCCCCTGATTTCGACGCGCACCGAATCTGACCCTGGATTGTATCCCATTACCGCCGGAATCGGTCATCACTGACCCTCCCTCCATCTTCGGGTGCGCTCCGTCTCCCCAGTCGGCCGCGATGCGCGTCGATCTCCTCGAGGCGGCCCCGGGGAGGGAGTTACGGATTAGAAGCGGAATCAGGAAGAGAGAGCGTTGCACCGCTCGAGAGGGTACACTGTACCAGTGAACCCGGTGTACGCTCGTCGCGGAGTGGAGGTGAGCGTCCCCACCCCCGGCCGGCCGAGAACAGGGGGAGCGAGAGAGCTGTCCCGCGCAGAGGGAGAAAGCTGAAGCGAAGAGAGGGGCGCGCAGTAGCGGCGGAAAAGGGACAGAGCCAAAGGAGCCGGGGGAGAGAGCGTGGAGGAAAGAAAACAACGCGAGTGGAAGAGGTTTCCACCCCTTTTCGCCTCGCTCTTCCTCACACCGCCCCACAGTGGGGAAATTTTGCGATTTTATGGCCAACACCACAAAAATGAGAATTTTGAATTCGACAAAATTAATGCAAGTGCCGATTGAAGAACTATATCCATTTTCGTGCTCAAAACCTGAAAACGCATTTTTAATATATAAAATTCGGCACTTTTACGTTCGGATATATGAGAAAATAAATTAGCCGAAAAACAGCACTTACAAAAATTACGAATGGTAAAGATTTTTTTTATTATTTACAGTCAGAGCATGCCTCTGCTACAGTTCAGCAGGACATAGAAGAAGGGTTATCGCTTCTGGTGACAAGCTCTTTAATTTTTTATCGGGAAGTTTTCTTAAATTACTAATTATTGGATTTGACGATAATAGGAGCCAATTGAAAACATCCTACATAGTTTTTCCCTTGAGCATTTTCGAGAAAAATTTTGCTGGTACTTTTTAATATCCTTATTCCGTGCTTCTTGAGCTTCCTCCGAAAGCAGTCCAATTTGAAGGACAGAATTTTCGATTATGCGAGGACCATGAATTAAAATTTTGTGTACAGTAGTAGGCATCATGTACCAAGGATATAATGCAACAAATAATTTTGCCGTTTCTACAGCATATATTTAAAAGTTTTTATCATCTACTGCGTAACCACTTGATATTACTTGTCTAGAAAAATCTGGATTAATTCTTTGCGATCATTCTAACCTCGCATGAACATAAATATTTAAGAGTCTACACGAGCTTTGTATTAAAACATTTAACAGTAAAATTGGAGGCATTTGATGCTCATATTAGTTCTTCAAATGCAATTTGCATTTATTTTGTCGAATTCGAAAATATATTTTTGTGGTTTTGGCCATAAAATCGCAAAATTTCCCCAGTGTGCGCCCTCCGCGAGAGTGGGGTTCTCGCTGTCTCCCCACCCGTGTCCGTCGATCCTCCCTCCCACTCTAACCCTTTTAACGCTCGCCCCTCTGGCCCGTGAAAACGCGTCGCTGAAACGTCGTTACGCTTCCAACTGACGTAGCCGTTGTCGTCGTCGTCCTCGCTACGTCGACGTGCCCGACTCCGAGCGCGAGGTAGGGAGGCGAGCGACGCTGGTGGGGCGAAAGATCGCGAGGTGGGGGCAGGCGACGGAGTAGGGGAGGCGGTCGGCGTGGTGGGGGCAGGGGAGCGAGCTACTGGTGGGGAGAAGGCGGCCGGGTGGGGAGTAAACGCAAACGGAGGAGAGCTCGACGACGGCAAGGAGAGGTCATTGACCCGAGCGGCAGGCTGCCGGCTGCTAGAGAGCTACGTCGCTCGCGCGCGCTACCCTGGCCTCTCCTCGTCTGTTCCGCGTTTGTTCGTAACCTCGTGTGTGCTGTGCCCGCGACAGAGAGAGATACCCCGTACACTTCTCTATCTCCTCTCGCAAACCGTCCTCTATCTCCGTCCACCCTGTTCGTCCCTCTCCCTCGCTCCCACGATCGTTCACTGCCACCTTCTTCCCCAACCTCTCCCTCTCTCCTTCTCTGTCTCTCTCTCTCTCCGACCGTTTCTGCATCTCTTTCCCTGCCTCTCCGATTCTCCGTGTCCCTATAACCGCGTGCCTTCTCTCTTCGCGACTGTTCGTCGTCGCGATTCCGGCAGGGCGCAACGCGAGAAACAGTGTGAGAGAGAGAGAGAGAGAGAGAGAGAGAGAGAGAGAGAGAGAAAGAGCGAGGAAGGGGGTGAGAGAGACCGAGAGGGGTGTCAGGGAGGGAGAACGAGAGACAGAGTGCGTGTGTTTCCCTACGACGTTGCGTTACAACGAGAGATCCCGCTGACTGCGGAGAGCGCGTGTTCCGCGTTACGAGTTACCGCTCCAACTCCGTTTTCTTCTTCCCTTCTGTTCTCTCTCTCTCTCTCTCTCTCTCTCTCTCACTCTCTCTCTCTCGCTCTCTATTTGTTCTTTCATTTCCACGCGTGTGTACCCCCGCGCACCAGCGTCGAACAGCAGCACCGCCGACGACACGGTCCGCCCCCGTGGCGTTCGCCTCGCTTTCGTCCGCGAGACTCCTGCCCGTGGCACGTTTTCGGCGCGCGTTTCGCCAGATCGGTTCTCGTCCCTCGTTCGCCTCCCGAAGAATTCTCTCCCTCGTTAGTGCTGCTGTACCCTCCGTCCCCGTCGCCACGACGGTGCTCCCTCCCTCTCTCCACGACCGCGTCTCTTTCTCTCGCTCCCTCTGAATCCCTGCTTCCGTCTTCGTCAGTCTCACTCCCTCTCTCTCTTTCTCTCACGCGCACACATACACACACGTATACACACACAGCGTCTCTCTCTCTCTCTCTCTCTCTCTCTCTCTCTCTCTCCCCGCGTGTCTTTTTCCCCGGCTTTTCTGACCGCGCGCGTCCGTTCCCTTCTCCACGAGGGAGGAGAGACGTCTGTCGCGCTTCGAGGCTCCACGCGTGCACGCGCGCGGAGAGTCGGCTTATCGCGGACGAGCGTGCCGAACGCTTTCTACCCGAGTGTGCCTCTCTGCATCCTCCTACGCCGGTCGTCGGTCGCTCCTACTGCCGCGTCGTGTGGTGCCCAAAGCGGTACGGTTCATCGACGGTGCGAAACGGGTCGCCGGTGTGTCACGTCGGTTACGCGGTGCTCCTCGGCTGCTTCGCGGACAGCGGTCCCCGGCTGACGCTGGCCGCCCACGTAAACGCGATTGTGTGCCGGTCGTTCGGTCACCACGACCCCCGTCCCGGTCCGTACGCACGGTTGTCCCGCACGTGAACCCCGTGTGCCGATGCTGGTCCCCACCTCCGTGACGTCTCGCTGTGACAGCCGGCAAGGATTACTCGATACTGAAGGAGACGCGCGAGCAGAAGCAGAAGAAGAAGAAGAGGAGTAGGAAAGAAGAAGCGAAGGAAGAGGAAGAGGAGAGAGGAAGAGAGGGGATCGGCGGAGGTGGAGAAGGAGGAAGAACGGAAAGGAACAGGAGTAGGAGGTGGAGGAGGAAGAAGAGAGCCGCGAGTGCGACGACCGGGCCACAATAGTGTACGCCGTTTGTTGTTTCGTTGGCCGGTTTTCGGTCCGCGTTAACGGCCGAGGAAAACGGAACGTCACCGCGAGAGAAATAAGGGGAACCGGGAATAGAATCGTGTGGAGGGGGCCAATCGAGTATTAGCGAGAGTTTACGCGAGTGCTACGTAACCAAAGTGTGTGCTGTTCTCCCGCTGCTTGTTCACAGCCCCGATGTAATAATACGTTCACGCAAAAGAGAGAAGAAAGGAGAGGAGAAGAGAGAGAGAGAGAGAGAGAGAGAGAGAGAGAGAGAAAAAGTAGCTTCCAAATAGCCTTCTGTCTGTCGGTCGTCGCGGAGATCGCGGGTGGAGGGGCCCATGCCTAGAGGAACAGTGGATGGATCAAGTGAATCTGATCACCTGTGGTGAACGCAGTAAAACCGGGAAATGGGGAAACACGCAGGCTAAAGGCGAAACGATAGTGTGGGGGGAGAGAGAGGGAGAGAGAGAGAGAGAGAGAGAGAGAGAGAGGATGGAGGGAGATGAAGTAGAAACGAGAATAACGAGATAAAGAAAGAAAGGAACGAAAGGAAAGATAAAGGAACAGGAAGAGAAATCTGTCACGTCGTGATCAGCCGGAGAGCGAGAGAGACTCCCGGATATATTCATCATGCATGCACACCCATACACGCATATTACATATATAAATAGATTGCATATACGTATGACGTTCGCCCGCGTTACGAGTTCGCCCGACGTTCTCCAGTTCCGTTCTTCACCTTTCCCTCTGTCGTTTATTTCTTTCGTCTAATCGCGTGCTTTCTTTCTCTCCCTATCGCGTCACACGCCGCCGCATCACCCACCCCGATTTCCTCGCGGTCCTCGCGCTCGCCCGCGTTCATTCCTCGCGGCACCCTAGGCCACTCTCTCTTTCGTTCGCGTTCCACGCGTCACTCGCTCCCGTCGAAGCAACAACGCACACGCTTCGCTCGTCCGCTTCTTCCCGAACGATCCTCGTACCGTTCGTGTGCACGTGCCCGGCCAACACACGCGCATTGTGTACATTATCCGCGACAGTGTATCGCCGCTCCGTCCACCCGTCTCTCTCCCACCCGGCTCTCCCGTCCGTCTCTGCCTCTCTGTGCCATACGCTTCTATCGGCGAGCGAGCGCGCTCGCGTGCACCCCCTCCTGCGGCCGTTTCTCATCCCGCCGTTCTCGCTCCAGTTGCCTCGTCGTCTGCCACCGCCGGGGAACACCCTGGTCGCCGTAGTCGCCCGACTCTCAGACCCACCAAAATTTAAGTATCGACACCCGCCTCGGTCTCGCGCCGTCCCAATTCCACGGCCGACCGTTTCCTCTCTCGCTCCTTGTCGCGGCCATGTGCTCGCGCTGAACGGGGCGACAGACAGAGAGGGGAAAACAGGGTGGAGAGGGAACGGAACACCGTGCTTGTCCTTCCCGTCTCGAGAGATCGACGAGTGTCGCGGAGAGGATCCGTCGCGACGAACGGAACGCCCGCTTGCCCGGTCAGAAATTGATAGGTGACGTTCCCGCTGTCGAGGAGTGACCCAGGATCGTGTGCACTGTGCTACGCAAGAACTCTCGACGCTTCCTCGGCTTCGTTCCCGCCGCGATACACGCGTGGTGCGCGCGATTATCGAGGATCAGACCCCTGCGATCGAAGCCAGCGATCTATCGGACCGTGACCGACACCAGATAGAGGATCTTATCGCCCTGCGAAACTCGTGCAGATTAGAAGCAACGACGATCGTTGAATATCGACGATCGGCCCGTGCACGCGGTGCCTCCGCTGGCCGACGATCCTCGAATTTATACATTCCGTGAACTCCGCCGCTCCGGGACACCGTCGTCCACCGAAAATAAACCCCGAGAGAGAGATCGTCGGGGTCAATTATCGATCCTTCCCTCGCGGCAACGAACGCGGATAGATTTCGAGCCACGGTTACGCCACTTCTCGCCTCCGGCCAGACCCGCATATCGGGGTTCCCCCATACACGCTGCTCGCGCCGCGTTGAGAATCTGTAACTGCTATCTGGCCGTACAATCCAGAACCACGGTGCCGTTATTTTTTAGGAGACGCAGCGGCTAACGTGAGCTCGATCGTCGGCGCCGGGTCCGTTTTTCACTTCGACGGATGGACAGAGGACGGTTTCGAGAGCCGCGAGGATCGGAATAGAAACGGCGGAGCACAAACGTTCACCCTGCTCGAGGAGCCGCGATCTTTTCTGATCTCGTAACACCTTTTCGGCCGGCCGCGTGTGCACGCGAGAGGACGCAGCACGCGCGCGTAATATCCGACACGCGCGTCACGGCGGAGGCCGTTTCTGACCGACGCCGGTTATAAATAAAACGCGCGTCGCGGCCGTCGCGCGCGCGGCACCGCATTACGCTCGGGCCTCCTTTCGTGCCCGTGTAACAAACGTGTCAATGAAAATAGAGACAGCCTGTCTGCTGACAGCCCGTGGAAACTGAATTCGATGCACGATCATCGGCGGCCCCCGCGCCGCTGCCCGCCGCAAACAGGGTCCCCGCTGCCTGGCCTCCATTGATTTCCGATTCCGCCGCGGGTTCATTGTTTCGTCGTGACCTAGAGAGCGGGGCAATTAAATATTTCGCCGTTCCGAGGTTGGCTATTCGAAGGTTCCTCGTTTTAGAGGCTGGCCCGGGTTCGTGGCTGCGATCGCCGGGCGAATTGCCCGCGATTAACGTGGGACCGTTTCTGGGCCCATCGGCAATTCGGGCAGACATCTTTTGGAATTTCCGTTGGCAGGGTAAGGATCGTTGCGTGGACGTTGGAGGGGTGCTTTCGTCGCGCTGTTTGGCGACTCCGAACGGTTTTCTTGGTGATTTGATTTGTCACGAAGGATCTTGAGTTTCTGGAGTGTTCTCAAGTGTTTGGATAGGTATCTTCGAGATTTATGTAGGAGACAGTGAAGATGCACTTAAAAGATTCTGATCGCTTCAACGCAATGTATGATTTCGTAGGAATTTCCGATAATTTCACTACAAAGTGTTTCTGAGAAAAGTTAGATTTTAAAACTCAGAAAATTTATATGGCACGTGCTTATTTTGCTTATTGGCCAATCCAGCAGTGTTTGTAGGGTGTTTAATAGGGTCGTTAGAATTGTTCAGGGGCATTTTGGAAGTTCTCTTTTGATAATTCGTATGGTTATTGCTTCGATAAGGGGGTCAAGATCCGACGAGTGGTCGCAATTAATAGCGTAGTGGTCCAGGAATGATCCAATATCGGCTATCAACACCTTCCGTATTGGTTAGTGAATTTATAATTTCGCTAATCACGCTCGTAATTGCGTCGAATCCGATATCGTAAACTGCTTGATTAATAGGATTTTGTAGTGCGCAAATTTCACCCGTGCAATAATTCGTTAATTCGTTGGATCGAGTAGTGTAATAGAAATATTCGACCTAGTGTGTAAACTCTAAGCAAACTCTGCAGGACGCTAAAATTCAGAGTATTCTGTCTTTTTAATCTGCTTTTAACAATCTCATGTATATTAATTTTGCCACTCAGTCTTCGCTACGTACCACATAGAAAAAATTGCAATTTATGTTACTACTTGGGTAATAATGTACATTCTTTTCAGTAATTAGACTTTAGCTATCTGAAAACCTTAATGCTTTCTCAGTGCAGATACATTAACCACTGTGAAATGTACCTAATTTCCAATCCACTTAAGTAGATTACCAGTTTCTTGAATAATCTCGATCAAACGACACACCAGACAGTACCTACGTGCTTTCTTTCCAATTTCCACGGCCGGCAGTAAACCGCCAAAGCTTCTAACGTACCGACTCTGTCTTACCATTCTCAGAGTACGGGATTTCCCTTTGAGCGTATCAAGCGAGACGACCTTTGAAATCGGCTCGCAGCTTGCTCACCTAACGGCGATTAACCGAATTGATCTCGTTATCCAGCAATAATTCGGGGCTGTCGAGCACGGTTGGCGGTCCTGCCCCGCTGAACATCGACTGTGCTCGATAACGAGTCAATTATCGATTGAACCTTATCGTAACTAATGTCCCCCTGTCGCTTCGCAAAGCTACAGAAGAAGCTCTCACGCAACTAGCTTCCACAGAAATATAAAAAAAAAACGCACCTCCCCTACGATCGATCCAGAGACAATTTAAAACGGTCCGATAGAAACGGCTCGGCAGCTCTGCCACCGCTTTCCAATCGACCAAAGATCTTACAGTAATCCGCCTGCACCGCGAGCCTCCAAAATCCGTCTGCCGTTAGCTAATTGGCTGTAACTCGACGGTGAATCGCGACCGATCTTCGACAGGGTAGGGGGTTACGATCTCGCGGTGCCTTTCGCTCGCATGACCGCGGCGAGGGTGGATTCGCGTGAGCCGCGCGCGCGAATCAGGATACAGAATTAAAGAGAGAAACGAGCAGCGACGTCCGCGGGAAATCGACGAGGCGATCCTCTGCCAAAGTAGACAGCCAGCTAGCTGCGATCCATTCCAGCCCTTGATCCGAGGGACCGGTGTCGAACGGCTCACGCTCTAGTCGCCCTCGCTAAGCGGCCCCAGGGTGGCCCCGCGGCTCCAACCCCTTTCCTCTCGTGCAGCGAACGTGACAAGGAGGGATCCTCGCGGGCCGCGGTTCCAGCGGCCGGAACGGACACCGTTACGCGCGACGGACGGCCGGCAAGCTCGACGGAGCGGACGCATGAGGGCAGGCTGGTGCGCGAGCCCGATGCTGGACTGTGATGACCGCGAACCACCGCTGCCGGAGAGTACTCGAAAGCGTCGCGACACCGTGTGTCCGCGTAGTGCACGGACCAGACTGACGAACAACTGAGAAACGGGGGTGGCGGAGAGAGAGAGAAAGGAGCTGAGCGTTGCCTCGCGTTCATGAGCGGGTTGCACGCTCCGGCGAGCCATTAACCCAGAGAGGAGAAGCATGGGGCGCAAGCCCGGGGGCGGTTAGTGCGCGTGGAACGATGGTCTGGCGTCGATTCGCGGCGCAGGAGCCTCTGTTTTCCTTGAAACAGGGATAGGAATCCAGCCGCGAGAATAGTTTACGGTGGCCGGGGCAACGGAAGGGCTCCGGCGAGGGGACTTGTGGAAAGATTCGAAGGGGGGTGGGGAGAGAGTAGCGGTATTATGCAAGGGCGGAAGTGCGAACGCCGAGGAAGTCATCCCGCCAACTGATCACCGAAACGATCGGCGGACAGCCGCGTCGGGGTAGGTGGGCGTCCGGCTCGGTGCCACCTAGAGCCGATATCCTGGAGCTCGTTAACCGGGAGCTCGCGTACGAGCAGGAAGAGCGGCTCCGAAGAGCGGTCTGTGACGTTACCGTGGGCCGTCCGCGTCACGTTAACGGTAACCCCCGTACACAACACGCACGCGACCTAGTCGGCGCAGCGGTGCGGAGCGGAGCAAGTGGAGAGCGGCTAGCGAGCGAGCGCCTCGAGGAATTTAAAAGTGAAACTGTGACGATCCACCGGCACTCCACGCGTTTCCCCCTTCTCCTATTTGCTACCGTTCCCTACTTCCTCGACGTCATCGTCGTCTTCCCTCCCACCCTCTTTCTCTCTCTTTCTTCCTCCCTCCTCCTCCTCCTCCTGCTCCTCCCTCTGTCCCCACTTCTTCACTTCACTTTTCGCTCCTCGTCGTGCTCTTCTTTTCTCTTCTCTTCGCTCGCGTCTACCTTCCGTCGTTCTGCTGTTCCTCTTCACGTGCTTCGTCGGCCCTCCCTCCTCGCCCTCCCACGCCGTCAGTCGCCGTGATCGTGACACGGAAGGGAACGCGCGTTCGCGGAGTGAAAGTGATCGACGGTTACGATTTTCCTGGCTAGCGATCCACCTCGAGGTCGCCTGGGCGACAGGTCCCCGCAGATCATCCGCGAGAATGACACGCAGGTGCGGGAGCAGCTGAAAAGCGGCCAGCGCGATAGCCCAGCCCGGTGTCGTCCAGGCTCGCACTTCCGGAACAGCCGGTGGGGGGATACAAGCTACGCGAACAGCTGGCGCTCACGTTGATGGCCGATCATCGACGAACCAAAAATGTAAGTCCCATCATACATGTATATATATATATATATACACCTATTTATTTGGATACGCGCGCACGTAGCATATGCGGCCACGCCGATCCACGTTCGATCTTGGGCATTCCGCCGCTTGGATCCTCCGTCACCCTTAGCGCGCGATGACCGGACGGGGTGGACAATGCCCGGGATCGGTGGATGATTAGATAGTGCGCTCTTCGCGGATTCTCTCACGTTCCGAGGGGTATTTTAGGAATTAGTGTATCGGTATTCGATATGCTGGTATTAGTTAGGGCGGCAATGAATATTCGAATAATCTAAGTATTCGGATACCAGAGAATTCAAATTTCAGATTCGAATATTCTAATACCAGAGAATTTATATTTGCGATTCGAATACCAGAGAATTTAAATTTGCGATTCGAGTACCAGAGAATTTAAACTTGAGGTTCGATTACCAGAGAATTCGCATTTGAGATTTTGAGATTCGAATATTCGAATAACTAGAGAATTCATATTTGAGATTTTGAGATTCGAATGTTTGAATTCCAGGGAATTCAAATTTGAGATTTTGAGTTGCGAATATGCGAATATCTGAGAATTCGCATTTCAGATTCGAATATTCGAATATCTGAGAATTCGCATTTCAGATTCGAATATTCGAATATCAGAGAATTCAAATTTGAGATTTTCAGATTCGAATATTCGAATACCAGAGAATTCAAATTTGAGATTTTCAGATTCGAATATTCGAATACCAGAGAATTCAAATTTAAGATTCGAATATTCGAATAATTACAGCTCTACTATTAGTCTGCTGTGGGAGTCCCTTCAGGTTTTATGAACTTATGATTTTAGAATAGTAATGGGTTATCGTAAGGGAGGTTATGTAAGAAACTGAAACGCCTTATGCAATGTTCTCGCATCCTCCGGCGATTTCCATGAACCGCTACCGCCTGCGTTTGCCGCCATTTCGGAGACCGGTGACGAAGAAAGTGGTGTCTTTACGCTTGCGTTATGCAAGGGGTAGTTTGTATCTCTTAGGGAAGTACAAACACGTTGGTGATGTAGGATTTTCAAGTGCAGAAAGTCAGGGTTCAGAGTCCGAGAGCTTTGCGTTACGATTACCAGTCGGAAGGGCCATTCTTAGAAGTTCGTAACTCTTCGCGAAACTTTGCTCGAGATCCCCTTCCGTTGCTGCAGCCGTAACACTTAGCTAATTCCCCACCCCTGCCGAAGTCGCTTGCTACCGCGACTAATGAAATGATCTTCAACACCTCGGGTGACAAAAAGTCGAGCCGATGATCGTAAAGGGTTGACGATCCCGGGAAATTTCGTTCGTCCGCGTAACGACATCGTTATCCAAGACCGATGAGGGAAAGGTGGGGAAAAAGCGGCCGCGATCCTAATGTACCGTTGCGGGCCGCGGAAAAGTGCAGAAAGGAACTTCACTCTCGCGATAGAAAGGAAAGGAAGCGGGTAGAAACGAGCTCTAGGCGGCTCGCTCGTACCGTTGGATCGAGTTTCACTTCTTCACTGACTCTTTCCACCGACTCGTTTTCGCGTCCTCGAGAAGAAAGCGTTTCCCTTCCCGTGGAAAGGGAATCTGCGACCTCTTCCCGGCCAAATGATCGCCGACTGGCGAGTTAAACGTCTCCGAACCTCTCGTTCTTCCACTTCTGTCGCCCCTCTTCGCGCCATCTTGTCCCTGGACGTGCTTGCCAATTCTTTCCCTAATTACTAATGGCCCGCCATTCGCAATTATTCGGATCACCTTCCCCCGATTTCGAGCCGCGATTAGATCCGAAGAATCGCCGAAGCGACCGTCCAGTGATCTTGACAGTGGGTGCCGCGAGTCACAACAGTTGCGCGTGGAACGGAAACGCTGGATATAGGAATTCGAGAATCTGCAACTCGCAGGAGGGAGGAACGTGATTCCGGTCGATTTCGACGGATCTCCACCGAGCCCGATGCGCCGTAACAAAAGCGAGTGGACTTGACCGGATTGGGTGGTAAAATATGTACTTGGCCGAGATTCTTAAATAAAACGCCGCAGACGCACTCGACGTTCATCTGGTTACGTTTCAATGCGGCTCGTTTCGTCTCGAAAGAGCGACACACGGGTGTAAAGAATTGGGACGCTCATCAGCGTTTATTCATTTCCGAGCACCGCCGCCGGATTTAGAGGGCTAAACGACCTGCAACGAGCATTTCTCTGTGACCCTTTTTGGGGTAAATCGCGTTGAACTGTAACCTTGGTGAATCTTAATAAACGCACCTTTGATAGCTCTATTACTGTCTTCCATTTAATGAGCTGCTCTGTGACAAATTAGCGTTGGGACATTTTTGCCAACTTTAGTCGTCAATTATTTGCACCGGGTTCATTGTTACATAAAACATTGTAATATTAAACATCCCCACATCTGTCTTCTTCACTTCTCAAAAAGAGAAGACATCGCGTTACCCTCTCCTTCGGAACGATTTCTAACTAACTGAAAATTCAACTTTCGAAGTGTTATCACTCCTTCGCCCCCTCAAGTAGCGTGTCTAATTCCATCCAACTGCTTTAGAAATTGGAAAAGGTTCCAATTACAACCACCTTCCATGCTCGACGACCACTGAGACGTTCCCGCCGGTGGAACTGTTCGTAATGCGGTTCTATCATTCATTCACACTCCAGGGGAGGATAGAGAGCCCCGTCGTTAGGGCGAGGGTGAAAAAAAGGTCGCGTTGGATTCCATGGGGAAGCTTGCGTATCGACTGGAACGTTCGCTGCGGCGGAAGGGTGAGGGCTGGTTAATTTTGTATCGACGAGCGCCTACGCGCCGTGTATGCCTGCCCCGCAGAAATGCCCGCGCGCGTATGTAGGTTAATCCACGCTCGATGGGAATCGACCTGCGGAGGAATCGCGGCACGGGTCAGGTTAACGAATGGGGTAGGTTAGGAGCGTGCCAATCTCGGCGCACGTGGCGCTACGTGTACCTGCACACATTTCTCGCGGCGACTTTCGCGACTTTTCTCCGCCCTTTTGACAGCACATCGACCAGGGAAATGGCCACGCTCTAATGGGTGAACAGGCGAGGGGGTGTTGGGACTTTTTAGTGGGATGCTCGATGCCTGCTGGTGGGAGGGAAGAGTTCTTTAGCGGGGATGCAAGTACTCTTTCTTGTGGCTGAAGAGATGGAAGAATATTGGATGCTGAAAGGAGGGTGAATAGTTCGGGTGTTTTTGTAGGAGAAGGTAAACTGAGGAGGTGATACTGATTTAAAGGGAGCTACGCGATTCTTTGTGGGTGGAGTGGATGATGTTTGAAGTCGAGAGCCTGTGGTATGTAGTTATACCGTGGGGTTTGATTAGTTATGGATTAACTAGTTCAGTGTTTTCCAACCTTTCATGCTTCACGCACCCTTTGGAAATGGGTATATAACTGGCGTACCCCTTGTATAGATATATAAAGCTATAGTTGTAGTATAACAATGGGAATAAAATAAAAGTACATTAAATTTTGTATTCATAAATTACATATATTGAATTAGTTGGATTACGGTGAATACTGGAAAGTCGCGGCTATCGGTGACTATTTGGTTGTCGAAGGATTATATTTGCCAAAATATTTGGACGATATTTGCCAAAGGTTAGAGAACTTAATCTCTGATTTTCGATCGAGTAGAATGATAAATGGGAGGTTCTATTAAAATGGAACTAAAATCAAATGAAAATTATTCACGTTTCTGACAAATGTCAAGAACTTGACGTATCTACTTAGTCTCGAGGAATAATAGGAATAATTCTCTAATAGAATCGAATTAGGTAGATTAAATTATTTCGTCACTAAAAAGTATCCCGCTGCTTTTGACATTTCAACCAATTTTAACTGAACTGTGACTATAGCAGCGGACATGCTAATTAAATGCTAAAGTACTGCGGATCAGAAATACTGCTTTTTCGATGGAAAAATCGGAGCTATAAAAGAAACCCATCTCTCAAACAAAGAATTGTATCTGAACTATAAAAATGAATTACAACCCCCCCAAAAAAAGCACTTTAATAAAAAATCTAGGAAAATTACCAGGTAATTAAAAATATCAAAAATCCTTGACACAAACCATAAAAATCCTACCAAAGAAAAGATGAATAACCCTACAATGATTTACATTTAATTTCACAATTCCCTGAATCGATGCCACTTCGCGTCTTTCGACGAACCCGCGCAAGAAGGATGGCAGACTTACGCGACGTTAGCCGAAAGCGCCTACAGTGCCGCTATCGGGTGTTGCAACGTTTACAAGCCATTAATACACGGTGTTTGAAGAAACGCTACACCCCGTACAACGCCTCGATTCGGTCGAACATTCCTCGCTATCGTTGGAAAGTGTTTCGCCCGCTGAACGGCTCGTTTGTGAATGTACAGCAAGGCCCATTTATCTCGCTTCCGGTCTCACCGCGCACCCAAGTACACAAAACCCGCTCGGCAGACGCATCCCGTATATCTTACCATAATTTTCCGTCCGACCGCGGGATCGACTACCGTTACTTCCACGCACAATATAACGACAATAACTCGAGCACAACGGGGCGCTTCAGGCGACGATGAAAAAGAAAAGGGAAACTACTCGGTTCGAATGATAATGACCCCATCGAAGAAGGCCAGCCGCGGAGCGTTATCGAGGATGCTAGCTAGCGGTATTTGTGTCGGGGCAGCCGTGAATCCGTGCACCGCGGCTGAAAAATCTAAAGACGAATGTTAGGAAAAGGAACGTGGATTAAACCATTCAGAGGTGTGTCGCTCGCGTGTCTTGTAATTAGATTGAGAAGAAACCCGGGGATAGATTAGGTTCGCGTTCGGTGGGCACCTATGGGGCTGCTGGAACATGAGATTCTTAGAATTGTGAAATTCAGCATCGTATTCTTGATACCTATGTGGAGATGAATATTAATAGCTGAAATAGAATTGGTGGTATAGTGTTTCGATTATTAGTATGTACTTCTATTATTTTCTATTATTTCTATTATTAATAAGTTGCGCTGGAAAACACTTGATCTTACGAGTTGAATGGAGTATCAAATATCACAGATTTAACTTCAAATTAGGTCCCATATATTAACCTTTAGAGAGCCGGGAATTGTTTCATTGAAATTGTAAATTGTATTTACTTAAAATGGCCGGCAAAGTATCCAAATTCTTAGGTGGCCACTGTAGTGGCCAGCTCGGCCTTCTAAAGGTTAATTAAGAACACCTATATTACCTCTTTTTCTACGAACCGCATAAATAAATCAAATGATACACGTCGTTTGAAGAGGACTGAAATTTTCTTCTGTTAAAAGAAACGCGTGATTGTGTTTCACGGACATTCAGAAATCCCCACAGGAAGCTTCAGCTTTCTCCGCGTTTCCAAATACCCCTCTGTCTTCGCCAAATTCTCGCGCTAAAGCTTCCTCTTCCTGGCACCTTGTTTCTTTCCGCGTTTGCAACACCGACCCCGGAAACAACAGTCACGCGTATCACGGGCTAATGAATACGCTCGGTTTTTACCGTGCTCCGTGCGACCGGTACGATTCATCGGGGCGCGTCGGTAGAAAACTGTTCAAAATTCCCGGGCGTGACTGATCTCCGCAGCACCGCACTCAAGGCCCGCGACTTCCTCGCGCTCCATTGTCGCCGCGGCGATTAAGTGTCGACGTGCGTCGCCTTCATTCATTACCCAGCGGAATCAATTCCCACCGCCCCTGAAACGCCACACTGGCAAACGTTTTTCCACCCTTCCGCCTCGCCGTTCTCTGTTTTCACGCGCCGCGGTACGCAGCGCCCACTCTTGTAATGATTCATACGCGTGTCAACGATACTTCCTACGGCACGAACCGTTCAATACCTGTCCAAAGCCCTGATTTACAATCTCATTGTACCTGTCGCGGATGTTCGCTGCTCGGTGCAAGCTGTTCCGGAAGTTGGTTCATCGGGTATCTTCGAGTCGCGTATTTCATCGCGCAGGAAAATGGGGCCCGCGGTGGCAAGATCGGTATTTCAAAGAACTTTGCTTCTTTCAGGGGGCGTTTTTAAATTATGTAAGGGTAGTGTGGACGTTTGCTTACCCCCTCCCTCTCCCAGTGTAAGAATTTGTAAGATTTTATGTTACAACCCCTCGCATCTTTCCCCTACCTTATGTAATATTTTTTACATCGCATTTTCTTTTAGTTATTAAATTCTTTTAAAGGTTTATATAATTCATTTAACACGAGTTTTGAAGAGATATTGTATGTCCACTTTGAAAATTTTCGAGAAAAGCAGGCTTAAGCGTACGAGGAACAAAAATTTCATTTCTGACAAATTTATGAAGTACTTAGATATAAATGTGATTTTCATACAGCATAAAGAAACAGTCGAGAACTATTTGCTGCATATAAAAACTCAAATTTCACAAAAAAGAGCATAAAATATTTGCTCACTAAGTCACCGCTATCATACTTATTTTGTAAATTATAAATACACCTTATAACATGCAGCAATCACTATCCTGTTAACTTATTTTTCATGTTCGAATTAAACACTCCTTTAGCACAGCTTATTAGCCAACATTTATTTTTGTAATCTATATATTTCCTGTACAAGTAATCCAGGGTCTTAGTGAAGTATTTTATTTTCAACTTCATTTAGAATAACCAGATGCTATCGATACTTTATCTGCACACTTATGTCAAGAGCACGACATTGAACTATGTAATCTTGGTAATTTTAAAATACTTCATGCTAAAACTAGCTTCGTAAAAAAAAATTAGATTGCTGAGTTTTAGAAGCAAATGACAAAGTAAACGAATTCAACACGTACAGCTGCAATCTACTTCTCTGATGAGTATTTAAAACCTCCATGGAGAATCTGAAATTCCCGTTGAACCTATCACCAGACTTCTCCCTAAGGACACAAGCCACTGCCAAAATGACCACGATGCCAAATACAGCGTACGTACTAAACGCAGTGTTACTTAATACGTATTAGCACCAATCTACAATCCCCGCCACGCTGATTCGACTGGAGGCCGAAACGAAAGACGTCGAAGCCAATCGATCGATACAACGACCGTGCAGCGGATGACTGTCGAGAATAGAACATCCATAGCCGCGACGTTTGCACGGTTATCGAAATAAGTAATGACGATTCTTCGTGCTCGTAGCTTATCAGATACGAGGCGACCGCGTCGCAGCCGGTCGATCCGACCGTTTCGCGTCGCGTTTCACAATCCTTTCAACAGGGGAACAGCTAGCCCTCTGATCGCAGGGAAACTAACAGACCCCCGGTCATAAAAACCACCGCGTACACACGCCGGCCGGCGCGACTCATCTTTGCGCCGAATAAAACCGACGCGTCTCGATTTCATTTTCGCGTCGGACGGCTCGCCGTGTCCCTAGGCCCGTTCTATGGAAAAGACCCGTCGCGGTCGCCCCTCGAGTTGCCCGTGCGCGTTTCCGCGGTTTTTGGGACCCAGCGTGATGGGCGGGCCGCGCGCTAGGGAAGATCGAAAGCCAGGGAGAAGAAGCTCGGCGAAAGAGACGGGAGATCGAAACAGATCGAGCGAGGAGGACGCGCTCACGTGATAGAGAGACAGAGAGAGAGAGGGAGGGGGAGAGAGAAGGAGAGAGAGAAAGAGAGAGTGAGACTCAGCGTTGAGCGGGGCAGGAGAGGCAGAAAGAGAAGGACAAGGCGCGATGTGTACGGTAGCGGGGCGCTACTCGTAGTATCGGTGTGTGTCGTGCTGGAGGCCGACTGAGGTCGACGACCTGACGCTCGGCGCTAACCGGCAGCGCTCGTGCGCTGTCGGCACTAGGTCAGTGATGGAGTCACTGGCCGCCCCGAGCGTCGAGGCAATGACACCGAGCACGCCGTTGCTGCCACCGAACGAACCCCCACCCCGTCCTTCGCCCCACCCTTCGCCAAGCTGCGAGCTCGCGCTACGCGCTCTCCATCCCTTCCTCAACCCTCGTTCGCGACCCCCTCCACGCGCGCGCACACGTACACACACCGCTGCGCGGTCAACGCCGCGAACAGCGCCCCCGCACTGACAGCGCCCGCGACGCGCTATCATCCTCCGATCGAGAGCGCGCATATGTAATCGGCTTTGCTTGCACGGCCACGCCATTGCCTTCGTGGCTCGCGCCAGCCGGCGAAAACGGAGCAGGCTCTCGCGTCATCTTCGACAGCGACGCGAGGTTTTACTCGGGCAGAAATTCGGGGGAATGGCAAGCTGGTTTTTGGGAACCCTTTCAATCATTCCTGGGGGTGAGATGGTTTTTTCAGGGGTGGATCTGCCTAAGTTGACTCTTTAATCGCTATTTCAAAAGTGTGAGACTGATGTACAGTGGCGGACGAAAGAAGTTTGCAATTTTTAAGATCGTATAAGTTCTTTAGAATTTGTCCAAACGATATGAGGTTTTTTTTGTGGAGCTAGGAGGATTAGTTAAGTACGCTTCAGCGTTCTTGTTTTAGAAAATCAAACATTTTCTTCTAATATATGTTGTGGATTATGAGAAAAAATCGATATTTTACATTTCAAAATAATAAGATACAACGTAGGTATACAGTGGTGGACGAATGAAAGTTTGCGACTTTTAAAATCGCATAACTTTTTTAGAATAGGTCCAAATGACATGTTTTTTTTTTGAAAAGGTAGAAGAATTAGTTTTCTAAGTGACGTGTTTCGTCGTTTTAAAAAATTGCAATCGGTCGGAATAGCAAAAAAAAAATAGTAAATGTCGTTTACCTACGTTATATCTTGTTATTTTGAAATGGAAAATATCGATTTTCTTTCATAATCCACAGTATAATCCACAGTATGAAGAGAATGTTTGATTTTCTAAAACAAGAACGCTGAAGCGTACTTAACCATCAGGAAAACTCTGGATGGTTGCTAAGAAAAGTTAAATACCTACAAGCAGGCGGTAGAATTTTACGCACTTTTCAAATGAGTGTTGCACCGGTGCAACAATGAGAGTTAAAGGGTTAAGATATTTGGGGAATTTTTGTGGAAAATAGTGTTAGTAATAGTATGTGCTTTTTTATATAAGTTTGATGAAACGCGTTAGGTATGAGTTTCAATTGAGAAATGTCACTGATTTTCTTCTGCTGAAGTGATTCAAAAACTTTGTGCCTAAATAGAAAAGCAAACTGGATTTTATGCTTTAAATAAATTTTTATATTCACCTAATGAATCTTATTGTATCCGCATTGAAAATATTTATATCCGTTCAACTCGGCTGTCCCTAAGATTAAATCCTAAGTGCGCTACGGTGTGAAAGCATAAGGACACTTTGGGATTTGTAATTGTATGATAGGAGATAAGATGTTTCTTTCGCTTCACTTTAATGCCACCCACACGATTGCTCTTTTATCAAGCACCGTTTACTTCGAACGGTATGAAGATACGTCGGCTACAAGGTCACCATTATTGCTACAATTAATTTTAATTGCCGTTTCGGGTGAACGGGTCGCTGTCGCCAGATAAAACCTTCTAACGGAATGTGTTTTAATGACACGCTTCCCGACACGTTTTATTCTGGGACTTGATTTAAGTATCATGCCGGCGCTGCGAAAGGAACGTGGCAAACGAATTTTTCCATAGTAGCTGCGAGCTTCTTGCTGAAACGAATAGATTCCCGAGAAGATTGTTTCCAATGTCGATATATTCCATGTAAATTCTACGAATCTATTACGAAGAAATAATATCCCAAAATCTATTTGCGAGACTTGGTGTTATCAGAATTTATCCAGTCACAATAGAATACCAGAGTTTATTTGTAATATTCAGGCTTGAAAGCAATTTCCATTTACTGTGCCTCTAAATGTTATTGAATATCCCTTCGTACCAGCTTCGAAATTAAATTTAGAAAATATCGCGCGCTGAAAGAAGCATATTTGGAGATGTCAAAACAATTCTAAGAGCTTCAAGCTGAATGAACACAAAATGCAAAAGATATTAATCAAATTTGTCATTGCAAAAAAGGTTTCCTATTATAAATCAAAGATAAAAAGCTTATTAATTCCAAGTGATCCATTCCGCCCAACTACTACCGCGTTTCATCAGTTATTATTCAACGTCTAATTAAAAACAGTTAACTTTGACCAAACTGTTTGCACAGAAATTTCAAAAGCTTGCCAATCTGCAAACAAAAAGCTTCCCTCCACCGGTTTTCCGGCAGCAAAAAAAGAAAGAGCGCGCAATTGACGAGTAGGAGAGCTTGTTATCTCGCGGGGAGTGCGAGTTAAACGCGTTTCATATAATTCCCTGATTAAACGATAAATCGCGCTGCCGTGGGACGCGTGCCCGAAAAGAATCGGGCCGCTCGCAATTAATTCAATTCGGTACGTCGCAATTGCACGGCGATACTTCACCGTGGCGTTGTGAAACTCGTGCAGACTGAATATCAGAAGCGCCGTTGGCCAATAGGTCGTGTAAGATGAAATGTAGATGAAGCTTGCGACACCGGGAAGAGTTCGAAACATTGATGAAGAGAATCATGGCGAAGCTGGATATCTAACAATAGACCCAAATCAACGACTCCTGGCAGGCAAGATGAATCTGTTCGACTTCTACGATCGTGCTTCCTCCAACGATTTTTCACCGAGCAGTGTCTTTTAATCAACGGGTCTTTTGGAGGATATTTTCTGAAACGATTTCAGATTCAGTAGGAAAATTCTAGGAATCCTATGCGCAGGGGCATGATTCTTAAAATCTTCACGCGAATTTTGTGCAGTTGCTTTTATAATTATTTTTCATTATTGAGTCAATAGCTGGCGACATTCGATGCTTATTTCCACTTAGTACTATTATGTTTACTGTTCAGTGTTTTATTGCGCATGAGTGTACAGTTTGTAATTCTTACATATTTATTATATTTTTAAGTTAAATAAGAACCACGCGTGTTATTTATATCCCTCGCAAATTTATACGCAGTTATTTATAGTATACTTACAGTTTGAGATGTAAAAACGGTCTAGGTAATCCCATTAAGGGTGCACTGAACATGGACGTTCCACCCGCAAAGATCAGAATAATATTCCGAGGTGGAGAATCCTGTGTTACAGTGACTTCGTGCTATCAAAGGGTTCGCACCCTTCAATTTCTAATTGTATTGCTCGCAGCAAACCACGCTGAAAGCACTGAAACCTTGTATCTCCCAATTACTCCCATCACACGGAGCCACGAGTGTTTCATTCATACGTACAAGAATGCTGAAATTTTCCAAGGACCGGCAAGCTGGACCAATTCACCCCCTAATGATCGAACGTGCCGCTTACAAATTACAATTGGACACGATCGAACGCGCCTCATTCATTACCACGGCGACTCTCTCGTCGCGTGATCCCCGCCACGTGAATAATTACCAGGTCCAGAGCTCCCAAAGGCTGCGATGGAAATTCGGGGGTATGCGCGTCGCGCGCTCCCTCCGCGGCACTCTTTTTTTTTTAAGCTTTTAGGACCTCCCGCGTGTAAAAACACTTTCGTCGGGCTTTCTACCCCATGGTGTTCCGCGGCCCCTTCGCCCCCAGCCGTCCTCGGCACCGTCCTCCGCGGGGATTGCCTGCAGGAATGCACGAAACCGTCGTCGTCCCTATCCGTCTTCGAGAACCCTTCAAGAACTTCACCCTCTGCGAACAAGGCGTCGATATGGCGCGCTCACGGCCTATCGAGGCGCACGGAATGCATACGACCGGTCCGCGCGCGACTCCCCCGCTGGAAATCCGCTCGAAGGGTAATTGAAAGTCGAAAGGAGAATCGGGACCAGATTTTCGGGTGGACAGTCTCAGAATCGCGAAGATGGATCACTTACGGATTTCTATTTGCTTGGAGATCAGTCGGCGAGATTTCACGACGACCCAGGTGGGAAATTGATTTCGAGGAGACGCAAAAGTCGTGGAGCTTGGGGGCGGGGGAAATTTTTGTTCGATGATATTGTCTTTGGAGGGATTTGGAAGACGCGCAACTTGGAGTTGGAGACTTTTGCATTTTTAGCGGAGCAGGGTTTGGAAAATACACCTTTGGTTAAAATATCGGGGGGATCGACGTGGAACCACCCCAAAACTGTGCATAGTAGACAAAGTATAAACATAGTTACTGTCAATACAGAGCATTCGGTATGTTCTGCAAAGATCGACTTGAAATCTGATTAACAGTTAAACGTGGTAAACTAGTTTGTCTTTAGGAACGTGTTAAGTAGATAGTACCTATCTAAATTCTGTAAATAGCTGTGTGCTGTATTTTTATAGCATCTACGCTTGGAGTAATCATGTGCAAGCAGAGTTGGGCATTAGTTGAATTAAAGATTATTCGTTATTCTCGAATAACTTCGTTTTATTCGAATTTTTTATTCCAAGATTATTCGAACAGAAGGGAACATATCGAAGTAATATTCACCGATTTTGATGCGACTTTGGTAGAAAGTAGTTCTTACAGAAATATTTGGCACGTACTTCTTTTATCGGCTGACATTCATGTTGAAGGGTTGAAACCAGCCCTCAAAGTTGAGGGTGAGGAACATATTTGGTCGAATGTCTTGGAAAGTACCAGAGCTAGGAGAACGGTGTAAGTGCAAAAATTGGGTATTTTCTAATATGGAAACAACTGTGCTAACAAATTTAAAAAAAATCCGTTTGTTTAAATAATACATTAAGAAACAACCATATTGTATTAATTTGTTTGCTACTAGATCTATTTAACTTCAGCTATTTTTTTTCTACTGCAAGTACTCACGCAACTAGCAAGATTCTATCGGTAATCTTAATACCATCATCCCTAAATCCTCGTAGGAGATCGGAGCCAGGTTCGGTTCGCGCTTCCCCCTCCCCGCGATGAATTCGGAGCATTGTTAGGCCCGCATTGAAATTCAGAATCGCGAAAATTCGGCTCTCGGCATGAGACCTCACGCGGCTTCACATGAATGTTGCAGTAGCCGCGATCGTGCATTATGCATGCTGGATAATTCGTGACTTTTGATTACGTCGTGTCATCAGCGCTTTATCGGTGCCTCCATTGTCTTCCTCCCATAGCCCGTGTGCCCGCAGACGATTTATACGTCCCGTGTCTCTCCTTCTCCCATTCGGCCCCCTTGCTCCTTCCATCTTCCTTCTGCCATTCGTCCTTTCGATGAGTCCGTCTCCGTTCTAGTAATTACGAACTTGAAAAGCACTCTGGACGCGATGCAACGAGGCGAGTTGCACTCGCAGGCCCGTATCGAGTGCACCTGGGAAATTCATTTTCTTTGCCCCGCTGCAACGGGGAACCTTAGGAATTATAATTCGAGGATCTGTGAAATTGGAATCGATCAATTATCGACTTTCAACCATACGTGGAACGGATCGGTATTTTTTCTACTTTCGAAGTTTATCCTTCTCTGGCTCACTCATTTCTGGACTGAATCTTCGACTCTATCCAGGGTTCACATAAACACATACATTAACACCACCTTCGTGTGTGACATAATTGCATTACGAACTGGAAATAATTATTGCGTCACTCGAATAAATACGTTGTCAGTTACAATTCTCTTATTATTAGTAACGTCGACCGAGGCGAGTTGGAGCACTTCGTGTATGATGGTAAAATAATAATAGTTAAACATTAAGAAACTAGTTCTGTATTATATATTTGTAACCAGTACCTCTTTGCCTTGGACATTAAAAATAAAAAACAAAACCAAACTTAAAACTCTTTCTTCTGCAAATAAAAAACCGAAAGGGAGAAATATCCGATTCGCCCCAACACTTAACCCCAGGAATCTCTGGAGAAACTACAAAAAATATTAAAAATATTGAAACATTATAAAAAAAATATTATTGCAACAATTCGTACCTCACTATTTTGGCCGAAATAAGTTAGACACGAATCATTTTATAGAAATGCTGCGTAAATTCAGTTATAAACGTACAAACAGAACGAAATTCATTTAAAACCGATTCCACACACAGATTTACCCCCGTCCAGCCTCTTGAAATCCTATTTAAATTCAAACTCCACCGTAACAGACACTAAATTAGTAAAACCCCATCAGTTATCCGGGCGATCGTGTTACCCCATAGATGATTCGACAGTCGCGAATAATATTCCTCCCCTTGATAACCCCTTACACCAAGGCGAGGGGCGGTATCGATTTTCACCCTTCGTTTATCGAACAGTCACCCTTTTACCGCACGAGCCATTAGGCACGGCACACGTAAGTTCGTTAGAAAAAAAAAACGTCGCGGAGGGAACAGGAGGAGTGGAAAACAGCGTGTCACTTTTCCCGGTTTCAATAACGCGCCGATCCCACTTTCACCCTCGGGGGATCCCACGGAAGGGAACGGCAAAAGGGAAAACAGGGTGCCCGCGGTGCATGGGGCACCATGACGATCCAGCGTGCGTCATACGGGATGCGAAATAACCTTGGGCTAGCGGTACCGTGAGTAACTGTAGCGGGGTCTGCGGTCGGATTATCGCGTGATCCGTTCGAGAGCTGGAGTTCTTTGAACCGGCATTTTCGAAACGCATTTGCTTGGGAACGGTGGTTCTTTCTGCTGGCAGAAATGAGTGGACAGTAAATGGAACTTTCAGGGATGAGAATTGTATTAAAGCTCATTAGGCTGCTGTTAAATCTTTGTCTCCTTGCGAGCAGCGGGCTGGAACGAATTTTTGCAAATAATACCAGCTCACTGTGTTGCAATACCGCGATCTTTATATTCTAGTGATATCGCCATTTTTATCAGTTACTCCTTCACGAAAAATTGTTCCTTAAAAGTCGATTAGACGTTCGTAGACACGAGAGGAAAGCTTCTTTGATAATTTTTAAATCTTCAAATTCCAATTCGACCATTTCGCAATCCGCCTGCATCGAGAATAATGCCACTGCCATTTCTGGCAGAAATATTCCTCACAGCTTCCTGAACCGTCAGACATTCAATAAAGTTTCAATCTACCAAAATACCTCGACAATCCCGAGCCCCGCCAAAAAACTATCGAGGACTGCCCCGGAACCACCGAAGCAGCATTCGAAGCGACTCGAAACGGAGCAATGACCGAAAGTTCCCGAATCGATCGAAAGCTCCGGAGAGAATGGATTGAATGCCCCGTCGCTGCGCCGTGAGTCACGAGCCGGAAAGGGAAAACCCGGAAGCCACGCACAGAGCGGATCAGCATGGCGATCTGCCGGCGCAGACGTGCACAGAGAACTCGGAATAACCGTGGGCTAGCGGTACCATGAGTAAGTTAGCGGAATCCTCGTCTACGCTACTCCAAGAGCCAGTGGAGCGAGCCCAGCCGCGGCTGGACTTTGGCTCGTTCACCGGCCGTGTCCAGTCAACGAGGGCCCCTGAATGGCGGAATACACCGTCGGTTATGGTGCGGCTATGGACTTTCACCTCTTTCGAGCAACTCCCCGTGCCACGACTCTCGCTTCACTTCCATTTCACTAGCGCCTCTCGGCCACGAAGGAGCTTCGGTGAAACGCCAGGTCCAGTAGACTGTGGGCAACGGCTCCAGATGTCTGAATGCTTCTTAAGAGAGCGATTAATTTTCGGGATTTTAAGCGCTGTACTGGCCCGACGAAGACTGAAACCCTTAAGATGTTCTTGACGGAGTGAGATGAAAGGGGCATGCATGGCAAGGGGGTGATTAGGTTGGAACAGAGTTGTTGAGATATTTTAAAAATGGATTTGTGATATGGTACCGTGCATTACGGTTGAATTGCAGGGGAAGGGTAGTGCGATGGATGTTCAGTCGATTTTGATTGTGCAAGCGGTGGAAGGTACTCTGGTTCATAGTTTGTGGAAATGATAAATTTTAGTGGAGATTAAGTAGCGAGAATGAAGGTGTGATTGAAATCTATCTGGAGGATAGTGTAAGGGAAGAATGTTTCTGTGAACGAATTTCAACATCCTAGGTATTTTCAATTTCAATATCAATTTCAGCAGAGTTTCTTATCGCTGCAATTAGATGTAGTTAAGTAGTAGTGTTTGGTCTGTAGGATTCGCAGCGATTCGCCAGCTCGACGAGGAACACTGTCGAATCGCTAAGAATCAGTCTCCGCTCGCAGCAGTCTTACTTTCTAAACCTCAATTTGGATGTCTCCCCAGAGAGATCCTGGCGATCTAAAAGCGAGCCATAAATCACTGGCTCGTCTTGCGGCTGTCAGAGGATACTCGTCCTGTCGACAAGGATTTTTCTGCGTCCCGAAGACGTTCATTAGCCACGCTCCTTCCACGTTGCGTCCTCCGACTTTGGCTCATTCGCCTTCGAAGGCATCTCAATGCATCGACATGTATTTCCTCCTTTAGCATTCGCGTCGACAGTTTGATCGTACAATTAACTCGCGAGTGAACGAAATTATTAATTCCACTCAAATTTTTCTAAACAAAAAATCCCTTATTCTAATCACAAGAACCAAGAAAATCGATTCATCAAGACTTGAGAATTCCTCAAGATAAACCTATCACCAGAGGAAAGAACGAAACTGAGGAATATCAAATTCATAAAGCAGAATATCTGCTTCGTGTACAATTTCGCTAAGCTACAGGCAATAGTGAACTGCGTTCAAACACTAAAGAGAAGTGTCGCAGACTCAAAGATGGTCATAAGAAGGAACATGTTCACTTGATCGTAAAAACCGCTGCGTGTCCGCCTTTTACCTGATGTTTACCATATCCTTATGGACTGGCCTTAGCCTCCAACTACTCTGCACCAGAGAAGGGCAAAATTTGTCTTTAAATAAGATTTCGAATGACGAATAGAAGTTAAAAAAATTATTCGCCATGCGTCGAATAAAGTTAACCCCGGTTAAAGTTAAAGTTGAAAAATTTATTCGACGCTGAAGTTGAAACGCTCGACAAATAGAAAAATTAACTTTACTCGTCAAATAATGTAAAGTCAAAGTAACTTTAACCCGGCGGGAGGCGCACCCCATATTGTAACACAGGTTGTCGCTACCGGGTGAAAAATACCCAAAATTGAAACGTAAAAAACCACGGTTTCAGAATATTTTTTTTTAACTTTGTAATTTTTATGTTAAAGTACAGTGTTTTAAGAATCAAAGAAAATTTATGAAATATCCTAAAACGTTTTTTAAAGTTCTTTAAAAAATTGTAACAAAAACTCAAACAGTCTTTATATTTTCGCAACTAGCGCCTCTGTGGTAAATTTCACCCAGTAGCGCCTTCCACCGAGTTAATCGGTTATTTAAATAACTGTTTGTTTAGTTAATGCTCAACCCTGCTCTGCGCCAAACGAAATCCACACAAACTCATTCAACTTAACAAGCGACGGTGTTAATTCCATCTTCAGCCACCACCTAAACCGGCTATCGTCCGTCCGACTGTTTACCTACTAACGTTCCCAATGGAGCTACCGTTGATCCATAAATCATGATTCCCCCGAATCACGCCGCGATCTTTAAACAATTCCCCGTGTATCACTAAAGGGCGCGGCCTCATCGACCATGACATTACTCGCGGCTCTCGTACGCGGAATAAAATCGTTCTCTCGAATTTATCGGCGGCGTCGATCTCCGCGAAACAGTCCCAAGAATAATCCAGCGGGATCGGGGCGCACGCTCGGTAGATCCGTGATCTGGCGTCTACGCGCTATGAAAAACACCGCTATCGCCGCGTCCAATCTCGACGAAACAATGGTTGTGCAAGCTTCACTAGCTCGAACAATTAACTGGGTTACAGGTGCGATAGGGTGGGGGCTTTTCTTACGTTCGTGTTTCGCGCTCGAGCACGACTTCCTTCTTCTACCGTCCAGCGGGAGATCGTGACGAACGTGCTCGCGCGCCACGAAACGGATCCTCGAGCTCGTAATAAACGCTGCATAACGTTATTGTTGGCAACGGAACTAATTCCAAGCTGTTTCAAATTTCCGTGGAAAAAAAACCAAGTGGCGTGGAGAAAAGTTGGGGTTGCATTTTGGAAGCACGTGGGCTTGAAAAAGGATCGAAATTCAGGGGGTAAAGATGTTTTTAAGCATGATGCTTTTGATAGGGATATGGTGTATTCGGTTTTGAGAAATGTTGGGCTTCTCATTGTGTGGCTAAAATTGGAAGAAGAGCATTGTGAAGTGAGAAATGAATTGTAAAAGTTGAACTTCGCTTCTCAATTTACACAGTGGCTATCTAGATTAGTAGTAATAATGTAAAGTATTATTAAAGTGATTGTAAAAATTCTGAATAAATAGTACTGCTTAATATGCAAACATTTATCTGAATTTTCAGCTTCACTGGAAACGGAAAATTAAAACGGTAATAGACTCGGTGGTATTCGTAAAGTTGACTGATCGCAAAAATTCGATACAGTTGAAACTATCCAATACCGGTGCATTCGTAGACGTTTGGGAAATAATCGTATCCATCGTTAATTAACGATGAAAATGCGTGCAGCGTCATGTCTGCCGCTTGTAATTTATTATTGACGGCTATTAGTACACACTTCGACGGGATATTTTCAACGTTAATGGCGAAAACATGTTATCAGTTGTTTCAAATTAAATGCTTGTTACGTTTGCGCCCAATTATTGATGAAATATTCACAAACATTTTCCTTCGTTCGCGGAAATATTTTTTCTGCAACGAGAGAAGCTGATTGTAATATATGGCTTTAATACGTTGCAGCGAACACTTGAAATTCATACTTTGCCAGTCGTGGAGAATTGTTCAATAATTCGCTGGAAACAGCGGTGGAAAATAATTTCGGACTTTCTGACGAATTTCATTCTCAATAAATTTTGAAGGTAAGTGCTCGCGAAACTTTGAAAGCTGTTGCCCGCGTTGACGTATGTACGTACAATTCTAAAATAGAGAAAATTCAGGTATGGTTTGCAGAATCCCATTACAGGCGAGTTTCCCCAATAACTGTTATTTATATGTTATTTTATATTCCTATTTACACTTCTGAAACAATCGCAGAATGACAAATAATCATCCAGAACTTCAGCATTTAATTCTCAATTATTAACACTTAAGTACTTCCAACTAGATCATATTAGGTACACAAAAATCAAGCACCAGTAGTAAAATTGTCAAATCTTTCCTGAATATACCGTACAATTAAATTAAACACAATTTAAAAAATTCTATCTGCATCAGCATCTTCCCACATCCTGTCAAAAACAAAGCCCACCCACCCAATAAATCTTGTTCCACAATTTCGACGTCCTCTTCCCCAGAAGCTCATCTTCCCCCAACTTCCACTACCTGTTCCAATTCTGCACACACTCCCTACTACTTTCTCAAGCTCCATTCCTCGAACAAAGCTGTTCCAAGATTCGTCTTGCAGCCGGAAGAAGATCGACCGCGATCTTCGTGGAATACATTATCGAGCGGGCAAAAGTGGCAGCTGAAAAAAAAAAATGGGCAAAGCGAGGGAAGAAGTGCGAGGGTACGACGGCGGCCGAGCGCGTGCCCGATGGATCCCCATTTCACTTTTCGTGGCTCGGAAGAGCAGCGCGCTCGGCGCGGTTGCAACCGGGTTGCACAACCGTTCCTCATAGCCGGTCGACCGTAGCTTCGAGCGAGATCCAATCCTGGCCAATCTTATCCTAGGCCTAGCTGGCACGATCGTCTGTCTGGCTAGGTTGGGCTAGATCACGTATTACGCCGCTGCAGCAAACTTTCTCCCCGAGGACGATGCACTCGGCCCCACCAGAGTCCTGCATCCGCCGCAGCGATATAAAGAGTCGGCTTGACCCGCCGTGGCATCTTTTTCCCCGGCTACGAAATCGAACGGCCTGGGGATCTTGGCTTCTGCCGCGTTATAGAGGAGGATCACGGATCCTGTGCTTTGTTGTCGGCTTTAATGCGAGGATTAATGAAGCAAACGTGGCGGTATGGATGTAACGCGGAGTCGAGAATGGTTTCTCACGAGGCACGAAACGATTAGAGGGAAGTCCTGGCAAGTAGGAGCGCGAAGTTCGGTTAACGAGGTACAAAGGATTCTTCAAAGATTGAGAAACTTTCTGGCTCCAAAGTCCGCGAAGTTCGTGCTCCGAAGACTAAAGGTTCTAATCTTGCGGCATCCACGAAGCGAGGGCTCCCTCTTCCTGGGTAATCGCAGGGAGGGGTGCGTGGCCGAGGGTGTTAGATATGCATAGATGATTCTTGAAAACTGGAGTAGTGTAATGATAACGAAAAGAGTACTGGTAGTTTAGACGTGAATCATAATTCCTTTGGAGGCTCGAGTTTGATGGGAGAGATGTTGAAGTTTGAAGAAGCTTCGTTTGAATAAATTACTAAGTAGTTCAGAAATGGTGGATACCTTCCTGGAGTAGGAATTACATTGACTAGAAAACAGTTAACTAGGCATGATTAATTGGAGGCATGAGTTCCTAAAAGGAGAACTTTCAAGAACGACATTTGAAAGAAAATGCTTGACTAAAGTATTTTCCTTGTCATCGTGGACTTACAGTGTCGAGTGGTCAAAGGACGGTTTAAACTTTTACACTGTCAACAGTAATAAATATAAGATAATTAAGAAAGAATTAGGGTCTCAAAATTTATGTTCCACAGATCTGGGAGATGCCCAGAGTAAACCAGTGATACTACCGTAATACGTAAAGCCTAAGGCAGCACATATTAAGTTTATTACGACGACATGTAAAAATGAGAGTTCCACGCTGTTCTTTTCACTAACATTGTACCAACAGGAGCTAGACGATAATCCACTTATCACTTTCTGCTATTAATATCGTAAACGTCCTATAAAAGAATTTTGAAATCCAGCAATTACCTAAAAGTTCAATTTTCCCTGTGCTATTGTCGCGTAAAACTCGGCAACGCGAGGTTAAAGAACGAGGTGCGCCCGGTTGCCTTTAAAACACGGGATTTACGCGTTACCGCCGCAATTTCGTCCCAGGGGCGAGGCGGGGCCGATCGAGGCAGCTTTTTTTTCGCAGTCATCGTCTCGGTAGCTAAATTAGTTTCACGGCAGCGTAGGAGAGAAAGGAAAAAGGAGAAGGCGTTCGTGATGGAAGATAAAAACGCGCTCAGCCATCCGAGAGTGCGTCTGCTGCTGGCTCGCGAAGTCTGCCACCTGCGATTCGTTTCCTCGAAAGTAGTCGCTAGCGAAACGGAAATGCGCGTGGAAATAAGATGACGCGGTTCATGCATCAATGCTATCACCCTTCGCGTATACCTCTTTCTAATTTTTCAACATTCTCATTCATGTTTCCCTTCATACGTATACTATCTTGGCAAGTCTGCAGTTCACACGCATACCGTTCTGCATAGATTTTTGGGAAAGCGAGTAGGCACCTAAAACGTGGAGAATGTTCTTACGATTTTTAAAAAAGTTTGGTTGGTAATTTGAAAACGAAATTTAGGGCGAGAATTTTGAAAGAATATTTTTATGGAGACCTAATGTGATTGTGGTTTGACTTGCACAGATTAAAATATTCTAGCGGGAAAATTTAAGAAATTATTTTGTCCATGTAAAAAAGTGGTGCCAGTAGTTTCACTTAAAATCAAATCATTGTGATAATGAATTTCTCCAGCAGTCCCAGCGTGTATGTGTCTACTCGCAGGCACCGCGTTCGGAAACGCGGATTCATTAGCTTGTGTTTCGTTAATAATAAAGACGCGATGAATAAGAGGATAAGTCGTAGATGTTACGTAACACAGCGGGGTCGCTGACACTGATACACTTTCTCCAGCGAGAAGTTATCTCTCTCGTAGATATAGGTAGATAAATCTCCGTATCGTTTGACAAACGAAAGACAAGTAACGCGCCGGATCGGAGAATGTACCTCGTTTTTTCCTGCACGGAATTACACGTATTGAAATCGAGACGCGTCGAGCCACCGGGGAAGAAAAGGAGAGCGCTCTATTTGACGAGTTTCGCTATTGCTGCTGGACAAGTTGAGGAACAAAGGCAAGCGCCGTGGCTTTAAAAAGTTTAATAGGTATTGCCAGCACTTCGAAGTATCGGGAATCAGAAGTTTGAAGCGTATCGAAACGCATTGCCTAGGTTCACCTTGCCAGGTGTCTAGCAAGTGTCCCGAGCGAAGAGGAGCCGAGCCTGGCGACCTCATGGAAATTTCCGTCTTCCCTGATCGGCGCGGTTTCCTTGCCGCCTGTCCGCCGCTCGTAAATTCTGCTCCGTCCCATTCAGGCGGACTCCCCCGTTCTCCTCCTGCGTGCTTTCGCGCCCCGAGGCCCCGTCCCGAGATACGCGCGAATGTACGCGGACCGCGGTTGCATTTCGATGTATTTTTATGCCCGAGTCATCGCTCCCACGGTGTATTTTTATCCGGCGCGAGTGATATGTAACGTTCCGCGGCGATCGCGGCCACGCTTGGGACACCCCGACGAGGAAGAAGTCTGCTCCAAGCCGGTGGCGAATCCGCCGCGAGGATGGCTTCGGAGGGATGACAAGCGAGGGGACGGTTTCGCGACTCATTTCTGAGTTTGCTAACTTTGCTTTTTTCGCTGGAACTTGTTAATTCGTAAAGATGCATTCCCTGCAGAGTGGAAGGAAAGGAAAGGCGTCGCAGAGTGTTAATTTTATGCGAGTAAGTTGCTTTGTGATGTCAAGATTTCTTGGAATCTGGTGAAGCAGTTGAGGAAAAAATTGTCGGTAGATGTTCTGTTTATTGGAGTGTCGAGGCTCTTTGCGAATTGATAATGCCAAGTGAGATTATAAATTCGGTTTTTTTTTTGTGCCATGCAACTACTCGGTTTCCCTTTGAAGATTAAACGCGCACGAAATATTGATGAGTGCTTCCATTGAACAAGAGACAGTAGAATTCGGAATGTGCTAAGCCACAGCATTAAACTAAATATCTTGTAATAACTTCCATTCAATTTTACCCTTCAAAGAACACATACTCCACTGTACTAACAAACCGCAGCAAAAGAACCACCCCCAAAGCGTAAAAATAAATTGCAAAGTCTACCTGGCGCAGTACTTCCCACGCCGGAAATTTAAAAAATTGTATTACGCAATTTTTGTCGGTGTCCGAATTAACCCTTGAAAATTCGGCTATTTCCCGATTGCGTGTTACGACTCGCGAACTGTAAGTTACAAAATGACAGACCTAATTAAAAGAAGTAAGTCGTATCCGAAAACTTTTTTCCATTTTTTCCAGTCCGCGAGTTCTAACAGAAAATCGGAAAATAGCCGAATTTTCAGGGTTCAATTTCACCCCCTTAGAGTGAATTTGGAGACCGAAGAAAAATTTCCTATTACATACTTATATATCCTCTACTACATACATTCAAAATTTCTTAATTTTTTTAACTTTCGAGTTGAGGATCTTTCCTTGTTGGCCACCCTCTTCGTTACACCCGCGAAGAAGCCGCTGAGCTCCGAGAAAGCTCCTTTCACATTCAACAAACACAATGAAAAACGCAGAAACACCTGCCAATATGTACTCCCACGACGAGCAAGCTTCCTACAAGGAAATTCATCCCCGCGAAGGGCTCGAGGTACCGAAACCAGACTCGGGGGAGGGTTGAATGGTCGGCGGAGGGAACAAGGGAGCGATTCTCGCTCCCAAAGCGTCTCCGGCGCAACAATGGGCGATATTCTCGTACGAAAATTCGCGGGAAACGATGAGAAGTCGCGAGTGTCGCCCCTGTAACAGGCCGACTTCTGCCGCGGTGCAAAGAGCAAATGGCCGTTCGGCATTAATGCAGGGTCATTGACTGGTGGCGGTGGTTGTACAGCATCCACGCACACGCACGCGTGGCGGTCGCTTTCACGCGTGGGAGGTTATTAAAAGCCGAACGAACGGCGAGAAAAAGCGGCGGGCTTAAAAAAGGAGCCGAACGTTGCCATCTTTCTGGCGGGTGTCACGGGGAAGGTTTGGTCCAACGATTCTAAAGACGGCCCAGGCCATCCCGGTCCCCTTCCGAAACAGACGTATTCTTGCTCCACGAGGAGGCTCACTGGGGTGACATCTTGCCCCGAGCCACAGGGCGTAATTGGGATATTGTTTCGTGGAAGGTAATGGGCTTAGGGAAATAGACACGATTGGTGGCTGGCCAGGAAATTGTGGCTGGATTGGGTTTTGACTGATTCTGAGTTTTGATTATTGGGAAAAGTGGCAGGGTTCCGTTATTTTGGGGAATACTCGAGGGGTGGAAAGGGATACTGGGTTAATTAATTGAGACAGTATTGGAGAAAAGAATTGTTTCAGGGTCACGTGAGGGACTTCTGTAGATAATTTAGGTATTTTTGATATATTCACTTTGGGAGGGAAATGGGGTGGTTTGTAAGGGATGAGGGAAGGCAGAAAGTGCTCAGCGAGAAAAGTGTTTTGTGTGAACATATGGTGAATATTTTGACTGGTAACTTGTAATATAGTAACTTAATTTATGTATAGGGTAGGATAAATATTATGTATATGATTGGACCTCTTATTTTTCTTTTAAGAAATAATACTAAATAAGATAAGTAGCTTGGTGTGTAGTATCTAACTGGATACTGTATCAGTTAAGTAAGGGTTAATGGGCATTCTTAAGTTACATCAGATTAATTAGATGTAAATATTAGTAGAATTAGTAACGAAGAATATTGCAATAGAAATTGAACTTAATTTTGTCGTGTTAAATGTTCCTACTCGTCGTCGATAGTGTATCGTTGGAGGAAATTAGATGAACCTTAACCTTCAAATGGAACGGAAGAATGTTAGGCGCGAGGCGCAGCAACCTAAACCTTGCCAATGGAGGGAATTTAATCTCGACCACGCTTTCCTTCCTGTCGGATAACAAACACGAGATACTTGACAATAGGCATGGCTGTTACGGTCAGCTGACTCTTTGATAAAAAAAAGAAACAAGATAATCCCGCCGCCGTGACGATAACAGGCCAACATCGCGCACCCGTTTCATGGCAGTGAATTTTATTTCCATTCAAATGGTCTCGATTACATGCTTCCCACCGACTGTGTATTTAAAAATGAATTTCTTTGCTGCATGACGAGATTGTGATATTATTTATGAAAAGAATTGTAGCTGCTAAATTATAACTGGAGAACAAATCTCGTGAAATGTTTTAGAGCTTAAAGCAATTATCTAAGAAGAGAGAATTACTGTATAAAATATTATTGTTTGATGGGGTACCTTTTTAGGTAACCCTTGCACTTCAATTTTAGTGAATGTTGCAGTTATTAAATATAGAACTAGGAATTAGAAAGAATATAGTATAGTAGTTTCATTATAGCGATTGAAATCACTACTGATTTTCACTATAGTAATTGGAAGAACTATTGATTTCATTATAGTGATTGGAGTAACTATTGATTTTACTATAGTCATTTCAATTACTATAGATTTCACTATAGTGATCACTATTCAAACTCCACGAATCAGGAACTCTTCATTTACAAATTTTAAATGACATCAGTATGTAACTTTAAATCTTGGTATGCATAAGAAGCATACTTAGAGTGCAGTGAGTTAAATATCTTCAACACGCTATCTTACTTATTGTTAGATATTGCCTATAATACTGCGTGTAATATCTAATAATAGTAATTATAACATAATATCTTTTTCATCTCTGACGATTAATTCATTTCATAAAACCTAATTTCTTAGATCAATACATAAAGTAAACATGATCGAACACATATATTATAAATACCACCGCTAAATAATGATTAAATAATAAAGTTTCACGTAGTAGATTCCAAAGAGGTTACCAAAAATAAATGAAATCAAATTAGCAATATAATAACTTAATTTGTGGTGACTCACAGATAACAGAAGATGAGTGGCGTTTTCTCTCGAGATTTCAGCGCACAACCACGCACAGAAGAAAATACATACGACTACACTCACTACGAACGTCTGACAAGGAGTGGTCTTCAAGCGTTCGAATTTTCGGCTCACTGTATACTTCCCCTACTGTCGGTTTGTTTATGTCTATGCGTGCCTCGCGGTAGCTCGAGGGTTGGCATATTTACGAGCAGGTATGAAAATCGGCCACGGTCGTCGACGATCGTATGCCTACAATACAAAACAAAATTGCGGCGTTAATATTTCTGGGGGCCTATTGAGGACTAATATATTCAATGCTAATGGGGAAATAAATTGCATTATTAAAAGTCTTTCAATAAATGTACAACAAGTGAGCTCGTCACAAAATCTATTTTAATAAAATAAATAAATATGTTCAGATATGATTTTCTAATAAAATAACGATAGCTATATCATAATGATATTAGCTTCACGCGCAAGCAGGTCGTGTTTCCTTCAATTATGTGTCATTTTTAGTATTTTAGGCAAACAATTTCTTAGTGGACAGCTGAAAGAAATCCGCGTGCTAAAAATTCCGAAAGCTCGGCGAAAACTGCGCGCATCCATCGCAGCTTGACGAGCTTGAAAGCTCTGCAGGGCTTCCGAAGTGCAATGACACTTCGGTTGCAGCCATCGCGACCTCTTTTCTCTCTTTCATGCATGTGACACGAAAGTTCTTTCGATGTGCATACCGCGTTATACAATTGGTATTCACTTTTAAATAAACTTCTGCTTCGAAGTATCGGGTTGAAAAACATTGTCGTAACTTCTATACAATTTTCTGTACAATAGGAATAATATATATTCATGAAAAGGTGTGAAAAGGATTTCATATTTTATACATGGAGGAGTTTCAAAGCTTTTCATACGTGGAAAAGATTAGTTAGCATTTCTGTAAATGAAAAATAATATTGATGTATTAACTACTAATTTAACGATAAGTATACCATGATTGCAATGCTACGGTGTTAGTGAATTAATATTCCAGTAACATGGAACGCAGATTCTACGAGTAGAATATGATGATACTGGCCTCGAATCAATTAAAGAATTTGATAAGGAGGTACCAGATAACACTCCAATTAATAACGAAGAAATTACTCTTACAGTTCAGAAAATTGATCAATTATAATGTAATTTTAAATCCGCTACAAGTAATTAGTTATCTGGCAGCGTTAACTTTTACACAGATTGCATTGCACTGCCTGCATTCCCAGATTAATTCAATTCAATTTCAACTATCGAGATACGTATTCTTGTAATATTATGTGAATATTCAGGTGCATGTATATTCATGTCATATCACATGTATATTTCCATCCATAAATATGATAATGTTACATCAGGTATAAATATGAATAAGTGAAAGCGAGCGTAGCGGAAGTGGAACGCGCGTTTAGACTGACAAGTGAATAGTACCGCAAACGAACTGGCAACGATAACTTTAAAGTTCAAAGTTGAACGAGATACAGGTAAACTGGCAAATACATAAAACATTGTTTTACCTCACTGGGTGATATTGTTCGCAAAATTGATCAATCAAATGATGCACAGAAAATAGAATACTAAATACTTACAGAATACATTCAGACAAAACGCAGTGCGAAATAAATAACTGGTTCCCTTTACCGTGTCTTATGCAGTAAGTTCATACGCGAGAGAAGTTTGAACGTGTAATGTCCCGCAAGTACACAAATATGTGTCACAGTGTCACTCTGACACTGCCCAAAATTCACTAAAATTAAAAGATCAATGGATCTCAATACAAAAAGCAAAATCCCAACGCACTTTCACAATTCCACTTTGAATTGGACGATCCACACTCCACTGCTCCACTCCTCAAAATACATAATTCCCCCATCACACCTCTCCATCTCAAAACTGCTATTTCAAATCTACTTCCTTACCATCCAAAGTACCCCTTTCCAAAAATCACACAAGAGTTTCTAAATAAGCCGAAAATCCCACCAAAAAATTAGCTCCCACAAAAGGACCCATATCACCCTCCCCATAGATATCGCAGTGAACGACATTCTCCATCGCAGAAGGGTTGAACCTACCCCAGAAAAACAATACTCCAACGACTGCAGCAGTCGAGCAGCCCCTCCGGCAGATACCGACGAAAATATTAACGGACCCCTTTCCATCTGTCGAGCGTCTTCGGCGACGTCTTGGGCGTTCGCTGGCAGCGGGGAAACGCGGAAGAGAAACGCGGCAGGCCGTTGCCTCGAGAGGGCAAGGTGCATGAACCGTGGGTGGTTGCGCAAGCCGCAACCTCCTCCTCGTGTACCTGACCATGCAGGCGGGTCTCGGTTCTGGCGAGACCATGATCGCACGCAACATGCATAAATTACGTGTGGAAGGAGCGCGCGCGCCCGCGCATATGGGGGCAACGTTGTGGCCCTCGCGGCGGTGAAAGTTGCCCGAGGTCAATTCACGGGCGGCGATTCTTTTCAGCGTTTCAACCGCTGACAGCGTGTAACCCCTCGCGTATTACGCGACACCGCGACTCCTGGATCCTGGGTGGGATCGATTTTTAGAAAATCCGTAAAAATCGTTTTGCTGCAGTTTTCTTTGGATGTGGAGTATGTGATGCGGCACAGGGGTTTTCGAAATTGTTAGAAATTTTAAGGTGTCAGTTTTTTTAACTGTGATGGCATTCTTGTTTTGGGTGGTGAATTATCTTTGTTGGTAATGACACGTTCGTGGTGGATGACAGCAACCCTTATTCTCATTATGTTACCCTTATTCGATCTTGACTAATATCTGGATTTTTTAAAAATTTTTCTCTTTGTTAACAGTGATATTTACAGGAATACTTCGAGTAGAAGAGGTAGAATATTTTTTTGTTTATATACCTACTCGTTTACTATTTGCTGCCAATTCCACCAACTCACGTGAAATTGCATGGGGAACCATTTAGAAATACCATTCAGTTACGTTTATTATTGCAAGCTTTTCTGGTCAAAAAGTCTTATATTAAACTTAGTGATAAGTAAGGAAGAGACAAAACGATGGTAGAGTCGCAAAACGAAGCTACATCGAGTATCGTGGATTTGGCAATTAGATCGAGACGGTAATTAAGGCATTGGGAGTTTAAACGGACTAACCCATATTGAAAAAAAAATTAATTTTTCCTGTTTCACATTATTGCCAATAACTGAATTTCGCGAAAACTGTGGGTTAATCCATTTTTGCTCTCAATGCCTCAATCGTAAGAGTCATTGACAGAGCTGTTTCATTTAAGGTTCCTCAATGGGATCGATGGGACTTGAATGAGAGATGCGAGACACACTCCGCATGACCCTAAGTGACGCTCGCGTGTTTATTTTCCCACGACATTTTTCAAGTCGATTGTCTCGGCGGTCGAAACGTGTTACTTTAAACGCCCGGGCGATTCGCGACGACCTTGCCTATTTCGCTGACGCGGATTTCGCTGACCACGCACGTGGTGCGGGTGGAATAGAAATAGGGAAGTGGGTCAAACCATCCAGGCGTTAAAGTAAACACGCTTCGAGCGTCCTAGCAAGAACGTTGCTGAAAACCGCGCGAAAAGAAGAAACGGAGACCAGTTAGAGCCACGGGAAGTTCCTGTCTCACTTTTCATTCAGTTTTTCCTGGTCCCATTGACGAGTGGACGAGACGCTGAAATAGGACACCATGCCATGCACGGCTCTCATTCTTTAATGCCTCCATTAATGTCCCACTTAACTGCTGAATATACGAGTTCACCTCTGCTACCGCGTTGCAAGAAATCCTGCGAATTTTTTTAAATCGAATACCTGCTTACTTTAAACGATTATAGCCGACTTACAATTATATAGTTACAACATAGGTATAACCTACGAGGAGCTTCGATAGAGCAAAAGCTATCTGACGAATCGCATAGACCAATTTATGCGAACATGAGGCTGTAAAGCTGAAACTTTTGTTATACAGTTTAAAAGTATCAATTTCAACTTCACCGTTGATTTAAATTGGATTTAATGCAACGGCAAGTTCAAAAGTGTAGGTTTCGCGATACGTTGCTTTGGGAAACTGATGCAATCTATTTGATTAACACTAGAAAGGTGGGAAATAGAAGGAAACATTGATTTGTTTCTACAGTTATAACGATTATTTACAGCGGGGGTTTGATCTTAATCTCTCGAATTGAGGAGAGTCTGCTGTACGTGGATCTCGTTAATCCGATAGTTTGCTCTCCGACCAACTCCTGAACCCTGCAGGATAATTGGGAAGAGTCTGTCGGGTACGAGATAGGATAGGTGTTAAACTGACTGTGGCATATAACTTTGATCGCGAGAACTGGTTCCAGAGACCATGACCACGCTCAACCTATCCGCACCGCGGGGGAAAAAACAAAGCAGGGGAAGAAAAAGATGATGAATTGGCGAATGGGTATCTGGATTTGAAATCGCCCGTGTCGACTGGGAATAATATTTTTTCCAATGATACTTATTCCATTTCTGTGTATATCCCTTTCTCTTCGAGAGCCACTCGACTTTCTAAATACATATGTACTCCGTTTCCTTCTTCTTCGTTTGAATAGAACGTTAGATTTAAACTCACTTCGATGCCGTTGAACTTATGAGTCTCGAAACGTATCACTTCTACTTCGATGATATGCAAATGATAAAAAATAATATATATATTAACGTGAATGTAACTTGACTCTTTTAAAATAAATCGATGTATCAATTAAGGTGTCCTATAAATTTTCAAATTTCGAAATCATCAGTATGGAATGTGTCGCTGAAGTAAAATTTCCCTAATTAATCATTTACACAGCGAATCGATTGATAAATATTTATACGAATGCTGAGTTTTCATTGCCTCGAAAGAACGACGAGAGAAATCATTTTCACGTTGCGTTTCTTGAAAAATGCCAGCTGATCGTGTGTCGCTTCCCAATCCTGTTTGAATAATAATAATCAGTAGAGTCACCGTGACAAAGAGGCGAACGATAGCTCCCTCGTTAGACTTGAAATTTTATCATCTACCCTCCGCGAAACCCGAGTAAAGATTCCAATAATTCCTCAGGGCGTTTATATCGTCTCGGATACGTTCACTCGCGAACGGACCACCAGCGTTCAAGATACATCATCGAGTAGTTTACATCAACGTGTACGCCGTTCACGAATAGATCTCTCCATGAGAGCACGTTCTCCAACCTCCCATTCCCTCATCCTCTTCACTTTTCTCTTCCCCTTTCTTTCCAATCCTCGAATCCACAAGGCTTTACGTGAAATTGGACCACTTAATGGGAATGGTAATTTTCTCATTAAACCTGTCTGATATTCGCCAAGTTTTACTACTTCAATTGCAAAATGTGCTGGCTACTAGTCCTGCCTTCCCCGATTTTATTCTTGCTTTCGTGGCGGTTCGTAGCTTTGAAAGAAATAGAAAAACTGTGAATCGGAGGCGCAAAGTTCGTTGGGAAATTTTGTCAGATTTCTCATAAAATGTAATTGTGAAATTTTATGCCCATTCATTAGTCCTTGTGATTTATCCGAAGCCTTCGTACGAGTAATTATTATTGTATTTTTCTAAGGAACTCTGATTTATAGCGCAACACTTTGTTACAGTGTCTTTATTCTTCCATGGACTGTTCTTAGAATCGTTTTGAATGTAGCTAACGGCGATCTTCTCGATGCCCGTCCCGTTTCGTCTCCTCATTTCTTCGTGTCGAGACTATATCACGGCGTTGAGGATCGATCTTCCTCGACGGAATGTTTCGTGATCCAGCAGCCACGACGAGGATCATGACACTCGTGACGCGGAAGTCCAACTGTAGGAAGAACGGGCAAGACAAACGGGCTGGATGCATCTAGCATCTCTTCGTCTTCTTCCGTTTACCATTGGCACTGGTTGTGTTCGACTTTAAATTCTAGGCGCAGTGTGAGGGATAAAATGATAGTTCCAGTTCCAGTCAGCAATAATACAACGAATTACATCATCGAAGTATAGAGCGATTTAATACGCAGAAAGTTCTACCGAAGGTCTGTTGCTCAGGAAGATCTAATCGCTTATGTAGAAGTCCTGAAGTTCGATATATAAGAGTATAGTGAGTTGCAATTAATTTCGCTTCTTCCAAATTTCTAATCTCAAAAAATTAGTCAACAGTTCTTTGTACTCTCGTGACGAAACAAGAAATTCCAAGGAAGAAACAAGAAATTTCAAGTGGAATGGCTTTCAAGTAGAATTTCGAATTTTTATAACTAGACAATCAAATTTGAAGTGCATCCATATCCTAAACTCAATTCACTCGCAAGGGAACATCCCGAACCCGGAAATTCAAAATATTCTGAAACTTCGTGAATATGTAGGGAATTCCCCCTGATTACAACGCAATTTTTGTTTGCTGCCAAAATTCACTCTAAAGGGGTGTAATTGACCCCTGAAAATCCGGTTATTTTCCGATCTTCTGTTATAACTCGTGAACTGTAAAATATTTGTTTTTACTAAATGATAGATCTAATTAAAAGAAGTAACTTTTGTCTCGAAACTTTTCTTCTGTCTCTTACAGTTCTCGAGTTACAACACAAAATCGTAAAATAGCCGAATTTTCAGAGGTTAATTTCACCACCTTCGAGTGAATTTGGGCAGGAAACAAAAATTGCGTTGTAATCAGGAGAAAATCCCCTACATATTCACAAAGTTTCAGAATTTTTTGAATTTTCGGGATCTTCCCTTGTCAGCCAACACTAACCCCCATGTCATAGTGCTAAAAAGAAAATTAACTGGAGCCTAACAACTGCAATAACCTTCCACTCGCACGTAAATAGTTTAAATTCCTTTCGTCGGACGTAAGCCATTTGATTTTTAGCATAAAAATAATATCCTTCCAATCCCCGTCATTCAAACTTCTCACCAATCACAGATCACTTTACAACCTCAACACCACCTTTCCGAAGACCTCGCACCTTCAACCCACCCCTAAATAATCCACACAGTCTACTCGAACAAAAGGCTAAAAAAAAAGACGAAACCTAAAGTGCAAACACGACGAATCCCCTCTCCAGTACCTTCCCCAACTTTTACGCCCTTCCTCGCCTTCGTGTTCTTCCTTCGTTTCGCTTAACGGTTCCGATGTGCGTGCAGGCGAATCGTGAATAGGCCACCGCGTGCAATTGCATGCGCTCGTCACACGCATAGGGTCAAACTTGGGCGCGCGTGCACACACGCGCGCGTTTAATGTGCGCGCATGCACGCGCATACAGGGGCTAGGCGACGAGGAAGGTGCCGCGTCACCGACGAGAGCCAGGACGTCGTAACAGTGGGTCACTAGTGAAAGTGGCTAGGCAGCGAGATGATTGCAATTGCACCGCAACCGGGGGAGTTTAGCGGCCTCGCTTCCTGGTGGCGGCCAGCTACCGGCATACCACGATTCCTCCCGAGTAATCACCGTTTCTTTGTCCGGGAAATTGGTTTCTAAACGCTCCTTCCGACGTCGCCTACCGGTTAGGGTTATTGAACGTTCTACGGCCGATCGCCAATACGGGTTTGCTTATAACGAAACTTGCTTTCCAAGCGAAATTGATCAGCTCCTTGGAACGAGAAGGAAAAATTCACGCACGTGGCTGGGATACGAAAATTAGGAGAGGGATTTGTAGAAAGTGGGGTTGATTAATTTGATACTTGAGATTTTCCTGTGCGTGGAATTCCACGTTCGGAAATTTCGAAGGCTTTTTACCATTTCTTATCTTTTGTTTGCGTACTACGCTGTTTTTTAGGCTGTTGAAATTTGATCTTTTAATTTGTACTCCCCCCGAATGCCAACTCTGCCACAATCGAGAAAATTTACTCCCTGATTTGATAACTGAGACGCTTGATGAGAGGAGATCATGGGGTTTGGATCAACGATTTCATGCAAATTTTTGGGTATAGATACAGAGAAATATATGTAAAATAGTGTACTAAACACATAAAGTGCGATGGCTAATATTATTTTAGAAAATCGAGCTCAAGCATTTGCCTCTGTAGATTTGACGCTAGGTGATTAAATTGCAGTGCCAGGATTAATTGTAATTCGTACTTATTAATTATTAATTAGTTCTGCAACTTGATATTTAAGATATAGATGCAGGGTGGTGTAGAATATAAAACTTTAAACCCGATTGTCACAGAAAATTTTAAGTAGAGTAGCATATGCATTGAACTGGTTACTGTAGATTACATGGACTATATTTTAGCCAAGTCGATAACACGAACCTCGTGCATTCTCCTTGTGAGACCCACTTAAAAGAGTGCAAATCGATATTTTTGAGGGTAAAATCCACCAAATGTGGCTTTCACCACTTTCTACAGGGCTGCATTAACTTTTGCTACAAGGAGTAATGAAACTCTTATTAATACAATTGCCTCTTCAATTCAAGTTACGATATACCGCCTGCCTTATACAAATAAAAATCGTTCAATCTTCTCGCGACGAAATCTTACGTTTGCATTCCCCGAAACAAAATTACCCATCGATCGACAAATCAACACAGCATCGACACCGTAAATCACACCACCGAACATTTCACGCACCGCCCGCGAGAGAAGAATGCGTTTAAATGCAATTCCTCCGCCGTAATTCGCGTTGCAAGCGACGCCGGTGCAAACAATGACAAATCCAATAAAGAACGTGCACAGAGGCGTGCGAAGGGGAGAAAAAAGGAAGACTTGCTCGCGGGACGAGGAAACGGTGGACACCTGAAGCGATTCGAGATACCACGAACGGACGTTTCCTCGTTCCGGGCGTGCGGCTTCATAATTCATTCTTGCCTAAGGCTTCCTAATCCACGGGGAGGTATACAGTTCGAAAATAGTTCCACGGAGGAACAGTGCCTGAAGAGGACAAAGCGGAGGGATCTTCTTCTCGCGGCTGAGTTCGAGATCCACCAGGCTGGCCTCGAATTTGTAGATGGATCACGTTCGATGGCGGAACGTCGTTAAATCTTTCACGAGAGCCAACGCAGAGGCGAGGGAAAATTTGGAAGCCGAAACTCAGTCTGCCCGTTCGACTGCCCTCACTTCCTGTCACGCAGCGGGGTGGACACTGCGCGATCCCCTTCCGGGTTCGAGCGGTTAAATTCGAACGAAAACCAGCCGAACGCGGGCAGCCAGAGGGCTCAGAGAGACGGTGCGAATTCACCGGTTGGGGAAAACGTGATCGAAAAGCGTGAAACTGATTAGATATTGAAATGTGGAATAAAGGGAGGTGAAAGGAGCTTCTATTTCAGTCTTCAGGAATTAAGAATCGTTGGGGGGAGACAACTGGGTATCCTACTCACGAGGTATTTTAATTTTGGGAACAGATATGTAGGGGGGAAGTGAGATGAAAGGGACATTTTTGTTTAAGACCAGATAATAAAAAGTAAATAATCCCATTCTCTCCACCTCTCCCCTACCATTCACATCTTGCATTCTTAAAAATCCCTGGAGAATTCAATTTTCTGTGAATTCAATAATTTCTAAACTGCGCACGAATCCTATCTGAAGCATCGATAACCCTGCAGGAAACTAACTTTTCTCCCTATGAAACAATTTAGCTTCTTTTAATTAACCTAATAACGAAACGAATCTAATAACCCATAATTCGATTTACCTGCGCAACTCGTGGAGGGACGACGGTTAGCTTCGCGATTTCTTTGTGAACACAGTGGCCGGGGATTATTTAGTAGCTCATCGCCCATCAGCTATAACCTATTACCGTCGCTCCCGATACCGAGTTCTCAAACATTTGCGTGCAATCGTATTGATTTTCTATTTGCTTTGCCGGGCAAACGTAACCTGGCCGCGTGTACGTGCAGCCACGCTGGCCGATAGCTTTAGGAGGGTCTTCGAAATTCGCCAGGTTGATCCCAGTAAACTATTGTGTCCGGCGTCCGCGTCTGCACGGGTCCCCGCTGACGGAAGTTGTAATTCTCGCGGAACACAGGCGACGATGGCTGTGCGACTCCGAGAGCTCCCTTTGTCGCAGTGGCCCCGCGAAAATTTTAATTGCACCACCGGGGTCCAGGCTCGCTTCGCCGAGCATTCGTTGCTGACAGATTTTACACTGAACGTTCAGCTTAAATTGAAAGCCACGGAAGCTGCGCTGCTTTCATACAGCGATGGGAAAGATTCTTCCCTTGGGGCTGCTGTTCCGAGGACCCTTTATCTCTAAACTCTTATCGATTTTTTTATTCGCGAATCCATGAAAAAAAACGAGTATACTGCATTCGAGGAACACGAAAAGTGGAGGGTTGAAGGACATTTTTTGATTTTAAGGTCGTGATGGAAAGAGAAGGGAAAGGGTAATGCGAGACGAATAGGAGAATGTGGAAGAGAATTGTGGAGAAAAAGAAACGGAGGCAAACACGCGGTGTCAGTGGGTTAATGGGGAGGATAAATAAGAGCGCAGATTATAGGTTCGCGGGAGCGATGTCACCTGTGCAACCGCTTAAATATGTCTGTTTTTGTTTCCCCTCGCGATATAGATGCCCGGTGCACCCCTGCCGTCCGCGCTTTCCTTTTTATTAAACGATTTTATTCAGCTTCGATCCTCTGTTTGTTTGTTTGTATATTTGTTTTTATGTATGGTTCAAATCTGGCAACTGAAATTTAACCCACTTCCAACTATCCAATTGTCTTGAAACTTTGCAGGCGTTCGTAGTATATTCACCGTCGAAATTGTAGTACAAGAAAATAATTATTTTTTAGTGACTGTAGCACTACAACGTTTAAGCAAACTGTTAAACTGTACACAGCAATAAAATATATTTGTAAAGAACTCTGAGCTGTGAAATGTAAATCCGCAAACACTATAAACTAGAGAATAAAAAATATATAAAGAAAAAATTGTGTTAAACGATTTTATTAAAAATATAGTAAAAACTAAATTAAAATGCACTAAGAACCAAAAAATAATTCTTTTCTTGTAGTTCAATGGTGTTAAAATGGTGTTTGATCATTTTAAATAAAATCGGGGGGACCATGTGCAACCAGAAGGTGAAGTATTGAAGTGATTCATATCCAATTTTAAAATATCGTGCCCCACGATTTTATTTAAAGTGATCAAACACCATTTTAAAACACCATCAAAATTGAAGTGCAAGAAAAGAATTATTTTTTAGTTTTTAGTGCATGTTAATTTAGTTTCTACTACATTTTTAATAAAATCGTTTTAAATTTTTTATTAATCCTTCGATGTTTCAATATCAGACCCCCGTTATCCCCTTGTTCTTCTTTTCAATTCCAACCTCCGTTTCAGATTGAATCCACTGTGCAAACAGTGGGTCGCTGCCGCTGGTTTAATTCTCAGTGTGTGTGTGGGTGACGTGTTGCATACGCGATACAATAATCATAGTTTTGTCGATGAATTCCATTTGGACTGTCCCGGGAAACACTGGGAATGGGGAGGGATGTTATGGGGGTGCGTTTCACGCTCGCAGTGGTGGATTCCAGAGCTTTCTCTGCGAACCATTTTAAATCAAATCGCTCACAGTTTCTGGCACGATAAACAGATACATCTAAACTTGCAATCCTGGCACAAATGATGCAGAAGATACTAATTGCAAGTGTTAAAGACGATGATGCATTGCCACTTTACTTCCGAACGCGTGCAGAAACAGGACAAACGAGGGCGAAATTGTTTACAATGCAATCTCACTCGAAGCATTTCAATCTAAATAAAACGCCCCAAGTTCATCGCCACCCTCGTTAAAATCAAATCGCGCGTTCAGACAGTGGAGCGCACAGAGGCGAGGGGGGCAAGGAGCCCAGGCACCCCCAAAAGAAGAGGCTTTGCAAAAAGAAAAGAAAACTGGATATTATTCCTTAACCCTACAGTGTTCATGATATTGAAAAAGATTTAGTATTTAGATTCAGTATTTCACTTTGTTATAAATATTTTTCTTAACAAAGATTGAGTGAAAAAAAAAATTTTTCTTCCTCAAAATATCCATGCATTCCTAGATTTGGAGACACGGGCCTGTGAGGCCCAACGTGTACAACAATATAATTTTAATTCACGCGTCCACTCTAGGTGAAATAATTTTTTATACACACCTAACGAATTTTATTGAATTAGCATTCAAAATATTTCTACCCCCACAACTCTGTTCCCTCAAGATTAAATCCTGAGCTCGCCGCTGTGGTCAGGCTAACAGAGCAAAACAGAATAATCTAATAGACAAATTTACGCATACTTTCGTCAAGTGAAGTAGCAACCTAGCAACGTCCACCTACGTTCCTCTGAATATCGATCATCTCTACTTGCAATTATCGGGGATGGCACACCACTGGCGAACGTCTATTACAGTCTACACCTGTCCCTCCCCTCGCAGACCGCGAAACACCGTATAAATACTCCGTGTGTAAGCTCCCACTCGCCGTAAGAGTACACACATTCGGTATGTCTGTAATCGTATATCGTGGCCCACCGACGCTGGTCGTAATGTCTGATCAATGTTGCACGAGCAACCAGTCTGGTACGTGTTCCTCGCCCCCTTTGGACCCAAGAACCAGCCTGTCCCCTGCCACGGTATCCGCTGATAACAGTATTTTCGGCCTCGAAAGCTAATAACAACCGCGGGAGCAACGCGTTTTATTCAGCCGAGCAACGACTTGCATCGGAGCGGGACGTTGATCGAATTTCGCGGGGTCTCGCTGGTTATTAGGCTGGTTAGTCTGAACGGCGAGGCCTTCGCGAGACGGAAATCGGCAAAAGTTTGAACGGCGCTCGTAAGTCCCGTCGCGACACGTGCATCGAGCAGATTTCCGGCTTCGATGGACAATTTCTGCGGTTCGTGAATCATCGCGGGCCGATTGGCAATGCGTCAAAAGTTTGCATAATCAGCGCCGAAAATAAACGACTGACAAGCTGGTAGATGGTAGACAAGCACTGGGACGCGAAAAACCGTCTACCCGCGAAATTAGCATCAAGCCGCTAGACGAATCATCCTCCGTTTTAAATAAATATTGTTGTTATCGGAGCGAGCGAGCTGGTGAATCAGGCCATTCTAGTGATGGCCTAGGGAACGAGCCACGAGTTTGGCGTGGTAAAGTTTTCCGGTGAATGAAATTGGTAGAGATTTCAGCATCCAGAAAAGATGTTTTGATGAGTGTGATTTAAGGGGACTAGGCAGTCAGATCGCTCGAAAATCAAGTATTTTTTGCGAATTAATTACAAGGAGATGAATACAGATTGTGACTAGTAATTTTGGGTAATGTTTGTTAATACTATAAACAGCAAAAAAATAATTATTTGAATAATATATACATATGTACGACAGCGCTACAGTTCCCTGATATATAGGTGTTTTTTTCTGGAGCCGCTTTAATTTTGCAGTGATTCTGGCCGTAAGAAATTGAATTGTGAAATATTCTCTGAAATTAATACTTTGCCCTGACCCCCATTCTGCCCTGAACCTATTGAAAAAGAAACAAAATCGGAATTCTAAAAATGGCGGCTGTAAAACGGCAAATTTTAAAAAGAACTTGATTTTTCGCCAGGGAAAAGAGCCATTTTTTTTTTTTTTGTCAAAACAGAAGTTTTCACAGACTTACGCGTAGGTTCAGGTCGTAACTAGACATGTTTCACATATGCTGAATTTTTTTCAAATCGACTTTTACCTCCGTTTTTTTGCAATCACTGCAAAACGAAGAGGAAATATGATTCCGAGAAAAACGCGTTTAAAGTTTCGAAAGAGGAATTAGTCTACCCGCGTGCGCACAGAAACGGTTTATGACGCGCTCGAACTTTTCAGCTGTAATATCCTTAATTTTGCGAATTTTAGCATAAACCAAACGGCATTTTACTCGAGAAGGGTGGTACTTTCGAAAAATACAACAAAAGAAATCGGATTTCTGACTATCTAGTCCCTTTAAAACAGACATTATAACTGTTATAAGGCAAAGTTTAAAAGTTACTGTATAAAAGTCAATATCTTTAATTAAATGATATCGGTTACGAATAACCATTATGAATGATTAAATTACTATTAACCATTATCTATGACGGAAATTTAATTTTGGTTACCAGTATAAAAAAAATCAATATAAATGACCGGATTTTTTTTGGTTACATTCAACCAATGTTAATTACTCTTAATAATGGTACTGCTAATTAGTATTCATTGACAACATGAAAATAAATTAATTACAAAACTTATTTTATGAAGCAAAATTCCGGTCATTTATATTGGTTAAAATATACGAAAATTAAATTTCCGCAGCCACAAAAGTTTAATTACTCATAATAGTCATAATGGTTAGTTGTAATCAGAATAATTAAAAATTAGTATTTTTTAATCAATTTATTTATTGAGAAATTTATTTGAGATTTAATGACAACTGGCTTCCATTTAAGTGAAAATTAATTTTCTCTTAATGACTTTTTCCAAAAAACTTTTAAAACACCTAACAGTTATTTTGAACGTCTGACTTAAAGTCGAAAGCAGAACCGCTTATCCCATTTGCTGTTAAAGATACGACAACACGATCAAGAGCTGAGTTTAGTGCTCTCATAAAACGAGTGAATCGCGAAGACAAATTTTCTCAAAGGAGAATAATCATAAAAACAGGCAAAATCAAAAATATCCTTTCTGAAACAGAACAATGTCATTTTTCTGTGTATATCACTGAAGATGTTAAGGTAATTCAGATTAAGTATAAAATACTATCTAGCAAGTATTTAAACATGCCATCGAATATTGAAAGCAGCCAATGCGAACCGAAGCAGGAAAAGGGTTGCGATAAAGCCCGACCGAGGCGTTCAAGTCGAGCATAAATCTTAGCTCGTCAATTAACATGAAAGTTAACGCGAAGCAAAGGGGGAAGAAGAAAGGTGGGGGGTGTAAGGGTGGCATAGGGACACTCCACGTCCCTTTTCTGGTCTTTCTGAATGTTTGTTCATTTTTTCCGCTCAATGCTTGCCCTCTGTCTCCCTTCCCCGACCTCCACGCCCCTCTTACCCCGCCAAGCCCCTCCGAGCCCTCCCGCTCCTTCCTTGGGCCGGAGTAAGGACGGGCATTGACCTCCACGCGGTGTATGGAGCGCTGCACCGAAATACATCGTTGTTGCTCGCACATGCGTCTCCCCTCTTTGCCTCCCGCTCTATCTCTCTCCCTCGCGAACTCCCGCGCACGCTGACGCGTCGCGTCTCTCTCTAGCTCTCTCTCTCTCTCTCTAGACCAGCCTGTACTCTCCCCAAAACTCCCCAGGGATGCACGGAAAGGTTCACGAAAGACGTGAATTTTCCCGAAAAGGTCCTCTAATGACACTACTTAATAACGACCATTTTAATACAAGTCCAACGATAAACTTACCTTCGTGACTCTTGCGGCGTCCGTGCTTCATCTAAATGTTCGCGAATATTTTATGCAGCATTAGCGAAACGGGTCGCGAGACCTGCCTGTCTGGCAAGAATCGACAAAAGGTTTCGCATAGGTAATGGTCAGGGTGGCTCGTGTTTCGCGCCAACAAACATGGCGGCCGCGTGAAAACGACCAGACCAATTATGAAACACGCGGTAGTGACCGTGTCGGGCACACGATATTTCGGACCTACGCCAACGAGACACGGGACGTCCGCGCGACAAGCGACTCGGCGGAGGGGCGGAAAGAGAAGAAGGGAAGGAAGCACGACGCGGACCGGCTCATTACCTTCGCGGAGGAATAAAAATTTCGGTCGGTCGCGCTCGTTAAAAGAATGTTACGGGTTCGGCAGCTGGCCGAGGGGGGGCGGGCGGGCGGGCACGACAATCGTTGCATTATGGGCGCCGCGACTGCCGAAAGGCCGGGTTCAACGCCCTTTCGATGCACTCCGAAACTCCTTTCCTTCCGCTCCTTCGCCCTCCTTCCACGATCGATAAAGCCTGACCGTGAAAACGCGACGAATGTGCACGACGACGTCCAGTCGATTTTCAGAGCTGCCCCTCTCCGTGCAACGCCATCGCTCGTTCCCGCTCGCACGCACGTACGCCGCTCCTCGTCGCACTGCGCCTCTTCACGCTCACTTCGTCGCTCTCTCTCTCCCTGGCCCGAGCGTGCGCCGCGCCGCGGCTCTCGACGACAACTGACGCCGGTTCGGGCGTTTCCGACGATCCTCGCCGCCGTTCGGCCGCACGGGCAGACGTAACGTCGCGGCGTGGCTCCGCGAGTGTCATCCGAAATTTTCGCCAGAGATTGGCGTTAACGCGGCAATTAATGTCACCGTTGGGTAACCAGGGCGCGGCTGGGTGCCCGCGATCGGTACAAATCGATCAGCGAGGAGCACGCGGAAGGGACGGCTCGTCGCTAGTGTGTTGACGAATGCAGCCAGGAACGAGGTGGCCTGGGACAGGTCAAGGACCTGCAGCGCAACGATACCGGAGCAGATCTTGCACTCTAACGCTCTAATAAACTGGAGACGGGAGCTCTGGCTTTTCGTCGTTCCGTTGACGTTCCCTTGAAAGGATTGGCGCTGCGCGAGGCCCGCGATGCCACCGAGTCGAGGCGTGTCACGGAGTACGTGTCCCGTTGGAAAGATGCGTCGGAACGTTGCGAGATTACTTACACCGTAACGCGTAACGATGTACACCTACGATTGTATAACTCCCACAACCAGGTGTACTTCACCGCGGGTACAAATAAAGAGGAATAAATCAGATGATTCCCCTAACCCGTATCCGTGAACTGAATGGAATTGTATTTATTGTACTCTGTATCGATTCCCAGTACCACGTGGTATCCGTCGCTCCCATTCGACGCGGGGGCGAGCGACGAGCGACCATTGTGCGCCTCGCGAAGGATAAATTGATAAACTTGTTGCTCCGGTCGATGATTTTGTTCGCGGCGAGCGGGCGCGTTTACGAAAATCCTTTCCCGCTGAGCGTTTAGTGCCGCTTCGACGCGACGACTCCCCCGTAAAGACTCGCCAATGGAAACTCCCTGCTTCCTCTCTGCTTGCTGAGCTTCCGCGTCGGGTCAGAGCGGCGCAATACGAATAATGTTTATAATTGCTCGATTGTACAGCCACTCGACCCCCGATAATTCTTCGCGGCGCGAGGCGGGGGGAATTCGTTATCGAGGGAGAGCGACACGCGGGCCAGCCGCGGCCTCCAGAACCGCTCCATACGCGGCCACGAATAATTACTGTCCCGCGTGTGCATCCGTGCAGTTGCGACCGATGCGCTTCGACACCTAGCCATCCTGCGACTCTACCCGCTTCCGCGTACTTTGTGCATGCGTCACGCGCCATTGAGCGGCGAATTACTTTATCGCGCGACGCCATGCGGAGCATTTGGCGTTTGCCGGATCACCTTGCCGGCGAAAATGAATTTCCCCCGCCCGGATATATTTTTGTTTATTTCCCTCGACGCGCCAGGTGCCCGACACCTCGGCAGCGGTCAGGCGTGGCTGGCGCCACAGCGCTTCTATCGTAAAAATTGTAATCACGAAATAATGCGGAGTTATTGCTAGCGAGAATAGATCCGTAGAGCCGCCCTATCCCTGGGACCCCATTCAAAATAGTCTCCAGTAACCGAACGCAAGTCTCGAATTTCCCAAACCGAAACGCGCACCAAATATACCTTTGCCCTAAAAATAATTCCACCCTTGAAATCCGAACGGGCTAAAATCATCCGGAGGATCGACGCGGACCAGGTCCGATGGCAAAAGCTTCGACGCATGGTAAAAGCATGTGCCCGGGAGGGCAGCATGGCGTTCGTAGGCAAGGTTCGTAACAGCGAGTAGTTGCGACAAGCTTTTTACAATTATCCACGGTAAACTATTGCATTGTGCGCCATGTAGGAGCATAATATTTCAAAAGCAACTATTCTCTGTTTATATGTACCACCATACTCCTCTTTAATTCTTTATACCACATTCAATTGAGGACCTTGCAGCAACAGGGATGCAGCTTCATTTTTCACAGTTTTTGAGTTACGACGTGTAATGTATGTTAAAAAAATATTTTCACATAATAAGTAGTAGTTATTGAGTTAATAAGTTTTTATTTCTATTTTTGGGGGAAATATTCTATAATGAAAATATTAAGATTAATATTAGGATTAATATTAAGATTAATATTAAGATTAATATTAGGGTTAATATTAAGATTAATATTAGGGTTAATATTAGGGTTAATATTAAGATTAATATTAAGATTAATATTAGGGTTAATATTAAGATTAATATTAGGGTTAATATTAGGGTTAATATTAGGGTTAATATTAGGATTAATATTAGGGTTAATATTAGGATTAATATTAGGATTAATATTAAGTTTAATATTAAGATTAATATTAAGATTAATATTATGCTTAATATTAAGATTAATATTTTCATTATTGAATATTTCTCTCCCCAAAATATAAATAAAAACTTATTCTGTGAAAATATATATTTTGCAAATAGTGTTCTCAGTATTATAGTCAAAGCAACTTTATAATCAGTTTTTTTCCAATTTACTCCAATTTGATAAAGATGGAGCTGCATCCCTGTTGCTGCAAGGTCCTCAATAATTACAATATTATCACAGTATACACCTACTGGCTCTATTCACCCTATATCCGTCCCTTCGACAGAATTCGTCAGGAATATTACTTGCAAGCCCGCTGTGCCATGCATTGGTCTATAATACGGTCTAGGCTAGATTCTCGCGTAGAGAAGAACGAGAGGGGGCGGAGGGGGGCACAGAGTGTAAAGAGGAGAAGAGGTAAGGGGCGGGGGATGGGGGGCAGAGAGATTCAGCTCCATCTGGTGGAGGTGCATGGTGATATTGGCTCTCCATGCAAGCCTGTGTGTGTGTGTATGGCCCTCTGCGTGTGTACGTGTACGTGCATACGCGCCACCGTCTGTGGTGTGCGTGTGTACGTGTGCTCCACAGCGTAGACGGGTCGTTGACCCCGCGGCGCACTCTGCGCTACACGTATTCCAAACTACACAAAACACAACGTGTCTCGGTAATGCTTTACAGGCCGTTTCGAATTTAATCTGACACTAGTGCCGGTTGTGCATGCGCAATCGTCCCTGCGAAACACGGTGCATATCCGGCGGCCGTGGCCCAAGGGGCGTAGAGGCGACCGGGAGAGGAGGGAGAGAAAAAAAAAGGAAAGGATTTAAGACGCGAGGGGCGCGAGAGAAACGATCGATCGGTTACAAAGCGACCGTAAGATAGTGGGATTGGCCCTTGAGTACGGAATGGTACCCGGGGTGTATCTCGCTGGCTGGCGCGCTCGTCGATTTCGTCGAGCTCACCCTTTTCCACCCTCGCACGCCGCCCGATACCGATTATGGACGGGATACGATCGCCGGGATGGCTGCAACTGACGTCTCGCTGCAACTGCGTTACGTATGCTCTCGATTCGCGGGGAGCATCGGTGGCCTGCTGTATCTGGGGGTTGGGCCTTCGATGGGTGTTGAAGAGGTTAAGGAAATGAGGGATGATCACAGGGAACTCGTACTCTGCCTATTTTTTGCCCTCTCCACAATAGAGTCATTTACTTTCCCACGATATTGTACCGTATGTAGTTTCTGCACTGTGCCTGTTAATACTTTATCCACGACTATCGCATGTGAGTTCACAATTTGGATCTGTTTTGAGGTGTATGTCAAGGAAGTTGATTCTATTTCCCATATGCCACTGGTACAAGTATATAATTGAAGGGTTTTTGTGGTGTTTATAAGACGCAGTTGTAAATTTGCCAAGAATCAGTGAATAGCTCCGAAATTTGTCAGACGTAAGTTTCCTCTGAAAGGTGTAGTCCATAAAGCGTTAGTTTTGATAGAATGATAAGCGGATGGTGATTGGAATATTAGCTAATTATATTGTAGCCTTAACCTTTAGAGGGCCGGGATTTTTTCATTGAAACTGTAAATTTCATTTACATAAAATTTATGTATATATACCACCAAAATGGCCAGCAAAGTATCCAAATTCGTAGGTGGCCACTATAGTGGCCAGTCCAGCCCTCTAAAGGTTAATATCTCGGATTTCGTGTTCATTCGAGTATTCTTTTTAAATGAAAATTAGTTTGGCAAGATGCTAGGGAAGAGATAGTAGGCTACAGATAGTTTGCTGCGGAAGGTGCATGATGAATATTCCGACGCGTGGAATTCCTCTTAATTGGGGCAATTGCTAAATGGATATTGATTGGTAAAATCGGTGGATGTATTGAAATGGATGTTAGTATAATCGCGGCATAGTTTTGATGTTTCGAATTTATCTGATTTGGAGTATTTGGTAAATGAACGCTGATTAGGGAAACGAGAGAGAGATGAACATGCGAGAGTGAAATGTACCTATACCGAAACTGAAGTTATGTTGTAGCTGCCGCTCGATATCCTGACTATTAGCGAGTAATTAATATGCTGAGTTTAATTGGAAATGTTAGAACTAAAGTGGAATATGACAAATATAATGAACGCACAACTTCACAGGAAGTAGATTCTAAAAATTTCGCAATAAGGTTTTTTGAATACATACAGGATTATTGTTAATGAATTTACTATTTCATTTTAGAAATTACTCTGCGCTTATTCATTTAAAAGCTGACGAAAAATTTAGAACTACAAGTCTCTTTCTTTTTCACGATAAACCATAAACAATCAACGATTAAATTATGCGCGTAGTCGAGGCCTCGAATCAATATCGATGCTTTTGGCAACGATTCAAGTATCATTAATATACACGTATTCAAGTATTTTATGTTGTAAGTGTCGTTATGGGGATGGCGTGCTAACAGAATATTATTTATGAATACGATAAAGTGCGAACTCCGCTATAAACAACTGAAAACTATGCGTTGCTAGTTAATTCAGAATTTAACGAAAATTTAAAATAAGGTGTTTCAAATTTCACTCACTCTGAAAACGTGGCAGTAGAATTCCTCGTCCTGCTCTCCCATTCAATTTTAGCTGGCCTGCAACATAAAAAATATCCGCACTGTTCGTTGGATTACAAATAAAAGTTACGGTGGAGAAATTTTAATTCTCTGGCCAAAATGTTTATATTACCAGATTCGCAGAAAGCTACTTGTAATGTGAGAAACAAATTAAATTTCCATGTGTAAAATACAGTAATCTACTATACTGACGAAAGCAATGGTACCTGACATCTCATTGCTTTTTCGCACGAATGCAAAATCCTCGAGGACGTCAGATTTCTCGAAACGCCAATGTTCTCCCGTATACAAAATTTTTCACACCCCCTTCGAAGTGCCCCGTAACCCTTTCACAGCGCGCTGTCTTCGCGCAATCTAATTTTTCTGCGGAGATAGGGGTTCTGATATAAATCAGGGTAGCAATTCCAAGTGGCCTAGCTGTATACACACGCGGAAATAGGATCATTGAAATACTAATCGGCCGCACGTGACTTTCTCTGGTTCGCGCACGATAGTCCCATGCAGCGGAGGCCACTGGCGCTCGCTTTCTATAATTAATCCCAAAACCGTTCGAGCCACGAACGCGTGTGTCAGCCTAAACGGGCAGTATCTAATCTTGCATCTGATTAACCAGGGAAAACGTCACGCTTTGACACCCCTTGGTTTTTAGCTGGAATTCTTTGAGAAGTGGTCACGTCCTCCAATTCGAGTGGGATTTAATTACAAAATGATACCTAATTGCTTCTTTATTTTAGGAAGTTTAAGAGCAAAACAGTGTACTTCGATAAACAGAGCAATTTACAAAAAGAAAGACGAGTATTACTCAGGTAGAAACAGAGTTTTAATTCTACGCGAGGTCAATGGTCATTAGCACCGAAGACAATGGAGAGAAGCTTAAAAATTCGCGTGACCGTGGAAACGGGATTTTCTCGAAACTGTAGCCCGTTGATCGTGGTGCCGCCGTTAATAATAGATCCCGTCGGCATCGAAACCTCCGCGAGCCACGGGGCTCAGAGGAGAGATAGATAAGTCTACCCCTGGACGAAAACAGCTGCTTTCCAATTTCACCGTGACATCGCTGGTGACTCGATAACGAGCCGCGCACGCTGAGCAAACAAACGGGGAAACAGATGTAACCGTAATCGCGGTTCAGCGTCGCCGAGTTTATCAGTGGAAACCACTTTTCCAAGGGGCCCCCGTCAGGGAACAGCTCGTTTCTCCCTCGACGATGGGATTTCTCTCTTGGCGTGGATTTCCTCGTTTTTGGGAGCGATCTCGATCCTTTTGTGGTACTAATTCGCTTGGTTAGTGGACTAACGTCCATCCAGCAGCTTGGTTAAGTAATCTTGATCGTTGCATCCAAGATAAATGGTTGGAATTAGAAACTACCTCTGCTTTGGATATTTCTGGTAATTCTCAAAATCATGTGCATAAAATTGCAAGTTCCTCTTCGAAGAATAAAATATTATAGAATTCGCCATTAAAATTGTATGGGTATGGTCTTTTTTTAGTAATAAAGACAATTAATGATAATATAATACGCGGAAGGACGTGTAGAGTAACTTTGAATTTTCCACGTTTCGAATCTGTGATCTTCTTGGCCCGAGGTACAATTTCTATCGAGAGTCAAGGAATGTTGCAACAATCTAGGAAAGATAGAAGCTTAATTTCTGCTCTTAGTAACCGGTATTTCACGTTACATTCCATACTATGGATATTCCAATTCAAGTATGCCACGTTTGACACATGCATTTGTCGTGACAAAGCGAGTAATTAAGATTGAAGCTCAACATTTATCCTCGCTAATGTACCATCTACGCAACGATGAGTACCCTTCGGAGTGATATTCCCCCTTGCTCTTTTATCACTGCACCGCCAACCTTTATTCCTCGAGATCGATACGGAGGAACCGGTTATCGGAAACGATTTGTCCCCTTATTAGCTCGGATAATCGACGTTTCGCCGTACAAAGCGAAAGTGCTTTGAAATTATTATCTGCAGACGGGGCACAGGTATCGGTGATAAAACCGACGTCGGAGTGGCCTCCTTTCCCCCGTTTCTCTGACCTCTGACGTTCAGTCTTTCAGAAATCGTTTGCGCAGAAATCGACTCGAAAAATCTCCCTCGACTTGTACAACGTAATATGCAAGTTTAACTTTTATACGAAAATTTATATCAAAATCTGAACACACTTCTATATTCAACAATTAAATCTAATTAGCGACTTATAACTACCGTTTGCGCTTTTCATAAATTCTAGATTATTAACATGCTAATTGTTCATCAGTGTGATATATAAAAACCGTTTTGAATTCGATAATTTCGAAGACCCTTCCAAAAATCGACTTCCCTCTTGCAACATCCAGATTGCTAGATCTTAAAAGATGAAAGTCTCGTTCTGTTTGCGATACTTTTTTGTTTGTAAAAAATGGTACTTTTTAAACTATTCTGTTGCTGGTGAACACGACAGTACGATGTATAGAAGAATACGTGTCAAAGGCCGGCCCTGACCGGCAGCACAGTGGCGTGCGGACGACCGTTGGCGTGCACAGCGCAGAAATTGACGGTTAAGAAAGCCCGGCTAAATCGTATCCTGTCATAATTGCTCGTAGTTTAACCTAATTCCTGACAGACGACCTACGCGACCACCTACCGAGCGGCCGATTTCCCAACCGAATTCTAACCCCCTTCTTAACCCCATAAACATTTCGCGCACGATTGTGAGTCCCTTAAGGGCGATTAAAATACAACAGGGTAGTTTTTTAATTGTATTACCAAATTTTACGTCAGTCACGTGATTTACCGATAATGATTCGTGTAATGGCCCTTTTCCTATTTGCTAGTGTTTAAAATCATCTCCAACTGAAAGTGGATTGTGAACATTTTTCAATAATCATATATTAAGTTTGCTTCACAGTGGTACTGACGTGCCTTCATTCAGTTTCACATGTCTAGCTCTGGAACGCAGTTTCTCAAACCATCTTTCTTATCGACGTATACTAGTAACGTTCCCGTGTCTTTGACTACTTCTTTCGCAGTAATATCCCCTCTTCAAATTTGCATAGTAAAATATGCCAAATGTGCTTCTCCATCGCTCCATTTAAAACTGTTGGAATACCCAAGCTACCCAACCTACCCTCGCCAAACTTTGGCACAATATTGAAAGAGGCCCGCACTCGTACTAGCATTAATACCACAGGAACGTAACCGCACGCCATCCACGTTTGCCTCCGCAAAATCCTACCCTCTAAGAGACGATTTAACAGCGTTCCAACAACATCCAACCCTTAATTTGCTCGCGGTGCGTTTAATTCGAAAGTCATTCGAGGGACCGTCTTCGCAGCTCGAATGTAGGTTACGCTCTTCAGGGGAGCGAATTTCAAATAAGGCTCATGCAGGGCCCATTCAGCGGACGTCTGTGGAGAGACCGAAGGGGCGTCCTACCCTCCCGTCGATCAAACTTCCTCCGAGGACCGCCCCTCCTTTCGCCGCCGCGTCCTCCAGCCGTTCGAACGCGGAGACAATCGAACCGCGGAACAAAGGCACTGATTAAAAAAAAAAAAAAGGAGGGTTTAGTCCTTGGATGCAGTTGGTCGCGGGGTAGGTTGTTAGGTTGCCAAGCGACAAACCGTGCATTGACCTACCCCATCGGGTTCGGGCGGGAGTGTAACGTGTACATCACAGCGTGACAGCGCACGTCGTCATGGCTACCGCGTGTATCCCCATAACTGGAAATCATCTTCTTCGATATGGAGCCCCGTCCCGTTACCAGAGAGAGGTTTTAAATGCTCGCCGAGAGATCGCCGCTTTGGCGGCCATCGATCGGCTTCGATGGAACCGACGCGTCCCCTTGGGGGGTGGACTCGTTATTGGAGAGGAATTGGGGTCGAAACGCCGGAGCTCTGAGGTTTCAGGCTCGGAGAGAATTAATATTTAATGAATTAATGATATAATGTTAAATGTGCTTTCAAGCTTGTTTTCACTTGCGGCGATTGGGGAATTGTTTAGAAGTTCATGTTCGAGTAGCCAAATAGCATCGTCGGGGGGCCAAACTGTCATAGGAACTGTTTTAAAATACATCGTATGCAGTAGCAGTAGAAATGGACTATGGAAAGAGTTCTTTATTTCAGTTTCTTTTTAATATCAAAGTTAAAATTCATTGTGTCTCTTTTCCCATCGAGGAATCGTTTACTTATCACGAAGAGGTACCAAAAAGAGGCTTTCGTACTTATCAAGCTCAATGTAATCCCAATTTTTATCCTACTTTTACATCCCCAAGCCTGTGAACACTTCCTCGATACCATATTCAAAAGCAGCTGCACACCAATTAATCCCTACAATCCACAGCCGAGCACAATACCATAACCACCCGCAACAAAAGGCTACCAACTCATCCTTCCTGCATTCCTGTGAATGCGGCCCGTCTTCGCGATGCAAATCCTCCCTCTCATCCCTTAATAAAAATAGATACCCAGGAGTTCTTAAGAGTTGCGTCATCCGCGACCGAAAGACACCATTACGCCCAAGCTTACGCCGATCGCGAGGCAATCGATGCAATTACGGGTGCAGGGGTGCGATGACATTCGAGGGTAGCTGTCAGGGGGTGCTACCTAACCTTCACGGGGGCCAATCCCCTCGCCCGGGAGTCGTCCGTGGCCCGACGAGTTTTCGAAGTCTTTTCGAGCCCTCCTCGTCCCGCGTCCCCACCTGAACCACCCCTCCGCCGCAGCAGCAACCCACCCTGCGAAAGCCAGACACGTGGATATAGCTACGGTCGTATATCGTATAACGCGGCAGACTACCGGTCTGTCGGTCGTAAAACGAGTGCAACGGCACCCTGAGTGCCAGTGCCGCCAGTTATGCCATGGCTGGGGAGGCGGTGCAGGAACGACAGCAGGGTAAGTGTCGTCTCGGGCTTGCTGGACCTTCGAATTGGACGTTTCGGTCTGTTACGCGGGGCCATGCTTCCGGTTTCTTTGTGGACGAGCTAATTTTTGGACGGGTGGGTCGGTCGTGATTTTTCAGGGGGATGATCGACGACTGTCGTGCTTGCGATGAGAAGAAAGGGTTTGGATTGCTCGAGGAGTGTTGGGAAGAGGAAATGAGGAATCATGAAAACTTTCATTCTTCGAGGAGGTAAATGTTTTAGATTTTAGAGTGTTGGTTTCGAGGGAAGCATTTTATTCAATCGGAAGATTGAGTTATTTATATTTAGGAGTGAGAGGAGTAATATTCGATGTGAAAGGAGTAGAGGCAATTCGAAGAGGGAGGTAATATCTAATTTTAGTGTATGAGTTGAGGTGAGACTGTTTTGGAGAAGAGTTCGTAGAGGGACGTTTATCTTTGTACTTTTTAAAGAAGGTGTTGAAGGGATGTTTTTGAAAGTAAATTGTCTTCAGTCAGACGTGATTAAAGTATTCTTCGCATTTGCTATGTATTCTGTTTCCCTGCGATAACAAGTGCACGCAATCTCGTCCGTTGCTGCGCTTAATGCAGCAGCACGATGAAGTAATTGAACGGAACAATAACATCGTCCCGTGCTTTCGCGATGTACCGACTTGTTGCGTATCCCACATGCTGATTTCCATCTATGGAGAAGCAACGTTTGCCTGCCATCGAGGGACAGCCACTGATTGCGGATACTGATTTCTTCGTTCACTTTCGTGTCCCGTTGCTTTCGTTTGAAAATCATCTTGTTTAACGTTAATGCTACTCTTCTGCACTTAATCTACGCACTCTCCCCAAGACACTCCAGCGTTACTCACACGTTTCACAGAGGGAAGTGAATAAGCAAATTTTTACTCGAATTACACTTGACTTAATTACAGGCTAGGATCATGGCAAAAGCTTCAGAATTCCAAGAATGACTCAAAATTTGACACGATCCACAATGGGAAAATTTCGCGATTTTATGGCCAAAACCACAAAAATAAATTTTTCACTTCGACAAAATAAATGCAAATGTCAATTGAAGAATTAATATGAGTATCAAATGCCACCAATTTTACTGTTAAATGTTTTAATACAAAGCTCGTATAGACTCGCAAATGTTTATGCGAGGTTAGACCGATCGCAAAGAATTAATCCAGATTTTCAAGTTGCTTCAAACACTTATATTGTGTTATAAAAAGATCTGAAAATAATTTCAAGGCATGGCTTCAATTCCTGGTGGTGCGTGAGATATCTTTTTCTCCTTAAAATAATTATGTTTCGGTTTTTAATACGTAATTTATACAAATTTTAAAGTAGTGTTTTAGAAATAACCTTTTCATATAAGAATCAATTTTCAATACATAAAATAATTATCAATCCCATAATATCCTGCAATGATTTTCATTCCTATTTTACGTTCGACTATTTTCATTCTATAAATGCATTCTATAAATATTCTCAAATAACCCTACAGCAAATATAATTCGCCAAGTAGTCTCAAAAATTAAATACTTAAGAATCTGTATTAAGCCTCCATGCAACCCCTACCCATCACTTCGCATTAAAACTTGAATATTCCCAACAACGAACGCTGAAGACACGGAGAATCCTCCATACGAATATCAGCCTGATAAAAAGCCACTCATCGCGAAATCCCGGAAAAAAAAAGGAATCCCCGACCGTTCGATTAGAAACGAGCGATCGATCCTCGCAAAAATTCCCGACAGAAGGGACAGCCCGCCCCCGATCAGCCCCGATGTCGATACCCGTCGACGCGTTGCGCCGGCAGGCCGAAAGGCGTTCGAGGCGGGTTCGTGCTCCTCGGGTTCAACGAACCTTGGGGGGTCTTGAGGGAAGGCCGAAGTTCACGAAGCTTCTTGGGAGCACAGTCCCGATTCATTAGCGTCGGCCACGTTCATACGTGTGTTCCATCGCGCGGCGGTGGCGCGCTGCAACCGTGGGCGGGGTGTGTACACGCCGTGCCGTTTTGAGGGTCACGTTCACAGCGCAGCATCCCCCACCCTTCCTCACTCCCGTGACGGGGATGGTCGATTCGGTGGTTGCGCGAGGTCCGGGCCGCAAGGAGTGTGAGGGACTCGCTCGGCGAACTTGCTGCCGCGAGGGCTCGGGAGGGGTGGCGAGAAAGGGTGAGAGACTCGCGGGGCCGGTGGGGTGTGCCGGCAGGGAGGCCAAGAGGAGAACGAACTGCAAAAGCATGGGGTTCGGGTAGCGGGTTGCGGGGGCCAAGGGGACGTAGAGACGCACAGCTGAGCCGTCGGTCGATGCAACTGCACGCGAGCCCCTCCAACAAACCGATCCTCCGCGTCCGTGGCCCGCTCCCTCTCGCTTGCTCTCGCTACCCTCGCGCCTCCTCGCCCTCTTCCTTCGGCTTCCAAACCCCACCACCGTTTTCCAATGCTACCCCTACGCTCTCTCTGCCACCCTCGGTCAACGACCTCCGCGAGGTAACGCACCAACGACTCTCTCCCATCCTCCGCTCCTCTCGCTCGCTCCGCGGGCCGCTCGTCCTCCCTGCTCGCTCCTCGCCGTTCCTCTCGGCCGCTCCGCAGTTTGTTTACATCGCTGCAGGACTTTTAATCGCGATCGATTCGCGCCCCGTCACCGGGATACGCGTGTACGCGCCACCATCCGCGCCCTGGATCGCGGCTAGGCCTGGCTGACCCGCCGATGCCACTCTCGAGGACGACGGTCCGCGTCCGTCCCGCGGAGAAACGGGCCCGCGGCACACCACGGAGCCACGAAGGAGGCTGTGTCTCTTCCGGCCGCCAGGGTCAATGCGTTGCCTCCTCGAAGTTCTAGTTCGCGATCCTCCCCGCGGAGCGTGGAGAGCTGCTCGTCGCGCACACACCGATCCGTTGCAACTCGATGCCCGTGGTACCAAGGTATGGAGAAGTTATTGCGATTTAACGGATTGATTGCCACGAGAATTGCCGCGGAGCTGTTGCAGACGTTGGGTAGGGTCGGTTTCGGGCATGATCGTGCAGCCGGTGTTTTATTGCTGTTTTATCGTGGTTGCAGATAATTGGAATTTAATTACCTCGTATAACGCTGTGGGATACTGAGGTAATTTACTTTACAGTTGTTTCGCTGATGGTCGATGGTTAGGTAGCTTTGTTTGTGGTAAATGAAATTTATTTATTAACTTGCGTGTTATATATTTTTTGAGGCGCAGTTGAAGATTTAGGGTGTCTTTCTTTTTGAAGAACTGTGCTTCTCAGTTCCACTTAACCCTCCGAGTACTGGACTTCGAGTCCTGAGCCTGGGTCTATCCAGACCCTCGCCGATAGCTCGCTAATGCATATTCACGGTCGCTCGAGACCATCGCCGATACCGTAAAGTAGGATGGTCGCCGAGCTCGAGACCTTCACCGATTGTACACACAGTGACGATCGCTCGAGCTCGAATCAGTCGGTTTCGGATTAGGTACTTACGTTTGGCTATTTGTTGCGCATTTATGAAAGAAATAATCTTGTGAATTGTAAAAAAAATTGCATTCACTCAATATTTATACTATCGTCATTACATGTGTTGCACAAAATTCTACGGGTTTCTGTGGAGTGGTTCTTACATTTTGAAGGGTGTTTATTATCATTTCTTACACAGTAGCAACATCTCGCAGGCTTGTGACCTCCTACTCTCGTTTTTTTGTTTATAATTTTTCTCCCCGTTGCTTCTATCGCCCTCGCTATATTTACCGTTAGACCTCCTTCCTGATTTTCAAATTGCGTAGCCCGTCTGCCAGTTTGTCCGTTGCCTTTATTTCCTCTCGCGTGGCGGAATCGTCGAAACGAATATACCTGAGTAAAACATAAATGTAAATGCAAGTGTGGATGTCAGTGAAGATGTAAGCGAAAGCCATCCAAAATCGAAAGGCAAGAATAATAAAAAAAAAATAATAATAATAATAATAGTAATAATAATAATAATATTAATAACATACCTTAGGATATCTATGAAACTATCACGCGACATTGTTGCCGTATAAAATTGCCGAGAAAGTGCATCACTAGTTTTCCACAGGTCCTGCTTGCGTTCTCGCGATTCTCTGAACCGTCCAATCGGTAGCAGAAGCCCAAAAAATGCATCCATTTCCATACGGTCCACTGGTTTCCAGTTTTTATTCGGCGGCACACTCTTATTTGCCTTCATATTAGTGAACAAAATGACGGTGTGGATGGTTTCTTCATTTATGAACAAATGAAAACACTCATCCACTGTTCCGACATGCTCACTTTTTTTTCTGTTAGTGAACAGTTCCGCTGGAGGTATTCGACAGCACTGTTATCAGGCGCAATGTAGCTCCAGTGGCGTCCAGCTACCATTTGGTTCCCTGGACGTGATGCTGATGGATGATCTTCGTCGGATTCGGAATCTTGCTCCTCTGGCTCAGCGCCGCTATTGGAAGCACTTCCACCATCCGATGATTGTTCACAGTCGTGCGCGTCTTCATTGTCTTCCGCAAAAAGTGCAGATTGCCCGTCGATTTAACGCAGACATTGTATGCACACAAAGTGAAGCAAACGAAACAACGATAACACGAATAACAATGATAACAACAATAACGATAATAATAATAATGATAACGATAATAGCAATAAAGCCAACAAAAATAATAGACACGGGCAAAAACTCAGGAAAGCAGCGAAGCGTCGTCGTCAACTATGCAGTCGCGAATGCCACTCAGCAGCGCAGTGGTCGCGAACTTCCCATTGTTGCCCCCAAACAGTCACCGGAAAGGCCCGGTTTATATTTTTATATAATTTAGTTCGCTTGGCCGCGACTGACCCACACAGCGCCGTCACTGTGTGCGTTAGCGCTCTCAAGCGATGGGTCAAAATTGATCCAGGCTCGGTATACGAACGAATAGGTTTTACTATTCACGCGTGGAGCACTTTCTATCGCGAATACAGTTTGCGAAATGCTGCTGGTGGACGCAAATGTAGGCCACGGAATTAGAGAAAACGGTAAAAAGGATACGTCATGGGCAAGTTTACCTCCAAAATTGTAACGAATTCAACAGTGCACCAGGTCTACAATTTTAGCGTAATTAAACTACTCTGTTACTGGAACGAAAGCAGTAGATGTTCGGTAGATTACTTTGCCAATAGTAGCAGTGCAAATAGCACTTCTCTCTCAACTTCTCCTGCAAAACAGACCCCAGATGTCATATATCCAAAAAGCACTTCCCCTCCTTCGCTGCTGTAGACTCGCCCCCTTGAAACATTAACATGCATAATGCACCCTGTTAATAAATTGCTTGTACTATACATTTGCGCCGCATTTCAACGCGGCACCAAAAACTGACGAAGTGTTCGAAGCTAGAGAGACCCAACTCCCTATTTCAAGCAAACACCAACAACCCAAGAAATATTAGTAAAACTCCTCGAAAAAACCCTTGAAACGTGCAGATTCGATTACCCTCCTACACCGAAGTAAAACAGCTATCCCGACGTAGGCAAGTGTTGAACAAGGGGCAGGAATTAAAACGCGAGCAGGGGATAAAAATAAAACGTCCCGCGGGTTATGTTCTCAGGGCTGAGGATTCGAGGCTCCAGCCGGCCGTCAATTTCATAAAAGTGTTCATTCGTTTCCCCGAGCGGGGGTTTGCAGTCCAAGGGTTCCGCGATTCTGGCCAGAAATGGTACCGTAAATACGGCGACCCGTCAAAAACGGACCACGGTGACGGACTATTCCTGGTGGCCATCGTCGTCTTTGTGTCTCCGTTCGCTTCTTCCTCGAGATCGAAATAGTAGCTGAGGGCGTCGACTAACGACGGAAGAGCTCGATTGATGCCAGCAGAGGTATCCTCCGCGGGCATGTCAATTTCGATGTCTTCCCTGTCCCACCCCTCGAGTCTCTAGCCTCGTCCCAGTCCCTCGCTCCTTTTTTTTTTTTTACCCACGATCGAAAATACCAGCACTAGACTTTTACCGGTCCAAATAAATTATTTCCTTTGTCGGGGGGTGGGGGTCCCGCCGTGGGGCGCATGCCACGGCCAAAGGAGGAGGATTAGTCTCGACGCTGGTAAAATGGGGAAATAATTAAAATTCGAGGACAGCCTCGCCTCGCGGGAAGAAAGGAGGCCTGGTACGCGGAAAGAATGAAAATCCTCGTCGCAGCGTGCAACGACATCCGCTTTTTGACGCCTCGCGAGACCCGCACCCTTCCGTGGGTTACTTATCTTCGCGTGAGACATTTTCGGCTGCTCAGCGAGTATGGCTCTTTTGTTGACGCGTCACATCTTGCCTCAGAGGTTGCTCTTTAATTTATGAACCAGCGTTCCCGGCCTCTTTTCGAGAAATGGAGGGGAAGAGATTAGGGTGGATTTTTAGAGATTTGGTGATTTTGAAACCTACTGTAATTTGTATGAATGGGTGTGTTTCATAGGGGATGAATTTGTTGAAACAGTAAGCAGACCTGCGCTGACTTCCTGGAAGATGTAATTTCATTTAAAATAAGGATAATAATAACATCCGTGAACTTCATTATTCCGTTAACAGTTAGGGACGTTCGCGTCAGTAGGAGTGCTCTCGGAGCTGTGTTACGTAACGTCGTTATTCCAGCGCCCAGCAAAACTTCCCCAATTAGTCCCGTAATTGTTTTCAAGCAAATTAGAAAAATCGCGCCTCGGCAGGGTGTTGTAGGTGAATGAAAAATTTAATTGCTTACAGAAGCGAAGTTAATGAATCGAGGCTTCGGTTTCAATGGTCAGAGGTCTGTGAAACTTGATCGTTAGATGCCTGTAGACATGTAAAACACTTCGTCGTGAAGCGAGTAGGTAAAATTATAAGAAAACAGAAACAGAACCTTTAGTATTGATTTCCTAAGCAATATTCAAGCAACTTCCTCCTTTGCCGGATCCTCGGTTCCCACGAAACTTTGCTATTTCTCCAGCGATCTCCAGCATCGCAATCCACCGCCAGCTTTTCAATCGAAAGACCAACTAAATTACAATTGAACCCCCACTAGTCTCACTACATCTATGCTCGTTCTCATTTACTCGACGATTCGCCTATTCACAGCGAAAAGCACACTCGCCTGGCTGCTGCATTTCTACGAAGCGCCATTACGCGATCCATCCTCGAACAACATTTCACAGAGTCAGGATAGATGGTCATTTTCCTCGCGGCGAGGAGGGACGCAACTTTGCCGAGTTTCCGTACAGATCGAGGCCCCTTCGACGCAGGAGGACGTTAAGGGAGAGATGGTGAAAAACGCGATACGCGCCTCGCTCGAGGAAACTTCGACGTAATGCCCATCCCAGACACGGGGAAATCGTTTTTCTCTCGGTTCTCCTGACCGTGCTCCTTTCTGCTGGATTATTGTCGCGGCCGAAGACGCTAGTAGGTTTCTTATCGCTGGAACTACTGGTTACAAAGCTCGATATAATGATCAAGTGCAGAACACTGTCACTTTGCAGAAGGCTCGACTGCTTCGAATTAATTTCTGTTTAATACTAGAACCGCCGAAAGTTTAACCTGCCTAAAACCGCCAGCAACGATCTAGAGACGCGGTAGCGTCTCGACGCCAAGTAGACGAAAGACACCCTGTATATGTCGACTGTGTCGCTACCGCTTATCATTTACTCGTCGTAGAGCTATTCCAACCTAACCTGGCACTTATTTCATTAGTATCTCATCACGCCTGCAATATTTCCTAAATTTAATGGTATTTTTCTTATGTAAACCGCATATAAGCTTTCGAATAAGACTGAATTAAAAAAAATCGGTCCACGCATGACAGAGCCTTGCCCAGGCTTTCAGATAATTTGTCACTTTAAAACTCTGACAATATTAGTCCATTTTCATTATATTGCGTTTTAAAATAATTCCAAGATCATTCATCGACATCGATACGTTTCCTCTCGCAAGTTTTCAAATAATTTGTCATTTTAAAACTCTGACCATATAAGTAAGCTCATTTTGATTTCACATCTTTTTTATATTCTAATTATTATTATCTTCTATTCTTTTGTGATTTATTTGACTTCATGTAATTGGCGTAATTTTTGTACTTTTTTGAAGTTTTTTATGGGGATTGTATTGACTATCACTGAAGCACATAATATAAATCTCTACTATTTACTTCAATAATTTTTACGTACAAGTAACGTAAGTATATATTTGCTTAAATTTATTAATATAAATCAGCGTTATAGAATATTATCCATGAAAGATTAACTACTTTAAGGAGAAGTCACAGGCACATGTGTTTAGTTGCAAAAATAAAATTCTGAGGACAGAAAAATTAAAAATGGTAAAAATCACCTGTGCGGCGATTCTAGCGTTAACGAGTTAGTTTAACCGAGTAGTCTAACATTCACAACCAAATGAATCCTTAGAGTACGATTCAGAAAGCTAAGATTTTTAATAAACTAACGCTTAGACGTCAAAAGTTCTATCATGGAAGATGATAGAATTTAAACTGCCTCGACGCACCATTGCGTTACTCCGTGGATGGAATTGTTGGGATCGCGTGTGTTCGAGGTGAGTCGCGAGCGTGGCGTTGGAACGCGATCAAGAAACGCGAAAAGGGCTGAAGCGGACGTTTAAACGCGTCCTACCATCCGTTTTCGCCGCGATCCTCACCGCGCAAAAACCTCGGAACCATTTCACCCTTTCTCCTACGGCGAGCCGGGCTATCTGGTGCCCTGACCATCCCCAAGCTGTCCTCTTTTCTCTGCGATAGAAAACATCTTTCCGCTCCAACGGGCCCTCCCTTCCTCGCTATCTCCTCAGCTATCACGCGAACTTCGTCATCGAACGGAGAGGGAGGGAGACCTCGGAAGCAAGACGAAGAGAGCCCAAGGAGGGCGGGCGGTGCAAGGACAGATCGTGTAAAAAGAGAAAGCCCTCGAAGCGGTGGTGGTAGAAGCAGGATAGATCGGGAAGGGGTGCAAGACTCAACGATGCAGAGGAGTGCATGAGCCGCGGGACGGTTGAAGGGGTTGAAAGAGTAGTAGGAAAGGAAGAAGTTCGGAGGGGGTGCGCTACCGCGTGGGGTGGGTGAGAACGGTGTGCATTGAACCCAGACCGGTATCGAGCTGCCCACCCAGCCATCCCCTTTCTCCTCTCTCTCTCTCTCTGTCGATCCTTCTCCCCGCCCCAGCACACAGAAAGCCACGTACGCGCGCACACACACCTATCGATGTGGAGTGGAGTAGTCGCGGTGCGCCGCTGTTGCTGCCGGTGGCAGGCGCCGCTGCTGATGCTGATGCTGTCGGTCGGTCTGCGGCCCGGACCTGCCTCAACGCGAGTCGCAGTGCGCAGCCAGGGAGTATTTACTATTTTCGCGCGTGCGCAACGCCGGCCACCCCCTGATTCATGCCAACGCGCCCGGTAGGGGGGATGAGGTCGAACGTATAGACGGGTGGATGGGTTCGGTGGTGGCAGGGATGACACGCGGCCGAACGGGGGGCCGGAGGAGGCCACGAGGAAACGGGGGAAACGGGGAAACGTCGCGCTGGTGGGGGTAGGTCCGTAGGTGCAACCACCGAGATGACGGTCGGAGTGGGAGTTCGGAGGGGAGGACGCGGAGCGGCCACACGGGCGAGGAGGGACGGTGGACGAGGTGCATTCGACGACGAGGTGCATTCCAGGTGGGGAATTCCCCGGCAACGTTTTATGACACGTAACCTACACCCTGCACCGCGAGTGCACCGCTGCAGCGGCCGTGGCGGGAGAGAAAGTGCAGCGGATGCGACGACACTGGACCCCCGCGAGGGTCGAACGACTAATGATCGCCCTCCCTGCTCCCCCTGACCCTCCCCTACTCTCTCCTCGCTGTGGTTCGCTGCATTCCCTCCTCTTTTTCTACGCCGGACTCTGTCCCGCGCTCTCTTCTAGCGATTCCGGTGTCGATGCAGTTCTCCGCGGGGTGGGGGCATATCTGTTGGGTGATTACAAATGTGCAGGTTTGATGGGGAACATTCTTCGAGGGTTGGTAATACTTGGCTGATGGGTGCGCTTCAGGGTTCGATGACTTGTTGTAGATTTCGGGGTTGTAGTTGCCATGGGAAAATTGACGTTCGACACATCGCTGCGTGGAAATGCGAAGAGCAACTGTATTTGTGTGGCGGAGCGTTGCATAAAAATATCGTGTCCCACATGAGACTTTAATCTCAGGACACAATTAGTTCATTATTTTCTAATTATTTCGTCATTAGTTTCGTGAAACTAGACTCTCATCAGACAAGTTTCATGGTATATTTTCAAAAGTCTCTCTAAGACTATTTCCATTATTTCCGTTTAATGGCTGCTAAGATTTTTGTCTCACGATAGAAAAATCTCATCGTGGATTCGCACCTTAAAGCCGGGTCCACGTTTGATACCGCACCTCGCTCTGTCATGATCACTGCATACTGTGACTCGTCACTTGGTTCCGGCCATGAATGTCTCGGAATCGTCTGCATTTGTTGGCTCGGTTAGCTAGGTAACAGGTCACGGTAACAGAGCAAGGTGGGGTAACAAATGTAGACCCGGCTTAAGCGTATAGTCAGTCGTTACACTGTTATTAGTTACTGCACTAATGTATACGAGAAATATTTTACAAACACGTATGTTAAACCCAAAGGTCCCCAAGTATAATTCCAACATCTCCACACATATTACTTCGCATCCCCTTCATCGAGTCTCGGTTAATTACCAAGAGTACCAACGCGGGGAAACCCACGAAGCTGTTGCGTCCACCGTAAACGCGCTGCCAAGTCGATGGCTCAAAGTTCGTACCGCGCTGGTCCCTGCTCAACAACGGAGGAGCATGCTAATTACACAATTAAAACACAATTCGCTTTTTGCTCCAGTTCCACGCCGGTTACGTCAGCGTAGCAAAAAGCAAACAGCATTTCATATGCCGAGGTTAAAAGTCCCGGGGGGGCTGTCGTCGGCGAGGCTGCCAGCGTGGAAACGGTGCTCCCATCGATACAGCGATCACGAGTGCCGCGGAATCGAGAGCCGCCTCGCCGACACACGTCCAACGAGTTCCACAGAGATTATGGTCTTTAACGTTCCGCGTTCAAGGTGAGACCGGGTCTGGGCGTACTCTGTCTCTTATCGTGGCCGTGCATCGGCATAATGCACGGCTCGGTTGCTCGACGAGCCGTGAAATCGTTGACGAAAGCACGGTGCCTGATGCCGATCGATGCTCGCGGCGATCTAGGCCTGCGTTACGCGGCTAAACCGAGGGATCGCGGCTGGGGACGACAGTGAAAGTAAACGGAGGGGAAGCAGAACTTGGCGGAAAAGAGCTGACGATTTCTGGGGGTTCTTGGACTTCGATCATCTGTAAGCTTGCTCTTGTAATGGCTCGCCGTTCGTTGGCTAGTCTCGGCACTATTCGAGGAGACCAGAGGATCATCAGAGGCTTGAGTTCGTTATCGATGCAGAGGGAAGGAGAAGATCTTGGCAACGTATGGGGGAGGGAGTGAAGTACTGAAAATATTTATTACATCGCTCGAATATTTAGCAAGTATTCAATTTCACCTCATTTAGTATCAGTAGTTTTCGAAAAGTAGTTGGATACCAATTACTGTATCACTCATGTATTTATGAAAATTGTTACTTAGGACATGAATTCGGGGATGATGCAATAAATATTTCCAGCATTGTATGAGTTGGAGTATAGCTGGAGTTTCAATAGCAGTGTTGATGGTTTAGGAGGGATTTGAGATTAAGTTTTGATTGTGATGTTATGAGTAATGGTGGGATTTCTAGTCTATAGGTCCACCTCGAGCAAACTTAAGTGTCTGAGCGTTCGTATAAACAGAAAGCATGATCACTTTTTTCAGTGTTTACGTTTCTTTTACTGTACTCATTAAAGCGTAATTATTCTATTTTGTTTAAAACGCGTCTGACGTGTCTTATTGCATAGTAAATCTGGGGAAGTGGTTGTAGAGAAACTTCCTGCTGTCTCTCGAAAAAGTAAAGTGAGAAATCTCTAAAGTGGAACTAGTCAATGTAGTCATATTATTTTTCAAGGAAGCTTTCTATTTCGGTTGTTAGAAAATGAAATATCTGTGATTTTTAAATTTTAGAAATGGTAGCTAGGGGTTCGATATTATTTCAGTAAACCTGAATAAAGTGGTTGCAGGGAATTTTAAAATCACTGCTAAAGTGTTATTGGGGTTAGAATACCGAACCAAATAGTTCGCATTCAATTTGAAACTTCAGGTTTGTGACTTGGGATGGAGAAAGCAATTGCTGCAGAATATTCCTCGTGGTTGTGGCGACGACGTACGCAATATTTATGAGACAAAATGAGAAGAATGCAGCGAAAATAGTTCACTGTTCTCTGCATCACTTTGGGTTCTGCCTATTACTATGTTTATCTTTAAGAACGTAAATTGAAAGGAACTAGAAGGAATTTCTATCGTTCCTGATACTTTGTTAATTCTATAAAATTTAGACAAGGCACAAAAATCTTGAATGAAACATGAATCAATGTTATGGACTAAAAAAATAGCTACCTTAAATATTTTATCGCATTTGTGTATGTAGCTACGGTACGACGTTAAATACTACCACTACTTTCAATTAAACATAAAAGATGGCATAAATATTAAGCAAGGATTAAAAAAACAATTTCTATTACACTCACCATGCCATAAGTACCTCCGACCATTTTCCTTCCCAGTTTCTGCAGATCCTGAAACAGAAGAATATTTTTATCAGCGTTATAATAATACTATCAACCAATAAACAAAAGAATGAAACCACTAAAATCCCCTACTTGAGACATAAACAACCCACCACAAAAAGCAAACCCAAGCAGGATTTCCAACGAACAAACATCGTTCCACTAAAGATAATCTTAATCCTTAAAATGTTACACTTCTCTAGCAAACAAAATAGTATTTCACAAAAGACATTGCCTATAGAATAACCAGAATAATCCGTTAAACTAATTAAATACAAGGCATTGCAAACGAGTCTAATTCGCGTGGTGCCCAAACGAAAAATTCGACTGCCAGTAGTAGGAATCGTAATTGGTCAGACGCAGTCTTGATTTCCTGATTGGAGCACAAGTGGCGATCACTCTTGTGTTAATTCGTGGAATCCTCGTGTCTTGGTCAGCCCATTTCAGAAAATGGGAATTATAGCATCGTTTTAAGAATTAAACCGAGTCACCAAATGACGCAACGACGTTCCAAATTATACAGCTGTATTTTAATAAAAACGATGGTTTTCAACGAATCTATTACATAAGCAATAAGTCTGCGGCAATAAACGGAGACAATAAATCGGTTCGATTGTACTCGATACAGTTACTAGTTGCACCGAATCAATTTTATAACGCACCCGCGAGAAAGTGTCGGCCAAGTGTTATTCGTTATTCGCGGCGAAACGATGTTCCCATCGAAACGCTGCGTTGCACTGGTGGCGTTCTACAAGCTACATACCTTTCAACACTTGTATTCGATTTATACGAGAGAAATTAATTGATGGGATTTATATTGGGCGCTTTGTTCCAGTAAAAACAACGACGAGTGTTTCTGCTTGTTAGGGTTTTAATTAAGATCCACCTTGTTCCTTGGAAATTTGTTTCTACCAGAAAAAAAACAGTACGCTGTAAAAGAATTTGAGTGCCATTTAGTGGAATAAAACGTGGAGATTGGTGTTTACGATGTTTAGTAAATTTGCATTTTAATCCCAAGTAATTATAATTCCATTAAATAATCCTAAATTTGATTGCTGTACTCTTGAATAATATTCTACTGTTTTATATTTTGCCAATTGCAGTATTTTATCTTCTTCTCATCAGTATATTCCTACAAGAGATATGCTTCCACAATTGCCTATTTAATTCCAAAGTACTCAAGCACAGAAACTTATGGAAGTAGAACGCTGCTACTACAGCTGCGATAACAAATCACTCATCGCAATATTTCTCCACTACCAATTGGAAATTCTCTAAATACTGCGATCGAATATATTACTTTGCAAGCATAAAATATTCCCCAAGAAACCATCGCAGCGTGCAGAACCAAAAACGATTGCGTTGTGTCCATATGGTCATTTGTCCTCCCCGTAGCTTTCCCGAAAATTATGAGAAGCATGATTTTCGCAACGTCACCTATCGCCCCAGCGAATCCGTCGATCGATCGACAAACATGTTTGCGCGATTCTTTCGATACGTCCGCGTTAGGATCGCATGTTTTCGAAGCGGGCGTTAAAAACAAGCCGTCGTTACATAACCGCGCTCGCCACGTAGTCCGACGACCTTCCTCTATGGAAAGGATGGATCTGAAATAGCAACGACCCGAATATGGGTCAGCATGCATTGTGGCACGACCCTCTTCACGCGGAGCGCCGCTGCAGCGCGCAGAGGCGACTCGCGCGCCCGCAAAAATAGACGCTTTATCAGACTTGGCTCTAGGCAACTCGGCGCATCGCGATCATCGCTCGATCCTCGAAAATCGCGCCTCGTCACAGCCCTTTTCCTCCACGTACCATCGACATTTTTCACGCCCGAAATATTCCTGCTTTTTCAAGTTGAATGATAGTTTTTATGTTATTAAGATATTTTTAGGATTTTGAAGCGTTGGATATTCAGGGGATCTTGATTTTGGAGTGTCATAGAATAGTACTAAATATAGATTTATTGGAGGGTTTGGAAGCTTGTGGAGTTACTGAGTTTTATTCTTTATAAAAAAAGGGGGTTGTGGCGCGAAAAATTCCTACTTGTACAAAATTTTGGTAAAGGAATATTACACCTAGTAGATAATGAAAAATTATTACTATCATTATTATTATTATTCCTAAATGAAAATTTATTAATTTCGTTTCTAAGGAGTAACTAAGAGCTGACATTTGATCTGCAATTAAAGCAAAAGCATATTTCACTTTAAAGTATTAAGAATTCTACCACCAATGTGACAAGCGGTGTCAGTATTATTATATAATTTTCTTTCGGTGTTTTGGCTTATCCTTCTAATTACTGTATGATCGTTGAATGGCGTGGAAAGTTGAGGCACCAGGTTTCGAAACGTGACAGATTGTTTTTTCCATGAGACATAATACATATCACAACATTCTTTTCATCGTCGCGTCGTTTTGACCTCAAACGCTCCTCGTCTACTAAATCGCATGCATTTGCACGTATTAAAGACTCTTAAAAGCAACGGCGCGCCGTGGAACGGTGGGGGGGGGGGAGGAGGAGAGCAGGATGAAAGAGGATTGACGTGGCAAAGAAATGAAAAGACGAGAAGGGCTGGAGTGAACGAAAAGGCGTCTTCGTGGAATACACTCGGACCGAAGTAGGTCGCAAAATATTCTATTACACGGTGGATTTATTCGATCTCGATTAAACCGCTGATTACGTCCGACCGCCGAGCTCGACGTTATCGAAAACCTGGTAATCCTGTTACCAAGCTTCCTATCAAATATGCTCCCTTTCTTCGCCGGATCGAATTGAAGGCGGAGGAATAATCTATTCCAACCTCGTGATCCTACGTATCTCCATCACTCCACACGAGTCAATTTTCAATAGATTTAATTATCACTATTCACTGCCCATGGCTTTTGATAGTCGAGCGAAGCTGATGTAGATATTAAAATAGGAATCCTTGGGATATTTCTCAGATGTCTGTCGCGATCTGAAATTAAGTCGAGGCGTCACGTACACACGAATCTCCATGAACTGCACAACCAGCTGTACTTGCTTGCAAAACACTCGCAAAGAAAAGAAAAATAGCGTCGCTGTTCACAAAGACTCGATCAGTTTAAACCATCCCAGTTTCTCTCCTTGAATGCAAACATACACCAAGGATTACTTACATCCTCAATCGCCCCCATCGGAAGTCCCAAATAATTACATGAACGCGAGAAGAATTGAACTTTCAACGGGCTCGAAATAGCATCTTCGCGCTGGCGATGGAAAGTTGAATCCCCTAATCGACAGATATTCTTGGACTCTCCAGTTTAATTGGTTTAACCTTACCCGGGGAACGAAAGCGGCCGCTCATAAATTATTAACGATATCTTTTTTATCCGTCCCGCAGCAACGTTCAAAGGGATGCACCATCCCTTCTGCTTGACTCCCTACGACACAGACCCACGACCCACTTTCAGTTCCCCGAGCAAAATTCCCTGTCGCTGGCGGAAGAAGTCGAGCCCTGGTATTCGAGAGTAGAGACAGCCACCGTACAGAGGGGCGGGGGAGGGTTGCGCGGGGGATGGGGGCATAAAGTATTCGAGAAGGATCCGTGTACCAAGGGGGTGGGAGAGGGTGGAGGACAGGGAAAGAGCAGAAGAAAAAGCTCCGCGAGATCTTCGATAAAAGACCGAGGAATACAGGGGGAGGGAGAAAGGGGTTGCGCGTCTAGAGTCGGTTGGGGTAGGTCAGCATCTATTTTTACGTATGTTCCAGCGTACTCGAGTCCTTATCGATTCGATACACCGACGGACCGCGCGTCAACCTGATAAACAGATTACTATCGACGCGGGGATTAATCTCCTCGAATCGATTAATCCGCCGCTGATAATTACTAGTGATTGAAGTTTCATGTTTGTTCTTCGCCATGCCCGGTGGAAATTGCGGGACGGGGACGTTCGCCGGTTGCATCCAGTCCGGATTTATGTTTCGGAGTCTCGCCGATGTGCTCGAGTTTGATTTCAGAGTTTTATTGGGGCACTCTGCGATGGAAATGGGTCGTCGAATTCTGTTGACTTTGCGCGAATGCGTGATTGCTTAGGGATTTAAAGGACGTTTCTGCAATTTTTTGCATCTGTTATCTGTCTTATCTTCCGAGAACTGGATCACGCAAAATGCAAAATGACTTTAGATGTTAGTAGGAGGCATGTGTGATATTACGTGCCGCTACTTGGCACTTGGCATGATTGAAAAAAAAATGCAATTGGCCGGAGTAGCAAAAAAAAAAATAGTAAAGGTCGTTTTTTTAACTTTTTTTTGTGAGCCTGTAACGAAAATTCAAAGAACTTGTTTGTAGATTTAAGTAAGTTATATACGTGCTTAAAATTTCATGAAAATCGGTTAACGTTGCTCTGAGCTATAAACGCTTAAAGAAATTCCCAAAATCAGCGATTCTTAAAAAACGATCTTTTCCATTTTTTTTTTGCTATTCCGATCAAGTTAATTTTTTTCAAAACGACGAATCACGTCACTTAGCAAACTAATCCTTCTAGCTTCTAAAAAAAACTCAAGTCGCTTGGATCAATTTTAAAAAAGTTATGCGATTTGAAAGACTGTACGGTTATGGTTGTGAGCCACTGTATTCGTAACACGAATATCCACGTAAACCCTCCTCGTTAGGATTGAAGTCACTCAAACTACCAGTTGTAAAACACCTCTAACCCTCAGGCGTGCCTGAAGTCACCAAAGCAGCTCAAAATCTACCTTAGCACCGGTTAAAAAGGGAACAATTAGTTAGCCTTTCGATACACTCTCGCGCAAGTATCAGAATCCTTGACTTCATTCCGCTCGTCAAAGTCAGACAAAGGCGACCGAGGCTCGTCCTCACCTGGAAGGTGGTCCCCGACACCCTTGATCTTCTCAAGGAGCAAGAGAAACGGGACGAGAGGTCGGCGGGAGGAAGGGGTGCCTCTTTGGCGAGTACCCCGGAACAGTTTACGTGCGCACGGAGTGCAGCCCAGCGTCGAGGAACGCCGGTCGAGGGGGAAAGAAAGCGTGGCGGAAGGAGAGGCTCATCGGGCACATCCGCGGCTGCCAGAGAAAGGGAGGGAAAACGAATCGACGGGGTGGCCGGCTAGGGGAGGGGCGCGAGAGAGAGGGAGCGGAGGCAGGGGGAGGGCGGCGGGAAAGGAGGGGAAATGGAGGGACAAGGTAGGAGGGAGGAAGAGAGAGAGAGGGACATTGGGGTAGGTCGGACGAAAGCACGGAGAGAGAGCATTGCCTGACGGACGCCCACGGTGAGGGGGAGGGAGGCCGAGGTGACAGAAGAGGCTGGCATTCAACGAGGTGGTGGAAGAGGAGAGGTCGAACACGACGGAAGGCGGAAAGAAAGAACGGGAGAGGGAAGATCGGAGGAAAAGGAAAGAGGGAGCAGCTCACATTTCGCGGGTGTCGAAGGAGGACAGAGGCGGGGAGAGGGCTCCGGGGCACCTCGGCGGAGGGTTGGAGCTTGCAGAGCGTTCCTCAACCTTTGTCCTAGAATGCCCCTCATAATGCTGATATGCAACGCTTCGAACCCGTTAATCGCGCACCGTTCGCAATTTCGAGGCGACCGTGCGTCAGTCGGCTTGACAAGACACCCTGCCACCAACGATCTACCCCGTTCCTCGGAATATTTATGCCACGGAAAAACGGGCCCCGCTAGCTCGCGGCTGGTTGGACAGTCTACGGACGTCCGGTTACGCGCTAGAACCCGGTGCATTTAGGGTGCAGTCGCTTCGAACCTCGTGAACTTTGAACTTTGTTGATTATGCATGCTACAGGATGCTTCGTAATTCATTGTATATTCGAGAAGGGTGTGATATCCACTGATAAGTATAGCGATGGAGGGATGACAGTTTACAGGATGGGGGATAATAAAAGTACCATTTGGCGAGATACATCTAGCCCCATCTGCGCCATGTGGAGTTGGGCGATTGTTAGAATAGGTGACCATTGATCTTTATGTGATAATCTAGCATTACTTACTCATGTGGTTTGGAAATTAACCCCTTGCTCAGCGATACAGGGCCCATTTCGACCGGTCCTAAATATCAAATTACATGTGTTACTTCATCACATTTGCATTATTATGATTTTCAAATTACATGTGTTACTTCATCACATTTGCATTATTATGATTTTCTTTCTCTTTTTCTTCTACTTTTACCTCCAAATTATATTCTCTGCAATTATATACACGGAAGTACCTATGTATTACATCTTGGAGAATACCAGAGTTTTAGATCACAACAAGATCAGATTTATATTAATAAATGCTCATTCTGAGTAAAGTGCATTCAAATTATCCACCGCCCGGAAGATTAACATATGGGAAACAAATATATTAGAAGAACTTTGTATAACCTCTGTATGTAGAAATATTCGCCTTCAACTAAATTAATACTCTATAATCGAGCTTGCTCAATTAAAACTGAAAGTTGGTAGACACGTAGGTATCTAAATCTTCTCGATCGATTTCCAAAAACGAAGGCTCGCGTGAACCGTCTTATTTCACAGTTTCGACCCACTTTTCAGTACAGATTCCCTCCCTTCTACATAGTTTCTACGTACCGCGAGTCTTGCGAGGCTCGGTTATTTATTTCTCCGGTCTAGAAACGGATTATTGACGCCATGGATCTACCAGTTCCTTTCGCCAGCACAGCCAGAATTACGCGTCTCCCCAGGGATTTATGGTGCTGGTATTTCGGTAGACGTTCGAGCAAATGTTCAGGGGAGGCCTGAAAACCGCGCGCCGTTCACCGATTTCCTCGTGGTGTTTGATAAACACGAGCCGGCGGAATTATCGTTGCAACGAAGACAGAGCTGCTGCCGCAGGTGTTGACAGTTCCGCGGTAATTTTCGGCTCCAGTAACCTATTCCGCGGCGCGTTTTTGGGTCAAGCCCGATCGCAGATAACCGGCCAGCCGAGAGAGCATTATGTTTTATCCGGCTCCATGGGCTTATTTGGCACGCGCTGAAATTTCACGTCGCAAATACGAACGAGGCTGGCGGCCATTCAAACCTACCGGCGAAATAGGTCCAATCGACTTTCATCGTAGATGCGCGATATGCTTCCTGGAACGTTTTCCAAACATCTGCTAACCCTCTCGCGAAGAGAATTCTCTCCTCTCACCCTCTCTTCCCACTTTTACGGGGACGCAATGATGACGTTCAATTTAAAGGATATCGAAATGAAAACTGCTTCTCTTAGCGCGATGGAATTCATAATCGGTAACTCTTTATACTTAAGTTTCTAGAGCTCGAAGAATCAGTCACCTAATTAGGTAAAGCGTGTTCCGCGCCTTGGTACCCAGAACCTGACGAATTCGCCGAGTTCGGAGAGACCATCGACTTGGTCATTTTCCAAATTCCACCATCCAATAATTCCGGATAGATCGAGAGGGCTGTTCGTTTGGCCGCTTCCCAAATTTCACGATTCTATAATTTTCGACGGACGGAGAGATCCTCCGTCTGTCCACGAATTAAGGGGCTGCGCGCAATCGGGTATCAGAAATCAATGATAGGAGGGTAGTTCGGGGGTTTCGCGATGTCTGACGAAACGACAACAAAGCCCGAGAAGGAAGTTTCGATGAAATTTACGAGGAGAGCCGCTCTCGTCTGGATAATTGTCAAAAGCTCCGCGACCCCTCGAGCCCCTCTTCCCACCCCCTTATCGTCCGCGGGGAAAGCGCCGAAGTTAATTGTCAGCAAGATTGGCGTGGAAAGGGTTGGTTATTGCTGCAATTATTACACTCGGTTATCGTTATTCGCCGGGCGAAATGCTAATGCTCGCCTCGAATTACATAGTCCACGCCGCCCCTCCCATTCCGTTCTGCCCCTCCAGCGTTACCTCCCCCGCCCCCCCCCCCTCTCCTCTTCGTCGCCCCGCTCTTCCGCTTGTGCCGCGTAATTGCTATCGCGCACTGTGTACCCGGCCTGTCCTTCGCCTGCTCGGTTGCATAACGAAACGCATCGAGCGTTCTTTCCTTCGCTGCAACGCGTCACGTGGGACCACTGGTTTCACGTGGTCACGCTTCATCCCCCCAACAGGTAGCATCTCTCTGTTCCTTCTCTTTCGCGTTTAATTGGAAGCCGGTGCTCGCGCAGAGCTTTCGTCGGCGGTGATGGGAGGAGGAATGCAAGGGGATGGGCGAAATATTTGGTAAGAGTTTGGAGATGATAATAGTTGAGTGCTTAATGAGAGGGCTGCTGATAACGCGAAGGGTTGTTTAGTGAACGCATTTCTCTTGCGACGTTTCTCGATACTGGGAGGATTTAATGGAAAAATGCCTCGCGAAGTCATTATGCAGAGAAATATGCGAAGTATTCGATAAATTTAGAAAGCGTATTTTCAGCGCATCGATTGGAATTATTATTATATTAGAGCTGGGAGCGCTTTTAATACATCGATGTGAAATACAGTGGCGAGATAATTTATGGAACGAGAATATTAATAAAGAAAGTTGCTAATGTCTTATAAAATTAAGAATCATTGTGTCGGCGATGTTCCTGCTATAACTAACGCTACTAAAATATTTTCACCCCAGAAATTTAATACCGGCGGTATTAATATTTCGCGAGGGAGTGTTCAAAGAATGATACAAATGTAAGGTATGGAAAATTGTTTATACAAGAAAATTTCAACATAGTTAATTAGAAACACTTCCATAATAAATCCCGGCTCCACTTAATACGCGCCCTTATCCACGGCCGATAACTCTTCCAGAAATATCTCCTCACGACAGAGTTTAATAATCATCAAGAAACTTCATCCACCCTCGCTTAAGCCACCCCTTTACTCCACCGAAGCGAGCGGATTATCCACATTGGCGGATTAATAAATATAATTTCAGGTTCCCCGTAGATACATTAAGAAATACAAATATAAATAAACACAATGTACAAAATAAACACGGGACAAATTTTCAACCAACTGTTTCCCAGAGATACGGATCTTTATCAAAGATTCTTAACACGTTCCCTGCCACGTGGGTCACCATTGCATATCCATCGCGAGTAAAACTTTCATTAAGGGGGGCAGGGGCCTTATCCTTGGACTCGGTGTCGACACTACCCAGAAAAAATTCAAAGCAGCCTCAACTCCCCTGTAATCAATCGCAATCCTGATCACTTTCCAAATCCCCCCTATCATCCTATGAAACGAAGGAAGAGAACCCCTCGAATCGGGGTGGTCCAGCGAGCGTAACCCTTCCGAGCAGTAATGGTCCCGGTGGTTTCGTTGAGAAGCGAGCATCCTGGAGCCGTGAAAAGCGTCTCTGCGTCGCGAAACGGTGGAAAAAAGGGCGGATGTTTTCCGCACAGCCGCGGCTCGAATCCCAAGGTCTAACCTCCTGTGGCCGCTTCGAGAATCGCGTGGAAGGTTTCGTAGCGGGGATACAGTCGAAGAGTGGCGGAGGGCGCGTGGGGGAGGGCAGAAAGAGCAGTGAAAGGGAGAAGGAGAGGGCTCGATGAGGAAGGGACGGGAGGAACAGAGAGCGTCCATAGACGACCGAGGGGCCGAGGGAGCCGAGGGGAAGCTAGAGCGAGAGGGGGTGGGAGAACGCTGCAAAACGGGCAGCCGGTGAGCGAACCGAGGCGCTGTGACGACTGACCCAGTTACTCGACGGAGGTAATGACCGATACTACACCTAACCCTCCTCCTCCCTTTCTCCCTGCGCGCACCAACCCCTCCTCCCTCGTGGCCGGAGCACACGTACGTGCCACATGTACGAGCCTCGCTCTCGCGATGCATCGTGCCGCGGCCCGTGCGTGTCTGCGTGCATGCTGCATGCAAACACACGCTCCCCGCGGCGGCTACGATAGGCTCAGGGATGGCTTTGCTCGTCTAGGCACCCTGATTTTCATCGCTGATCGGATTAATGGTGGGCCCCACCTATTCTTTTGAGAGGCTTTATCGATTTCAGGGGTAGTTTTTGTGGCCGTCGATCGAGTTGAATGGGTGGGCCAAGTTGGGCAGGTTTAGGAGATTGTAAGGGAGTTCGAGGGGGTTGATAGGTTGAGGAGAAGTGTTCAGGGTGTTGATGATTGTGGGGAGTTTGAGTAGTATTGGAAGATGTGATGTGTGCTTTTTGTACATGTGAAAATAAGGCTGAACGATTATTGCTCAGGCATTGCTTAATTAATGAATTTTTGTGAGGGGTATTTCAAGAGTATTTTGAAGCTTGTAATGCTTTGGAAACTATGGGTCTGTAATCGCCTCGATGGGGTTGCCACTGCATAAATTAAGTTTCAACTTTGGACAGTGTGTTCTTGCAGACCAGCTACAAACTGTTTCGCGACAGTGCATCGATTATCTCGGCATAATTTTCTTAATAAGGATTACTTTTGTGCTAGGTAGGAAAGGAGACCTGATGGTTTCGTTAAATAGGGGTGTTAGTTGAAAAAAAAATTGTACTAGCCGAAGTTCGTGTCATTCTGGATAACTCATACTCGAGACAATTTTTAAAATAATGGACCCGTGGAAAGTTACAGAGATACAAACCAGTCATGTTGGTTCTCAAGTGTGTCTGACCATAGACCGTCCACATTCCCTTGCTCACTCGCGCTCTGCCTCTGGCTCGTATTTTGGTTGTACGGATCATCATATGTTCCTTCAATTCTATTGTATCTTTTGCTAGAAGCATTACTTTAATAATTGTTTAAACTGAAGTTTGATTAAACTAAAAAGCGTTAATTAAAAGTTACTATTTGAAAAGTAATATTTAAAAAGAATAATCAGTTTACTGTTAAAAGAAACTACGAAAAAACGTAGAAATTCATAAAAATTTTCGAATAAGATTCTTAATTTTTTAATTCTTAATTAAAATAAAATTAAAAAAGGATGACGTGAATACATTTGTGGAAAATAGTTTTTTAACATTCTTTGAAACCTTTATCTGCCTCACTATTAAAACTTAGAGAATTGCTTACTCTATCAAGATTTTTAAGACTGGTACATCGAAAAATTTGTTAATTGATTTATTCTTCCACGTGATCTCGAATTAATTAGAAGCTTCTTTGTTTGCCATAACTAATTTTCGTATCCATTTGTACTTTGAAAGCTTTGTTGAATCAGAAGATGAGAGACGAGTTTTGATGAAGGAAGATGAAATATTTCACGAGTTCTGCGTTGCAGGGAATCGCTTCTGAGAATCTAGTTCAAAATTGAAATCCGTTCTACGTGCGTTCTCTCACGCGATGCGTCGCCCGTGGGAGCTTAAAGATTTTCGATTTGTGCTGCTCGTAGGGTCGCATATATGGGACCTGAATTTTAGTCTTGAAATGGAATGTATTTTCATAACGATGGGTTAAAAATAGCGTACCGTTGCGCTAGATAAAGTAACGTCGTTGGAAAAGAAAAATAAGTGCACACTGTTGGCGAAAAGAAAGCTTAGGGATGTAAACAGTTAAAAAATTGCTACAGTTAAACAAAATGAAACTGCGTTTCAAATTTTACATCGTGCAGAGAAATAAATCGACTGTTATTTCTACAAAGACCTAAATATAACAATTTTAAAATTTTTAAACAAAATAATACACACACATTTCACTAACTAAATCTTCCAAAATTCAAATAGCCTACTATTTAAAAAGAATCCATGAGCTCACACAGAATCTATTTACCCTTAAACAAATACACGTTCAAAGACTGGGCATCAGGAAATAAACTCTCCAGCCAAAATCACGAAAACCCCGAGTCCAATAATCCACTATCAAACCAGATAAATCATCAACTTCACCAATCGCGCGAAGGGTTGGTTACCGCGCGAAGACGATAGGAAATCTATGATAGGAAAAAACAGAGAAGATTGCGTTTTGCGCAAGGCTGTACGCGAGAAGGTATTTCGTCGCGAAGAGAGGGCGATTTTTTAAGAATACGTAACACGTGGCATGAATTACCGCGCAAGAAGGTGTCGTGCATATTAGAGGAAGGCCAATTACTTCGGAATATAGGACGAAGTTATTGAAGTTTTTATTACGTTATGCAATGAAACTTTCCTTCGCCTTCGGGGTGAGCTCTAGCGCCTCGTCCAACGTTCATTCTCTATCCACGTTGGTGTTCGTTCTCCAGCGGCTGGACGCACGCACAGGCCTCAAACTCGCGACACGATCGACGGCCGTGACGTATGTATTAATTTAATACGTCAGACGTGAAAAGAGAAGAAGCCGGTGCGTTATCTTGTTGACGCGGCTCGTCCGTTCGGTGCTTGTAAACACGTCGGCTGCATTAAAATTCCGCGATAACGAGCAATAACGCGCTCGTATTTCTATGGTCCCGCTCTTTGTCGTTACTCACTATCTATTTCAGTGTTTATACGTTACTTCTTTTCAATCCTCGTCCGCTTGTTCACAAAGTCCTGCTGTAACCCCTTAGCGATTTAATCAAAACCTACCAAGCTTGAAGCTCCATTTACCGAATCGAAATTTTTTCAGGAAAGTTGATATGTGTGAAAATACAAAGAAAAGTGGAGATTAAGAGGTTAAATAAAACAGCAAAATTCCATCGCACAAAGAAATTTTTTTAAAGGAAGTTAAACTGCGTGAAAAAATAATCCCTAATTCCTAAAACGGCAAAATTCCGTCGCACGAAGAAAATTGTGGACACAGGAAATATAAACAGTAGAATGATATGACACTAGTAAACAAACTCTAAGTAACTTTAGGATTACCGATGTTATCTCCACGCTCTCTGTATACAAACGGCTTTTCCCCCGTGGGCAATAATAATAATAATAATAATTACGCTTAGATCTACAAGGTACGAAGAAATGGGTAGCAGCGGAAAGTAAGAAAACCATTCTCACCCACGAGGAAACGGTACAGTTAGTGTATAGAAACGTTGAACCGATGAAGAAAGTGATTGTCGGTTACGGGGCGACGTTTCCCCTGTTCACGAGCGTAACGAGTGCAAACCTCGATGCCCCCGGATCGCGGAGTTCACGCCACGTCGTGCGAACCCTCTCTCGCTTGCCGACCACAAGGAGTCCGGCGCAAAAGGGTCCACTCCCGTACACCCGATGTGCATGCTCTACTTGCGATCCGATTGACGGAGGGCTCTCTCCTCTTCGTGGCCCGATGGAGAAACGCGATGATGCGTATGACGGGGACTGCGCCGGAGCTCCTAGCTCTCCGTCGTGCAAGAATTTTCTCCGCGAAGATCGGAGCGGTTTTTGCCCGAGCCCCGTCCGCCTGCAGCGAGCGGTCGCTGGATTACTAGTCCCCGTACTGTGTTACGAGTACCCCATCGCGGCTTAAGGGGATATAACGGAGATCCCTGTGGCGTCATGTGCATAAGGGGGGTCCTTTCACGCTTTAGCGGAAGTGTGACTGCGATTTTTTGCTTCCTAAGCCCCTCCTTGGGAATTGAAATGGTAATCTTAGGTAGGACTTCAGAATTGCAACGAGTCGCGAAGAGTAGGAAGGAAGCAATCGACTCTGAATTATTTCAACTGGAATTTTAGATGTATCTCCTTGGCAGAGATATTGTTTCTAGTAGTGGGAGATAAAGGCACCACACGCGCGAAGGTCCTTTAGGCTTCTTTTCATTCATTATCCTGAATAACAGATCCGGGTTAAATTTATTCGACACATGACGAATAATTTTTTTCACTGTTATTCGATGCTCGAAATTTTTATTTAAATAAACATTTTGCCCACCTCTGCTTCACACCTTCCAAGTTCTCATCAGAACCTGAAGATCTCTCTTGAAAACACGGTTGTAGTAAAGTAGAAGCGCACAGAAATCCTTACGATAAAAAGGAACGAAGGAATCACCCTTAACAATTTTATTTATTAACACTTTTAACGTAGACTGCGTTTCTACAGTCTCCTGACCTTTGCAGCGGTTTTCTCGTAAATATTAATTATCTAAAAGTCGAGCATCGTTTTACCAGCGCCCAAAATTAACGCGAAGCCTGGAAACGCTCTTCGTCGTGCGATAAATAAATGAACAGATAGACAAACTAGTAGACGAGGATAGATAAACGCCAAGTTGCACGCGGCCTTTCGTTTTCCTTCTGCCGGTTAAGGCCGTCGAGAGGATATTATGCAGTGATTCATAATCGCATGCAAGGAAAAAAGTCATTGCTCGTTTGCAAGGTAGAGTGGCAGCTTCGGCGCGCCGCTCGTTCAGCCGTGTAAAAAGCGCAGCCTCGATCGTGGAGTACACGTGAAAACTCAGCAGGAACAATGGAATTCGTGTGCAACCATCGTTTTTATCAGGCACGATCCCCGCGGGATTTTTGTGAACTTGAAAATCGTCGCTTCGTCGCTTCTGACGGCGCTGCTAGTTATTAATAACATTCTACGCAACCGCGAATTTTTCTTGTCGATACTAACGATCGTCGAGCACTCTTATCGTTACCACTGTGGCATAATCACATCTACATTTTGTGCGATCCAGAATACACATAATTATTATTTTGCATTTTTTTCACATACTTATGAGTGAAAAAAATGATTATTATATGTATTTTTAACTAGTTTTCTTTGTGAATTTATTGTGAATCGAAGAGTGTGTGGGATGTTAATTATTTATAGTAGATGTAGTTAATAATTTGCTTGAAAATTGTTTATGTATCAAGTGGGAGTGCAGAGATCGTTAATTTATTATTCATTTCCGAGCACCAGGCCTCTCGAACAGAATACGTCTGACGCCGTACGGTCCCTCGGCTTAATCTACTGCGGATCGCATTCGACTCGCGTGACACTAAACGCGGCTATAGCGCTCGCTATCACGGCTCCGAGTCGCATTCTTACACTGTGCAGCTTTGCGTTTCACAAGGGGAGGAGAAAATGGACATTCACAATAAAGGCTGCATTCGAGAGTATATATGAAACCACGTTAAATCAATCCCCCAAATCAATCAAATCAACGCGTAAAATACATATACCTCTCTTATAATTAATATTAGGAGAATACTGTTGCAAAAATGTGTAGGCCATTATCTTGGCCAAAATCAGTTGGATACGAATCATTTTATCAATCATATTGCCATGAAAATTGTGAGTATAGACTATGTCAATTTCAAAGTGATGCAATAAACATTTCCAGTACTGTATGTAGTCAACAAATTATTGACACGGGACGAATCAATCATGTTCTAAATAATCAAAAGCTTTCACACTGACATTTTCGTGATTTATAGTATTTAATATATAATTGTGCATATTTATTCATTTATTCCTCTTAGTCGTCACTCACACACCACAGTATTTAATTAATACAAAAGCTAAAAACGCTCCGGCCAAATAGATCTATTACTTTTTCTTTCAAAAGCAAAGATGTGTTTATTTAAAACATTGAGAAATGTTAATTACACTATCTGGAAACTATTACAGCGTAACTTATTCGATTCATTTTCCTTAGAAAACAAAGTAACCGGAAAATCTTGAACATCCTAGCGCGGTAATTTTTTAAATAAATACACATGTAATAATAAACATATTTCTTTCCACCGAATACGAATTAAAATCCCTTTACCCATCCTTTTCGCGAGAGAAAATGAAAATCCATCTAGTAGAAGACTTTTCGACATTATCCAATCAGAAGTTAAAACATTATCCGAAACAGTGCGCACTGAACTATCTGCAAAATTTCAGCCAAGGTTCGTGCACCACTCCTTCGTTACTTTCCACATTCCCAAAGGAGAATCCTGCAAAGCCGACGAGCCTCGTCTCGCAAGAGCAACGTCACCACGTGACAGGGCTTCAGGCGGGTGCAATAAATCGCTGGGAATCGCCGAGATTTCGCGCATCCTCTCGTTTCGATGACAGTTGCCTTATTTGACGTGGAGTTACAGAGGAGTCGAGCCACCGGTCTGTTTACGTCTCGCGCGCGGTCGAAGTTTAACGAAGATCTGGGTCAAGTGGTGTTTGGAATCCTTGGATCTCGAGGAACGAGAGAGAAAAAAACGTTCACCTAGCAAATAGGAGAGCGAGTCCCCCAGCTCTAGCAGCGGAATCGCGACGTCCTCGGCGTGCTCGCGCGTTGCCCGAGGTCGGTTACTGCTGTGTCGCGACGCCTCCGTCGCGATTTCGTCAACGAGAACGCTAACAAGAATTCCTCGCCACTTGTTGACCGTAGGTCAGAGTCAAGCTGCACTTTTACGCTCCGTTCTATCGAGGCCTTCGACTGAGGAAAAAAAAAGGAATCGCGTATCGAGCGCGATTGTCGCGATCCGAGCGTCCGTGATACGGAGACCCGCTACTTTTCACAGCATTTAGGCGGGGATGATCTTTCTTGGATCGCTAGCCTTGAATTCTTTAACGCGGAGTCCTTGCGTGACAGTGTCTTGATAATGGATGGCGTTGAATAATGTGGATCAACAGTAGTATCTCGGAAAGAGGAAGACTATGTGTCAATAACAATCGGATAACAATAGTAACCGAATTGCAGTTCGAAAACATCTTGAAGGTGCGAATCCCAGATGAAATTTTACACGAGACTTCTCTATCACGGGGCAAAAATCTCAGAAACAATTAAATGTACACAATGGAAATAGTCGAGAGAGATGAAATACTCAGGAGAGTCTAGTTTCATAACTCTAACGACAAAGTAATTAAACAATAATAAAATAACGAAATAATTATCTCGCGAGATTAAAGTCTCACGTGAGACAGGATATTTTTGTCTCATCGTGGATTCGCACCTTTATCTCCGCACTCCAGGATATATATTTGCCAGTATTTCTGCAAATCTTTAGACGTTAATAATAAAATCTAAAAATTTCACGAATTTCAACGAAGAAATTGCTTTCATCTACAACTATTTTTTCAACACAAATTTCAACATATCAGAGTTTACATTTCTAGAAAAAGACTATTAGAACATGATTGTTTGAGTATTGCGATTGCAGAATTGTCACTCAAAAGTTAAAAACCTCGAAGATGCGAAAATGGCGACTGAAAGATGACACTGGGGTGCAGCGAACCCCACGTGACCAATTCGTGATTATAGAAAGGTGTGACTACGGAGGGTTAAGGTAGCAAAATACAATGGAACTTTCTCCGTTCCTTTATCACCTGTACGAGTGATCAAATAAATTTGAGCGGTAGTATATCTCGAACACGAGTCACGAGCCACAAAAGCGTCCTCCCCTAAAAACGCCCTAACTCGTCACGATTTCTCCAGACGCAGTCCATTCACCTTCACCCCAAACTTTTCCACGCGTAACCCACTGATAGGCGCGAGGGTGTCCGACGATAACGTGCTCGCCATTCGCATTCCGCACTAGATCTTGAACAGTTTCAATGACAAGGCGGGAGGACGCGTGACCGCGCGGGGGGTGCGAAACGTACTCGCGCGAAATTGCCAGGCCGCTCGTCCGTGCGGCCCGCTAAGACTAAGACGATAAGGAGAAGTAGGTCGGCGAAAAATTCGCCGATACCTCGGGGAACTGGGTGGAAAAATGGCCGGTCGCGCGATAGCGGTAGGGCCGACTTACGTAACGCGGCAGAAGGCGAACGATCGCGCGTATTCCTTCGGCTTAATTGCTCGGGATATTTCCATCGCGCCTCCGCGCCGACCTTCCACGCCGCGGAGCCGCGATCGGCGGGGCCGGATCGCGCGTTTTTCAGGGACCTGCGCGCGGTCAAACGCTCGCGTAGGTGTCGCGGTGCCATCGCGACGACAATTGGACGGGACGAGCTCCGCGCTCTATTTCGAGATTATCGCGGCTAGACGCGACTATCGCGATTAAGCAGATGGTAGGTGGGAATTGCTGAGCAGTGAAAGCGAGAAAACGGCATTGTTTTCAGGGGATTGAAGATCCGGCGACAAGAAGGGGGCTCTCGGTTCGAGTAAATTGCATGATGCCACGTAGTGGATTATATTATCGATGTTTGATGGCCAGACGGTTCTTAGGACTGAATTATGTTAAAGGGACTGATTGATGAGAGTTGTGTGATAGATGTGAAATGTAGCAGATTTACTGCTGCAATTGAGGGGCCTAGTGGAAAAAAAGGACGTGCCACTGTTTTATGATTTTTTTGCGCTACATTTCAGGAACGAATCATGTAAAGCCGCGTATTCACCTGCGCATTCGCCCCGAATGTGCATTCGGCGCGCACCGATTTTTTGCCCGTTCGGAGCTCAGCGCGCATTCGGCGCGCATTCGGCGCGCGTTCGGGGTTGAGTGAAATTTGCGGCGTCCTTTTCATGGTATTGTTCGGACCCGAATGCGCGCTTTGATGGACCGCCAACAAGCGGATCGGCCCGAATGCGCGCCGCGCCCCGAACACGCGCCGAACACCGGACGAGCAAAAAATCGGTGCGCGCCGAATGCACATTCGGGGCGAATGCGCAGGTGAATACGCGGCTTAACGCTACAAAGAAACGAAGTTTTATGCAAATGCGGCATGTGCTTGTTTTCCACCGAGCTACTAAATTGTTGCAATGTTCGAACTCGTTCTAATGAGATACCTTAAACTGGGGGAACATTGACAGGTTTTTGTAACATTTTCTTGTGTAATATAAAAATTAACATTTTTACAGCTGCTTTGTCCTATTATAATGTTGCACCTTTTGAGATTGTACTACAAGTGTCATAATAACTAAAAATTTTGTCCTTTTCCTTCTTTAATGCATGTTCTGAACACTCTTGTATTATATTTTGTATGTTGAGAAAACACAGGGGAAGATTAGTAAATAACTAAATTGCACTATACACTTAATTAAAATTGAGATCATCTGAATTCGATGATCTAGTGGTACCTTAGAAGGGAACTTCGGTTCCCCAAGTAATCCGATTTTTTTTAAACTGTGCAGATTTGTAGAGGATCGCAATGGAAGTGTCAGCCAATTTTTCGTTTTTCCTTATTTCCGATTCTTCAGGGTGAAAACACCCCTTAAAGGTAAATATGTGATTTCCTACTTTCCTGTATATCTTGGTAACTGTAGTAGATATAAAAAAAATGATTAGAATGAAAACCGAACGGCTTTTTATCCCCTATAAAACTGTGTAATTAAATTGTTTGAAATTTGTTGTTTAAACAGCAAAGCAGTCCCAAACCAAAAACTTTAAACAATTCGATTACATAGTTTTATACAGTATAAAAAACCATTAAATTTTGTTTATTGCTACTATAGTTTTCGAGATATACTGGACAATAGAATAACACTCGTTACCCATTAGAGGGTATTATCACCCTGAAGAATCGAAAATGGGCACGAAGAAAAATTGCCTGATACTTCTATTCAGGTTCTCCACAAACCTGCACGGTTTCAAAAAAATCGGAATGCTCGGGTAACCGAACTTCCCTTGTTAGAATCTATGAGCGCTCTGCTCACCTTACTCTAGCTCGATCTAGCCTAGAAACTCCAACTGCAACCTTCTATATTAACCCTGCTACGGCTTCCAGTTCAGCTATACATGTAACAATGTCAAAGAGCGATAAATACACGTATTACCTACACCTTCCTTGAATATTCCTTAAAATTAGAGACCTCAAAGAAATTAGAGACCTCAAAGAAATGAGAGACCTCTATCTCTATATACGCTGCAATGTTAACATAAACATCTCATATTTATCAGAACTGCCCCGTTTGCAACAACAAGGGGTTGCACTTCTTCGCAACCTATAGCTCCCACGAATCAACTCAAGTACATCTATAGTACTGAGACACCCCTCGTCCCCTCTGTATCTGCGTGTGGAGTGAATCGTCCACTCCAGCGCAGATTTTCTCCAGCCTAGTTAAACGTCGCAATAGCTTTTTACCAGCGGAAAGTCATCGTTTCCTGCCTCGATGACCGATCCAGGGGCATCGAATCTAGCGGCCGTATAAACAGTGCAAAGTCGACGAGGCGAGTTCCGAGAGTGCCTAGCTAAGCTCGTGGGTCGATGTATTCTCGGTTGTTTATTTAGGTCACGCGAGGTGAATCGCTTGCTACCGTTTAGAACAGGCGTGTAGCGGACGATAGCGGAGCAGAAAGCGTGTACCCGAGGCAAACAGTCGCGAAAAACGCAACCCCTTAAAAAGGATAGTGGACCCAGTAGTTCGTCGTATTATCGTCGTTTAAGCCGCGCGAAGATCAAAGGGTGGCTTTTTCTTTTCGCCCATAAACGAGAAACTTTAATGCACCCCTGTGAAACCAGTCCCAGTCTCCCTCGCGCCAGAATGTAGGCACTGTGTTTTTTTCTTACCATTTGTTTCAGAATCCAGTGTCCCTTTCGCGGTAAAAAATTTATAAGGACACCCTAAAGTTTCATCGATTTCCAGGGAACAATTTTGTGGTGGATTAGGTAGCTAAGTTGCTTAGAGTGAAAGTGGAGAATGCAGAGGAGGGTTGATAAAGGAAAAGGCGAGTAGGTTTTCTAGTCGATTTTTAATTTGCAAAGGGAATAGTTTACTGGGTGTAGAAGGCTTTGATGTTAATTAGAAAGAAGTGGAATGTGTATTGTATTTAGGGATCGTTCTTCAATTATGTAAGACTTTTTTAAGGGGGAGGGGCTCGCGAATTTCTTACGTTTTCTTACAAAGGGGGGAGAGGGAGTCAGGTGGCGTCTTACGTAATATATTTTAATCTAATTTCCAATATGCGTAGCCTAAAAACCGAGTTAAATAAATTATCTAAACCTGTAAAAGAATTTTGAAAAAAAAATGAAATTTAAAAATGTTACGTAAGGAAGGGGTTGGAGTGTAAAATCTCACGAATTCTTATGCAGGGGGAGGGAGGGGGTTAGAAATCGAGAAAATTACGCTTACGTATTTCATTGATGGCCCTTTAAGTAAATGTGGTTTTAGTCGATAAATCACAGACAGTCGGATTGATATTCAAACGATCACCGAAGATATTTTTGCTCCATCTGATGCTAGTATCATATTTATTAAAAGCGGAGGAAAATTATGCCAAATATGAATACTACTTTTCCTCCATTCTTGACATTACTATTGTGTTATCGTTATCGGCGTTATTCATACAGCTCGCATGTAAAATACAGACGCGCAAGATAACCGCAGAAATAAATGTCGCTGTGATAGTAACGGTAGCATTCTCGCCACGTTGCGTTTGGTTAATCACAACTTGGACTTTCATAAAATTTTAGTTAGTAACTAATAGTGGACGGATCTCTTATCGGAGTCGGATATTTTTTCAAGCACGCCACTTTCACGAAATACAAGAGATAAAAGGCGAATGTAGGTTAGCGGTTGCACGTGAAAAGTTTACATTCGTGGTCTCTCGAAATTTAGAAATTTCTGGAGGGAAATCTGCCCAACCTGTAAATGAAAAATCCACGCCCGTACGCTTTACTTTCATCGATACTCTGATTTTTTATAACTTTTCTGCAGCAAAGGGGTGGCAGAACAATTGAAAGCATTGATAATTTTCACTCGATATCATTATTTCTATTGGTTACCACTTTTCACTTATAAAGGAATCTACTTAATTCCTTGCCACACCCGGACGCACTATATTTATTAGAAATAAAAACGCTCGCTATCCTTGTCTGACTTTATCAATTTTTCCCCTCTGGCCGAGGCTCATCCCAACAATGATTATTCCAGTGTTTTAGACATGCAAATGTGCAAATTTAAATCCGACTATATCGCCACAAATTTTGCAAGCTCGTGTAATTGATCTTTTTATTCTGAATTTTTATGGATTGAATATCTTGGACTGTTTAATATTTAAATAACACATATTGAAAGTGCATTTCTCGAGGATTCTAATTGGAACTGTAAATACAATAGTGAATTATCCGACTGTAAAACGAGGATTCTAATTGGAACTCTAAATAAAATACTGAATTATCCGAGAAGTCTTCTTCAAAATTTAATACATTGCCTACCAGTGAAGTGGGAAGTCCGCCAAAAGTATAAAATAACACCGAAATACATATGGTCGAACTTGACGTTCATCAATGTTCTCCGTTTTGGGGGTTTATTTGTATTTAATTGGTTAAAACGGAAATGCTGTTGGATACAGCAGAATTTAATTCAATTACCGAAAACCGTCTACTTGCTATTTTGAAATGTAATTATTATCATGGCTTTAAGAATAACTCGTTAGTAAAATCGACAGCCAGCTCCTAATAAAATATCTATCGTTCTATATTCGTATGCGACAACTTGCTTACTTTTCGAACACGACACGGTTCTGTACTTCAGTCAAATAACATCGCTGCAATGTATTTGATAAAAAAAAAACGCAATTGTTTTAATAAAAAGTGAGGAACGAGAATCAGGAGTCAAACGTCGCGTACTTACGCGCGTCGAATATGGCGCTGGTATTATTATTCCCGCGGAATTCGAATAGCTGGTATTATTATTCCCGCGGCTTTCTCTCTCTCGCTGCCGCTGCTCACTGTCGTAAGTATTGGGGCACGTACTTTGTGTGGAATAATAATAACAAGAATAATAATAATAATAAGTCATTATTACTTTATAAATTGTGAGAAAGTGTTGTGAATTTATTGAAAAGCTCTAAAAAAATTTACCTTATTTAGTATATTGAATTGAGTATATTGAGTATATTAAATGGAGCATTAAATTGACTATATTAAATTTTGTAAATTAAATTTATATTAAATTAAAAAGAGTGAAAATTGTTAAATCCGCGCCAAATATCAAATTTTCTGCAAATACAGCAGGTGCCCCAATGCTCATGAACGCCGATGTGTGCGTATAACGAGGCGCTCGCGTCATTCGCCGTTTTCGTAACGTGACTTTGTATCATGAACTTTTCGATGACGTTTGCGCAACCCTATCAGCCGGCGAGCAGAAAGCAAGCCTGCAGCCGTGCCCCGCGAGCAATGCACCTCTTGCGTTTGTTAGCGGCGCGAGCACGCGCCTCTTCGCGGGGAGCGCGAGGGCCCGTTGCCGTTTTCGTCGGGGCAGCCACCGACTCTCGAAACCTTTCAAAGGTTTTAATCCTTCGTGATGATCGTGCAGGCGGCCAAGATTCCTCGTTCACTGGCGGAGCGCCATCCTTGTCGCGAGCACGAGGCTGCCCGCGTCGCAGGAAGGAAAGGGATCGATCGGATCTCCGGATAGCGAGCTGGGCCGGGATTTCTCGTTTCTTTGAGTAATTGGGCTGTCTGAGTCGCTGGCAGCGTTTGCTTTTCGAATTCTTAGGCGGTAATGTGGATTATGATGGGCTTGGACTGCGATGGTCCAAATTGTACTGTTGGATGCAAGAACAGTCCCAAGACACTCGGGCCCTTTTTGCAAGAAACGCATAATTTGATTCCTTGTTATTTTCTACATAAGCTCCAGAAATTTCATTGGCCTATCTTTAAAACTAACAGAGCCGTGGTAGATTTTATGAATCTGTGTCAACCAACTGAACTCAATTATTTTTATATGCAAATATTAAGTAAATGATGAAAAATAATGTTAAAAAATATGTTTTTCCTATATTTCTCCATTTTATGCAAGAAGGGCCTGAGAGGGCTATGATTTTAATTAATTTAACTGATTAATTTATTATATAATTCCGATTGTAATAATGCAACTACAAAGAAGACACGAAATTTGTAAATGTTATAAACATTTTTACAACAACTTCACTATGTATAAAAAATATCTAACTTCGTAATGTTTACAGATACTTTTCTCGAATCTGACTTTTCGCACTGAGGCCCTTCTTGCATCCAACGGTGCAATTGTATTATTAACCCCTTGTTACGTAATTAAATATGTTCTTGTCAAGTGGTTTGATGCACTGAAAGGATCATTATATTGAAGTACCAAACTGTGTTATCAATCATGTATTTCGTTATATATTTAGTTATCAAGTGTGGAAGGAATATAGAGAGATACTTGACGCCAATCAAGTGATATCTTTGAGAGTGCATCTCGTCAAACATGCAGCAATGTAAATTTAAAACGATATATCCATTTGATTGATACATTTGATGGATTAAACCACATGATGGATTAAAGCAGGTGTCTGCAAACTGTATAATAATTCATCTGCCCATCTAAATCAGGTACATCATACAAAACTAATACCTACTAACACAGTGTTTCCCAAACTTCTTTGAGTCGCGACCCCCTTCTATAATATTCGAATAACCTGCGACCTCCCTCCCCATATTGTAAAGTAAGGTAAATTTAATAAGGCAAAGAAAACACCTTAAAAATAGGTGTTTCAGAACATAATTCTAACTTAATAATGTTTAAATATCTTAATACGTATGTTAAATATACTTAAAGACATTTATTAATATATTTAATTATCTTATTTAATGTGATGGTTGTGCTTGCATCTGGGTAACCAGCTTTTCCTTCTTTCATTTATGAAAAATCAGCGTTACATCATTAATAGAATATTGCAATGTAACCATATTAAAATAAATAAGTGCTAACAATCGCCAACTAAATTAACCGCGCCGACTCCCCAGAAAACACTTCGCGACTCCCTTCGAAATCACTGTACTAATTCGACATCGCAGATTCTGTTCAACCACCCCAAAACTCCTTAAAATAAACGTGCTAAACACTAAGTAGGTACATATATACCTTCGAACAATTCGAGAAAGCAGACCCATCGAATGCTCCTTTTTCTACAGCAACATCGATTCGCGTCTATCAAAGTCGCCTCGTTAAGAGAAGAACTTTTTTTCTGCAAGTACAAGCGAGGACGATGCGTTTCTCGTCGGCGCGAGCATCTTCGCGAGGATCGAGAGATGAAAAAGGAAACGTAGGAAAGAAACAGGTATTGGAAAGTAGCCGATAAACGTTAAGACGCTCGTTACAGAGAAATCAAGCGTCTCGTCTCCAGGCACGCCGCGATTGTATTGGAAGCTGTTGTTGCATTACAACACGGTCCCGCCGTTTGACAACGTGTAGCGCGGCTGTTCGTTATGCAACTAGTGAAACCATCGGCTGCCTGTCGATCGGGCATCCCCGAAGAACGCTCGGGGAAATCGATCAATCGCCACCCTTGCTCCCATATTAACGCATTGTACGATTTGTACGCGACACTGCTGATAAGATTCAGTTTGAGTTCGATGAATAAATAACGAAGATTAAAAGCTGGGGGATTAGCAGAGGGAATGGAATTATTTGTATTTGTATGCAGAGCTGCTTAAAGTTTCCTTCTGGAATTCAAGTGACCTCGTAAACTCAGTTCCTAATGTCGCAGACCCAAATGCACGCTGCAGCTTATGACTCACGAGCATGTATACGATTTGCTAAAACTAAATGGATCGTAAAACTAGGAATGTGCGCACTTAAGTCTGAACATAGGAAATGACACGTTATCGTAGTGGTAGCTCGGTGTTTGGAAAGAAGGGGACGAACGTTTTGGTTTGATTCGTGAGTTGAAAGCATCTTTGAAGCTTTAACACTTTAGCTTAGAAATTTATCGAGGTCTGCCGTGACATCTAATAAAAGTGAAATTAAGTTTACAGAAACTTTTACTGGTTTTCGAAGTAAAAGCTGTTATCTTCCTTGCTGCTGAATTTCTGGCGTGTAGGGGGCGGGATGAGAGCAGGTAATGGATCGCTGTTGCAAAACGTGTAATTTCATTCAGGAAATTCGTCTGTTCTGTTGCAAAGTCTGTTTAGAAGAATGCTAGGGTCTATGAGCTGGGTCGTCGATAACCGGTAACTAATTACATAAAGAAAAGCGACGTGCAACGAGTCCACTTTTCGTTTCGACTCGAGATTTACGGCTGGTTGCAACTTTCTCGAATTAACTGGCAGCTATCTCGATTGCAAGTCGGTCGCAGCGACAGTAGCAGTAGTTAGTAGACAGCCTATTGCAGTTACGCAACTAGTGAAACTACCCAGCGGCGGACATTCACGAAAAATAAATCTTCTTAGATCATTCGACGTTTTCCAGACGAATCGCGAGAACTGTCCTCGAGATATCACAGCGTAATAAAATACATTGTATATGTGAATGGTCATTTACAATTCAACACTGACAGTATTTAGTTGACAGTATTTAATAAATTATCGAGTTTCTTCGCTCAATGATTTAATAAGGAAAAAAAAACAAGTTGATTGGGGTACAGTACGAAGTGGTAAAAGGAAGCTTGATTTCGAAGTTATGTTGGTACTTTTCTATTTTAATAAAATTGCTTGTGACTTAATTAGAAGAAAAAAAACTTAGCACAGATGGAATCTCATCGACTGATTGGAATATAATTATGAATTTCTGCAGAGTTTCTACTGAACCATTGCTTGACTTGCATATATTAAATTTCTAATATCATTAGAAAGTGGTTAATATTATTTGTAAAAGTTGGAATACTTATGCCAGCTGATATGTAGTCCTGTGCAAAAAGGTTTTTAAGGAAGGAGAAACGAACATATGCATCTCGATACAGTTTTCATTAAATTACCTTGTAAAGTAGAACCTGAAAAATATACCACGTTGTTTAAACAGTTTTAACGTATTTAGTGTTTTATTTTTAACCAGGTCAACTCTCAAATAGGAACGTTTTCCCTACGAACTTCAAAATTCAGATTTGAAAATTATAAAAGCCGAGTTAAATCATCTCGACGACAACACGTGCCACAATGTGTGACATAATGACATACTTTCTCCTGCTGCAGGAGCGTGATTATTAAATTTCCGCAAAAAGATTACCTGATTTCGCGCAAAGGGAAGGATTAGACAACATCTAAGTACCAACGTACTTATTAATAACCCACTATTTAATAATTACTTAATTCATTACTTTCAATCACGTAACTCAACCCAATCTCCAAGAAATAAAAAAAAAAACATCTACGTTCAGGAAAAAAGACACTAGTCTTACCCTAAACAAAACCAATAGAAACTTAACAAAATAACGACTACTTGCGTTGTTTGTAACAAAGCATAAGGAACATGGGGCATCACTGTGTACCAGTTGTTCCAGATAATACGTTCGCAATATAAATCTATTACCCAAATATAAAATTTACAAAATTGTGACAAAAAAATGAAAATCTGGAGAGATAGATAAATAACACGAACGTTAAAAGAATATTGAACAAAGTTTGCATTCTGGGGTTAAAAACTGTGATAGCAAAAAGCTGCCAATGAGCCATGCAATCGCCGCAGGTTCTAATAAATCCAACCTAATGCAAGTGCTGGCGCTGCGCTCGCGCCCATCGCTACATCGTCCCGCCGCTGCAAGTCGGTCGCAGCGACAGTAGTAGCAGCCAGCAGCAACCAGCCTATTAGAATTACGCAACTAGTGAAACTATCCCGGCAGCGCGCAGCCACTGCCGGCCACCGTGTTCGTTCCATCGTCCCTATCGTTCTATCGCGCTCCGTCGATGGGTCGCGCGCGCGCGCGCGCGCGTATTCCCGCGGTCGGCTCGAAAACCCCCCCGCGGCGGCTCCACGGTGTAAGTTTATTGCCAAAGTTTTTGGACACAACGACCGCGGGTAACCCTGGGCACGAGGAATAGGCCATTGCGCACTCGCATTGCGAACCTTTCGACGTGCATGCACGAAACGACGTAATCTCGCCCAGGGTTACCCCTCCTTGGGCCCCCCTTTTTCCGTCTCTTACGTGTACCCTTCTCCCCCTCCATCCCTCCACCCTCTGCGCCGCGACTTTTCCCCGGCGAGAGTGACTCTCGATTTATCGTGCCCCGTGTCATACGCGTATATATAAAGGCAGCCTCTCATCGATTGCGCAACCACCGTGCCCCACGTCCGAAAGATCGTCGCCCCGCGATTGCTCCCGATCTCTATGGTAATGGCAGGGCCACTTTTCTCCAGCTAGCCTCCACCTAGCCCCCTCGCTGCGTAAAATCGCCCGATCCGTTCGTCCGGCTCGTCCATTTCACCGTGCTCCCTGGCCTTCCGCCCCCGTTCCTCGGCGCTGGGACGTCGCCGGTGGCGATTCCACGTCGACGCCACCAGGAAAGCAGCCGGGAAAGTAGGTGAGAAGGTGATCGGCGCGGGGGGAACGGGGGAAAGGCTAGAGCGGCGAGGAAGAGCGCGCCGAGCGGTCGCTAGCGCTGCTAAGGAGCGTTAAATAATCGCTTTAATTGGGTTATGCACGAGGAAATGACCTATGCGAGAGAGGCTCAACCTCGCGGCTCGAGACCTTCTGCCTTGCTTCGCCCTCGCCCGTCGACACCGTGCAGCCACTCTCTTATCGGCTGCCAGCCATCGGTTTTCTGGCTGCTGAATAACACCCGCCTTCTCGTCTTCCTCACCCTGCAACTCCCAACGCGACCCGCGCCGATCGTTCGAACTACCCTAATGACGTGCACGGGAATTTATTTGTCTCTAAGCAGTGGCTCTCAGTGGGTATGCTTCTTAACGAGCTCTGTTTCTCTGCAGCGATAATTAGGGGATGTTACACACGAGGATGCGATTTTTTTTTCACTTGTACAGTGACCGATGGTTGGGCAATTTTAACGACTCGCGGTTCAACTGAGGTCCCACACAGTTTTCAGAGACTTCCAGCCAGTTCTTTTCTCCATTTCTGCGGGCGATTCGACGCCAGGAGCTCGTCAGTCCCCCCAAATTATCGGGCGGCAACGAGGGTACGACGTGGCAATCGATGATAATTTTCGCGTAACGCGATCCCTTCGTGCAGATAATACAGGAGCTTTCCAGTCGCGGGCTTTTACTTTAGCCTGCCTTTTTTCCACCAGCCGATTCTTCCGAGCCGCGCGCTTACTATTACTATGGTTTGCGGTCGACGTGGCGGTATTAAATAAGCGGTTAATTGGGTTACGCAACAGGAAGTGAAATGACACGATCGCTCCAGCGAAATGTAGGCGTCGTTGCCCGCGACGTACTCCCCTTCGGCGAGCCTGCTTCCCTCCCTCGGTCGGCTGGATCGAGGGATTTGGGAAAGCGAGGGAAACAAACCGATAGCTGGAATAATGGCTGGATACGTTTTCACCCTCGATTGCTCGCTTCGCTTCCGAGGGAATAGACAATATGCCCGCGTCCACTCCTACAGCTACGCCTACTCTATTCCGTTTGAATCATCGTGCGCGCATGAAATATTACACAAAGCAGCCAGCCGCGTTACCAAAATAGGACTACGGCGCATCGCCTTTTGCCTATGCTTTCTCTGTGAAGGATTTCGAGTCGCGGCAGCTCGATTGTAACTTCTCTCGGCGGCTCCGCACTTTCGTCCGCGAAGCTTCCAGCAGCTGGTAACTTTATGATAATCGCGAGGGAACTGCGGGCAAATCTGTGAAACGATTTATTACACAGCCGAATTTTCATTTAAGTATGCTTATTCAATATACTTCTACGATTTTATGTTTCAAACTTATCTTGAAGAATTCGGAACATTTTAAGAAATTTCCTTAATTATGTCATAAACAATGTAGAAAAAAAGTGTTGCTTGGAAATATGCATGGAATATGGTATATAAAAGGCTATTTTGAAATCAACGCATTTAATTCCAAAATAAAGCAGACTACTTTTAATAAACTGTATCTACCAAATTCATTATAGAACGCTCTATATTTGAGGATATCAACTCAACAGTGGCGTAACCAACATTTTTGGGTGAATTGACATTTCAGCCTAAACCAGTTCTTATAACGCAAAATTTTAATTCTATAGTGTCCTGAGCAACCCTACAAGAACGTACAGAAAATGCCAGCACAAAAACGTGTTTTTGCACTGAGCATTTTGTCGATTTACGTCGCAAAATACTGGCCCGTGCAGCATCGGTCATCATTTAATAGACTAATAATGTACACCTTGGCATTTATATATTGTAAAAAATCATACTTATGTACCTAGAAGTAAAAATTTCAAGCAACCACTTTAAAGCGTCAATAATTTCATTATATCAAAAATAAAGTTTTGGGGTTACGCGACTATTGCGCTGATAGCCACATTTAATCTTGCGTTTCAATGAAATTCCAGCAGGCATATTAAACAAGACACCAACTGCCCTAAACTGTACGCCAGTCTCTGTCACCTTTAATCGTCCTTGAAAAATTCAACGGTGCAAATTACGCAATGCAGCGACTGAAAGGAACCCCAGCTAGCTATTCGAGCTGTCGGGCGAATTTTTATGTAACGACCGTCGCTCCTTTTCCTAGTTCGATCGTGGAATTGCGACTGGTCTGCATGTTCAGGAAGTAAGTCTCCCGCTAAGTGAAAGTCGTTAGTTCGCAGTGTTAAAGTAACCGTGTAAAGACGACGGTTGCAAAGAAGGAGAGGGGGCGGGAGTAGGGGGGCACGATCTAAACTGCAATGTTTGAATCGCGCCCGCTGGAATCTGCTGAAAAGAGAGGCCAAGAAGGAAAGGAAAGATCGTCGAATTTCTCCTCGATCCGATGTCGCAAAACTTCCCTGACAGTCCGCCCGTCGCGCCTTCCAATTACGTTCATTTTTCTTTTTCATTCCTCCGCTTGCCTAGGACATAGAAACGCGTAAGAGGGCCCCGCGTGTTTCATAATCGTTGCATCATCCGTCTCAACGGATGCATGAATTATAATACTGGTTGTTAATCGGTTAACGAGCCACGGAAATCGATACGCTGCGACGTAGGTTGACAATGCTCTGCCTGCAACTACAACGCGAACCATCTCTATTTCTATATTAATTTCTTCAATCAATGTCCCCGGCTACTTGGGCCTAGTTACGCAGAAACCTACCAACCCTCGAAATGTTGAAAAATTAGTTAAACACAGGAAGGATCCCAGAATTTTGTGATCTTTATTTTGCAAAAAATGGCCGACCCATAGAACAACTCTTACATTATAGATTTATTAAAACTACCTAAGCAAAGTTCTATTTTAGACTTTGCAAACAAACACTATAGACAATTTAAAATAATAGTAATTATACTACTCGCTATTAAATAACACATTAAAAAACATTGCGGAACAATAACAAGAAGTAAAATATACCCAATAGAAACAAAGCTACTTTCCTTTAACAATTAAAATCATCAAACTAAATTTACCGTTCAGTTTCAGATCATCGAGGGTCTCTGGCTTTCTGCTTAACTAGGCCCAGTTGTCCCTAATAGTGTTTATAGAATTTCGGGGTGTAGGTACATTAATATGGATAAAAATTCATTTTTAGCATTACAAGGTCTACTGTAAAGAAATTTTTAATAAAAATGGCAACAGTGGAATTTAAGGCACCTTTAATTCTATGAAATTTTAAATTGAAAGGTGTGTTGGGCAAAAGTGGAAGGAATTCGCGAAGCTCAAGATTGCAACGTTCACGCAGGAAAATTGAAGATTTGATACGAGTGATTTGGGAACTGATCGAATTCAAGTTCTGCACAAGTGTTGACCGATTGGGCGAGTCGATGAGAACCACTGCGGAAGAGAGAGCGATCGGTCCGCACAGCACTTTCGTGCGAACCCGCACGCAGATATGCGTGATCGGTTGTATAACCGCATAAGAAGCACGGATAATGGTGCGTGCACGCGTATAACATTATTTCCCCCGTTCAAGTCCAGCCAGTCCACAGCCCATTGTCAAGTTTAAGCGCCAAATTACCCGAGGCCGATCGCCAGTTCGATATCGAAGGCTTCTGTCCCCTGCCGCATAGTTTCTGCCTTCGGTCGTCCTCGATCATTCACGTGAAAGCCAATACACGTGGATGGAAGATTTCAAACTCCAGAACTCTATTGCCTCTGCAATTTTGGTGCTCTGTTACAACTAGAATATTAGGTGCCACGATACACGGAGCCCCCTTTGAAATATCACAATTTTTCAATTAGCAAAGCTTCCTCTTAAGATACTTTCTTCGCCATGAATTCGTCCTTCGTCCCCCATACGAAATAGATTCTCTCGAATACGAAGCACCCCTCTCACAGTCTCAGCTACCCAAGCTAGCCACCGAATCCCCTGCCAAACCTAGTATCACCATACCCCGCAACCATCCTGGTGAAAGTATCGCGGTTAATTCTAATTTTAGTGTAAGCGTAGTCGACCATTTCCCTTCCAACGATTATACAGCACGATCCGCGGGAAAAATCGAGCCCTGTGAGTCTTTAAGTGGCGCACTTCGGTCACATTGCTCGTCTGGGATCACGAACTTCAGAGGCCAACCCCCTTAAGGGGTTACCTACCGTCAGGAGGTAGAAAAAGAATCGATTCTTTGGGAATTTGTTTCAGAAAGTACTTGCATATTTTTATGCAATGATTTTTGTATTCAGATGAAGGACACTTTAACAAGTTATTATATTATGTTTTGGTATAAAAATATTTGGTTATTGCAAAATTACAACTGATTTCCCGGCAGTCAGATCGCTCGAAAATCAAGTATTTTTGCGAATTTATTGCAAGGAGATGAAAACAAATAGTGACTTGTACTTTTGGGTAATGATTATTAATACTATAAGCAGTAAAAAAAAATATTTGAATAATATATACATATCTATATATTTCTTCAAGAATTTATTTTGAAGTAACGGGAACAGCTTTGGATGTTTTGGAACATTTTGCAAACAAAGGTGGTGGTTCAAGGCATGTAAGGGTGTGCGAGATTTCTAATGAGCAGGTTTCTCAAACGAAATGTAAGGAATGGAATAATAAATAAAACTAAATCGTCTATCTCCCGACGTAAAATTTTTTCGTTCCGTTGAAAAATAACAAAATGAAAACACTTTGAAGCAAAAACTTCATTTTTTCATAAGAAAATGGCCCGTTATTTAAATATACCTCGAGGAAACACTAAAATATCGAAAAATCCTGCTCCTTGGAAATCCCGTACACTGTTGCATGACCTGGACCACCATCTTTCTCTCCACAAAAAAGTAAAATAAAAATCATTTTCTTACCGTTCAAACATGCCTCTATCCGCGACAAAAGGCTTCTCCTAACAAACTGTTTCCGTCGCTTCGAAATAAATTCTTAAAGAAGTGGTGCTTCTTGGCCCGGTCAAGAGGACCCAACGCCTTAAACGAATCATCCCCCGTCCACCCCGCCGAGACAGCTTATCCGTAATTCTCCGCCGAGGCGGACCAAGTGGCCAGCTGTCGAACCTAGTCGGGCCGACGTTTCGCGGAACCGGAAATTTCGTAGCTCTCTCTATTTCGAGTGCGCGGTACGGCTATCTCCAACGCCGAAGCGTATCGCCTCGGATGGTTCGGCCTACGGACGGAGGAGGCGAAAGCGAGACTCGGCGGAGGTGGGACGGCGAGGGACGACGGAGGAGGCAGAGAAGGAGCGAGATCGAAGGTTGGCGCGGCATGGAAGTGTAGGTGCAGCTCCGTAGGTGGTGTAGGTAGAGGATCGAGCGATATAGGGGAGGAGGAACGCGCGGGGGGTGGCTGGCGGTGGGCTGGGGGCGGGGTACAGGGAGAGGAGGTGAGGCAGGAGAAGCTCGCAGGGGTTTATAGATAGCAGCGCATGGCCTAGAAACCGTGCCGCTCGGTGTTTTTGACCCTTCGCCTAGCTACCGCTTCTGGGCCATTGCAACACGGCACTCATGCTCGTTAAGCCACGTCCACAACGACCGCTCCGCGAGATACAAATATTTGGAACCTGGGTGGAAGGAGGGTAGCCACCGGGGGTGATGTTGACGAACGACAAGGGGAGGAGATAGATTGAAAGTGAGCTTGATAGGATTTTTGTTGTCTTTGGTAGGGCTCGCAGATTAATGGGTTCTTTTTGAAAGTCGAAGGACAATTTTCGGGGTTGGTTTGCTTACGGCGGTGGAATCGTGAGAGGGTTTTTTCTTCCGTTTTATAGGTGAACCTTCGTTTTTTTTTAGGAACGTTTCAAAGCTCGTTAGACCACTGCAAATAGCATCGATGGAATTAATGGAAAGATACTGCAGGTTTCTTTAAGACGGGTTTGAATGGGGTGGAAACTACTATAAGTGGTGCGAGGATGTTTCTTATACTTATTCAGCTTAGAAATTTCTAAGCACGGATCAAAAACCTAACGTCAAACTCAACGAAGCGGAAGGAAACAGAGCGATACCAAAGAGTCGCAACAAGTAACGAAGATTTAATTCCACCCTCAGAGGGACCGTCGTGCTTCGTTACCAGCATTCCCAACGAATTGTTGCGATAAATTCTTTGTTCCCCTCGCGAGGGAACAAGATGCATCCACCACTCTTGACACTTACTTATTCTCTTCGGTTCGGCGCATTGCAGCCGAGTTATTTCTACGCTGACAGTAAATTACAAACGACCGAGTTATCGCCGTTCCCTCTAAACGTTCGCCGGCGTAAAAATGCAGGAGACAAAAGGCAGAAGAAACGGCGAGAGCGACAAGGGGGGCCCCGTTGAATCTAACCGAAGCGAATTCCTTCGCTGCTTTAATGGGTGTGTTGAGCAATTTTCAAGGATGTAGGGTCGTATACATTACATTGTTCGATGTTCTCACCCTCCGCCTAGTTACTGCTTCTAGGCCATTGCAACATATCGCGAGTACCTGTTAAGTGATATTCACGCTGCGACATGCCCATGTCGCAATGTTCTCACTTCGCGTCACACGCGAATTTTCAACCATCCTCGGCAGGGAACGTAGGGGGAATTCAAAATTTCTATTCAGCGAACACGCTGGGTTTCAGCTAAGAAGGTGCAGCTACGTGGTCTCGTGTTCCCAGACGAAGTAGAAGCTTGATCGTGATCATGATTATACCAGAAACGTACACGATCAACCCTTCGATTCGCAGGAGCCATAGAAAAGGGGAAAAAATCTTAATTTATCTTTGTTATTTTACTTTATATATTATATTATTTTATTTTATTTTATGTTATTATTTTATATATATTTTTTTTATTTCTTTCTCTTATTTTTATCTTTCTATGTAATAATGGTAATAATTTTGTATCTCTGTACACTAAAGGGTTTCCCCTTAATAATAATAATAATAATAATAATAATAAAAAATTCAAAGAAAATCCAGTTAAAAAATTCTTCAAAATAACTTGACTCTAATAACAATAAGAAGCAAAGGCTCACCCTCCTAAACTGAGCGACAAATAAAATGGAAACGTTGGTGTACACGTTGGCACCTACTTTTCCTGAAACACAAAGGGCCCTGTGCCAAATTGTATTCTATATTTTCGCTTCCGCAATTACACTGCTCATTAGAGGGCACCACAAGACAACGTCCCCTAAAACTTTCGTAGTTTTCCGAATCTACTAGCGCACCTATCTTTGAAAGTGGTATGTCGCCGCGTTCCCGCGTCGGTCGCGTGAAAAATCCCGATGCATCAAGCCCGGTCCCGTGACGCGATCGCGATACGCGAGAAACGCATCGGTGTTGTCTCAGATTGCTTTCGATTAGCCATGTCCACACGGACGGATCCCACCCTGGAAAAGTGACGAGCTGGTGTGCGACCGACCTCCTTATCGACCGTGGTTTCGACCTCGCGCACGGTTATCGCTTCCGGGTCGTTGCTTCGTGACGGGTCATTTTAAGCGCGCCTCACAACGCTTCCGCCGCGGCCCACAGAAATCTGCATTTTTATCGAGCCCCGCGAACTGGGGCCCGCGGACCCGGCCCCCGCGAAACCAACGGGTTCCACGAACCTCGATAATCAGACTCGAGTTACCAGTTACGCTAAGGAAAAGAAGATGAAGAAAAAAAGGGAAATAATTATCCCAGTTCCGTGCCCACTTTCTGAGGAACTTTTGCAGGCCAAGCTCCCGGGCACGTCTCCAACTTCCTCGATTAATCTCTAATTAATCGACGCTCCGGTGGAGATTGCCGGCAGCAGCTCCTATCAGGTGTAAACGGCGAGTGTGCCGTTACAGTTCTTAACGCGGACTCGCTTCCTGGTCGCCGACGTCCCCTTTCTCGAGTGGACGGACGGGAATCGGAGCCGTCCGTTTGCATATCCACGCGCCGACCGGGCGAACGAAAGCAAAACGTAGCTGCGGATAAGCGGGCAGACGCGAGAGTGCGCGGTGCCGCTGCGCATAGAGCATGCCGGGATTGGAGCCGAGCTCCTTGGAGCTAGAGCCCGCCGTGCATACGCACACGCTCGCCTGCGCGGGTGACGTAAGAGAAACTTTCGCTCACCTCTACCGGTTACCGGCCGCCGCCGCACTACCTTGCACTTGCATTCGCGGCTATGCAACGAGCGAATAAGAAGAGTGCACGGGCGAGATATGCGCGGCGCAACCGAGCCCGTGACTGGTAATTCGCGCGGACAAGTCAGGGCCAGTTGTTAACTGCCGCGCCGTGGATTGATAATGACATCGTGCCGTCTTCTGGGGTCACTGCGTTTCCAGCTTGTATGGAGCCGCTTAAAGGCCCCCGATGCAAATCTATTCCGAGCCATGCGAAATGAGTTATTCTCATATTCTTCCTTCATCGCGATAGCGGCCTATTGTCCAGCCGTTGAAAAGGCGCCCGAGGGAGGCAGCGACCAGTACCTCTCTGTATGCTCGTGTCCCGGCGGGGGTGTTCAGTTTCGTGGCGTGCCCCGCTCGCACGTGGAAATGCGCGGATCACACGTGCTCCATATACGCGGCGGATTATTTTCTTCGGGAGGCTTAATGACGACCCCGTATGCGCGTCACGCGACGCACCGCGTACGTAGTACTTAGGTCGGTACGCAGCGTCGTGGGACGAGAAGCGGCAGGCCGAAGCGCGGCGAAAGTGAGGGCAGACTTGGGTATCGTCACAAAGACCTGCTCGGCTAGAAATCGCGAATTTCCTACTGCCGCTCGCGGAGCATGGTCGGCTTCGATGTTTCGTCAGCTTTTAGTCAGTGTCGGTGTACTGTAAATTTTTCAAGTCGATCTGAACCTCCGGTCATTCGCAACTAGCCGAAAACCAAGGGAAATAAAGTCGAGAAAAACGCGTTCAAAGTTTCTTAAAGACCTTTTTAGCTGCCAAATCAAAATTTTTGCGAATTTTAATATAAACCAAGCAGCATTTTATTGAGAAAAGATAGTACCTACTTTCGGAAAATGCAATAAAAAATCGGGTTTTCGTCTGCCTAGTCCCCTTAAGGGGAGTAGGAAATCGTTCGAAGATCAAGTACTTTTTTGCGAATTAATTGCAAGCAGATGAATACAAATTATGACTAATTCTTTTGGGTAATGTTTGTTAATACTGCAAATCTAAAAGAATTTTTTTTTTTGGTAATATATACATGTATATGTCGGCGGTATAGTTGTCTAGTGTGTAAGCGTTCTTTCTGTGGTTTTGCCCTGATTGTGCAAAAACTTTCTGGAGTGTACTTCAACATTAAAGTGCAAACGTTCTGGTTTTCGAGATAAAAAAACGAACAGCCATCTGTGCACCCTGAAAATCGTCATTTATCGTACAAATCACCTTCTCCTAGTCGCTACTTTAATAATTTTGGTCCAATTCCTTCTTCGGAGGTCCACTCCGAAATTACTGGCTCTGGGAGAAACATGTTTCAGGCAAACTGTATTCTGTTTATTTTTAAGCTCAATATCAGGGCAAAACCAAAGATACTTTTTCTAAGACACTGTCTAATCAACCTCGTGTGGCACTATTTGTGAAATAGATATGTAGACGAGCAAAATATTTTTTACTCTACGCGATAGTAATAAACATTGTGTAAAAGAAAAAGTCTGTGCTTGCATCGCCTTGTAATTAATTTGCAAAATACTTGATTTTTCAACGATTAAGGACGTGCCAGAATTTTGAGCAGCTGAGAGATGTAGGTTTGTGGTAAATATAGGAAAGAGAAGTTACCTACTAAGTGCATAGTTAATAGAATTGCATATCAATTCAAATGATTGTATATGAAAAAAAAGTTCACATCTGTCGGTTTAGGCAGCTAATAAAAAAAATGCAAATTTATCAGTATCTACTGTCAGTTCTATTGCTTATCAACGAGTTTGACTTTGTGAGCTTTAAATCCATATAAATTATACCTTGAATAATGTATACGTTAGTTGACAGGCATTTCGTTGTAAAATCATAAACTTGAAATTGCAAATTTACCATGACTGACAGTCGAAGTTGCTCAGCTTTAAATATTGTTAATTTTTAATCATACCCCGACTACTTTGCTGATGTTTCACTTATAATTACAAAGTACAGAGTATGAGTTTTATTTAATACGATTTACGTGAATCTTTCGTGTGTGCAATCCGTTAGGAGACATTTTCTTGAGTTTCGGCTACGAATAGGGTGGCAAGGCAGAAATCACATACTTCTTATCGTTATCAGTCGAACTACATATCAGCTTTCCTACTTCCTGCGTCGGTGTAAAGTTTCGTTGTGTTCTGCGCGATATTTCGCAGATTATACTCTAACTCTTCTAATTTATGATGCTGGATTATCTTTCCCTTTTAACAAATATCTACGTTATTCCTGCAACTTCGATTATAATTCATTAAAAAGTACGTTGGAAATGACTATGTCGGCGGGCTCACGTGAAAAGGACGATAACAGCATTTGAACGGAAACTTGTTGAGTTCTCCAAACAAGTTATCTAATGACGATTTTAGCCGCAGATTAAAAAGGACCTTAATCTTCGAATTTGAACGCCTGAAGGGTAATCAGATTTTGAGAAAATAATCCCCCTGCATTGCCATTGCTCATCTAATATTCATCGTGCTACGTTTTAAGCGCTGCCACGCCAGATCGAGACACTCGTACTTGTCAAACGAGGATATCGGTCGAAGCGAAAGTGACTGCGAGCATCGCCGTGCGTCATGGCGCATCACTTTGCTCGGCCGCGTGGAAACTTGCATCGCAGGTTTCCTCTTCCTGAGTTCGAACTGTTTGCAAATTAGACGGGCATGCATACGAACCTTGGACCACTACTCGACCATTCCTGTGAACCAATACCCGAGTGAATGGGATTCCAGCCTAGCTGCAGTGTCTTCCACGGCGTGGTCACCGCCATGAGAAGTTGCTTCCGCTTTCCACTTAGAGAACTAGCAAAGAATGCGATGGAAACGTTGTGGTCGGAACCAAGCGGTGTTGACTGTTAAATTTCTGAGACAGCACTTTTTTGTTTCGTAAAGAGGTGATTTGTAATTCAGGAGATTAGTTGGTATAGAAGTTAATTTACATAATGTAATTTACAGGGGCGAATTTGTATGTAAATTTCGGGGGCGACAACCTATATGCCTATTTGCTTAGTATGCGAATAAAATATTAAACATAATTTAATACAAAGAACCACTCTTTTATTTTGGCTATTTTGACCGGGTGATCTTTAAACACAGAGGCTTGAGACAATTTTAAAAACAATTCACTTCTTTTTCATGTAGCAGATTAACAAAAACTCACGTGTGAGTTGTTATATTGAATAAATTTTAAAATTTCCTCAACTATTTTAAATTAAAATATTTGATAATATTCCACGAAAAAAAAACAGTAGAAATTCTTAGCCTAGGCCCGCCAAATTTCCAAATACGATCCTGATAATTTTAATGAATCTTTTGTAATGTATTCGTGAAATGATTACTTTTTACTGCGAGTATGTGTCTGTTGCCAGTGATATGTTTACCCATAAAACAGGGATGACGTTGAGTGACGGTTGGATTCTTTGATGTCGTTCACCGTGGTGAATATAATCGACGTGTGCGAGACGTGAGTCAGTTCTGGGCGCGATATTACGATGAGACATTACATAAGAAATGTTTTTAATCGACGCGCGGCGATTGGTAGAAAGTCTTTACTGGTATGTTCCGTGTGATCATAAAGTTATGTTCAGAAACAGAGAATATTTTATCACGCCGTTCTCTTTCCTAGATTTAATTAAAATCAGACGTAGGTACAGTAAATTCTATTTGGAAATGAGGAAATGATTCATTGCTAATATAAACGACAGAAATTTGACTCCACGAACGTTACAATTAATTTCAAAATAAAATTAGAAGTGATCTTTGAGCATTCCAAGAACGATATATCAAAATCCAGAGATGGGCAAAAAAGTTATTTAATTAGAAACTTCGAATAACGAATAAAATGTTTGCCTATCTCTGTCAGAATGCCGAAAATATCGAAATAAATACTAAAATATTAGAAACCAGCACAAGAACTGTACATAATTACACACAAGCAACTGAGCATTAGAACCACCCCTTCTGTCCCACATATTACTATTTATATTCCAAACGAATTCAGATCTCCCAGTTACGTGACTTCCTATGCAACGAATTTCTACTGCAAATCTAAAGCCTACCTGACTAAACTCGTGCAATCACACGGCCCATCTGGGACATTTCCTTTCAACCCCATCGAACCCACTTCCCAATTACCAAACATAACCAACCACTCAAGGGAAGTGAATATTCCGCTGCAATCCCATCGAAATCTCCGCGAAGAAGAGAGATCAGCGACTGGCAAAGCATCATCGCTACCATCTAAGGGGCTCCTTCAGCTTCTCCCAGCAAGAAAGCCAACGGGGGAAGCGTTTCGCAGCGTCTGGTTCGCGCGGTCATGTAAAAAGGAATTCCACTCGATCGCCGCAAATGGCGCGTACGCGGCTCCGCTCGTAACACCTTAATTGATGCCTTGGCAGGGCTGCTTTCCACGGTAGCAAATGAAGCTATTACCACCGACCGCCCTGTCCTTTTTTCTCCTCCGCTGCCGTCCTCCTCGAGGCAGCGAGCGTCTTCCACGCTAACGGGCCACCTAACGTATACATCGCACGGTTGCGCGAACGCAAAATATGTCGGTCGCAACTTTCTCTCTGGCCAGAGGTTCTCAGACACACTTCCTGCTTTAGCGATTCACGCCGCGTGCGTGCGCCTGTTTGGCAACATAGCGCTGTCTGCCCCTCCAGCAACGCGGAAAAAGGCGTGTGGGATTTTAGGAGGCTTTAGGAAATCGAAACGTTGGTACCACGCTGGTTACCATCGCTTTCAGCGGTAATTTAAATTCAGTATGAAACCTACAAACATTCCCAGCTCCGAAGATTTTCGCCAATCTTTAATCAGTGCAGTCGTTACTCTTTTTAGAATGGTTTCGAAATGGTAACGAGGTTCTCGAGGTTTGCTTGTTGGGTGACTGTTGGACGCGAAGTTGAACAGGAGTTGGGCCTGCTACGGTGAAATAATTTCAACATATGAGTATGCGTTTTTGCCGTTCGAATTTTAATTCTAAGCGAGGTAGATGTTAAATGATCTTTAACTTGAAAGCTGCTCATGAATCGAGACCAAGAGAACGAACAAGTTCCTAGGGTACCCATTTCGAAACTCCCACTTGCCGAATACTGTGCTATAAATTTGCATATCATGTTGCAACAGAAAGAAAGCGTTCTCTAAATCTTGGAAATCAGAGAAGAAATAGCAGAAGGACCAACAACTTCCTCAAACTACATCTCCCTGCTGAATCTCATTCGTTACTTTCCCAACACTATAAAGGCCCCTTAACATCCAAAGCATTCCCAGCAACAAACTGCTGCGCGAAAAATACAAGCTTCGGAAACAGTTACGTTCCCCAATGCTCCGAAGAGTGAACGCATCAATGCCATTCGCGCTTGCACGCATAGCTCCATCATCCCTGCGCGGATGACGTGCCAGCCGGTGAGTCGAAACGCCAGCGCAGACAGCACGTCGCGATTTTTCGTTGGCATCCCCCCGCGAGATCGGCTCGAAGCGCTGGAAGCAGCTCTCTCCTCCGTAAGACACTAGGAGCAGCATTTCCAATCCGGCTGTATCGTGCAGAGAGGAGCGAGGCCCGCAGCCGCTTCGGCTCTGCTCGGTTTACGTAATGGTAGAAACATCATCGTTAGTCGCAAGACAGTATAAAGTCGGGTACGTTAACCCCGTGAAGCCGAACACGGCTTTCTCCGCTGTCGAGTGTCCCCCTCCCTTCTGCCACCTTCCTCGTGCAACACTTTCCCCTTTCCTCCCCGCCGCGCCCGATTAAATTCACCTTCTCCCTGCCCCCCTCTAGGCGGAGAGCCGCCGCTCTCCCCGTTCCCCGATCCTGCTGCTTCTTTTTCCCTTCATGCGTCTATTTATACAACTATTTTTCATCCACTTGCACGGGTAGGCGACGGTATCCCGCGTGTGCGATCTCCTTCGCCGCCCGGCATCGACCGGAAGCTCTCGCACCTCGGCAGGGTGACTTCGCGGGGGCGGCGGTGGGTGGAGGAGCCGCAGCGAATGTGGGATAGCTGACCTCCCGCTGGGATTTATGGATCACCAATGCGGCCTGCATAATTCTGTGACGCGAGCCGCGACTTCGGGGGGAGTCGCGATGAATGTGTAATGGGCAATGCGCGGCAGAGGGAGGATCGGTTTTGGTGGTGACACGCTGAGACTGGCGTTGGGGGGTTGGAGAGTGGGTGGAAGTTAAGGGTTGGATTCTTGATTGGTAATCGAACAAAATTTCGATAGAGCTTACCATTTTTGAGAAATTCTTCAAATTCAAACCATTGATGAATCCTAAACTTTAGGGCCTGGTCGGCACCTTTTCCTGTTGTCCGATTGCAATAATCTTTTTCAGGGACTATTTTTTTATGAAATAGAGCCATATTAGGGGGTGAGTGCAACAGAAATCGCAGGTTGAAAATAAGGGCCTATGTTTCATATGTACCTAATTCTAAGAACTTGCACACTCGGTCCCAGAATTCATCAAACCTCCAAGTTCAACCCTCCCCTCCCTGAATCAGCCTATTATATACCCCCTCTAACATATTCCTCTTCACTCACTGTTAATATTCCCAGCAAAAAAGAGGTACCAAGTATCCGCATAATTTGAGCAAAATGATTCTACTATTTACTACTAAACTTCAATTAGAATTATCCCAACGAAGTTCCCTAGAACAGCGACGACGAACCTAAAAATTTCCATGACTATAAAACCAACCCTAGCTCTGTTTATTTATTCCAAGCCCCTCCGAAGTGATTCCATTGGTGCCACCTGTGTTAAACCCGTAATAGGTACAGTCCCCCGGCGTCGACCTTCCTCTTCGCGAATCATCCCTATCTCCGATCAAGACCGAATCGCCACGGTCGGCTGCGTCACGCAGAAAACAAGGCTGTCGGTGTGTTCGGGAGTGCGTGTCCCAGCCAGTTGTGCGTGTATTCGGCGGAAGAGCAAGAGAACGAGGAAGAGAAACGGGGATGCGGAGGGCCGTTGGAGGGATGGGAGAAGGGCGCCCTTGCCCTTGGCATTGCCGCTCGATACGAATAGTCAGGGCTGTCCAAAACGGTGCCGTGGCGATTTAACGTGCGCGTAAGCCTCGCGCACGAATGCCGGCCGGAAATGAGCTGGAAAGAGGACAACAATTTCCGTTTCTGCGACGAGCCGCACGACTGCCGCTTCCGTGATCAGCCACGCGACACTTTTCTACATAACAGTTAGAACACCCTGCGACTATCAAACACTCTTCGAAGCACACTTTCGCTGGAAAATTATCAGAGGGTTCCTCGGAACCATGTGCATAATTCTCAACTCTAAGATCTTCTAAGCTGGAGTTATGGTTTACATAAACACAAATTCTCCTTTAAATTTCGAGGCAGGACAGTGGAGAAATGTAATATTTATATATATATAGGCTGTCCTGTCCCGAAATTTAAAGGAGAATTTAAAGAAGAAAAAGAAGGAGAATTTTTTTTCTATAAATATATAAAGGGAGAAAAAAAATTCTCTTCAACATTCTTTGATAAATATTAACACAACCGTTAGGTGATGGTGTCTCGATCTCCCTATAGAATTTAAAGAAGAAACAGAAGGAGAATTTTTTTTCTATAAATATATAAAGGGAGAAAAAAAATTCTCCTTCTGTTTCTTTTTTAAATTCTATAGGGAGATCGAGACACCATCACCTAACGATTGTGTTAATATTTATCAAAGAATGTTCAGGCATGATAATTCAGAAAAGTTGCGTGAGAAAGTCGAGCTCCACCGTTATAGCTTCTATTGAACGTGAGCGAAATGAATTTCGACCCGCGTTCCCAAGGGGGAGATAAGTTTAAACGTCTTCGGCCAGAGTTTTAGGAAGGCAGTGCGTCGTATACGCATGCCCTCGCCCTTGCCCTTGGTCGATACTCATCCCCTCGAAGGCTTTTTTTCCGGAATGAACGCCACCCCTGCGACCAACCGTCGGCTGCTTTTATTCGGCGACCACGTGGCGGCCACGTGGGTGGCGGCGGCCTGCTGCGCAGGTGCAGCCCTAGGAAAAGTCCCCGTGGGGGGGAGGGGCGAGCACAACCCCTCAACGAGGTGAACGCACCCGACGAAAGTAGGCTAGGCGTGGTCTAATTGCGAATCTCCGTTGCTTAATCGAATCATTAGAATAATTTTCACGCAACGTTCTCACATAACGAGCTTGCAGCGGCGCTGATCACCGGCGGCGAAATAATCCACTTTAAAATAACGAACAACTTGCCGTTTACCTTATAGAAAATCGGGACATTACGAAATTGTTATACTAAAACTGGAAATTTAAAACTGCCTCTGGCGGATCTATAAATATTATAGTTTCTTTTCTCAGTGAGATTTATTTGGCGGGAATTAAAAGTAAATGCGCGAATGCCGTGCACAATGCGGATAGTATTGATTCAGCGGTGAATTGCATTCACGAAGCCACGGTTAATCAGCATCGTTCTCATCAGGTCGAACTCCAACGAAAACTCATCCCCTCCGAAGGTCAATGACCTTGATCGTGTCTCCCGCTGGGGTCGAAGCCCTCCATTCGCCCGTGAGCTATGAATCAGGATGCTCTTTAGGGTTGGTTCACTGACATCTGGTTACTCCGGCAGCATCATCTGATTAATCGATAGAGGAATTATCCAATGTATTATGAAGCACCGTTTACACATGTGATTGCAGCAGACCCTTTTTATCGAGCTCAGGACTAACTTCCTTTTGCACATGCCACCCCTATTTTGTACTTCGAACACCGAGGCCAACTGGAAAGAAATCATTCATCGACTCTAACAGAACAAGCATTTCGAACTACACAAGGATAAAAAGCTACCCTTAATGATTCCGCGTAACAGATCTGGACGATTGACACGGAATGGAAAAAATGCGATTAATAATCAGTGTTTACGTAAATACTGAGTGTTTTCGTAGGGTGGAAGAGGTGATCGCATACTCCTGTGAGATTTGGGCTCATCTGCAAGTATCCCGGCGCCTCCTCGCATTTTACCGCGTCACGAGGGTGCCACGAAACGTGCTACCGTCAGGTGAACCCCCGCGTTTAAGTTCTCCCGAGAGTGGCACTCTGTTTAACCTACGCCAGTCACAGCTAAACGCATAGGAAATGTTTCGGTTGCTGCGGCGCGAATACCACGGAAAACCCGGAATGTTGCAAAAGTGCATTCCTGAGTTGTCGAAGAGCAACGTGCTCGACAGCCTGTTTTAAAATTCGTTCGCTTCGCGCTGTTCGTTTCCCCTTTGGTTATGTGTTCGCGCGGAAATTGCGAACGCCAGAGTACTCGCCAGACGTTAAGTAACAAGGGAAGGGGATATCAGTGATCGTTACAAATTTTGCGATATTTATATGACCACTGAAGGTATTCAAATTCTCGACATCACTGTGTATTTAAAAATGATCTATTTACTTGAAACACTAGCTAGCATTCTGATGGAAATAAAAATGCAAATTCCGACTTAATAACGCTACTTGACTATCTATCGTTATTCTGCGGTTTCTAATTTTGTTTAATTTAAGTGGCGTGAAATCTCCTTAAAAATTCTGGAAATTTAGTAACGCAGGGTGAAGTGAAATCCAAGTTAAATAATTATTGAACGCGCAGAATTCAACCAACGATCATCAGTCAGTTGTTATCTTACGCGAGCTATTAGATTAAAATATTAGAGTCATCTAGGATCGCGCGAGACGATAAAACGTCATAGAATTCAACACTTTCACGACCATCGGACAAACGAGGCCGAAGAAAACTGCTTCCTGAGCGACGTTATATCACGGCACGCACGAACTTTTAGCGAGGACCCGGTGCGCGTGTGCGTAAACCTTTCGCAACGTCTTGACGGTCCCCCGAAGACCTTAACCTCTTTCGGGGGGCGAGGTCACGACGCAAAAGCAAGCGCGACGAAAATACGCTTCTCTCAATTTCACGGAAATCTGGTCGATCAAAAAATTCACCGCAATCTTCTCTTTCTGTTTTAGGTAAGCCAGCATCTAGTTTCCCCTCTGAGCCGTAAGTCGCCGAAATAATTGTAAGTAACGCTAATCACTGCTTCCACCCCACCAGTAAACTAACTGATCATAACCACTTTCAAAACAGAAACAGAAAAGTAGAGAAAAACTGTCGAGCTTCCTTATCTCCACGAATTTATCCAAAGAGACTTATTCGCGGACTCCTAAGCGGCTTGTAGCAATCTTTAACCCCCGAGCAGCCGATCGTAAACAGCAACGCGCCAAGCCGCCGACGGGTCACTTTTGACCCACATCGGGATTTTTACCGCGCGTGCTTTAGAACTAGTATTTAGATGTAAACACCATCTAATGTTTACATCGGTGAGCGAGAAATAGTTGGTTCCTTCCTCTCCGCTGCTTAACCGTAAACATGGGTCAGAGGTGACCCACCATCGGCTGGTCGAGGTGATGAGTCTCTAGAACATCTATTCTGGTAGCACAACCAAGATCGAACACGCCAAAAACCACGCTCTCCCAAAGATTTCTCTGAAACTCCTCGAAAAAAGAATTCCACAAAGCCCGCCTAACAAACGAGGTTCCAAATCGTCATCGGGATTTCGTTTATCTGCGACACGAGATAACTGTGGCGATTTCTAATTCGGTCTTCTTCACAGCCGCCCCCTACCTGCTCCTTAATTCCCGACGCGTACCCGTGGGGTCAAGTACAGTCCGTACAAGTTCTCAGATTGGTCGTATATCGGTGGCAGGGAAGGCGGAGGGCCGGAGGAGCACAGAGAATCGGAATCGAGTGTGTACGAAGGGTGAACGACCGAAAGGCAGGGGCACTAGGCTGCTACCCTCTGCGGCGAGGGAGAAGGCTATACCCAGGTCGCGCGCTCTCCAGAGCGAGAGGGCGGACGAGAGAGCTGGAGAGACCCGGCGAAAGGAGGCTTCGATAGAGAGAACGCATCGGTTGGCATCCCTCTTCCTCGCCGCACCCCGCTCCGGCCACCGTCGAACCCCCCTTCGCTCCCTTTCCGCCGTCTCGCTCGCTCTCCTTCATCGTGGCGACCGAAGAGGATCAATACGAACCACGTGGTGGTAGCAGCAACGCCACAGAGAACGACGAGCCTAACCCTCGTGCACGCAACAACCTGAACCCGAAACCGGGCAAATACTACCGGGAACGGGGTTCCCCTTCGCCAGACTCGTTAGCCCGTGGGCTGGCATTTTCCCTGGTAGCCGCGTTCTGACTTTTTCCACGGCCCCAGGAGGTTGCCCTTTTTCTCTCCCCCATTGGAAATCGGTCGACGCTGACTTTCCAACGCCACGGCCCCTTGGGGCGACGCTTTAAGGGAGAGCGATTTCCCATTCTCGCAGGACGATCGCGGGTGCTTCGACGCGCGATTTTGGGAATGTCGCTTTGGTGGCTCTGGTTTGGCTGCATGGGGGATTAACGGCGGTTATTAGGTGAAACGGAGAGCGCGACGCCGCGAAAGTGTTTTCTAATGAAGCCCGCAACGCGAACCGCGGCTGATCCTATTTTTGGCCAGGCAATCGATCGCGTTACCCCCTATTCGCGCGCTCGGTTCAACCCCGGGCCTAAGCCCGCACCGGTCTGCCGACCAGGGAACGGCCTTTATCTTTCTGGGACACCGAGTCATCGGTGCACAGAGGCTGATCTGCATCGATGATCTTCCGACCTCGAAGACCATAGACCGACGGGCTTGCCTCGGTGAATTTTGAGATCGCCGATCCGCTGCGGGGCTCTTGCCTAATCGCGATCGGCGGCTCGAATTCGATCGGCGGAGTGGGCACTAGGCGATCGTTGGGGGCGCGGAGGGTATCGCAGGCGGCGGTAAATAACGTGGAACGGCGCGGCTCGGTGTGATCGACAAGATGGAAGCTCGCTGGGAATAATATGTAGGTGACGGTGCAAATAGAATGACAGAGAACGTTGGAGCGAGAGAGGAAGCGAGTTGATTTAGCGATATCGATGAATATACGGGCTGGGGCGCGATAACATCTAAAATGGCAGCGGCAAATAAAATGATAGATTGCCCCGACGGCTGATAAGAAGCGAGTTACAGTCGACTCTTCGGACACTCTGGAATCCTTCGCGAGGAAAACAACGAGGATCCCGAGTCAATTAAAGTTAGTTCATTAACCGATACAGTCGACGCAATTAGACGACCCGTTGGTCTGAAAGCATCTTGGGAAACGATATGATGCTTTCCTAGGAGGCTCCTCTTATTTTCCTCCCCGTTATCCTGATCGAAGTTAAAGTATGCAAGAATGGAGGCTCCGAACTTGAAAATGCTGGGTGGTTGTTATATAGGCACGTTTAATATAATATTCGATAATTTTTTTTAAAAAGAATCACGCTTTTAGAACACTCATTGGGACACTCAACCCCTCAGTGGAGGGTTGCTATGAGGGTAATTTTGCTAATAGAGTTCGTAATGGAACCAGAAAATTAATATGTTTCTTTACTTGGACGTTAATGATCTAGGACGCTAAGTCTTCGAGAATGTAGTTAAAAAATGGAATGTGTTTTCAGCACCCTCGTTAAGGCATTCAACCACCTAGTGGAAGGTTACTGGAAAGGTAATTTCGCGATCGAATTCGATAATGGAACCACAGACGTATCTCATATAATACGTTCCTCTAGTTGGAACTTTAATGATATGTTCTTTGGAAATTTAGTTAAAAAAAGAAATGTGTTTTTAGCACACTCTCCTGTTCATTAAGCCACTCGAGCCCCTCGCGAGTTATGCGCCAGCATCTCTCCTATAACGAACACAGGCACGGGCCAGCGGGAAGAACACAAACACGAAGAAAGAGGGTGTAAAGCCTACCCTTGTAGATTGCTTTGAAGGAGGGTTGCTATTACGGATGGTTTCATACATTGCACACCCCTGACTTCGAGTCTAGGTCGGTCATTCACCCCGTCACCATCCCCTCAACATTACCCGACAACCCCTACCGACCTCCCTACAAACCCTCCACCATCTACACAACTGGTGCCCCTCTCTCGCCGCCACTTCCACCCCTATCCGCCCGGTGACGTCATTCAAGTGCCCCCTTCCGCCTCCCGCCCTCCCTCCTTCCGTCCAGCCTCGAACGAAACCCTCCCCCTATGATATACCGAGAACGTTGCAAGTGGAGGGAGGGTGACGAAGAGGGAACATCGACACAGTGGCGTAGAATTAAGGGGGTTGCATGGAATTTAAAGATTCACCCCTGATGGGACTGGGACTGTGCTAATGATCTCGTATCGGGGCTGTATCAACCGAAGGTGAGGAATAGTGTTATTGTTACCCCTGTAGTGTGAAATGGGTGTATTAATATTAAAGTATCTTTGGAGATAGAGAAAGAATTTTGGTGACTTTCTTTTTTTTATTAATTTCGGAAAATATTGTTTTTGTGATTGGAATATTGTTTGAAGGAATAAAGTTGAAGACTCGTATTAGAATGTGGTACACTCAGTAACGGTAAACAATAACGTTAAGATTCTGAATAATTGCTACTTCGAGTGATTCAAATTAGATGGCTGAAAGTAATCAAACTTGTTTCATCAAATATTTCTGTAATCTCTACAGTTATGTCATTTGTGTTTAAAGCGCTTCCGGTAATTCCAAGCACCATTCTATTGAATCAAAATGTAAAAGTAAAAGGCAGCATGAAGATCGTACTTTTAAAATTCCTCGAGTAATAACCCACGTCGAACAGTGAAAGGATTTAAACACCCCACGGGCTTCGCTGGTCGTATCTCCTAAAAATCGTAATCCCTGCACCTCGACTTTCGATTTCTCGACTGACGCGCGAACCTCTGCACCGAAGGCAATAAAAGCTGTACCTAAATTTACGGAAGTCACTCGCTCGAGTGGAAGGTATAAAATTCAACCTCATTACCATTCGATTATGCTAATAGCAAAGTCCATAACAGCGCCTCCTTTCTCCTCGTCTCGTGGCTTTCCAGCTTGCTTCTTATCCATTTCACTCGCATTACGATTCCCTCGCACGGTCAACTTACGTGTATCAACGCCCACGCGCGCTGAAAATCGAAAAGAACCGCGAGAGACACCCAGGAAACGTTAATCGTAACGTGACATAACAGTGCTCCAACTAGGGAAAGGAAATTGCTAGAAATTTCATTACATAATCTCGCCTTTGTTTCTAAAACTCGCGTGATCACTATTAATAACCGAAAATTACAAGGCCAAATCAGGAGCAAATTAACTTACTAAGATAATTACTTCCAAAGCGGAGGTCTGCCTAAGGTCCATTGAATATTTAACACATGAGTTCTAATGGTTATTAACCCTTCGTGGTCACGCGGGGTGTATCGCACCCCGAGACCAATTATCGAGTTCAAATGTCGCGCCTTCACGACTTCCAAAGGGGATTCATCGCAAAAAAATCACTTTTTCCCCAAAACCGTGGAAAATCGCTCTCCTCGAACTACAAATTTCATCGCATCAAAATTTATATTTCTAAAAAAAAGACTATTAGAGCACGGTCGTATGAATATTACGAATGTATAATTATCACTGAAAAGTTAAAAGATTCAAAAATACGAAAACGGTAACTCAAAAATGACGCCCGGGTGCAGTGAAAAAATCAACGCAAAATGCAACGCACTGTTCCGCATTCTCCAAATACCCTTACGATTTTCTAGCTGCGGACATCTTCGTCTTCGGTATCGAAGAACTCGTTTATTCACTTTCCATTTCTGTTGTGTCTCGCCGTGTGCCATTAGCGAAGGTTCCTAAGTAGTTAGCGACTGATTTCTACACGAATTTTCGCCACGCCTATTGCAAATTAAATAAAGAAGCAGCGCATGCGAAAGGATTCCTACGCGAAGTTTTCACCGCGCGCGGGACGTTCACGTGTTTAATCTGCGATGACGCAGCTCCGACAGTCGCCTTGTCGTCGCAGCACTCGAAGCATTGACGACCGTTGACTCATGAATAGTGGGCAGAGCGACTATTATCTACGCGTCGCGCACGATAGAGGCTAGATACGCGGCGAAGACGCGGGGAGAAAGTTGGCGACCCGGGAGAAGCCACCAGCTTGGATATCGCTCCTGTTTTACACGGTTCCGTCGAGAGGGGCACGCTGGCGATCCTGCAGCGAGAAATTCTATTCACAGGCTTGGACAGGTCAGCCACCAAGAGAATTCGACGAGTCGGCGAATTAATGCCGTTTCGAAAATCCACTGCGCCCCCTTCCACGTGCGATCGAGTTCCAGCGAATCGGCGCTCGTTTCGAGTTTCTGCGTGAACCGGTGCTCGCGTGACCTGGTTCGCGTTTCCAAGTATCCCTGGGATCAGGGCGGAAGACACGGTGTTTATTAATACAGCTTGGAATCCATTTTCAGGAATAGAATTTGTTGACATTTTCAGCCGTTCCTTTATTATATTTATTACTAGCTTAAAGTACAGCAAGTACAGAAATTGCCGATCGCGGATTAGGGCTGGGACTATTTGTCGAATTTTTCGGTATTCGAATATTCGTATACTTCGGTTGCTCAATTATTTGGCGAATATAATTCGAATATCCAAGTATTCGAATACTATTGGAATATTTAAGTATTCGAATATCCAAGTATTCGAATACTAATCGAATATCCAAGTATTCGAATACTAATCGAATATCCAAGTATTCGAATACTATTCGAATATTTAAGTATTCGAATATCCAAGTATTCGAATACTATTCGAATATTTAAGTATTCGAATATCCAAGTATTCGAATACTATTGGAATATTTAAGTATTCGAATACTATTCGAATATCCGAGTATTCGAATACTATTGAAATATTTAAGTATTCGAATACTGATGTATTCGAATAGTATTGCATAGAGAGTAACTATGCAAAATTTGTCCAGATCGGTCAGAGGGTTTATTAGTTAATAGTGAACAGCAGGATTGTAATTAACAGGTAATAAGAAAATTCCTACAGAGATTCTCACCGAGTATCTTCTATCACAAATCACATAGATTTCTCGCCGATTTATGAGTGTTTGCCCAATCTTCGGGGAAGATCCTGTTCTCAGGAGGACCTGACACCTCTTAGAGCGTTCAAGGGATGGAGATAGCGAAGGGGGTTGGCGAATTTTAATAAGACTTTCGTCACGTTCTACCTAGGTACCCTATCTGTTTTAAAAAGTTGACGTTACTTTTCAACCAGTGGATTTCACACGTCGATCAGATTTACGCTCGGATTCTACGCCACGAGTACCTAAATTCTCAATTTCTTAACGCACCTCGTAATTCAAAATTCCACTCACAAAGAACTCTGCCCGAAACCGCCAGCGACAGTCCTCGAAGTCCTTAAGTCTCCAAGAAAAGGAGGAAATATTCATAAAGTAGACATCGACGGTGCCCCATTTGACATCGAGTCGAACAGACCCCAAGGGGAAACCCTCGCCAGAGATTTCATTTTGCAAATGCAAGTATTCTGTCGATAAAAAGCAAGGCTACGCTGAGAACCTCTGGCCTCGCAAGGCTGCAGCGTGCAAAAGGTGAATGCATCGGCGCTTCCTGCATTTACGCAATCGATCCCTCGAACGTAGTTCGCACGTAGCAATCGGCTCGCTCGTACATACGTGCACGCGTCTCGGAGCTGGCTCGCACACGTGGAACCGCCGCGATATTATCGTGCGAACACGAATGTGGAAATAATCGTTTCTCATGGATTCACGGTGCAACCCACTCTCATTCAGACCAGCCGGAGACAATAAGCGTGAATGAAGGGGCGGCTCGGGGCTGACTAAGACGGGACTAGGCCCCCGTTGAAAAGGAAACTCGAACGGGAACGCGTCGAGAATGGGATTAGCCATGGAAGTGTTTCGAGACTTATTCTCGTCGCTGCGCGCGGTCTGCTTTTCACGTATCGAAGCTAGTTTGCGGCGAGAAAAGAGCTGGCTGAACGAAACGGAAAAAACCTCCATGAACGCACAGTTGAAAAATAAAATTATTACAGAGCAACGATAAACGAGAGTGATTATAGCAATACACTTATCTTCTCTAATAATAATAATAAATTACTCTCAGACCAGCGCAAAAAAAAAAGAACACTCCAATCTCCGCAATTTACATTTCCCAAATTAATAATAAAAAAAAAAGGCGCGCAGAAAGTAATAACCGAGGATGTCGCAGCCCAGGCAATCCGCCACTCGACAAGACGTTCAATTAAGTTTCACCTTCGATCCCAGCCTCCAAACTTTACAACCCGCCGGATCCATTAATTACGAGTGAATTTCACTCAGCGGGACAAGCGCAAACACGGCTGTGAAAGTGGCATGCTCGCCTCAGTAGCCTTCCGAACGCGGCAGAAAATTGAATCGACTACCAAACTCAAAGAAACTGTCGACGATACCGATCTGCTCGGTACCGAGTGTGCACCGAGCCAGCCGCTACAGCCCCGAGCTCCCAGCGGCCGAAGTCGCGCTTAATCCGAAGGGACACGAAGCTACGATAGAATCGTGCGGAGAAGAAGCTCGTTAGTCGACGTCTGGTTAATTAGAAATTTGCCGAGCGGCTGACCCCTCGAACGGGCGATTCCGCTTGCGCGATCGCGTTTCTGGTGAAAGCTGCTGCTCGCTGGCCCTTGACCTTCCCTCGGCCGAATTCCAGCCGAACCGTCGAGGACTCGTTTCGTAACCGATGGCGAGCACGGCGGCCATTAAGCGTGCTGGCGCGTTTCGTTGGACCGGCCGCGCTGGTGAAAGGCTCGAGCCCCGGTGGCTCGTGGTGCTCGTGTGCGTGGTCGCGCAGAAGGAGGCGCGGAGCTTGAAAGCGACCCGCGACAAGCGAAAACGAAAGGATTCCCGGACGACGGTGTCGCGCGGCTATGCTCCCCCTTTTAGCTCCGCGCTCGCACGTGAGGCGGACGGTTACAGCCGGCGCCGTTGCTTTCGCAAGACTTTCCCCATTGTTTAAAAAATAAAGCCGCGACCGTCCCGAGGTCGTTCAACCGCTCCGAACGCGCGTTTTAAAGAGGTCGTTCAACCGCTCCGCGACGCGCCTTCGTGCCCGCCGTTTCAAACGCCACCAATTTCGGCGCCGATCCCCGATGCTGCCATTACAATTATAGACGCAGGTATTTCTGGCCACCCCTGCGCGGTGGTTGGTGGAGGGAACCAGGGACTGCTCGGGGTATTGGGAGAGACGCGAAGAATTTAGAATGGGGTGGATGCAAGTTTCGGGTGAAGGAATGACACTGAGGCAGTGGTGGGATGTCTGAGGTGTATCAAGGGAATCAGGGTTATATCGTGCTGCTTGGAACGGGCTAGAAATGACTGAGCAAGTCCTCGCGTGGGGGTAAGTGCTGAATGGGTCACTAACGCGGTGACAAATATTCGAAATTTATTGGAGAATTCTAACTAATCTTGCTTTACTTAGTATTTTAAATTAAAAGCAGTGGGAGGGTATTCAATCTGTTCCAAATATCACATCGTGGGCAAACACAGCAGGTGTTTTAATATTAACCCTTAACTGGTATACTGTTTTTGGCAAACGTGACTGGTATACTGGGGTCGTGGCAGATCCCAAATAAAAAAGGATACAGAAATTTGTAAAATCGACACTAGATCAACCTCTATGAATATTTTGTTCTTAGTATAAAATAATAGAAACGTAGAAAGTTCAACTATTATTATAAAATTAATTAGAAATTCAGTTTACAAACTTAGACAACCAACAATTTTGCACCGAACTTCGCGTGCTTGGGGTCATGAGCGACCCCAGGATAGCAGTTAAGGGTTAATATGTATATGCATCTATTAAACCACGAGAATCATCTTCTAGAGTATTCGTCCTACGTGGACCACATGTATTTTACGTCTCACAAATCCTCCAAATAATCTCCTCCACAAATCTTCCGATGTTTCTCGCACCACCCCTAAAATATAATCACAGAGGCCCTCTGCTAACTCGCATCCTCGCGGCGACGCGAATGAACGCAGCCAAAACGAATTCGAAGGACGATCTTTGCCCAACGATTGACCCAACTTCAGCCGTCGGTGCCCCGTAGTCTGGAGCACCGTGTCGACGACCAGTTTCCATCGATTCGGGCCCGTCAGCACGACGAAGTGTACATATATACTGCGAGCGCGAGCTTAACGACCGTAGATGCAATCGCGCCGCTGGGTCCCGAGGAAAAGGAGAAGCGGAGGGAAAGGTCAGGCCCGACGAGGAAGTGGCCAGGCTCTCGCGATAATAAGCAAAGGAACACTTTCTACACTCCCGGGAGGGGGGGACTTAGGGAGCTGCTTCTGCAGCCTCCTAAATGGAACGTGACGGCGTTAAGCGGAGCCGCGGTTTATGCGAGCCACGATCCCGTGGAACAGCGGCCGTTTCAATTCACACTTCTTGCATCCGCGCACAGGAAAGCGTGGCGAAACACGTTTCGCGCCACGGAAAATGAAATTCACGATATCGATGTCGCTTCCTTCAAACTGTCCTGGCATTTTTTTACCTCGGACCGCGAGGAAACCGGGCTGATTGGATATTCACTTATACATTACACTTACTTTCTAGTGACGAGGAAACGTTCCCAACCCGACAATTCTGATTTTCATGAAACCTCGTGGAAATTTAGCGCGTACTGGAGTACTATGCAAGCAGCAATCTTTTTCTGCGGAAATTTACTCTGAATGAACCCTTAAAGTTATCGTCCTTTTTTTTTTTTTAATATATAAGTTTATTTTTCTTTTAGTAGCGTGATGAACAATTGAACAATTCTTATATTTTTGAAGTTTTTGTTCTAAAAAAGCGAGTTTGTATTATTTTGTATTATCCTTTATGAATTTTCGATGCACAATGGAATGGGATTTCGTGGAAATATGTAATTTCATACCAATTACATTTGCAAATTGAATCTTTCCTGCGATTCCTGGTAAATCATGCACAACAAATCCTTTTTATTTCTCTGATAGGTACTGCTTCCTCATATAAGGCGTCTCTGCACTTTTTAAACAATTCTGTTGTAATCTCCACTCGAAATATCGCGATGGGTAACTTCCCACATTTTACGAGTTGTGAACGAATTACACTCTGCTTTGTTCAGTAAATGAGAAAATGTTCTCTGGCAGTTGCTCATCCTTTTACAGGCGATATTTTATCTTATCGCGTACTGACCTGAAAAATTTGTACGACTCCTCTTTCGTGGAGCCTATTTTAGTTTCTACTGCTGAATGCTAACCAATATACGCCACATTTCTACCCCCGTGTCAGTACCGTAACTTAATTTCCAGAAGCAACAACCCCCTTCATTTAAACAGCATCTCCAACAATCATACTCCACCCTCGCAGTGTTTAAATAATCATCGACAACCACGCAACACGTACGTACACCAACTTTCCTCATTTAAGGGATGAGAATCACCCGAATCTCCTCGTCAAAAGGTACATCGTACCAGAATAAATTTTCCTATCGATTGATCTGCAAGGAAACTGATCGCCAGCTGGGACAAGGAAACTCGTGGAACACGAACCGTCTCGCGTTAATCGAATCACAGCGACACGGTTTCCCCAGCTCGAAGGTCCGTCTTCAAGACGTTCTTAGTGGAAAAGTGATCGCTGAAGCGGGTCGACCCAGGGCTTTTCTCTTCCCTGCAAGTCCCCAGCGAGTTCGCGCTTCCCCGAAAGCCCTCTTGTCTGGGACGCGAGTGAACCCGCGTGCCCCATATACGAGGAACGCGAGCTTGATCCCTCCTCCACTCCCCCTGATCGCCACGGTCCGCGTGCTCTCCGCGGCTGGGTCTAAACGCGTCTAGGCTAACCGAGGCGAGTCGTTTCTCCGCGCAGCGTACAATGGCAACGACGTTCGACCCACGCTATTGCTGGCTGGCAGTGAAACCGTCGGTGCACCTTATCCCTCCGAACGCTAGCCAGCTAGGCCACGCGAGCAACCTTTTACGAAGATACGCGCCGTGCCTCGCAGAGATATATGTAGCGATGTCGTAAGAGAAGTAGGGGGGCAAAGTCAGTGACACCCTTCAATGCCTTCCCTTGAGTCAAGACATTGGGAACGCGTGTATTTGGTAATACTTTGTGGACGTTGGTACTTGGAGGCGGTGGAGGGCGTTTAAATGTGAACAGATGAGCACAGAGCGGTGATAGGCGAAGAAGTCACTGTACCTATCAGTTGTAGAAGTATAGCGACTAACCTAAGGCCCACTCAGGTGGCGTGTAACGCAATTCTGAAGCTAAGGGTTTAAGGACCATCAAGTATTAAGCTGGGAATCCACCTGGAAGCTAAGCTAAGCTAAGCCATGATATGCTATGATACGTTTTAAAAAATTAGTTTAAATACATTCTTATGGAACCGTTTCCACCAAAAGCTAAACTAAGCTGCACCATCCTATTCTATATTTAAAAAAAAACAGCTTCAATACATCATTTTCCACCAAAATCCACGTTTCTGTGCAGCAATTTTTTTCTCTTATATAATGAACTTAATAGAAAATCTGATTAATGGCATTTGTTATACATCCTCCGATGATAAACAAATCTTTTAGAGAGAAAAACAAAATTTCTTACTTAATCTTTAAGTGATGTATAATAAATTCCATTAATCAGCTCTTTTATTAACGTCACTGTTTATGAGAAAAAGACTGCTAAATAAACCTATGCTTTTAATGCGTCCAAGATGACACCCCCTTAAGGGTGCTACCTACCGATTTTACCCTCTGCTGCTTTCACGACACCACTATGTTTCTGTAAACTGCTTATGTAGAAACCACGTTGCGCTTGGGAACGAGGGATGTATCGGCGTAAAGATCGAGACTCCCGATTCGAAACGTCTTCTCGATTCTTCTCTATAGAGAGCCTCCCATCCCACTTCGGTACTATTTATTTCACGAGCATGCACATGTGTGCGCGTGACAGTCGATTGCGCGCGCGAACGTTGCCCTCCTTATACAGAGCCCAGTGACACCCGATTTGGTGCATCTAAGGAGGCTCAACGATGCTCGCATATAACTTACGTTTCATCGATGCCTACTTTCCCACGGCTTCCCAGGATCTACGTGATCTACGATCGTCCGTTACCGGCTGAACCGTTTACACGTGTAAACAGAAACGAGCAGGATCGTGCGCACCGTGAGCTGAATCGACTTGGTATCGACCACTGGCGACGGGTCATGGCTGAGTAATTGGGGGGTTGCTTCTACGTCCGCGGGGAAGCTTCGACGCTAGGAAACTGGTCGAAGCTGCGAATCGATCTTGGCCTGTGTCCTGTAAGTCCGGACGAGTAATTGTCACGACGCGATTTTTCTTCAAGGGTTCAAGGTCTTCGAACGATTCAGGAAAGGAGTTCCGGTAACACGCGAAACTGTATTTCTAATTTCTAATTGGGATAGCGTAGCTACTTAGTTGCCCTGTTGCGAAATGTCTAGAGTCAAGTTTGCAGACAGAGAGGAAAGATAATGGAAAGGTTTGACGCTTGCAGAGATAGTGGTTGTTGCAGTTTCTCCTATGCAGTTTCGTTTTCATGATATTGGCGAGTTATAACGATCGTTGTGCGCTTCCAATACCGCGTAACAGTTTCGCGAAGGTGCTCGTTACATAAGGAATGAAAATCTATACGCGCACTGGTTTCTAAGGATGCGGTGCTCGATCAAATCGAAGTTGAGATGAAAGTATTAATCGATGCTTCTGAACCTTTCAGGGCTGTATTGATTCTTTTAAGTAAACGATATGTTTATGTAATATTCGAAGTTTGTTGGTATTGATTTTACATGGGGGTGGAGTTTAAAGAAATTTTTCTGGAGTTTTCAGGTATTTTAACGTAACGAAGAGTCAAGGTAGGGTTTCAATTTGTATTTCGTATATATATTTCAGAGAGAAGCAGTAATTTATCCTTGACATAGTAGCTGATGCAATATTGTTGACGAATAAATGGCGAGACCTTTTTGCATCGAGTCCTTTGCTAACTTGTCGCTACGACAAATTATGCCGCTCTATTTACTGTGCTACAAAACGAACGGTCGCGGTTGTCCGATTTCGTGCTTCGATCGAAGTAGAATTCATCACGCTTCTATCATACCTCGAAAATAATATACGCCAGTCTCTACTCCATACCGAGGAAGAAAATATCCAAAAACTATGATACATCCCACGCTCTGAATCAAAGAAATTCGAGTTCATTGGAACTTTGAATAGTGCTGCCACAGTTACTCTGAATTCACAAAGAGACCTTCTCAAAATCCCTCTAAAAAATGATAATAATTCCTGAAGCCTTAAAAGAAGTTAAACCAACCGAGAAATCTGCCAATTTCCTCGAAACCACGATAACAAAAAGCACAATACCTGGCTGCTCTAATAAAGCTTCCAATATAAAAGCTACTCAAGTTCATCCAGACCACGAAGAAGACTAATGCAACGCACCTTGATTTCTACACTGCGAAATCCTTCGATTGAAAGACTCTTAAAACACTTAACAACAACCGTTGAAATTTCAACGGGGCTTCGATCAGAAATGCCGCAAACGTATACTGTCACCGAAATTCGTGGTAAAACGCCATTCCGGGTGGCTGTGAATTCCGCGCGGCGAGAGAATGGACGAGAAGTCTGGGGACAAGCGAGCAGAATGAAGAGTGTCGGGACAAAAGCCCCGAAACGGGAAATGTTATACACGGGGAAGGTTTTTACGTGGGCTGAACAGTCACGTTGTTCCGTGGGAAGGCAGAGTTCGGTATACAAACGTTTCACTCTCGACGAGCCGGCTGGATAACGGGCCTCTGTGCCCACAGAGGAGGTAGGCAGAGGTGTACCACGCCGAGAAAGAAGGGAAAGTAGTTCTGTGAGTCAGTGGGGCTTGCGGTACCTCGTGACGTTCTACGGTTAAGCAGCCTCGAGACTCGGGAACGGGAAACGGTAATCCAGATGAGCCGTATCGTTTATCCTTTTGGAACCGTTCGTCTTCTATCGCGCTTCCACCGCCCCCCACGATTTTCTGCTACAGTCAACCTTTACTCCATTGCCACTCTTTCGACAGCGCAGGCTGACTGATTACATACGAGTCCATTTAATTGGAGTATAAAGGCCCCCAATTTATTTTCACGATTTTTAGGAAATAGGTAAGGGAGACCGGGGCTAGTTGGTACGTTAGCCTGTTTGCAATTTTTTTCATTTTTTATTTGAATCAATTACTTGATAACAAATATGCCAAAATATACTTTGGTCCTTCCTCTTTAATATATAGTAAGCGAAAACTTGAGAAGTAAAATTATTAAAGCAATGCAATATAAGTGCTCAGATCGGTGTGCGAGTAGAAGCAGTAAGTACTAGCCAGACACCAGGCGAATATCCAAAACTCATTTCCCTCCAAACCCATGCTTCTACGAGAATATTTCATTGCAGAATTTCCCTTTATCTGCGCACAAAGGACCCTCCCAATGCTTCCCCGAATTACATACGCGATTCCCATTATCAAACCAGAAAATCGCTGTTTACCTCTCGAAGGATTAACCTACACACCTACATTCCCCAATCGTTCCTCACCCACGTTACCAGCAACCACGAGCCGGCGAATTTACGAGCCACCTCTGTCCCGAAAGCCCGAGGATACTCCTCAAAACAGCATCCCCGCTCCCGGACGTTGTTCCAGCGAAGTCTCGCATCCGAATCTCGCGCAAGATTCCGTGGCGATAACGATGAAAGCACCGACCGCGAAACAAGCTCCGCCGCGGCGCGTAGGAATTCGTTAGGTGCTCCGGGGAGCATATAATTTTTGCTTTCTCTTCCATCGGAAACGGCGTAATAGTGGAAGAACCAAGTGACACACTTCCCGAACGAGGGGGCTCGGTGGGCCAGGCTTCCTAGAAGAGCCCACGGGCTGAGCAGCGGCTCGACGAGACCTATCCGTCACCGGAAATAGATTGTTCGTTGGTGAAACGGTCGCTTGATGCCGGGGCGAACAATAGTTGACCCGAATATGCACGTCGAAACGGCTCGCGAGCCGACGAGCCCCGACCCTGATGAGACGAAAGCCGCTCGTTACGAACAATTGCGCGCTGAAAGGTCATTAACCGTGGCCGATTACGGGATAGCTGAAACGGGATGCCGTAGACGTTCTGCCCCTTAAATATTCCAGCGGGAGATCACCGCCCCCGGAGGACTACGTCGCGGTCCTTAATGAATGGCAACAGCGTGTCGCTTACGTGAATCATTTACTTGGCTGGCAACGATCGACAGGGATATTGTTCGAAGCAGGAAGCGTCTCGTCGCTCGATCCATCCATCTGGGCACGGGCGACGATGAACGCGACCCCGAGCGATTCGCCGGCGAATGGCTGACGAATCGGCCGTGTTTCAGGAGAGGCTCGCGGGAAAAGGATCGTTGGGTTCGTTTGGTAGAGACGAAGATCTGGGGACGAAGAATAATGGGAATAGAGACTGGAAAAGTGCTGGGCTAACTCTACTATGGATTTCAGTTTAGATGTGTAAACAGTCTTCCTCGGATTATTACAATTCTTTTTTCCCCGGATCATCGGGAAAGAACTACCCACCCCGCAGTTATGCTTCCTCGCTGCGATCGAGGGCCTGCGGTCCCGGGTAGGCCGCCAGTTAACTGCCGATGGCAATGAAACCATTGCACCGGGTAAAATACCCGGTACCGAAAAATAAATTGTTCATATTTTTAATAAATGCTCATGAAAGTATTATCAATGGATTTTTAATGGTTTCTCGATGAAAATGAGTTGAAACGCGAAGTAATTCGGTCCATTTTTAGTGAACGTCACTACGTTGGATTGGCAAATTACTTTGATAATAATTGCAGGGGAAATGTTGTGAGTTAATCACGAGAAGCGGGCTCTTTCCCTTAAGCCGGGGAACTGGAACTCTAATCGTGCTTTCTGTACTTCTAAAAGTTCCTAGTATTTCTTTTTAGAAATTAGAAAATCGAAAAAGACCCACCGTGGGAGGTGTAACCCTGCAACAGCCTTCGCATATTAGCAACAACTTTCTTATATTTCTTGAAAATTATGGGAACCCTCAACGAAATGAAAAGGGGTCAATAAGATCCTGGGGACGTGGTAGGGTTAAAGAAATGAGGATGATGGAAGGAAATTTTGAATTTTTCTTTCAAGAACTGGTGTGGAATTTTCAAGTGTAAATCGTGGTATTTTTGTAGTAGCAATCAGGATCGCGAAGATCTCGAGCAACTGTTAGGGGTTAGAAAATTAAATGGGAGGAGGATTGGAAGGTTTGTCCAGTGGATGTACAGCGTAATTGTAGCAGCGATAGCGAGAGTCGACTAGTTTTGAGGTCAGGGCAGGATCCTTGTGACGTACGGTGCTCCAAGGAGCACTCTGGTTGGCCTTCGACCTGAACGATCGTTTGCTCGGGGTCCTTTTTGCAGGATCATTCTTCCTGCCGCGGCACTGTTCCGAGGATATCCTTAGAACAACCACTTTCCTCGATTTACCGAGACCGGGAACGTGCTAGTCCTTTTTTCAATCGAAGGTAACTGTTGAGTCCTTAGTGGGTTCTCAGACTCCGTGTGGTGTTGTACAATTTTGCAGTTCATTCATTCTTTCGAATTGTAGAAACGATACCCTTAATACACTATAATTAAAGCTTCACAAAATTATTCAGGCACAATAATAGTGAGACAGATACTAATTTCCCAGAGGAAGTTCGAAATAAATAGAAGTGCTAATACGATATAAACAGAAGACTTTGATTGCGTTGGAAGCTTCAATTACATCGCAAATATAAGGCGGATTTTAAGTAAAATTAATGCTGCGCATATTATTGACTTCTATCACTTGGATATTCTCCACAGCGTGAATTAAAACTCAGTGCATACCAGGTAATTACAGCTTAACCCATCAGTTGGTACCCTAAACCTCTAATAATTTCTTTCGACAAACTCCACTTGCAATAAAAAACTACAGACTTTAAACAATATTCTGCACCATTAAGATCCCTGAAAGCCAACGGTGAATTCTTATCGCGGTCAAAATTGTTCCTTGTCCAAGGACAAAAATTCCTGCGAAATCTCAGCGGAGACTCCGTCATCCAAGATATTTCGGACATGTGTTTATGTAACGGTCTGATTGAAAGATCAAGATCAAGAGAAACGCAGCCATTGTCGGGTCGGAGCTACGGGCACAGCTGTGCCGAAGCACACGGTGCGATCCTTGGTCATGGACTCGCGAGTGTAACGTGGTTCGGAAGGTGAAAGTTTTTCGGTTATCGAACATCGTGGCCTAGACCGTAAAAGAATAACAAGAACACGTACACAGGCTGGCGGCAGTTCTCGTAGGCAGTTTATGCCTCGCTGCTTTCTCTTTTGATTCTAAATGCTTCTCTCTGCCAAGTGTATTCCTGGTCCGCTTATAGCCCAGTTTTCGAGCAATCTGTTGCCCGTTTTATGGTGGAAATACTGTCACTAAAAGCATCCTCTTCAGACATATACACGCTAAAATAACGAGGACGAGTTTAGGAAATTTTAGTCGCAGCCAGTTTTATCGTACCCGCGATTAGGTCTGCCCGGAATACGCTCTCGGAACGTCTACGCTCTAATTCGGCGGAGGGAAAGAATCGATCACGAGTACAAGAATAAATTTTCTACAGGTTTTAAAAGCGTCGCAGCATGCACAATCAATTCAGCTAATTATTAACGCTCGACCATACCTGAGCCGCGCAAAATCGATCGATCGATCTTCTTTCTATAAATACCCATCTATCGCGGCAGATGGACTAAAATATAAACGTCTTTAATACCGTCTAGACTTTCGTAGGGGATTGAAACGTTAATATTCCATTTAAAATTCACCAGATATCGATCCAATCTACGCTACAAGATCCAACCATCCAATATTTCCGTTCCCAAATTCCCTAAACTCATCCACGCCCCCTCCATCTCACCATCCCCGTACAACAACAGGGGGCCGGAACGGAGCAAAAACGGAACCGATAAACCGAAAGAACGAAAGATTTTTCCGGAACGGAAACAGAAAGGAGACTGTTTCTAATAACCTATTTTTTCCGGCTGTAAGCTTCGAAACTCTTTATTTTTTATAATACACAATATTTCTATAATATATCTATCACATGCAACAAAATTGTAAAAAATAAGTTTATAATCGTTTCTTCGTAAATATGAAGTAATCGGTTCGGAACAAAATTTGTTTATCGTTCCAATGGAAACCTGAACCGAAACGAAAAAAAAAACATTTCGTTCCAGCTCCCTGTACAATTCTTCGCCACCATCCACGCAAGTGCCTGCATTGCGTAAGAAGCTTCTAAATTACAAGCAGCTCGATACATACACCTGAACTCGTTTAATTACAAATCTACCCTTACTCCGACCAAGAGTAATCGTTTCCTGGTCGCCTGGATAACCGATAACGATCTTATTCGGCCCACGTACCGCGGTAGAAATCGGCCCGAAGGAAAGTGCAAGTTCGCCGACGAGTTTCTCGCGGCGTCGCGTCACCCACGAAGTCGGGGGCGTGCGATGGGGAGCGGGAGCGTGGACGCGAAGTCGGCTCCGAAGTGGACGAAGAGAGGCGGTACGGTACGGCGAAGCGTGTGCAGGGGGCCCGGCGATCTGCGCGCGGCAGCGTCGTCCAGATAACAGCGGCTGGCAGATACGGTTTTCCCGCGAGCGGCGTTCGCGTAACGCTAAGCGATCGACGACTAGGCCTGGTTCGCGGCGGCGTTAGAGGTTCCCCTACTGGAGAACGTTAGTGCACAGAGGGAACGGTGCGGCCGTTTTACGAGGAGGGTTTCTCTCTTCCACTTCCACGGTTCCTCCACCGCACGGCGCACGGGTTCCTCGTCGGTGAGCGCTGGTGCCCGTGGCCGCTGTCCCAGTCGTCGCCCTACTTTGTCGAAGCAAACTCAGCTCGACACTCGGTTTACACCTCGCCACGACGACGACGACGACGACAGGGGATACACACGTTCGTTCCGGCGGGCGCGCGCACCCACACACACGCGCGCGCACACACGCAACACGCTCGCTCGCACGTGCACGCGTATATACGTAGAGGCGGAACGGAGCGCGGCCGCACGCCAGCCGAGAAACACCGCGCGACGGGCCGCACGGGACGCGGTGTGCGGTGGTTTTAGTCGACGCGAAACCGTGGCCGACGGTGGTGGTGGTGCCGGTGGTGGGTGGCTGTGATGGTGACGGTGACGGACGTGGCCGTTTTCCCGCAGACCGGAAGTGGAACGCGCGAGAACCCGAAAGACAACGTCCGTATCGCCGCGCGGCGAGGAGCCCTGCGCCACGTGCCCCGAACGGAACCGCTCGTCGCCCAACGAAACGAGCAGGCAGCCAGGTGACCGTCCCCTGACCTACGGCAACCTGCTACGCGCTACGTCGTCGTCGACCAGTGTGTGCAACCCCGTCGCGGTGGGTGCCGTTGCTCGGCCACGGGCAGGCCGTCCGCGCGCAGCGACGGTTATCGGGGAGAATTCACTCGCTCCGAGGGATTTCAGGAATTATCTAGCGTCGTACGTTGCACCCTCCCCCACCGATGCAGCACGCCGCTGAATCGATCTAACGTTTCCTCGTTCCACTGACCCGTCCACGGTTTACTACTCGTTGGACCATCGTTACGACCGCTGGTTCCCGCGAACGAGGGACGCGTGCTCGGCGCGAGAAATCGTGTGGGTTCACTGGGAAGCTTCTAGGAGAACGATCGTTATTCGCGCGTCGTTCAGGAGAAAGTGCATGTGCCTCTCGAACCGGAAGTGCCATCGAGCGAGAATATTCAGCATCATCGTTCTGTCCCTTTCCCTCTCTCTCTCTTTCTCTCTCCCTCTCTCTCTCTCTCTCTCTCTCTCTCTCTCTCTCTCTCTCTCTATCTATCTATCTATCTATCTATCTCTCTCTGTTCTGTTCTACACACGCCTCGTTGCCCTGCGAAACGAATCTCTTCAAAGAGAACACGCGCGTGTCTGCTCCGCACGCCGTCGAGCAGAGTCCAAGAGGATTTGAACGCGGTATCGGCGTGGTGCCTGGTGTGCCACCGACACAGAAACTAGCTAACCAACGAAACGCGATTGATAAGCTCTTCTACGTCGCCTGAAACGCCACTGCCAACACACGACTAATCGCTGCCACTACCGACATTACTCTCCGCTGTGATTTTCCCTTCGGATTTCCCTCCGGGGCCAGCGCTGGCTTGCCCTCCACGGCCAAAGCCAACGAGCGTCCGTTCCGTGCGCCGCGCGGAGCATGCGCCTGCGAAACCAGCCCGCAAACAGCCGTTCGAAAGGCGCGACCCTTGAAGACTGGAAAGGATCGCGGGAGCGGAATCGATCGACTTCGTATTCGTTCTGAGCACTGCCAGCACTCCGTGCGGGACCTTTACAATCCCCGTTCCGATCTGGAGCCGCACTGTCAGCCGGAGAACCACGCTCGATCTCTCGGATAGGAGAGAAATCTCTGCGCGTTAACCGAATAATTTCGAATCCAAGGCTGAGGCTACCGAGCGATGTTAGCCGGCAGAGGACGAGTCGCCGCAGCGCGAACTTGATTCCTCCACGAGATCCTCGAGCTCGTCGCAAGCGACACGTTCTTCTTCCACGCGCGTCGAGCTTATCCCGCGGGATCGAGGACCTGATCGTTCTCCGAACGAACGTCCTTCCTGAACGGGTCGAGCGACAACCGGCGTAGGTGGGAAAGATAGAGAAAAAGCAGAGCTCCGTTACGCAACCAGTGCGTGGCTGCCATTTTGGTCCACGCGCACGCACACCCGGGTCGCGGGTGCACGCGGCGAGAAGTGACACTCTCGCGGTGGAGCGCGTCGCCTCGCGTCGCCTCGCGTCTCCGTGGAAAAGGCGGGCGCATGAATGGTGGCGCGGCGCGGCCGCGATAACAACGGCTCCGTTTCGATAGTGCCCGCCGAACAGCGGACGAGGGGGGCACACTGCGAGCCGACAGAACTCCGCTGCTCGAAGTCGCAAATACACGCCGGTGGTGTGCTGGTTTCGCGCGCGTCGCAGCCGCACGCTGGCCAAAGGTGCAACGAACTCCGCCGCGGGAATTTCGTGCGGCCACGTCCAGCGAGTGATGAGTCCGCGTCTGCCCGCGTAAATATACACCGTGACGCGAACGACAGTCGGCTTCGACGAGGAAACGAGCGAACGGACCGCGGCGCGCCGTTCTTTTTCGCTGCCGAAGGGAAATCGCGGGACACCATAATGCGGGCGTCCAACGGCAGCTGAGAGCGAGACTAGGAGCCGACATCGTCCGGACTCGTCGAAGGATTAATCCCGTCGGGCTTTAAGTGCGCCAAGGATCGTGCTCGTACGCGGAGGATCGATCCTCTGGGTCCGAGGGATCGAGAACGATCGACAGTGCTCGATGACCGTCGGTATCACGAACTGAAATTGCTAGGAGTTTAGTTTGCTAGCTGTTCGCGACTGTGTTCCTTCGGGTGTGTCGCGTGCTAGAAGTGCTAGAAATAATCGAAATTAATTTGGGCCAAGAGAGCGGTGGCGAATTCCCATTCCCCCTGGAAGATAAGAGCGCCTGCCACGCCGCAAGGTACAAAAGGGACTTCGCGTGGCAACGAAGAAACAAATGGATGAGCGAAGCAGGAGGTGAAGCGTTATTGGTCGTGACGGCGGAGGAACCGGAAAGACGAGGACGTGCAACCGGGGGTTTTCAGTTAGGACAAAGGATAACCCACTTCTGCAGGCGAGCTTACGCGCGCAAGTGGGTCGTACGTCTTGCACTATCGTCGTTTTGGACACTGGCCTCTGCTACGGATACTTAACAGCCGCCGATATTCAAACGATTTCAGGACGAATCACCCTCCACCCGGCACTCAGATATCCTCGATACGCGTCGCCGGCAATCAAACATCCGCTCGCACCGCAAATGTTCGTTGAAAATTCGAGCGAGGAGGATCGTGGATCTGGCTTAATGGGCGGTACCATCGATCTCTGTTACCGAGCCTCTTAATTGTTGCGCGCGGGGCGCGAGTTGCGTGTAAATCGTCGAACAAATGAGGAACAAGTGCACGTGCAAGTGCTTGAGAAAACGGACGAGACGTCGGAGGCACGACGTTCACCGAGGGCCGCGGGTACTCGATTAGAGCCAGCAAGAAGTGACGTTTCGTGATCTCTGTGCGGTACGTGCATACGCCTGTCCCTGTACGCGTATACAGGCGTGTATGCACATGTGGGTGCAGGTGGGAGCGCGCGCGCAGCCAGTGTATAAACGCTGACGTAACACGACGAACCTCCCCTTGACACCTGATCGACGATCTACCGTCGTCGGCACGTCGGTGACCTTGTTAACACCGTGCCGGACGGGCTTGTCGGCTGAACTCGAAGGGAGGACCAGGCGTTCGCGGCCGATTATTCATGTTTTGGATGCCTTAAACGGAAAAAGATGTAAGTCACAAAACAGCATTGTTCCTTTCGTATACGCGGCAGGGTTCTCTGCTCGAAGGTACTGTTGCGGAGTCAGCTATCCTTCGGATCCGGATGAAGTCCACGAGCTTCTCCGTAGGATACGTAGATCCGAGTAGGGTTGCATAGTTCTGGGGGACGTCTTACCCCAATTAGCGATGCGTCTGGCTGCTTGAAAGCGACACGCTGGAAAAGGGGAGCCGGAAAGAAAGGGACAATAAATCGCTAATGGATGCAAATCTAGCGTACAGGTTTCACCCGAGTCGAAAGGTCTAGGTCGTTCGGCACGCAGCAGATCCTCCGCTTCCTGCTCGCCGAAATTTGTGAGAATTCGTTGTGCAAACCTCGCAGAAGGACAGAAGCCCCCCGTCGCCCCCCCCTCAAGTGTGCTCTCGCCTGGGATCAGGAAGAGGCACTTCGAAGGCAAGCGTTACCACTGTGCCGCGGCATCGTGGACGCTGATGCAAGCGGCAGAGATACGAAAATAATTTTTTAACGAATTCCAGTAACCTTCGGGAGGCCGTTAAAAGCAAGGATCGCTTATGCAGTACGAAAAGGTGAAATCTCTTTACGGTGGTTTCTCCGCGCATAATCGCGGACGGGTACTTTTGTTGCCTCGAGCGAAAGATCGGACGAAACTAGCGATTGGATGTTCCGTTTTTTCTTTCTTTTTTTCTTTTTTATTATTCGACGATTACTGGGGCCGTTTAAGAGATGCTTCGCGGCGCGATCCTTTCCACTCGAGCCTCTCGATTCAGGAACGGCCGCGCTCGCGTTCTCCAGCGGCTATTGTTTCTGCTTAATTGGCCGCTATCTATTCCCAGGATCATCGTAGATCAATTTGCACGATCGCCCGTTCACGTTAGGGCGGAACGGTTTCTCTGCAATCTATAAATACGTGAGACGAGGCGATACCTCGAACGACTGCGTCGCAAGAGCGTTCGACGCCTGCTACCACCGAGTCAGGCCTGCTCGCGCACAAACGCTGCCGGCTCGAGAATGTCGCGTTCAGACCTTTGCCTACAATTACGTAAAGATCCAACGGCGTCAGTTGCGTCACGAAAACAACTGCGAAATGCTCTGCCCTTCGGTGAATTACTTTTTTCAACGCCAACTGTGACTGCGTTGCGTCAGCAATGCCGTCCGTCACGTTTGTGCACCGAGCACTGCCGGTGGGCGTTCCGTGCACTTCAGGTATCGCCGAAAACGTGAATTTACGCGATGGAATTTACGGATTAGGGAATCTTTGGGAGATTCCAGTCTTCTCAGTGAATTTCTGCGTTAATTCTGAATATCTGATCTGTAGCACGTTTTCAAAGAAATCTGCACATTTTTTCAAATTTCTGAACTACTCGTTGGTTCCTTAAAATCTTCACGACTACATCTTGTGAATGGAATAGAGATCTGAAGGTTCAAGCACGATAGTACGTGGCATACGTGACTAGGCTTGCCAACCTTTTTACAGGAAAATAGCGTAAATTTGCCTTTCGTGGTGTATAAAAAAAAATACGCCAGAAAAAATTAAAGGTACATTTTAATCTTATTAGGTTTCGTTTTCCAAACATATTTATTTTTGATTTTAGCATTACGGAGCAACTTCTTATCATTTTTAAATAACTCAATGGCATTATTGCACTCAATATACATATTAAAATATATAAATAATTCGTCCTTTATTAAATTAACCTTTAGAGGGCCGGGCTGACCACTGTAGTGGCAACCTAAGAATTTGGGTACTTTGCCGGTCATTTTGGTGGTATAATAAATTTTAAGTAAATAAAATTTACAATTTCAATGAAAAAATCCCGGCCCTCTAAAGGTTAAGGGGCGGGTCCGGTCTAAAAATCAATTTTTTTATTTCATTTATCGAATGTTCAACCTTTTAGGGATAAGTGTTTAAAATGATTTTTTGAAATTCGTAAAATTCCCGAAGTTATAGGCATTTGAGTAGCGGCAAATGCATGGGTAACACCCAGCCACTCGGCACTCGCGTTAAACTTTAAACGCATTTCTCTCGAAACGGTATTTTCAAAATCGGTGGAACCTGCATCACCAAAAGTTATTATCCGATTCGACTGAAACTTTTTTATTTTTCAGAATATACTTTTGGCTCGTGGACAGACCAGTAAAATTAAAAAAAAATTGAAAATTTGTAATTTTAAAGGCGTTGAAACGATGAAAAAATATGGAAAAAGTGATTTCAAATTTCAAGTGTCGTTATTTTCTCAAAAAATGTCATTTTTGTAATTTTTTCTGGCCAGTCCGCGAGCGAGTTTCATGCCGTTTAATAATCTGGCATTGTTTTTTTTACCTCAGACCAATGGTTTAAGTGCTACCGGTTCCACCAATTTGGATGAATTTTTTGACGCCTCGACTTTATCGACCCCCCAATGCCGTCTGCAATGATTAATTACAAAACAAAAAATTTGTTTCTATAGTTTAAGACATCCTTAATTCAATGCAAGAAGACCGATTAAATTATATTTAGTAGTTTTCCTTTAATTAATTCCTGAAGATCACCGATTTGTATAGGCTCTAGAACGGAACAGTCCCTTAAGAGACGTGTGGTGTCGTTTCAAATCAGAGATGATCATGGTTTGTGTAATAGAGTACATTTACGTGTAATAGCGTAAGATACTTTTTTAAAGAACGGGTGGCAACCCTATACGTGGCAGAGACAGAGTTTTAAGAATATACACTACAGTTTCGCGAAGTAGATAAAGCCAGAAGTGTGTGAAGGAATCAGGAATTAGGATATAGACAGTGGCTGATGACGTGTCTATCCTGGACCGGCTTGTGAATCGCCGCGGACATCGTAAACGCGAATGTTTTCTTTGATGCCACTGTTAAACGAAGCATAGAATGTGTATCGCGTAAACATTTCTACGAAGCACTTGGTGCGGCCTCGGTAATGATTAATTGCAATTTTATGAACTCGGGGTACGACTCATTGAGGAAATAAAATCTCTGTGATGAGTCGTTAAACCTTGATAGACAGAGCACCTACCGTTTCCGCCACAAATTTCTGCGAAAAAATGCAAACAAAAATTCGAAAATGGAATTCTTGAATAAATCAAGCAATATTCCAAAAACGAATATCACAAAATTCACCTGTTCTATTTAAAACGATCCACCTTTCATGCTCGAATTCATCGGTAAACAATTCTGCCCATTTCCCCTCAACTCAGCCAGGATTACAATCGACTAGCGGGGGTATGTTTTTGGGAGAAAGCACCCCCTCGATCAGCCCCTTGTGACTTATGAATAACCGCGTCGAAGTCGCGCTAAGTAAGGCGAGCACGCGCCACGTCGCGGGAACTAGAGTTGTGCAACCCCGCTTAAAGTTATTCTGGCGGATGAGCGCAGTAGCCGGTGACGTCCCTAACCTAGCCTAACTACTCGAGTACTCGACGCGCGCCCTCCCCCGATGACGGAGCTTGAGATAGGTCGGGTACAAGCGTCCGAGTACGAATGCACGCTACGTGCAGCCTGACCCGCTATAGTCGAGCACGATGCGCGCTACGATCCATCGACGCGACAGGGATTATTCACCGCAGCGCTGCAGCTGATCCTCTGCCATTGCTACCACCGTTACACCCAGGTTCGTTCTTTTTCTTCGGTCCCACGGGGAACCATTTATCATCGATCGACACTACCGCGGATCGCCCATCTTCATCCGCGATGGGGGTATCCGTTAGATTGGAGAAACAAAGGGGATGGGATCGGTAATACTTTGGGGGTGGTTCATCGATTAAGATGCTCTTGAGAAACGTCTGAGATTAGAGGAAAGTAAATCCTTGAGATGTGTGGCGGGGGATGGCAGAGATTTGTGTGGATGTATAGGGAGTCGTGGAATTATTGGTGCGAGCTGGAAGATGGCGAATAAGTTTCAGCTGCGAGGTTGATTTTATTGCAAACCTGTGCTAACCCTTTCACTGTATAGTCTGACAGACTCGGGCAAGGCTATGCATCGAAGCTATCGCTCTTATCTCCGATAAAGCAATTGTGGTATGTTGTTATCGAACGATTGTAGTGTAGGTGGCCTAATAGTTTTCTGAGAAAACTACTTGCAATGAAACAGAAAGGGGAGTCCAATGGCGCTTCTATAGGAACCCATGCGTACAGACGTTGAAAAGTTTGTTGACGATAGACTGTCTTATTTATTCGATTATATTATGCGCGCAGTCTCGTTATTCGTATTAAAATTCTTAGTGATGTCAACCTAACGACTGTTATAATTATTCTTCTGAATCCATCTGAATAAACCTAAGCGTCACTGTGAGTACTTTTGGTAGAGAGTAATTTAGCGATTAGATTTTCCAAATAACTACTTATTAAGTCTTAATGATATCTGCTGCAGCATTATTTTTCACGACAAACGCATATTTGTTGATCAATTGGGTTAAGGGGACTCGGCAGTCGTTTTCAGTGAGAAAGAGACTCTGTCCTTTATTTATTTGTAAAAAAAATGAAAGCAAATCCAGATGTATGCTTTTACCCAATGTTTATTACTACCATACAGATTGAAAAAAAAATTGTAAGAAATATATATGTGCTTTAAAAATGGCGCTGCAGACGGATAAACATTTAAACGTTTTTCCATCGTTTTGCCTTAATATCGGTCTTAAAATGTGACGTAATCGAATTTCAAAGGTGTGATTCTTATTTGTTGGATACATAATTTCCGGGCAAATCTATAAAAACAAAAATTGAATAAAAATTATGCGATTGGTGGCTGAAAAACGATGATTTTAACCGTTACTAAAATCCGGAGACTTTTTAATTTTTTTATGAAAATCTCGAATTTTTACGGACCATATCAGAGGTTTGCCCGGAAATGGCACATGTTTTACACATCCTGTAATTTTCTCCAGGTCGATCTGAACCTCCATTCGTTCGCAATCAGGAAAAAATGAAGTGAAAAAAATATTCGAGAGAAACGCGTTTAAAGTTTCTGGGCAAAGGCCACTTTATAAGTTACCGCTCAACCTTTTTAGCTGCCAAATCAACAATTTTGGAAATTTTAATATAAACCAAGCGGCATTTTATTCAGAGAAGATAGTACTTTCGGAAAATGTAATAAAAAATCGATTTTTCGACTGCCTAGACCCCTTAAGTAATTTCACCCAAATAATTTGCCCAGCCAATAATTTTGCGACCACCAACTTCGTGCCCACCAATTAGCCACGGTACTAAATCTTATATATTTATATATAACGTGCTTTATTGTTTCCTTTTCGGACTACAATAAACTTACTTACAACATTTTCATTTGCATTTATTTATATCCTTATCTGGTTTCTTTACAGCACTTTCCTCCTTCATTCCTTATTCTATTTCACCTATCTGCCATTTCCTACCTCATAATTTAATCTACCATACTTCTGTACTATTTCTATCTTACTTATTACTTAGTCTAACCTATCTGATCCTACCCTGGTTTCTCTTCCCTCTCTTTCTCATATTCCTGACCAAATCCCCTCTCTTCATATATAAAATGCAAACGTCTGTCAATTCCCTTATAGCTCAGAAACTAATAAAATGAAAACGCCTGTCTGTTACCTTATAACTCAAGAAGTAACAACCCAATTCCGATGCGACTTTTTTTTAACATATATTAGAATTCTCGAGGAAGATTTTAGGCTACTTAGGTTTCTCGCTTTACCCGCGAGAGTGATCCTACGTATAAAAATAAAACCCACAATGAATTAAATCCAAGTTGTACCAAATACAAACATTGCTCCTCAACCACCGTTGAACGCGTAAATACCGTGGCAATTAGCGCCAGCCCAATGAAGGGCCTCGAAGCCGTCGAAGGACCCTACGCGCAAGTCGATCTCGAAGGACCTGGTTTCAGGGTGGGCTAGAGAGAAATCTTATCCTGAAAAACGTCACCGAGGCGTTTCTGCGTCGTAACGTGTCACCGACTATAACAGGCTAGATCGCTCCGCCTATAGAGGCCACGTGCGTAGAAGCACAGATAACAGCTAGCAAACTCCTCGCGACCTATGCCAATCTCAGACTAAATATACCCGCCAGTAATCGCTGCATTACGTACACCGGCTCCGCCATGCCTTTCGTATCTCCGCTGCTGCTCTAGCGCTATCTAACGCGCTCTAACGCCGTATAAAATGCATAAAAATCGAAATAGCAAATAGAGTATCCTTGGGCACACTTTCTGCGACTGATAGCGGAACGAGAAACCGATCTTCCTGCGGAGGTGCCGGCGTAAGAGCAGGAACTCCTCGGCACCTATCTTCGCGTTTGTTTAGCGAACAAACACTGCGGTGAGGCTTAGAAAAATGGGCTTACGAAGAACACAAGCTGTGTTTCGTCATCTGAGCGACGCAACAGCGACAGAGTGGCACGTCTGACAGACAACAAAGTTGTGCGACTTTATTACTTGCTGCGACGGAGAAAAAAATATGTAATAAGCGACAGCGCTCGCAATTGATACACCATGAAAGAAAAACGTCGTGTGAATAATGTATTCGCGCCGTAGTACGATGCCAATGGTAATGTCGCGCTTAAGCGGCGAAGAAAAATGACTGAACTAGTGGTCGACCTTATTGTGAGTCATTAACGAATGCAACGGGAGTGCGAGCTTCGCTGCGCCGCGCGCTCCGATGCTTTCAGAGGCGAGGAGTTTCTTGGGATTTAATAGCGAAAGTAATCAATGGGGTGGTGAGAGTGCAATGCTTGCTGAGGGGGATTAGAAAATATGCACTTCTGGTGATCCGGGGAATTTTCAAATTTTACCGGGGCATATTTAAAAATGTTCTGCCCCGTTTAAATCCACTTCACTTAATTAATCGAGACTCTTTAATTTATAGAATGACGAAGTATTAGAGGAACGCGATTTGCTTCCCAAGAGATCGATAATAACTGGAAATTGCTCAAATTAAATTAGAAGATGTTCACGCGCAGTTTCTAGCTGGTTCAAAAGTCACAGGGAACGATCAAACCCGACATTTCACACGAGCCATGGTTACACAAGGCAACGTGTGAAAATCAGCGTATTCTTCAGTCGTTCATTTTCGTCGCTTTAATCTCCAACCCTCTCCACATTTCAACGTACATAATCTATCCTCGGTAACCAATGAATCAACACAAAATATTTCTCAATGCAAAGCGAAGAAAGCTTCCCTATCAAGATTCAATGTACCGTGCGCCTTCTCTCCCATTAAATCCCTAGATCCTCTTAGAATCCTCTGTTTCCTTCCGCGTTCCTAGTTCCCCGCGCCAAAAGGGAGCAGGCATCCCGACGATAAGCGCAGACGGAAGTGCGTGGAGAGTGGTATCGAAGGAGCAGACCTAACAACGAGATTCCTGCGAGTCATTTGTTCAAGTGCTCGCTGGTCAAAGAGATTCCGCGGCTGCAGTCCTCTTCCTCGAACGTTACCAGAAGCACGAACGATCGACGGGATGAATTACGGCGACGCAGCCGACGTCGCACCATCACGAATATCCTTGCGTCGCAGTGATGTCATCTGACCCTGACACGTGCAGTCAGCGAGTACCGGTATTCGAGCGCGAATACCCAGCAGCTCCGTTCGCGGCGAGGGAGAAACGCGCTCGAAAGGTGCATGACACTCGCGGCGTTCCTGGCTAACTAGACGCGTCGCGGGTCGTGGCAGCGAATCGGGAGGATCCACCCACTCGCGTCAACTGGGCCTGAAATTTCTTTTCAATCCTTCGCGCTCTAATACAGACGCTGGACGATGGAGCAGAGATGCGAGGGCGGATTGAAAGCAGCATTAACACTAGGCCAGCGGTGCTGGGTGCTTTTCGCCCCAAGCGTAACTGAGTTGTGACAGTAGGTAGAAGGGAACACTTGAAAAATCGGAGCGGTTACTTCTGCATTGCTCTCAGAAAAAGAATATCATTTGGAACGTGTACAGTGGGACAGTTAAGGCGGGTCTGAATTGACCCAGTCGTCGACTTCTATGTGATCACTTGTAACCGAGAATTAATTTTACCACACCGGGATCATGGCGTTGCCACATCGGTGGATCAAGTGTAGAGATTCGAAACGGGACTATGCTGACAGAGAGAAATTCTCAAGCGGTCTTTCCACTGTAACGCCCTAAAAAATTACCGTTGTTTGGAACCTTTTTTGGTCACAAAAAGGAATGTGTTTACTAATTGTAAGTTGACATTTTTTCTATTTATTAATACGTTTTGAGAATAGGAAAAAAATTCTCTGTAATGATATCAGTGAGTTTGATTTGAAGTTCGGGGTTGCGCTTCCACTTTTGTATGTAGCTGAGTACAGAACTTTGAGATAGAAAGAAGTATGGTAAAGTGATTTCAGGGTGAATCGTTCGTTTAATACTACGAATTCTACTATTCTTGTAAATTTTATTGAAGCCAGCATGCAACGTTGGGTGAATCTTCAGTGTACCTGGGAGACACTGCGCAGAGGATTAATTTGGATGATGAATTTGTAACGATCATCTGGGAAAAGCGTTGCGAACCATGGACTCGTTGCGTCATGAATCGCCTCCGACACGGATGTGTGCAGGAGGATGTATGTATTCCATGGTTGCAACGTTCACTTGGTCACATTTACAGGCTGCTTTTGTTTAGACGATTGGCAGGGAGTTTCGCAACTGCCATTTTCATTCTTTGCTCTGTCTGAATCAATAGCGAATACCAAGAGTTTATTGGGTGTTTTGGTGTGCTTGGTTGAGTAGATTGTGGGAGTCGAAATCAGACACGGTTTGTCAGTCAGTGGAAAGTGTTCCTAAGGTTAATAAGGCTTATTCCGAAAGTGGTACTAATACTTGTCAACAAGGTGTTATTTTAATTGCGGGAAAATAGGTGTTAGCTGATTTCATCTGAATTTCGAGGCTACATCTAATCGCCTTGCCGACAAAATTCTATTCCCTCCGAATCGAATATTCAAAATACCAAATGCAACAGGTTATTAAAAAAAAAACAATATTCTTTTGTAAAATTCAAACTCCTCGAAATTCGACCGAACTTCGACTTCTCCCCTGTCAAGACTTAATCGAGCACGGAAAAGAAACGAAAAGTAGCCGAAGTCAGCTTTGCAAACTGAACCAAGAAGGTTGAGTAAAAAAATATATTAAAACTCAAGGTGTACAGAACGATCGCTAATGCTCACGGACGCTGTTGGCTGGCCTTACAGCTTCGAACTTGTTAGAGCCAGAGAGAAGCAGTCGATCCAACATCTCTCGATACGAATCGCGATCGAGCCGCGAGACGGATCGTCTTCAAAGGGAATTCCATCAAGATCACGGACTCAGCATCGTCGATTAACGAGAGGCTTTAATGAGGCTTGTTTAATGCCACCGAATGAGAACTTCAAGCCGGATAAGAGGCATAAGAGGATTATCGATAGAAGAATAATAACACTTTACGAGATAATCGTGCGTAGCTCCAGTAGACAAAACATGAAATAATTCAGAAACTCGTATCTAATTTCATACAGCTACTCACGGAGGGAAATGGAAATTATTTCACGACCGAAGAGAATAGAGTATTCAAAGCGCAATCGAAATTTACGCTTCCTGGACGAAAGAGATACGACGTAGTTCACTGTCTGAAACGTAAAAGTAGCTCCTCGTCGCGAATGCAACGCGACGAACTTCATTTGGCACAGCCTCCACTCGCGAAACTGAAAATTAGAGTGGCCACGCACTATCAATAGCTATTTGCCGAAACCGAACGTCTTGTTTACACGCAATTCTGCCAACTAGCTTCGATCATGGCGCCAAGTGTCAGCGGGAAACGTGACCGAACAGTAGACATTGTCCCAGCCTCCTAGAAGGAATACATTCAGCTGGGAAACAAAGCCGCTCAGGACCGCGGCGACGTGCACCAGCTGAGATACTATTTATACACCGTCTGCGAGTCAATGAAACAGATCGCACCCGAAAGATCGCCGGCGAATTACTACGCCCCGGTCCGGTAAAAACTGACTTGCGCGACCAGCTTGCTCGGATCTGCGCGAGACACCGTAAGACAAATACGTTACGAGCGCCACGATAGCCTATCAAGGCAGTCGCACTTTTCAGTCTCTCACTGTCAGATAAGACAGATGCGGAGTGCTGGGCGGCCACCCCGCCGAGCGCCGATCGGTCACGATTTTTCCGCGGCCAGCCGCGAAACGCGCTTATCGCCGGCCAGCGCCTACGATGGTCATGGTCCAGCCACGATCCCGCCAGAGTTTTTTCTACGGGTACTCGCACACTGCCCACGGAGGGTCGCCAAGTTCAGGCGTATATCGGGGGCGCAGCTGTCCAGCCGATATCAATGGTCGAGGAAATTGCGCGGGTTAAAGGGCAAAAGGCTACGAGATTCGACGACGAGGCGAAGCGTCTTCGCGGCGCGTGTGTGCGCCGGCACACTCGCGGCCGCGGCCGTGCGTGCGCACTCACACCAGCGGCCGGTGCATGCCTGCCGGTGTGATTGACATCAGTAAGTATGCCATGGCCGACCGCTCACAACGTGCTGGTACGAACGACTGCAGCACTGCCCACACTGCCACGTACACACGAACACAACGGTCGCGTCCACTGTAAGAACGCCATCCGTCTAGGCTGCCTAGAAAAGCAGCTGAGAAAATCCTGCTGCCAACGCGTTTCCGTCCGCGAGAACGATCGCGGCCGATTTTTCGGTAGGGGTCTAGCCGAGCCGCGCTGCTACGGCGCACGAAAACACGAGTGTTTTAACCCTCCGTGGTCACACTTTTCACAAATTGCTCACACAGGGTTCACTCCACCCCCAGCGTCGTTTTGGAGTTACCATTCTCGTATTTTGGAATCCTTTAACTTTTCAATGATAATCGTACATTCGCGATACTCATGCCTTTTCTAGAAATGTAAATTTTGAAATGTTGAAATTTGTAGTTGAGAAAATAGATGTGGGTAAAGGCCATTTTTTTTGTTAGAGATTTTGTTATTAAGGTCTGAAAATTTACAGAAATAGAGGCAAAGACATGATAATTGTACATTCGCGATACTCATGCCTTTTCTAGAAATGTAAATTTTGAAATGTTGAAATTTGTAGTTGAGAAAATAGTTGTGGATAAAGGCCATTTTTTTTGTTAGAGATTTTGTTATTAAGGTCTGAAAATTTACAGAAATAGAGGCAAAGACATGATAATTGTACATTCGCGATACTCATGCCTTTTCTAGAAATGTAAATTTTGAAATGTTGAAATTTGTAGTTGAGAAAATAGTTGTGGATAAAGGCCATTTTTTTTGTTAGAGATTTTGTTATTAAGGTCTGAAAATTTACAGAAATAGAGGCAAAAACATGATAATTGTACATTCGCGATACTCATGCCTTTTCTAGAAATGTAAATGTTGAAATGTTGAAATTTGTAGTTGAGAAAATAGTTGTGGATAAAGGCGATTTTTTTTTGTTAAAGATTTTGTTATTAAGGTCTGAAAATTCACAGAAATATTAGCAAAGACATATACTCGAGTGCGATACACTCCATGTGACCATGAAGGGTTAACTAAGTAACGAACTTTATTTTGAATATAAGAAACACTTTTACATTTCGAACAAGACACCAGTAACAGAATTTTGATGTTGTAACGCCGAAAGTAATTCAAGTGCTTGTGGGATTCATTGGGGCTGTTTTTATATGCCCCAATGGGGGTTCCGTGTGCGCTAGGAATTTCTAAAAGTAATGCAGAGGAAGTTTCTAAAAATATTTCATCTGGTGGATGCGGAAGTGTTTATTCTTCATATTATCATAATTCTGCTTCATTGACCAGGAGATGAGCTTAGTCTTGAAAAGTAGATAAGCTTTTTGGGGGTAACACCAGTGAAAACACATCCTTGTTGACAGAGGGGAGGATCCTGTCCAAGGGTAGTATTAGTTTCCTAATAATGCTCTCTATGTGGGCTAGCATTCTCATGTTAAATGCGTGGAGGGAAATGCATGCACTTATGAGGATTTCTTTTCGCTGTTGTTTACTGGTTTTGTTTTATTTGTTGGTTCGAGTGTGAACGCTAATGGAACGAACGACAGTGAAACGTCGAACTGGTTATGCAATCAGCGAGGAGGTATAACAGGTGGTAACGGAATTTTACGTGACGAAGGGAGCTGTACGATTTCGCGTACGCGAAGTACGTCATCGGTCTTCTGGGTCGTGGAAAGGATTTTGAAGATGACACTTTCTTGGGTGGCCAAGGTCGAAACAGAAAATTTGAAAATTTGTGTAATCTGTACGAGTGTGGCTATCGTCTGAACTAGATTAAATGAGAAATACTGAAAAGTAAGAAAAAGTGGCAGCGCCTAAAACAGACATTGATTTCTGCAAAAAATACAGCTTCATCTAGAACACTACCAGACTTTTCTTCTGAATATATAAATTACAAATCCTCTAAAGTCGATGATCTATATCTGATTATATATCTCAATTTATATCCTCCAGATTTCCACCATGTTTTTCATGATACTGATCATTTAACTAATTTCGTTATAAGGCCCTTCTACATGCCATTTCTAACTCCCACTTCCTTCTCAACTTTCATTGACCACGATAACATCTCCCACAGTTCCTACCACATTTCACCCAAATGTTTCCACTGCCAGGAAGACCATGGAAATCACCAACACTCGCTTCTTACAAATTTAAGAACTCAAAGTTCGTTCCCCTCATAGAATGCGCAACTTTTGCGAACAGTCCTATAACACTGCCACTTTCCTACCACCTGCCCCACCAGTGCAATATGCAAACTACACCATCCAAACTAAAAGACACCGATCGCAAACTTCTTCCTCACCTCTCTACCTGCGCCAACTCTTCCTCACCGCCCTGTATACGATCCACTTGAGGCGCGAGATCCTTCAACCGATATCATTCCGGGGATCAGCACAGATCCCCTCGACAATCACAGGTTCGCTTGAACGCTATCGCCAACGTGGAATCGGCGCCGTTCACTTCGCGCGGCGCGCAAGCGACACTGTAATGAAATCTAAATCCCGGGGACATTGGTCGCGATCCAGCCGGTTTACGCGGCATTCCTACGCACCAAAGCTGCTACACCGTTCAAATGTAAAAGTTCATCGTTCAATACCGTTTACGTAACCCCGCTACAGAGCCGCATCGATCCACCGTTAACGACCCAGAGGCCTCCGACTTCTGGGTGCTTTCCACGCGCTCCCGTCCATCCATTACGGTCGGGGCACCCTTTCGCGCCCGAGCGTCGGCGAAGTGGAGACACGGAGCAATAACGTGACACGCGTGACGTAACGTAACCCTGTTCCACGAAGGACGCGGTTTTCACCAGGTTCGATCTTCCTGTAAGACGGTATCGTTTCGCCCGAAAAAAACCGGTATCCTTGCCCTGGCGAAACTGGGGGGACAGATGGGTGGGAAACCAGGAGGATGAGGAGGGGGACAGGCGAAAGAAGAAGACGCAGAAGGAGGATTCGATGTCATGTACGATGACGACGTTCCACTGCAAGGTCCCCCCTCGCCCCGGTACTTTTACTTTCGTCGAATAAATGCGTATAAAGAGAAGCAGCCCTCCTCCCCCCCCGGATCGAAATCGACCCGGCTGCTGCACACACCCGCGGAGACCAAACCTCCGAAACTTTCATCCGACGACTTTCATTACTTTCTTATCGGTTACGAGTGGAAACACTGGCGGCCAGCTGGTGCCGCTCTCTCGCTCCGACCCAGGGATGCGACTCGATGATTCGTCGCACGCTCGATCCTCGGCGCGATGGTCCCCATCGAAAGTGAAATCGCGACGGGGAAGAAAGGGTGTGAGGCGCGAGTGGCACTGTCGCCTTCTCCTCCGTTCCTTATTTGGAGCTTCATTCTTTCCTTTCTTTTCCGCCGCCTCTCCCCACACTTTCGTCGCTCGGTGCGTGCACGCTGCTTTATGTAACGCGGCAGGGGTTAATCGAGGATTTATGCAACCTCTTCCGCGTCGCTATCGCCGACGGATTTCGCAACGAGCAGTTGGGGCGATCCGTGACGTTCGCGATAGCCGGAGCTCGTCGCGGAGTAATTAAATCGCTCTGCGCTCTTCAAATCCGAATAAAATCATCTGTTTCGAGCGAAAGTCCCCAGAAGGCCGAGCGAAGACCGCTCCTCGTGCAGTTCGGAGGACGAAATCGATCAGGCCCGCGGGGTCGAGGCGTCCGGAATGATCCCGAGCGCGCATCTCCGAAAGAGCCGCCGGTCTCGTGACACTCGAGCCACCGCCGGGCTATCACGGGCAGCTTCGAGAGAGTGAAAGTTCCCCGCGTGTACACGCGTGTCGAGTTTTTGGCATTGGGCGTTGGGATTGGAGGGCCTCGGCTGGTATCGAGGTCACTGGTGCCACCACCACCTCGACACCCGTGGATCCACGGCTTCGGTGGATCGCGTGGCCCGCAGAACTCGATGTCCCAAAAACTTTGGGCACCGCGGACCGTTCACTTCGGCCGCTACGGGCTCCGCGTTTCGTCGCCTTCTTCCGGGCTCCCAGCAGCACCTCGTCGCTCCCCTCGACCGGGCCCCCATCTCGCGGAAGTGGCTCGCGATTTAATCCGCCAAGTTTCGCGGCTCCATAACCGTTGTTCCCTCCGCGGCCGGTCGCGATGGCTCGTGCAGTGACGTCGACGCGTCGACTACAACCGACGATCACAAGGGCCCGCGCGAAGTGACTCGCATCACCCGACGAACGTGGACCACCCAGGGATGAGCCTTACTCGTGGATCGTCGCTAGTGACGCGCGGATGAACCGTTTTGCGTGTGATTCGTCAAAGACCATGTGACCTATCGTGACTCTGGATCGCATGGTGGACCGACCACCGTTTTGTATCGAGACCAGTGCCACAGTTCGGGATTTGGGATATTACTTGGATCCAGAGATTCGCTCCTAACCCCGTGTCATACCATGTGCGCGAAGATGAGTGTTCTGCAAGGCCGCCACATAGGTAGGACTCCTGCTTCCAACTCAACGCGCTGGATAACGATAACGGGGCGTGTAAAGTTCTGCTTACCGATGTCCCTCGTTAGATAAAGACCGTGTCCGTTTATCGTCGCTTCCTCCGTTTCCGAAGCTGGCGAAGAAGCAGCGCGATAGATCGCGGATTACATCACTTTGCTCCGCAGAAACGGTTCGCGGCTCCCCTTCGCGTTTCAATCGCAGGGAATTCGCGAGGTACAAGTTAACGCGCAACAAAGTCCCTCGATGCACAAGCTCGTCGAATCGGCTGCCGAGGTGCAGCGAGGTGTTTATCAACGTCCTCCGGGTCAATAGCACCGCGACGCGATTTCACAATTGCACGCTTCGCTAATTGCAAATTACAATTGCGTCGCGACCGCCAGGGACGCGGAATATTCCTAGACTGGTTCCCCTTTTCATACCCAGCGAACGAGACGGGGGACTATTTTCAGAGAGAGCGCAGATCAAAGTCGACCGTCGAGCCCCGCATTTCTAAGCTCGATAAGCACCCGGCTGATTAATTAAGTTTCCTTAAAATTTTCAAACGGATCGTCGGCGGATCGTTAATTGGTAATCGCACGCGCTCGCGGAACGTGATCGCGCGGGAAGCGGAAGCCGCGGAGCAGAGTGGTTTCAGCAGCGATATTTCTCGCCGGTTTCTAAGCGATCGTCGCCGCGGTTGCCTGGCACGGTCCCGGTTGCGCAAACGACAGAGACCTGGGATCACGGTGTTCCTCGGTTGCTTCGACGCGGACTTTTGCTCCGGATTGCAACAGTCGGCGCCCTCCTATCAGAAAGCTCGCTCGGGACCCGCGGTGCCGCAACCGGTGAACTTCACCCAGGACGTCGTCGGTAGTTTTTCGTGGAACGCGCACGGCTGGGTCTATCCCCCCGAGCTTCCTGCAGTTTCGACACCCGGCGGCGGGTACGATGCGGCAGCGTGTTGCAACGCAGCTATGCGCTGATCCGACGAAACCGCCTGGCGCGAGCTAGCGCGCCGGCCAACAGCCGCTGAATAAATCGCGCCCGTTGACGCAAATAGGTGCATAACAGATTTTATTCGAAGCCTCCGACGTGCCGCGGACGACTCGGCGAAGCTGCTTCGAGCATTACGGGCGAATAACTGTCCACTATGTAGCGAGTTCGAACGGTGTCAAAGGAGTAGTTACTTTGAGAATTCCGCTGGCGAAGCTGGATACAGGGGCATTAGAGTATCTTCTAAGAATGTCATGCCTCGATTGACACGAGGTCCGTTTAAAGTGACTCGCGGATCGTTCACGGCGATGCAACGGCCTCGTTCGGGGTAGATGTATCGTTTAAAGTAGCTAATAAATGGTCGACGGGTGGGGGAAGAATTTCGATGTTTCCACGATGCTTGCTCGCCGGCTTATGACACAACATGGCAGAGCTTGCCGTAGGAAAAGTAAGGTAAGGCCAGTGGTATAATAGAAACTTTCACTGCGGAGGTTCAACGTACCGAGGCCTCTCTGACTCTCACTGGCCGTTCCCTGTGGCTCGACTCACGGGCGTCCGAAAGACGCGAGACGACCGATTCACGCCCGCCTCTCTACCCGAGCCCTCTCCGTCCGCGCGCGCGTCGGCACGTAAGGGAGAAATTAACGCGGGGGTATATTTACAACGCCCGTTGTCGCGCGAAACGCGGGAGAAATTTCTCGACGTGCACGACTGCGCCTGGGTAAAGGCAACCCTTCGCGAGCTCTCCTTCCGTCCCTGCGGCGGTAACAGGCCGCTAATGGCGACCGTCAGCAGTCGACCTATTGTCGTTGATAGCCCAGAGAACTTTCCTTACCGGATAATACCGCCTCCTTCCATGGTCCCGCCAGCGATCGAGAGGCTCGCGCGGATAACGCGATACACGCTCGAGGAAGTGGGGAGTTTCTCGTGCTTCTCTTCTTCTTCTTGCCTCTCTCCCGCCCCTCTGTCTGCCTCCCTCTTTCCCGCGGCGAAAAAGAAAGTTCGGTGAATGTGGCGATTAAGTATCCTCTTTTTGCGGCTGTCGGAAGGAGCGTGGACTAGGAGCGACTCGGAAGCAAGAGACTCGGCCGCGGGGACCAGATTCTTCCACGCGGATCGGGACAGGAGGCGTTGCCTTTTTTTCTCTCTCTCTCTGCGTAAACCGACCGATTTTCAGCGGTCGAGGCGCGATAGCGCGGTTAGTTAGCATTCAGTAGCGGCCGAAAAGTTCGGGCGCTTCCGCTGATACGCGGGCTGGAAGGTGGAGACGCTGGAAACGAGACCGTCGCACATCCGCGAAGACCCGCTCAGATAAGCGATAAGTCGGTTTTTCAAATAACGGTACCACGGTGGGACGTGATAATGCGACGCGGAGCTGGGCCTCCACGTATTCACACGGCCCGATAAACTGTAGCGGGTTGCCAACCGAGGTGCCGCGCCGACTGCGGCACAGCGGTTAGTCGCACAGGAGAGCTAGACGATCGGAGAGACGACGAAGAAGCGAGCGCGGCTGATCGGTCGCCGTTGAATTTTTTGTTAGGGAATCTGGCCACGGGTTAATCTGCGTTCGTTAACTTTCTCCGGGGTTCGTAATTTAGACGGGCTCGCAAGCGTATTTTCGCACGAGACCGTTCATCCTGCGGCTACCCTTTTAAATTATGCCACGACGCTTCCTGGTCGGTCGAGGTGGCGTTGCTTTATCCGCGCCTCATTACCATTGTCAAGAATTCGTTTCCTCGTGCGCGGAGCGAGATCCCATCGCGCGGCGGGGTGCTTGAACGGGAGTCGGTCGAGGATAGGGAAAGAAGGAAGGCCCGACGCTCTGGCTAGGAGGAACAGAGAGCCGTTAGTCAGACGAGGTAGTGGGGCGGTCGCAGACCTAGGATGTCATGGCGTGGGAGAGTCACTTTCACCATCGTCGGCCCCTATGTAGCGGTAAAATCTACGTGGCACATAAAATTACGCGCTCTGTTCCAATAGATCCCCGATGATGGTACCGAGCTGGCGGAAATATGTCACACGCGGACAGCGAGTCGTTTTCTATTCGTACAGTCGCTGACGCGTGGAAACGTTTATCGGGCTTTCGTCGAGTTTGACTTTCTCACGAGCGCATTTTTATGACGGACGCGACAGCTGGCTTCGAATAAAACTTTGCCGCGTAGCCGGAGTCTTTTATTTTAAACGTTTAATTATGGATATGTTTGGAATCCCGCTTGCTAGTTGCGGTGAGTTGTAGAAGGGGTTGAGGAATATGTGAGATATTTTGGGGGAAGGATTCTACGTCTTCGCGTTTTTAATTTAGTTAACAATTTACTAGTTGCATTTTTAGAAGGGAGCCAAGAGTATTATCCATCGTTTGAATTTGTATTTCTATATATAACATTCCCATTTGAAAAAATGATATTGGAAACTTTAAGTTGCAATTGCGATATAAACATTATAGGTTATCGAATATATGTGTACCTGAATGAATTGTAGCATAAATCCTGTAAAAATGTCCCATTTTTTCCAACATCGCGTTCAGTATCTGACAAGTCTGAATGAGGCCAGGATTAAAAATTGTTTTTCTTAAATGCAATATCTCGAATGATTTGATTTCATTGCTCTAATTTAGAGCACGATGTATTGTATATTTAAACTTTCGATCGATTATTAATGCTTTCCGTTCATTAGCCACTCAATGAATTACATAACTTGCTTCCTGCTATGGTAATTACCATACTGGCTGGATCGATTGAATATAAATGCACAAAAATGATTGTATTGTTTGCAAGGGAAAATGGCAGGCATGAAAATGTAACAACCACTTGCCCAAAGCAACACCGCTCATAGAGCATTTTGCCTTCCTGTTATATAAAATACAATCTCTAACGTTTCATTTCGTTACGTAAACGCCATACTAAAGATAGTAAACACTCCACAAAACAATAAATTTATTTTAAAAAAAACTGCTAAAAAATTCGTGCGGAAATAAATCTACTTCGAAACAATCAGAGAAACCCATCTAACACGAAATCCAATCTAATAAGCAGCAACGACAGCATTTCAAACAAAAATCTACATTCTTCTGAAAAAATATCTCGAAGCTCAACTTCCACCAGCTTCGAATTCAAATACTCAAAAGCATCGCGAAAATCGTTCCCGCTACTCAAAAACACCCCTCATACATGAAACTCGGCTCCTCAACGAAACGATACGCCGAATTAATTTCTACGTTACAGAGAAATAATTAACCGCACGCGATGCAGGAGGCAACAGACTTTCCTTACTTTCAGCCAGGCCAAACTAGGCGCGCGTTTCCCATTGCCATTATACAACTGCGCAAATTTGCCGCTTAATCTGTCGCGGAAAGCTCATCAGCGCGGGAGTACACCTGAAACGCGGTAATAACGCGTTACACAACTTAACAATTATCGAGCGACGTCTGGCGTTCAATTAGAGACGGGGAGGAGGCAGCGGAAGCAAGAAGTAGAAAAAGAGTCTGAAAACGCGGCGGGCCCTCCTCCCTGTAGCGTCGCGTTTAATGAAGCGAGCACCGCGGCTATCGGGGTAAAGCGCGAACCTCGAAAAAGCTTGGCCGAGATAGCGAGCTTGCGTGGCTTTCAGCCCGGCGCAGAGGCTCGCGGACACTCGGCCACACACGCTCCGACACGTACACGGACACTCGTGCGCATACTCGCGCTCGCGCACACAGGCGCAACGAGATCGCCGGCGGCCTCTCAAGAAGAGACCGTAGGTTAGTGCATTGGCTGCACTTTCCGTCTCGGTGTGTGCATGTGCACGCCGGCAGTGGCGGCAGCTCGCGGCCGTATGCATGCATTGGTTACGCAAGAATAGTGGTGTGTGTGAGACTGCTGACCCACATACGCCAGGGAGCAAGGACCCCGCTGCACCACGTACACCAGCGCGCGCTCACTCACGCCACACAGGAGAGCGTGCGCGCTCCTCGTGTGCGTGCCATGTGTGCGCGAGCGCCGGGCGCACGCCCCGTTGGATGCGCTGCTTCCCCCCCTCCCCCACCGTATGCTGCCGCACTTAACCGCCATCTAGCGTCGCGCACCGCCAACAACGCACACACTCGCCCACGTGGGCCAAGCCGGGATTAAGCGGCGTGCACAACTTGCAGCTCGCGTATCCATCGAAGATGATGCGCGGTTGAGCGGATTTTTTTTTGGTTGAGTAAAGCTTTCGGAGATGAAATTGATTTGCGAACGATTTTTAACGAGCGGAATGTTTGCTGGGAGAAATACAGAGGTAGTAGCTTATAGTCTTAAGGGGACATTCTACTCTCTCGGCTGAAAAATCGGCCAGTTTTCAGTGATGGTTTTTATAATGAAATAAACACTTAACGTTTTTGAACTTCTGGGGGTATATTCTACCAGTCTTGAAGTAAAAGAAAAAATCTTTGTTGTTTGTTTATTTCATTTGTGTGCATAAATATTTCGCAGTGAAGTCGGCGGCCTCAGAATTACTGGCAGTTGAAATTTCGGACGACTGGATCATCGGAAATAAAAAAGCAAACATATTTCTAATTCGCAGGAGTATGGTTATCTCGCTTTCCACGACAGAACAATTTTGAATTAAAATTATTAAAATGGCGGTCGATCAAAGTTGAAAGTGCTGAAAAGTGTATTTCTTTTCTGTTTAATAGATACAAAATGTGGGAAAATATTTAAAAAATCGCCATACTCGTGCAAATTAAAAATATGTTTGGTTTTTTTGTTTCCGATGATCCAGTCGTCCGAAATTTCAACCGCCAGCAATTCTGAAAACGCCAACTTCACTGCGAAGTATTTAAGTAAACAAGTAAAATAAACAAACAACAAAGATTTTTTCTTGTATTTCAAGAGTGGTAGAATATACCCCCCGAAATTCGAAAACGTTAAGTATGTATTTCATTATAAAAACCATCACCGAAAAGTGACGGATTTTCCGACCGAGAGAGGAGAATGTCCCCTTAAGTTTCATTTTGAACGATGGCAGTCTATGGAATTGTTCATCCCCTAGGGACCAATCACCACCCTTTAAAACATGCCTTTTCTACCTTTAATTAAGATGATTATATCCCAAAAGTCTTTGTCGTATCTTCGAGGCTATAGTGTCGACTGCTTCTTGTCTGAATTACTTTAAGTTAACAATGCTTAAAACAGAATGCTGCGAGGACCTTACCACTTCTCTAAACGTGCCATTAAACCCACGATTATGAGCCCAGACAAAGAACGCGTTAAAAAGTAATTTAGAGACAAGTTGGCTATGCGCCCATAAAAGGCCCATTAAGTTTGACGAAAAGTGTCCGAACTGAGTCACATCCAAATAGACATACAAGGACAATTAACACCAGCAGCAACGGATAAGAGAAATCGTTGAATTAAAATCCCTGGAACAGAGAAAATCCACGGCACTGCGAGTCGCCGCTATTACCTACTTAAACTTGAACGCAGCAAGCTTGACCCGGCTATAAGCTAGGCATTCACTATTGATCGATGTCGAACGGCAATCATCAAATTCAAGCTCGCACAAACTTTCGGATGAACTACCCGCGTTCAGAATGAAGCCTGTCCTTGTGCTCGATCCACCTTCGCAAACGGCTGTTTCAATGAATTTTTCAAAACAACGCGTGCACACCGTCGCCACTGTGCAACCCGGTGAACGACTGTTGACCGAGCAACGTCTTGTGTAAACTCCACTCGACACGCAATGTAGCATAACCACCTAAGTACCCTAATTCCCTCCAGCTTCTGCCCCCTATCCTATCGGCCGCATTAGCCGAGAAATATTGCGTGCGGAAATAAGCTTCCGCGCTAAATTTCGAAACAACCACCCCACTGAAAGTCCCAGCAGCCTAACATTCCCAAGCTCCCCCGACATTGTTCCCGCCGCCCTTATCTAACCCAGAAAGAAAAACAACGGCACGAAGCTAATGCCACGCGACATCGATTACCCGGCAGCACCCCGCCGCGCCTCCAGGCGAGCCGAATGGCGCTCGGCATGCAAATGCAGCCGCGTCCGGCCGATCCGTCCGCTATTGGCCTGTATCATCCGCGACATCGCGTTTATTAAAACGACCCGATGATGTGTCATAGACCGTTTCAACCGCGGTCGACCGTAAAGCCGATCCCTCCTCCCGCCCGCGTGCTTCTGTCTTGCCGCGGCTATTAATTACACGGAGGCCGGCGGCGCGCGCGATAAGACACGATTTGTCATTATCAGAGCACCCAGATGAGTGGACGCGGTATTATTAAACTGACCTGGTGCACGCCAATCGTCCGTGCACCCGTCGCGTCGTCCAGCCGCTCGCGAAACTCGCCGAGAGACGATTCCGCTCGCGGCGGGCAACTCCGCTGGGCGACGGTACCAATTACTCTGTTCGCCGAGCATTAAGGCTCCCCCAGACCAACGCGATTTATCCGCAAGCGGAGCGGCAACGGAATATCCGCAAGCGGAGTGGCAATGTTCCGCGGGTCCATCGCGGCGAAATATCCGCTGCCGCAGCGGATAATCGCGTTGCTCTGGGGGAGCCTTTATCGCGCGCGTCGCGAACAGGAAGGTTCCGCGAAGGTGGGCGATCGTGATCTCATGAGACGCGAGATCTCGCGCGAGGACCATGGCGCATGAGATCGCAGGGTTTCGTACTTAGCCACCACTGCATAGACCGCCATGCAACGATCCAATTGTGTGCTATTGGCTAAAGAGGGGTTAATGGCGAACTATGCGTTCGCTGTAATCGCGAACGCGTGCCTCCGACGCGAGCACTTTCACGTTCCGCTACGTTCTAGCGATAGCCGATATCCTGGGACGTGATGGACGATGAAGAGGGAAGTGGCTGGCTTGGGGGGTCTTAAAGGATGGCTCGGAGTTCGGGAACTGTGGCTGGGAAGGTTTGAGGGGTGAATGATGAGAATTGTATTCTAAATTTAAGAGGGATATGGTGGTATGGGTTTTTTGTGGAAGGGCAGGTTTTTTGGATGGACGAGTTACACCGAGGTTACAAGTATGAAGCTACTTAGGATTTCGCAGCTGTTCAGAAGTGTTAGGACACCTACTCTGTGTGGAACAATTGTGAGAAAGGTTGCAAATTTATTGGAGGACTTTAACCAAATTTACTTTATTGGTAGTTTAAATTAAAACAGGGAAAAGTATTCAATCTGTACCAAGTATCATGTTTCCTAATACTTATGACCGACGGTGTCTGTAGAGACATGAAAATATGACTTCTTACGCTCTCTTTTGATTATAGATTAAATCTTTTGACTCGAGATTAAAAATTCAATAGTAATGAATTAAAACTAAAGAAAAAGAAGTGTAGTTTTGCGTTGAATCTACGAAGAAAGTGCAACACGTTTTAACGAATAGGTACTGCAAATCAGAGATTGAGCTAGTGGATAGACAAGTAATCGAATGGGAGAAGTGTTCTTTATTGTTTCGAAGAACTGTTTAACAAGCATGTGTCGTTAATATCAATTTGCATCAATTTTCAATCGTTCCGTGTACATAAATTTCTAGCAGGCCTTCAATTTATGTGTTATATGTTTTATGTGAATTCAGTTAATGCGAGATATACTGAGACACAAAGTTATGTACGCAACCAGAAATTTGATAAAGTTTTAAATAAAATGTTTAGGAAAATTCATTTCGTTCTTCCTATTTCGGAATTTATACTGCACACAGGATATTAATAAAATAATGCGAAGTATTCAGACGTGTCTGATCACATACTGGACGCTTCTGCTTACCTCTTTCATGTGTTGCCTCGACTGTACATAATCACTGCACTTCATAAAAATTGGATTGGAAGCTTATGTGTTCAGGAAGACAAGCCACCAATTAAGCAAATCAAACAAACTTTGGTATAGTCTACATAAATACATCCACGTAAAAAAAGACATTAAGATTCATATGACGTCTTTCTCGAGAACAAACTATCCATGGGAAAAAACTTCATGTCTTTCCTAGTTTTAAAGATAGATAAAAACGCACTTAACTTTACAACCTGCAAAAACTGCACTATCTACACTATGTTCAACGAAGATAGAGCAACAAGTGTGGAATGCAAAATATTATACCTACTTCCCCACAGAAATAGTTTTAATACTTTAAAAAACATCGCAGAAAGGTGTTACAACAGAAGAACTGTAGGAAACTAGTGAAGCCATATCAGAAAGGAGTCATTAATCGCATGAAAAGAACGTTTTACAACGCAAAAAGTGAAAAGAAATCGTAAAATCAGTGCTGACTCCAATTCAATGTCCAAGCATTTATCCGAAAAAAACGTTGAACTATCAGAGAACACCGAACACCGTATCAAAGCTTATTGATTTTTGGTGCAATATTATATTTCACGATGAAAGGAAATTTAATATCTGCAAATCAGATGGCTGTGCAAAAATATGACAAGAACCAAATGAAAAATTCGTACCCAAAAATTGTCCCTTTATACCAATAATTTCATGACCCACTGTAACTTCATTTTTGTAACAAAACAACTCCTTTTTATATCATTTTTATCCTCATATTATATGACACTCTTAACGCGTCATAAACAAAAAGCTCCGTTTAAATAAAAGTCGAAATGCGCCTTTATTCAAAATTTCGCATTGAAACTTCCTGCGAGAGCTTCGTGGCTCGTTTGCATATCACTGTTGTATAATAAGAGGGAAACGTGACTAGACGTTTCATGATTAATGAAGATGTTTTTCGTGGCAGATAACAGCGAGACGCAGAGTTCAGTTTGCGCGATCTTCTAAATTCATCATCGTTGATTAGCGCTTCGACTAGCGTCAGCATGTTTTCTCAAGAGCATCGAAAATATTCCCCAAGAGCCCCTGAATGGGTACTTTGAAAACAATCAAGCTCGAAGTTCGCTTTTTAAGCTTCGTGCAAAGCATTGAACTTAAAGGGATATTTTTCGAAACCTCGTGCACATTCAAATTCTTACACTCAACTGCTTATTATTACACCCTCGTATGTTCTGCTCTACTGTTTGCGAATAAGTTACATGGAAAATTAACGAGTCTCGTGAATTGTTTATTGAACGCCGCTAAATTTTTCTTTCATGTTCTGCTTGCAGGAATTATGACCCTTACGAGCAGCCCGTGTGAGCTAGACAACATGAGCTTGTTTCAAGACCTCAAGTTGAAAAGGAGAAAGGTCGACTCCCGATGTAGTAGTGACGGTAAGAAGATACTTTGATTGAAATTTATCGCAGCTCCCGAACGACGACATCGTGTGCACTATTTCATCCCTCACTGATCACAACTCGCATTCCCTCGCATTTTCGATTAACGTGGAGAGATCCTCCACCTACTTTCGTTTCCATTACATGCAGCATTAAACTGTTTTTACTACCTCGGTTTTTGTAAACAACGCGGGAACAATATTCGCACCCATATTTCGCTAAGTTACAAGTTTACTTTCTCTGGAATATCTTAAACAAGTTCAATGGTTCTCGCTGGCGTCCAGTGTTTGTACTGCATTCGGAAACGACTGAAGATATATTAGAATTTCTAACGAAGCCTGTCTGACTGTTGTAAGAATGAATGCTACGAGGATAATGCGGTGACGTTTCCAAAATCAGAGTGCTCGTAAATAAACGACGATAGAACAATCATCGACTGTACAGCGATGCGAAACAATGCGTATCTGGATTTCAACAGCAGGCGTAATCATGTCTTTCGGAAGGATCGTATATCATCGTACAGGCTAAAGCACAGCGTACAGGCAATCTTTTCTTATTCAGAATACGCGGAACGAGATCGCGAAAGTGGTCAGCGCAACTGTAATGATTAGTTGCCGCCCATAATGCCGTATTTGATACCCTTATTGCCCCTATTTTCATAAGCCGCGTATATTGCTCTCTATGAAGCGCGTCTATAACATCGATCATGCTTCGTCCAGCTCTGCTTTGAGAGCCGTGAGCGCATAAACCAGCCGTCATGGAGGCGCAACTTTCAGACGTGACTAGGAATTTATTGTCCGCCCGAGTACAAGCCTATCAAACTGAAATTCTTGAACCCTTTCCAATACAGTCTGGGTACGGTAGCTTCTGCAAGATAATAGATGGCAGTTTATTTAGATAATGGTGTCAACAAAGTGTGGACAGCGATCATAGTGGCAAACAAGTTTGCTGCGTGAAATAATCGTTGCGTCACTTGGTGGATATGCTTGATAAGTTTAGAATTACAATTCCGAAACGGTTGCCGCAACAGTGTACTCTGCTTTTGTCACTAGTTTGTCAAAATACGACGATTGCACGCGGTCATTTTGTTTTGGTAGAAAGAACGTGTAAGTGGGGCTCACGATTTGGCGCGCTTTTTAGATGAGATAGATACGCTATAGAATACTAGTTCGAAGTTCGAGGTTTGGAATTTGAGAGATAGCATGTTGGATTAAAGCGAAGGTAAACTGAATTCAAGTGCAAGATGGCAGCAGAGAAATAAAAAGGATTTCTTGTCGCGGATGGACATAATGCGAAGCGCGTAAGGCAACTAAGATAGAAATCGAATAGTCACTATGTCTACATCTCGAAATAATCGCAGAATATAGTAAAAGCATCTGGATGAAGTGAGCATACAAAGTTAGCATAAATAAACTAGTATAAATATAAAATGAACTAGTACTTATAAATATTAGAACGTGAAAAATCACGCCACTTGTCCTAGGACCAAACTTTCCTTCGCAATACCTGCCCCACTACACCCCAACTTCACCCACCACAGCCACCCAAGACACCTGTTCCTCGAGTTCTCCCAGTACCCTCAAAACAACTTCGCGATAACACTACCCACCAACCGTTCCCCCCTTCTAAACCACCCAAATCCCAAGATCCCCACATCAACCCCCATCACAAGGTGCTCAAGTCGCCCGCTTCGTAGTATCATTCCTCCGCGTGACCTCATCGTCGTATCCTGATCACGGTATCGAGTGATCGGTCAGGAAGGATTGGTTACCGCGGGGGTGGTTCATACGTCGCTGTGGAGCGACGAGGGAGGGCCGTTAAGTCCAGGAAGAGGGGGGCTGGCGGTTGGTGGAAGCGGTGCAGGGTTGAATATCAACCCACGCGGTTTCCCGGACGTGCACTGCTGCTAGTTCGGCTTCGCCTCAACTCGCGCGTGCACGCGGGTGGCGTTCGATCGCGCGTTTCTTTCAGCAAACGAACCCCTGGACTAGAGCCTACCCCCTCCCCCCGCCAGCCCCGAAAACAGCGAGCGAAAGGAGAAGCGCGAAGTAAAGAGATCAGCCACAGGCAAAGAGGCGGCTTGCAGCCAGCTATTAAGCTGCATCGATTTTTCGAAGAGGTCGCGAACACATTGGCCGATACCAATGACCCTCGACCTACTGGCGGCTAAAGGTCAGAGACTGCCGTTGGCGGGAAGCCGAATCGATGGTGATGACGGTGAACCTGGACTGTTGTTATGTCGGAGGCGACGTCGACCCGGGGATACGTGAGAACGCACACGCAGTTTCCGCTCCTCCGCGCCAGCGACGCCAGCCAGCCGAATTTCTAAATCAGATCGCGCGAAGTATCGTTTGAAAGCCGCGTCCGGGGGATCGTCGCGTGTATACATGGATGAGTCTTTTCGAGGGGCGCCTGGATCGAGCCCCGTCAGCTCGTGGAATCATTGATCTTTCTTTCTGGGGCCACGCGCCGAGAAGCGTCATACGCGAGGAGGCGTGCGACGCAATTACCCGACAGGTGACGGCAGTGCTCGGCCAGGACGGTGCTCGCCAATCCCACAATATGGAACGATCGTACGACGGAGGATGTAATAATCGATCGTTGGTGATCGAGACCTGCGAGGCACAAAGTGATGGGGGTCGTTCGTTTGGGGGACTAAGGACAGATTAGATCGCGGTTAATTGTTTTCTAGAAAGGTTTAATGGCACGATGATCAGTGAATACCATGGGGTAGCTTTGATTCGTAGAGGTTCCGTCGTAGGATGTGGGAGCAACAGGATGGGACGTGTCGATTGGTTTTGCTTTTGGTTAAGTGGAATTGTTAGGGAGCTTCGTTTTCGCGTGCAGCTTGTAAAGGTGGTTGATAAGGCTTGACAATAGTCGTCGAAGATTTATCAGGGGTCCATTAGGTGGCAACGTTGCTGATAATTGAGGGAGAGGGAAGGAAACGCGGTTGTTTTGGGCGCGTCCGACCAGTGCTGGGTTATACTACTTGACGCGATTTCTCGCGCGTCGTAAGTGGCAGAAGAGGAGTTTAATTGATTTATCGGAGGAAACAGGGCTATTCAGATAACGTGTTTATACAAAAATCAGCGTGGATTTACGGGTTGTGTAATTAATTTAGCAATCCTCTGGCGCTCATTGCCAGAGAAACAGCACAAACTGAAGAAATCGTTTCTCAAATAATTGAAATATGAGAATGAAATGCTGGAGCTAGGATTCCTAGAAACTTTAAGACACAAAAGCAGAGGAGACTAAAAATTTGGAGAATTTAATTTCACGCTCGTGTGCCAACGCCGAATAATAAACTGTTTTATAATATACGCTAGTCTGAGTGATTTGCAAACGTTTCAATGTTCTGTGATCTTTGGTTCTAAGGACTTTTCAGAGATGTTATATAAAAGTAACTGCAAAGAGGCACAAAGTATGCGTACTTGAATTGCGTATGACCGTGCCGGAGATGCGCAACGATTTCTGAGATATCCATGACAATCGTCGAAGAGAATCGAGCTTAACGAAGAAACTTGTGATACTGTAGCAACGCGAAACGAGTAGATGCAGTCCCGAGACTCGGGGAATAGTTAAATATCATTGATGTAAAGAATAATCCTTTGCGATACCACGATGATGAATTTCCCACTGAAACACGACATGTTCGTCGCGACTAATCAATGGGTGGACAGCTGGAGCTCCCTGAACATGGACCTAAGGGTGTTCCAACGGATACCACTAAACAATTTCCCCTCGTGTTCGTGCCTCTACCATCCGTACAACGGCCAACCGATGCCGTTTCATCCAAACCACTTCGAGCTCCACCGTTACCTCAGATCACAACCGACGATGGGCCCGTACGCTGCGTTCGACCATCGATATTGCTGCTACGACTCGAAGAGCAGTCATGCGCCGTTGCTCGGTAAACAGACAATTTTACATAGTAATTATTCACGAGCCCTCGATAGGAACGCAAATCCATGACAACCAGACGGCGCTTCCACGTAAGCGATGATTCGTCATAATACGCTTATTAATCGTCATAAAAATAGCCGCGTTAATCGCGCATTGTTCTTCAGTCGGCCGTTAGACGCCATCGTTGCTCGTTAATCGATGATCGATGAATGAACCTACCACTGTAACCTAGCATTACGCGATTGGAATCGAAACGCTGAAAAGTGTGGCGGAATGATTAATACCAGCAGCAAGTCCGAGGAAGGGGAATAGGGTGATAAGAGATAGGATGGCGGACGAATAATCGGCCAGCACCGATATTCACGGTGATCGGGCTATTAATAGCTTGGAAACTGGAACCTAGGTACCTACAATCACAACTCGGCCTTGTCAACTGCATTCCTTCCTTGACCTACACCAACAGCCATAGTCCCACATCCTTTTCACCACCTAAGCACCACGGGCGAGTATTACACTTTCGTGCCGGCGGTGTCGATTGCTCTCTCTCTCTCTCTCTCTCTCTCTCTCGCTCTCCCCGCGAGCTATCCTTGCACGTGCAATCTCAAACGATGCTCGCACCCCGGGGTACGATGCGAAGGGAGAACAAGGGGGTGGCTTCTACGTCTGAGCAATCTTCAAGTAATACCACACGCTACGCGGTTCCCTCCCAAGTTCCGAGTAAAACTCAAGGAACCGCAGAGACACTTTGGCGAAGTTTACTAAGGGGCACGGGGATCGCTTTTTCCGTTGCGCTTTGTGCAGGATGAAAATTAATTGAGTGTGATTGCCATTGATTGTGGAGGAGAGTGTCATTTAGTTTCATTCGATCGTGACCCTTCGTGGGAGAGGTGTAATTAGTAGTAAGACAACTGCTCTGTGTGGAATAATTTTGACAAAGCTTGCAAATTTATTGGAGAGGTCTGAGAAACTTTACTTTATTTGCTATTTTAAATTGAATGTTGCAAATATCACACTTTCTGCAAATACAGCAGCAAATACTTATTAACGCGTTGGTGGTGAGGACCATTCTTGGTTTGTAGTTGGATTTGAATATTTAAGCAAAATTAAATTGAACCGAATATTGAGTATTTCAAAGCTATGGAATCTATAAGGTCTACTTCGATTTTAAAGAGAGGGTAAAAGGTGGTTGTTATTTTACAAAAGAGAGTCAATGTTTTTTTTTGCTTCTTTAACGATGTTAATAGGGGTAAATAATATTTTTCTAAGTACGACGACCATTCGTGTTTCATAGTTGGATTTAGAAACTTGTATAGGATTATAAATATTACAATCAAGTAGAATACAAAGTGTTTAAAAGCTACGAAATCTGTATGGTCCACTCTGATTACAGGATTGATTTATGGGTTGTGATAATTAGTTTGAAAAATACTGTATTAAAGTGCTCCAAAACTTGTTGCATTTTTTTAGAAAATAGGGTAAAAGACAATGTTAACAATTTATCTGCACATTTTGAAACAAAAATTTTTCAAATTTCTAAGCTATTCAATGATTTTTGAAAACCTGTATCTGTATCTTTTAATGGTACAGTTTTATCGATGATCACTGTGAAATGCGATTTACTTCTACTACTGACAATATTAAAATTATAAATTCCCACGTACACGACAGTGGCAGATAGAGTGTTAAATCAAAAGAGTAATTTAGTATCAAAGAGTCATGACTGCTATACATCTCTGGAAAACACTCGCCAAGGGAAATCAAGTAGTACTATTTTTATAAGAAGATCTTAATAAAAGGAACACAAATATCAAAACCTAACTTGCTAATAGGGGACGCGATAGCAAATTACGTGTAGATGAAAGAATTTTTATTCTTAAAAATACAAGCTACCAAAATGTGTGTTTTTTTAATAAAAGGGAGTCAATTTTGAAAATTGAACTGTCTGATGAGAGACACGATTGCTTTGTATCACTCCAAAATGTGTTTCTCGCCACTCGTTGCAGGAAAAATCACACTTTTTGCTCAGAAATCACTGAATAAACTTAGTATTGTTCTGTACTCAAAACATACAAATTCCACATGTTAAAAGGAATAAAAAAAATGACTTACAATTCTGCAACCTGCGGCTTTGTTCTCAAGATCCAGACAGCTGAAGCGTAGAAGTCCAATCAGAGCATAAGCAGTTGCAGTTTAGAAGCTCGACTTCCGGTGCGTGCAGTTCAAATGTCAGTGGCACGTACACTCGGGCACCTAAACACGAGCAGATGCACGTTCGCATATACTACGCTGTTAATAATTATTCAAGAACGCTACGAGACTCCGGTGTAAGACGTTTTCACTTCAACCGCGATGCAAAAGCGATTTAATTCCATGCAATTTTACGATAAAAAGAAACACTCTCACGGGCAAATTAATAAATCCCACCATTTGTACGCGTTACAAATGATAAGAATATTTCTTTTCATCATTATACAGCAACATACACACTGGAGCATGGCGTGAAAATAATTTGTATAATATATTCAGTCGTGGTTTATGAATATTTATTCGTGTATCGAAGAACATCGACGAAAACGCATTTCACTTTACCGTTGTATGTAAGATACGTTAGGGGTACTTTTTTTCTCTTTTTTGACTCTCACCGCTTTCAAAGTCGAAATAATCCTGGCTGCCCTCGACCTTAGACGATTACCAACGTCGACTCGACATTAGGATGGCACAAAAACGGTACACAGCGTGTAATGTCTATCGCGCAGCAAGAGTACAGAAACGTAGTCGTTCCCTAAGCTAGCACTAGTAAGCATACCACTTAGTATATTACACTTTCGATCAAAAAGTACACTGAAATTAACAGTTCTCTTCTTTCCTCTTACATTTGTAATCCAATGGGCTGATACACTTATATATTTCGAACAAATAAACATTTCCCAAGCGTAATTGCGGAATAAATTCTCTTCAAGGGTAAAATAAAAGTGTCCCACTAGTAGATACCCAAGTGATAAAGTCAGAGACGTTGATTCAGCCGTGAAGATATGAAATTTCATTTACAATACACGTTACTGTCCCCTGGCAATAATATACCGTGACTCAGCTCCTTCGTTAAACTTTACAGGGGAGGTAATGGGCCCGGCGAAAGAGACAATGCATAAAGATTAAAGTTTATCGATGCATCGCGCCCAGCCGATCCTCGAGCGGATACGTATGTACACATGCGCGCGCCAGCAAACGAAATGCGACGCGCACCTTTCGAAATCCGTCTGTCAACCTTATAAAACGGCGGATTGGCAGCCCGCGCCGCGATCAATGCTATTAATCATCGCGATAGACCATCGTTACGCTCGTGCACGACGATTAATAACATTTCCATAAAGACTGGGAACCTCCTCGGAAGACCAAGCCCGTTAACGCGAGCATCGCCAGCTCGGGACGGTTTAGAGCGGTCCAGCTTGAGCAGCGAAGAATCTCGTCCCGCGTAACTTTCGTAATCTCGGGGCGAATCCCGTCGAAAGACGGGATAATTGTTATTAATGCCAGATGAAGCAGGGTTACCTAACCGGGAGAGGAACGGCCACAGACAATGCGTTACATATTACGCCGCGAAGTGTCAAAACCGAACGAGTCTAACGTGTTTATCTTCATTAGGACAGGCTCATAGATTGATATGGATTATTTGTAACGCCGCGGTTCACTTCTCTGTTTAACGACTTACGCTGGAACGCTAGCAAATTGAGTCTGCAGTGGGGACGATATAAGTCTTAATGCGTTGGGACAGGTATTATTATCGTGGTATCGCGAAGTAAGCAAAGGGTGACACCAAGTAGGAAGCAAGTATTTCATTTGGAATCACTGGCTTCCTTTAATTCATTAAGGGGATATTCTGGTGACGAAACTCGCGCGCTAGACCAGAATACCCCCTTAAGCGAGCATTTGGTACTTCGATCGAGGGAAGATCTAATTTTCTGCTTTATGGAGCTGTACTCTCCTGTATGTATGGTAAACGTCTTTCATTTTTCTGCTACAGTTATACACTGCAGCTTGTGCAGAAGTAGGTATCAAATTTGTTAGGGGCCTTGTTTCTGCTGCATCTTTTCTTACTGTACGTTGTGCGAGGGTAACTTTGCCTATGATATTATCCCAGATAAAGTACAAGTGTAGATACACCTCCATTTTCATGCGCAACAGGTTTCACAGTTGCCACGAGTTTGTATGTACAAATGCCCAAGCCAATTTGCCTGAATCGCTGAGAATCTTTGTCACCCTCGTACCATCCTAAGCAAACCTAGCAAAACCCACATCCACAGTACCCATTGAACAACCAAGATCGCAAAAAGTCCTCGCTAAACGTTTCGCTAACAGTCGTCCTCCATCTCGATCATCGCTGCCATTTTCACTAAAGAAAGGCAGCCCATTATACCATCTGACGCGCACACGACACCAGTCAGGACTGGGATGTCGCGGCCGATCCGCGCCCAGTGATCGCGGCCTAGCCAAGGTAAACGCGCGAACTTGTTCGCAACGTGTATAAACGTGGGATCAACGCCTTATTTCTCAGACTCCCCGGTATCCCTCGGATCAGCAGGCTCGCCGCTCGGGATCCAGCCGGCGGACGCTCCTTCACCCATAAACTTTCCTGCTCCAGGGGAGAGCATGGCCGACACCTCGACCCTGTCGCCGGAGGCTAACATGCCGGGCTCGCCGGGCTGCCCCGTGGTCAAAGTGAAAAGCGAGTATCTGCTAGGCATCCCGAGTCCAGGAACACCGCGAGACCCTGTTCGGGGTGGCGGGACGGCGGTTGGGTTGGAGGCACGCGAGACAGCCTGCACGGAACGCGCGTCCCCCGATTCAGTCTTCCCGGACGCCACCTCGATAACAGGCTTCAGGGTCGTCGAAGACCAACAACAACACCACCAACAGCAGCAGCAGCAGCAGCAGCAGCAACACCAGCAGCAGCACCAGCAGCAGCAGCACCACCACCAGCAGCACCACCAGCAGCAACGCGCTGGTACACCTGCACCGGCCAGGTCCTCGCCTTACTCGCCTATCCAGGCGGTCTCCACGACCCCCATGCCCCAAGAACCGAGCTCGAGGAGCGACAGCCCCGACAAAGGTGACCTGTCGTCCGCCCAAACCAAGGAGGAGTCCGACAACTCGGTCTTCGACGGCGGAGGCGGAGGTGGCAACGGGGGTGGCGGTCGCACGGAGATCCCCAGCCAGCCTAGTCACCGGAGCAGCCCGTCTTCACAGTACAACCCTAACCAGAGCATGAGCCCCAGCGGGAGCACCACGCACGGTGCCCAGCAACAACAGCAACCGCAGACACCTCCCACGCCGCCCAGGCCACGCGCGCCATCGGTACCCCCTCATCTTCTGGCCCATCACCAATTCTGGACGCAAAACACCGGCGTACAGGGGTTCGCCACCCAAAGGCTACTCAACGGAGTGATCAGCAGCGCGGTGAACTACGGCCAGAACGTCTCGGTCGTGTCCACCAGCGGCAGTACAAGCCTCAGCAGCAGCACGGGGAGCAGCGGGAATGGGGCAACTTCCACGAGTACGGGGGCTACCACCGCGGTCTCCTCTTGTAAGTAATCGTAAAACTCTATTTGCTAGACGCGGAGGTAGAGTTAGAAGAAGCGCCATTGATTGTACAGGGGAATCGAGTGTCATGGAATATCGGGAATATCTTGGGAAGAGAGTAGCAGGTGTATCTGGTAGTTACTCGAGAAGTTCACATTAGAATTGTAAATCTCGAGTGAAGTTTTCTTCGCGAGGTCTTCTAATCAAGCTCGATGGAAATTAACCAAACCAGGTAGCTAATAAGGTAAAATATCTCTTACTATATCAAGCTTCTTCCTGTTCCAGGCGAAACTATGAAACCACCGGCGCAGAGGCCTGCACCGGCACCACCGCGACCACCGCCCACGGTGATCATGGGCGAGATCGGTGGCGTAAGGACCATGATCTGGTCCGCGCCGCCACTGGACCCCGTACCGCCGCCCGCAGCGTCCTGGACGACGACTGCTGCGGCAGCGTCCTGTTCCTCGTCGGAGGAGTCGGCCGCCCAGCTGCTCCTGAACCTCGGCCAGGAGTCCAGGGGCAAGCCGCCCTCCGTTTCCTACGCGTCTGGCCCGCCACTCAACATGGAGAGCCTGTGGGCCGGCGACCTTACGCAGCTACCTGCCGCGCAGCAGATGCAGGCGCTGAACCTGACGGCTTCCGGCTCTGGCCAGACGTGGGTAAGGAACGGCGGGGTCGTCAAGTCTGAGACGGCGTCGCAATCGATGTCGGTGGCGCCCCCCGCGCCCCCGATGCCGCCGCAGGAGCACGAGGAAGACGAGACGCCTATGATATGCATGATCTGCGAGGACAAGGCCACTGGCTTGCACTATGGGATCATCACGTGCGAGGGGTGAGTCGCGTCATCGCTTCTCTTATTCGGGTACAGGGGGGTAGTGTTTTGTGACAGTATTCTGCTTGGTGTACACTGCCATTCATAAGTGTTAGGACACCTGCTGTATTCCCAGGAAATGTGATATTTGGTACAGATTTAATAATTTCCAATGCTTTTAATTTAAAATATTAAATAAAATAAAACTTCTTAGAGTTCTTCAATAAATTTCCAATGCTCTTCACAATTATCGTAGGTGTCCTAATACCAGAGTTGGGCATTATTTGAATAAAAAATTATCTAAATAACGAATCTAATTAAAGTAACTTTAGATTATTGGATGAATAAAGTTAATTTTTTCATTGGTCGAGCGTTGCAAGTGTTTCACCCGTTTAACCCGGGTCAACTTTACTCGACACATGGCGAATAATTTTTTTAAATTTTATTCATTATTCAGTGTTTTATTTAAATAAAAATTTTGCCCGTCTCTGCCTAATACTTATAAACGACAGTGTACATGTTATGCATGTATGTAGTACTGCACTCAAGTGGCGTATTAGGGAATATTCTTAAGGGTACGAGGAAAGAAAATGTTCTTGGGTACTCGTTACAGTTATGTATGTAGTAATTTTACGCTACACTTACGTATGTAGTCATTTTTAGAGGCTAGTGCCTCCCTTGATACTATTCCAATTACCTATTAACGTGGTGGATAGAATGGAACACTCTGCATAAGTCAGACATAGAATTTCAAAAAGTTCTTGGAAGTTTTTACAACTCAGCTTCGTGCATGAATCGCGACTAAAACAAAAGTATGGTCTTGACTACTAATTAAACATAACAGCTTGCTAAACTGCAAGCAGGGTAGGACACAAACACCTAGCTACCCCAGACTCCACAGAATACCCCTCACGTACCTTTCACCCCAGTGACGCCCCAAAATTCTTACAGAATACTTCTAATTGTTACCTCAATTTTCTACTCTTTCTTCTAATAAATTCATTCAGGACGAATTAGTCTTCTGACGCCCGATTTCTAGGGACGCCAAGCAAGTCCCTCCCCGAGATCGCCAGCATGATAATGAAATTAGCTGCCTACAAAACTACCTGCTCGCGTATCTCGGAATGCTTCGGTTTGAATGCCTTTCGACGACAACTACACGCGCTGGGGCTTCGGATCCGCTTAATTAGAGATAATTGCGCAGAACTATGCGCGGAAAGTTAGAGTTACACTAGTCACAGACCTAAGGGCGCCCCGCGAGGAACTTTGACCTTTGGGTGCTCTCGCCTTGCACCTGCGTCCCAGCATTGAACGCGGAAAATACACCGAGTTTCGAGTGTCTTCGAAGCTACTGCGTCACTGTTGGACTACGAATATAGACGACCTCCCACGAAAACAATGGGCAACGCCATCGAGTTTCCCAACCTTTGCCTTTTCGTGATAAGACTCTTCATTTTCGTTGTTTACAGATTGGTCGTTACACGCGTTGCTTATACACTTCAATCGCAATTGTGGCTCAAGGAGAGCTGAATTATCTACTGTAGATGGAAACCAATTAGGAATCGAAGCTTCGAAATTGATTCCTTTTATTAACCAACAGCGTCGTTCCTTTTTCTTGTTTTATAAATTAGGATGTGGTGACTTTTATATTTGAAGATAGTTAGTGACCCCAATCTGTGGACGTTTTCAGGGTACAACGAAAGAAATTATAGTGAAATCTGTTTAAATGTCTCCCTTCCCTCATTTAAATATTTAATCCAGCAATGTATTAAATTTCTTTCATCGACACTTTCGAATTCTAAGTTCGATCTACTAAGTTCCGAATGTGTATCATAAGCTCGATCAAAATCATCGCTCAGGGAAGAAATAAAAGATCTACCATGGCTTCTAAATTGATTCCTCTCGTCGTAAATTAACAGCGTTGTTCTCGTCAGTCTTTTTTTATATTAAAACATGGTAACTTCTTTTTTTCAAAGACACCAGACGGTACCGTAACCCTAGGTGTTTTCAAGGTAAAACGAAAAGTGTACTTCAAGGCGTTTCCCATTCTAATATCTCCTACCGCGCGGCTGATTAGTCCCTAAAGTTACTACAGGGTATCGTTACTCGACTTTACGCCTGTTTTCTCCTATGTCTATTGTTCCGTCGGACGAGCCCGGTAAATTAGTTGGGAAAAGTGCGGGACGAGTTCCCCTATGCATCCCGGTATAACCGTAATTCTGCAGGTATGAATCTTTAATCCGTTTCTAGGTCAAAGTATCAGGACACACCCACATGGAGTGGGAAATTAACTGGGGAACAGTGCCCGCCCAACGAGAAGTCGATAATAAATAATAACTGTCCGCGGCGTACACTTAAATTCGAATATTTTTTTTATTGATACTTGTTTCTGTGTGGGGCTTTCACGAGAATAAACTGTTTGTGTTTAGGTGTAAAGGGTTCTTCAAGAGGACTGTGCAGAATAGGCGGGTGTACACGTGCGTGGCGGAAGGTGGCTGCGAAATCACGAAAGCCCAGAGGAACAGGTGTCAGTACTGCCGCTTCAAAAAGTGCATTGAACAGGGTATGGTCCTTCAGGCGGTTCGAGAAGATCGAATGCCTGGCGGGAGAAATTCTGGTGCTGTGTATAACCTTTACAAGGTTGGTATAAAACTATACAGAAGAACATTATTCTCATTCACAAGCTCGTCCACTTAAAATCAAATACCACGCTATCTTTAATGAAAAAAGAAATGCTTAATCATTGAAATTAATAGCAACGAGTTACACAAATACAGAAGTCTGCAGTGCTAAATTCTATCGAGCATAAAGAACATACTTCGTCTTTCACCCCCACACACACATCAAATCTAAAAACAGCAGAGGTGGGCGAACATATTATTTAAATAAAATTTCGAATAACGAATAAAAGTTAAAAAAATTCTTCGTCATACGTTCCTTAAACCGAGTTAACTTTATTCGACCTATGACGAATAATTGTTTCAACTTTTATTCGTTATTCGAAATTTTATTTAAATAATATGTTTGCCCATCTCTGAAAAACAGCCACTAAAGCGTTTGCAATCCAGACAATAACACAGACGTGTTCAATTCCACGGCAATAACGCACAAAAAAAAATCAATTTCGTTTGAAAGACAAAGCTCGGAGCATCGATTTTTAGCAACGACGAAGGGAAATGTCTGTACCCTGTTTAATGGACCTGGGCGATCTTTGTCCCCAGGTGAAGTACAAAAAGCACAAGAAAAGCAACAAGACGAGCGGAGTGGGCGGAAGCATGGGTGGCATGGGTGGCGGTGGTAACGTTGGCGGTGTGAACGGGTCGGGATCCCTCGGTGGTAGCAAAGGCACCATGGGCTCGACGATGCTCGACAAACATATGGCTGCGGCTGCAGCCGCCCACCATAGCCAACAGCAGCACGCTCAGCTGGCTAGTGGTTTCCTTCATCATCATAAAATTTCGTCGGGCGACCCGCTCAACTCACAACCTACCCCCAGTCATCCGAGTCACCCCGCGCATTCCGGTCACTTCGTCAACGGGACGATCCTGAAGACGGCCCTCACCAACCCCTCCGAAGTAAGTATCCATTAAATTCTATGCCTTCACGTTTCTTATGTCTCTTATACGTAAAGCGTGCAGAAACTTGAAGTTCAACCACTGCTTGTTCAGTGGTTCTACATTCTTAAATTCTAAGCGATTTTTATTGTGTTCAATGGAAGTCTAAACGAATTGAGTTTTTAAAATTGTTGGCGATTTCAGATAGGTTTATAGACTATATGGAATATTCTTTATGTGTAACTACAGTGGCGGTCGAAAGAAAGTGTAAACGGTGAACGGGAGCAAAAATGAAACAGTGCATTGGAAATAATTATGTGTTTATATCTCATAGATCAGGAGTTGTTATCAACATAGTAGTACATAATGCGTGGTATTAAAAATGTGAGCTTTAAACTTTCTTTCGACACCACTTCGTCGTGGAGAATTTATAGAATTTATTATTTCTAATATACAAAGCGGAGATTCGGCATTTCAAGGAACGAAGAATAGAGTTCTTATTCAATAATGTATTATTTGCAAAATACATCTGCATTCGAAGGGACGATTAAAATAACTGCGTCTCGAGTGGAGTTTCCTATCTTGCAATTAGTGCCACTTGATACCACTCGTGCCTCTACGAGATTAAGAATCCATCAACGAAATTAAAATTGAACAAGAGCAGATACTACTGCGCGAAGAGCAGACCACTCGTGCATCCAAGGAGCCCGGTAATCCTCGCTCATTTTTCCATCCTCGCACTTGTTCGCGAACTCGCGGATCCTGGCGTGACGCAACGCGTTTGATTTCACGCGATGTTTCTGCGTGATAACTCGGAGAGGCGCGCAAAGGAGGGGAGGAGGGGTGCAGGCTCTCAAGAGATTCCGCGAGATTTCTCTATCAGCTCCATTAGGGCGATTATCTAACAGGCTGATCCTACGTGTGAAACATTAATTAGCCTTTTGTTGAGGCGCTGCCGAGCGCCGCGTGGTAGCCCGTATAGATCAACGTCCGCGTGCGCGCACCCACCGGGGATCGGGTGATTTATTCCGCGCGGCTTGCTAGAAATCGAATGCAGGTCGACAAAAGTTGATCTTTCGCGAGGGGAATCCATCGCTGATGAGAACGTCCCGGAGGCATCTTCACTTTCACTTTCGAGGCAGCTGCACGCGATCCGATCACATGCTCCGGACGAAATCTTTCTTCCCTGCTCTGAATCTCTTCGCCCGGCTGCAGGCTCGATTAACCGGGCGCGATGAACGATATTCATCGAGGCAGCGCACGCTAGACCCCGCGGAGCGAACGTCGTAGCATGGATGGAACATTCAATTGGCACCGCTTCCCGCGAAATAAATCGAACCCGCCATCGCCTTGCTCAGCGTTACATCATCGATATCTTCGGATCTGCAATGGCGGGTACTCTGTTACGAGCGCGCAAAAGAATCTCCACGTGTTGATCACCGTGGCGCTCGAGAAACGTTACTCGATCGACGTCTCCTGCGAGATCGTTGCTTCGGGATGAGAGTTGAAATGACAGAGGAAACGAGCATCCAAGATTTCGAAACGCTGGCAGGCGTTTATGAGCGAGCTATGCGGCTGGGAAGGATGCCTCAGTTTGTGGAAGTTGAATGGAAACGTCACTGGGAATTTGCAGGTGACAAGAGACCGCTGATGAATGCGGAGCTTGATTTTTCTTTTAATCGGTGGGTTTGAAGCTTTTAGTACCTATTTATTATTCGAAGAAACACGAACGAGAGGAAACAGAAGTCACGAATAATCGAATAGTAGATACTCCTTCAATTAACATAAAAAAACTAGTTTCGTTACGACATTGCACTTGACGATAAAGGCAAATTCAGTATCCGAGGATCAGATAATATGCAAAAATAGGAGTGAGCCTAGTGGAGCCGTTCAGCTCGGAAAATCAGCCCGATGCCAGTAAAGTGCCTCGGGCGATTCTCGCGTCGATCAAATTGACCACGAAACGTCCCAGAGATTTGAAGAAATCGTCAGGGGCAGCAGATAAGGGATGTGGCTTAAATTCGAACTCGACGAATTTCGATCGCTCCTCGACGGAACGATCCTGAAATGAATGAACTCCCCGTTGCAATTTCACTTTCTTACGACTCGGCTTGCGCAAGCCTCAAGGTTTCCCACATTACGAAAGCCGATAGATACAACGAGCAGGCAGCTCGCGAGAGCCAGCGTCGCCCGTCGTCGTCGTCCTGCATGCCTGTTCGTACTGGCCACACATTATCCTGTGCACCGCGAAAGCGTTGCATATTATCAGAGTAAATCGTTCCGCGACGAAAATTCATCCTCCGGGGGGTTGGCTCCTCGAAAAACGGGACACCTTTGCGACGTTGATCGTCGATAATCGAATTCTATTGAAATGATGCAATTGCAATGGTACGTTCAGATGGCTTGAATATTTTCGCGATTAGTGGTGATCGAATCGTCGATGTGAGATGCAAGTGCATTAATCAGACTGTTTTCAATTGCAATCGAACGGAAATATACGTGTTGAGATACGGCGGGAAGGATTATGGAGCAAAGATAGTGAGTTGTTGACGATGAGCTTGAAGATACTTTGTATTACCGAACGTGGAATAGGGAACTTAGATCGGTTTGAATATCATTCGAAGATCAAAATTTTCAACCGATGGCAGGGGGTTAAAGGATTTATCAGAGAAATAAATATCCCCTGAGTTACCCGTTCCACTGATAGGGTAAGTGGTGTCCTCCTGTATTAAATATAAAAAAGAAATATTCGATGCTAGATAACTCAGCTGATTGCAAGCCTACGAGCCATCGCTAATGTGTGCAACAATCAAGGAAATTTTATTCATAATTGTAGCTATTCCCCGTGTTACATATTCCGCTATTAAAAGTAAGAAAATGCATATTACTTTGTAGCAGAACAATGGCTCGGCTGATTGAAGGCCTAAGTGAGGACAGCTATTATTGACGCGCACAAGTCATCGGTGATATTCGAACGGGCGACGTTACGTTCGAGCGCATGAGGTATGCAAACAACGACAAGAATTACCGGGAACATTCGGTAGAGGCCATTGCCAAAAGTGAAATCGATGACTCCAGCACCGCGTAAATATTGCCCGCTACAGCTCCATTAAGGAGGTCACTTTCCAGCTCGGAGCGAATCATTGTGCGTTTTGAGACGCGGGCGCTGATGAATTTTCAAAGGCTGCCTATTCGAGACGCAGGAAGATTCGTGTTAATTGGGAATCAGAACAGGAACTACAGGCTTTTGGGCGAACGATTTCTAGGAACGAGTGGAAAGGCACGATAACTGTCGAGTTCATGGTAATTCCTCAGGAGTGGTTTCTAGGCGGCTGTGAGAACAGATTACTGCTGAGTAGGTATTACGAACTTTTCTGGGAACCTTCTCAAGTATTTTAGACACGCTGTGCGCTGTCAAATTGGGAGATTTTTACTGAAGATATTTGCACGCATAGAATTGCAACGATTATCTTTCCGAAGCATATGGAGATGGAGACCAAAATGGCAGTTAATTCAACCTAGCAATTTTCATAAGAATAATCTCAATATCTCGTAGAACAGTATCTCGCAGTAGTTTTAAACAAAGACCCGAGCATTACTGTATACCGAATTTCCAAGTATGAGCAGAATCCTCAAGCTCGGTTTATAACTCGTATCACTGAGAGAAAAGGAATGGATCTTCGAGGTACATGAATTTCAGACAGTTCGGAAAAGTAAAGAATTCAATTAGACCTACAAGGGTAGACCAAGCGCGATCCCAGGCAACGGACCACTGTCGTAGGATGCTGCCGCTCCAGTAAGCTCAGCTATACAGTCGCGACTCGAAGGAGATAAGAGAGGAGAATCCACATGCCTCGATAAGAATCGTCACGATGTAATTCGTTATCGACACCTCGTCGAGGCATCCAAGTGAAACACGACGATGACGGCGACGACCACTCGGAGGTAGGGACAATAGAAAATCAGCGACAGCCGGTGCCAAGGACGGGCAGTTCTCCGGCGGTTTCGTAACTCGTGAAAGTCTGCACAAGGGACACTGACCTCACCCTACCACCTTCTTTTCCTCCTCCGACACCTTTCGTCCCTCCACCTCCTCCACGATCGCCTTCAGCCGCGGCTCTGTCCCACGGTACCGGGGGCACGGTGTGCACGGGGCTTAAGGGTATATCCGTCGTGGCCGAGGATCGCAGCTTTCCCCGAAGGTATCGCCAGCTCGAGGCCGCTCTCCCTCTCGTGTATAGTCTACAAATACCGACCTCGAGGAAGTACTTCGAGGTCTGAAAGGTCAGTGAAAGGCCGGATCGGATTTACGTAGGAAGCGAGCCACCGCCGATTCCTCGGTGGTTCGCAACGATCGGACGAAGAGGATGACGATCTGTTCGCGAGCCGCGAAGGGTTGCGAGCCTACGTATTCAATTTTCTGTGGGAACTGAACTTGAGGAAATTAAAGTGGCCGGGGGGAGATAAGAGGAACATTTTGCTTTTCGCGACGGTGGTATAAGTTCTTGGTTGTTAAGGAAATTTTATGTGGTGAATAATGGTTTACTGGCTAGAAAGCATGTACCTACCCTTCGTCGATCTTCTGTTTTTTTTTTTTTTTTTTGAAAGGGGGATGTCGTTGGAAAATTAGAACTGAAAATGGCTTATCTATTGATTTAGGAAATGAATATGAACACAATAAAGGTCAAATATGTGTTACTTAACATAGATTATGAAGTAACTCGTGATATTAATAGAAACGATAAAGCAGGTAAAGCAATTACTATTTAGAGAATAAGTAAAAGTGGATCAGTAAAGGAGGCAAAAGACTGGATGTGGCATTAAACACAATTTTCTTATAGATATTCATGTTTCACCTGAATGTCGATTTCACTCCAGTACAATTTCACTCGTGTATCAATGAAATAAGTTTAATAAAAGAAAATATCGTTAACTCACTACCCTCCACAATTAATAAGATCTAAATCATTTCGCCCGAATCTCAGTGGAACTAATAGTATTAAATTCTTCCTTATTGTATCCTCACATTTTATAGTTCAAGCTACCAATTCTCTCAAAGACAACTGTTCTGTCTCGCAAAAGAAAAAAGGAACTGTGCCACAGAACCACAGAAACCTCGGGAAGCAAAGAGACTAAAAGAAAAAACAACTCCTTTTTGTTCAAGGTGGTACATTTAAGGCAGAGGCTAGACAATGCTGTGAGCAGTTCGAGGGATCGAGCCTTCCCTTTGGACGCGACCCTAGCCATGATTCAAACCCTTATAGACTGCGACGAGTTCCAAGATATCGCCACGTTGAGGGTGCGTTTACATGCTTCGGATTCTCAGACCACTTTCACCTCCGTCACCAATCATCGATCACAACGAGCCCACCTAGCCCCCTCTCCATTTTTTATTCCTCGCCTCGCGAGCACTCGAAACTCGATGACTCTATCGGAGAACGTGTTCCGTTCTCGTTGCAGAACTTGGACGAGCTGCTGGACCATAAATCAGACTTAAGTGAGAAGCTGTGTCAGATAGGAGACAGCATAGTGTACAAGTTGGTGCAGTGGACCAAAAGGTTACCGTTCTACCTTGAGCTACCGGTCGAAGTTCACACAAGGCTGCTCACCCACAAGTGGCACGAACTGCTGGTGCTGACCACCTCCGCCTACCAAGCGATGCATGGTCAGCACAAGTTCACCAACGTCGGTACCGACGGGACGGGAGCGGATTTTATGCAAGAAGTAATTACTGTCTTTCGTTCATCGCCACTGGAATCGTTAACTAAAACCGATTTCACGGGCTCAGGCGCTCCGAGCTTTCACCTTAAACGACGAACAAAGAGCGCCAGCCTTCGCTTCGCGAGGGCGGGGGGGGGGGGGGTCCGATAACACGTCCCACGCCTTTCGAATTCAACGGCGACGCTCGCGTTCCCGAGGATGCAAGCGTTTTTCTTTGTAATAATACACGAAGAACAGCGAAGGAAGCTTTAGAGTCCAATAAGTACTATCCAAAGATATGCCGTTGCGAGGACTTAGAGACTTAACACTTCGAGTGGCGCCGGCGTATTTTCGCGCCGAGGGATGATGCCCACAGTTTAGGCGCGTTTTTCGGAGAAGATATCGAAAGTATCGTTCGAGTGTCTCGGAACGTTTGCTCGGGGGAGAGTTAAGCGGAGTTTTCTCGACAGAAGCTATCGCTGGGGAAGATCTGACAGGCTTCAAGGGCCATTCTTCCAAATCTTGCGCCACTCAAAGTGTTAATGTTAGGAGGTGTGGATGAAGAGAGTCGCAGTGTGGTGTCTGGATGCAGACGAGTGTTCTTCGCAGTGGAATTAATTAGTGTGCTCGTGTGCAGGTTTCGAACAACATGTATACGTTGCAAACGTGCCTAACCAGCATGATGGGCCGGCCAATAACCATGGACCAATTGCGGCAAGACGTAGGGCTCATGGTGGAGAAAATCACATACGTCACGCTAATGTTCAGGAGGGTGAGGCTACGGATGGAGGAGTACGTCTGTCTGAAAGTAATCACCATGCTCTCGCAAGGTAAGTATTCTTATGCGAATGGACTGTTTAAAGAAGAGGGAGGATGAACTGTTAACGGGTCTCTCTGTTTTCTGTGCTTTATCGAGAAACGTAAAGTATAAAGAAATGTGTACTTTTTGATAATGCTGCAATTGGAGATGCAAAATGTAAGTTCGCTATAATTAATGGAATATTGATGGGACAGTGGTGCTCGTAATTGTTAGAACGTCTGTTTCTATTGGAAGAAGGAAGAAGTTAGGCAACGAGGAGATGAAAATTGTTTCTTCTAATACCAGAAAGTATTGGGATTTAATTACTTGACATTTACAGTAACTATGTATGGTACAGAGGTTTCAGGTTGAGGATAGAAGAAATTAAATTAATTGATTTTCATAAGTAACTAGGTACTTTTAAGAGCCTATAATGGTAGGAGTTAATGCAATTTCTAAATTGGCAAACTTAAAATAAATTTCACTCGTCTTTCGAAAATAAAATTATTAACTTATATAATATTGTTCGCCCAATTAGGAGCATCGCTCTGAATATTTTATGATTCTAAACTGGTTGCGTGCAAGTTCTGCGTTTCCTAGATATTGGGTTATGTAATAAGTTTGTTCGAATTTTTTTAACTAGACGTTAACTTATATCAGATTTGCGCGATATCGCTTCGTTGACTTTTGGAACATTTATATGTGGCATTATAGCGGAACCTTTCATTTCTTGGTTTCTGAAAAATGGGGATATATTTTTTAATATTGCCTCATATTTCTAATTAACTTTTCGGCTGTTCGACTGGAATTAATCTTGAAAACGAAAATGAAAATTTAAAGAAATGATAAAGCTAGAAGACTTCAGAAAGTTTCTTCATTAGTCTTGTATCTGCAAATACTTATACATCGCGAAGTTTTTTACAATCTGCACCGCATTGCTACTATTACTATCAACAATGATTTCAATAAATTTTAATATCTCGTCACGTGAAAGACTGATATTGTTTGTTTCAAGAGAACTTGCAAATTACTCTCCACACATCTGCAATTCGATTCGTTCCGAGAAATCGGCACCTTTCAATCTTTGTTTCGCAGTAATTTCAGAATCTTCCAACCCTTGGAAATCCGAACAAACTTGCAGTGGGTCACAAAAGTCCAAGTACGCTCGACAAAATGTGAAACTTTGCAAAAGATACAGCACCTTCGATGATTCTGACAAAAATGAGTATACGTGGACATTTCTGGCCAACTTCGTTACCAAGTCCAGTGTAAAGGAAAACTGAACATGTTGAATGTGAAGCAAGGTGTGACGAAAGACTGGGAAAACTGTCGATTCTATTTACGATTCATTCTCTTGTTCTCTGCCCTCTCTTAGCACGTGGAGGTACAATGGAATTAGAACAAATACAAGAACGGTACATGAGCTGCCTGCGAAGTTTTGTCGAGCACAGCGCGCCGCAGCAGCCGAGTCGGTTTCACGATCTTCTCGTCAGGTTGCCCGAAGTAAGTTGGAGAGATTACAGAAATTTCGAGGCGGTACGGGAGTCGCTGCCGCGTGAAACGTTTGAAATATTCGATCGAACGGGGATCTTAGCGAATCTCGAGGGGGGGGGGGGTGGGGGAGATCGTGATAGATTTCTAGAGGAAACGATTATCGTAGCGTAACAGCCGCGGTTACGAGTTGCTCCCGCGCGATCGAAAGACCGAACAAGAAAGCGAGCGCGCAGAACCGCCGGACCTAAAGTCGATCCTGTTTTCTTCCTGAATTCCAGGTGCAATCGGCGGCAGCTCTTCTACTCGAGAGTAAAATGTTCTACGTTCCTTTCCTATTGAACTCAGCAATTCAAAGATAGTAAATAAACACAAAACCAACAAACTGACGATAAACGAAGCTGATTACCTAACTATACATACTATACATATACATATATAAATATATATATAAATATAAATATATATATATATACAAAAGAAGATAATAGAACCGAACAAAACAGGCAACCAAGCAAACAAAGAAGAAGCGGGGGAGAAAGAGAATAGCCCGTGAGCTCGTGCGGAAAATAAAGAAGGGAAAGGCTTTGTTTGCGTATGTATGATAAAGAAAAAACAATATAAAGGTATATATATATAAAGTATATATACATATAAATAATATAAATGTGTGTGTCCGTTGCGTTGTACAAACGAAAGAGGATGTGCGGAGAGGGGGAACGGGAAGCCGTACGAGAAGCGTGATAGGCGAGAAGAAGACAGAAAGAAAATGCGGGGAGAAGAGGAGCGACATCGGATAGAAAGTGAGAGAAAAAGGAAATAGAACCGAAGGAAGAGGGACGAGATCGCGAAGAGGACGGAGGATGGAGAGAGAATGCTTTAAATAAGGGGAGAAAAAAAGTAGTAATGAGAGAATATAAAAGTTCGAGAAGAAGAGGGAGAGAGTGGCAGAGTGAGCTGAGAGTGAGAGTGAGAGAGCGAGAGAGAGAGAGAAAGACAGAGAGAGAGAGAGAGAGAGAGTGAGAGGGAGAGAAAGAGAGGGAGAGATAGATAGAGAGAGAAAGAGCGCCACCTCGAGATGAGAAATCAATCGAGGAGGGAACTGAACTTTTTTATCGAAACTAAAAGACTATAATAATATATTTCTGTACGCAGTACCGCGCAACTACGTCATTGTGTGTTCACGTTGCATAATCCGATCGATAATAAGACTCTCGTTACGTACGCTCACTGTAGGCCATCTACTACCACCTACTACTACTACTACTACCGCTACTACTGCTACTACTACTGCTACTATTAATCACTACTCTCCATCACTATCGACTAAAATAGCAGACTACCAAAACGACCGAAACGATCCATCGACCGATGTCGACGACAACGGCGATCACAATAATAACGGCGGCGATAATGCCCGCGACGATGTGCGCGACATTTTGTTAACGACGATGATCGACGACGAGTCGCACGGACGATGGCGGTGAATTGTAAAACGATCGATCAGGGAGGGCCCCGTCGACCGCCGAGTGTTCTCACCGTAGACGCAACTTCAATCCGCACCTGTAAAACGTACGCGTACATGCGCGGACACCGAGTACGCATCCTCCGATGACTAATAACTCCGTGACGCCTGCCTGCACACACGAGACCCCTCTCTCTCTCTCGATCAAGACGTATCCACGTGATTCCAACCCCCTCCACTGAGTAACGATCCCCCTCCCCCCCCCCCTCCCGTCACCCGCTTATCCCGCCGGCAAGCGTAAGCGTGATAACTCCCAGTTACCATTCGGATTAAGAGAAGACAAAGGGAACACCGCTGGTCGTCGACACCATCCGAGCCGTTCGAACGGGACTCCGCCGTTGCTGGGGCACAAGGGACTTCTTCGGCGAACGACGACGAACAGCAGACGCAGAACGGAACTATGCACGCGCATAAGGCTGATTAAATAGTGTCTTGTATAGAAGAAACAGAGGCCCGCTGTTCAACATATATTTTCGATGGAATCGTTATGGGACTTAAAAACGCGCGGTTCTACAACACCCCCGACTCGTTATCGTCCTCGTTGTTATCGTCGTCCTCTCGCCGTCATCCGCCGCGCCGAATCACGGTCGAAAGCGCGCAACGCGGAAGGCCACGTTGCACGACCGACGTCTCTGTTCATCCACGAATTTCATCGCCATCGAGACGTGACACCTCCGCGAGTCACGTGCATCACTCACCGGTCGAATGTGTCCTTGTTCGTCGCAACTGAGTACTGTCTCTCGCGCCCTTCGAGCCGATCCGATCCTCGCCCCAGGAACGCCGGGCGGGCGCGTTGTCTAGAGCTTGCGGGAACTTTCGTCACTTACTTTGAACGTTTCTATCCGCGCGGCACGCTTTCAAGGGACGTTCGATAAGGTTTTTTGATGAAGTTTACTTGCGACGCGACTTTGCAAGATGTTTTTTGCAAAAGGAAATTTTTTATGGAATTTTTCAACGCTGATTTCCCCACTTGTATGTCGACTTTTTAAACCTCAACCTGGGGGGTCTTTTTACATATGTAGTTGGAGCGAATCCACGTGGGCCGCTCCCCACCCCCACCCCCCACTTCGGGGCGCGGGTGGTGTCGCGCGTCCGCGGGGGCTGTCGCGGGGCCCGGGGATCGGATCGTTCGAGCGCGCCTCGTTTCCGGACGCATCACCGTTCATCCGCGACCCGAATGATTCTCCTTTCATATGATTCCTCGCTGAAACGACTGCGATAATTTCATAGTATTATAACGAGAAAAAGGATGGAACGCTAAGCGCGTGTGAACGAACGGAGGAGACACGAACAGCAAGAGGCTTGGTATTTCCCCCTTGCGGGGAAACTTGCGCCGACGAAAACGAACCTCGTGGCGCAGAAACGACCGACGAGGGAGGGGAAAAAATATGCAAAAAAACGGTGCCCACTTTAGCGAATACGTAGACGATATACATACGTGCATATGTGCGTGTGTCGCGGACACGCGCGTGTGATATTTTTGGTTTCTTCGCGACCAGGAAATACCAGGTACTCGGGATTGGCTCAATTATTTAATATAGCGAGACGCGTTACAGGTGAAAACGAATTTAAAACGGAAAGGGAAGGAGGAGTGATATATACGGGACGGGAGAAAGGAGCAGGCCAGCTCGGGACGCGGTTAGTGTTCATGGAGGAGAAACGGGGGGAAAGAGAACGAATGAAAATAACGCTCCTTGTATACGCAATGTAATGGTTAATCGGCGCACGTTCTGTCGCGACGTGATTGTTTCATCTTGCCTCCATAGAAGTTATCGTAAATACGCGCTAATTCATCTGTACGCGCGCGATCACGAGCTGCGGCGAGGAACAACGATCTCCCATTTCGATACCGAAGGCAGTTAATCGCTGGTCAGACGCCTTCGGTCGTTGCATTTATCTACCATAATTTTCGTCCACTCTCCATCGAGATACAAAACGGTCGCCCGATTTCTGCTCAAAACGTACCTATATCGCACCACGAATCTGTCTCGCGCGCGGGGACATACTCATCCGCGGCAAAAACCGTCGTCACCTCGCTTCAATTTCACCTCGTCGCTATCTGTTTCTCCGCCTTCATCGATACAATCGTCGCGTGGCCCTCGTGATCGCGAGCGCACGTTACGAGAAATCAACACGAACTATTCGCAGACCTTGGGCCTACTAGCCTAGGGATACTTGTCCATACTATAAGACTTAACTAACGATGGGATACTTCATACGGTAAACATGTATATTATTTGAGGTTAGGAACTGGGTTGTAACGGTTCCTGTATTCCCCGGACATCATCGTACACTTGTCTCTGTGTTCAATTGGACGGTCGATGAGGTCGCAAAACGAAAAAAAAAAAGAAAAGAAAACCAACAGAAAACGAGAAGATTTCAAAGAGAAGAAAAAGAAGACGAAAATTTTACGAAAACCTCGCTAAATTAGTTAAGGAGCCTGTGACCATTGGCCAGCGCGTTTCGTGTGTATACGTTTACTTCTTCCCTTCGAGCGCAAGTATTCGTCACGGTTCGTCTCGTATTTGTGCGCGAATGTTTGCTTTGAAGTTACCGTTTGTACAGTGCAATACAGAGGGGAAGCAGCGTATATAATGTATTTATGGCGATACGTTCCGGTCCTTTTGCTCTCTTCCTTCTGTCTCCTATTCTTCGTAGATATTCTACGCTCCCCTCCACGCCCCCCGATCTAACCTTCAACCCGACCAGAGCCACCTCCCTCCACTCCCCTCCTTTTCATTCTCGTTATTTAGCTCGTAAACATTATGTACTTCCCGCGAAGAACTCTTCTTTTTTTTTCTCTCTTGTCGCGTCCTATTTATTGTTAGTGTGTTGTACATACGAGTGGCAGTGTCGTCGGTCGCGAGATAAACGAAAGTGGGAGAGAGAACACCGCGTTAAAAGAACCTGGCGCCGAGTTGGACTGTCTTTACATTACATTATATATATATAAGTATATATAAATATAAATATAAATATGTATATTGTATAAAATGAAAATGTGCATCGATGTCTGGGAGTACAGTAGCTGCTTACGAGAGAGCTACGTGTTGGATCAGCAAGACTTAGGGCATTATACTACCCGCGAGTATTATCATGCCCAACCTTTTATATTTAAGTGCGAGTGAGAGTCTATTGAGAGCAAAAGAAAAAAAAGTGAAGAAATTTAAAAAAAAAAAAAAAATGAAGAAATATATGCCTCTCGTTTGTGGGTTTAACTTTGTACATATTGTACGAAAGGTTTAATAATAACTATGTTGAAAGTACTAGTCCTGTCTCTTTGTATAATTCCGTGTTATACCTGCTCTTATATTGTGCCGAGCGGCGCCATAATGTTCTGGCGCGAAAGCCGAGTGATCGAGCACGAACGAAATTGCACACACTATACATATATGTTGTTACCGGAGCTTTCAGAACGTAACGGCACAGATACGAATATTTCGAACGATCATTTCAATCCCAGTCGCGAAACGATCTTAAATTGACCGGAAAACTTCACGTATTCGAGAGCACGAGGCAATGTTTAGAACCGTGGAAGAGAATTGCTAGCGGACATTGGAACGAGAGACCCCTTGGACATTGACACGACGTTCAGTTACGTTTTGCAGATTGAATTAATGGTATGAATACGTTTCGCTCACCAAGAGTACTCCTGGACCTATCGCCCTCGCTCCGGATCACGATCCAATGATTAATTCTCCTTGAAAACCACAAAACTTGGACGAAAATTTTGAGCGCGCACCATCACTTCGAACGTAGCGGTCTAGACTGAAGTGCGCCGCTTGTCACGGTATACCTGAAAGAAGCGCGAGATACAAACGTTATACCCAGAAACGACGGGCAGAAAAGCAAGCACGAATGCCGGATTGGCGAGAAAATAATACTTTTTCAATGAGTGAGTCAAAGTTACCAATTTCTACCTACGTTTAGGAAGTACATTTTTATCATCTCGTTTACCTTCGACTATTCCTTTTGTAACTGAGATTTGGGCGCCGTGTGAAACGCCGTTCTGCCGGGAACCGGACACTGCGTCACGCGTCATCTATAATTTTTCTAACGGAGCTTAGCGCGCGAAATACGAACTCTCGTTTGTAACGATGCTTTACGACGCAACTTGCGACTATCACGCTTGAATTATTTCGATTCACGCGGTCTCGAACGTAAAGAATTATTATTCCACTGGGAATCGTTCGAACTCGATTTATGCATTTCTTGTGTTTGATGTGTTTTATAATGTTCTGAAAAATTATTTGAAGCGTACTTAGATACTTTACTACGAACTTTCACGCATGCTTATTTAATACAATTTCACCAGAACCTTTGCTTCTAACTCGAACAAAGGAGTAAGGTTTTATAATTATTTTAAAGTTACCATTTATTTCAACTACATTGATCAAATTATGGAAAGAAAGGCTAGGAATGCCCTGAACAGGCTGGGCAACCTACTTTAGTCTTTTTTTGGTTTATTTTATCGATACGGTGTATGTTAAGGATGTATCGAACCTATCTTCAAAATGGTACCAAGTTGATGAAAATTTGTGAGATTGTTATTTTCAATCTTCCTGGTGTGCTCCAAAATTTTTAAACAAATTCACTGAACGGTTGCTGCGTTATAACGATTTTAATTTTCACTGATTTTACACGTACTCTTATGGAAAGAGACGATCTTGACAGATAAAACCACTGAAAAAGTGTTGAAGAGATGGTACCAATGTTTTCAATTTCGTTGTACAAGTAGTATATGGATAGATGAAAATATCTGCCGAGTTTCAATCGTTTTCACTACACCGTTTTAAAGAAATAAATTATAACTTGAGAAAATTGTGAATTCAGGGCATTTTCACTGCCAAAAGTTAAACAAATAATGTTTGAAAAAGTATTTGTAAAGTGAAAAATACCTCTCTAGGGGTAAAAATAAGACTTCAACTGTCGTTCGAGTTCCTTACATCTAGATTTAGGGCGGTATTCTCAGTCGTTACTTATTCTTAAGCAAATGCTTAAGCATGCGGCATCCTCTACTAACCTAGTAGCTAGTAAAGGATGTCGAATACTTAAGCATTTGCTTAAGAATAAGTAGTGACTGAGAATACCGCCCTTACTATGCATAAGACGTAGATATTCAAGTATTTCGAATTTCATATACTTTTCTCTAATATTGTACGTCCGATACATCCTTAAAACCAAACCCTCTAGTCGATGGAGAAGAGAATATATATGTTTCGTTGTAAAAATAAATATTCTATTAGCATTTAATTTATTTCTCTCCGTCGCTAACGATTTCCTGGATATTCATCGAGCTTGTTCGTTGCATTTTTTTGCTGCATTTCGTTGTTTGTATTATATCGAAGCTGTCAAATTCGATTCTGTGGTTTCATCGTTTTTACCCAGTGGGCGAGTGATATTAATAATGTAATCGCAGATTATTAAATACGATACAACGAGAAGCGAGAGAGGAACGCTGCGGCGCAGACTTTTTTAACTGAACGTGGAAGCTTCGGGCTTATTGCGCGAAGACGTGTACATAGGCGATGTTGGGGAATAATTAATTCGTTGTTGTTCAGAAGAATTAAGGATCGTAAGGTATACAATGTTATTTAATCCGACCGATAATCGGAAGCTATCGGTTCCAGGCAGAACAGGCTGAATTTCACAGGTGGCGCGTAAACCCCCTGTATTTTTATGAATAAATAAAATATTTTAAAAAAAAAAATGAAGTAAATCTGAAGTCTGTTTGGAGATGCCTTTCATAGGGATTATAAATGTAGATAATATATTATACATAGTGAACATAAATACACTATATTATTATATATAAATAGTAAGGAATAAATAGAATTATTATATATACGATGAAAATAATATTATTACAAGTAAATAAACTAATTAAAGATAAACAGATTTTATGGAAATGTTTTTTTATTGTTCCACGCCCTATACCTACACATGATGTCTCTTCTTCCTCTTACACCTGCTGACGCATACGCATACATGTGTTGTACTTTATTTATCACAATGGCAATGATGATGATAGCAGCGCCGGGAATATTACGGAGATAATGTGAATTGCAATTTTCTGCGCGTTTTTATTACAGACATTTCATTACATTAACATAACAAAGTCTATACTTTCAAGGTACATGTTCGTTAAAATGTTGTCTACCTGTGAGATCTTTAAGGATTATGCGCAGTGTTCAAGCTCCTGCATAAGAACATTAAGCTAAATTAGTCTCGTCGTTTAATGTCATTGTCTTTATTCGCGTGAGCTCACCGATACATAGAAATGGTCACAAGCGCTTGGACACTTCGATAAGATTAAAGCGATCACAGACAGAGGCATTTCAAAGGTGAATACTGCGAATACCTGTATAGCCGCAGAAGCTAATACTTTTACGATTTCTAGGATGTCTGTACTACGCAGGCATTCGTATTAATCATCTCTGTTCCACGATATAGAGGCTGCAAAACCGACCAGTCGAGTTTGTAACGTAAACTCCGTGTCCTGCATCGTACAATCGATCTATCTAATACAATTATCGACAAATGTAAAATATAAAAGCACTGTGATTAATGTAAAACCGTATAATTGCGTATCGTAACAATCTGGGTATATATTATAGATCGTTATTTTTTTTATCGATAATATTGTAAAATGTAAAACGGTATCATGTAGATTGTAGGTAAAGCAATTGAAATGGACGCCGAAATATCTTACGTGACAATAAAGTCCCAAGTACGATAAGGAGATGTTAATGGTATTTCCTGGAATATAAAAAAGTGAAAAAAATTTCCTTATACGCACGCACTTTGTTAAGCTCTCGTCGTTATTTATATGATCCGTCCTAGTTCGTCTACGATTATCCGTCAGTAGAAAGTATTTACTTCTAAATAGACCGCCGTGTTATAGTTCTGAAGGCACTGTTCAAAAGTTGACTATACTTTTTGAAATAACAAAGTCTTCAAAACATCCTCAAACGATCCGACATGGAAAATCGTTACAAACGTCGACGCAATTTTCACATGCCTCACTTGAACTATATCACAAAATTGAAAATAGAGTAGTTTCAACTTGACAGCCAGTGCCAATGCCAATGCCATATTTGTCGAGTCTGTGATCGATTAGGAATATCATGAGCTAGTAAATCGATGGTCAGAATTCAGGCTTATGATACGCAATGGCCGGTGCGTTCCATTAATTATGTATCAATTACCGTATCATTATATTACACAAACGCTTATTAATTTAGAGGCACATTGCTAAAGGTCTCGGTTCTTAAAAATTGCTCCCTACATTTAATGAACTTATGACGATCTAGCTATTACAATTATTCAGTACGACAGCGATTTGGCATACAACGTGGAAACTGTACAAAGATTCGGAGAATATAATAATATTCGTACTATTGCTCTGTACACATAGAAGTGAAACGTGGCTGAAAAGGCCGATACTCTGAAAGAATTCCAATTGTTTAAAAACATTTTACGAATGGCATGTTGGGCACGTAATAGAGAAGGGAATGAAAATCGGATATAAAATTGTCATGTGCATAAAAATAATAACAAAACCTCTATTATATAATACAATTGTTCTAATGGATTTCCTTACCTAGGCAGGAAAACTTTGGCTACTGCTACATACTATTTGTACCTCGGCAGAATCGCCGAATTTATGCTGCTAAGAACACTGATTGCGCATCTAGAATAAAAAGAATTGCACGCAGCACACACAATATCTAAACCAGAAACAGATTAATTACATACTCAGGAAGACCTTAACAGTAGTATATATGCTCACGCTTTAATAAACCTGAATTCTACGCGCAACGATCGTAATATCAATTAAGCATTCACTATACTCAGAGACTTTTCCTTGCCGGAATGTTTAAATGCTTTTCATTTATTCATTCATACATTAATGAACCCTTCGCTGTTCACGTTCGCAACTTACTTAAAAGCTCTTAGCCTTCAGAACGGTACGTCCGCGATACTGCTCTGAGATGCGAATGCTTTACAGAATGTACACAGTAGACAGCAAAAGCGTCTAGACCACAGAGCGTTCACGTTTCTTTCGATGCGAATCACTGTTCAAGCTAGAAAACTAGAAAACTAGAAAAATAACATACAAAAAGAGTATATTTCCTAAAAACCTGTAAGAACATTTCCTGAATAGATAATTGCACGATAATTCCGTTTATAAAATTCCAAATTTTCTCGTGAAACAGAAGAAACAATTCTTTCAACTAAAATTCCGAATAATGTATCGTCCGTTTAGATAGTTTTGAAAATTTTATGCTCGTAGTACCAGCCTGGGTGCATCGACACGAAGAAACAGTCATGTAATTCTGTAAAGCCTAAACGCAGATACCACCCTTCTGCATCCAAACAAATAAACCACTAAATTAGATCACAAAAAGTATGGTGTAGTGGTTAAAGGTGGTATTACTCTTTCAGAATCAGGCACTGCTTGGAATAGCACTGGGCTTCTTTGATCCACAGTTGTGAACTGTAAAATACTAGCTATGTTACCACAACGATAACAATAATTTGGAGCCGACCACACCGTCACAAGTTTATCGTCGAACATGTATCTATACCCTATAAGTAATGTCAAAATAATAAATTACTCTTTCCTTCCTATACGGTATAACAATATACAAAATACACACCTTCGTGGACCAATTGATGAGCTCGACAAATAAGTTTAAGATCGTTGATATCCATAAATTTAAATGTTACTTTGTGTCCGAATAACCAACCAGCTCCACGTGGACTAATAGTCCATGTTTCGACATCTTCCGGATCAGACCAGACCAAATCGCAGAAAGCACCTGGAGGTAAAGTGAAAAAGTAAAATTCACCGATACGTGTAGCCACGCTGTATCGCGTGTAGCATCGCACGATAATAATCCAAGTACCTTTATGCGGAATTTCTTGATTTCTTTCGATCGTCCTAATTTGATCTAGTGTCTTAATTTCTGGAGATAAGCCACCGTGTACGCAAAGTACTTGTTCGTCGATTAACTAAATAGAAACATGAATATTCGCATTAGATACCCATACATATGCCTTAGTCAAGTCACTTATTATATACAAATACTAACAGCGGCAACTGTGAGCAAGTCGAATACCCTACAGCAATATTTCCAGGCGTTAGCGTTGCCATACTTGTTTAGACACTCATCTGCACGGAGAATAACAAATATGATTATTACATGTACAGAGGTAATAAATAATCTATACTTTTGTACGCGAACACGTACTAACCATAAAAACCATAAACATGAGTGATTTGTCTGGATTCGTGATTTCCTCGGAGCAGTGTTATTCTATCGGACCACTTAGCTTTAAGCGTGAGTAGGCGGGTAAATGTTTCTAAACTATAATACCCTCTATCTACAAAATCTCCCATGAATATATAATTTGTATCAGGCACAGCGCCTCCATTGCGGAACAGCTCTTCTAGATCATAAAACTGAAACGAAATAAACGGTCATGGGTGTTAATCAATTCGTGTAAAAGCATTTTGCACCGTTGTTATCGGAGTAGTTATCGCTATCTATATATTAGAGATACGGGATGTCGTATTGAGGTTAGAACAAATGTACGAAGTTTACCTGGCCGTGAATGTCTCCACATACGGTGACTGGAGTGGAAACGGGTTGAATATTCGATTCTTCCAGCAATAAGTCGCATACTATGTCACAAAGGCTCTAAACAAGATTAACGTTATTATTGAAGGAAATGCAGTGGGCATAAGTAACCTATCAGTATACGGTAATCATTCTGTCACATGTATCAACCAAACGTATGAAGAATAATATTATAATAAATAATACTTCGTGTATATTATTTACCTTAAGGTCATTTTCGGGAAGGTATTTGCATTCTTTTGCAATTTCTAGCCATTTATCGATGTCTGACATTTTGGACTCGTATCACAAGAAAATACTGATCGCGCCCTCACTCGCTACATATATGTCTACCGCGTTCACAGTTGATTTGTATTTTTAAGGACACTCCTGACGAGTCAGTGCGAATTAATCTTTCAGTTTTTATTCATCTTAAATAGAAAACTTTCAACGTTCTATTTAACGAAGGATTACGAACCGCCTTTTTCATTGCGCGAGCTGCAAACATAATTAATTCACTACAAGATGAGATTAAAAACGACCTCCTTCGATTCTCTTTAAAACTTGTATCTCATTGGCTCTTCATTTTTTATTACGTAAAATGAATACATGAAAATGAACATTTTTTTTAATTAATAGACTTTTAGCTTTCCTTGACATGCTTCTACAAGCAGTATTATTACGGTTATGTCTGTCAATTTTAAAAGAAAATATTACTTTTTCACAAGCAAAACACGCTGACCAATAATAACGTTTCAATCCCAATGACTTTTCTTTTGTTCCCGATACATTAAAATAAGCCTTAAAGAGACGTTCGACGTTACCACGCAGGCGCACGAGTGTTTAAAATTTTTAACATTCCAATTACATTTTCTGGAAATATATATTACCATTCCATCATATTGATTATCGATAGTTCAATTAAAGCGCGTGTGTTACAATACAAATAAATGCGACCAGCCTATTCGTAAAATTATAGCGTTTTATTTCCAACATAGCGTGCACATTTTACGCCTGATTTAAAATATTTCTGTATTAAATAACATCTCGTAACCAATAATCAATCTTCCCGATCGACCTTATTTACGTTAATCGAGGATCGCAGTGAAATGTGCAACGCTTAAAGAGATAAGATCATAGGTTACGAGCAATTATTCTATAAAAGCTCTCTTCATCTAGATGAATGTCATGCATCCTCCGTCAGCCAATGGGGAACTATCATTTCTGCAAACGCAATGGCCAGAAAGTAGTGATTCCCATTGGTCGCCGCCTACTTTCTCAAACGATTGCAGACGTTCCGCGCCAGTAAAAGTATTTGCCGCGTAACGTTCAAAACCGATGGGCTCGCAATCGGGCAGAAAATAGACTGTTGATCCCGACAGGCCGTGAGAGACGGGAAAAGGCGCGTGTCCAGCTTCCTTCGGCAGCAAATTACGGCGGGACGCGGAAAAGGGTCAGCGGCGGGAGGACGATATGGATTTTATCTCGCGGCGGAAAGTGGGTCACAACGAAGGCGCCTCTGCGCACGCTTCGATTATCGATTGAAACGTTACGTGCCTCGAGTCCGTGCGCTGGATCTCATTTATGTGAACGGCAGTGGATGCGGAGGTCCTTGGTGTGTCTTTCCCAGTAGTAGGCCAGCGGCTGACGTCTTACGTTTGTGATCCGTGCGCGGTCGCAGCGTTTGGAAAGATGCGGTGAAATCCGATGTAGATCCCACGGTGCCCTCGCGAATATCGGCCATTTTGGTAGTGCGTGCTTCACGAAAACGGATAGGATCACTTCTGGTAGCTACCCTCCGACGGTTGTGCGTGGAAGTGGTGGCAGCTCGGTGTCGCCCACAGGACACAGCCGTAGTACCGAAGACGATCGTGTTCCTGGGTCAGTGAGCAACCAGCCACGACAAAATGGCAGGGAACACGGGTATGGAACAGTTGATCCCGATCGTGAACAAGCTGCAAGATGCATTCACGCAGCTCGGGGTGCACATGCAGCTCGATTTACCACAAATCGCGGTGGTAGGCGGACAGAGCGCAGGAAAAAGTTCCGTTCTCGAGAACTTCGTCGGGAAGTAAGTATCCCTGTGCCCTATCGATTCCAATGTTTTCCATCGTTAGACCGTCCCGTGAGTCATTAATGATAATTACGAGGATATTCAGGCGTTTGATGGAAGGCGTGGCGAGCTACGCCACGTTATAAATTTTCATATCCGTCAACGGTTATTTTCATTTCACTAGCCCCCTTTCCTATGCCCCTTCAGGTTAACTATTTTAATCCCTATCGATCGTGACATCGAAATCAACTATATCTTTATGATGCGAGGCCGCCCACACACCGACCTGTCAAACGGTTACACTTTCTCGTTACCATCATATTTAACCTTCCGCAGAATTACTCACACCGTGCGTTTACGACGATGAGGATTATTAATTTAATTGTTCGCGGTGTAGACCGCGTTTAGTGTCACGTTCCGTTAACACGGCCTTTTTTTTCACTCGCCTCGGCGGAAATGTTAATAAATTCCTTTTCCGTGTGCAGATGTTTCAAGTAATTTAATAAATATTTCCTAATTATCGTATGTTATTACGGTAGTACAGTTAGTAATTCATATATTGGAAGGAGTATTAAAGAAACACTTGCAATTGCAAGATACATTATTCTTTTAGACTTTGCATTACACATGTAAATCAGTTTTCAATGCCTATGTTCATACGAGAGATACTAAATCAGAATTGCGTTTTGTTTATGTGCCACTCTGTTATTATATTCAACATATTGTTCTAGTATGTAGAAAGTACGTCATTATGCAATATAAATTTCATATCCTTTATTTATTGCGTTGGTACAAATTATAACGACGCGCTTTTCCAGGGATTTCTTACCTCGAGGATCCGGCATTGTAACCAGAAGACCACTTATCTTACAATTGATTAACAGTACAACTGGTGAGTCATCGTAGATAACTAGAAAAATCTCGTTTATTATTATGATGTGGAACATTTTTTAGTAATTATCTTTGCAAAGGATAAAGCTGTTTTTGGAGATAAAGGAAATAAGACCAACTTACAAGGAGAAAATTATTTTCTTGCATATTTAAAGTGGTTACATCATATTTCTTTTTACAAGGAGCTATAACAGTTTCATTGGCACGGTGTTCTTTATGAAAGCTTATTGTTATTTATCGTGTACACTTGCACAGCATCTTCTTAAATGTTATCTGTAGAATTATCTTGTTTCCTGTGGCAATGAACTTTTGATAACATGGAAATTGAGCGCATTGCCAGTTCCACTATAAAGTCAAAGGATAAAAAATATTTGGCTGATGTAAAGTAATGCAGGAACCTTATATAAAAGTTCTTCAATTGTTAAGCAAGTTCTTTCTTCGTTGTAGAAATGGCTGAGTTTCTGCACTGTAAAGGTAAAAAGTTTGTGGACTTCGACGAGGTACGGAAGGAAATTGAAGCAGAAACAGATAGAGTTACGGGCAGTAATAAGGGTATCTCCAACATACCTATAAATTTAAGAGTATATTCACCCAATGGTAAATATATTTATCTATCGCGCCTCGTACAAATGTTAGTAATATACTTAATTAACGTATTTGTTGTCAGTTCTAAATTTGACGCTCATTGACTTGCCTGGGCTCACGAAAGTACCCATCGGTGATCAACCAGTAGATATAGAGGCTCAGATTAAAGCTATGATATTCCAATTTATCAAAAGGGAAAACTGTCTCATATTGGCAGTTACTCCAGCAAACACTGATTTAGCAAATAGCGATGCTCTTAAACTTGCTAAAGAAGTGGATCCCGAAGGTACATTGTTATGCATACTCAAAACTCTATATTAGCGAGGTCGAACAGATATCTTTATGCTGTAAATTCTTTTAAGGTGTGCGCACAATCGGTGTTATTACAAAATTGGATCTTATGGACGATGGTACCGATGCAAGAGATATTTTGGAAAACAAGCTGCTGCCTCTAAGGCGAGGTTACATAGGTGTCGTTAACAGAAGTCAGAAGGATATAGAAGGTCGGAAAGATATAAAAAATGCTTTGGCAGCTGAAAGGAAATTCTTCCTAAGGTACAGACCGTTAAGGGGAGGTTCCGGTCTAGAGACCCAACAAATAGGTGATCTTTAGGAATTAATTAAAGGAAAACTACTATATATAATTTAATGGAACTTTTTGCATTGTATTAAGGATGTCTTAAGTTATAGAAATATATTTTTTGTTTTATAATTAATCATTGCAGTCGGCACTGGGGAGTCGTTAAAGTCAAGGCGTCAAAAAAATTAATTCAAATCGGTGGGACGTGTATCTCCAAAAGTTATTATCCGATTCGACTGAAACTTTTTTATTTTGAAGAATATACTTCTGACTAGGAGGGAAACCAGAAAAAAATACAAAAACTTGAAAATTTATAATTTCAAAGGCGTTGGAAGGACGAAAAATATAGGGAAAAAGTGTTTTCAACCTCAAATGGCGTAATTTTCTAAAAAAAATGTAATTTTTGTAATTTTTTCTGGTTTTCCCCCTAGCCAGAAGTATATTCTTAAAGATAAAAAAAAGTTTCAGTCGAATCGGATAATAACTTTTGGAGGTACAGGTCCCACCGTTTTGAGAACACTGTTTCGAGAAAAATGCGTGTAAAGTTTTACATGAGCGCCGAGTGGCCGGTTGTTGCCCATGCATTTGCCTCTACTCAAATGCCTATAACTTCGGGAATTTTACGAATTTCAACAAATCCTTTTAAAGACGTATTCCTAAAAGGTTGAGCATTCGAAAAATGAAGTAAAAAAAAATCTACTTTTAGACCGGAACCTCCGCTTAATAAAGAACGAGTGCACGAATTTGCAGTTCAGCAAAATATACAAAATGTTTCTTTCTGTGTTAGCCATCCATCTTATCGGCATCTAGCAGATAGATTAGGTACACCGTACTTGCAACGAGTTCTGAATCAACAGTTGACAAACCATATCAGAGATACCTTACCAGCATTAAGAGACAGATTACAGAAACAGTTGCTTACGTTGGAAAAGGATGTAGAACAGTACAAACATTTCAGACCCGATGATCCTGCCATAAAAACAAAAGCTATGTTGCAGTAAGTATTTTTATTATGTCATTTACCATACGTGATATAATATATCATTCTCACAATTCCTTTAATATCTTGCCTGTTTAATGTAATAAAATTTTAATAAAACTTCATTTACAAAAAGAGGAAATACACACGGCGAATGTAAACATAACAGATTCTACGATGTTTCACATTTTATTTCATTCACATTTCATAGATACCGTTTCTTACAAACTAAACATACCACCTGCATTTTTTATTTAAAACACACTATGGGTGGAGGGTCTTGATATTTTAGAGCTCTTTCTTATTTTTTTCAGATCTATTCATAAGTTTATGTAGGTATCATATATTTTTCATTGTTTTTAACAATGTGTTTACCATTTGCATGAGAGTTTTAACGCGATGTACGTTTGTTAGTCACCCGAAGAGTGAACAGTAACAAGTATACTCACTAACACAGAATTTTAACATATTAATGGGATGTATTGACTTTGCAGTTTTACGTTTATTATGTATCACGACTCTCTATCCATATAACTAATATTAGAATTTAGTGCTTGTCTATGCATTGATTGAAAGAAAAATGTTTTTAAGGATGATACAGCAGCTTCAGTCAGACTTTGAGAGAACTATAGAAGGTTCGGGATCTGCGCAAATCAATACAAACGAGCTCAGCGGAGGTGCTAAGATAAACAGACTATTCCACGAGCGTTTTCCGTTTGAAATAGTTAAAATGGAATTCGATGAGAAAGAATTGAGAAGAGAAATTGCTTTTGCCATTAGGAACATCCACGGTAAACTATAGTTAGAATTTTTATACTCTTATTAATGCAACTTAATGCACATATCGAAGTAAATAAACATCCTCTGTTGTTTAAAAATATCACTAATAGCAGCATAAATGTCATAGGTATCAGGGTTGGTCTGTTTACTCCTGATATGGCCTTTGAGGCAATAGTCAAGAAACAAATCAATAGACTCAAAGAACCTAGTCTGAAATGTGTGGATTTAGTTGTGCAAGAACTCAGTAATGTAGTACGCATTTGTACAGACAGGGTAGGTGAATTCTTTTTCCGTTTATAAAATGTCGAGCGATATATGTGTGATACATTTGTTGGTCTGCACAGATGGCACGTTATCCGCGATTGAGAGAAGAGACGGAGCGTATCATAACTACTCACGTTAGACAACGCGAACAGATGTGCAAGGAGCAGTTGGTGCTCTTGGTCGATTGCGAACTTGCGTACATGAACACCAATCACGAAGATTTTATTGGCTTCGCCAAGTAAGTTATTCCACTGTTCTACTATATGTTTCAGTAGCTATTCAGCAAAATCAAAAAAGTAAACAATACGATAGAAAAATTTAATTTTTAAAGACCGCACATTTAGCGCTATATGTTGTTCTTATTATATTCATGACTGCAGCTATATTTAATGTATTTATATTCACAACGTTCGGTATTCCTTATTTGAGAAATATCTTTTCTTTAAAGCATTTCAAGTTATCATATTATTGTTTATGATATGTAAAGGCAGTATCTTTTTCAAGTGGGATAAAAATAATGTATAATTACGTAATACTTATACTGGGTTGTTTGTCAGAAACAGAACATCTAGCTGTCTCTATTATTAAACATACAAAGAACATTCAAATAAAAAACGGAACGATTCTTAGCGCGAATTAGACTTTTCTTAAACACTATTTTTACACAATCCAACTCAGGATTGTATTATATTCTATGATTTCGATTGAGATTATTCATCACCACTATTACAAAGTTTCATTATAAAGAAAATCCATAAAAAAATTTAGTCTTGTTAAAGTAGTCGAATGAAATTGTCTTCTACATTTAAAAAAAAAAAACATGAAAATATTATTTCTGCATTTCACTTCGTATATGAAGATATTCAGGTTCTGTGTCATTCATTTTTTCGTGCTTCTAATCAAAATTTGACGAATCAGATAATTAGATGTTCTATCTGTATTGGGCCACTTACTAAGGTGCCAATATCTGTGAAAGAAAGTAATCTGAATTGCAGTAATGAATTATATATTGCATGACTAATGTAAATTCAACACATAGTATAGTTCACGGGATGATAATGTGCTTTACTAAAACAAATCCAATATGTTTTAAAAATATGGTTTCTTTGCAAAATCATGATTTATGTTTCTTACAAAGTAAAAGAAAAGATGATACTAAGAGAATTCATAAATTACGTATAGTTATATTAGTCTGCTTGCTACATTTTTTTTCTTTTCGTGCAAATTGGTATATATGTTGATATATATTTGAATTCACATCAAATATTTATTCATACATAATACGCGTTTGTACCGTATTTTCCTGAATTTAAAAAAAAAGATATCGTTATAAATGACAATGAAATCAGATTTGGAAATAGAAATGTATAAATCTTTAACAATGGACCTTTAGTTACATCGATGTGTCGCTTGCAATCAGGTGAAATACGGTATATTTCATAATCGGTGCATGCCTTGCTAAAGTCAGTTCACATAGCAAGCTTTAAACTAGCAAAATATTGTTAGTTCATTTTGTCCTTCAAGGCTAAGGCACACATATTTGATATCATTGATAAATAGTAGAATTTACTACTGTTCTATCTACCTCATGTATATTTGTATGACACTTTGTGTCATATGTATAGTCATATTAAAATGTATCTCATTTACATCTTCCCTCTTTGCAATATGCGTACCTGTACATCTTAATTCTTTATTTCTATGTGACTAACATCATTTTTGTCCACTTTGCAGTTTTGCTTACTTCATCACTTGATAAATTCTCAAAATTCAAATGATCGAACAGAATACGGGAAACGATTTGTAAATGATATTCGTAAACATTGGACTTTTTTTGTAGGTTTTGTTTAATTTTTATTTCCACCCTATAGTGATATTCTGCCTCGATATATAATTTCTTGAAACATATCATGTCAAGCCTAGAGAAACATTCGGATAATATTATTTCTATGATTCTTATGTGATTAAGAATAATCGAAATAAAGATTAGCGATATTATAACTTCTGCTGTAACACAAGCTTTTACACCATTAAAGGCAAGACATACTTAATATAAGAAACTATTTCTAATTACGCGTTCTGAATCTTTCGGATAATTAATTTCTGTGATATCTGTGCACTGCTAATACCACGCTGATTAATGTTTTATGTTCTAAAAATTGTAGAATGTGTATGTCTTTCCTTGAATCGCATACCATATACACATTTCCTGACATTTGTTTCCATTTCATCAATTCTTTATACTTCACAATTAAAGAAATAATTTAATTATATCGGCAGCGCGGCAGCCAGTAGCCATAATGCAAGGTAAGAATTATAAAGTACATTGGAACAAAGATTTACACTACATTTTTCTTCCTTTTCCATTTTCACGCTCTTTATTCTTTTACGCTTATTCTTTGTTTAACTTTTACCCAGCTTTCAATTTTTTATCATTTCTATAACAAGAATTATAATCCTTGACATAGTGATATTTAATTTAATTTCATATCTTATACAGAGAAAAAAAAACTATTAAATGTTACTTTAGCAAGTTTTGAATTTTTTCAACAATTAAATCGATATCTACGATTTTTCATTCTTTAACATTTTATTAATAATAGTTTTTTGTATAGTGCAACTGAAAATTCATAGTGTTCATATGTATGTACATATATGTTATTTAAATTGTACTTGCGACAAGTAAAATATAATTTTAATTCGCGTGTACAAAGAAAATAGAAGTACAATCAATCGAAGCAAAGACAAATCTCTTTAAACATTAGATGCTATTATATATAAATTATTATTGAGTTTTCTTTGTCTGCATCTTCTATAATTTAGTTTTACATAGCATAGAATACAGCCATGATTTCTTGAGAACTTAAATGTATTAGTATTTTGTACATACTTGCACAAAATAAATTACTACTAAATGGACCATTCATTGTCTAAGACATTCATAAATGCTCCGAATCGAATATTTCATACAGCACCATCAAATATTAGTTTCACCATTTTTCACTTTGTTTCACAATGAATGTAATACGCGCTTTTGCAATTCTTTATGCATTATGAACTGCAAAATTACCGCAGTGTTGATCAAGTAGCGATAATAATTGTATGTATCTTCATGTTACAAATGATGCGCATTCCAAGAATTTATACAAATGTGACACTTAAAGCTGTATGAAAGAGTATATGCATGGAGTTGTTGTGGCTATATGTTATAGTTTTCATATATAAATCGAAATAGTTTGAAAGGTAAAATCACATTCTTCAAGTTCTATAGAATTCTCATCATGATAAATTATAAATAAAGAATATATATTGTCCAAGCATTTATCTTACATATGCTGGTTATTTTTTCTCTCACATTTCATTTTGCAATGTTTTTTGCATTATAAATGCACACGTTTAAAAAGGAAACTTAATTCTTTCGTATAATTTATATATTTATTTAGTGAAAAAGTTAAATTTGAAATTATTGCGTGAACGTTTTTATAAGTTAATAAAACGTTGCTAGGTTTTTACTCTGCTAGATATTTTTATACGGTCAACTAACAAGTTTTTGTGGCAAGTTGTTATAATAAATTTTGTACATGGGTATTAAAATGCTCTTTTCTATTTGACATTTCATTATACATTATTCCTTGTGTTACAGTGCACAACAATCCTCAGAAAACGCTGTCAAGTCTGGTCGCCATACATTAGGGAATCAAGTAATACGTAAGGGGTACATGTGCATTCACAATCTCGGTATAATGAAGGGTGGTTCCAGAGATTATTGGTTTGTCTTAACGTCAGAGAGTATCTCTTGGTTCAAAGACGAAGAAGTAAATATTCTTCAATTACAACGTATACACGCCGATAATAATAAGCCCAGCGTTTATCACTCATGTTTATTATTTGTTTCGATAGGAGCGCGAGAAGAAGTATATGCTACCTTTAGATGGATTGAAATTACGCGATTTGGAACAAGGATTCATGTCCCGGCGCCATTTGTTTGCTTTGTTTAATCCGGAAGGCAGGAATGTTTATAAGGATTACAAACAGCTTGAATTGAGTTGCGAAACGCAGGACGATGTTGATTCTTGGAAGGCCTCTTTCCTCCGTGCTGGTGTATATCCGGAGAAATCGACCGAGCAAACAAATGGAGAAGGAGAGGTAAGCTTTTCCTATATAATTCAGAAATTCACTTTGGCAAATATCACAGGATATTCACTGATTAAAGGAGTTCCATCGAATTATAAGAATATATTGTGTTCTTTTCGTTTAAAAAAATGTTATTTTTGGTTTATAGGGTTATTAGGACAAAGTAGCTATTATAAAATCACATATGTTTTGTTACGTTTATTAGACAGACCTGTTTTAATTTATTTTAGGATAAGCAGCGGGTGAGTTAATGTGGGCAACGTAAAAAGTGTTTGGTTCTATAGTACATTCTTAAGTGTGTGGTGTTGTGATACAATCAGTTTCGAAATTGTTATAATAAATCTTTCTTAACACTCTTACTAGATGGCATATCTTAAAACTAATTATGATATGATAGATGAGAGATTTATTTCGCTTACTAAAGCCTGACGCTTAAAAATTAATGCTATTTTAACATAGTACTATTTAATAAGCTTTTCTTTTGCATCAAAAGGCATAATTCTGATAAAGAAAATTTGAAATATGAAACATTGCATCTTTACGAAAGCACTGCCATTTAGTTTAATAAGACTCTATTCGCACAAGTATCAATTGCACAATTCTTGTATTTATTACTTCCTGTTGGAAATCGATTAATTAAACTCTTATATTGCATTCACAATTATAATTAAATGTTTTTGTCTCTAATCAACTAAAGGAAGGATATGAGGTTGGTACGATTATAGAAATCTCGTAGACATACAAAATACACAACACACCCAAATATCAGACACTTCCACCCAGCTCTGCTTCTTTAGTTATGAATACAGTACGCTAGTGACGTAAATATGTATCGTTTAAAAAAACACTTCGTTGTTCTTCCCGCTAGCAGCATTTCCAATCGAACAGAAAATCAATAACACTTTAATTATTGCAGTTATATTTTTCTCACAGTTCTTATGTGTTCAAATTATATCTAACATGTATGGATTATAAAAGTTTACCTTCTGTTGTTTTCACCATTGGCGCATAGAATTTACAATTCACATATTTATAGGGCGGATCAGAAGCTCAGTCATCAATGGATCCTCAATTGGAGCGTCAAGTGGAGACTATTAGGAACTTGGTAGACTCGTACATGAAGATCGTTACAAAAACTACTCGCGATCTGGTTCCAAAGTCTATCATGCATTTGATCATTAATAATGCAAAGGATTTCATTAACGGAGAGTTGCTGGCGCATCTCTACGCAAGCGGTGATCAGGTAAAAATTTATGTAAATTTACAATATTCAAAAATCTATCCACCTGCATGTAAACTTCTAATCCAACGTTATCTTCCTCTATTAATGAATTCATGATGTCCTAAGAAGTCCTTTTTCCCTCTCCCAGTTGAGCAAATTTGATAAAAACTTTCTGAAGATCTTCATTAATCCTTTAACTGTAAGTTCTCCTGCCCTTCTATTTGTAGCATCCCATCCTTCTTCCGAATCTACTCTGCAATTAAGTAACGTTGTTCAGTTTTGAAATGGTGAATGACCTAACGGATATTGCAGGCTTCAATGATGGAGGAGTCGGCCGATGAAGCACAAAAGCGAGAAGAAATGTTGCGCATGTATCATGCATGCAAGGAGGCACTTCGCATTATTGGGGACGTTTCAATGGCAACAGTTTCCACTCCAGTGCCACCGCCAGTGAAGAACGATTGGCTGGCGTCTGCCGAAAACCCGAGGTAAAAATTATGTTATTATTTTCATTGGCGCTTATGCATTTAACTAATTCGGTATCTTTCAATCTTGTACTGCCTGCTTTGCCACATACACTTGAACACCGTTGAAACAGTCTTGGGTAAGAGCCACTATGTTTCTCATAATTATCATTTTTTTTTCCCTCTATTTTTTGCTCATAATTCAAAGCAGTATATGTGCATATGTATGCTTTATAATTTTAATTTCGGAAATACACCTCATAACTTTCGATTCGCAATTTTAATTTTGTGCTTTATGTGTATTCGTATAATTATTAACACATAATACAGAGTGCCGAAAAGGTGGTCCTGAACATTACGCTTTAAACAATTATTTCTCCATTACACTTACACGATACTAATTCTCAGGGATTTGCAAATTGTAATTGTTTTGGGCGCGAGGTTTGAATGTAATGCACGAGCGTAGTAGCTGTTATTCATTTTGCAACGAATCTGTTGCAGGTTATCACCACCATCTCCTGGTGGGCCAAGACGTGGAGTGACACAGCCACCACCTCTTTCTAGCTCCCGAGCACCACCGCCGGTACCGATGGGTGGTCGGCCAGCACCGGCCATCCCAAACCGACCCGGACCTGGTGGACCACCGCCGGCTCGTGCTAATCCTGGCCTACCTCCTCCCCTTATACCATCGTAAGTACAGAAACAATTACGTATCATTCACCAAAATGTCTATCTCGTGGCATAGTACAGAGGCCATTAAAACGATACATAGCTTGAAAAGCACTCTGTACTATCAGTTGTCTTTTCAATTATCAAGATTCGCACACGAGAAAGTTTGCACAACAACGTTTTTGTCAGTTTTGTGTCGAAATAGTCCTTGTGTCTTAAGTTACGAGGTGAAGGGCCTTTTTTTTTATTTAATCTTCACTAAAATAATTAAAAAGGAAATTCTGCAGTTGCTTTGTCTCTATAGCTTTGTGTGATTGAGGCTTTGGTGCTAACTTCACTTTCTATTGCAGGCGCCGACAATAAAGTCTTCGCACTAACTCGCCTATTCGCTACTAATCAATATATATACATATATATATATATATATATATAACGATTGCATCTAGTCAGTGTACATTTTACACGAAATACAATTTCCTAACGCTATATGTTCTGTCTGCAATATATTACAGATTATTAGATCACTGTTAATTAGGGGTGTGTAATTTGTAAGATTTCTATTAGTTAGTGGCCAAGAGCTTCCAAGGATTTTGACAAGCAACTTATTCTGCGCTACACATCCAGTCCATATCAATAACTCGCATTTGTTTTCGAGTGGTCCAATTATTTCATAAGAACGACCAAGAAATCATTTCCCACATTACTAATCATTTTACCCCACTTCTCGTTTCTCCCCCTCCTTTTTCTCTTTCAAACGATCCCCCAAAAATATTGCGTTCATTTTCGATGTCGTTCCAACGAAGCGTGTACGGTCTCGTATACGGAAGCTTGCACACCTCTAATTAAAATTCTAAGGGTCTACGGTACGATTAATCGTTAATAGCGAATGGTCACTAGAAATAAATCATGCTCACTCGTGACAGACGATGAAATTGTAGGCAGAGTGATAATATATATATATATTTGTTTCGATGTAAATTAGTTGAAAGGAATTGTACATGATGCCTGTATATACAACTAAAGACGTTGTAAAATAAATGGTCTTGGGTTCTCATCGCAGGTGGATAAGTATTCATTCGCTTACTAACAGCATGACATTTTAACAGGCAAAAGAGCCACGGCAAATTGTAATACACTTCCGAGTGTTGGGAAAGACAACACTTTGCTTGACAGTGAGAACCGTGCGGGAATGTGAAACACGGTGCACGGTGGTCTCTTTTGCGATACGTGTTCGCACACCTGAATGCTTCTAAATCCCCTGTACATCATTGCTTTCTCTGTGAAAAAAAAAATATCTTCAGTTCGATGAGCCATACAGAATGAGTTTCGAGTTCTTGTCAATTATTTAATTAGGGACGTATATGTCGGTGCCTGCATTGAAAACACTTGTGTTTCTTTTTAAAGGAGTATCGCACATTCGATCGCGTGACATGACCGTTCCTCTTGATGTACGCGTTCCATCCATTTGTACCGAGTGCCGCGTGCTTCGGAGATTACACATACTTCTTAGGACATTCGACGCGCGGACCCGCGCAATTTATATACTGATAAGTCCGTGATTCGCTTAATCGAATGCACAAGTAGCGGTTACCGTTAAGTCATTGAGAGCAGAAAAAAGAAACATATTTGAAACAAAAAAAAAAATACAACATCACAACAAATGACGATCTGTGGTAAAAGCTCAGTGTCCGTGGTGTATGTTTAGTCGTGGGGGTGGTCTACAGCAAATACAGCAGAGGGTGACTCAAGCTGCGACGCAGGCCGCTGCTAATGCCGCCGTGAACGAGCTGATGGATGCATTCAAGATCAAGTAAATAGACCCTTTGCTGTCACGCCTTTTCTATTGTCGCGAGGTTCTTTACCACTTTTAACCAACGACGCCTGGCGAATGGGTTACTCTTGTTTAAGTTGCGCAAAGTAGATTGGTAGACTGTTCAGGGTTGAGAATGTACAACTAACGTCGATGTCTTCGTTGTTTTGCGATAGAGTTTCAGAATAACAGCTCTCTGCGCGTGTAACTACTACGTTTTCCTTCCTACGATTTGCTCTCTCTTTCTCTCTCTCTCTCTCTCTCTCTCTCTCTCTCTCTCTCTCTCTGTCTATTTCCCTTTTGCATGGTCGGAGAAATTGAATTAACAGCGATGATGCCTTCGAAGATTATAACGTTATATGAATAACACGTGCACATATAAATATATACATATATACATGTACGTATGCAGAAAGAGAACACACGTCGTTGTGCTTGTTGCATATTATGCTAACGTAGGAAATACGATTAAGAAGTATCTCTATATATATATATTTGTAAGACGCGTAATTTGCTTCGCGACATTCCGTGTATATTGTTCTTACGCCGTAAGAGGATTAACTGTTAAAATGCTGGAGCTAAAGATGCTTTCACGGGTTGTAGAGTAACGACACGCGTACCGTGTAATCTCGGTAATGAAGTTAGTCGAATGGATATTTGTCGAGGAATGCGGAAAATTTTCCTGGTTTAATGTAAAGAAGAGAAAGAAAGGAACTGTAGGATTTGCCACTGTTTAAGCAGCTGAAGTCAAACACGAAGACCCACAAGCGATCTTCTTGCTGATAAAGATACTTAAAGAAAGAGTGCGCATTCTAGATCGATATGCACAGGCGCGTGTCCAGTGCAACTGTCCTGGAGAGTCTACTTAGAACCCTATAATGTGATCAATGGTAGTGAACGGAGTTCCATCGCAAAAGATGCGACGTTTTTATCGTAATGCTCATGGTGAACTCGCCTATCGCTTGCCAGACGTCCCGTCTTTGTCTCGCTTGTGCTTTCACGGAAAAGGCAAACAGAGAGGAAAAAAAATGTCATGCTGTTGGGGAAGAAGTCGAGAATATTGTTGAACGATTCGTTTCTCTTCGTATCCGTCGATTTCCATCGGCGGCTACTTGCATTATTACCGAATAATTTTAAGCATCGTGTAACGACAGTCACTGTTTCTCTACCTCTTAAGATGTTCACCGTACTTAGTTCCGTCTTTTAGCCGTTTAATATTAACGATATACAGATATATACGTACATAATAGCTAACCAATATGGAATATTAACGACAACAAAGAAAAAAAAAAACCAACGTGCAAGAAACGTGCTCAGTCATAGGATGTGATATAGCGTAGAAATGCTTCGAGGATTTTGCTTGAAAATCCCGAGTCGCAAAACCTCTCAATCTGAAGTAATAGCTCTAAACTGGCAGTAGCTGATACCGCGTCAGAATAAATTGTAACAGTGAATCGTCTAGCATTACGATGTATAATTGTGTGTGTATCACGCGGCGGACATTTAGGAGCTACGTTGTATTTCGAAGGTATTTGTTGTTTCCTAAGCTCCTCGGCCGTGCTTTGCTAATTTAATTCGCTGTACGTGTATATAAGGAGGGATGAATAACGATGTATTTGCTACCGCGTTCTTGTAACTAGACGCGTCCGCGTGTCGCGAGGCGACGTGCTTTTGGATTTCGCGTTAATACGCGGTGCCACGATAGTTGGACACGCTCCGATTGTACGATATTCGTAATATTTACATAGAAATATATTGCATATAAGTTCGGACAAGGTTGTGTAGGGGAACTTAGGGAGAGACGGAGCATTTGACATTTGTCTGCATAAAATGGCCTAGAACAGGAATTATATTTGAAACAGTACGTTGTCGTTTTTACAAGAAAAAAATCGTGAAATATAACATTACTTTTCTTTTACCGTAGGTTCTTAACTAAAGTTGGCATATTTTTAAATGGCAAAGACTTCGCTTCGCCCTTGTACAGGAGTAGGTATCACACTGTGGAAGATAATTTAGAGTTGAAAATAATTGCCGCAAGGAAATCTTGTACCGAATAACGCCTTATTCGTATGAATTTCTCGTTTCACCGAGTACTTTGCACTACTCCTTCGATCAGATGATGAAATGACCACAGACAGGAGTTGAACAGATAGGGTGGACTTGCATTTTCCGCGCGCAGGGTGAAGTTTCACTTAGATCGCTCCGTTTCGCCGCGTGTTTCCCTACGAGTGCATACATCTATGCGCAAATGTCTCTGACGAGTGTTCTCTCGGCCCGATGGTCTGCAAAACGTGAAGCGCGGGGGTTGTTTCTGAAATCGTCGCGCGAGTACCGACGCCACGCATGGGAGCGGGCTTTCGAATTCCTCGCACGGCTGTCTGTGCAGTGACGCGCTGAAGATCGAGAGCAATGATCGAAGTGCAATTACAAAAAGAAAATATTATTTTTCGTTACAGCAAAACGTCGAAGGTCTCCCTGGGTAGATAAATGACTGTAGAAGAACATCTCGACGACGATGGACTCGCATTTCTCGTGTCACTGCGCCGCTCGTGCTCCTTCTTGTCGATCGTTCGAACAAAATGAGACAAAAAATGATAAGAGAGAGGGGCGAGAGAATAAGAGGACTACAAAAAGACTGTCTTTGCCATCCTTCCTTTCGAAGGCAATGGCGGGAGATTGAGATTAAATTGAGTGTCGTGCGGAACCATACCCATAACACCTTCTCTTCGAAGTTTTAAGGGGCCTAATGGTACTGATCGGTATCGCCCGACTTTAGACGTATTTCTTCACGCCGAATTGCGCGTGAGGGCCGTGACTTCTTCTTGCCGTTTGACATATTACTCCAGGCCGATCGAGGGAATGTAACTTTTTTGCGGTGTATCGATGCGAGAAGTTTGATCTCTCTCTTGACGAAAGCACGTCGCAGTCGCGGATTAAACGAAACACCGTTGTCCGATTAGTCGTTTAGTCCACTCGCTGGGCGCTAGATTACTGTTACATGAAGCAAAAAATCGATCATATATGTTAAATCCGATGAGAGAAACAGGGAAGAGGTAGAGACGGAAGAGGAAAACTCGCGAGCAGCCACAAGTGGTATTATTGTAATGTTATATTGTACAGATCTATGTGTCTATATATATAGAGATCTATCAATACGGAATGTGATGTCCGAAAATTGTGGTGTAAGTAGAAACATTCGAATCCCTCATGCCGAACGGAATCTAAGAATTCTTGTACCGTTTTCAAAATGTAAGCAATTAAAATTTGTGAGCCTTGCCTCCGGCGCGCGCTGCTTGAATATTGAGTGGCCAAACGAAATGCAGAATACACAGAAAATTGGTAAGTTAGTTGAAAAATCTAGGAGAGTATGAGATCAGGCTTTATTTTTTTATCAGTGCCGTTAGTGAACTAATAGATATGCCCAGACTACCCTCTGGAAGGAAACGAAACAGGTCGTAAAGCAGAAGAATAAGCGAGTCGAATCATGCGGAGAACCACGACACTTTCGTGTCTTTACTTTGTAAAAAGTCGTGCACACAGCGTGCTTGTATTTCTATCACCACCGACTCTCTACATTTCTCAACTAAGTACCTGCCCTTGTATATTTTAAATACGAGGGTAAACCCTCCATACCCTTGACGAGAATGGTCTCGCGCGAGCAGTATTATTCGGGCCGTAATAACGAGAAGAGCTCTCGTAAAGGTTATTCCTTGCGGCGCGTTGTTGTTAAGGTGGCGTGATAAAGATATAAAATTTGTTTTCATTAATATTCTGTGATACACCAGTGATAATCGGGAAAGCAGTGGGCAGACAAACGGAGAGTATCATTTGTTAAACGCGAAGCTACATAAATCAACGGAAATTGTCCATTACTGTGGACGAATGAAAAGAAAATAATAATATTATATTAATATTATCAATTGCGTGAGAAACGTGTCTAATGTCGCGAACGTAAGAGGAGTGTACAGTTGTGTTGCGCAAGACATTATCGTAGCAAGCTAATATTTGTGTTACGTACCCTCAAACACTTACAGTCGATGGTACGATAGAGTTAAACGTGTATATGTTCGTGTTATTCCCTCTGTGTACGTGCAACTGCTACTGACGTTTAAACAGCGCGCGCCGGACGTTAGATTCCCAAACTTCCACTGCCTCTACGTATCTTGAAAAACGGACACCCAGATTGCAAAATGGTAACGGACTTCTCGATTTCTTATGGCATGGGGAGTTTGCATGTTTGGCCTGGCCCCATAATCTTTGCACACCCTCTGCATCTATATATATATAGATGTGATACAACCATACACATACATACATACATGTAAACACCTACAGGTTAATCATTTTCTGCACCGTAATGCCAGAGTTAAATAGAACGTACGTTGAAGTTACAGAGATAATTACAATTATGGTATTATTACTATTATTATTATTATTACTATTATTGATAATATTATTATATAATATACTGTATAAGGTAAAAAAGAAACACTACTTGTTTCGGTACCCTGTAAACGTTCCACGTTCGGTAAATCGCAAGACTTCTTATTTTCGAGTTAACGTCTATACTGAATTCCACTTAAGAGTAGACTCGTTCCGCAGATCGGTTGCGAATCGGCGGGGGCGTAGGTCTACTCTTATATGGAATGGTAGATAGCGTCGTTTCTTTCGAACGGATCGTTCTAGTAACGTGTCTAATGAGTTGATAGAAATAAGTCTGTAGGTGTACCAGCCTCGCGCGAGGCGCGTAGTGTACCAACAACTGGGCATATCAAGTAGTAAAGATGCGCAGATAGATCGTCCCTCGGTGTTTGTCCAGATTATTCAATGTTCGTCGACACTATACCGAGGGTTCCACCCTCCGAAGTCGTGCATACCTTTTTTTACATTGATTTTACCTTAGATCGCTATGAAAAAAAAAGAATATGTCCATTGTTTTCGATTCGCCAGAGAAATGTTTGAAGGTACACTTCACTCCAAGCACTTATTTCTAGTAAAACATTCCGATGTCTTCTTTTGAAACGCGCGAGCGCCCCGTGGTGCGCAGAGGAAAATGGTAGTTATTTTATATAGAGAATTTTCTATCGTTAACAGTCCTGGTTGGGTGGAATCTCTGTTACAAACGTTACAACGAAAGGCGACAAGTGAAGAAAAGCTTCGCCGAGACCCTCGCGGTCTCCCTTCGAACATTTCTTCACGCTCGTACCGTCAATTAAACGATCCACCGATTTTTCGTTCGGAAAACTCCCTCCCGTGCTCTCTTTATTCTTTACTTCGTGTACTCTGCGATCTGTAACGATACTCTCCGCGCGTATCGAGCCTAAAAACCTGTCCTCGAGGGCAAACCCCCGGCACTCACGGCTAGATCCAATGCTCGTAGCGTTGGCGATGTTCGGTAGCGACAACATCGTCGGTAACACTATTAGAAATCCACAATAGATCGATGCAGAGGGGCTAACCGATCCCCTCGTGGACGCTAGAACACTGTTGTTATCGTACTTAGCATTTAATCGTGGAATCGAGAGGCGGATCTGAGCGCGCCCGCGGCATGCCGATCGATTCTGATGTCTTGAAACACCAAGAGTTTGTAATCCAGCGATTGTACGATCCCTACCGAGAATTTAAATGCGTTGAATCGAAACCTTTGCTCTTTTATTCCATTCGTTTCTTTCTTTTCTCTTTTTTTTTATGTTCTCTTCCCTCGATACTTTATCGCGCCGTTTTCGAGATCGCCTGCACTCTGATATCCCTCGCGGAGGGAGAGGGGACGAAAGCACATCGCGCGCGAGGACGCGCGCGCCGATTGAAAATCTCGTGGCCCGTTTACACATGCTTCCATCTAAAGCCTTAAACGTAATAGCGAAATTCTAACTGCAAAGCCTGCACAGTGCGACGCGCGACACGTCGACGGAAACCGTTTTGCGTGCGCACGCGGAACTGACGCGCGATGGCGTTGGGAAACTGCGACGAGGGACGAAAGGGCGAAGCAGAGGAACAGATATTAATTAGTTAATCTGTGGGAGCGCGTGTCTCGCGTCAGACTCGTCGCCGGCGTTCTCCTCGTGAATTAACCCGACAGCGATTAACGCTGCCAAAATGGGCGTCGGGGCGAGTCGGCGCAGCTCGAAGCCTAAGTAACCCCGGAGCGATTGTAGATTGGAGGACCCTTTGGTGAACGAGACGGGGGACCGACGTTGAATCCAATGTCTCGCGAGAGGAAAAAAAAAGAGAAACAGAGCTTCCCGCTAGTTTTTTAGCGCGCGTAGTCACTTCGTCATAATTTTTATACCCGTTATACCTGATTTTTATAGACATTTTTTTTTCTACGTCCAAGGAAATGAGGAAGCGCCCGTTCGAATTATTCGCCGATTGTTAATTGGTCCTCGTGTGTCGTTGAGAGAGTCGCGTGCTCGTCGGGCAAAGGGAAGGTCGGTCTGGGTTACTTGGCTTTTGTATCTAACGGATTGTGCACCCCACACACACGATTCACGTTGTAATATATTGCGCGACGTACGCGCGATATACGTACACTGTTTTATTGCAATATAAATGTGTATATAGAATAACGACATGTTATAGATTATAAATATATATATATATATTTATATATATATATATTATATCTATATATAAAAGAAGGAGGAATCGAGAGAAGTCTGTATAGATATCTAACGACCGGAAACGCATTTCCGCCGGGGGAGAATTATTTTCGCCGGGTCTAATGAACTGACGAATGCGTTAGGGCTTAACGCGTTCTACTTAATATTACACGGCGGGTCTCGTTAATAAGTACTGACCCATACTGGTTCCACACGTTTCGCTAATCTTCTAATTTTGTTCTAACCGATGGATCCTTGAGTTAAGGTATTTCTTTCTATTTTTTTTTCTTTTTTCCTTCTGGATCGAGAACGTGGGGGAAACTTTTGACTTTTCCCCGCACGCTGGAATGCGTATTCGCGTTCTGCGTACGTTTTCTTTGATCGAACCCCACGACTGCTGCCCTCTAATAATTCCTCCCCCATGCATCCAGGATTTTACTTGCGAAGTAATGTGATTAAAATTCACTAGATCTGCGAGTATTAGAAGGACGCTCGAACTTTCGAAATTCCAGTTGAATTGGACTGTATATTTGAAAGTGAAAGGAACAAGAAGATCGAGGGTCTTTTTTATATACAATCATTTTTGCATGCGTTTTCGCTATTGCTTGAGCATGTTGTGTAATCTGTTGAATTCTCCTTCACAGATCATCGTCTCATTCGTGTTGCTTCAGTTGTATTGTTTATTTAGACGATATGTCCGGCTAAGTGTGTGCAGATAGTTCCTTCTCAAACTGTGTTTCACAATTTAAATCTTCTTAGACAAATATCGAGCTCAGTTAGTGGATTTAATTTATGATTAGAATGAAGAAATCTCTGCATGTAATATTCTTATGAAAACTTCGAGGTCAACATTACAGATCCTTAATCGAGACAATTTGTACATAAACTTTCTGCATCTTCAACAGTTTGCGAAATAATTACCTCTGTACACTAGACATGCTGCATTATAAGCATTTTATTATTCATACTTCATATTACGCAATCATTCGCCGCATAATTCCATCGTTATTATTTACATATTTTTCCTCTTGGAGATGACAATGTATTCGTCGTTCTTCGCGTTCTATTACTTTCTACCTTATCAATTTTATGCCATAGAAACGATACTACGTTTCGCACAATACCATGTCCATTCGCACGTCATGACTCGGTACAGGAAATAATCTCTCCGACGTCCAATTACTAAGCTCGTTTATCTCCAAACTTGTTGATCTTTTCACGAAACAGCTGACGCGTGGGCAGCTGTTTTTTCGCTACTAATTGGTATCAGTTGCATCATTAATCGAGGACCCAGTGTTTTATACACAGTTCGAATGGCCACCGTGTCGACAGCGTGCAGTGGTTGCTATATAAGTGATCATATATCAAGAAGTGGCCACGATAACTTGATAAGCACTGTTTAAATGGAGCTGGGTTTAAAATGTAGGAAACAGTGAGCATCAATACACTAGAATATTATTAATATTATATCATAATATTCTACATGTTATCAATCCTCACTGTTTTCGTTTACAATTTAATCTCAGTTTCATTCAAAAGCAATCACCGCGCGTGCCCAGCACAGTTTGATTTCGATAATCTAACGATATCCTTGCTTTTTACCAAACGAAACTATTAACAGAACTCCTGTAGTTTCTTAAACACCCAAGCAGATTATAATTCAATTGGACGTTGGTCAATTATTTTCCACGGAGCCCTTCAAATGCGCAACGCAGCCTTTCGACACACCCCCAAAACAGTGGCGGGTTTAAGGAAAATGGCCCAGCTAGCGAACGTTCCGGGACACCCTGTGTACATAACAGAATTGCAAATAAATTTATGCGCCTGTGGTATGGAATTTATAGGAAACAGAGAAAAATACAGTGTTCGGGTAAAATCATAATTACTTTTGGAAGATTGAGCCCTGCTGATCGGCCGTCCGTTAAATCCACCACTGCGCCAGAAACTCCCTTTCCATGGTAAACAAATTCCAATTAAATGAAGGAGGAAAACGAGATTCCCAATTCAAGGAAATTCCCAAGCTCGCATTTGAAGGGTGCAACTGCATAACACGATTCGCGAGTTCGGCCACCGCTTTACTCTCCCGAAGCGCTCGCCATTTATCGCCGCGTCCTCCGTCGCATCGCCCGAATTACCGCCTGTATTTAATCGCTGTCTGTGTTATAGGCGTCCCGTACCCAATATTCCTCCCCGAATCCCCGACAGACCGTACTACGGCCGATTAAACTGAGCTAGTCCATGGAGAGCACACGACACCTGTGCGCATCCACGCCCGAGACATTACACGAAGGATTTTCGTTCTGAAACGAGCCGATCACCGGGAGAGGAGCACGACGTTCAGGGCGAAGCTGTGTGAGACGTCGCCCAGGCGGTGTGCGTCGCCGAGGATCCGGGTGAGAGTCCCCTCCAGGACAACGGGGACGCGTCCTTCCCAGATCCGTCCCCACCTTCGATTCCGGACGACGTCGCCGCGAGATCGTTCCCGCGAAGCGGAGCGCTCGGAAGGGGCAGGGGGAGGGCAGGATGTTCGCGGAGCGGGAGGAACAAGGCTGTGCCACGAAAGGAAATTAATAAAGGGGAACCGAAGAGAAAGAGGGAGGCCGAGAAACGAACAGACAACTGTCAGCACAAAGGGGCAGAAGGGTCTAGTCTGCTTTTTACTCGACGGTCGTCAGCCAGAGATTCAATCAGTCACACTTCTGCTTCTTCTTTCTCTGATATTCTCGCCTTCTATGTTATTTATATCGTTAGAGGCGCGTTAGGTCGCGTCTGGCAAGGGAAGTTAGGCAAGCCGGAAATTCAGATAATTATGCAACTTTCCGTGCAAGTAGAGTAGTTGATCAGTAAATTAATTATCCTTTATACTTTTCGAGTTACCCCCACCGCCAAGCCTTAATTCCAAAATTATGTTTACGCAGTTTTGTAGATTTAAAAACAAGACGCGACTTTCGCTTAAGCTTCTTTTCGATATCTCTCACCGTTCTCGAGATATTCTACGAAAAAGAAAATTCTGTATTTCCATCAAGGGGTAACTTCACCCCCTAAAACCGCACCAACAGAAAGTAGGTTTCTCTCGCGGATCAACTACTCTACTTGCGCACAAAGTTGCTTAACTTTCTGAAATTCCCGGCTTGCCTAACTTCCCTCGTGAGTAGCTCGCTAAGTATTAAAAGTCGGCGCGCCCGATGCGCGATTCACTCTGGAGGGAACGATTAATTAGCTCGTATCGATGATAAGAGGGTCCTCCGCCAAGAAGCCGCGTGACCATCCGCACGTGTTAACGATTTCGTTCGGAGCTATCAGTATTATAGGTAGGAAATGAAGTGGAATGATGCTTATAGATTCGCGCAAGCACGGCCGGGGTTCGTGAGTTTGGAAATTTTATCTCTTGGGGGTTGATCCGCGGACGCGAAGATTACTCGATGGTCATCTAGGCCCGGCTTCTTCCCCGAGGACTCGTGCCCAAGGTATTGTTAAAAAGAGATTCGCGGACGGTGTAATATGCAACCCGATTACCTCGATTTTTAGGAGAACTTACTAGAACAAAAGTACACGCGTGGCTCGCCCCGCGGTTCAAACGGCGAAATGGGCCAGCCACGGGGGATGGGTGTAGTGCAAAAACGATGTTGAATCGACAGCAGCATTCCAGAAACGCCTGTGTGCTAGCGTACGGCGAAAGGGGACGCTACACGATCCATTGTGATGGTCGCGCTAAACGTAACAATACTTTTTGTACGAGTAATTTATTGATGTACGAATTAACGATGCCATTTTACAGCTCGAGTTAGTAGGAACGCGATTCGCGAACGAACAACGAATAAGTGGAATACCAGAAACTCTCCGCGGCGTTGCTTCGCGGTATTTAAAGTGACCGCTTTGCTGCTACCGATCACGCGGGAGATTCCTTGTCGATGTACAGCGCGATGTTGATCATTTTTATTATCCATTTTTACCGATTACTTTTGCATCCCTTTAAACTGTTTAGCTGTTGTGATAGACGCTTTTCCGAGGGGGGCGCTACCCCCCCTCGAAAATGATAATTACTTCGGACGGAGGCGAATTGTTGTAATTGTACATAGAAATCAAATAACGTGTAACAAGTATTACGTGTCGATGTATGTGCTAGGAAGGAAGAATATTTCTTTTTCTTTTTCTATTACCAAACTACACACGTTTGATAGCCGCGCTGCTATTGACACGCGACACCGACTGACGACTAATGTACCTAGGACGAGTACGTCGAATCAAATAAATGATATTTAATACGAGCACCGAGGATGGTGTCACCCCACCGATATCCACGAACATCTGAATTCCGATTACAAATTGTTCTTCTTTCCTGTTCGACGTGTCTGCGGCGAAATTCTTGCGCTTTGGTTAGACGTTGCGAAGTTATATACCGAGAGACCATCCCAATATGAAATTCAACGTGTATTTAGGCTGATGCATGTACTCTGTTTTACTCTCAACAAGGCCCGATAGGTTCTCCAATAAATTCTGTTTTCAACGTTCCTTCGCATGGTATATAAATAAAATCGAGCCGCGTAATGTTCCTTGATAATCATCTATCTCGGAAAGTGAATTATCGCGAGGCTGATATATCAACGCAAACGCGCTGCCGCGATCAGCGCAAGATGAGGCAAGTGGCCGGCCAGATCAAAACGCTTGCCGACAATTTGGATGAGCTACGCACAGAAGTTACTGCGTTCAAGGATAATTATTTGGGGAAGGATGCTCCGCCTGAAGATTGCCGCAATGGAACTAAAAATAGCAATACTAGTATGTTTCAAAAATTGAAGAAATACATCAGAAAAATACGAAGCATCGATTTGCTGAAAAGTGGACGAGTATTCGCTAGCAGTCAAAAGGTATAGAATTTTTAATACAATTCGGATTACTGCTCGAAACAATTAATGATAATATCGAGTAATAATCTTCTAATTGTTTTCGACGGTTTCTTTGTAATAATTATCCACCGATAATACTTTCTTACGCATTTGCAGGTGTGCTATCCTGGTACAGATCCACCAGCATCGTCGTTCCTGAGTTACAGTTTTCGATTTGGAAAGCCAGGCCACGTGTCGCGAGTTCCTGCTGAAATTAAATATTCAAAAGACGAGTGCAGCCAAACGGATGGGGAGACTCAACAGTCCGTTGCGTCGTCCACCGCGGAAACTCCACTGGCTTCGAAGCACGTGGAAAGTATTCTGCGCCGCGAAACACCGCCTACGAAACGTGCAAGTAAACGATACGAGTTCCAAGAGAAACGAGCAACTCTATTCCCGCCATCCTCCAGGATAAACCGTGAACTGTATTCTCCCGTGGAAAATCCGTCTGACTTTAAAGGCTCCCCACGACGCGTGGAAGTACGTTTATTGAACGACAAGCAGCGTTCAAGCGCCTTCACGCAAACCAAAGCGACCAGAATGAAACGGAAACGTGGGAGCCTCGATTTCCAATCGAAACACCCTACCGTGTATTTGTCGAGAATAAAGAACGCTGTGATTACGAAGAAGATAATAAGGAACCCGTACGAAAGTAGTTTCAGTGTATCTGATAAAGTTAAAGGCGTGGAGGACTATCCGTATTTGAAGAGCAGATTCTATGGAGAGTTCAACAAAAAGAGAGGGAACGATGTCGTGGAAACAGTTGCTCGAGAAATAACTGAAGAGAAATATGCGTTGGAAGATCGTGTACAAAGGTTGAAAATAGTTTCGTCTACAAATCAGGACGTCGTGTGTGATCATTCCCCTTCCGAAGAAGAAATGGGATTATCCTCTACGCCGGTCTCCCTGGATCTGGAGCTCAACGTTTCCGACAGATCGGTTATTAAAATTGAAGATTCTCCTCGGCGTAGGAAACCGAGGACTTATACTATAAGTAAATCGGCTCGAAAACGTAATCAGACTAGGTGGTTCGATCACGACGAAGAAAGCGTAGTTTATGTGGGGACAACTTCCGAACTGACCCTTTCCTCTGATAGTTTTCGAAATTAGAATATTATGTTGATAGTGTTTTAAAGATCGATCGAATAATTCTACCGAAACATCGAATTATAAGACACCAGCAGTTGTACTAAATTCTTCAGTTACATCTTCCCTCTCTCTCTTATATTAATCTTTAATACACCGTTGCAACTTTTATTTAGCAACGTCGCGAAGTAACAAAACGTACGAAATAGTTTCTCTGTTTCAAGCAGTCTCTTTAATTAACAAATATTACCACAGTCTTTACATTAAGTAACTTACATTTGCTTCATCGTCGTTGCCCATCGTGTCAAATCAGGATTACCAACGCTTCCAGGAAAGGTCTACAATTTAGCCACATGTGAAATTTAAGAATCTTCTACGAAACTGGTGAAGCCTCCCACATAGAAAGGATATACAACACCGCTGTAAGATTCTCTGTGGTTGTAAATTATTATACCGTTCCGTAAGATATTTAACATTGAATATATTCTGACTACCTATTAATTGTAATCAGCATCATCAAACCCAAAGTATATAATAATAATAATAATGGTTAATTAAGAAGGAGATCATGTCGTCAGATACTGTTTCCATTCTTCATAACTGGCGAGTTGTTGTTGGTGACCGCAGCTGCAGCCACCATGTTCGCGGCGGGTGCGTAGCTCTTCAGAGCCGTCACCCAAACCGCCACGAACCGCTCGGTCACCCCTTCGTCTGCATCGGTGTTCTTCTTGAAATTATGCACCGAGTAACGATTGTAAAGTCCCCAGATACTGTTCATCAGTTTACTATTATACTTCAGCGGTGTTGGCTCCCTGCCTACGCATAAAAATTCCATTGAACCAATTTCAAATACATAAAAATTAAGACGTTAACGCCTCAGGCATAGTTATTCCCAATTTCAAGATAAAAAATCATCGTTTAATTATGAAGAAGTTGGGTTCACGTGTAATAGAATTTTAAAGTGTCGACCCTCTCGTGAAAAATTAGAAGCGAAGTAATTTTTGCAGACACACCCAGGGGCGAATTTGGAGATTTGGCGCCCCTAGGCTAAGAAGCGTCTGCCGCCCTTTCTGTGAAATATCATAAAATATTTTAATTTTAAAGAGTTCAGTCAATTCATAATTAATTCAACATTGCAACTCGCACATGAGTTATTGCTAATTCGCTATATAAAAACAGAAGTGAATTGATTTTAAAGTTGTCTCAAGTCTGCGTTTAAACCTTTCTCAATTTCTTTGACTCAAAATTGCCGCCCTAGACTGCAGCCCACTTAGCATATAAGAAAATCCGCCCCTGGACACACCCCTAGCACAGATTCTCCATGTAACTTGAATAAATACAATACCTTCCACGGGAGGTCTCCCGCTGAACATATTTTCTGTGCCCAGTTTTTCTTTCTCTTCGGCCGGCGTTATCAGAGCAGCGCGTTGATTACAGCGGACTTTGCACGCTGCAAATACACCCTGCGGTATAGCGGCCATTCTCCTGCAATCTACAACGAAGGCGAACATAACATGCTTCATATTAAAACCGATATGCCCAGACGATGCCAATCGCTTTTACGCCTTTGAACGCGCACATCGACGGCCGAAGTGGAGACTAACCAGTGCAATTTTCAAATAGCAGCTCTGCGATTTCTCTTTTAGTGCGGCAAATTATCTTTATTGGCCTCTCTTCGCCGAAGCTCCTAAGTTCAAGGAGCTGAAACTTCGCGATCCTCCGCTGTCTACGATTTCGACGTTTGGTTGTTCCAAACCTCATACAGCCACGATCAAAATACTTCAGAACGATCATCAACAGACCGAGGTGTCTTTTATCAAAGGGAATCCCAGGTGCGAGAAACGGGGCAGCACTTTCGTTTCCGTTGTGTGCGTGTGTCGCAAGGAAATGCCTTCTACAGTACGTAACTACGTTGTACTAACTTCACGTAGCAATATTGGATTCAATTTATAAACTCGCCTCGCGAGCAAGTGGGGAGAAGATTCGACGGCAGACAAAACTGGAAGAGAGAGAGAGAAAAAAATAATCGTCTGTGTAACGAGAACGAGATATCAACGGCCTTCGAGATCTTCGCTGACGCTGACGGCCACCACGACTCTTATCTCGTTAGACCTCCCAGGTTTAAAACAGTGCACTGCGCTTTTTCAGCGCTACGATGATGCGATACGAAAGTACAATGTACTTACATAACCGGGGCAAATGTATGATGATGCGTGCTTCTGCTCGCCTCCTACGATGCGCGTGCTATTAAAAAATAGAGTTATGTAAAAATTACGCAACTGATAGTCAAAAACCCCCTGCAACGGGTCTGCAGAGCATGTGTTCGGATAAGGAGAGGCTTGTTTTTCAACAAATGTTATTTATTCAGATTCTCGTAGAGCGAAAACTGTGTTACTGACCCTTAGTTTATCAGTGACACATTAGTATAGAACAGTACATGGAACTTTTTAGCAGGTTTACAGACATTGATACAGGCACCTTTTATATAGGTCACTGTGTCTTAGGCATGGGAGATTTTTCAACCAGAAATTTCCATTGCATATGTGCTGGGGCTATTTTGTAGGGAGTAATGTAAAAAGAGAAGTGTATAATAATGAAGTCTACTGATGTATAAGTATTAGTATATTTCTTTGTTTAACATTGACAAGCTTAAATTTAGGTCCAGGGCCATTAGTTTCAATATCTGTAAGTATAAAGTACTACACTGTGAAGATGTTGGGTAACTGTTTAAAGGTAGATTTTATCTTTGTAAACTCATACACGAAATTAATTATAATAAAATACAATAGCATTTGTCACTTTCTCATGTAAATTGCCTTGAAACTGCAGCAATTTATATTTGCATAGAAATATGCATTCATTGTTTGGGAATATTAATGCGTGTTTACTGTTTCTCTTTAAATAGAAGGCTATCTTTCTTTAAGAGAATGTTTACTGCACATGCCAAAAATTACATACTTTCTATATCATTATCTTTAGATAACTGCATGTTGAATATTTCAGTATAATTTAGGGTACAACATTCTTGATAATTAAAATTGTGAAACACTGCGTACGTAACTTCTATATGTGTAGAATTCTATATATAAATATTTAAACGTGCTGGGAAAATAAATGAACAGAGTTCGCGTCTTTGTTATTTCAAGAGGTTATCTCTTAAACCTCCACTTACAAGCGAACACCACCCGCACTCACCGATTTGAACGCAACTTTGTGGGTTTATAGAAAGACTTAAGCCAAGAACAACGATATGTTTCGTTCATGCCCAATCACCTTTTAAGGGTGGGAAAACTAACCCCTAATCCCTACTAATATATAAAAGTGGAACGTTGTCTGTTTGTCCTTCTTTCACGCCTAAACGGATTTCCATGAAATTTTAAATATACATTACTTACGTCCTAGATTAAATAATAGGCTATTTATTTTATTGTCTAGGCTTTACTTTGGAAGCATCATAAATAATTCCCTGGTGGAACCGGGTCAAGTTGGGATTTCCAATGCGCCGCCGCGCATTGGAAGTCCCACCTTAACGGGTCAGCTGCTAGTAAATGATAAAGGATTTAATAATAAACAGCAATGATTATAGTAAATTGTATTCATTTAATATATGAATAAAGTATAAATGGCGGCTTGCAATATTTCATATAAAAATTGTAACGGTCGCATATTTATTGACAAAATGTTTAGTATTTTATACTAATGTATATTAATTCTTCTCGTAGTTATGCTTCCAAACAGGTTTCCTTTTTTCAGTAAAACTTTTGATTCCCTCTTGAGCATCTTTCAGCTTTAAGTTGTTCACCATTTTCTCAGTTCCCAAGAAATAAGCGGTCGACACATCGAGATCCATTTGCTCATACAAAAATGTTTTTCCAATGTGCAGAACTGAACGGCTTTTCGCGTTTATAGCTGAAGTAATCTTCTCAATCTCTTCTTCTAAGTGTAGAATAAAACAAGAGCAAAATTGATTTATGTACATTAATTTATGTATATACGTAAGTCTTTCAATAACTTACCAAATTTTTCGTTCGGCACTACTTTACTCACAAGACCTATATCATATGCTTCTTTTCCGCTAATGCTCGAACCTGTAAAGAGCATGTACATTGCTGTTTTTTTGGGCACATTTCGAATCAAGGGAATACCTGGCGTAGAACAAAATATTCCAAAATTGGCGCTAAAAAAAATAATTGTATATTGTAATTACTGAAGAAATAATAAGAAACATAGTACTAATAGTTAGCATTAATAGCAAGCGATATGAATATTTTGCAAGAAAGCAGGGCGAACCTACCCAGGTGTAGAAAACGAACTTGTTTCTGTACAAATAACGATATCACACGCGGCAATCAATTGGCAACCTGCTGCAGCAGCTAAACCGTCGACAGCGGCGATCACAGGAACTGGGCTGAGACTAATAGCTCGCATCAGCTCTGAGCATGTTTCAAAGATTTCCTTGTGTAACGTCCAATTGTTACCAGTCTAAACGACGCATGCCAATCATTTCTCTGTGATGAACGTAAAATTCTTTCTTATATTAAGTAGACCTCCAATATTTTTGGTTGTTGGCCTATTAACGAACCAATTCTTTTAAATTATGCCCAGCGGAAAATACACTTCCTGGCACAGAACGAATAACAATGGACCTAAGATCTATGTTATTTTCATCCTTCTTAATATTTATAATAAGGGACTTCAACATAGCCAAAGACAAAGAGTTGCGTGATGAAGGGTCGCTTAGTGTTATTGTTCTTACCTAATTATAAAAATGAAAACGTATTAATATAAGTGGCACGGAATAATAATATAAATATGAGTGGAAAAAGCTTAAACAGTTAAGCAACTTGCATAATCATTTATATAATAAATAGCAACTTATTGCGCATGCTTATAACAGTGCATCTTTAATAAATTCCCTTACTCCATTATTCTGTTTCATCTCTAGGTATTTCTTTTCCGCTAACAATATCCTGTTAAGTGAAAATGCCCTTGTTCCATATGGTCCCATCTGTAATGTTCATAAAAAATAGACGAGATAGGGATTTGAAATAATGTTACAGTTTGCGCAGAAGTCTATTCGCGTAACTCTACAAATTTACATGTATCAACAATGATAAATTTACTTAATACAGATATGTTGCAATTAAAAATTAGAGAACTGTCAATGAATTATTATTAGTATAATGGCAGGGTATCTGATCAACACTATGCATGCAAAATATGAATGTAGTTAATTTGAAAATATAATACCTGAAAGTAACTAAAGATATCTCTTTTCAGAAATTTCGACATGATACGTTATTTACAAGCTTGATTTTTGTGTAATCTGTACTATTTAGTTCAATTATTATTCTGCTTAAGTCGGATAATTCAGAACCATAAATAAAGTATACGGTAGACGGGTGCACCTAACTGGACGTAAAGGCTGGAACAGACACGTCGACTAATTTAGTCGAGTAGCGAATAATTTAGTAATTTCTCGTGTGTGAACACTAAAATTTAGTCAAGTAGTTTAGTAAAACAATGGTAAATTATTAAATTACTCGCTACTCGACTAAATTACTCGACGTGTCTGAATCAGCCTTAAAGGACGGTGCATAGTTGCGGGGGGGTTGAAGAAACAAGCTTCTTCGTATGTTCCTCTTTTTTATTAATACAATGTTTTCGAGCGCTTAAGAAGGAGGCGACGACAAACATCAAATGTTGAAAAGTTCACTCTTAACTCTTTCCTAATAAATTTAATTTGTTTAGTTCAAACCTCGCGCTTTAGGAACTTACGCTAATCACCGCTTGGGCGAGGATCGCAGCACCGGAATGACGTCACGTTGCATCGAAGCAACGAGCCAACGAGCCGTCAATTTTTCTTCGTGTGCAAGTTTCTCTTCCGGTGAGCGGATTGGAGCGGATTGGAGCGGATAGAACGGATAGAACGGATAGAAGGTAGCTGGTTACCGTACGCCCCCGTTCAGTGCATTCTGTTTACCCGCATTTTCACAATGGCTATTGGTGATCTCAAGACTGACAAGGGTGTGAAAGATTTAAATTTATATTTAGCGGATCGCAGTTATATCGAAGGGTAAGTCTACTTATTATGAATGAAGAATATTTAGTGCAGTAGGTACACGTGGTCGACTTGTCGGCAGTTTCATCCCATCTACCCTTCATTTTCTTTCTCTATTAAATAACTTTCAACAGAATAAACCCTTTAGTATGACGATCTCGATGTCTTTTGACATCCTCGTTTTTTGTCGTTTCGGTTCACCTTTAATATTATTTGTAATTTTTAATTTGTCGTCAAGTCCAACAGTTATTTAATTTTCATCTTCGTAGTTTGTATATATTTAATATACCTATGTGATCCAGCTCTGATCGAGCAATGAAAAAATCGCGATTGCTCGTAGGTATTGTATATTCACGAGGGCATCAATGTCAACTGTCATTAGGATTATCTATCTTCACGACATTTCAGTAAATCGTATCTACTACTAATGCAGACTACATATTAGCATTAAACGGGCAAGTTGAATAAAGACCATGGTATTTTCAAGGTGGCGACCCACACAAGCCGATGTGGCAGTCTTGGAGGCTTTAGGAAATATTCCAACAACTTCGAATCCTCATGTCTTACGATGGTACAACCATATCAAATCGTATGATTTAAAAACATTACCCGGCGAGAGGAAAGCTCCTATTCTGTTAGGTAGCGGTAATGTTAATAAAACAGTGGTGGCAACAGCCGAAGAGGACGACGATAAAGACGTTGATCTTTTTGGATCGGACGAAGAGGAAGATGCAGAGGCTACAAGAATCAGAGAGGAAAGATTAAAGGCGTACGCTGAAAAGAAATCTAAGAAACCGACACTCATAGCTAAATCTAGTCTGGTGTTGGATGTTAAACCTTGGGGAGACGATACAGACATGAAGGCAATGGAAGATTCTGTGAGATCTATTCAAATGGATGGACTGGTTTGGGGAGCTTGTAAGTTGCCACTTTTCTTTGCCTACAGAATTTAATTTCTTTGATTCTACGCACTATTGAAATCGATTCCCCGTTTTTCAGCTAAACTCGTTGCAGTGGGTTATGGTATTAATAAGTTCAGAATAATGTGCGTCATAGAGGACGACAAGATATCTGTGGACTTGCTGGTGGAACAAATTGAAAGTTTTGAGGAACTAGTCCAATCTGTCGACATTGAGTCATTCAATAAAATATAAACGACTGTTTACGCCCGTTACTTTTAATATAAACTTAATAAATGATAACCATTGTTTGTACATATAATTTGTTACTGGATAATCCTGAAGACTTAGAATTAGGAGTGCAATTTCATTGGTAATATATTAATGAAGCTTTAAATGGAATGTTGATGTGAATGCTTCTACCTCGATATCAGCAATAGATCATGGAAACAAGAAGAATGAATCAATGTTTTAATTACACATATATGTTTTTCATCTATCACAAAACTTTGTAACTTATGCACGTGCGTACGTTGATTCGCAAGCTAAGCGCTTGATTCGCGACATGTTTACGTTTGGCCACTCCTTACCTATAAACCACTACTATACGACGTGTCGTGAAAAGGTATTTCAGGGGCGAAGACAACAGACGTATCCCTTTCCTTCGGACATTTCGTCCAGGCATTTATTTCAGCCGGATCCACCACGTGCCTTTCATATAAATTGCATTCAACATATACTATGGTGTAAAAAATATACATACATATAAGACAAGAGAGTATGTGTATGTATCGATATTCTTATTACTATCGAGGATTGCGTTTATTATCGTAAATTAAATTATGCGACATGGACTTTTAAGATTTCATCACTAACGAGAATAGCCAATGACGCTTTAGTGTCATACTTGAAAACCGAGTGGGCGGTTGGGGAATAATCATGGCATTTAACGGAAAACAGGACACAAAAAGAAATTGGCAAATCGTAGAAGCATCCATGGCGAGTTTCACTGTGCTATAATCTATATCATCTTCGTTCCTTGTACATACATGCATACATATAAGAATTTCTGCACTGACCCGCTTGTGCTCGAAATCCGGTTTTACCACAAGTTCTCCATCTTGAATGGGCATCGTGTTTAAATCATTCAGAAATGGAACGTAATAGAAAAAGAAATTCAAAATAGAAACATAAGGATAATTACAAACAGGCGAGAGATGGAAAAACCAATACCTATCAGACCTAAATGACCTTGTTCGTGTAGATTCGTACCGATCGTAGCTGTAGGAATGCAATGCGGAATGGCAAAGTGCCGATAGAAGGATGCATAACTAAACAAGACCCGATGAAATTTTATTATGTAGGATTGTTGGAAAATTTTAATTTGTCTCGACCTGTGCCTCGTTCTAAACGGTCGAAACTTCGAACAAGTTATGTACATATGTAGCTAGATAATTCACGTATGTATAAAGGATAGCTATAGAAGGAACTGAAATGAACCGTGGTTCTTGCTTATGTATTTGCCAGGGCCCTTCATTATCTACGAATGTCGCATTGAAATTGAAGTAAGAGTACACGCCTCAGATCGAAACCAATGGGGGAGAGTCCCTCTTTCATCTTGACTTGAGCTCGTAGTCATCAACTACCTATTTAGGGATCGATAGTTATTGCCTTGCTCCTCTTCTCTCTCTCTTTCTCTGTTCCCGCATGTGTGCACGTTTGCTGTTCTTGGACCTGAACATCAAGATAACTGGAATTCCAAGAGAGGTACTCATATGTATGCGGGTACATATACGTACATGATCATACATATATATGTTTTTTCGATCAGGATCTTTCTCCGAAGATCATAGTCCTTGCCACTGACCTCTGTTCAAGTCCCCACTTTTACCATCGACACTCACGGTCACCGCCTACTTGCCGCGTCCGCCAGCACACTTCTATATAAACGAACGAAAGGACCGAGCAACGCGCGAATATCATTCCACGTACATCCTACAACCAAGGGAATTACAAATAGGTATCGAGAACATTGTGAAATTGAGGATATTTGATTCGTCTGTCTATCAAGAAGATAACTATTTACAAGCGGGTACAAATAGTAATAGGAAAAATGGCCTTTTTCTCAAGCAGTTCGATTGCTGCGTGTTTATTGCCACTGTTGCTAATTTACGGTAAGTAGAATAATCATCTATCGTAATCCGGACTGCGTCTGTATTCTGCGCATTCGGCAGAATTCGGGATTAAATTGAAGCCAGCAATACGCGGCAATATAAAATTAAACTACCTACACGTACATACTACATTGCATTGGTTTTCCCAGATATTTATCGCAACAGTTACGTCATTAATAAATCACAGAGAAGGAAAATAGGCTTTACCAGATCGTTAATGTTAAAATATTCGCGCGGGCTCCATAAGAATCTATTTGTGCTTTTGTTCGAATAATTAATACATACGCGTGCATATTAGATTACCGTGTAGTACCAAAACATACGATAAATTTCATCAGTTATCGCTTCCCCTCGCTATGCATCTTCGTTTAACGCTAGGATTTTTTTTTTTAATTCAAGTTCAAGCGATGTGATATACAATGTACAATATACAAATAAGTCGCAAGGAAGAAAATATGTCCGGCTCGTCCCTATAAACAAAATCAGGCAGCAGTCTGGGCCATTAAGGAGTCTGGTTTCCATGATGTTTACCAGAGCCGCGCGGAAGGGGAGCGCGATAAGGAACACTAGTAAACTTATGTTAGCGTGCGGTGCAGGCTCATAACAAAGGGATTCACTGCCATGGATACGAGCCCGCACCGTACAGTACTACTTACTTTCTTACAGTTTTCGGCTCTTGTAAACATCATCGATCTTTTCGTGGTTGGCAGTTTTTAAAATAAAGTTTCAAATGAAATATTACAAGTTGTCATAAAAAAACTCAAATACATAAATGTATTATAATAAAAAAAAGCTTGAATACTTTGCAGTAGGTAAGTACCTAAGTACATTGTATTTTACTCTTCTGAATGTACTTCGGGTAAAGTGTAAATCTTTATACCTAAATAGTGTCTTTGATACGCAATGATGATAAAGAAGAGAGCCAAAACATGGCAAGATTCAAGTGTACCTCTACTCGTTGTGCAGCCCGTAACTTGACTGGGTGGAAATCCGGTTTTCTAAATCTGGATAGGTTCTCCCGGAGTGAAATGAACTGCGCCTGCCGACAAGTTCAAGGAAATCCACTCACGTTATAGAAAAGAAAGCAAAATGAAAAATAGAAAAGTTAACCCTTAACTGGTATCCTGGGGAACGGTCGTGACCCCAAACACGCAAAGTTCGCTGCAAAATTTTGGTTGCCTAAGTTTGTAAACTGAATTTCTAAATAATAATTTAACTTTCTACGTTTCTATTATTTTATACATCACCTAAGAACAAAATATTCATAGAGGTTGATCGATCTAGTGTCGACTTTACAAATTTCTGTGTCCTTTTTTATTTGCGGTCTGCCCCGACCGCAGTTACCAGTTACATTCGAAAAAAAAAAACAGTATAGCAGTTAAAGGTTAATATTATGTAGTTGTCGTTTTGTTCCAGAATATCGTGATAGCATTTACATATTCCATCCATTTTCGAGTAAATTTTCACCCACGAATAATCAATTATAATACTCGAAAATTTCGGGCGGATGATTTGATTTTTACAGGACAAGAAATAGTGACAACCGGAAGTGTAACGATATCAAAGACTTGTCTCGGGTGCATATGCGAGGCTGCTTCCGGATGCAATGTGACAATTGGATGCGCCGATACTGTTTGTGGACCATTTCGTATAACGTGGGGTTATTGGTCGGACGCCGGTAAACCAACGCTGGACAACAACCCGGATACGACACAAAACGGTCAGTATGAAATACCGTACATATTACCGTAATCTGTTTTGCGCAAGTTCGTTTGGTAGAAATATTTCATCATACTTATGTTTAGCATACCCACAATGTGTAAATGATCCTTACTGCGGAGCTCGTGCAGTACAAGGCTACATGGATAAATTTGCTCAGGTGATTTTTCAAATATATATATATGTATATACATGTATGTACATACGTGCAGGTAATTCCTGCAGGTAACTCTCCGATAATTGACGTTCTATCTGTTCTCACGGATTTATTCTTTCCGTTTGCAGGATTGCAACGGAGACGGTATCATCGATTGCGATGACTTTGTTCGTATTCATCGATTAGGCGGATACGGGTGCAGTGGTCCTTTCAACTCAAAATATGAAAATACTTATAAGCTTTGTATGAAAACTTTTGGACAGCTTTAATGGACTTATTATTGATAATTGAACTGTACAAACCATATTGCATGTATTCTGATTGTTTCAACGATTTGACACTAACTGAATAAACTGTTACACAGTATACATATGTAGAACACTGTTCTTCAATTAATTCACGTATTATAATCTACTTTAATAAGAATTAACGTAGAATTCGAGGAATTCGAATTCGAAAAATTGTGCGACTATTGCTGCATTTATTCCATTTTAGTGTATGTACTTGTTAGAATAGATTTTTTTAGTCGTATTAGAATATAGCCTTGGAGTCATGTAAAATTAATATTTTATCCGCCATTTCGGCTCTCTTCTTCAACATTATTTCTTTCCCGCCCAACATACTACTCGTATCTATGCTTTTGATGAGAAAGTGATTTATAAATAAACGAAGACCTTCCCTGAAAGCTTGCAATTGAGGAGAAATGGAAATTCTTTCAAACACTTGCAGGCAAGCCTGTTCATTCTTGTATAACAGAATTCCTAATATGATTTGACTAAGTAGTTTCATGGTATGCTTGTCTAATTCCGTGAACTGAATAACCTGTAACGAAGGGTGAACTGTGTAACAAAGAATTCGATATCACAATCGGAATAGAAGATAACGCACTTACTTTTAAAATTGACAATGCAAGACTCTTTTCAATGAATAAATGAGTCAAGAATCGTGCCAGATTCTTCAACTGCTTCGTTCCATATGATTCTAGTGTTTTCAGTTTATCCCACAAACTGTATTGTATCGTCAGCTAAAATATTACCAATTGTAAAAATGTATGTATGTTTGTACGTATCTTGTGCAATGCGCAATGTATGGAATCGTCGTATACCTGATATTTCCGGTTATATTCGCATAGCTTTTGCGCTAATATCGCGTAGTAAGGATTGAACTTGTTCTCTTGTAAGCAACAATGCATTAAAACATGCACGATTTCCTCTCCCTGCCGATCCTTCAGGCCCAAATGGTGAAGCTTCTCAAAGGCGTCCATGTAGTCTTCGGCGGTCATAAGAATACAAAAGATATTTCTTCTTGTATCGGTATTCATTCTTTGCTTCTGCGCCAATTCCAATATCTTTCTCCCAAACTGAAGCTTGTCTCGTTTTTTCACCTTTCCTTGGTTATCCACGGTATTAGATCCGGACCAAGCCGATCCTATGACCCACCACTTCCCGTTTTCATCGACTATAACAAAACCAGTTGATACATTGAGCGTTCAATTGTTCCTTCCCCTGTTTATGTACATAATATGTAGGTACTAACAATAAGTACTAACCGTGTAACAGATCCTCTAGAGACACATTGAACTGTGTTATCATATTGCCTTTGCGTATTACGCTTTTTATCACCTTTTTCAAATGCTCCATGTGAGAAGGATCATATTGGGGTATTTTACTCATATTATTATTCTTTATCGCTAACAAAACATCCAACATAAATTTAACTCTTGAACTGTATAACAAACATATTTCTCAAGTCAAATGTATATAATGATGATTTGTGTCTCCCTTTAATTGAATTTCCTAAATTATAAAACTTGCCCTTCTTTGCTTTCGCCGCTAGCCCTTTCTTGTAAATCTTGTATGAATTCTTTCAAAGCGATCGGGTCGTCTTTCCGCAATAGAAATCCTACCGTTTTTAGAATTAGTAATATCAATTCGATCTCTTTCTCCGAGAACTTGCGTACGAGTTTATGGAGTATCTGATAGAGAAGCTTGTGCCCGTATACCTGTATTAAGTTGAATTAAAAACAGAACTTGCAGTTTGCTCCAGTTCGTCATCTATTAGCCGAATTATCATACTTTAAAGTTATATAGATGCGAAATCATAATAATCGCATTATCCAATTGTTTCTTCTCTACATCCTGTGGTTCATCCATCATTTTCACCAGTTTCTTCACAAGAATCTCCAAAAAGTGAGCCCCTACTTCGACTCCGACGTTGGCATGTAAAATGGCGATCAACATCATGTGTTCGCAAATAAGACGATCTGGTGTAAGTACATCGGTGACTAAAGCTTCAAACACTAAACTTGACAACAAGTGATTCATGTTGTTACGACTATTTGTCATATACATTCCCTCTACCTGTAACGCAGGAAGATTACCATTTCTTACATATCTCTGACTACAGTTTTCTACAATTACGTGCATAATTACCTGATTAGCTATAGTATGAATATTATGTTCGGCTACCCTATTTAAACATCCTTTTAATTGTTTTTTCAATAAATGTAACCTTTTGTCATCTGTATTTACGTCATCGGCTGTGACTCGTACAGCTGGAGGAACATACTTGGTAGATTCCTGTATAATATTACCTTCTCCATCTCTTTTTCTCCCATAAATATCTTCCCATAAGTCATTCTTATCACCATCTATATTGCCATTTATTTCGCTGTGTCTAGTATGACATTTTTTTACTCTTTTCGTTTCAAGTACTTTCCAATCACTGTCATTAACCGATTCATCTTCAAATATAGAAACAAAGCTATCATCAACATTTTCCACATTGCGCTCATCTCTTTTACTATTGGACGACGTATTACTAATGCATATATCATCTATTGGATGCAAGTTTGCTTTTAGTTCGGTATTAAATTCGTTTTCTAATAGCTCCCTTTCGGTCTCTGGGACGCATTTCCTATCTCCTTCTAAGCAAAAATCCAAAAGATCTGTACGCATATATTAAGGAGGTATTTGCTTAGTTACGAGTAATATTTCAACTTATAATAGAAGAATGAAAATCTAACTTGTTGTATGTATATCAGACTTTCTCTTGACGCCGTAGCGAAGAAACAAAAAAGCTAAATTATCAGACAGACCAAAAAGGATACAATCCAAGCCATCGGCTGCAAAAGATTTAGGGATCGTTTTCTTCCTTCTTTTATTTAATTTCAATTGCTTTTCCAACTTCTTAATGATTTTATCTTCCTCTAAGTTGGCCGCTTTAAGTAATTGGTTCTTTTGATTTTTCTTCTTGAGCTCAAGTTTCGGCAGCCTTCTATCCTCAATAGGTTTCTTTTCCATGCGAATAGAATTGTCGTCCTTATTTTCACCGACTACAGTTACAGTATCCTCGCGTTCGTCGATACCGGCACATGCATCACGCAATTCGCCTTTCTTCCGGAAATAAATTGCTTTATCGATTTTCTTTTGCTTTCTCAGCTCTTTACGCACTTGCTTCCGTGATTTTTCTAACAATTTTAAGTTCGCACCCCTTCTACTCCCTTTACTTTTTACCTTTGATCGTTTAAACGAGCTCATTGTTCATTATACATATGTAGGATATAGAACGAATCGAAACGAATTGAAATTGTTTACTTCTCTGTTACAAATTTACCGAACCGTAGACAAATTTCATTAACAACGCAGGTTTCCTTTTTACAGTTTTAACGCTTTTGAATGATTCTGAATGGATTCCGAAGAAGAAACAATCAAACTTGCTCTCTCTACACGGAAAAAGGTCTGCACCGTTGGAAACGACGAAAGGCTAACAACGAAAATATCGAGCATGGAAAACAAAGATGGCTCCCGCTGTACCTGCTAAACCTAACCTTACTTTCGTTTCTCAGAACGGGTGAACAGAAATTTATATATGCATATTTTGCTTTTGTAATGAAACGGTCATATTAAAATTGCATAAAAACACCTCTCGTAGAGCAAAAAATTGTTTTGAACAGTTCAAAGTTAAAAGACAAAATCTAACCGCGGGAACGCTATTTAAAAAGGGCATGGTAATTGGGGGCACGGGAATAGGGACAACGCATTTTGCAGGGCACGGTAATTGAGACAAAAACATGTATTTTTATTTCATTAAAAAAATATGAAAAATTAACATTTTCCGCCCGAAAAAATGCCTTAATAAAGAGAAAAGTTCAATACACCAATATAAATTTTCACTAAGCAAAATTGAAGTAAGAGAAGTCAGTAATTAATTTCTGTGTGAGCAAGTCCGCATTAGAGCACGGTAATTGGGTCATCTACCCTAACGCGGAAAAAGCTAGAACTGTAGCACTAACGGCCACTACTGATTCATAAAACGCACGGACATTGGGTGCGTTCAACAAACTCAGGGATCGGCAGGCTTAAGCTACGCTGATGGAGGGGGAAACACCTACAGGAGCGGTGGTAATGTGTGCGTGAGACGTCACGATTGGAGACGAACCACGCCAACAATATATTTCCCGGTGACGCTAGTTAGCCGTGGTGTCGATTCGCGTTAGCGTCACTTGGCTGGCTTGGCGCTGGCGTTAGTTCACGCAGCCATTACCACCGCTCCTGCAGGTATTTCCCCCTCCATCAGCGTAGCTTAAGCCCGCCGATCCCTGAGCAGACAACTGTTGAGTGATTTCACTAGATTTTACTCGCGTCGACCAATAAACGTGCAACTTCAGAGACAGAGTAAAATCTAGATTTCTTGACTTCTTGTTAAGGTTACTTTTTGGTTAATTGCTTTTCACTTTCAAAGCGTGGAAGGTGGAAAGTCAGTTTAAATGTTGGAAAATTGTTACAGACGTTAATATGAAAATGTTGAAAAAAGTTTCACAAAGTTGCTTGGTAGTTGACGTTGGAAGAAGGTAACTAGCGATGTAAAAGGAGCAGTGTCGCGATTAATTTCTCACAAGTGTACATATATTCGTAGATTCGTACACAAGTACCTAGTATAAATCAATGTATTCAACCGACATATCTTCCTTGCCCAGCATAATTCAACATACACTTTGTTTATTACAGTGCAATGCAAAGAAAGAGTTTCTCGTTCCTTAGAAGGTGCAACTTTTCCTCTCAAAAGATTCCAACTAATAAAATAACACGAAAATCAATTGTCACACCATACCCTCCATTGACCGAGCCTGTTACTGATCTACCTAAAGCAGTCTACGCTACAACCAAGGAAGAACATCAAACCACTAAAGTTACAGTTCTGTCGAACGGATTGAGAGTTGCTTCTGAAAATAGGTTTGGTCAATTTTGTACAGTAGGTGGTGAGTTAAACAAATTCTAGAACAAACTTTCAATTGTCACGCATTCGTTTCTACAGCTTTTAATATTCTTATTTTATGTTTTACAGTGTTACTTGATTCTGGTCCTCGATATGAAATTGCTTACCCTAGCGGCATCTCTCACTTTTTAGAGAAATTGGCATTTGGGGTAAGACTTTTATCATACGTGACAGAATTATTATGCGCAGATTAAAAGAGAAAAAAGTGATTTACGTTTTGCAGTCCACGTCAATGTACAAGAATAAAGATGAGATAATGCTGGCGCTGGAAAAACATGGGGGAATCTGTGATTGTCAAGCATCAAGGGACACTTTCGTCTATGCAGCTTCGGCAGAACGCCATGGATTGGATACAGTCGTACAAATTCTGGGCGATATTGTTTTAAGACCCCAAATTACGGACGAGGAAGTAAGAAATTACCATACCTCCTTCGTATATTTTGAACAAATAAATAAATAAAGGTCCGATGATATTAAATCGTCATTCACAGATAAACGTAGCAAGACAAATGATCCAATTTGAACTGGAGTCTTTACTTACGAGACCGGAGCAAGAACCCATACTTATGGACATGATTCATGCTGTAAGTAAAAGAAGTGTATGCACGCAACGTAGAATTGTACTCTAACCGAAACGTTTTACTTAACTAAATAGATTTACTTCCCAGGCTGCATACAGAAACAACACTCTGGGTCTGCCAAAGATTTGTCCAGAGGAAAACATTGACTGTATAGATAGAAAGGTGTTACTTGAATATTTACATGATCATTATACACCGAATAGAATGGTAGTAGCTGGGGTTGGTATAGAGCACGAACATCTTATTTCGACTGTTGAAAAGTAATTACATGTAAAACTGTCAAGTATCCGTCGATATGTATAAAAGTCTTGCTATACCTATTGATTTTGAATGATTAAAAATATTGTAGTTTAAGACACGGCTGTTTTCTGATTGCTTATTAAATATAAGGATTTTTACAGATATTTCGTTGAGAAGAAATCTACTTGGAAAGAAGAGGAAAAGAATGACGCGGCGGTACCATTGGGAAAGCTAATGAATACGGTTGACGCGTCTGTTGCTCAATATACTGGAGGCTATGTACTGGTAAGTGCCAACTATCCCGTTCGATCAAACGTAACGGGAGGATATTTAAGAATTTCAAGCTGCTGCTTTGAATTTTGCAGGAAGAATGTAACGTGCCTGTGTATGCGGGACCGAGCGGTTTACCGGAATTGTCGCACGTAGTAATAGGTTTAGAGGGCTGTTCTCACCAGGATCCAGATTTCGTAGCGATGTGTGTTTTAAATATGATGATGGGTGGTGGTGGCAGTTTCAGTGCTGGCGGTCCGGGAAAGGGCATGTATACTCGTTTGTACACGAATGTGCTTAATAGGTGAGGCGAGGCGTGCAATGCGTATTATATTATATTATTGATCAAGCGACTGAACGAGCTTGAAAGAACAGAACATCACTATAAAAATTAATTTCCTAGATATCATTGGCTGTACAGTGCAACCGCGTACAATCACGCGTATTCCGACACAGGCCTCTTTTGCATTCATGCGTCCTGTACACCGTCTCACGTGAGGGAAATGGTAGAAGTGATCGTGCACGAGATGGTCACTATGACTAATAATATTACCGATAGCGAGCTGGCAGTATGTTTGCATATATGTAAAATTAAAATTCTCATTCCTGCATTCGTGTTTGTTTAGCCCTTAAATTTCTTCTTACTCCTTTAATAACACAGAGAGCAAAAAAGCAACTGCAGTCTATGTTACTCATGAATTTGGAGCAAAGGCCAGTGGTCTTCGAGGACATTGGGAGGCAAGTTTTAGCCACGGGATCTAGAAAACGACCAGAGTACTTCATACAAGCAATTGGTGAGTTGTTCGTTAACGCCCGAACGCCGTTTACAGATTTAAAGGGTACATACTCTAATTTTACTGTTTCCAGATGCTATATCAAAAGAGGATATAAACAATGTAGCGCGACGTTTACTAAAATCACCACCCAGTGTAGCAGCTCGAGGAGAAGTAAGAACTGTCCCTTCGATCGGAGATATTCAAGCCGGATTAATCGACGAGCAAGGTCGACTACCTGGCTCTAGGAACAGATTGTCGCTTTTCCGTTGAACCTTTTGAGGAAATCATTTATTTTAACATCAAGACATCATCCTTTCTGCACGCATCAGCTCGTCTCGACGAAACCGCGGCGATCACATTTAAGCCGTTTATGTTGAAATGCAAGATAAAGCTACACTTACGAAAATTTCATATTTTCAAGCTCTTCTGTAATTATCACTTAGCCATTTATTTATTTGCCATCTGCGCGTCAATTGCTCTAGATTATCTTCAAACTTGTTAAATGTACCTGTGTGTGTACCACATGTATTGTGTTGTATTGTCTACGTCTGTGCGTAACAGATAATACATGCCGTGTATATACAAGAGTATGTACATACACAAAGAGGATGGGTATAGACGCGCGCGTGATTACTGAATTAAACAAGCACGAGTTAGTTGAATTACAATGAATATAATTTGGTAAAAATGAATGTATAGATGGATGACACATATTAATGACCTTAAATGTTACGTTGTGGTACATTACAATAAATTATTAACGGAATATCGATTCTTGATGTGACAGAACGGAATAACAAGTCACTGTCCAATGGTTTTTTATTTCTATACCATAGTATTGGCGAAACATGAACGATACACGTTCGTACAACAAGAAGCCGAAGAGGAAGCTTAAGCTTCCACTTCTTCCAATGTCTTGAGGAAGGAAGCTTTCTTCTGAGCGACACGATTCTTTCTTTCTGACAAGGAAAGTTTCGCACGGTTCCATCGCTTTTTCACAGCTACTTTTTCCTTTACGACCTTTGTGTGTTCAGGATTTTCGCGTATCGTCTCATGAGCGTTTTTATAGATACCCTCGATCTATCAACAGAAACAAATTGTCGAATGAACAAGATTTATCGAGAGAGAAAAAAAAGAAATGCATATATCATAACGACGCGCGTTACGAAGAGTAGCAAGTTTCATTTTTTTTCTTACGGACAACTGCATGTAGAAAAAATGAAACGTGCTACTCTTCGTAACGCGCGTCGATAATATGTTACGGTGTAACATAGGTCTAGGCGAGAAATGCTGCGATTTACGCATTTATCTTTTATAACCGATGAATTTATTATTGTCCAACTGCGACACTGCGAAGATCGTGGAGTCTGGCAGTAATTATAAGCTGGACGAACGCATAGGGAAAGATGTGGAGAACACTTACACTGTCAGCAGTGATACCGTTTTTAATGTATTGCGAAAATTGTCGTTTGAAAACTTCATCGTCGTCTTCCTCTAACGTTCTCATGTAATTTGCAACATGCTGTCCGAAGATGTGTTGCCGATGGACATCGGCATTGAAAGACTTGGATTCGCTATCGTATCCAGGAAACCTCTTGGTGCTACTCATTAATGAGAAAGAATAACAAGGATTAGAAATCGTGTCGAAATCGTTAGCTTCCGCACAACCATCGCGGTGATTCCTATCAGAGACACATTTCCTAATCTTTTTATGTCCGTGCAAAGACCAAGGATATTGTATTGTAGAACACGAATACAAAGTCCCGTCTTGCTTTGACTCAGATGACGCGCATGTGCCATATAATCATCATTAATCATTACATCGTTTGGTATTTTACAAAGTGATCTGTGTGAGAAATTTTACAAGAAATACCTATGTGGAATGTTGAGACCACCATCGACAGCACCTTTCATGGCACCAAAGACTCTAGCACCGGTAGTTGTGCGCATAAGACCAGTGTCCAAGTAACATCTGAATGCTCCAGGTCCTTCGTCCAATTCTTCGACATTATATTCGTCACCGGTTACCTCTGTTGTTCCAGTGTACAAAGTGTCTAGGCCCAACTTTTTCAATAGCTATGGAAGAAATGTGCAAGGCGCAATCTTAATAGCATGCAAAACTCATATGTTAACAAAGTTAAATTTTCAGAAAATTATTCTTCAGAATTATATATTAGGGAACAATTGTATTTTCTTCAGTTATGCATCAAAGCGAGCTGAGTGGTTCATCATTAAAGGAAGGTTATGTATGCAGTTAAACAAGATAATAATACGAATGAAGCTTACTCTTCTGGCCAGAAGAAGACCTGTGCAATATGCAGACGCATAATTTGTAAGACCAACTGTAACTCCATACTTGGGAAGTTCGTGGCTATATGCTGCGCATACTATTCTGTCTCCTTCGATTCTTGAATATGCAACCTACATAAGTATAAACGATATTTTAACATTCTACCATAACATTCGAATGCAATGTGTGAGCTATATATATATATATATTCACCTGGCATGTAATGTCCTTATTAGACAAACGCACGATTAACCTATACTTGGGAGTATTGTATTTATTTTTATCCTGAATAGTTAATCGTTTGCGTGCATAATAATCAGTCTTTCCCTCGCGGCGCCTCTTGAACTTCACTTGGTAACGTTTGAAATACTGCTTGTTTTTAACAACTTTCACGAAACCCTAAAATGTAATGTCCACGAGTTTTAATATTGCGAGATTGCTTCTCATTCCTTACTGTACTTTTATATAGTATTCAGCGACATAGGAAACAATATTTTCATCCTACATCAAAGTGAGCTAAGACAATCATCATATGAAAGACTTGGTGAGAGAAAGAAGTTAACGGCAGTTATACGCCATTAAATCGCATTATGCTCTAAATAGTTAACTTGTACAAATATGTTCATGGTAATCCATGTGAAATCAGAATGCGATCGAGACATTTTTATAACGGCTGAGAATACGGAAGCTGTTCGACGAAACGGTACGCACATATGTAAATGCTTAGGCAGCATCATGGCCACATGTACAAGTACATAAATATCGTTTTACGAATCCTGTTGAATAACATGCATCCGACATCATCACCGACGTTAAACAATTTCTTTCACTAATTTACAGTAATATTCATCTAAGCCCATGAATCTTAATCTAATTTTACTCACCATTTTGATAAGAATACCACGGAAAAGACCGCGTAACGAACAGACCCTCTCAACGTTCCACGTACAAAAAGGAAGTTGCTCGTTGTGCTTGCAGCGCCCTCATCCCGCTCATCCTCTCATCAGCCCCCACCTCAATCACGCCATCGTGCCACGTGGTGCCACGTGTTACGTGTATAAAGGCTCTAGGTAAATCTAGTACTTTCGTGCGAAAGAAACAATAGCTGTTTCAGCCTTAGAACATACTCTAAGGGTCTGTTCCAATTCACGCATTGAGCGCATGAAATTGGTGGCATCGTACGATTCCCTAGAATTTCTCTCACTTGCCACCAATACAATGCCACTTGCGGTGCATGAGGCACGCAGGAACTGCAGGAATTCGGAGTTGCATCAGTTCCTGCGCGCAGGGAATCGTATGATGCCACCAATTTCATGCGCTCAATGCGCGAATTATAACAGACCCTAAGGTTTTAGCAGACTCAACTCAGTTGAGTGATTTCACTAGATTTTACTCGCATCGACCAATGAACCATATTATAGCCTGATTTTCGGGAGTTGAGACCTGAGGTGGGTCCCTCGGACGGAGCGTGGTTTAAGGAGGAACCAATGATGGCAACGCCTCACGCAATCCTAGCGTACCATTGGTTCCTCCTTAAACCACGCTCCGTCCGAGGGACCCTCCTCAGGTCTCAACTCTCGAAAATCAGACTATAGTCAAAAATAAGATTCACATTATGAATTTTTACTTTTTTAAGAGAAAAAGAAACCCACAGAAATTAATATTTTTCCAAAAATTTTTTACAGTTGTGTTTGGTTAATCAAAAGGCAACTATCCCGCATCCAGGCCAACTGAAAATGCAAATTTAAATTTTCGCCTATATAGCATCGCTCCGCCCTAATACTATGCATGCATACTACATGCATACTTATATACTTATAGCGAATTCGGTAATTCGCACTGACTCTGCACTGATGCCAAAAATGGCTTGGATTGGTTGATTCTTATGGAGCTATCTTCGTTTCTACCAGAAACAACCAATCCAAGTCATTTTCTGGCACCAGGGCAGTCAGCGCGAGGTACCGAATTCGCTGTTAAGCAAAACGTTAAACATTAGACAATAAAAACACGTATAATTTATGCATTCAACTGTTTACATTTGTTTGTTGCATCTTTAGGTACGCTCGAACTCGAAACAGTGTAATAACGTAAATGGTTGAAATCGAATCCAGTACATTAGCAGCAGAAAGTTTGTCATAGACGATCTTCCAGGAATACCCTATCTATCGAAGAGAAGTTGCAACAAGTGTGTGCAGTTGGGCGCAGTTTTGTATGGTTGTATATGGTTGTATAATGGATCGTGCAATGGGTGAAACCAGCGTACATATTTCTATTTATCTATTATTATATGAATCTAATTATTAAATTCTTAGTTTTCTTAGATTTATGCAAAATAAAATTAGGATATAAAATTCTTACATGTATTCCACAATTTCATATGTAACACTGACTATGATTATTTACATGCATGTTCTGTAGATTTATTTATACTCTCTATTTATATTACTTGTGTCTACAGCAATGGTACGATATGTTCGCGGATATACTACAATGCCCTGTTTGCTTGGAGGTACCTCAGTGCCCCATTTTACAATGCTCAACAGGCCATCACATCTGTGTGTTCTGTAAGAACAATGTACCGGAGTGCCCTTTATGTAAAGCAAGATTTCTGGAAACAAGAAATTTTCTTGCCGAGGATGTGGTGAATAAACTCGAACACATAAAGGTTGAATAACTTAAATACTTGGCTCGAGTGAAATTAGTTAATGTACATTAGCGTCAAAGCGTATAGACGTTTATGCGCTATGTTTTATTTCTACATGGTTGGATACATATTTACTACCTTCTTTCATATCCAAATGAAATAGAATTATTTTTTTTAAATTGTACTTAAAAACATAGGAGACACTGCAGTTATCTTTCATTATTCATCTCTTTACATGTAATAGCTGTCTATCGAGAATGAGATACAAAATATTAGACTGGACGGCAACAGAGAAAGTACAAGTACTTATACTCAAACAGACTTTGAAGAGGTCAAGTCTAAATCAAGTTCTTCCACGCAAACAGATGAGACTGCTCGCACAAACATAGAAAATCGGAGACCCAAAGGAACTGCACCTTCCGTTTCATTCTGTTCGTGCCAGATAGGATCGTGCATGTTTAAATCTTCTTACAAAGGTTTGGTGCAACACTTGGCGGAATATCACAAGGATACTTTTTATGAGGTATTAAGGTTATCCGGGATACCCTATTATTTTTTCCATTTGGGTTTAGCGTATCTATGGTTATGAAATGTCCGAGTTTCAGGTTCAGGAACGTAATGGACAATTCACGGAAACTTGCGTGATAACCACCATTGCTTTGCCACAAACTTATGACTTTGCATTCCTCAAAAATGGCACGGACTTATTTTTTTTTAATATTGCTGTTCACGGCAATGGCCGTTTAAAAGCTTGCGTATTACTTGCCAAGAAGATAGAAATAGCCAATCAATATCATTATGACCTTGCAATTAAAAATGGAGCACATCAATTAACGCAACATGGAAAGGTGATGTGTTGAGTGAATTACGAGTTACATTGTAGTTAGATGCATAATAATTGTTAGCATTCAGTGTTAGCATTTTCTGTTCATTCGATAGGTAATACCATGTGGCGGAAGCACAGAAATGGTCTGTTCGAACAGTGTACGGATAAACAACGAACATCTGTCTAGAAGTATGTTGGCAAAATTGGTCGAAGTCACGATAACTATAAGAAGGTGTGCTTGTAGACAGTTCAGAAGAAATGTAGTAGCTGTGAATCCTTAAAGTATAGTTAAGATGCTTCGAGGAAAACATTTTCTTTCATATTGTTGGTCATATAGTATATTTATACATATAGTAACACGCTTATCGCGTTTGAATGATAAAATTATTACACAATTTTCATTGAATTATTAACATCATGTATTTGCAAATAATAAGACGTATCTTTGAATTTCGAACGCTTAAACAATAGTACTGTTTATATGCATGTCTGTTTTTACATACATACATACGGTTAAACGCGTTTCAATTCTTTCGTTTTATTCGTCATAAGTCTGATGGTTTGTTAATGCATTGATCTTTCTTTATAACTGTTCTGTTACATTATTTTTTACTCCTTCGTGCTCGCGTGCATGTATAGCAGGGATTGCACATGATTATTTATAAGTATAAACTGAAGTTGTATTATCATACGATAATGATACGATTTGTAAATCATGTGGTTACAGGTGGTTATATGTGTATGCAACAGTACAGTTAATCAACGCGGCGCAATTAAAATAAGATTGTATCTCTATCTTTTTATCGATACGTGTTCGTGTATAGAAATAAAAAGAAACGGAACAGAACTTTTTGGTTTTACACGACCAATAAAACTGTGAAATTAACGGGCTGACAAAAAAACGTATACCTTTTAAGATGTAAACTTGCACAGATTACACGCGCTATTAATTCTACGGATATGATCTGTGCATATCGTCTCGTCCCTATGCTACTCGTTCTTCAGCGACGGATCATTTTATCCATTTTATCATTTCATCATCCTATCATTGAATCCTCGATCCCAATTAAATGTGTCAATCCGATACGTTTCAATTGGTTGAAAAGTACTATTCGATAAACTCGGTCGTGCCATACGCGCTATTAGAATAACTTTATCATCTACCATAGTGCGCGGAATAACCAGCGTAAGTGATTAATACCTATGTATTTCTAGAGCGTATTTCACAACGCTTTGTGGACGTATGTATTATTCGTTTTACTCAAACGAATTTCTAAGCGGCTACAAAACCTCTCTCACTAGCTGTTTCTTTGTAAGAAATGTAACATTTTCGTCGAACGATCGATGGAATTTATTGTAGTACGTTTTGCTAGATCCTCTTGGTAAGCTGAACCCGTAAGTTGGATAGATCCCTTCTCAACAGATTTCGACACAATTAATATTGCTTTCCTTCAGGTACCTCCTTCGCGTAACGATTTTTGCTGTTCCAGAAGCCGTTCCAAAGGAGACGGACCAGGTCCGGACCATAATGACTGCTGACCAAGTCGGGTCTTTGCCTGATCCTGGCTCGACACGTTACAAGTTTGGGAATTAGATCCCCATGTATTGTTACTGCTAAACAATGAATAGGTGTTTCCAGTGCTGATCGATTGATTTGCTTTCAAGTCCACCTGTGGACAGACGACACGCAACAGTGGCTATTAGAATATTTATTATTTAGGCGTGATATGCTGATAATGAGTACACGTGCGTCGACTACAATAATACGTACTTCTAGAGACCGAGAATCTTCAAAGCTGTTTCCACCGCTAAAATGTTTAGTATGTTGTGAATCCGATTGGAAATCAGTTCTCAATGGAACTTGTGATGAGATCATAGTCCCGGTATTAGAGGAGTCTTCCCCCCAACTATGATAGTTGTCTACGACGGAGGTGGTATCTTTATCGTGTAATTGCGTTGCGGCTGCTCCGCTGCCGCTGCCAATGCCGATACCGATGCCAATGCCGGTCGAAGCCCAGCAGGGAACTGAAATTTGTGGCTGCCGAGTGTCTTTCCACAAATTGAAGTTCGTAGTCTCGTAGTTATGGAAAAGCGGCTGATGGTAGCTGGTGGCGGATTGCGATTGAGTTTTAGATACGCCCACCTGACTGGCAAACGAGAATTCCAAAACATCCGGGCTCTTGTTGTACATGGACGAGGACAGTGGTTTCTGTGGCATTTGACCGAATGCGTTTTGGTTGAAATCACTTTGGTTGAAATTAAATTGAAAGTTGGACGCGGTAGTCGGGCTTAACGAATTACCGGGTACGTTCGATACGTTTGGTGGTGGCACCATAGGCGCGGTGGCCTGATGAAGTTTCTTCTGATATGTATTTAAGGTCGACAAAGTAGAAGGACTCGCGATTGCCGAACTAGTTAAACTAACTTGATTATGTAAAGAGGATAACGCGCTGGATCTAACATTAGTTTTTCCAGCGTTCTGGTGAAGGCCTAAACTATGGCTTTGTTGCATATTTATACCCTGCTGTAAAGCAATGTTCCCAGCCTGTTTAGAGTTAATGATGCTCTGCGAAGAAGTATTCTGTTGGGTGGAGGATGGAATTCCAACGTTCTGATGTAACAACGAATTCTGGGTCTGCATTCTTTGATGCAAACATCTCTGACTTTGACTTTGAGTTTGAGGTTGAGTTTGACATTGATTTTGATTTTGATTCGCAACATGCTGCACACTTATATTCTGCGGCATCGGCTGTTGCCCTGGACTACTAAAATGTCCCTGAATCGGATAACTTGGCATATTCCCCACGTGGTTTGTTATATAATTTTTTGCAAACTGCAAATTTTGCACGTTGAACGGGGGGCTTTGATAGCAGACGGTTCCCATGCATTGAGATATACCCGACATCGGAGTTAGCATCCCAGGTGTTGTTTGTTGTTCTTTCATAGGAAGATGGGTAATCTGAGACGGTTGCGCGAGACTATGTTGCAATTTGGTGGGTTTGGTTTGATTTTGAGCAGAAACGACCTGACTCTGTACAGTAGTCGTTGCAAAAGGCATTAATGGTAAGCGGTTGTGAAGAGTGGTGGTGAGCGTACTCGTGGGCGGGTTAGGAACGTTAGGAACGTTAGCAACACTGCTGGGCATCGGTGTTTCTCCAATAATTTGTACAGTCTTGTTGCCGACGGGCAAACTCTTAACTGGCGACGTTGAATTAACTTTGGCCATTTTCTCGTTCTCCTCTTCCACGATTAACGGAGACACATTTTTGAAGGTGACTTGCTTTTGCTCGGTTTCGGCGCGTCGCATAATAGTTTGCATGGCTATATTTTGTCTTGGCTTCCTGGTTACGGGGAGCGCGATGCTTTCAAAGTTACTACATTCCGCTGTATTGGCTACCACCGGATCCTTACTTCGTTCCAACGAACCCTGAGGCTTCAATATGCCTATCTTTCTATCCAAAGTACTGTCCAGCGTATCGACGTCCGCGGAACCTTTACTGCTGGCAGATTCCGAGAGTACCGGGCTAGACGACACAATAGACTGTCTCTCCTTGTTTAAGCTGAGCTCCTCTAGTTCTTTCATCAATTCATTACTCGGCCCAGTTCCTTCGCTCATAGAACTAAATCTATTATCAGCTTTCTCGTCGCCCAGCGTAAGAACGATTAACGCGGAACCGTTGATTCTATACTGTGCGAAAGAGTGTCCTAAACGGAGGATACGGACTGCGCGTAATTTATTGGAAGCCTCGGTGTCCCCTTCTAAATCGGTGCTGGTAAATTTCAAACATTCGAAACTTCTCTCCAACGGTAAGAAACCTTGTAAATCACGATCCTCTGGCAGTGGTACTTTAACGTATTGCTCGTATGCGAAATCGACTACGCAATTCTGCAAAGCGTTCAACAATACACAAAGGCTGGGCCATATCTGAAGTCTGGACGTAAACGCTGCTTCTTCCAGAACTGTGGGTTTCGTGTGAATCCAGTCAAGGCACAGTTTTATAGAGGGCAAAGCGAAGTACTCGACAATGGAGTTCTTGATCGTATAGACCGGTAACAATAAAGCAGACAGACTGCCCGCTATCAAGTCCAAAATACAATCTCGAGCAATCTTTTCATCGGTCGTTAGTAGCTCGTTTTTCAAGGATTCAGTGCTGCCTACGGCCACGCACGTTACATGTTCCAAGGCATACAAGTTGATGACAAACATTTGCACGAGCATCCAAGAGCTAAAACTTTCCGTGGCGACCAGCGCTGTCAATGTCTCGGTCAACAGTTTCACGTATGTAGAAGCCACCTTCAAATCGCCAAGATTGTGAATAACACCGTGCAGCTTTAAGAATACTGCTATGTACTCCTGTGAAGTTAATTTGGTCTTCCCGGTAATGTTTAACGAGGTGTCGTTTAAAGCGGACGATAAGGTTTTCGCCAAGTTCGTTGTGGCAACGGGAAACGGATGTTTTACGGCCACAGAGCGCGTATAATGGAACACAGTTCCCAATTTGTTCCCACGCGACGCTTCCAGGAGGGCCAATTGATTATACGGCTGACCACTGGACGGTGACAACGACACTGCGTGCCTGTAAAACAGTTCCGCTTGTTTGCTCTCGTTCCTGTAACGAGCGATGTCTCCCAAGTGCACAAGGCAATACTGGCACGCGTAGAAACACGACGATTTGTGAGGCACTGATAATTTCTCAACAGCTTTCCACGGTGATGTACACCCATAGACGTAGCCTTTCCTGGGGAAGATCAATCATATAGAAATGAGAAACTAAAGAAGATTATGCATATCGCGCTGCTGATAATGTTACGGCTAGTTACCTCCTGAATGGTAAATCTAGATCAAACGCGGTACAAATCTCCTGTAGTAATGTCAAGTAAAAACCACTAGCTGCTTCCAAGCACCAACTAAGTAAAGCCTGAGATTCTCCTCGCTTTGGATTCTTCCTGTCCTTTGCCTGTGACTGCAAAGTTGCTATGTAGTTCTTAAATCCAAGGTTCCACAATTCCTGTTCCACTTTCCTATCCAGCGCATATTCCAGATCCAATATAAGAACTTGCTGATATATCTTCTGTAATTGCTGTTGGCATACCCATGCATCGCTATCGTTTAAAAGATCTTTGCAACGTTGAACTTTATCCTTTAAAGGCTCGGCTTTTCTAATAGATACAACAACAAGCAAATCGATTACGAACAAACAATTATGAACAATCTTCTTATTTCTAACTTACTTTAGAGCTTGTACAGCTGCGTTTAGGCCCATATTCCGTGTACCTTGACTTGCTCACGCTATACGTTTTGCCTGTTGGGATGTGAAATTAAGCACACTTAATACTTTAGTCGATACACGCAAGAAACGAAATTGCATCGCATCCGCAGGCTTGCGGGTAGTCGTAACAAAAGAAAATACATACATTTTTACAGATACATGCGCTTGTCCGCGATAAATATACGTGTATTCAGAAAGTAACGAATAGTTGTAAGAAAACTTCATAGCTCCGTCGTGTTACATAGGTTCGTACGATACTAGAAGCTGAATCTTAGTGATAGACTTGCTTTCTCAATTCTCAGTTAATTTACTCACAACACACAGAAATCTTTTTCCGTCTAATACGTATAAGATTGTTGAATAGCATTCCGCTGACTGATCAAATACGGAATTCCGTCGATGAATCCAAAGCCAATTACGCGTGTCTTTTCGTACCGTGAACGTATGTCACGAATCTTTCGCGAGAGAACTTGTCGTTTAACCACGCGACTCGTTTTAATAAGATAACATTTTGACGGACGTATCAAACAATACGATTAATTGAATTCGCTGCTACATAGTCGATGCGCGTTTTAATTGAAAATTTAGGTTAACTGTAGCACAAAGATAATACAGCTGTAAGGCTGTAACGGGGAAACTTTACACCGAATTGCACCGAATACCGAATAAAACCGGTGCACAACTCTGCAACTAAAACTTCTATGTACATACGTATGTACCTATGTAGAGATTGGTAATTAGTTGCGAAACATGTCGAAAAAAAAATGAGAACTTACATTCACATATTTACGTTAGAGGGAAACATAAAATGCATCGCATTACTGATATGTGCTTGGCAGCAATGAAAAACTGCACCGCCCTCGCGTTTAACATTTAAGTCACTGTCGGTGAGAAACATCAAAATCTTCAATGGGTGCAAACAAAACCGATGAGAATGTAGTACCAATCAAGTACGCATCAATCAACTATCCAACCAAAGATTAAACTACCAGGCAAATTTTCGAAATCGTGCTTCGTGCCGTTGACATGAAACAAAATATCGATGATTATCTTGTTTGAAATGTCAGGTTAGGTTACCAGTTTTCATTAGGCAGTTCTAAGTACGTATATGCATGGAAGTGAAGTGTTCAGTGCACCTCATACATATACATACATACGTACTGTCGAAGATTTAGCCGCCACCGCTACCGTCGTCGTGACGTTGTTGTGGTTGTGTTGATGATGTTTACCATGAACAGAATTCTTGTACGTTCTCGATGCGTTCATAACCAAGTGTATAATCATCGGTCGCTCTCGTTAGTATGTACTATATGTTCTACATTTTCACGAAAGTCGATGATATTTAGATATTTTGACGTGTTGATCAATGGCCATTTGATTTTCTCAAATGCACGTGGATATCGAACTTTCGGAATTCCTACTCTGTCCTAGGTCCCGGTAATGTCGTTTCTATCGTTTCAGAGTCGTTCAGTTTCTCTCGAGGAACGAAACCGATTGGAAATTGAAATTAAACGGAAAGAGATAATGGCACGTGGTCTTCCGAAACAGAAACCTTTGAAAGGTGTTAAGCAAATCTTTGTTGTTGCTTCTGGAAAGGGGGGTGTTGGTAAATCTACAACCGCCGTAAACTTATCCACTGCTTTGAAAATTCTTGAGCCAAAGAAATCTGTTGGTCTGCTCGATGCTGATGTTTTTGGACCATCCATACCATTGATGATGAACATACACCTCTCTCCTCTAACTAATGATGCAAATCTTATAGAGCCATTGGTAAACTATGGTGTAAAATGGTGAGGGAACAGTTTCCGTCTACTTTCTACCATTCTTCGAACGTAAGATTTGCCTTTGCTTTTGCGCGTAGTATGTCTATGGGCTTTTTAATCGACGATAAGTCACCTGTGATTTGGAGAGGATTAATGGTAATGAGCGCTATTGAGAAATTGTTACATCAAGTAGCATGGGATCCCTTGGACTATCTTATCGTGGATACTCCACCTGGAACAGGAGACACGCACCTTTCGATAATACAAAGTCTCCCTGTGGCTGGTGTATTATTAGTAACTACGCCTCAAAAAGCTGCCCTCCAAGTAACTAGAAGAGGGGCTAACATGTTTAAGCGGCTTGACATTCCAATCGCTGGAATTGTGGAAAATATGAGCAGCATTGTATGCCCTAATTGCAAGAATGAAATATCTCTTTACAGCGATGGAATAAAAAAGATGGCCAATGAGCTTGGTACCAAGTTTTGTAGCTGCTTATACATATTAATGCAGCTTTATGTATAGCTTTTTTTGCATCTTTTTTCAGGTGTGCAGATCTTGGAAAGTGTACCCTTATCGGAGGACATTGCGCAAAGTTGCGATATTGGTAAACCAATTGTATTGTCTGCGCCGAAAAGTATTCAAGCTCGTGTATACAAGCATTTGGCGGAACGTGTGATTTCATTTTTAGCTGATCAACCACTACACAAAGGGTGATGACGTTCCTAGAAGGTGCATAAACTTTCCTTTGAAATTACAATTTTATTTCTCGGAAATCAGTTACAACTCGACTCCCTTCTTTACCCCTTCGCGTGTTTATTACGTTACGAGGGGCCGAAAGTATTCCTGCAGACCACTTCTCAATCCGAATCCGTATCGTTTCCATAACCATCATTATCCCCCCCCCCCCCATATTGTTTCGACACTTTATCCCCACTAGCTCGTTTTCTGGATGACTCATTGCTAGCATCGTGTGTTATATGTATGTAGGTAATCCTACGTAATCTTCCGTATGTTATCCGGTTATGGTAACGGTGTTGTTTCGCGTTCAGTTAGGCACGTATGTATGTCGTGAAAACTAATGAAATAGTAGGCAGAATTTGTTCGCAACTTGCGCAGGGGGAAACAGCTCGAATTACGTAAAGAGATGATACGTTTGTAATAAGGTTCTCCCTAGTATTTTTTTTATAATATTCCTGTTACTTCATGATCTCGCTTAGAGTAAGACAATTCCTAAGGTATTCGGTATCACTGCAAAAATATACACGTAAGCATTGTTCACTGTGTATCGTTGCCGCCCACTTCAAATCGACTGCTTCATTTGCGATCGAGTTACTTTCTTCTTTATTTTATTTCATAGACTCAGATTCGAAAATGTGTAGTAAGAAGACTGCTACTAGCGTTCATTCGGATATAAATGCTGAGATTCATGACGTTCCAATGAACGTACTCATTAGGCCTATTCCTCCAATCGTTGACGAGGAAAAGGTTCAAAGTTTAATGAACACATTAAAAGATCCGGAGACAAAATCGTTTGTACCACCGATCGACGTCCTGTGGATTAAAGGCAGCGAAGGTAGTATTATTTCTATTAAAAGTAAAAGTGAGTAGGTAATTAATTGCGTTGTTTCGTTTCGTTTACTCTTGTGTAATTATAAATATAAATACTTGACCCTCGTTACAGGTGGTAACTATTACTACTCCTTTGGTGGATGTCATCGATACACAGCACATCAGAGACTCGGAAAATCATACATTAAAGCTAAACTAATACAATCCACGTTAACGGACTTGAGATCATATCTTGGTGGTTCTACGCCAAATTTAAAATAACTGTGTCCCTTTCTTTTTATTTTCACGTTTCTGCGCGAGTTACTCGCAGAAGAGGAATGTAACTTGTTTACTATCGATCTTAGATCGCGTCCCTTCGCGTTGTAATAGTAGAAACACTCTTAGCATCATAAGAAGACTGTCTCTGTGTTAAATCCTTTTATTCCTTTCACATAACAACCACAAATACGTTAGACGCAAATTTCTACTGCACTCGCAATAAAATTTAGCTTCTAAATGTAACAGAGTGAGCACTTGTATTAATTGAACGTACCCCGAGTATTCCTAGTTGTGGAAAAGTCAATAGTCGAAATATATGTACATATGCATTGTGTTGGTGTAGAGTGTAGATGCATAGCCATGTGGATAGTAATTTGCAAGCGTATATCTTAAATGTTATTCTCGTAATGTTTTATTCTGTGCATGTACCTTTTAAGAAAGTTTTCCGTCAGTACATACCTAGTGGTCACAGTTTATTACGCATAAAGCTACTTACCTTTAACCGATACGTTCCTGATACAATTTTTAACAGATACGTATGTACTATGTACATACCAGCCGTTTACGAACAGGTGAAATATAGGTACTCATTTCGCGTTGAATCCATTCGTGGTGCGTCACCATTAAAACACTATATAGGCATTCCTTAAAGGCTATAAAGACTATATAAAAACGTTTAAAGACCGTAGAGGTTCCTTAGTTTTGTTTCTTTTGCGATGTCATAAATCTCGTTCGCGAACCCGTCCTTCTTGAGCCGCCCAACAGTTCAGTTTTTACCTCCTCTAAATCAAATTCGGAAACAAATTTTTGTTTCAATATATAAGCGGTTGTCTCATTATAATTGTCACTATTCTTATCCGCATAAATATCTCTCAAGTTCCTTTTGCGGAGAATCTTCTGATCAGATTCTTTAATGAAATACGGTTTATAAGTTTTAGTCGTATCCGTGGTCATTGGATTTGATACGTCACTGGCTGCACGAGTCTCGCGCATATCACTTCTAGACCTCTTGTTATTTTTCAAATGATTAGGTATAACTGATTGCTGTAAATGCAACAGTTGCGTGTTTGTAACTTCACAATCAATTTGCATCATAGTTATATGATTCGCAGGCGTTGAGAATGTTCCTATAAAAAGTTCTCTTTCTATTACATACATGTATTTACAATTTACAATCTACACCTACACGAAACGTGAGTGAATCGTGAAATTCTTACCATTGATAGGCAGGGCAGGGAGAACCAACGACATCCTCGGTCGTCCTGTACTATTTTTACTCGACGCTGGCAAGAGCAAATGTTCTCCACTAAACCAAACAACGTAAAATGTGTCTTCTCGTCTGCCTAACGCTTCGAACAAAGACGCATGTTCCTGCAATATCGGAGAAAAGATTTCCACCGCGTTCGATATCGGCGAGCCTGTCGTTTTTCCAAGTATTTCAGATTTGCTTTTCCTTAGCAAATTACTATGTTTCTCCTTGGCTTTTCTTTGCGCCGCGCGTGTTGATGATAAAAACTCTCCGAGAAGTTTGGCATTTAACTTTGCTTTCTTCGGTGTATACCAATTGTCTTGTTCGGACTCTCCGCCGATCCATCGCCTTAATTCCTTATCCAATCGAATCGATTCACTTTGATTGATATGCATCGGACACATAGGTTGAGGCATCGAGGTATTTTTGCGAAAGCTCTGCTCAACTTCTTCCGGAATTTGATCCCTAGGTGTCCAGAGCAACGTTCTTCCACGTCTGCTATACTGTGTGCTAAGAGGGATGTCAGCAGGTAACGCATCCTCCAATCGATTGCTTTGAGAAAGTATACCACTATGTATAACGAAAGCAAGCGTGTATTATTTTCGAGGCAAATTAAAAAGGTGAATAAAATATCAAGGATCTGTAATTATGTATGTATACTTACCTAAAACCGTTGAGATTTATGGACACCATAAGCACCACTCCCAAAAGAATAGCAACATTCTTCTTACTCGCGTTAAGATTCATACTCACAAGTTTATTACTACTGCTCCTGGCCGTGGCGTCTTCTAAAGTCCAGAGTCTCTGTTTCAAGTTCCTATTCTCCTGATACGAGATCGGCATAATTGTAGTCATTTATCATCTGATCATCCTAAGATGATTAATTCAGCACAATACTGGATATGTAATCTTATTCCAATGCTTACCATTTTTAATTGTCTATTCTCTTGTTGTAATTCAGAAATCTGTTTTTCCAACGAAGACACATACTCCTTCTTCTTTTTCCGCGAGAGACATGCCGATTCTCTGTTTTTAATCATTCTTTGCTGTCTTTTCAATGCTTTCATCTCGCATTCTTGCCGTCCAGTAATATTAATACCATCTTGAGCCTCGTTTTTTATAACGATCGGAGCATAGTTTGAGTTTTCTGTTTTAATTACTATAGGCCTACACGTAGATGGGTCGTTTTTTACAACTATGGACGTTCCATTCTTGAGAAACAAGGGCGCGTCAGCGACATTAATCATACCAGTTGCTTCCCTATCCGATGTGCACGTATCAGGGATATTATCCATTATTTTCACATGGTTCTCTTGTGGTATTTCAATTCTGCTCGTTTTGGTCTTTATCTGCATCGACGAAAACTTTATTTCAGGGGCCTGGCTATTCACCCCCGCACCCCCATTGGTGGACAATAAATGAGCCACAAACGGATGTGACGTATAATTCTGTTTCACTTTCTGCGTGAGCGCGACGAAATTTTGTGAATTTAAAATTATAGCGTTCTGTGGCTGTTCTGGGTTAGGTGGAAGTATGAAATGGAAAAATTCGTATTTTATAAGTACATACATATACTTACATATAATTACAGGCAAACATCGTGAAACAAATTTAAAAAGCTGACTGCCTTACCATCAGGAGCAAGTCGAGGATTATTCTTTGGCTGAACACGAATGCGTTTAGATGAATTTGCTTTAGAAAGAATGAACTGTGTATGCTTCTCATCCGGAGATTTAATAGGCATAAGTTTTATTTGCTTCGCGATTGCTGCATTTAAAACAGGTTCCGGAGATATAGAGGGCGAGATAGTTTGCGGAGGTGAAATCGGCGGTGTCTCTAGAGTTGGCTGGAATAAATTGGCAAAAAGAGAATTGAAATGGCAATTGATATTGTCAGGAGCGATTAGCAAAAGCTGCCGTACCTTCAAGTCGCACAACGATGTAACAGAATCTACTTCCACTTGTGACTCGAATCTACTGGATTCTGAATGAGTCGGTTCAGGCGACAAAGGTAATTGCAGATAAGGACTCGCGGGTTCCAATTTAATCTCCACTTTTTTATTCTTGCTTCGATCTATATCTGCAACTATAAATACCATAAAATTTATATATTTCTAATTTTATGAATTATATATCACATTATTAAAGCTAAATAATACATTCTGCTTGTACCTGGTCTTTCTTGCGAGACACTTATGTCAAAGTCTCTGAAACTAGTTGCAGACTCGCATAGAGAAATATCTTTTGTAATTTGATTACAATAATCATTGTCATTGTCTGTCTGTAGAGGTGCTTCGCTCTCTAAGAGAAGAGGAATACCCAATTCAGAACTCAAAGACTGAAATAAATCTTCTGGAAGAATCGAGCAATCATTGTCTGTAAAAGAGAAATGTATCTCTTAATTTTTTTATTATATACCACCTTTTCTCCTGCGGTGTCATAACCAACAAAACGTTGATACTCGACGTACTGATTATGTGTATTACCTATGAATTCAAAATCTGGAAACATCTGAATCTCAGATGCTGCAACGCCACTCCACTGTGGATCTTGATTTATCAACATATTCCACCAACTAAATGCGAACTTTTTTTTTACTTACAATTAGAGAGCGAGAGAGAAACAATAATAACCTAGAGATATAGACATGAAAAATTTGTTATTTCGAAGAATGCCGAATTCGACAAATTTAGGCGGCATCTAACTATAATGCAAATAACTTTTAATCAATCATCGGCGAAAACGATTCGACACGCAATGACACATGTCAACATCGATCAAATCACAACCATGTTGACTCTACGACGGCAATGAGCAGCAACGAGTTATGAGTGCTGAGACTGTTGACTCAGTGCCAAATTCGCTATAAATTTCTGCGTTTGTTGCACGCTCGCTGCACCGGAAGTGAAAGGATTCTAGGGAATTTTCTGCACTACCACTGCGCGCAGTAACTAAAACGGAACGATTGCTCTGCACTTCATGCGCAGTATGCGTGAATCGGAACGCACCCTAGGGGGGAGCGATATTATAAGGGCGAAAACTTAAATTTGAATTTTCAGGTGGCCTGAGTGCGAAATAGTTGTCTTTTGATTAACCAAACACAACTGTAAAAAAATTTGGAAAAATATTCATTTCTGTAGGTTCCTTTTTCTCTTAAAAAAGTAAAAATTCACGAATTTTTAAAATAAGTTATTTTTTACATTTTTAAGAGAAAAAGGAACCTGCAGAAATGAATATTGTTCCAAAATTTTTTACAGTTATGTTAGGTTAATTAAAAGACACTTGTCCTGCACCCAGGCCAACTGAAAATTCAAATTTAAATTTTGCCTATATAGTATCGCTCCGCCCTAGTGTATATACATATCGTGGTTTCGTGGCATGTACATACGTTGTAAACAGGGGGACCAAGCCGTCTTTGTTTGGCTGAAGTTTTCCCGTTTAGTTAGCACCGTATTGGTAGGAGGCGCTAGGTACATCACACACACATACCTACGTGTATCAGTGAGCACGACACACAACCTTTCGACGTTGGTGAAATGTTACCATGACGACCGTCGTCATTTAGAAATGTTTGGCGCAGACACGAGGAAGTGTCCTCACTTTCCCTGGTTTACCCTTTCTAAGGCCGTCTGACCATGGATTGTCGCGTCAGTGACGCGTATGCAGCAGATAGAAGGATATACAAAGCAATTGAATATATTTTCTTTTCCTAAGAAAAGAAGAAATATTCAATTTCAATGTTTATCCTTCTATCTGCTGCATACGTGTCGCTGGCGCGACGATCCGTGGACAGGTTTTAAAGTAAACGGTACATTACACGTATACACATACACATACGTCCCGATTCACACCAATTCACACATTCACAGTTTAGTACGCACCTCATTGGTAGGAGGCGCTACAAACTCTGCTTCAACTTTCGTAAGAGGGAAGCTTGGCCCCCCTGGTAATCACATCGACGAAGTATAGGATAGACATAGACCTATCACCTTATAGGACTTCGTGCCACCACCCAAACTGTGTTGCCGACCCATAACTCGAGGACTGAATTCAGCGGCCTCTGTCCATGAACAGCGTCCAACTCAGGAACTACTCTGACAAATGTTGAAATGCTGATGGGTGTTGCGTGCTTGGATACTAGGGTGGCTCTTATTTTCGACTTTTGAATTTTCTTCGCGGCACCCTCTAGAATAGTTCCAAATAATTACAGAAAGAATCTGTGTAAAGTTTGAGCCCGATCGGATAACGGGAAAAGGTGCTGCCCCTGGGCCCTCACGAAGTCGATTTTATATAATATCTCCCAAGTTATTGATTAAATAAAAAAAAAATATGTCAAACAAAAGTTGTAGATCCGAACAAGGCGCATCTTTTATAATGTATTACTTTTTCTCGTGCGACAAACGGTTTTCGAAAAAAGTCCGAAAAACTAAAAAAAAAAAATTATTTTTCAAATTCCGAAAGTTTAAATCCTTCTCGAACACTTTTTATTTATGGAGGCGAAGAAAAAAATTGTAAGTGTTACAACATACTTTCATGTATGAAAATCTATTACGGAATGGAATTGTGCACATGTTTCTTGGAATTAGTCGTAACGCTATAAGATTTAATTTTAATTCCTACCACTCGTAGCATTGTAATCTTATTTTAGACTGAGTCGATAACGTTGGGCGTGACACGAAAATGGTAAGGCGCTCGCGAGCCCCCCGGGCCCCCGAGCTTGTGACACAAAATTACATCGGATGATAAGTCTATATATAGGATGGGACTGTATGGGACCTTAGACTCAGACCATATTTCTGCGATACGACGTGCGAGGGATAAATGAAATATGTATGGAAGTAGTACTTGAAGTGATTCGACGAAGTTCTGTCAGTTTAATTTCTATGCTACTGTTTATACACACAATTAAATCCTTTCTAACATATAAGTTTCGTTTAACAGAACAAGACGAATTCCAGTTTAATAACCTAATCTGATAAAGTAAGTGGAAAAATACAATGTATGTTTCATCTCTTCATAAACATTTCATATTAAAATAAACATTTTATGCAAAAGAAGTATTTCTTCTACCTTTTTTTGCGCAAGTTAATTTAAGAATGACATTCACATATATGTAACACATCGAGTGGATGCGTCCTTTAAATACTCACCGAGCTACACCGTTCTTTTTTACATTTAAACATTATATTATACGATTGCATTCCATGATTTAATAGTATATCAAAAGCACTCGAGTCTTTAATGGTGCAAGAGATTAGTTGACATTTAAGCATCGTTATTGATGATCCTAATACAAATGATAACAATAGCGGGATAATAGTACAGCAAAAATAATAGTAGGAATAAGAATGATATTGACGACGATAGAGATCCTAGCAAAAGCAGTAGGAGGACTATTAGTGATAATACGATAATAACAGAAACATCAGCAAACGTAATAATATTAGTGTAAAGCGTAGTAACAATACATACTACTCTGACCTTTATTGGCAATTAAAATTGATAGAGTTAAAGATGATAATGACAATAACATTGATAATAATGAAAGCGACAGTAGGAGTAACAGCAGAAAGAGGATTATTAACTGGAGCGAAAACTTTAAAAAGCAGCAGTGGTAATAAGCAACGATATTAGAAATGTTGATTAATGACAATGACGATGACAATGAAGGGAGGGAAAAGTATGATAATATGTGACAACTACAACATTGATGATTATTATGATGACAAGGACGTGAATGACGATGAAAATTATGGTACACTATTTCTACAGTTCCAAGAGTATTAACTAAATACGACTTAATCCATAGTCTTTATAAATTCAATCGCGGAACAAAATTGCGTCCACCAATATTGTTCTTCTCCTTCTAGCCGATTCCCATAGAAGCTATCCACGTATTGTATAGTTGAAAGCAAGGACGGCGGATTAGTCTGAAAGAATAATTATAATAAGAATGATAATGGAAATGAGAATGAGAATACACTTGGGAAAAATAGCTTGCCTTTATAATAACGTAGACCAGGACAGGAATGAGATCATCGGCTGCGGGTACTCCTCTTTCGGTTGCCATTGAAAGCAGATTCATGATTGTGGTAGCACAACGAAATACACATTGTAGCTTATCTCTAGGAGTTTTGTACGCTGATATCACAGCCAGTTCTGCTTGAGCCCACGGCCAGGGGCACTCATAATGGTATATCTTGGGAATTCGTAGATCTTTATGGTTTGGTGTGACGGTTTTGGCCAATTTCTTAATATGATCGTGAAGCAATTGATCCCTATAAATGTCTCCGTCACCATTTGGATAAAGCGCATTATGGTAAACACGTGCCATCACGGTCCTTTCCACCACAACTCTGGCTAGCGATAGCTGATTTTCGCTCGCGCCTACGAGTACCAATGGTTTATGATCGATCGTCCTAATTACTAGCTACATGGCTACATAGCTCTGAACAACAATTAATTCTCCACTTACATTGCCATATCGGATCGTTATCCATTTTTGTATGAACTTTCCCCAGGAAGCTATCGACCAGATCCTGTTTCTCGTCGGCTAGCGTCAGCTTCTTGAATTCATCGCAGAAACGTAAAAGAAGCGACTCCCTTTTCTCCAAAAATACTCTTACGCACACGGATACAAGATGATTGTTCACGGCGTCGCGGTCACATTTTATCCTGACGCACAATCTTCGCACGTTCACAGAACGTTAACGTCATTAATTAGACTCTTAACGTTACGATACATCGGGCCTATGTACATATGTATGTATGTATGTAGCTTAAATCGATTAGATAGTTATACCTGTCCAAATGAGCCAACGTGGAAAGTAGTCCTTGCCGACATCTAATCAGATATGCAATGTAAGGAGATCGTTTTTGATAATCTTCGCGCAACGATTTGAATAGTTTCCTACATCCGTCCTCGTTGAACAATCGAACACACCGCAGCGTTTCGTGTAGGTGAGCTATTAACGCTCTGTCCTGTAAATTGATCGCTTCTGCTAACTGTAATTGTAGGAAAGCAACCAGTTCGTTCTCTTTTTGAGACCAACAGTTTCGCTGTAACAGCAGATAGTCGTCGTGTTTTAAGCATTGTGTGGAACAAGAATTTGAAATAATTATACATACAAGAGACGAGACCGATCCGAGTGGTAACGATCCGAAAGAATCGGGAAGGAAAACGGAAAACGGAGGAGGTGAGAAGAGGTGTCTTATGGTTTACCTCCGATGTAGCGTTCCAAGGAATATGCTGGAGATCAGCGGTACTGAGTACCATACGCAATTTCCTTTTTGCGTCGGCAAACGCATACGAGACTTCAATGTTATTTGGATTTAGGAGAAGTCTCTCGTCCTCTGTTGTCTCCTTCGTACGCGACTGGTTGCTCTCGATCGATGCTGTGTCACTAGCCGCACTCGGTTTTCTCCTGTACTTGGCCAAGATATCGTCTGTACTATCTGCAAAGTTTTTAAACCATTTTCTTTCTTATTTCGTTGCTTGCGATTCTCTATCTCGATCAGCCGCGGTACCGCCGAAATAGCTACACGCACAACGGCACAACTGCGAAGAAAAGCAATACGTACCACTACCACTAACGATCGCGTTACTGGTCGCCGTGGTATTCTCCGACATTATTCTACGTAATCTGTGTCGTCCTATGTCGATACTGTCTCCGGCAGCTTCTCGGTCGTAACACCTGCCGATATCATCTGTACCACGAATTGCCTTACCCCGTCGATTTCTCAGAGACATTTTTAATTTCCCAAAAAAACTTCTTTTGTTCTTTTGATCGTCGTCCAACAATTCTTTGTCCCCACGTTCCGCGGTCATATCGAAACTAATACTTTTTGGTATGGCGCCACTAGATGCGACAGGTTTCGGGGAGTCAGTTGCAGTAGCGATTGCATCGCAATTTCCATTAACCAACGACGTGCCCGACAGCCGTAAATCTGAGCTCACGTTCTTTGTGCGTGACTCGGAGCTAGAGCTACTGCTGGACGTCAAACTACCGGTACTCAATCCAACCGTGGCTTCCGGACCAGTCTCGCTAATACTCTCACTGACCGAACCAACACAGTTTTCCAGTTCCTGTAATTGAAAAACGCATCGAGCGTGTTGTAAAAGTACCACTACTATTACTTAAAAACTATATCAACAAGGAACATCAGACCTCTGGATTTACATCGGTGATCCGCAATTTGTTTGCGTCCGACAAAATTGGGGGGGAGATATGATTTGCTAATAACAATGCCGGTGCAACAGCTGCGGCCCCAATATGATTATGAGTCGAGATTTGCCCTTCTATCTGACCCTTCCCGTCATCGATGTGAAGCTTGTCTACGAGATTGACCAACCGATCGCAACCTTCGCGCAACGGTTTACCATAATCCACGGCGCCACCGATATTGTTGGCATTTTTATCCACATATTCTACGGCGATTGGTTGATAATCAGATCTGTTTTCGTTCTGTTCAGTTACATTCGAAGAACATGTTGAAGGGGATGTTGTCGGTGACAGGGACACGGTTGTAGAAAACCGTGTATTTTCTCGGTTAGTTGGTACCGCTTGAAAACTCGTTGACGAACATTCAGTGGATGTAGTGGCTTCTAAAGACGAACGAGATATGAAATAAATATCGCGAAAGCAAGTATCGGATCTGATAAGAAGATAACGCATCTGCTTAAGATTAAGAAATTATTCTTACGAGGAATCGTTTGTGACAGTGTTTCCTCGGTAACTTCCGCTTCGCTACGAGCTTCGACCTCAATTTCCGATCGTGCGGTGTCATCGGATCTGGAAATAAAGCAACCGCACGGTTGCGAAATCAAATGCGTCCTCCTCCTCCTCCAACCTTCATTTCGTTTTTCTCGTTTAACATATACCTCGCGACACTAGCAGTATCATCGGTATCAACTTCGGTGAGTCTCTCGGAGTCACTAGCTAGGACGTCGGTGCTCCATGCTTCAGATGCAGTTTCGCTCACATCTAACGCAGCTTGCGGCGTCGATTCTGACGGTGCTGATAAAACTGGCGGATTTTGCTCGGGCGGAGGAGGATATAGCATCTTCTCTTGTTGCTCGACTATTTCGCTGTCTGAAGCCAGAACGTCCGTCGACCACGTATCAGACACCATCGAGACGGTCTCGTCTCCTGAAACCGTCATAAGAGACAAACAATAGAGTTACGGATATTTTTTTTATATGGTATTATACTTTCAAAGTACCTTCGATCAGTTTCTTTATCTCAAACTTGCAAAACTTGTCGTCTATTTCAGACCGACTTTGTTTCGTTGGTATGTTTGGCGGTGGTAAATCCAACGGTCGTGCTTCGCCTGCCACTCGTCCCTCGTCTCCTTCGGTGATTTGAGACGATGGCGTATCACGACCTGTACACAAAAACCCGACAGCATCCGTATTATTCTTCACGCTCGTCGCTCGCTCCTCTCTACAAATACAAATACATATGTACTAACCTGATATATTGGGTGTTCCTCGTCCGGAAACACTGGCGGACACCATATCGGATAGATTGTCGTTTTGATCCTCTGTTTCTAGTTCAAGAGAGGAAGCGACGCTATGATTTGAAGCAGCTTCCGACACAGCCTCCAAATTGTCTGGGGTATTTCCGATGAAGCCTTCGAACAAAACTAATCATTTTCAACGTCAATGCATATCTTTGCTAAGAGACTTAGAATTACTATAATAAAATATCACCGAGATATGTGTAAATGCCTTTTCAACTGCCACCGAAGAAAGACTAGAAACTAGAAAGTGTAAACTATACCCTAAATTGCATTAAAAATTTCTACGAGCGATTATTCAAGACCGTTAGATCTAATGGATTCTAATGAAAATATGTATGTATATATGTACCTTCGTCATGGGACAGGGAAAACCGGGTCTTTTTTTCCTGTGTCTCTATACGATCAACGCCACCACCACAGCTTCCCCGTCTATCGTGTATGCTCGATATCGATATTTCATCCGAAAGATTCAGAGTAACCGATCCATTTTCCATATTAGATCGATGCTCCGTACACAACACCTGCAATAATATCGAAGAGGAAAGCTATCGTTGGTATTATACCGACAAGAATAAGGAAAAGAAAAAGGAGATGGCAGGGCGATTTTTGAATGCAGGAAGTGCGACGATGAAATTAAAGAAATACAAAAAAGATGGGCCATGTACTTTCTGTTCGCTAAGAAGTCCTACGAATTCTCCAGTGTTTGGCCCAAACGGAATAACGAGAACGTCTTGAGGGTGGTTTCTGTCAGCAGATTCTTCCTCGGGGGTGGAAGTACCGTTCAATTCGTCCCCTCCGTCGTTAGTAGCATTGGATGAGTAGGACGACGATGACGACGACACTCGCGTCCCTCGTCCTTTCCCTATTGTTTACGTACGCATATATTTCATGATTAAAGCGTAAATAGAAAACAGAAGAGTCGTATTCTACCTAATTTACTAATTTTATCATTTTTTCATTCTAAGCCGAAAGGATAACAGGAGTAATGCTATTATTACCTTTACCTAGGAGACCTCCCCGTTGTCTATTGGTAGTTTCTACGCCGACGTTATTGACTAGTTTATTAGCGGCCAAGGAACCAGGAGGTAGTTGAGAGAGCATATCAATCAACTGTTTCGCGTCGAAGGTAGCGGACCGCGATGCACTTTCCGCGATTGTACTCTCCGCAGCTATGGTCTGCAGAAATGTAATCAACGTGTTCAATTCGGTTTCCGTGAACAAGGCAGCGGAACGGGAAAGGCCTCGGAGTTTATTATTGTGAATAACGTTAGGCTCGTCCTGAAGTTCTTCTGTTGCACCATCCACCATTACGTCTATTATGGAAGAGACTGAATCCCTGTCGAACTTCTTGTAAAGATCGAACGTTTTGCTATCAACAGTTTGATATTTCATTAATGAAAGCATTTGCAGGATTTGTCCAACTTGCATAAGATTAAATCTGGCAATGTAGCTGATGGGCGCATCGGTAATACCGTATGGTTCTGGGTTCACTATCGCCGGACATATGAAATAGGTGAAAACCAGATCAGTGCACATCGTTTGCACTTCCTTCGGATCGATGTTTCCATTTTTCCCTAAAAGCCCTGCCATCTGTCTAACCAACCAGCACACGCTGCTAGGAAAGCAGTGCATATTTTCCCGTATACTGACTATAAATCTTTGCGTGATGCGAAACAGAGAACTGATCGTCCAGAGTCTGTAATGTTGCAGCTTGGTTTCGTACTCGGGGGTACCTTCCTTTCCAAATTTTTTCAGCCTCTCGGACGGAGGGAACCTTATAGGCGCCTTTTCCGGATCAATGTCCAGAAACATTTCATCCTCCATTAGTAACTGTACGATAGGATTATGTAAAGCGGCTGTTAAGAAAAACTTGGCTGAGAAAAGACTCTCGTGAAAGACCGAGTAAAACTTAGAGAAAGCGCACGTGCCGTGTCTGAGTAACCTTCGAGGATTATCTGATGGAACTATTTGCAGCAGCATCAGATGTTTCAGTAGTTTCAGGACCAGAATTTTATCTTCTGGTAGCAGACAACTCCCGTACAAACCTGCCACCAACGACTGAACGATACTTTGTACCAAATCGGGTACTAATTTGTCACCTTCGACCAAACACGACGCAACAAGTTTAGGAGACTTTCTAAGCGCGCCTAAGAATTCCCCATAAGACAAACAAGCCTGGTAACGTAAATACTTGTACACATCAAGAAACTGCGAATTTTCTAATGTATTTGCTTTCTGACAGCAAGACGCTGGTGTACAATCTGGTCTAGACATAATCAGGCGATTCAGATTAACTCTTTCCTGCGCTGTGATCCATGCTTGTTGAGCCAAATTCGACGATGCGTACAATACCTGCAAACATTTAACTCAGTCATTCTTTACCCCTCTTCCCCTTTCAATCTCTATTTTTAATTCCAATAATTATCATCTACCTTTTCATTGAGTATCTGCAAATTCTGTTGCTCCGAACTAACAAACAGACGCTCTTGACGCAGATGACTGGCCAATTCGATCATATCCCATTGTAGCGTTCCCATGGATTTTATACAGTTCCCCGACGACATTACTGAGCATACCCAAGAAACCAACGTGACAATATCACAGATTCCTTTAATCCCTGATAGCTTGTTAAAGGTTCGCACTCTACGTATGTATTTCGTTCAAGTACCCAAAGTGTAGTGTACCGCACATTTATCAACCCGCAAGTTGTTTAGTTGTTTCGATGTTCTTGTACACGTAAAGTGACTATAAAACGATTAAAGGATGAACGATTATAGTAAACGGTTTGAACGTTGGAAAATATAGAAGAGGGATTCCAACTACTTAGGTAGTTGCTTTTCTGTTAAAATTCTATACCTACTTCAAGACTAGAACAGCTTCAGCCCCCACTTGGTAAGACGTAGTTGAAAAATCTGCGGTTACAAATTGCTTACGGAATCACGATTTTTTATTGTTGTCCTTTTTATCTCGAAACAACAACCCCGCCGACGCACGATCATTTTCTATTTTAGGTGATTTTAGGTTACAATTTTCTTCGATAAATGGCTGTACTTGTACTTTAAATCGAAAATCAAATCTCGATATACCAATGGTCGTTCGATTATTTGAGAAGAAATCGAGAAACTTTGATCTCTCGAAGCTCTCGAAGCACCGATACTTATATTAGGCGATTCCGTATGCCCGTGGAGCGCTGACGCACTCAGCTCACGAGTTGCGCGGGAATTTCAATGAACGAAAGAAATGGAATCGCTGGTGATTGAGGCACGCTTTCCGATTGCATTACATAAACATCTGAAAGGTAGATAAGCGCAACCCTCAGGGTCAAGAAGAGGTCATCCGAACAAAGTTTATGACTTTATGACTTTCGGCCTTTCCCGACCGGAGTTTTTACCCTTACAAACAGGACACCGGCAATTATTGAAAGCGAAGACAGAATTTTAAGTGGTTTTACGAGATGAGCCGCTACCCGCTCGATAAAATTTGGCACGCAGATGTGGAAGGAAAAGTAAAGAAACCCAAAAAAGAAATTTGATAATAATCTATCAATTTCATTTTTTTTTCTTTTTCAATTCAAAGAAATTTTAGTTATTATCGTACATTTATTTCTAATTACTTTACTTGTCATGATTCATTTTTTATTAGTAATTAATGGTGGGTAAAGATACGAATTTTGTATTTTATACACGACACGTGCTTAAATGTCGTAAACGTATATGTATCTGGAATGAAAATAACTAACCAATAATTCACACCACGCTTCTGAATACTTTTTGGCCTTACTCGCTCTCAGTTTCGATCTCGCTTTCTCGCTTAAAACCTTCCAGGTGTGCTGCTCGCTTCGAAGTTCGAACCCGCATGTCTACAATTAGGGCCTATGCACACGGCGACTTTTTGCAGCGACTTGGCCTGCGGTCTATGCGGAGTATGCGCGAAACGGAACATACCCTAGATCTTTCCGCTGCAGAGAAGTTTGAATTTCGCTCTTACATAAAAATTAACATCCCTATGTCCTATAGCTACCTTCACATAACACACAGATTCACACAGATTAAAATTAATACATTGTTTTCGAGCGATAAGGAAGGAGGCGAAGACAAATTTCAAATGTAATAAACTTCATCCTTAACTCTTTCAAGTTCGCACTTCGCGCTAAACGCCGCTAGGGCGAGGATCGCAAATCGCAACAGTACGTACCGTACATACGTACTTACGCGCCGCAGAAACCGCAACGTACTCGACGCACTTAGCATTCAGCCTTTTAGTTATACGGGTTCATACATAAGAAGAATAAAGAAATATAGAAGAAAGGCAGGAAAAATGTCTGATATTGTATTTGAAATGAGAAGGTTCATCTCAGAATGTTGGGCAAACGTACTCTGCCAAGTGGGCGGTACAGTGGTTTATATAGATCACTATGCGGCTGAATGCTTACATTGGTATACCAATGGTAAAGGTTTCTTGGTGCTTAAAGATGCTGGTGCGATTGCAGTTCATGAGCTTGACATGTATCACTTTCGAGTAGGTAAACGTAATTTATACTTAATTAGGAAGAATAAATTTTAAATTAGTTGCCTACCCATGTAAAATATACGCATGTATCTGTGTTATTTATAGTACGTCCAAGTAAAAGATGCGAAAAAAGCCGTTATCATTTCGACTGCTAGTGATCCAGCATTTTATCAGCGTACAATCAAAATGATTCTAGCAAAAAATGCGTTTGACAGCTGTGCTATATATTGTGGTGTTCCTTGTTGCGCTGCTAACTACCCTGGAATCAAAGAGACAGAGGAGAGACTAAACTATAGTAAATTAAAAGGAAACATCAAAGCCTGGATGGCTTCGGGAAATCTGTCGCAAGTGTGTCAACTGTTTCTAATCATTTTGAAATTATTAATCCTATTTGAAATAAAAGCAAACTTATTCGCAGGAGCCTTCGGTAGACATCGTCCATATGCCACTTTTCATTGCCATTTTGAATAGAGATTTATTCGTAACACCTCCGTTCGGAGATTTAATGCCATCTTTAGATGGAAATGTTTCAAACGATACACTTTGTGCATTAAATTTTCTAGCAAATTCATTTTACAAATTGTTTGATAGTATAAATGCTAGGTTGGATATTTATTCGCTTGGAAAATTGAGCGATCAACTTGCGGAGAATTTGGAGAATTATGCGGTTAACACAGGTCGCCGAGATGTGAGTAGAAAGGATGGAATAGGGGGAAAAAAGGAATAATGGATCGTTTGTCATGTTTGATTGTGCAGCAGATGTCGGAAGCTACAGAAATGGGGGTGTCGCTTATTTTAGTGGACAGAACATTGGATCTCTGTACGCCTACTAGCAATAGCGTGGAATCATTCCTCACAAAAATATTGCGAACGTTCCCTCGTTTACCTCATCATAATAACGATGTAGCAATTGGTATGTCGCCTGTATTTGGAACAGTAGAGGTAAAGTTGTTCTTTCGACAGATCGTTCGATGTACAAACTGGATTATTTAGTCTGTTTTATCGGTTTTAAGGAAGTGCAGCGAGCATTCCAAGTGCCAGGATGTTTGGCGAGTGTGGAGAAAATTACAATGGATCTTTTTATTTTAGAAAAAGAAAAAAAGTTGTTAGCTATGGCTAATCAGTCGCTAACCGATATGGTTCCCGCGAAGGATAGTCCAAAATTAAGAACAACAGCAAGAATTTCTGGCCACAGTTTAGAGAAAGTGCTTAGTAAAATTCGAACTACAAATAGCATAGATCCTATGACAGTTTCTACAGAAAAGTTTCAGGTAATTTTCTTCTCTATTATCCTATGTATATATCTACTTAGCGCAGGCTTATATTAGGTATCTAATTGCATCCAAAGTGCATTTCCATTTCTTGCTGAAACATAGAGTATCTTGGCGATAGTGGAAGCATCAACGTCCCAGAAGGTCTGTCAGCTGGAATTACTTGGCAGTTTAGAGAAATTGGCGCTGCAAAATCTTTCCGTCAGCCGAGAATCATCCAGCATACTCGCGCAAGTAATTGATCGTTTGATTGCAACGCGCGCTCCATTGCATAATTGCGTTAAAGTTAATCTGAAAATGATTTTAGCTAAGTAACGTGATACGAACACGAATTCATAGAGGGCTCGACATCGAGAATCTGTTAGCGTTATTAATACACGTTTACGCCCTTGCGGGAATGCAAATCCGATTTTCTACGCAGCAAGAACACCAATTAGAAGAGTCGATCGCGAACGCAATTTTCCAAGATTTTCAAATTTTCAAGGGCAGTTCATCGACTAGTACCACATCGACCTATCAGCGTACTTTATTACTCTTAGGTATGAGCTAATTATTAGTGATCGCTTCTAATACGATAGAAGAAATGTTGAGTAACTTGCACGGGTTATGTCTACGTATCAGGAGGGAATGAAGCAACTGTGGTACGGGAAACATCGCGTAGAATAGCTGCACGTATTATCGGGACGCTTCGTTTAATCGCGGAACAGCGTTCGACGCTACAAGACTACAGGTGAACTATGATTTTCGCAAATTCATCAAGTCTTGAAACTGGTTCGTATCGGGTGAGGTGACACGAGACTTTTATCGAACCAAACAAATTGCAGATTTTCTATGGTAAGGCCAAGTTCGCAAGAAGCAATTCGATACATTGGTCTTTTGGAGCAAATAACTAGGGATGTGCTTTGTATAGGTATAGGCATACCTCGAGAGTTAAGGGACCTCCGTCAAAGATCGTCTTCGCTTATTTCAGCTGGTTTCAAGTAAGAATTTTCGTAGCATTTGGCGCGATGTATTTTACATACGTCGCACTTGAGATATGCAGTAGGTATATGTAACGAACGTATGTATGTACTTTCCACCATAGTTTATTCTCAAGGGGTAAAGCAAAGCGTCATCCTCGCGACAATCCCTATATTGTAATATACGTGATTGGAGGAGTTACTGCGGAGGAAGCAAAAGTAATTCAAGAAGCGACATTAGCTCATCACGGCGATAAAATATCGCGCGTAATTTTAGCGGGTTCCAGATTGTTAAATCCTCTGGACATTGTGGATAAAATACTCTTCAGTTGATACAGTACGTACTCCTTACTGAATCTCGTAAATCTGACGAGATAGAGTTTATACATTTCCTTCGTCCGTTTTCCATTTTATACCACCCGATAAAATAGAATAGTTGATTCTCTTAAAGACTTGCGCTCCTTCGAGTGTACACATTAGTTGTCGGGCGTTGTGCATTCGGCGCAAATGTATTTTATAATTGGTAGTACCTGCTAATAGGTCTCTTGTAAATTTATTTTCTTTATAATCGATGATGGTGTTACAGGGTCGGGTGTATATTGTTGCGACATTAAATCGAATTGTATGCAGTTTAATGTGCTTTAACAGTTTCCTAATATAAGAATCAATCGTTATAGCACCATTATTTTGGCGATCTTGCCAATAATATGCCGTCATATTGTCGACAGCTAACAGAGCAACTTCAGCATTGCTAAGAAATAGGTCGTCCAATGTACACAAGGTTAAGAAGAATTGTTCGCTATCGTAACAATCGATGATATGCAGGTTACGTAATGAATTTCGGACAATAGCTATTTTATCGAAATTGTTCAGGACCGTTTCGGACGCGGACGCGGACGCGGACGACACAGCATAAGCAGTCTCTATCATATCTGTCATTAAGTCGATCAATTTTGAAACTTGAAAATGATGGTCTGTATTTATCAAGATAGCTGAAGCGTTACAGCCGTTAATTCTGAAGGTACCAACGCAATTTGGTAAGATACACTTTGCGAGCATTTGAGAGAGAAGTAGAGTTTTTCCAGTCGAATGCTCTCCATTGATTTCTATGATGTCTGTACTTTGAGGACCTTGGACGAATAGGGTGTCGTCTAGGCAATGCAAACTCGGTTTGCCTTTTAATCTTGCCAGCAACTGTGCACCAGATTCTATATGCGAACCCATAGATTCTCCTTCGTTCCTACTCCTTTTTTCCTTGTAATAGATTTCTTTCCTTCTAATTGTGAACCACTTGATCCTTTGCTCCCATAATATGTATGTATGAATGTATGACGGTCCAGCATTCCTATAATAAAACTCCAACTTATCATACATTGAAACGCAACAGCGATATCAACACTTGATTACTCATAATGAAGGAATGCAAAAAAAAATTACTCAGCTTCCGGAAAGACACAAGCTATCACCGCATAGCGAAGAAAAGAATTGAAATGAGCTGTGAGACAGAGACTGTATATAAGTATATGTACATACCGACTTGCTGAAAAATCAGAGGTTTTGATGCGCACTCTATATTTAAGAACTGTCACTCTGGCAACTAATACTACACAATCAACAAAGTTTGTAAAAACAGCAAAGTAAAAAACAATAACGATACGTTCACAGTGTAAACTGTAACTGTAGTACTTAAATTAGCCTGGTTAAATTTGCGTTTTTCCGTAGCAATTTTCACCGTATTTAGTTTGAATTCTAACCGCTAGCAGGATCGCGATCAAATTCCACTCGCAAGCTGAATTGATAACGTTGCGTGCGACACGAAAATGGTAAAAATAAAGGGGGCCCGGACTGCTCCGGACTGCTCGAGTCGTGTGACTGTGTGACAGAACTGTACCCGATTACCTGGTCTCCGGCTCCAATCTACTTGCTGGTTCGACTAGTAAATTTGTGTAAATTTTCGTCGACGCGTCGGAAAGACTGACCGAGATTACGAGATTACAATCCAAGTGAACATTTGCGTTCTTACCGCCCCCTGTGCAAACCACCTATCGATTGCTCCGACAACTTTGGATCGAAGCAACGACTTGGAGAACGTCGTGTGACGTGTAGTTTACAATTTTTACACTGTCAACAGAATGGAGTATTTCAAAAGCAGTTTGAAGTCTGTTTTAGGTTCTACACCGGCTGAAAACGAACCATCCGGCGCTGACACGGTATTTTCTCAATTTCCTATTCAATTGACTTTATACTTTTATTTCTATGTTTCGTAACACATGGTACTAGTGCATACATAGTAGGTAGTACCATTGAATGCAAAGCAAAACGATCGCAAACTGTATGATTGAAATAAATCTTAGCATTTAAGTAAGAATGCGTGGAGACTTTTATTATTTTCTTCTTTTCTATCATTCATCCTTCTCTCCGACTTTGTTGATTGGAGCAATCGGCGCAGGTAGAGCGATTGGTAGACAGGTTACAATCGTCGACATTGTTAAATGACAGAAGGGATGCTTGTCGGGCCCTCAAAGCTCTTTCACGCACTTATCGCGTCGAGGTGGGTGCTCAAGGAATGGATGCGCTCAGACAAATCCTAGAGATGGATAGAACCGATTGCGAAATTAGTGGTTTAGCATTGGACACTCTTTGTAATATAACTGATCCTAAAACGTTTGATGATGAAGGTAACGTTGAAAGTAGCGAGTAGCAGGAAAGTAGCATCTACGGTTTCATTGAATTATTTCAAGTAGATATTATTTTCAGTGGATAAACATGGACCTCGGAATAAAGTCGGAGAACAATTTACGGAAATATTTATTAAAAACTCGGACAGTGTGGGATTAGTTTTGACACTGTTGGAAGAATTTGACTTTAAAGTCAGATGGCCCGCGCTCAAGTTACTCACACATCTGTTATCTAACAGACCAAAGGATATACAAGAAATTGTTCTGGTTAGCCCTATGGGTGTTTCTAAATTAATGGATCTACTTAGCGACAGCAGGGAAGTTATACGCAACGAGGTATAAAAAGTTACGATCAAAGGGTCGTAACACCGAATTCAGACTGAAACACTTGTTTAAGTTATTAATAAGCTGCCGGACAAAGGTATTGGTTAGTTGTAACATCCGATTCGTGTATAATGCAATATAGGTCCTACTGCTTCTAATTCAATTGACAAAGGGGAACGCAAACATTCAGAAAATTGTCGCCTTTGAGAATGCATTCGATCGGATTTTTGATGTTATCGCGCAAGAGGGTAATGCAGAAGGTGGTATCGTCGTAGAAGATTGCCTGTTACTTATGTTAAATCTTCTAAGGGGTAATATAAGTAACCAAAATTTTTTTAAAGAAGGTAACGTTTAATCAAACCTTGTTCTGGAAATGTACCATCGAAGAGAAAAGTAATATCCCGATCGGATTGCAGGCAGTTATATTCAGAAATTAACACCAATGTTTGAAATACCAGCCGAAACCGAGGACAATTCTTTGGGTGGATGGAGTCCTCAAAAGGTATCTAACGTTCATTGTATGGTGCAGGTGGTTCGTGCTTTGGTCGCACCGAGCGGACCTGCTCAGGTAAAAACGATAGTATAGCTTAATCCTCCCATAAAGACCTCCCCGTACGAGGGCGATTCTTATGACAGAAAATATAATATTTATATGAAGGCAATAGCAACCTGTCAGCGAATCATGAGAGCCTGTGGTTTACTACAAGCTTTGTGTAATATACTGATGGCCAGCGGCGTGCCCGCGGACGTGCTAACCGAAACGATTAATACAGTGGCGGAAGTTATTAGAGGAAACGCCAGTAATCAAGAATTTTTGGCAGGAGTAATGGCGCCTAGTAGCCCTCCTAGGTAATCTCGGTAGAACTTTATTTGAAAACTCTCTGTAATACATACTCTGCTGCTCTTTTTTTTCTTAGACCTGCAATTGTTGTGTTGCTTATGTCCATGGTAAATGAAAAACAACCATTCATTCTCCGATGTTCCGTTCTTTATTGCTTTCAATGCTTTTTATACAAGAACGAGACTGGGCAAAGTCAGCTTATTCAAACATTACTGCCACAAGGTAACGAGATGCCATCTTTGACAACAGGTTCGTAGAGTAGACTGCGGGTTATTCATATGTACATACATATGATATAAATATAATGCGTTATGAATATAATATTGCTAGGACAGTTGTTGTGCGGAGGATTATTTTCGCTGGATTCTTTGTCGAATTGGTTTTCCGCGGTGGCGTTATCTCACGCACTGATCGACGATAGTACGCAGAAGGAACAACTGTTGCGCGTACTTCTTGCAACTAATATCGGAAAGCCACCAGTAACTTTGATGCAACAATGCGTCATGTTGCTGCAACAGGGCAATAAAACGCAATGCAAATTAGGCCTTCTAATGTTACTTTGTAGATGGACCGCTCATTGTCCAGCAGCGGTTAAATCGTTCTTGCTCATCGATTCTTCCGTAGCTTACTTAACGGCCTTGTTGTCATCGCAAGAGAATAACGACGACTTACAAGAAACTTTACTGCAAAGTATGTGCGCTATGCTTATTGGATTCTGTATACATTTTAATGACAACAGTGTTCCAAATTATACAAAGGTATGATGAAAGGATTGATGAAACATTCAACCGAGTAATTACAAACAACATCTTACCCTACCTTTTTCTAGGAGAAATTGTGCAATTTAATTGAGAATAGAATAGGATTAGAAAGATTTCAAGATGCTATCGGTGGTCTCGCTAGGCACGAGGTCTATTCTAGAACGTTAAAGCATCCCCAACCTTCGGTGAAGAATCCTTCGGAGCTTTTATTGGATCATGAGTTTTGTAGATTATCGAAAGCATTAGAAGGTACAAGAAGTACTGTTCTTATCTTTCTTTCATTCACTTTTATAGTTTCTGTGTTATTACTTTTCTTCAATTGGCTTACGTTCACATATTTTTAGGTATGATTACAAAGTCAGTTCTAGACGCGAATAGCTTGCATAATGAAAATCAAACTACAACACCGACACCGCCAGATTCTGTTCTGGTAGCCCAATATAAAGAAGTTATACGAGAGCAAGATCTACAAATACAAAAGCTGAACCAAGTCACGGAATCACTTGCCAGAGAGAAGCATGAACTTGAAGTACGGTACAGTACAGTATAGTATAGTATAGTATAATACATAGCATATTGTACTTGCTATTTACCTATCTTATTATTATTATTATTATTTTTACAGTTACAAGCTCATGATCTTCGATCGACCATTAGCCATTTAAAAGATCAAAATTTGGTTTTACGAGCAGCGCGAACTAATATGCTGTCGGAAGAAATAGAATTGTATGGCACAGTGAATAACGGAGACTCGGCAAAAGAATTGGAAAAGTGTAGGAATGTTGTTGTAGATTTAGAAAACCGTTTAGCAGAATATACTTGGACGATAAATGAATATAAACGGAAATTCGAAGAAAGAGACGAGGCTGATATTGAACGTAAATTGAAAGACAAGTCCGAGGAACTGGAGAAACTGAAGAAAGATCAGGAAGATCTTTTGGAGCTTCTGACCGATCAAGATAGCAAAATTATACTATACAAAGAGAGATTGATCGCACTGGGTGAAAAGGTATTTATCTACTTTTCACGTGGTGTACTTATAACTGAAATTTAACTGATATCTTTTATTAGGTTGAGACGGACGAGAGTTCCGTCGAATTGGACACCGACGATCACCCAGAATCCAACAATTCGATCGAACGAAACGATTAAAATATCACCTTCGCGATCGAGAAGATCCTTTCCTTCTCTTCATTTTTAATCTTAATTTCCTCCCCATTCATCCACGATGACAACCTATCGCTGGAGGTGGTGAATAATCTATCGATGCAGGGAACGGTGAATATCAGAAAGTAAAAATGATTTTTTATTACTTTCCCGAAATTTTATGTACAACACTTTAACGGAATCGTACACGGACATGAATTCGACAAATGATGAATGAATTCGATAGAATTTAATAAAATGTATGCAAGTCGGAGGTAGGTTTCAGTGAAGGTTCCTTTTTAAAAAATTCTATGATACGGCTATAGGAAATAATAAAACAAGTTATTTCGATGTTCTATTAAGTGACAACAACATCTTTGTATGTATTCCGTCAAGTCAAGTATGTATGATATCATTTAATGTAATTGTTACAAGAGGTACTTTTACTTTTTACGTGCTTTCAATAAAAGTACCACACTTGGAATATTTTCTCATGTACTATCAACTATTACATACCTACCATAGCGCAAGCTTCTATTTACATTGAGTTGGTGGTTTCGGCGGTTCCGGCGGTTCCGGCGGTTCCAGCGGTTCCAGCGGTTCCAGCGGTTCCAGCGGTCTCACACGCTAGTCTCTTGTTGCTTAATAACTGCTTGCACACATTTTGCCATAGTGGGCGATGCACGAGATATCACGTCCGTCATGAAAAAATGATTCAACGTCTTCTGTTTAATTTCCAACGGGCTCGAGGGCAATGTTTCGTTCACCTCCTACAAGTACAAGATACGTGTATCGCGTTTATACCGCGTTACATTTGGCACGTACATATGTATCATTACATACCTTTGATAGCTCTATTGCCTGGGCAATATAATTAGCTGATTCCACATTACCGTATCTGACTAAATGAGGTGCAATCTCTTCGAGTCTAGATCTGATCTCGGCCAAGTTGTCATAAGGTAAACAAATTCCACAAATCTGTTCAAAACAATTCATCTTTTTGTTTTCCCCGATTGACAATTCACATTTACCCATTTGCATATGTGCGCATTAATTACGTTACTTACCTCGGAAAGAGCCCGTATAATTTTCCAATCTGGTCGTGCTACAGCCGGAGGTGTAATTGCAGCGCAAGTTTGTTGAGCGCGACCTTCCGTATTTACGTAGGTTGCGACTTTTTCGGTGTACGCAGCTCCAGGAAGTATAACGTCTGCGATCGAAGCTCCCTCGTCTCCGTGGCTTCCTGTACGGAGGCGCGTAAGTCAGAAAAATGAAAAGATTTCCGTTCTGTGTATGTAATTACGTGCAATCGCGTATACCTATGTATACGATAAGGGTATTCGGTAAGTCTTGTTTCTTTATATTGCCATCGTCGGATCCCAATAAGAACAGAATCTTTGGCTGTTGCTGCTTCACTTGTTCGATTGACGAAGAATAACCTACATCTAGCGCAGCTACTTGTGACGCATTCGTGTGAAGAATGTTTAATACTTTCCATACCTCAGAAGCCTAGAAAGCAATACCTCCTGTATGTACTTGCGAACAATTACATATAAAAATCATCCTTCTCTCACCTTTGAGTTTTCTCCTAAGGCCTGTGCCAGTAACTGCGTCTCGGCCAAAATTTTCGCTCCATCTTTTCTAGTTAATTGTTCAGCACCCAAAATGATCAGAGGCTTCTTAGCACTTTTCAAAGTATTCGAGAATGGATGACTACCATTTCTTAGTTGTGTAATAATGTCTGGAGACTGGCCTAAATGCTACAATTCAGGCAAGTGTGTTGAGTCTTGAATGTTTATGAATAAGAAAACATTATGGTGCTACTCGTCCAGCCTAATGAGCCTACCTCGTGATTATAGGTCAAATCTACGTCCGAACCGATCAGAGCGATAGTCTGTTCACCATGAATATATCCTTTCCTTAAACGGGTATTTACCAACGGTGCTTCGTATCTCGGATTTGTACCGATTAGTAATACCACATCAGCTTCCTCGATTCCAGCAATTGTGTTGTTCAATAAATAATTGCTTCTTATATCGATACCCGCACCCTGCTTTGGAAAGCTTTGCTCTGTTGCAAGAGTCTCACTACCAAGCCTGTTTATGAAATCCTTCAATGCTACAAGGGACTCTGCGTCAGCTAGTTTCCCAGCAATCGCGGCACACTTATTTAACGGTACATCTTGAACTGCCTGGGCAACTGGGAAGCAGTGTATCATATTAATTTAGCAAAAATACCACCTGTATCTCATTAAGAGGAAAATTGAAAAATTCAAAAAGTAATGCATAATTACAATGTACCTGTTACAAGAGCATCCTCCCATTCAACGGCTTCCAATTTTCCATCGATTTTCATCATGGGAGTTATAAGTCTTTGACGCTTAAGTCCGTCATAAGAGAAACGCGCTTTATCCGATAACCATTCTTCGTTTATTTCCTACACAGTATCGCGTGGTTAAGGTTTACCAATACACCTTTAATGGTGGTTACCGCTTACGATACTAACTTCGTTCACCCTTGGCAAGATTCTTAAAACTTCCCCTGTTCTATGCGATATCACTATGTTACTACCGACAGCGTCAAGGACATCGATGCTATCCGTACGGCGTGTCTCCCATGGGCGAGCAACAAAAGCATACGGCTTACTAGTTAATGCTCCGACGGGACACAGATCAATAATATTTCCAGATAATTCGGATAGAAAGAGTTTCTCCACGTATGTTCCCACCTGTAATTTGTATATGCAATTTCAGGAAATACCATCTAGATAGCGAATTCTGAGTGGCTAGTTGAATGGCTAAACATACTTGCATATCATTTCCACGGCCTGTAGTTCCCAAATCATCGATACCGGCTACTTCGGATGCAAAACGAATGCACCTTGTACAATGGATGCAACGGGTCATAATTGTTTTTATCAGGGGCCCAATATCTTTGTCCTCCACCGCTCTTTTACCACTGTAGTTAATATCGACGAATCTGCTGCGATCGCTACCAAACGCCATACTCTGATCTTGTAAATCGCACTCGCCGCCTTGATCGCAAATCGGACAGTCCAAAGGATGATTTACTAATAAAAACTCCATGACACCTTCTCGAGCTTTGCGGGTTAAATCGGAATTAGTCTTCACCCTCCAACCTTTCATCACAGGCATGGCACAAGCCGCAACAGGCTAAACGTAATTTTGTAGAACGATTGTATTCATAATTATAGCTGTACATGTTGTTCTTATGTTAGAAAGTGTATAATAACGACGAAAAATAAAAAATACCTTGACTTGTTTTTCAATTTCCACAAGGCACATCCTACAATTACCTGCCACTGCTAAACGTTCGTGATAACAAAATCTGGGAATCTCTACTCCTATCTTAGCTGCTGCCTAAAAGAGACAATCAAGTAAAAACATAGCGAAAATTTAACAAGCATGTAAATCCTAAGTTATAACATTACGTATTTTTACTAATATTTAGTAAATGGTGTAAAGGAAATTGCGTTACCTGCAAAACAGTGGTACCTGGCGGAACTTGAACAGGTTTGTCATCTATGAATACTTCTACCAATTCTTGTCGAAGTTTGGAGGATGTATGTAATCTCACTGCAAAGGCTCTACCATTCTGTAGTCCCACTCCCGTAGACAATCTTGTCACTGGGAGCCTCAACATTTTGCCCCGTTCACCCTTTACGCGTCGGTCCTATGCTGTTATATAAGAAAAACTCACAGTTGAAACTTCGGCTAGCTACATATATAATCGGGTGTAATAACCTAATTTATAGTTTTTCAACATTTATCGTAGCTAATTCACCGATAGAATATGTAATGTATTGGTATAATGAAACTTTCTTTGTCTCGATTTCTCATTCAAAATATTTACATTAATTTTATTCGGTTAAAAATTACCAAAATGCCTGGACTCCTGGAGGACAGACGGTGAGACGTGAGACTGATGGTCGACGAGCTCGATCCGAAATAAGACTTCCTACTTTGTAATGTCGTTTAATTATCCATCACTGTCTTACTTTCGAACACACCACTCTTCACGAGTTCTACCATAAATAAATTAATCTTCTATAAATAATCACTCAGTTGCACAATATGTAAAGAATCTAATGTTTATATAGATATTGCTTTATTTCGAAAGATACCTAGTTCTATTTTGCAATACGCGCTCCAAATACGATGCGAAACGTATGGATATAAGCGTAAGTATTACATATTGCATATGTCAAACAGATGCAGAAAAAATAGCGGAGCACCAAAAGCATTCATAATGCGCAGTGTCCAGCTCCGAAATTATCGATACTAAGCACCGTTCACAACGGTGTTCTTGATGAACGCGCACTGAAATCATCGATGCATTGCTATCTTACATCTTTGTTTTCCATGTTCGGCATTCGTCGTTGCTTTCGATGCGCGCATGGTACACGGAACTGCACGCACGGAACAAGGCTGCACCGTTGAGTTCGTGTTTGAAAATTAATCGATCTATCTAGTTGGCTTATTAATTAATAGTTCAATTAATAAGCTAAGAATAAGCCACATTATAATTTGGCTAACAAACAGTTGCGAATATGCTTTTAACTAATGTGAATTTCGAATGCAAATTTAACCTATATTCATATCATTTTATTTAAACTTTTAATGTTATAATAATTTATGAGGTCTATCCATATACGCATATGCACACATACACTTTCTTGAATACACAGTATACCGTGATGCATCTAAGTATATTTATTGCTCTTTATTAATCATGAAAAGTTTCTATTTTAGTAATATAGATATTTAATTTGAGTGATAAGGTTTAATAACATAGATATTTTAATTTTTAATCTACTTATTATATAAATATTAGTTTATCTAAAATCTATTGAGGTTTCGAAAAATTGATATTGCCATAATCAATTATTATATCCTATAATAATACTCCTACAAATTTCAGCTACTTTTCTACTTCAATTGAGTGCGTTACTTGACTCAACATTATTGATAGTGTTTAATTATACTCCTTCAGTTTCTTTCGAAGAAAACACATTTTTAAGTCTGCAATAGCAAACATGGAAAACAAAGATGTAATATAGCAATGCATCGATGTTTTTAGTGCGCGTTCATCAAGAACACCATTGTGAACGGTGCAGACATCTTTCCGTGTAAATACCCCAGATAGCACAGGACGTCTTAAAGACGTCCATTTTACGTCCGAACGCCTGTCGGCTTGATTTGTGAAAATGGACGTCTTCAAGACGTCCACAAAACGTCCTGAACACGCCTTGGTTACGCCCGAAACAGACGTTCAAGAGAGGCTGTGCGCCATCTGAGAAACGTGGATAGATTAAGACATCAGTGGTTCCAGAATCGTGGGACATGGGACAAATGCTTACCATCGCACTGCACACAAGCATATTCCTACTCGTGTCCCCGTGTTCTCGGCAGCCCAACAGCAGCTCGCATGGACAGCAGTAGGGATATGCTTGGTGCAGTGCGATGGGAAGAAAGTAGGGGACGACGGTAGGTCATAGTGGGGGTAAGCATTTGTCCCACGATTCTGGCATCACTGCTTACACCTCGTCTGTGGCATTTGGTGGCATTGCACACAAGTAGAAGTCAGTAGAATATGTTAAAATAGCGTCGTACTTCTATATTTGACATATAGCTGACCTGCAGATTTGTTGCACGCGCATGGTATAACCGGTTTGAATGACGTTTCTTCACTATCACAATTCTACAGCAGTTGGATGAGTATTCGAGAATTAAGTATATGTGGTACGGCTTATAAGCCTCTGCAGGATACAAATACTGGAGCGTTGCTAGGTTAGGCAGCTTCGAGGAGGCTGCTATGCAAGGTTGTTTTAGGCAAACCGTTTTAAATACTTCTGTGCGTTTAGTATTATATATCTAGAATAGCTTTAAGTTTTCCGTGTAAGAGTGACGTACCAGCCAAACAGCTGCTCGTAAGTGCCCTAAAGGATCTACGATGGCGTTATCACGTATCAGTAGCTCTTCTGATTTATTGACAGCTCTTTCTCGCATCTCACACGCAGGTATGAAATTTACAATATATTATTACGCAAAAGTTTGCACCTGTCATTATTACTGCTTCTCTGTGAAGCGTCGATCAAAACAATCATGTTCCCACGTCCTGATTCTGCAGTGAAACATCATAATTTCCTCATATATTGACGTTTCCTTCCCATCATTTCTAAATTCGTTCAATTAAAGAGGCAGACATGTACAACACTGTCCGTAGCGTACAATGTTAAGAAAAAGGGCCCATTCTTCGAAATAGAAATTCACGTTATGGAAACCTGTCGACCAAATATTTTCAGTTCTTATTTCCATTGTCTTATCAGTTACATAATATACTAGCGAAACAGGAGGATGACATCGCAATACGTTTGCAGCGCATAAAATTGATCAAACGTACTTTGCAGCGAATGTTAATTATTCGCGATGGACTTCCTACTGTCTCCCACCCCTTCGAATGTCATGATAAAAAATATATATGTACATCGATCTCGATCGGTTCTCTGAATAAAAGATATCTAATTCTTCCAGTGAATGCCTCCCTATGCGAGATGCAGTGCACGCGTTACGCAGCGGTGCACCATAATCGAACGAAGGGTCTACACGTGACGAGCGTTCGCCGTTACCCAGACCCCCCCGTTCTACCGCTTCCCACAAACGTTTCTGAAATATTTGCGAACGAAACCGGTCGCTTCGCGCCCGACAGGGCGCGCGATATCGCCGCGCCGGTGCTGATCCACGGCGAAATAGATTGCCGATCATTCTTTTCCAAGGAATATGAGCGACCGACGAATTGCCTGAGCATCCCGGCGACCTGTGCAGACACGCACGTGGACTCGTACGACTGCTTCGGCGCGGTCAGTTTGAACGGCACGATGCAGAGCAACGTGCCGAAACCGTTCTGTTCTAGCGGCAAGTCGACGCATCTGAACATGCCGGGCGGCCAGTGGGCCAGGGACGGGAAGTACATAGCCGAAGACATGCAGAGATCGCACTATCGAAATGTTCGTTTGCCGCAATTGAAATTGGACACGAGCGGTCAGTAGACGTTCAACAACGTACAATAAAGCCACTTATTATTCTTCCTCAGTCCCATTCGAAATACGGACTTGAAAAAAAAAAGAAAGGAACGCTATTTTTATACGTGAATTAAGATTTGCTTGTTTACCGAATCTGCCTTTTCGGTGGGCCCCTTTGAACGGTGCGCGACCATTCGTGGTTAATTGTTATCAACGCTAGATGCTCTGATTAACGAGAAAGACGAAGCTGGTCGGTTTTCAGTAATGTATTTGGCCGGGATTTATCAGAGCATGGTGGGAACGCATGCGTTAGTGGTGCCAACAGGGTAAACAGTGTGGAAATTTGTAATCTGTCGCTCAGGTCCCGCAACGAACTTCCTTTTGCGAACCGTATATTGGCCGAAATATATCTTCAGTATGGAATATTCGACAAATGCACCGCAACACCGCAACACCGCACAGAGTGCCGATGACAAAAGGGACGTGGCGCACTTATCCAAAAAAGAAAGATTTAAAAAAGTGGTGAAGGATTATGGAAGCACCGTTATCGTGTTTCACGTAGGAATTTCATTGATATCCCTCGGCGCATGTTATACAGCGGTAATTAGGTTAGTTTTGCAATATAATTTGTCGCGTTCCTTTTACGCACGACTTTCTTTCGCTCCGCGTCCGGTGCAATTATCGGCCGTCCATGAAAATCATTTAATCTTGTTTCTCAATTAAAAGAGCTATTTGAGAGATAAACGTCGGAGCGCTCAGTCTCGCAGATATTATTCCTGTAATTTAATTATTACGGAAAACAGGTATTTAAATGTCTTCTAGGTCAAACAGCTCTTTCTCTCTCGCTTCCTGTGCTTTTCGATAGACATGTCTTTTCGTGAGTTTCTGTAATAAACAGATGATTAAAGATAATATCGTTACCTGAGTGTGTCTAAATAATATTAATGTTTACGGTATCACTTATTATTGCAAAAGAAACGTACTCAACTCTCTATGCGATTTGTGTCCTGATAGGAATCGTAGGTTGAGAGGCACTGCTGTATGGCATTCGCCAGTCACGTGCTGATAAATAGTAGTGGGTGAAGCGCTGGCCTTGAAGATGCTTGAATTTCTGTTCTCCACAATAGTGGTAGAGCACGGTTGTCACGAAGGCATTTACTGATTTCAGTGGACTAGATCTATTGCCTCTAATTAAAACATTCATAAACGATGGGAACCAGCAGCTCGAAAAGATATTAAGTAACTCGTCGAACTTCTTGCTGGCGTACACCATTCACAAATTGTTCGCACCCGTCAGAATTTCGATCACGCTAGCCGTGACGCCGTTTCTCGTACGATACTTGCGAAGAATCGGAATCCTTAAAGCGCCAGTAATAAAACAAAGACAGTCGAGCTGAGCCGTCGCCAACAATATTGTTGTAATTTAACATTCGCATAATTTCCACGCTGGGGCAACGCATTTTGTAATTATACGTTTGTACACAAGTATAATTTGATAAAAAAATAAAGATGTATGTTAACCAAATGTTGGTACGTGTATATTCCGGTTTATTATATAAAGAATATAATAGTTATAATTATTTTACACAACGTCACGTATATTTCATGTATGATATTTTGCGCATCTACTATACGATGTAAGTACGGCCATCTTAATTACAGTAGTTTTACTATGAGTGTCTCGTTAGTTGCCGTAAATACATGACATACACAAAAGCTCGACAGTTTCAATGGACGAATTTATTAATTACGTTGGAACAATGATTGCGCGCGACGTGCGAGCCGTTACCGAGCCACCCGTTGAATTTGATTACGCATAGGAAACATACGAAAATGCCAAAAACACTTGGCAGGCATACCATATATGTACATAACTTTTTTTTAAAAATATATTATAGTACATAGTAAAATTAATGCACGTAAGTATATACAATTTAGTTAACCTAGAGCAGCACGTGTCTTACAAGTCAATTTTACATCTTCTCCCAAAGATATATTTATTTCGATTGTATTTTGCTATAGAGACGAGGTCTATAAATTCATTACAAATGGCAAAAAACATAAAAGTGTCCTTAACGATTGGACTAAAGGAGAGAACACCTTGAATGTTCTTAGTCTTAATCGAAATATCGTAAAGTATCTCTAAAGAGGTTTTTGTAAAAATATAAAAGATTGCTCGCGAGATTGGTAAGCGTAATTGTTCTCGATCCATCGATCGAACCCAAAATGGAAGGTTTGAAAAAATACAATGAGCTATAGTGTGCTCGCCCATTGCGTCTTGTGCATGCATGATAGAAAAGTACACTTATAAACTTTGAACACTTTGTCTGCAAACAGTTTGAGCATTTGTTTTTTAATTCAACAGATCGGACGTTGGGGGTGACTTCTGTTTGATGTATACGGAAAGGGTATATTGCTTAAATTGCTTATATTGCTTAAAAAATATAATGTAAACATTGTCTAATAATACTTGCAAACTAATCGGCGATTAGTTCTAACATTTTATACAGTCCTTACGCAACTCTCATAAAAATTCAATGGAAACATTCACAAATAGCTTAAACAAACATACAACCGTCTCAATAAAAAAAAAATATATTTTGGCACGGTACACTTTCCCTATAATCCCTAGAGTCATTTATAATGCACTGAGAAAGTAGAAAAGAAAAAAAGAAATAATACAAAAATGCATATCTTGCTGTTCAGATCTGTTTTCGGTATAATTCATTCGCGATAGTTGAAATTTCGTCAGGTGCGATGAAGTACGTACTTTTACGAGTTAGCTCGAGCGATTACTATCCGAATATGATATTTAATGAACAAACGTGATGATTGAGAAAGTCGAGAAGCTTCCCGCTTTTGTTGTACAGAATTAGAAATCTTTAAACGTACGCCTCGGTGCGACGTCCTTGTATATGATTAAAGAACTGTCGCCAACTGGTCAGCGTTTTACTCGACCATACCCAGAAGCTACTTGTTATACCAACAATCATAGCCATTAAATATTTGATCATAAAAACCTCGAATTCTGGCCGCCGTCCAACGTCTCGGGTACGTTCGCCGACGGGACACGGCATCGAATACAATGATTGTGGTCCAGGTCTCGAGCACATCTCCATATTCCACGTCAACATCCATTGATCGAAGTATGCTTGCTCGTAAAATAAGCAAGCGATGACAATCAGTGCAGGAACTATGTATAGCACGGAGAATATGCCGATGCGAATCATCAATTTCTCTAGTTTGTCAGTCTTTGTACCATCGTGCTTCATAACCGTACGTATACGAAAGAGAGAAACGAAGCCAGCTAGCAGGAAGGCAGTGCCCAGGACAAGATAGACGCACAATGGCGCCAAAACGAACCCACGCAGAGCTTCGACATTCCAAAGTCCCACATAGCAAACGCCAGATAGTATATCCCCTACGATAATAAATAGGTAAAATAATTTCCAACCATAATTTCTTCCATTACATTGGATAACTCACCTTCTACCATTCCCATTGCAAGAATGATAACTGTCTTTATCGCCGGCGCTGCCCAAGCAGCTAAATGGAAGTATTGCGAATTAGCTTCGATCGCTTCGTGGCCCCATTTCAAACCGGCAGCTAGGAACCATGTCAACGTCAGGATGACCCACCATATACTAGATGCCATCCCGAAGAAATAAAGTACCATGAAGAGTACCGTGCACAGCTCGTGCTTGGTACCTTGCGTTATTGTCGAGGCCATTTGGATTCTCATGTCTAAAGGAGGAGGGAAAGGTTCCCTGCACGAAATAGAATTACCAGCAGCCCAGCCGATCACGTATGCCAATGCCACCATAAGGTAACAAACCGACAAGAAAATAATTGGCCTCTCCGGATATCTGCATAAAAAGTACCGGTTACACGAGAAACTTATATTCTTCCAAATAATACTTATACTAAGGTCTGTTTCCTAATCCTCCCACATTATGTATCCATAATCCATTTCATAATACATTTCAATACAATCGACTCCATTTTACCTGAATCTGTCAGTGTCAATGAGAAACGTCAGAAAGGTGAAGAAGCAAGAGGCGGCGCAAACGGACGCCCAAGTTCCTACCCAGACCCTCGAGAATCTTCGTTCCCTTTCGGTGAAGAACATTCCGTCGCAAGGTGCGCCGCAATGGCGCTCGACATTCTTCCCGACCTTGAGCGAGTAGCCGAGTTCCTCTGGAACCTTGAACTGCATAGGGCAGACGAAACCAAAGTCCCTGGCCCCGAGCATGTAGACACCTCCGTAAGGTTTTGGTCCACCGGTCCAGGGTGGCTGAAACTCGGCTACTGGCATGCGTGGTGGCGGGTACATCGGTGCGGAGGGTTCTGTCGGCGTGGTTTCATTGTGACCAACGCACAATTCTGGGCCGCCGTTCTCGGGCAGCTTGGAGCAGTCGAGATTGTCTGGCCAGGCGAAGCCGAAGCTGTTCATCAGGCGCTCGCAGCCCGCGCGGGCGCTCTCGCACAGGGACCTGCACGGGGGTATGGCCCTGTCAATGATGGTGCAGACAGGTGCATACACAGTGCAGAGGAAGAAGCGCAGGTCAGCGCTGCACTTCATTTTGACCAAGGGCGCGAACTGGTGCACCTCCTGGCCGGCGTCCTCTTGCTTCTGATGGTTCATCAGGTTCGGCATGATGGTCTCGTTGTACTGTATGTTCATGCACAGGCTGATGGTGATCGGCTCGCATCGCCCGTGATGCGCCAGCGGATCCTTCGCGTGCAGAGCATTGACACCGAGCACGGCCACCAGAAGACCGTAGACCGCCGCGTAACACGGAATCATCGCTGCGTCTGTGGTCGAGCGACCGCCACCTTCGAGATCAATCGTCACGCGAGGCAGCCTACGAAAGTACGCGAACGCACCACGCCTTCGAACATCACCAGCGAGTCGTGCGGGACATAATAATCTCTAACAGAAGTAGCGGGGAAACGAGCGTACCTTGCAGTACCTTGCGACGATGATGGACGCGACCGCAGCAATACTGTAAACAGAACAATGCGAATGCGTTTCGCTAGCGGGGAAACCCGGCCCCGGCCGATTACCGCCAGTTGTCGCTACTTACGGCGGCTTGTGGAACCTACCGCGCTGCTCCCAAAAAGTGGGAATTTTCGAAACTGTTTTAATGGACGGAGTATACGCTATTTTCATTAAAAAATGTGATATAAAGGTAATCTTGAGAAGAAAACTGTTCCTTAAATTATAATATTCATACCTCCAAACCATTCGGATTGTCTTTGATAGACGTTTGGAATTATCCTGTGAAAATTATTTAAATAGGGTGTAATTAGACTGCGGTTATTTATGTATGATTCATGGACTGTTTGTTACTCCATAAATAAAATATAGATTTTTAATATAAGAAATTAAAGTTGAATTAATTTTGCAAGGTACATTTCACCTATACAAAGAAATATCTATTCTGCTTGTGAATGTGCCATTTAACTAAAATTTATAAAACACGTGCAAAATATAGAAAATACATTTTCAAAATTCTGCATAAACATCCGCAGTCTGCTTATAAATGACGAGACACGATGATCGATTCATTTTGATTTTATTTCCTTCCCGACATATAATGCACAATACGTTCGATTTCGTTAGTTGTAGTGTCCGCTAATCGTGGACGATTAGCGTGACCGTAAGTACTATGGTTTGTTGTAGTATTCTTTCCCCCTTGTTCTTCCTTTTTTTTTTGTGTGTGTGTTTTGTTTTAATCGTATGGTACATACGTGCTCGCGGAATTCGTGCATTCGTTTCAGACGGGGTCGCACCTTCGGGCGGTCGCTGTGTCACTGTATATACAATGATAGTTTTTGCCGAGTCGTGCGATACGCCCGAAATACTATTCGCAAACGGCCTCGTTATCGTAAACAAATAAATAATTTATCTCCTCGGAAATACTCTCAACTCGGATCGTCGCGTTAGACGTAGGAGGTCAGCCTTACGATCTTATGATTAGTAACACTTAAGATTCAATACGGAAGATTGAAATACGCCGAGGGAGCCACTATTTCGTCTTCCTGCCCCCTCTATAATTTCCACCAGCACCAACGGCCGTTCCGCCCGCCATAAAACGAAGGAAGCCTGTTATTAAAGAAAACGCGTAACGACCGAACGATCGCGATGAACTCGGGCACTTTTTACACGCTGCTCCACTGGAATCTCCCCCCAACCGCGTCGTCGCCGCTATTTCTTTTCCCGTGTCGTCCGTTTCGAGAAGGAGAAGGTCACTTCGTTTATCACTTACATACGCTCTGCTAAAGGGAACGGGCTACAAAATTATTTCTACAAACACACGTCTACGGTACTGTACACCTACATCAACGTCGCGGTACATCGTTCGCGAAACAAGAGGATACCGAGGAAGACGATTGATAATGGAAGAAGGTTCGTAATTGTTATAACAGTGAAGGCGAGCGAGCTAACTGAGAGTCGTTCGATACACGAATCTGGCTTGCACATGCAGCATCGCCGTGTGCATGTTTCATTATCGGTGATTAATTTCCCAAATGGATCGTATACATTCGTTGGACCTATGAGTTCCCGTTCTCCAGAATGGAACAGCTGTACACGCGAGCGGAAGGGTCTACGGGCGTCGTTTGGGCGGCTTAAAACGTTACGATTGGCACAGAGCACGCGACGGATATCGTGACACGTCTGCGAGTTATACTTGTCCCCCTCGCACGATCGTCGTAGCTGCGCTTCTTATTGGTAACGGGGCGCGTTAATGTTACAGGGAAATGTTTTTGATACCGTTGCACGACCCGCGCGCAAACTTCCTTTTCTCTCTTTAAAACGTCCCCAAAACCGCGAAACCGCTGTAATTGTTCCTGCATTACTATAAGGCCTGCTTCTTGAGCACCCGCGAGTATTATATTTACACATCCCCCAAGCTTTGTATATCGCTCGAAATAATTTCAAAGGGTCAGAATTGTCATGGAACGGACTGCGATTGTTCACTGGATTTCGTTAAATAAAACGTATTAACGCGCATTCCAGAATGCATTTGGAAGAACTTGCTTTGTCCACGACGCGAGAGGAAGGAAGACGGAAAGTGGCTTCTGTCCTTATCTCGACGGTAGTCGAATAACGTCCTTCGCTCGTACGCACACAATCACGCCGCGTGTGCACGCGACGTTCGTTTACGCACGTGTAGGATGAGAAATGTAGTATACGTGCAGAGGTTCGCCTGCAAATGTACGCGGCCGCGCATAATTACGTGTAAAATCCGTCGCGCAATGTCAGAAGAGAGTTGCCTGCTTTTGATTAGCTCATTGGAGGTTAGGTTGCACCATGCAGGTTCGCGGTTCGTGTAGCCACTGCCTGCCCTTTTCCCGGCTTCGTTTATTTTCCATAGAAAATTCAAGATAAAATACTACATTCGGCCGCGAATGGATCGGCCCGAGCAACGCGATTCCTGGCTTCGATCCTCGCGCCTAGCCCTAACAAATACGAGCTCCTCCAACGAGTTAAACCCCCCCACTCTCTTGTTCCGAAAAGAAAGGGAAGAAACAGAACGGTACATCGACGCGCTCGCATTCGTATAATAAAAAGGCATATAGAGTTTACACCTTTGTTGATTAGCACCGAATTTAACCACTAGGTCAGTTTACGTACGCGCCCTGTCTGTACACGGCGCGCACGTGTCATTCTAATTGTAAATCGTGAGTTTAAAATCCGAGAGAAACGCAATTCGTTCTTCTGCCGTTGCGCCGTAACGCGACACGCAACAATGGAATAGAGATTAAAATACTTTCGAGACATTCGAAAAAATGGACAGACTTTCTTGGAATATTCAGCAAGATTAATACATATAATGCTCTCGCGTCTTAATTTATTATCGGCAACGCGCATTATATTATATTTAGTCGTACCTCACGTACGTGCGGATATATTTCATCTATTTATCGATCTATCTACCGTCCTCCTAGCGACACTAGTACGTGCCCCACTAATCTCTCCGACTGCGCCCAGCTGCGCTTACGTATATCGTATTCGCGTACCTTTCCACGCTGTGGGAAACAAACGATTCGCGGGGCGAAATGACAAAATAACCTATGAGTAAATGAACAACAGGCGTTAATCTGCCATTTTGGATTAGTCACTTACTTGCCCAATGCTCGAAGCTTTGCAGAAGGCTACGATTCGAATGAAAACTTTGATTGGAGGCTTTGGTTCGTAGTTGAGCTTGCAATAATACAATTGAAAATTAATAATAAATGGAATATTTCTGTAAACTTACTTGTTGTTCATTCGATATTAAATTTACAGATATGGGTGCCCGTTTAAGAAACTCAACGGAGCGATTATCATTCGGACAGGACACTTTGCTGAATCGCGCAGGATGGTTTAGCTAGTAGCTAGTCAAAAGGAACTTGTCCACTCGCTGGTTTACTGTCGAAATGTAACATGCGCTTGGTTTCACTTTAAATTGGCGCAGTACCCTCGTGAACGTCACCTACGCGACATAAACGTATCAATACCCGTATACCGATATAATTCCTATGAATTTCAAGCGTACCGTAACGTTCACGCGCGCAACTGTCACGATACAAGGACCCACACCTGGACACGTCGGATGTAACAAAAAGAAGTGAAGGAATAAAATCGAAGGAAATAGTACGGTCGCACTTTTTGAGCAAACGATCGCTCTCTCTCTCTCTCTACGCAACGAGATGTCGTACGCCTGGGAAGATACACATTTGGCACTGGATTCTCTGTCTCTCTCTCCTTCACAGAGCCTCTCGGGCTCGATTCGCCCCTCGCATTAGCAAATCCCGCTCGCGTCGACCCTGGACAAGCAATGTCGATTTTGTTTTTGGAATATAAAGGACTCCGAATTTAATTTTGTACTTTGTTGCCTTGGCTTATTTCTTCTTAATTATTGTAAAAATGATTGCAGGTGCTATAGAAGACACTACCGATTGTGAGTTGCATTTCAAGAGGGAAATGGAGTTAATATTGGACTTGAATGTTCCCTGGAACTTCGACATCACCTTGCCTCTTTTCATTTATACTTGGATGGTTTGGAAATCTGCTGAAAAATCGCTTTGCAGGCACATCGCTAAGTCCAGAGTCGATCGAAACGGCGAACAATTTGCCATCATAATCAGCGACGAAAAATACGAAGCCTATCGAGATCAAAGGAACGATATCAACCAACGATCACGATCCTCGACGAGGAGAGCAGCGTATGTGTACGCGGCTCTCAGGCCCCTATATAGTAGTAAGGATCGCGCGTATGAATTGGCAAAACGCGTGTCCGCGTCGTGTGTCGCCGCGCGGCCAATTAGGATGCGAAAAAAATATACGTAGCCGCGCGAGCCTCACGATCGGACAGTCTTTGATCCTCGTCCCAGCCGTCGAAGATCATCCTGCCGACTTCGGTACTCCGCGCTGCAACGATCCACGATTTCAGTACGTGTGTCCGCAGTTACGTAACGATCGATGCTTGTTCTTCGTGCCAAAAGAAGTCGATCCGTGGCCCGGTTTTCAACTGAGAATTCAGGCTACCGACTCCCGGTATTTAAATGATAGCGCACTCGTGCATGGGAATTACGAGCACCGTGGAACACACCACGTGTATTCTCTCTAGCGTTTCTGCATCGCGACATTCCGATGTTGAAGATTAGAAGAGTTAGAAAATGGGGCTTTCGATCTGTTTTGGCACAAGTAACTGCTCCGCGTTTAAGGGGTGCGTTCGATCGTCACGGTAGAGACCAATTCACCGAGTCCTTTAACGAGTTGAGCATAGAACGTCGATTTTTATAGTTAAGTTTACGTTAATCCTAGTTTGATCTTAAACTTCTTAAACTCGATAATCTCTTAATTACTCGACCGCAGAGCTGCTCGTAATCGGTGAAGAGAGGGAACGGAACGGAGATCGAACGTCGGCAGGGATCGCCGATCCAGCGCGCGTCAGACCGACGGTTCTTCCAGCCGAATCACGAGGTGAGCATCGTACGACGATGATATGGCACCAGAATTCCCTTTGTCCCTTCAGCAAGGGCGAGCCCTTAGCTGTTCATCACGGTGGATCGCCTGGAGTAGCCTCGTCTCGTGACCGTCTCACCCTGAGCCTCGCACTCCCTCTTCACCCGATCGATAATGTCCGCCACGAGCTTCTCTTCCTTTTCCCGCTGCTGCTCCCAGTCTGGCCCTTTCCCGATCTGTGGGGGCACGTTTCAGATTTTCGCCCTTACTCTTTCGAAGCGGACAGGGGGAGGTTGGGAGACACGAAAGCCCTTCTGCCGCGACTTTCGCGTGCTTCGTGCTTTCGATAAAGCTGATCTAAACTCTAACGATTCTAAATTTTTCCCCTCAAATTAATATAGTATCAAAGGAAATTTCGGATGTATTATATTATTCAGGGTCAATCCCGCGCATCGCAACGAACAAAGTAAAGTTTAAGCAAAGTTGAAAAGCACTCTTAATATTCTTAGCCACCTTAGAAGCTTAACTGTGACGAATGTACCACGTCCCGCTGTTGCTCCGCAAAGCATAACAGCGACAAGACTGCGTTTTTAAATAAAGACTCGCGTGCAGCTTAATATCGGTCGCGTATCGGCCACGCGGCAGGGTGGTAGCAAGACTTACGTCCGAGGTCTTCCGGGCCTTCTTGTTGGCCGGCTCCTCTCTGTTCTCGTCGTTCTCGTTGTCGGAGTGCCGCGAGCTCAGATGGCCGATGTAGCCCTTGCGGGACTTGAAGTAAGCATTACAGCTGTGGCACTTGAAGAGCGGCGCCGGCTGGGTCACCTGGGTGGAGACGTGCAGTTTGTACTTGTGCCTGTACCAACGGGTCCGAGACGGTAGGACCTCGCCGCACCACTTGCAGACTACGGAACCGTCGTTTTGAATGAGGTATTCCAGCAGCTTGTAAAACAACGTTTATTTGGTTTTTTTCTCTCCCTCTCTCGCTCTTTCTCTTTCTTTCTTATTCGCCGTTTAATCGCCGCTTAATCGTCGTTTCTCACCCACCCCCACCGCAACCCCTCGTCTCAACCCTTTATCGCTGATTCGAGAGGCTGTTAGATGGGAATCTGGCTGAGTAACGACAAGGATCTTTGCAACGTCCGTTCGACGGGTCTCCTCGGCGAGCCATTGGCGAAGCTTTCGTCCACGAATGGTCCCCCGCGGGCGCTAGAACGTCCATCTCCGGTGGATGGGTTGGAGCAGGCGGAGGATGCACCGACAGAAAACGTGTCACCCGGCATAGAAACGGCGTGAAAACGAGATCCGTGAGGATTAATTTTCCGAGTGAGCGCGCCTGGGTGCTTTCCATTCGGCTGGCAAGTACACGAGTGACATAAGGAACTTCAACGTTGCAACTTCAAGTTTATTCAGTATTTTACCGCTATAAAAAAAAAAAAAAAAAAATAGAAGAAAATAGCCGATCGGGGTTTAATCGGAGGTAACATAGAATGTGCGTACTTACATGGGATAATCGACGGTAGATGCGCAGTTCACAAACAGACCGACAGACAGTGCTTTCCTATCCGCGAAGCACACGTTTCTAATTATGCTAGTTTCCTTATACGCTAATTAAATAAGTATTACAAAACACTTCAGTCGCCCAAGTGTGCAATGCCTGTAACGAGTAACTTCACGAGCACTTCACACGCTTCCTTCTTCTTCGCTCCGCAATTCGCGAACTTGAAGTTCAATAATTGTAGCCAGTGGCGGATTTAACGCGTGTCTGATGAGCAGCTGGTGAATTTTTTTAGTAAACTACGTCTTTATTTTCCAGGAAAATAGCCACCCTGCCCGGAAGGCCCCCGGAGCCCTGTCTTCGAAGAAAGAAAATTATGATTTTACCTAGACATCATAGTTTTTCTTCTGTACCCCTCGGAACGTTTGCCACCTGGGCCTTGGCTTTCCCCTTAAATCCGCCACTGGATATAGCTGAGACTTGGACTACATACTGTAATTCAACGACAAACTACTAATTTCCTAGCTAAATACCGATCTTCGTTTTCATTTTCACTACGTACACGCTCCACTGGAGTACTACGCTCATCTTCCATTGACAACGCTTGCTGACGACCGAGATCGTCGCCAATAAATATTAGCGATGGAAGGCGCCTTTCCTTATAATTTATCCGTAAGCCTGCTAATAATTTTCTGTTTGCAAGAAAATCGAAACTACATATGCGTATAAACAATGCCAATTAGAAAACACATCTTCAGACAATTGTTTCGACGAGATCGCGTTTCACGAGCCAAACCAAGTGTCATTTAATTCAATGAAATCACGTTTGCTTTAATAAATAGTAATTAATCTGATTAATGCGCCGTTAAATTTAAGTATACATCTCTGATTTCGGCCAATTAATCCAACAAATACTGCATTCAATTCAATAAAACGTGACCTTTATAACTCGATTAAAACTGTATATTCTGTCACGCAACAATTCTAAAATACTGTCCACTACATGCACATTTAAACTCCCATATCAATGGCTTTCCTACGAAGTATGGATATCTAACAAAAAATTAAAAGAACAGTGTTGTTCCCCCTTAAGAATGTACTATTTTCTGACCAATGATCTCTCAACAGGTGACAACCACCAGTGTACAGTTCACCAGAGTACCAGTGCCTCCTTCCTTGAAGCCGCTACTCTCGGAGCATTGCAAGGCCCTCTCTAAAAGGACAAGCGCCAGACTCGCTCGCCTCTGCCAGTATCAACCGCGAGCTCCTTCGGGCGACGAAACAACAGTGTGCGGTCCCATCGACTCCCATTAAGCTCTAAGAAATTCCCTAATGCCCACGCTCGAATGGAAAGCACCCTATCAAATCCGCGGCGGCACGGGCGTTCGAAGCGGTTTCCTCGTGGCCTGTCCGTTTCTGTTGGTGCAGTTTCCGCGAGGGCGCGGCGGCGGGCCGCGCTTCCTCCTCGTGCTCGGGCTCCAAGCGGCGCCAGGTTGCGAACTGCCTGCCGTGGCAGTGCGAAAAGCAGCAGACCAACCAACCTGTTTCCTGACCTCTGGCTCGGCCTCCCCTGACTCCGACTTGGGCAGCAGCAGGTCCCCGCGGTCCTCCTCCCTGTCGGTGAGAAAGTGCATCCCGCTGACCACCCTCTCGGACTTGATGAACGCGCCGCTACCGTTGTTCCCCTCGCTGAAGCTCTCCTTGCCGCTCCTCGTCGCCGCTGGCGTCGACGGCGGCGGCGGCGAGGACGAAGACGAGGACGTGCAGATCTCGAAGGTGATGTCGGTGGGCAGGTTCGGCAGCTGGTCTGGGTTAGACATGGAAAAAGAACAAGGCGGGGGATCGTTAGTTCAGCTTCGGAGGCAGAGAGATTATTAGTGTACGAAAGGCTTGGGGCAGGACGATGGACTCTGTAATTAGGGGAATTGTAATTCACCTGGATGATATGTTATTGAGGATGGGGTGAAGGAAATGGAGAATTTTTTTTTCCTCGAGTTAGTGAAGCGAGTTTTTGAGGATGGTGGAGGTTGCTGGAAAAAATTCGATGGTTTTCTGTTCTAACCCGTGGTAATAAGTAGAAACGTGGAGGGTTTCTGGTTAAATGTCGGCGAAGAAAATATTCCAGGGACACACGTCGGTCTAAATAAGTTTTCTTTGGGTGGTGCTGGGGAATCGGCACACTCGTCGCGCTGGATATCAGGATTTCTTGTGCATCGATGTTTTATTTTAATACAGAATGCGAAGAGTACATCTACTTGGCCAGCGTCGAGTTTCGACGAACGTAGACACACCGCGGCATGTCCCCATCGAGAAAGGGCGACTCGTGAAAAGAGGATCTCTAATAGATGTATGTTTCTTTGTCTTGCTTTAATGAAGGTTCCGCTAATCGATACAAGAAATAAACGGTCGGATAGACTATTGCAATGTATATCACAAAGAGTTACAAAGAAACTACAAATTAGGTAAAAACAAAATAAAAATAATAATAGTTATTTTACTTGTTATCGCTCTTATCGCCACCAGACACCAATAATCTAGGTACATACGTACGTACATCGGAGAACAAAACGTACAGCCGACGACCGACGATAACGTGCGAACCGTGCAGCTTCAACTTTTTTTTTTTTTCATTTACGGTTAGCGTTATATGTATGATATAACCATTCTTTCTTTTCTTTAAACGTGCTTTCAATTACCCGAATCGGGATGGACGTACCATATAATATAACGTAATATAGTATTTATATATATATAATAGATCTTCTGTCATTCGCAACGTCTATATCTCTTAACAGCTCGCGCGATTTCCTTTTTTCCTATTGCAAACGGTAAGATCACCATCGAGTGCCCCGCGAAGGATGCTCGCCTCGTTTCCTAGTCTCCGTTAACGCAACCCCTAAACGACACGCACCGCTTCTTTCTTCTACCGAGACAGAGTGCTGCGCGACGGTCCTCCGTGCTGTACGGTGGAGAAATTAAAAGCGCCATTCATCTCGTGCGTAATAGTTACAATAACTCATGCTGCGGGTGACTCCGCTGAAACACGAATCACTTTCTCGCTCGATGCGTCGCGAGTGTAAGTAAAGAATAATGCAGGCGGACCAATGGAAGTTTCTTTTCTTTCTCTTTTATTCGAGGACGTCCTTCTGCGTTTTCGCCTTTCCTTCGAGCTAGAACGAGGCGCGAGAGAAGCGAGAAAAGAACAATTGGGGGTAGCAACGCGCTACCTCGTTACTACAAATTTCATTCGCAGATGTACTCGCGGTGTCTGATCGACGATCGTTTCTCTCGTTCCGCCGGGGCAAATAAAATTTGCAGTTTTCAACTATCGAGTATAAATAAATCTATGCGCCAGGGTGTCGCGTTGCGGTGTAGCGTCGCGTGTCGACGAAGAAAAGTGGAAACGTAGAAGGCGCCTCGCTGTAATTGCATCGCAAGCGAATCAGCATGTTCAACGGTCGAATAAAATATCTGCATTATGTAATATATATATTAACCGTGTTATTTTCCATTTGTCTCTGGCTATCGTCTCTAAACGCCCCTTAAACGCGCCTTTACTCTGGTATTCTCCGTTAAAGCCTAACGCACCTTACCGCGCTAACTATTTACCCGATGTTATAGTTAAAATTAAAAATAAAATAAACGTTATTTGACGATGACAATAGTAATAGTACAATAATAATATAATATAATAATAGAACTATTACAATAGCGCTATAGAACTAAAACGTAAGAAATAAGGTAGTCACGATGCATGGAAAGTGAAGAAAAAAAGAATAGCAACGCGATCGATCTTACAATTGCTTTTGCACGCGTCACAGAACCAAGGGAAATACAAATGTCTTTTCTTTTTCCTTTTAACGATTCGTTAGCGTCAACGTTAGCGCAACTCTGCCTTTTCGAATTCTAAATTTCTCGTTTAACGAATCCAAACGAAATTGCATACGGTGCCCATTCGGTCGCGCGCCGATCACATTTCGCCGTTCTATCGACATCCCGCGTGCGTCTCTTAATATCAAAGTTTCGTTCATCGCGTAACAACAAAGATCGGACGTAGAAAAAGGGTCTGTGCGAAAATACAATGTCTGCGCTTCTGCTTGACGGAAGCGATAGCGCGGCTCCTTTCTTTTTGCGCGCGTTTCCGTTTAAATCGTTACACGTTTTGTTCGTTTTCTTTGTTTCCCTAAATACCAACTACGAGTACGAGCTGTGGTTTTCGAAAGAAGCCCTCGACGAGTATCTCTCGGCGGCCGTCGTCAAATCACATACAGGTGCGCATTCCCACTCGCGTAATATATATATCTCTCTCTCTCTGTTTTTTTAATATATATTCCTCTGCTTTAAATAGCTCTCTGACAAACCATAACTCTGACATTCATCTACATATATATGTCGCACGTACACATCCACGCTGATTTTCACGCGACGCTCGCACGCGCCTATTAAACCACCCGAATGCGGAAGACCAAGATACCCCATTTATCCGTTCAGAGTTCGTTCGGAATCTCGCGGAGGAAATGAACGCCACGGAGGCGGGAGTGCTAGGGAAACGGGAGACGGGCGTTCCGCTTGCTGCGTTATCCTGTAGGCTCGGCGTGTAAGTAAGACGCTATCTTCTAGTAAATTCGTAAAGCAAGGTGGACAGGGATGTGATCCGTGTAATATCAGAGCTCATAAATTACATTCGACGCGACCGAATGCGTGTGACGCCTTCCTCTCCAAGTACTTGACGGTGCGTTGTGTCGTTATTGCTAGTTATTGTACAGATCGCTGCGCTTATTCGTTCCGAGGTTCGCGAGATAATACGGGGATCCCGTCGAAGGGATCGCGGCGAGTCACAACGGCACAGTAGCTTCTCGTTTCCATTCTCGCGCTATTCCCGCGACTGCGTTTATGCTCTTTTTTTCTTTCCCCGCGTACCGCTGAAACATACGGCACGCAGGCATAGTAACGTGTTTGAGATTAACTCTATTCCTGTGTCGACTACAGTCGATTTCGTGTGCTGTGTGTTGCTCGTGTGCGTGTAAATGCGCGCGTGTGTGATCGGTGTCTCTGTTTTCTGTGCATATTCCCCCCATCGAAAAAAAAAAAAAAAAAAATATAAAAAAAAATACGTCAATTTACGTAATACGACTTTACTATTTCTACTCTGCGGTGTCCCAACCACCGGAGAAAAAGAAAACGTGTTAACAATGTATCAAATAATAGATTTCTTTCAGATTTTTAAACGAACGAACGAACGAAAAAGTATATAATATAATATAATATAATATAATATAATATAATATAATAATAATAATAATAAATCAAAGAGAAAAACAAACGGTCCAGACCCGAACTAACTTGGGCCCATTATATATATACTATGCTTTTGTATACATATATAACTTTCTCTCTCTCTCTCTCTCTCTCTCTCTCTCTCTCTCTCTTTCTCTCTCTCGCTCGCTCTCTATAACGTGCCCGTGCTTGCCTGTGCGTTATAACTTATATACCTATCAATAATAACCAATTTAATCGGTGCTTGTCCATAATCTAAAAGTTAATAATTCTTATCAAACAATAATATTAATAGCAATAATCGTAACGGTGATAATAAAAATAATATTGTTTGCTGCATTAATAATAATAGTGCGAGTAATGGTAAATCGATAATGATAATAGTAATAATTAATAATCGATAATAACTATAATACACTTTTCCCAGAGAACCTGTACACATATACCGAAGACTGCTACGCAGCATAATTCGTGTTCCCTTCCTCCCCCTCCCTCCCTCTCTCTCTCTCTCTCTCTCTCTCTCTCTCTCTCTCTCTCTATCTATCTCTCTTTATCTCCATATTTAGGCACTATCTAATAAACTCTACGAGTCTCCTGCGCGCGCAGTGAACCGTTTTTTATAAACTCTGTGATAAATATACATTTTCTTCTTTCCTTTCTTCTTCTTTTTTTTAAATCCATTTTTACTAATATGCATCGCTACGCACCATTGGAATCGAATCAGTTTGGAAGGCTTACAAAAAAAAAAAAAAGAAGATTATAAAAAGATCCCGACTACTACGAAACTCTGCACGTTCGTCGAGGGTCTGCCTGCGCCCCGCTATCCCCCCGGCGTGTTTTCGAATCCGTCCATGGAATTGGAAGAACGTTCCTCTATCTCTTTTTTTTTTTGTCTTTCTTGTTCATTTGTTTAAACAAATCGTGGACAGACACGAATGCGCACGTTCTTCTGGGAACGTGATCGCCCTGTCTCCGGATGAACGTCAAGGAAGATGTTGCTTGACCGCGAGTATGCAGAGTTCTACGCAGATATAGGGGTCGGGGCTAAGGGGAAAAGGATGCGAAGTTTAAAAGCGATCTGAGAAGAAGAGAGAACAAATTCGTGACCAACGTTTCACATGTTACCTGCTGAAGTGGAAGGTTTGCTTAAAAAAAAAAAAAAAGAAACAAGAAAAAACGAAGTAAACTAATGCACGTTAAAACTTCCACGCACACTTTTAAAGCTATCATTATGGTACGGTCCGGGCAAATGAAAAACTCTTCGGAAAACGCGAATTGCTTATATTTCTTCTCTCTCTCTCTCTCTCTCTCTCTCTCTCTCTCTCTCTCTCTCTCTCTCTCTCTCTCTCTCCCCTATATAAAAAGAATATGCAAGAAAATTTTCCTTCCACAATTTTATGCGCGTATCGAGCTATCCTTAAAATCGATCGACAGGCACGAGAGGAAGCTGATATGTCGCCGAAATTTTGAACCGTCGTCGGTGTGATCGACGATGCGATTGGAATTAGTGCAGACTACGCCCGCGTAAAATACTGCGATCATTTAAAAGAAAAGGAAACATTCAGCGTTGTGAAACAATGGTACATCGGAACGTGTTGCGCACGCGCGGAACGTAAGTCCGCGCGAATACAAACTCCGCCGTTGTGTCGGAACGTTTCTAGAAGACCGCGGGGTGGGCTTTGCGCCCCCGGTCGGATCGGCTGGGCTCTTGTTCGGCTTACGTTCGGCGCGCGCGGAGGAGAGGCAGCCGCGCATCGATCGGCCGTAAGTATTGGCGCGAGCTATTGCACAGTTCAAGGATCATATAATACTAATGTACACGGGAGCATCGAGGCCTCGAGCGCACAGGGGGGCCCGCGACGACCCTTTGTCGCCCGCGACCCACTCGACCGCCTACCCGCTCTCGAGCTTTAGTTTACGCCCGATCCGTGCGCGTCACCCTCTCCTCCGCCAGCCGTCGTCCCCCTTTCGCTCTTCTTCTCGGGTATGCATAAAAGAAAAAAACTGCGAGCGAGCGCGCTCGACGAGTGAAAGCCGTTCTAATCGCGGGGGTGAGATGGGCCATGCGATTGGTCCTCGCGACACGGAGCGCGGTACGGAGAAACTGTTTCCTCCTTGTGCATCTCCTTGTGACCACGGGTTGCGGATGACTAGACACTAGGGCGGTGCAGAGAAGACGGCGCAAGCGGAATATCCCCGTTGTTCCCATTGTTCCCTCCTACGAAGGGGGACTCCTCGTTTCAAACGCGCCCGCGCCTGAACACGGAGACGATCCTCGAGTGCCTGATGGTCGCCCTCGAGATCGAGCCCCTGGCCGCGGCTGCCCCCGCTCGCCCGTCGCCGTCGTCCGCCGTGGTGGTTGTTCTTCGTGCTGGACCGATCGCCGCCCCACCTCGCCCTCGCACCGCCCGCTAAGGCGAGAGAAAAAAGCCGAACGGGACCACGCAGTCCTTGGGCATGAAGCAGTCGTGGACGGTCTTCATGTGGTTCTTCATCTTGTCGGGCCTGGAGAATTCCTTGCCGCAGACCGGACAGGGGAACACCTTCCTCTGGTGGCCCTCGTGGTAGAGAAACGCGTGCCGCTGGAAGCTGTACTTGTTCTTGAACGTCTTCTGGATGTCGAGCTTCGCGCACTCGGTACACTGATAGACACCCTCGGAGATCGAGGCGTAGCGAAAGAGATTCAGGCCGCGCACCGACATCTCCGTCAGCTGCTCGGCCGGGTCCTGCGAGTGGGACGTGGCGCGACGTCTCATGCGCCTCTTGGGCACCTGGCGGCCGGGCGGCGCGGACATCGTGCCGACCTGGTGGCCGCTGGCCGAGGAGTTCGTCGTCGGCGCCGGGCTGCTGCCGCTGCTGCTGCCGCCGCTGTTCTGCGCGTTGTTCCTGCCAGCGGCCGGCGACGCCGACGAGCTTCTGGTGGAGGCGGTGGTCGTGGTCGTACCGGAGCTGGACGACGTCGAGCTGGTCGTCGTCGTGGTCAATGATCCGGCTGTCGTTGATTTCGCGCTCGGCGACTCCGTGGTCCCTTGGTTCCCGGACGCGCCGGGATTCCGTGTCTTCTCTTTCCACGTCTCGCCATCCGACTTCCCGTTCCCAGAGCCGAACTCTGCGAAAATAGTGAAGTCAGTACAGCGCTCCGATTTGCGAAGCAACGATTTTCATTCGTCTACGATATTACGACATCGAGTAATGAAAGTATTGTTCTAGCACGCCGATGCTGGGCTTGCCCCTTTGTAAGAGAAGCCTCTGCGTGTCGCATGCAATTGCAAGCTGATTACAACCGAAGGATGAATGTGAACAACCACGTACGCTAATACTGCATAGCTTAATGCGTGCAAACAGAAGGGGGCTTGGCGCGAGTCGTGGGGGTGTCGACTTCGCGCCTAAAACAAAGCGATCTCTGTACAACGTAAATTAAAATCTCGACGACACCTGCGGATAAGTGTCGAACGGCAGAGACGTAAATTGGTATCTACTTGGTTGGGAGCGAGGGAGCAGAGGGGAGTTCTAGGGGTGGTGTATGAAAATAAAAGTCGCGCCGGTGAAACACAAGTCAAGACGAGATGTGATCGTACCAGTTTTTCTTTTTAATAAGACGCGAGATAAACACGTGCCCTTTCGTGGTAAATAGTAGGATCATAGCACAGGTGGGTGTATCTACAAGAAGGGGGCACGTACGATAACATACATCGACGGATAGATCCCGAGGACTCCGTCGATTCTACGCTTGAAAAAATTCTTAACGAATGTCCGGCCTTTCGACTTGAAAGAAAGAAGAAAAAATACACAAATGACAGTAGCAAAAGACGACGTTAATCCGACGTTGCTTTGAGAAATTTGTGGTATGAGTAATTTTGGTACACGCCGCAAGATGCACTGGAAGCTTTCCAACTCGGAGCGCCAGGCGATTTCGTCGACAAGATAAATGCCATGACAGTCGTGTACCAAATCTGTCTCGTGCAACAAACTCTGTTGTACATTGCACGCGACGTTCGATCCATGCGAGGAGCGATGCCGGCTGACGCTTAAAAACCGGCTTATAGCCTCGGCGATGGAAGCTTCTTACTGTACGATTCCTATTTTAAATTTAGCATTAAAATTCTGTTCCCAAGATCGCAGGGTCGCTCCTCCCAAAAATCGAGTCCGTCGCGCAGTGACAACCAACGAGAATGAGAAACAAAAGAAAGTAAAAAGTCTCTACAGCCAGCGGGCCGCTAAAAATCAAAGTTAAATGCAACGAACAAACCATGTACATATATATATATTTATCTTTCAGTTGTTCTCCAAATATGTTTCGCTCTCCTTCATTGTCCAGACAGTAAAAATAATAAATCAACAATACGCGTACGCAACATGCAAAACAAAGGTCCATAAAAAATAATAATAATCGCCGACTTCCCGCCGCGATTGGCCCATCGAGCATAGGGAGGATGGAGCGTCGTGGCGTTCCTCGATCGTTTCCCGATCAACAGCATCGCCGACGGTCCGAACGTTCGTGTTTCACTCGGGCCAATCGCGGCGAAGGAATCTTAATGCCTAAAGATCGTCTCCCGACGGCACTGTCGATCGCTCGCTGCCTTGTTACGGCGCTACGTTGCGAGTGATCCAGTAACGCGCTCGCTAATAGGGGCCGCTCGAAAAACGGCCCCGCCGCGACAGCGAGCGAACAACAGGGCGCCCCATTCGCGATCGCTAAAACGAAACTAAATAAAAGTAATTTTTGGCTAAGAGTAACGGTGCTTCGTGGTGAGTGCGGGAATTCTCGAATTTGGTGTGTCTGTGTATGTTCCTGTGTAGGTGTGTGTAGGTGTGTGTGAGTGTGTGTACTTATCGAGATACACAGGGCGGTGATATTTCGTTTCAAATGACTAATGAGAAATCTCTACGGGAACACGACTGTGGAACGTAACGCGAGATTAGAATTGCGTCGTTAAAAAAGAAGAGGAAAGGCATTCGACGGCTGTACAGAACTCGTACGCGATCAATCGTGTGGCAGAAGATCGTCCGATTCGAAATAACTTATGGCACTTTGATGGTGATTCGTCGATTCTCAACGTACCCCACCGAGATTTACTCGGCGACGGTCGATTATCCGCGCGAACGATCAATGAAGAAATCACGAGCCTCCAATGATTGTTTCACACCCACGTTCCACATACGTGCGGACAATATATATATATATATATATTTATTTATATATATATATATGTGTTTGTGTATAAAACGCATAAATAATACACAACGGGGAACGACAAAAAACGCAACGGAAGAAAGTAAAATAAGAAAAGAAATGTTCTACTGCACGTTTCACTGCGCTGTTAGTCGTTATGGTAATTACCTTCTGTTCGATTCAATGCGATTAGAGTCTGCTACTTTCCTCGTTAAGCGTGTAATATATTAGGGGACAGTCCAGGCCACTAACTTATAATCGGTCGTTCCGGTTACAACGCACAAAACTGCCACGACTTGCCCGTCTTTCCTACGTTTCTCTTTTCTCTCTCTCTCTCTCTTTTTTTCTCAGAATACCACCGCTGACATCCAGGCTTTTGTACACACATTCTCCACCCACTTCGCTTCGCATTTTCGGTCACCGTTTTCGTCGGCGCAAAAGTCGGATCGCGGGTCGCGATCGTTCCGAAGAGATTCGTACAGAAGACCGGTTGAAACATTGTCGACGAAACAAAAAGAAGAGAAAAAGGAAAACTGTGGCACGAGTGCTCGAAATTAAAGTAACGTAACAGGTGGAATTCACCAGGGCGTCGTCGCCGGTTAATAGATCGAGCCTCTAGCAAGAAGCACGGTCGGCGTTCACGCTGAACAGGCGAAACTCGGTTCCCAGCGCAATCGTTTTCGCATCACAAGGGCGAAACAATCTGATTAAATTTCAAATAAGTTCGAACAATGAGAGACGCCGCTTGTCAAGAAACGATTCGGCGTCGAGGCTACCCTCTTTCGCACGTTACCGCGGCACTTTCGACGCGTTATTTTGTACGTTGGATAAAACGAACGACTTTTCGAGACTCGCCTCGGTACGTTTTTCTCACGGTGCCGTTTAATGGCCCGAATTGAGCATACGAATCTTCGAGCTACACAGTCAGAGACGGGCAAAGATTTTATTTAAATAAACATTTCGAGCAACGAATGAAAGTTAAAAAAATTATTCGTCATGCGTCAAAGAAATTATACTTCATTCGTCAAATAATCTAAAGTTACAGTAACTTTTATTTCACCCTTTATTTAAATAATTTTCTATTTAGAAAATTCCCAACTCTGACACAAGCTCCCCCGTATTTCCGTTAATTTTTCCAAGGACCACTGGCCGGTCGGAGCTGCGAAACGAATCTCGGAAAGTCGAGCTGGCACGCAGGATAGATATGTATTTTCTACGAACGTGAGAATTCGTTGCGCGGCGCAACGGACATGTGAATGTATGAGACAAAGTCGGTAGTACAATAGCGAGACTTAAAAATCCTTCAATTATAATCTATTGAACACCGTTCATTTTATTATCGATAGTCATAATCAAACAATCAGTGCATATAAAATATACTAAGTCTACCCAGCGTCAGAAAAGACTCGTAATCGTCTCTAAAAAGTTCCCTATAAAATTTCTCCCTTTTCTTTCTTTCATTTTGTTTCTTTTTCTCTCCACCGTTACACGCATATCTTTTTTTTTTTTTTTTGTTCACGACAAGGTCTCACTTATTTGGCACTAGATACGCGACCATCGGGCGCGCCTTTTTTCTTTTAAAAAAGGGGATATACACACACGCGCGCGCCCCTGGCGATCGCGGGTCTTCATAACAATTTATCTCTCTCTTATCGTTTCCCTCTATTTTTTTTTTCCATTTTCCACCGCTCGTTATTTATGTCGCTTAAAAAGGCACCAAATCGGGGATTACACCGCTACAATATTATTATTGGATCCCACTGAAGTACGTTAATTCAACGTATAATATATAAAGATTAAAAGTCAACCACGTATCTCCATCCACTTTTTTCCCAACTCTCATTTTCTGACGCATCATTTCAAAAACTGCAACGACGTTAATAGGTATTATCAACTAGCGCTAAAATATATTCGATATAACTTTTGTTTATATATATATATAATATATAATAATGATAATAATAATAATAATAATAATAATAATCGTAATAATATTAATAATAATCATCGCAATAATAATATTAATAATCATCGCAATAATAATAATATTAATGTATGCGTATACACATATATATGTGTGACTATGTATATATGTGTATACATATACCTATCATCTTTTACGCCATTTGCGCATTCTTTTTTTTTTGTATATGTGTCTCTCTCTCTGTATACGTGTGTCTGTGTACATATGTGTGTAATTTATTTGCGATAATAAACTATGATTCTTTCTTTTTTTAATATATATATATATATATTTATGTATATATATATTTATATTTAATATATATATTAAAATCTATCCGATAGTACAGTCTGCTTTTTAAGCCTCGTAATTTACTTCTCTCCCGCTCTCTCTCTCTCTCTCTCTCTCTCGCTCTCTCTCTCGCTCTCTCTCTCTCTCTCTCTCTCTCTCTCTCTCTCTCTCTCTGATCCTCTCTCGCGGTGGTCCCTTGCAAGAGCGGCAGATGCCGATAACACGTAAAGAAAAGAAAAACTTAGCATAATCGGTATTGACTGGTGGCCCCTCGCGAAAAAGGGACGAATAAAAAGACGAGAATCGCTCGCACGTCGCCATTGCAAGAGTCACGCGCATAAATATAATATATTTCTATTTAAAATTTTCTTGTTTCTTTTTTTTTTTTTATTATTCTTCATCATCGTATTCATCCCCCGTATCCACCCGCAATGTCCGTAGACTTATAAATTAATTAAAATATATGTTCAACGCGAAACTCATCAACGAGACCTCTACGATTTCTACCCCCCCTGATTGGCGTGAGAAATTCGCTCTGACGTGAAACGCAACTTCGTTCAACGAAGGGCAGGTGCAGATCCGCCCGAGGCGACGATTTCTTTTGTTTTTTTTTTTTATCGATTTCTATTCCCCTCCTCGATTACAAATTGTTTTGCCGAGACGAATATTCACGGGACCCAGAAACGTGTGGCACGCGATGCAAGCGCAAGACATACCCCCCCTCCCTACAAACAGTTCCTTATAACATTTTAACTTCTTTTTTTTTTTTTACTTCTCGCTATGAACACTTTTTACAATTTGAACACTAATTTTGTACGAATACAAGGACCCCGCAACCGTTGCACCCTTAGTCCTTAAAAACGCCACCTCCCCCGTACGAACGCTACTAACGTTTACTGATTGGCAACATGAATTTCCCTTTTTACAACCTTAATTCTAAAGAGTTTAACAACATTAAAGGCAACGAACGTGAGCGAATGTTGTTACGATAAAGTCTCGTAGCAAAGCTCCAAGATCAGTTGCTAAGATTTCAACAATTTTTATTAGGTATCAGTTTACCCTGATCACGAGCCTTAAGATACCAGTAAGGAATCTAATGTAAGCAGAGTATCGGCCCGTCTTGCACACGTCCCACTTGTAACCTTTTGTTTTCCTTTTTAGTAAGCGCTCTGCAACCGCCTTCGCCAACGCTATATGAAATTTTTTTAACTATACTGCCCCCATACTTCTACCGCGAGGAGTAAAACGTTCAACGGAATATATATGTATATATATATATGTATACTATATTATGCAACGAATAAAATTTAAACGAGATAAACACACGTTTAACACAGATAAGAGGCGAATGTTTCTCGTTTCCCGAGCGATTTCTCACGCGACAGTCGACTAGGGTAAACAAACACTCGTTTTCATTATCTTTTCCTTTTTCCACGGACGAATAAAATTGGATTGCCCAAAAAACGAGCTGCAACGGAAGGCCCCTGATCGAAGAAGGACGTTGGATACTATTCGCCCGGCCTATGGCGACAGTCGGATCCGTCCACCAAGTAACGCGAAATTATTCAAAACGGGATTCGAAGTTCGATTATTAGCTTTTCCTTTAGAATTTGGCAATTCAATTTTTTAGGCGATCCGAGAGCTCTGTTTCTCTTTTTTACGCTTTACTTTCCGCACGATATCGATACGAATCTTTCTGTCTTGCCTGCCATCTAAAATTGAGTTAGTCTTAGCCTCTCAGTGATTATCAAATGTGAGTGTATTACTTTAATTATTATTCTGTTTCCTCTTTACTTTAAATCGATATATATATAAGCTGTTTAGCCGCTGCCTCTTTGCACTTTTATATTTATATTTATCAACTATCAGTTTACACCCTCCCTCCATTATAACATGTTTCCACTTTGGACGGGCTTTTGCGTTAACCCATCGTGAACACAACGATTTCACCGAGACCGGCCTGTGACCCCCCCCCCCTCCCCTCCCCGTTCCCTCCCTCCTATCCTCCTAAATTTCCTAAAGAAGAGAAAGAAAAGTTATCTTTTCGCCTGCCGAAAAATAATCTCTACCCCTCCCGTTCACGGTAGATACTCTTTGGTCCATGAAAGTTTTCTTTTCCCCTTCAATTTTGAAAATAATTGACCTGAGAGCGTATTGATCTGAAAGTCAGCGGCACGGTCCATCTCCGTAACACGATCAGAAATCTCCACCCCCCAATCGATAGAACATCTTCCCTTTAGTTTCTTTCGCTTCCCGCAGAATATTCATTTTTTTTCATTTTTGCCTACACTTCTATCTTTGCTGCCTGCCTAGCTAAATAATATAACCCCTCTAATCTTCCTAAAAGTACGCGTTAATAGCGCTCAGAGGACCGCGATCGCTCGCCCCTCTTTATTTACTTACAACTAAAATTCTTTTATCTTTGCAACGCTAGATATCTCTTGAAATAACGAACGAACAACACTGGTCAATCGTGGGCGATCGGACAAAGACCGTGCATTCAATCACGGTTATTGAATCCCCTATCTCTCTTTCTCTCTCTTTACCACCCTCTACCTCCCAACCAACCATCTCTGCCCCCTTCCTCTCCCCTCGAATACCACGTTATTAAAATAACAACGAAGGTCTCCGTTTACGATAATAATTAATTAATAGTAGCAGTAATAATATTTATAATTATTATTATATAGCCTCTAGTCGTCTAACGTCTATGCCCAACTAATGAAAAAAATTTGTATATAAATCGTCTCGTTTCCTCTCCGATTCATGCGTGTCGTTCACGAACTTATTTCTCAACAACCGATCTATGAACGAGGATATCGACTAGAGAGGATTCGACAATATGTAAAGTGCAAAATATAGTAAGCTACGATCGTATTTTTAGTGCTGTCCCTCACGACTAAGCCTATATACCAGCACTGTAGCCGTATCCCTCTTGAACAGTATCGATTTCTCCCGAGGTGCTCTTCGCGGACGTGCGCCATCGGCAGGCTCGAAACGGGTCGCGAAGAATTTTCCCTCTCAACGATCGATCCGAATGAAACGCACAAAAGCTGACATTCGCCAGGCGTGGAAAATCTGCGACCAGCAAGACAAGGACAAACTTTTAACAATAATAATTTCTACGACCCTGGGTACACGCATCCTCGTCTTACGTCACGCAGCAACTAACTATTTACAAGAAGAATGAAAAAAAAAAAATAAAAATAAAAATAGAAAGAAAGAAAGATGAAAAACACTGATACGACTGATTGATCGTAAATTTAAAGTACGAAAAGTTTAACGTCGACTTTGAAAGTGCATGTTCTTCTCCCTCGCGGGGATTTTACGTTCGTTTTATACCCGCCGGTTCGAAAGCTTCCGCCGGGTAACGATAAAATTCAACGCACACGATATATATTCAATGTATATAATATAAAATAGACGTAGTAAAATCGTGTCACGGTTTCACCGAGCAAGCAGAATTGCTCTTGTTCAATCGAGTACGGTACAGTACAGTACGATACGGCGTTAAGTTACTACTAAAGTGCCTTCAGTCTATCCAATGTCAGTACTATCTTGTATTTGGTGTCGTTAAAACCGTCCCTCTGCAGTCTTTCAAAGAATTGCATGCCCCGTTTCGTTAATTTCCCTATTAACTCCCTCGCCGCCCCCTTCCCAAGCCCCTGAAGCGCGGACTCGTTTTTTCCACCTTAGCTCCCTATTACAACTACTATTATAACTCCGAATCAGACTCGACAGCTCGGCACAACAGCTCAACGGCTCAACAACATGGCGAACGGTCATCGTACATATATATTGCATTTACTCAGTCTACGTGGTTCCCTTATTTATATCGTGTGCGCGCACGTAGCCATTCATTTTTACTCGTAAACACGTACGCGCCACGTGCGACCCACACACGTTTGATTCTCTCCCGTAATATAATTAGTCACGCGATAGTAAATATATTTCTTTGTTGATTTGGACTCACGTTTCATCTGCGATTCACTTATTTCTATATAACTGATCCCCCAGTGGTCGCAGAGCTACGTTGAGACGATTAAACGAGTACACCGGTCCGATCGATATATAAACTCTTTGTATCCACATATTCCTTCTCGTCTTGTTCTGCATGTTTGTTTGTTTTTTTTTTTTTATAGATCCGCGACTGCCCTCTTGAAAGGGAAGACACGCGGGTAAAGCTCGTTTTGTTTGTAACTTAATGCCCGTTTTTTTTTTTTCTTTTGTCTGTGTCGCGCGCGCAAATCGTTCCTCGAGAAAGGGTGGGGGGGGGGGTGGCGGTGGCTCTCGGCTCGCGAAACAGGCCGGAGGGTTCGACGCACCCTTTCTTCCCACCCCCGCTGTAGCTTTCGCTCGGAAGGAGCGAATTTTCCGAACGAATCAAGAGAAAACGAGTAGTCGACCCGCGAATCGTTTACCGCGATCGGTACTGCGTTCTACTAGCTGCTACCACTTTAATATCATACGTGTGCTCGTTAAAAATTGGCGATTTCTCGTGTTAGTACAGAACGTCGACCGCGTGGCAACGAGGAAACTGTTTTGAGCTGCGACGGGGCACGAGGGCCCCCGATTGAGTTCCCCCATGTTCACGACGGGCCGAGCGTTCGTAGATATAGCTTCCCGTTCAGCATTCGTTATCTTCTATCGAACGTTCGTTGAATATACAACTACCTATATGCATCAACGACGTACAGCGTTTAAAAGTCGCACCACCGCCCAACCAATGGCCTCTCGCCCTTCGGATTTATTTCTGCGTTTCGCGTCTACTTGTTCTCTCTTCCTTCGTTCAAAACAGAAAAGGGGAAAGGAAAGAAAAAATGGCGATGTTCCTTTCCACGGCGCCTGAGCTCACCCCCCGGGGGAGCCGCTGACACGCGCCTCTTTTGAGCTTCTCGCGAATGTTGCCCCTCTTGCTTGCGCAACGTTCCCCGGCTCTTGCCAAAGAAAAAAATCGATCAACGATTTGCTGAATTATTATCTCGCCCGTTTCAACGCCCTCCTCCGTCTCCGAGCTATCTAGCGATCGGGGGAGTGGCGGCGACGGGCGCGTTCGTTTTTTTTATTTTTTCTTTCGCTTCAGGAGACAGAACGGGGAAGAGCCGCGGAACGTAGCCGGAGAAGAGCGGACGCGCCGCGAACGGTCTACCGTTGCTGGCCCATGCTACTGCTGCCGCTGCTGCTGAGGCTCATGTGCGGCTTAAGGCTATGTATGATCTTGACGTGGGCGACCATGTTGTCTTTCCGCGTGAACTCCTTGAAGCAAACCGGGCAAGGGTAGTACTTGACGTTAGGCTTGTGCGAGGTGACGTAGTGCCGGCAGAAGTTGCTGATGTGTGTATAGGTACGATGGCATACGGTGCACCGGTACACGTCCCCCTCTTTCACGCAGAAGTCCCGCACCGAGCCCTCGGTCCTCTCGTTCTCGACCTTAAACGATCCTTCGAAGTCGCTCTGACTGATCTCCGACTCACCGGCGACCAGATTAAATATGGCACTGCTCAGATTGTCCTTCGACACCTTCTGCTCCGACTCGGAGTCGGAGTACTGCTGCGAGTCGTCCATGGACGCCGCGGCGGCCGCCGACGCCGCTTTCCCCTGAAGAGACGACGCGCTGTACTCCTTGCGAAAGCAACGCTCGAAGTTGATGCGAATGTGAGTCGGTGACTGGGAGCCACCGCCACTCGACGTCTCCTCCGAGTCTGAAACGAAGAAAGCTCTCTCCTTTAAGCAGTTCTCGACGTCCACTTACTTACGTACATGTATTACAAGCGTATATAAGTACAGACTTAAGTATCGACCACGAACTTATGTACAATGACAATCAAGTAATGTATATATTTGTGTATAATATTTTGTACTGATGTATATATATATATATAAATATATATATATATATATTTAATATATATTTATATATATATATATATAGATAGATATATTATTACGTATATTCTATATTTGTGGGGGGAAGCAAGAGGAAGGGTAGAGCCAGCAAAAAAGACCGTATTTCGAACCGACTGTCCATCAAACTCTGTCCCATGTAAAGTGTTTTATGCCGCACCGCGCTTTTCCATGTGTCCCCGCCCCCGCCGTCCCTCTCTCACCCTTTCGTTCGTCGTCATTCCCTCTTCAGATTCTTTCGTTCGCTCTCACGCAGGCTTTCGCCGTGGCCGCTCGCCGCTGGATCGCGGGGCTTTGCCTCGAGTCCCGGGCGGCTCGCGAAAAGGACTGTTACCGTCCAGTTTGCCGTGCCGCGAACAGCAATTCCAGCGACTCAACGAAGCCTCTCTTTCTTTCCTCTCTTCCAAATGGATCTAACCACCCATGCACACACATACACACAACATTCGCGCGTCCTCTCTTTCTCTCTCCATTCACCCGACCTCCCCCCCCACCCCACCCCACACCCCTCTCGCGGCCCTCCTCACACTCCACTTCTCACGCACGCTTTCTCCACCCTCGCTCCCAGCCTTGCACACCATTCGACTACTTTCCTCTATTTTCTCTCTGCACCTCCCTCCCCGTTCACCTCGACTCGCTCGTATCATCTATTGCCACCCGTATCGAACCGTGTGCACCTCGCAATCAGACACATGTACGCAACACGCAATCAGGCAGAAAAAAAAGAAAAAAAAAAACAAAAGAAAGACAGAAGGCATGCATATACGCACGTGCAGACCGCGCGTATATGCGACGCGTTAAACGAACCGTCATTGTATCTCAACATCAACGTGTACAAACTCGGAAGTCAACCCCCCCCCCACCCCTATTCGTTTCTCTCTTTCTTTCTTTCTTTTTTTTTTTTTTTTTTTTTATTCAAAACGTCCGTGCGTCCCGTCAGTCTAACCGTTGTAATTTATCCACTCTTTACCACCGGGAATACGATCCATCGAGATCGAGGACGCTCGAGAAGAAGCAACAACGTTCTCTCCTCTTCGATGCAATTTATAACAGTTTATATAGACTTAATCCGCTTTCGGCTTCAATGTACATCAGATTCTTTTATTCGACTCTCTCTTATGTACAGGTATGTATGTATATTATATATATATATATTATGTATATATACGTATGCGTATATATATATATATATGTATTCTGGCATTTCGGAACGGTTTCATTTTTGAGCGGCTGGCCTCCCCTAGTTCCCTCGCTTCCCCCGCGCAAAGGTAATCTCTCAGAGATCGAATGGTGATTCAGATAATCTCAACTCACCTGCGCAAAGAGAACAAAGCAACACGTCTCACGGTCACTAACGAACGATCATCATCTTCGACATCTTCGAAGCACTCTGTCACGCGCGCGCGCGCTTACGTGCGGTACGTCAGTACATTAACTTTTTTGTTTTTGTTTCGTCATCTTCTTTTTGGATCACAGTACATGTATCTTTTCTTATTCTGCTCGAATCAATGTATGCAAAGAAAAACGTACGTCACACTCTCGGTATTGTTTCTGAATCTCTTTTCTTTTTGTTTAATCTCTCTCTCTCTCCCTCCCTCTCTCTTTCTCTCTCTCTCTCTCGCTCTCTTTCTCTCTCTCTCTCTCTCTCTCTCTCTCAATCAATCAATCTTTCCATCTTTCTCTCTCTCTCTCTCTCTCTCTCGCTCGCTCGCTCTCTCTTTCTCTCTGTGTGTTTCCTCCAAAGTTTCGTCTCTGTCGTTTCTCTTTCACATATATTTCCGTTTCTTCGTGTACTTTTCTTTTCCCTTCTCTCTTAAAACTCGCTTACTTTCCTTTTCCCACTGTCGTGAACCCGACTACAGGCAACGAGATGAACGCAAGAGAAGGCGGGAGCGATATAACCTGCCGACGTTCGTTGTCCGTTTGCTACGCGCGCAACATCACTTCCATCGTCGTGGCCGTGCGTTTACGCGCGCACGTATATACTAGAAAAATTGATTGTTTCTCACCGCGGTCTATCACTCGGGAACAATACGTTGCGTTCAAGTTCCTACACGCGCAACGCGTGACGAACGTGAATAGAACAGCAATAACTTCTATAAGTATATATATATATGAAAAAGAGAAGACAAAAAAAATAATAATAATATGAGAACAAAAAGAAAAGTTAACCAGCAGTTTAAATGAAAAATCAGAAAAAATGTTTCAAGCACCGCTAAAAGCTGGCTCCACCCCCTCCTTTTACCAAAGTGGCCAATGGCAGCGAAGCGTTTCTCATTCGTGCGGGGATGATATGTAAAATGTGGGTCTGTTGAAAGTCCGGGGTAAGTAAAAAAAGTGACAGTAAATAGAAGGCGCATACACAGACGCATATTACACGCGTATGCATTTATATGCGCGTGTATATGCGCGTGATCTAGATACAGGCAGGCGGAAGACGTGAGCGGTAAGAAGAAGGAACGAGGCGCTGCGCATTGGCCGAGCGTAAATTGCTATTGGGTATGTATATTTTTATATGTATGTATAAATACATATGTCCTTTAACGAGACAATAATCGGTGGGTGGTAGGTTAGATTTTTTTTTATATTTTTTTTTATTTTTTTTTTTTTTTTGAGACTACAGCATTCAAAAGGGAGTCTTGTGTGTTTTGTTGGCACGTTTAGTTCCGCTCGGACGTCTCGTCGTTTACGGAGCATACGTCCTGCGTATGGTTTTAACGAGACAACGGCTTCCTTTCTCTCTCGTACACACTCCGTTTCTTTCTTATTGTATACATATATATATATATAAATATATATAAATACATATATATATATATATAAATATATATAAATATATATAAATATAAATATATATATATAAATATATATACATATATATATATAATATAGTATTATATATATATATTTGGTATTGAATTTTTTTGTTTTTTTTTTCCCTAGATTTGTCGCAGGTCAACACGCGTGACTCAAGTAGGTCTCGGTTTTGAAAAGGCGCCGTGGAGTACGGCGCGCGCGTCGTGTCTCGATAGTTCACGCCACGGGCCATAGCCGCGCCGAAAGATTCGTTTCGGGGTTGCGCGGGAAAAAAGGGAAACGGTTCTTTCCTAGGCCAGACTATAGGAACCCCGTGACGCGCGCGCGCGCGTAAAAGCCCCTGGTAGCCTGTGCAACTGCTCCAAAAAGGAACGTGAACGCTCGCGTTTACCACTCTATGGCGAGATTTGTTGACCTTAATTTCATGTAAGGATGCTAGCTCAGGCAGCCGTTCGTGTCCTCGAGTTAACATCTTAACGAATCGCGCGTCGCCAACAAACTCATCGACTCGAGTCTCGATCTTTTTTTTTTTTCTCTATTATTTCTCTCCGTCTGTTTTCTCTCGTCTCTCGCTATGTGTGTATCTCTTTTGTTTTCGTGTACTTGAGCCTACTACCATATGGTGATTAGATTGAAAAAAAAAAAAGCAGACGGTAGCCTCCCCCGGAAGACGGCTTTGCCGCGTTACTGCAATTCGCGCGGCTCGTTTTGCAGTCGCGCAACGATGAGCAACGCGCGGTAAAAATTAACAGACGAACACGTTCTGAAAAATTAAATTCATTAGCACATCGTAAAGCAGTTTAGCGTTCTTTCTCCTCCGGTTAACATCTGATTAGCAACTGTTCGAATCTTTTTCACCAGAGCATCGTGGCGTAAGCAAGTGATAGATCGGTTCTGTTAAGGGCCAAAAGTGGCGCCGCTTGGGAACGCTCCGTGAACTGAATCCGCTCGACTCTAACTAACGTCGATCGACCTCGACGAATCGTATAAAAGTACACCGACAATTGAAACAGTAATTGCGCTATACTTGCCAGAAACGATGTCAGTTCGATGTTCTTTCTTATTGCTTCGACAGAAGGAAATTGAATCATGCAAAGACATATTTCTAAGCTATTGTATCGATTACAGTCGCCCTGTATCGTATACGACGTTGCCCTGGCCGAAACTCGACAATAAACAGATTAAGTATAATTAATACAGCAGAAAAATGGAAATGTTTTTAAATATTATGACACGGAAGTAGCACGATAATCGGGTGACCCATTTCACTGAAATTTTACAAACGACGCGTACTGCGGCCAAGAATTGATTCGACGAATTTAAAGTTTCGCTGAACGAATTACGAGGTACGTATTACAGATATACATATTTTCTTATCTTCCATTGCACTATGGCGTCGTTTCAAAGATCCCTTTGCCACGCTTTGCATTACTAAAACACACTACGCGATGCGTTTGTAAAATTTCAGCCAAATCGACCTTGAAACACCGCGCATTTCCATTTCACGAATCGCCGCGATATAAGAACGACTACAGGTAACTGGAGATTCTAAAATCAGTTTACAGGGACTCGACTCCGTCTTGTAATTCTGATCGCCCTGAACGGGACTGTTAAACCCGCCGAAGCTGGTACGTATCGCGGCGTGTTAATCATCGTAGAGCTGGCTATGGTATCTCTTACCTTGCTTGAAACCCTCGCTCCCTTGTCTACTGTGCGGCCGCGCGAACGTTTCGTCAGAGGCTGTAGCAGAAATGGAAACGGTGAGGCGAGATCGAAGGAACGCGGCCGGTTCGGCGCAGAGGAGTATTCGCTTCCCGGCGAATTCGCGAGCGGTAAGAGAGAAAAGAAAGAAGACTGACCTTGGGCAGAGGTGCTAGGCGTTGGCTCGGGTTCCCGTTTGACGCGCGGCGCGATCGACTCGGGCGTGTCGGTGCCGTTCTCCGTCGGCTCGTCCTTCCTCGCCGACGACGACAGGCTGGTGGCAGCCAGGTTGGACGCTGCCGACGCCGCGTTGCCGACGTTATTGCTGCCGACGCTGTTGCTGCCCGCCGCGGCGGTGCCGGAGTTGCCGCCTCTCCCGCTGTTGCCGGTGCTGCCCTCGCTCTGAAAGTCTATGCTCATCTTCATCTCCATCATCTCGGGCGAGCCCTGCACGAGGTCGGCCCCCGAGCAGGACTGCAGCTCCTGGCCGGTGATCTCGCCGATAGGAGTGTCGGAGGAGCCGCTCAGCTTCCTCGGCCGGCCGCGTTTCCTCTTCGGCGCGGAGAGCGCCGAGCCGAGGAGCGGGTGGCTCGACATGTGGTGCATCCTCTTCTGCGAGACGTGGTGGTGAGGGCCGATTTGGTTTATTCTATGTAGATTCGGCGGCGGTGGAGGTACTGTGTTTTGATTCCCAAGCAGCGAGGAGGTAATACTAGGCAGGTCGCACTTGTCCTCGTTTACCTCGGTCAGGCCCTTTATCCTGAGGGACTCGGCGACTCTCAGGAAGGCGGTGAGCCTGTCCTGGTCGACGCTCACCTCCCCGCGATACATGAAATCCAGAAGGCTGCGCATGTCCACGTACGGGACGTCTTTGAGAATGACTATAGGGTGCTTGTCGGGGTGGCCGACGAAAAGGGCCTGCAACGATAAAGAGAGAGACGGGAGGTGGACGTTTATTGGCATATATTCGAGCGGCCGCCGCGGACGTCGTTTATGAATTATTGATAAGACGCGTCGTGAATTAATCTGTCGTTATGAATTATTGATAATGTCCTGGAATGCGATTAAAGGGGGCTCTACGTTTGTCGTTGGTCCCTGCTGATAGACAGTTGCCTCGGCTCACCTGAAAGTAAGGGCTGCACGCCGACAGCACCATCTTGTGTGCCCTGAGCAGCTGACCCTCGACGGCCAGCGTAACGTCGACGAACGACTCGTCATGGAGCAGTTGGTCGAAAACAGACAGTAGGTTACTCTGATGATTATTCCAGCGCAGACAAAACCTCTGCGACGCCATCGCTTCGCTTCTCAGATCCGCCAAGTTACCGTTAATGTCCGCTAACATCAGATCTAGTGTTGATCTTTTTATTGGTATCGCTGCCGCCGCCTCGTCGTCGCTTCCACGCGCCTTCCTCGACGAAGCCGCTTGCTCTTGCTCGTGCTCCTGCTCGTACTCGTGCTCGTGCTCTCTTCTTCATCGGCCGCAGTTTATCATGTCCTTTCCTCGCGTGATCTGCGACAGATAAAGGAAAACGACGCCGCGATTAATGGCAGCCACCACGGATCCGATCCACCAGGAAACTGCGTCCTTCCTACCGCGAGCGTGCGACGCAGAACTTAAAACATAAACGTGGCCCGCTCGCATCTACATAAATCCTAAGTGGCCGTTGCATCGGCGGGCGAGATTTAAAACGCACCGCATTAATTTCCCTGCCTCGCAAACTTTTATTTAACGTCATATTTGGTCCCGGACCGGGCCCAAACGTTCCACGTACGCTCGCGTGCATCATAATCGCCCATATATGCCCGCGAGACGGCACGCACGAGCCAGGAGCGTGGGTGTACGACCCTGGAGGACGTAGGTTGGGCGAATAGGCGACTCGCTCGGTTCGTGCCTTTTATGTAATTCTCTCCTCACCCCTTCACCCGGCCCAATCACGGTCACGTACGCAACACGCTCGTTCCGCGGCACGGAACGACGACTTTTCGAATTCGTTATGCGCGGACCAGGAAAAGAGCCTAGGGAAGCAGCTGGAACGGGCGCCTAATGTCGTCCCACTTGTTGGAACGAGGATACTCGCGCGACGCGGATAAAAGAGCAGTATTCCGCGGGCAGTGCAAGAATGGGGACAAAAATGAACCTGAGAACGGCGCGCACGCCGCTCTGACACCAATCGGAATGCAACGGCAAGAAAAAGGCTATCGATGACACAGCCACTGTTTCGACATTCTCAATGCACTCTCGCAAATATTCAGCAGTTTAGGGAAGCGAGGGAATCGCTTGCGCAACTGACTCCCCGCTGGACCACGTGGATAGAGAAACGGTGAATTGCTATCCGAGGGGTGTTTTTTATTACCAGCGAGACTTTTAAAGATCCTAGCAACCGTATTAACCCTTAACTGGTATACTGTTTTCGGCAAACGTGGCTGGTATACTGGGGTCGTGGCAGACCCCAAATAAAAAAGGGCACAGGAATTTGTAAAGTCGACCCTGAATCAACCTCTATGAATATTTTGTTCTTAGGTAACGTGTAAAATAATAGAAACCTAGGAAGTTAAACTATTATTATAAAATTAATTAGGAAAACAGTTTTCAAGCTTAGGCAACCAAAAATTTTGCAGCGAACTCTGCGCGCCTGGGGTCACGAGCGACCCCAAGATACCAGTTAAGGGTTAAAGGGTGGAGAGAAGGATCCTGCGTCTGCCTCCTCAGTCCTCGCGACTACGCCAACGTGGAGAAGAGGTCGACGGGTCGGTCGGGCCGGGAGAATCAATAGCATTTTCTACGCATTCGGATCGATAGCGGGTTCCGTTGGTTTCGCGCGCAAATCCTCGATACACGTCTACGCGCGTGGAGCACACACGGCGCGACCGTGCGCCGCGCACCGTGGCCGGCGTAAGCATATATCGGGAATGGTATATATTCGATATAAATGCAGGATGGTTGTGCTCGACCTTGCTCGACCTTGTTAGTACCCCTGAGTGAATGGTTTTCACGGTGAATGGCACGTCATCATGGTGGCGCGTTTGGCGCGCGCGCGCGCGCGCGCAGCACGCTAACGATCGCGATCGAGGATTTCTGAAATGTCGTGACGCGAGTTTCGATCGCGGCCGCTTCCTTCTTTCGACATCGCCGCCTCTCTCTATCCCCCTCGGCGCGCTCCAGCACCGAGCCTTCCTGATAAATCGATTACGTAATAAAACCGTGCAAACTCTCGGTCGCTTTATTAAATCGGTCGCACAAAAGTGGAAGCGCGAGCAGCCGCGAGTCGGATGACGCTTCGAGCAGCCGCGCTCTAGCGTTCTCCGTGCCCCTTCTTGTCGTCGCGCGTCGACAAAAAACTTCCCTAAAAGGCTAAGGGGATCGATGAGTTAAGCGCGTAATTAGGGTTTCTGGAAAGCAGAAGCGATCGGCTTGGCTTCTGAGAGGCTCGTTTATATGATACGGTATTTACTAAACGATCCATTGATGACTACGCGATGCAACGATTATCGTACGACTCGATTACGTCGGGGAAAAATTCAAGCGAACTGCAATTTTATTCTTCGTCCCACGCTCGCGTTATCTGGCGAATGACGTTTCAAGATACATTTTCATCGTTGACCCAACCAATTCGGGAGAGATATCTGCTAGACGTGGCAAAAAGCTATTGAACGCATGCAATGAACCGTGCAGGAAAGTTGGCCGATGGAACAGACAACGGACGAAGACCGTGACAAGTATGATATCGAGTCGAAAATAACAAGGGCGGTGCGTAAAGCTTGGGTCGCCGATTTACCTGAAAATCTTGCTTACAATTACTCCACGTTATTCGTAATAACGTGTAAAAATCCGCAGGGTGCATTAGCCTAAAGTCTATAAAAGAAGCGAGGAAATTAAGCTCAAAGTTTTGACATTTTCAGATCCTGGAATGGAAATAATTAAAAATTAGTAAAAAAGGCATGATGCTAAACTGATCACCACCATGAAATACGAAGTAGAGAAATTTACAGAAAGTGGAATAATTCAGGTTTGTCTTCTGAGAATCAACCCAACTGCATTTGTTTTTTTACATAAGGCGAATGTCCCAATTTCTGCTGATTTAAGAGGTTACTCGTCATAAAGAAGGTGTACAAAATTTGTTTGTGATCAAAAGTTGCAGAGTAATTGATTAATTCGTTAATAATAAATCAACTAATTCGACAACTGTTTAAGAAAGATATTTCAAGGTGTTTAACTATTAGTAATTTGTAATTAAATACAATGCTCCAAATGTACATATTTCTGCTCACGAAAAATAGCTATATACATATTTCTACTCGCCATTTGTACCAATTTCTGTTCACATAATATCTTGCCTTTTCACGTTAAAATAAGTTATATCCTTTATGGAGAGGTTTTACGATACAACAGTAAAGCATAAAATAATGATAAACAAAAGATAAAATGCCTTCGAATAGAAATAAAGGTTACAGCGTACATTGAATTGCGAGGTTCTGTAACTAAAATTTTGGTGAGTAGAAATGCGGACATGACGGTGATTCGCTTGACCCTAAACCAGCTCACCTGTTTTCTACTTAAAAATGTCTACTGTTTATGCTATTAAATGACAACTTCGACCGCAACAACCAGCTAGAACACGATCGAAAAATCCTGAGTCCCTCGTTTTAAAAGTTTTTTGTTGCTTATGCTGCACTTTGATTAGCCCCAACCTCGTGCAACACCCGTGTAAATGTTCAAATAATTTAGAATTATTTTCGGGCAATTACAGTACAAACGTGACGCTTATAATAATAACAAAAATAAGAAATGAGCAGAAATGGGGACATTTACCTCATGGGCGTGTATGGATTGCCCAAAAAAGCAAACTCTTGAGCTTAACCCTTAACTGGTATCTTGGGGTCGCTCGTGACCCCAGGCGCGCAAAGTTCGCTGCAAAATTTTTGGTTGTCTAAGCTTGTAAACTGTTTTTCTAATTAATTTTATAATAATAGTTTAACTTTCTAGGTTCCTATTATTTTACACATTACCTAAGAACAAAATATTCATAGAGGATGATCTAGTGTCGACTTCACAAATTTCTGTGTCCTTTTTTATTTGGGGTCTGCCATGACCCCAGTATACCAGCCCCGTTTGCAAAAAACAGTATACCAGTTAAGGGTTAATTTTCTCGAAGACTTTCAAGTGACGCGCCTTAAGGGGGTATACCCGTTTGAACCCTCGGAAAATGTATACATTTTGTGGATTTTTTTACAAGTCAACGGTTTGATGCAGATTTCCCGTTTTTTAACTATGTTTACATAGTATTATGAACTACTTATAAAAAAAGTTTCAGTTAAAAAACTATTGTTTTTCGGAAGTTACGGATACATGTCCGAAAGTCTCTCGATTTTAGACGGCTAAACGGTGGCCCTAAAAACTCGCGCTACGTTCAACCAATTTACTTCAAATTTTGCATGCAGAATCATAATAAGATTCCACGTCGTCCAACGAAGGCGATTTTGAAAATTTTGAAAAATAAAGAAATGGTGAGAGATCAAAGGTAAAGTTAAATTTTTCTAAGAGAAAAATCCACCTTTTTCCTTTATAAATAATAAACGGGGAATCGAAATAAAAAAAGCCTTCGTTGGACGATGCGGAATCTTATTATGATTCTGCATGCAAAATTGGAAGTGAATTGGTTGAACGTAGCGCGAGTTTTTAGGGCCACCGTTTAGCCGTCTAAAATCGAGAGACTTTCGGACATGTATCCGTAACTTCCGAAAAACAATAGTTTTTTAACTGAAACTTTTTTTATAAGTAGTTCATAATACTATGTAAACATAGTTAAAAAACGGGAAATCTGCATCAAACCGTTGACTTGTAAAAAAATCCACAAAATGTATACATTTTCCGAGGGTTCAAACGGGTATACCCCCTTAAGCGCTTAATACATTATTGCGCCATGCTGTGTGCCTACTAGCTTCCTGTAAAATTTCAACCAAATCGGAGATCCAAAGCTCGCGCGCGCTCCCGTTGTTAGTTATATTTGTTTAGTCGCGCGGAACAACCAGACCGCGGCTCGACCAGTTTTTGATCGAGCCGCGATGAAAACCTGACGCTGGCTCACGCGCGAAAAACGTCATCGGCGGGGCACGAACACGCCGCGCTCAGGTTATCAACAACAGCGCGGCGATTAGACGATAGACGTGTTCTGGCTCTGGCGATGAACACTCTCTAGCGTGTAATTAGCTTTTTAATTATATCCCACGGGCTGGTATCACTCTCCTAGTTAGGGGTACCATGACGATCAGCTGCGAGCCAGTCTCTCCACCTAATACCGATTAACGAACGTCTCGCTCTAATAACGGGAAATCGAGAAATTCGTTGTACAAGAGGCACGAAAGCGAATCGTTTAGGGGATCTAACGACCGCACGATTCGTTCGATCACGCGTGCGACCGTGCACTATCGAGCGATAAAACTCGATCGGACGACATTTACGACTTCCAGCATCGGGTCGAGGCTGCACGAGCTGGGTCTGCTAGACACGGACCCCGATTTCGCGATACTTTAATTTGTTAATGACGGTCAACGGTGTCCGCGGATTTGCGGGGAGCTCGCTTGCATCTTGGAGGGACCTCGAAAAATAGTAACGCGCTGTGCAGAGCGTTCCAGAAATAAACAGTTGAAATTTAAGCGCTTAGTTTATTCGCCTCGAGAGTGGGGAAATATTATATCTACAAATTTTATTTCGTAGTTACGAACGCTTTTGAAAGAACGCCGGGTAAAATTAGAGATAGCAGAATTGCTGCGACATCTTTTGCTCGCAGTGAATTATTATAAGAATAGTCATCGGACTAGTTGGTTTACCATTTTAGTTAATTAATCTGTGCCAGTGTAAGCTCAAGTATCTTTGAACTTTCTAGCTCTTGCAAAACACCGCGGAAAGGAAGGTTTCTAGACATGCCACTGTGTGACGTTTCTTCGTACTGAAGTTAAGTAGAACATGCTCCCAGAGTCTGGCCGAAAAATATCGGTCGCGTTACGGAGTGACCCAAAAAATAGCCTCTTTTTAGTCGCACGATTTTAGGACTGAATTTTATGCGAAACGATAGCTTGTGACGAGACGTCAATCGCACGAAATTTTCAAGTTGAGGTGGCAATTAGTTTTTGAGATATGGGAGCTCAGAGAAGTGAAAATTCGTTAACGGTTCAGCCCACACGCTTCGGTGTACGGAATTTTATGTCAGTCCGATAATTTAAATAATTATTTCCAGGGGGTTTGCTGACTGCTAACAACGAACTCGAACTTAGATTTTCAAAATTCACGAAAAAAAATCGTGAGATATAAATGACTGTGTAGTGGGTGTTTTTTTTTTAAATCGTCCACTATATTGAATCGGCCATTGTGAGTTTTGCCGACAGCTAACAATGAATTTGAACTTAGATTTTCAAAATTCACAATGGCCAAATGAACACGGTGGGCGATATATTAAAAAAAGCACCCACTACACAGACATTTATATTTCTCGAGTTTTATTTATTTATTTTCTCAGAAACTAATTGTCACCTCAACTGGAAAATTTAGCGTGATTGATGTCTCCTCATAAGGCATCATTTGACACAAAGCTCCGTTCCAGAATCGTGGGACCAAAAAGCGGCTAAAAAAGGCTTCATTTCTGGGTGACTCTTTTTCGTAGCTCCATCTCCTTTTCCCTCAGTTTTATTCCCAAACTGAGTCTACAGGCATGCTTGTCCATTTAGTACAAGCCTTTGTTGCAATAAACATTACAGTCGACCAGGTAACCAAATGATGCGATACGAGTTAATATTGTGAAACTTTTAACTAAATACCAAGAAAATTTGCACGAAAGAGTGGTTTTGTATTAAACCTCGTTGGTGCCATTTGTTAGAATCGAAGCGCAGCAGAGGTCGCGCGCGAAGACTTAGTAGAGAAACTGATTACCGAACAGTCTATTGGATCGCTAAACAAGTTCTGTACCTCGTTACGAGCGCATCCCTCCGAACTTTACACCAGCATCGACTTCAAAAACAATCTCGACCGTGTAACGCAACTCTCGCTTGCGATAAACATTGCGAGGCCAGCAGTGACCCCGCAGTAGCAGAGAAATGGCTAAACAACAATATTTCGACGAGGACTTTTAAATAAGCGAACTGGTGCACGGTACAAGGCGGACAGGACAGAAGGCCGCGGCGCGGCACTCTCGGTTACCCGCGATGTACCGCTCGGCCATCGTACGAACTTCGTCCCGTTATATTCCCTTAACCATCACGGTCACCGCCATTATACCATCGGCATCGTCGTCGTTCAGTTCTTCCCCGCCCGGCATCGTCATCGTAACCGACCCCATTGTTCCTAGGTTACACGCCTATGTATATTCAACGTGTCTGCAAGGCGACTCGCGGTGCGCGCACACACGGAAAAAACCCGCGGCACTATCGCCCCGTACGCGGTCCGCCCGTGCACGCGCGCGTCCCACCACGTGTGTGCGTGCAGGCGGAGAGCCTCGCGCGGCTCTCGGCGCAGCTGACCCCGAAAGCAACGAGGTTTCCGCGATGAATAGAGAGGAGACGATCTCGGCGTCGCACCGTGGATCTCTCGCGAGGCCCGGCGGAGAAACAACCGCCCGACGGATCCGAGCGAGTCGCGCGCGCGGGTCACACTTCGGGGCACGCGTGCTCGATCGCGATTCGTGTGTTGTAAACACAACGGAGATGTGGGCCATCGTCGATGGCACCGAGATCCGACCGTACACGCATCGGCTGATTCAGCTCGAGCGCGCGGCTCCATCCGTAGGTAGAGAGACACGCACGAGCACCGCAAATATAACGCGGCGTTCCCGTACGCCTGTTGCGCTCACGTACGTACGGCTCGCGGGCCGTATTCGTATGCGTGGCACGCACACGCGAGGGCTACATTCTCGTCGTGACGCGCGCACGTCCTTAGAGCGAGGATACTTGTGTGCGCGCGCAGCGGTACGTGCGTGTGCGCGGGGGGGACTCGCTCCGCTCATGGCCACGCATTGCGTAATCAGCACCAGCGGCAGAGTCACGCCGAGGTACAAAACGAACGACAAAGCGCGGCAAATACCGCTGCGTTTCGAGAGCCTGAAATCCTCGCTCGTCCTCCCTATCTCTCGCTCGCTCGCACACTGCGCGACTGTCCCCCTATACTATCTCGCTCCCTCTATCCCCGTTCCCCTGCCACTCGTGCTCCTCGCCCAAGCCCCGCTCTCCCTTCTTACTTCTCTTTCTGTTTCTGTTTCACTCCTCGTATACCCTCGCTCCGCCTGCCTCCTACCTTTTACTGTTTCAACGCTTCCGCGTATAGAGGATCCCCGTAAAAAAACTTGGAAAAGGTACAAAAAATTACGCCAAGTACGTGAAATCAAATAAATCACGAAGGAATGAAAGATGATAATATTTAGCGTATATAAAAAGATGTGAAATCAAAATCAGCTTCAAGTATATAGAGATGCTTTCCAACTGCGCTTTAGATGACACAACTACGTATGTACAGCTAAAATGCTGTGCTCATACATTCCATTACCCATGTCGCGGACATTTTAATAATGCGAAGATAAAATGTAACATCATTTGCCTAGATGTCCGCGGCCTGGAAGTCGAATACTTGGCGTGGCCAGGCAAGGTATTCTCAGATGATCGATACCCCCATACCTTCCCTCTCGCAGGCTTTCACATAATTTGTCAATTTAAAACTCTGCCGATACGAATACACTTTCGTTATTTTGCGTTTTTAAATAATTCTTAGTCGTCGACACCTTGACCTTGCCTGGCCACGCCAGGTATTCGACTTCCAGGCCGCGGACATCTAGGCAAATGTCTAGATGTTACATTTTGTCTTCGCGTTATTAAAATGTCCGCGATGTGGGTAATGGAATGTATGAACACAGCATTTTAGCTGTGTATACGTAGTTGTGTCATCTTAAGCGCAGTTGGAAAGCACCTTTATGTACTTGCAGCTCATTTTGATTTCACATTTTTTTTTGATATGCTAATTATTATTATCTTCTATTCTTTTGTGATTTATTTGATTTCATGTACTGGGCGTAATTTTGTTTACTTTTTTCATTTTTTTTTATGGGGATCTCACTTCTTTTTACAAAGATAATTTGTACAGGGAATGACTTCGGATAATTTTTAATATTATAACTTACAAATTATCGCGGGACAGGATTAAGAACAAATCCAGTCACAGCATCATTTTACGCTTCGATTATATATACATACATAAAATCCTCAGTTTAGTTACAAAGAAAAAACAGTTTGACGATATTCAAATATGTCGCAATTCAAATTTCGGCAACTTACCTTGCGTTTGAGACTGCAGTTCGGTTGCAATTCAATGGTGCAACGATACATATTTGTAAAAACGCGTTTATAACTTGGTTATAACTTGACGGTAAGCTGTCAAAATTTGGAGTAGATTGCATAGTGAAGATTGACGAAAGAAACCCGTGTTAGTTTCTGTTGGCCGAAGGTGTGCGTGTAACGCGTATACGTATTATGTCGACAAAATTTGGTTGGAGAATAAGAATAAGAATAAGAATAAGAATAAGAATAAGAATAAGAATAAGAATAAGAATACGAATAAGAATAAGAATAAGAATAAGAATAAGAAAAAGAAAATTCTACCATTTCCGACTGATTCATGAGACGATATTACGATATCTCTGTTACGCGTGGACCGATTTCATTGAATTTGGTCTTATTCGAAAGCTAATATGCAGTTTACATAAGAAAAATGCCTTTAAATTTCGAAAATATTGCAGGCGTGATGAGATATTAACGAAGTAAGTTTCAGGTTAAGTTGAAATAGCCGTGCGACGAGTAAATGATAGCGGCAGCGACAGTCGACATATACATGGTGTCTTTCGCGTACTTGGCGTCTCGACGCTACCGCGCCTCTAGATACGGGTACGTGTAGTTCGCATGCACGGGACTGTCTAGAGGTGCCTAGGTATACCCCGGGATCCATTAATAGCACTTAAAGACGCCGGTTTTTATCCTAGGATTATTCTCGCTGCGGCGAGGCGGGAAATACACGCTGGTGTATCGATAGAGAAACGTTCCGCTGAGTCATCGCTCAAGGATGTACGTGTCAGTCGACAAAATGATTTCTGCAGGAATTCTGCGTCTCGTCACGCGGTGCACCGCCGCCCGTGCACACATTGCCGCGATTGTGAAACTCGACGAGGCTCCCGTCGGGGGTGGACGGGGGAATTTCGTCCGGTAACCGACAATTCGAGGACGGCGGCGCGGGGCGGGGCGGGAGGGGGATGCCGGAGCGTAGCGGGAGAAGAAAAAGGGAGCGATTAGAAACGTCCGCGGGCATCGGTCGGTCTAGAATATAAGGGTTGCTTAATCGATCGACCGAATTTTAACGGCGGATCGAGGTCGAAGGCAGCCGAGCGTGCACAGAACGAACGAAACGGTCGGATAAGCGGGTGAAAAAGATAGGTCGACGTAGGAAAAACGTTAACGCGCTCGGATGCAGGGGAATAAACGTGACGCGCCGACGTGGGCGTTCGTCGAATTCCTTCTCGCCCGCGACACACGGACGAAACGGTGGAAAATGCTGGTCCGTTTCGTACATCACCCCACGGGCAGCGATAATGGGCGCCCGAGGGGGGTGGAGGGGTGGAAGTGGGGGGCGAAAAAAATCCACCGGGAACGGATATAGGTTGGGTCCGCGATAATCAATATCGCCTACCCGCGAAATAAACGCTCCCGAGCGAGCGTACCCGAGAGAGCGATTTGGGGTAACCTTTCCGGCGACCGGGTTTTCCTCGCGCGGCGGTGGTGGTGATATAATTCGGGAGTGTTTCAAATCGAGTGAGGCAAGTGTGGGTACTCTCGGATATCTGTCCCTTGTCGCACCTCCTCCCACTGGGGGAGTGCCAGGATGTGCTTGGAACGATGAACGCGCTCACGGTTCACACATTCCCGGGGCGAGCTCGTTCGCTCGCGAGCACGAGAGAGCGCGCACGCGCACGCGCACGCGCTCGCACACAGGAGCGGCTCGCGCGCGCGCGCGTGTGTGTGTGGGACACGCGTGCACACGCGATAGTCTGTCGGCATCGAGGGGCACAGGTACGGCTCATTCCGTTAGCTGTAGTGGAAGCACCAGGTACGAAGTTAACGGAGAATTTTGCGGCAAAGGGGAAGAGGGATTGGCTACCGAGGAGCGTGTCCCACATTTTAGAGCCTTCGTGGAGAAATACTCGCAGCATTTCTGATTCGTTTGCTCGCTCGCCAGCGGGGCGACAACGCGCTCCGTGATATGCCCGCGCGTTTTCGGCTTCTTCTCCCCGCGTGAATGGAAAGTCACGCCTAGTCTCGCGTGGTCGAAAAGATCCGAGATTCCGTGACGAAATAATTAACGAATGCTGCGATAAAGTATACGTGAAATATGTACCAAGCCGTTTATGAATAATGCAGCCTTATTAACGCAATAAGGATCTCGTACATTTCGAAAGCACCGACTTAACACTTTAACCGCCGCTCTTGCGGCGTTGGCCAGAAGGATGCTTCGGACTGACCATTTTCTGCACCTGTATTGGCAACTTTAACACTAGACTTTGCTTAGCCTGCTGTTACCGTGGAGAATCCTTTCTATTTAGTATAGAGTAACTTATGCTCTCTTTTACTGTTCTTAACTGTAAAATATTTTTTCTTGCCAAATGATAGATCTAATTAAAATAAGTAACTTTTGTCTCGAAACTTCTTTTCTATCTCTTAGAGTTCGCAAGTTATAACAGAAAATCGGAAAGTAACCGAATTTTCAGGGGTTAGTTCTACCCCCTTCGAGTGTATTTAGGCAGCGAACAAAAATTGCGTTGTAATCGGGAGGAAATTCACTACGTATTACCAAAGTTTCAGAATTTTTTGGATTTTCGTTGTTAGATGCCTTATTGAACAGAGGCTGAGAAATTTTATCTAATTTAACCCTTGGCGGATGAACAGTGGCATACAGATAGTCTTACATTCCCAATGAATAATTAAAAGACTAGAGTAATATTGGATAAACAAAACAGAAATATATACCAGAACCTATTAAAAACTAGTTTTGGAATTCCAAGAACTTATGGGAATTATTCTGTATAAATAAGGAAAAGAAATATGATTAAATTACTCGTAACTAATTGGAGTGAATGCGTGGGACGGAGTGGATAAAACAAATGGTCGTTTGTCAACGTACTGTGTCATTCGAAAATCGCAGAAACAACGGGGAAGATTATTCTCTATAAAATGAGAAACTATATAAACAGCATTGTGTGCATACCACGCGTAACTTGATAAAAGCAATAAACGCATTGACTTTTACAGTTGCGTGCCCACGACTTCTCCCATCCCGACTACCAGCAGCAATGTGCTTGGTCGTCCACGAAGGGTTAATATGGATTTTTTAATCTACTCGCTCTTCCCTATACAGATATTCAACAAGTCAGCGAAAATTCCCCAAAGTGGATAAAATCAACTAAAGACAACGAATGTAGGTACTGTAGCAGAAAAGATTCGTCGAACAATATCCTGTATTGCAGAAAAAATTGTAATAAGAATACATTTATCAGTGTTAAAAAAAAATATATACAAATTCTTTTTTTGTTAAACGATTTTATTAAAAATGTAATAAAAACTAAATTAAAATGCACTAAAAACTAACAAATAATTATTTTCTTGTACTTCAATTTTGATGGTGTTAATATCACTTCAAATAAAATCGTGGGGCACGATATTTCATAACAGGATATGAATCACCTTAATACAGAAGCAAATTCATTCGCATTAATGAAAGAAAATATTTTAATTGCGGGATACAGATTGCAATGTGACATAAAATTGATAAACTGTAGTTGACGATGTTCCACTTTCCAACCGACATGGTGCCCCACGATTTTATTTAAAATGATATTAACACCATCAAAAATGAAGTACAAGAAAATAATTATTTTTATTAGTTTTTACTACATTTTTAATAAAATCGTTTAACATAAAATATATATTTTTTTATTTTCTAGTTTTTAGTGTTTGTGGATTCACGTTTCACAGCTCAGACTTCTTTACAAATATCTTTTATTGCTGTATACAGTTCAACAGTTTGCTTAAACGTTGCAGTGCTACAGTCCCTAAAAACTAATTATTTCCTTGTACTACAATTTCGATGGTGATACACTACGAACGCCTGCAAAGTTTCAATTTCACTATTCGTACATACGCGACCGATCATTTCTCGATAAATTCTAGATTCTCCCGAACGCAGCAGCGTTTTGTCGTTCTCGTAAAGAACGCCATTGGGCTGATTTCAAGTCGTTTGGATTTGTGGTTATGGGTTATATTTATCGATGACTGGTTAATTTTTGCAGCCGCTCGGGGTTAATTTTTTAAAAAAATATATAAGTGGGTTAAATTTGAGTTGCCAGATACGAACTATACAAACAAACAAACAGAGGATCGAAGCTGAATAAAATCGTTTAAAAAGAAGCGCGATCTCGCGAATCAACGATTGAAATAGTTGGAAGATTATCGCTTCACGGAAAGCGGCCGGCAGCAGGCATCGTCGGTAACGCGCGACGGATAAAGTGTTAAACTGCGAATATTTGCAAACAGTGTGACTGGAGATGTGTAATTATCGTGGAGCGCGTAGGATTCTACGAAGAGCTTTTTAAATAATGACCATCCGCGATATCGGGAGGCCGGGGAGCGTAGCGAGCAACCCTAAAAGAATATACCGCTCCGTCAGAGGATTCCGAGACGTTGAATCTCAGCTCTGAAGAGCTTGCTCTTTTGCCCCTCTCAGACATGTGACCACACCACAGCCGCGATCCCTACGTACACACAGACGTGTCTGAGCCACTCTCACGCACTCACGCGTGCACTCACAGACAGGTCGGCCATCTTTCTTTCTGTTAGCCTGCACCCTACCCCTCCTACGCCCGCTCAACCTCGTACCTACCCCTCTCTGACGCTCCTCGCCCTCGCCGACCACCACCCTTCCGCCGGCAACGACGACGGCCGACCTCGCCGCTCGCATTGGCGCCCACCCTGCATTTTTTCACAGCCGAGCGTTCTCGTTGCACGAAAACTTTCCTAATCCGGCTCGCCGATCCGCGGCCTCGCGAAAGGTCCTTGCGGATAAGGCTGTAAAAATATCGCCGGCGACGTAAAATGACGGGACGGTTTACGACGGGAAAAATAAAAATTTACGACCGACGCGGAGGAACAGGCCGGCCAGTTAGAAAACGCGACCGAGGGCCGAGGCGAGTTTCAAGAGACACGGCAGTGTCTCGCGCCAAGTACACGCACAGCGCGAGACACAGAGTGTCTGTATTACGCCACGACCCGCTATCAAGAACCCTTCGATTATCGAATCTCAATAATGGTTGATCCGATTAGATTTTGAACGGCCTTAATGGATAGCTTGGGTTTGATTTACATCAGGAAAGTGTCTTCGTTTCGTTCCTACGTGCCTTGTGAGCTGAGATATTTCAATGCGAAGTTCCGATTTGCCGAATTTTATGTTCTGAAAGATTAAGCATCGTCGTCGTCAAGTGTAGGCAACAGGGGAACATGAAAGGATGAGGAAACGTACCGCTAATTCGCGCAGCACGAAAAAGAGAAAAAACAGCTACGTTTAGGTCCCTAGTAACGTAACCTAGCTAGTGTCAATCCAGCGTAACCTGCCCAATGTCAAATAAGGTAAATTGTCCAAATTTTTTATGTCACGAATATTTACACCAAACAGAACACTGAATTGTTCGTAATAAACTTTTTAGGTACAGCTGATAGAAAGGAAGAAGACGCACAGACTTGGAAGTTGTACGCAGAAGGTTCAACGGAGAAGCATCTTGTTTCGCACAAGTTTCTGGCAATTTGTACCACGCTTGTACAAAGTAATATATTGTAACATATTACATTTAATTTGCCAGATATTTTTATACCAGAAAATAATTTTTAATTTAGAGTTTCTATGTAAAGCATATAGAAATTTCAATATGTTGTAGCGTTTAGTGATATTTAAACGTACGTCAAAGGATTTTTCGAAATTTTGAAAAATGACGATTTTACAGCTGTTTCAAGTTAAGTGCTAACTTTTTTTCAATATATTATAGCTATGGAAGTAGTAAACGGATGGAGATGAGCTTTACGGTGCTTATAGAGAAGACATTGAAGTTTTAAGAAAAAATTATTTCAGTTTGAAAAAAAAAAATTGAACAATTTTTTACGCGCGCGCGCAGACGAACGAAAAAACTGTCGTAAATTTATTAATGTGCTATATTTAGCTTTAAAAACTAATGATATATTTATTTTATACAAATAGATATTTCAATAGCAATAAATATTTTATTCAAAATACTTGGCGCTGCGCACCGAATTGCTGTTGCTAAACTGAATAAATATGTATAAATTGCATTAATCTTTTAATATATATGCAATAAATATGTATAAATTGCGTTTCTAATATATATATATATTGATGTACTTTAAATTGCAACGGAGTTATTGGAAATTATTAATACTAAGACAATTAACATTTTTTCGGTTTCGCAGCGCCAAGTATTTTGAATAAAATATTTCCTGGTATTGAAATATCTATTTCTATAAAATAAAAACATATCTGCTTAATATTATTTAATAAATTTTTTGTTTGTATAAATAGCCATTGTTATAATTGGCGCGATTTTTGTATATCATTAGTTTTGTGAAGCTAAATATAGCACATTAATAAATTTACAACACTTTTTTTTTCGTTCAGTTTTTTGTAGCTTTTTCAAAAAAAGTAATTTTGTGGAGATATTAAATACGCGACGGATGTGCGCTTTTTGGCAATGCTCCCCTCCCTTCCCCCGCCCCCACGCGCGAGTATCGCTGAATGAACGTCGCGCGGTTTTGTATATAAACGCTGCAGGTCCGGCTCCGAGTCGAGTGGCTTTTCAACGATTTCCTACGCAACGTTCCGTTCCCATAGAGCGATTAAATCTATGCACCGTTGCCGACCCTCTGGCTAAACGCGATCGCCCCCTCGACGCGCATTGCTGCATTGATCACCCCTCTGTTTCCAGTAAATTCCACCGCCCCGGTCTTACGAAAAACTTCCTCCATCCCGGCCGGAGAATTTCCCCGCCTAAGTTTTAACTCGAACGATCGCCCTACGCGGCGGTGGCTAACGCGATGAATCACATTGTGTTACAATACCGCTTATTAATGGATCCTAATTGACGCTGGCAATTATAGCTGCGGATAGCTGTAATCGACAACATCAATTACGATCAATTAATAATTCATTCTGTCTCCACCCCCGTTCTTTCTATTTACGTTAAATAAGGCCATCTAGAAGCAAGATAACATTGTCCGCGGCGCGGCGTGAGAATAAATGAAAATCGGCCGGCAAGCCCGTCGACGGCGCGGGCATTAAAAGGATTGACCAATAATTTGCCCGCGACTCGTTATTCAATGCGACCTCAGAGTTTTTCAAGCGGCAGCCACGGGAAACGTGGCAACCTCGGTCGACGTACAGTGTCGTGCAAACGTATTACGTGCCTCCGCGATACTAGACGCAGGTGTAACTAGGGCGCGAAGCTGAACACCCATTTCGCGATATAGTTGCACGGGTGTTGTGAAAACAGGTGCAAGGTATACCGGCCGATCCTTGCCCCACCACCGCCGCCGCCGCTTGCCACTTTTGTCCCGACCGGTCTTGTTGTTGATGATGCACCCATCCCCGATGAATCATTTCGGGGACAAAAAGTGTTTGAAACAAAAGAACGGCCGACAGAAGCGAAGTCCTTGAAAACGTCACCCCCGGAATGCCATTGTTACGCGGGTAACCAACACCCCTATCGACACCATGACGCGTAACGATAGATAATTGGGACAGTCGGAGGGTGAGGTGTTCGTCATTGCCCAGTGAAATCATGCAACACTCCAAAATGATATCATCGGGCGGCCAGCTCGCGACAACGGAATTAACGAGCCGAAGAAAATTTCGATTCCCCTTATCGGCTATGATATTTGCTCGACGGAACGCGATTGATAAAGTGCTGCTGTATTGTTATCGATCGCGGTAATTCGTAGACGGGCCGGCGAAGGAATTTCGGGACCGAGGGTGTCGCGAGAAAATGCATCGTTCTCTCTCTGTATCTCTCTGAAAATGAAAACTGCAACGGGCTGGCAAAAGTGCAAACTGCTGTCGGAGTCCGACATTCTTGTAATGGATATATCCTGACGACCACGCAGTCGTAATCCACACACGTAATAAAAGGAACAACGGATGGGGAGTACAGGGAGAGGCAGCACGTTGCACAGTCATCACCGTTATACAAACGCGCAGGCGCACGGACTTTAGATCGTGCACACGGCTTTTTGCCCGTAAAATAGAAATCGGTAGGCTCGCGCTATCTCCTCGAAGTGACCCTTAAAACCTGCACGTAACAATATTAACGTGCTATCTCGCGGCGTTTTACGAAATGTCGCACGAGATTTTATCTGCGTATAAATATCTTCGCTTTCGTATAGAATCCAGCCGATCGTAGATACGAGCTAGCAGGTTGCCACGCGAACTTGAATGCCGATAAGACTGTTTTCCCCGGTGGAAAATGCAGAAACGATAGAGAGATTATCGAGGAAACTTCCTTCCTGCGCCGTGAATCACTTTATACTGTAATTTTTCCATATGGGCGGAACGCAGGCTCAACCGTCTGTCGGAATAGACCAGATAGCGCACCGCAATGGTAGAAACCTGTATTATCGGCCAGCATCTAAAAGCGCGGGAAGTTTGAAAAAAGAAAGCAAGGCGAAATCACCATATTCGTGCGTTAACTAGGACGGATTAACGAACGATACTTGTCGCGCTAATAATAAGCCACGCGATATTACCATTACAAAAAGGTGGACCCTACGTAGGAAGTTATTTAGTCGAACCCTCCCCCTATTATGTATACGACCACCATCATCGCCGCTATAATTCGACGCTTCAACCCCTCGCGGGTACCACGATAAAATCGACACGCTACTTTAATCAGGAACCCGCAGGAAGTGCCATGTAAGTTCTCATCGAAGCACACGTGGGTACGGACACGTCGAGCTTCAGTGCACAAGCCAACACTTGTCGCATACGAGCAGGTTATATCACTCTTTTTACCAAACGTATCCGTGATTCGTCATAGTTCCGGAACGATGGCGCAGTTGACGTACCCGAAAATTCATAAGCTTTCTGATTCCGCTGAATAAATATACCGTCACGTCCTGAAATACGATTATGGAATATATCGGATTGCACGTAATTTTCTGTGGTTGTCGAGGATAGATATAAATACAGTACGCGCGGAGAACACACGTGGGCTCTATCGCCGTACGCGAGGAATGATATTTTTGTTTCTTAAAAAAGCGCACGACAAAGATACGTATGGTTCTACAAATTGCGCGTTTAAGCGGGTCTCGGGTGGAAAGTTTCGCAGAAAATATGGGGAGCCTACTAATTATCGGGGCAGACCACAACACTATTCAAAATGGAGTAGTATAGGCCAGTAAAGGCACCACGTGTCCGAACCACGTGGTTGTTAGGTTATTTCACTTGGCGGGAGGTCGATAGACGAATGCTTTTTTCAGCAAACTTCTCCGCCGCGGACATCTAAAAATCGACGTTTCCAGCGCGATGCGAAGAAAGTTATGAAAAAGCGAAGCAAGAACACAGCAAAATATTGAACACGTGGTAGTGCGTGTCACGGAAAAAAAGTTCGTACCCCGAAGAAATATGCCTGGCAATACTACGACGTTGTAATATTGTAAACCAGGTCCAATCTTCGTTCAAGTATGTCTATATCTCAAAGATAACAACGAATCTCTGGTTTGAGATAACTAGGGCTCGTCGACTAACGGTAGATCTGCACTTTGAGTTCGAACGCGAAATACAGAATATGCATTCCGAAAAACTTTCGCGGGACATATGTACGAATAAATTCGACGAATCGGCGAAAGACAGGCGACGGCCGATTAATCGGTGGAGTTGAAATACGAGACTCGTTTTACGAACTTATTTACGCAATTTTCGCGACAACTGTGAAGTAAAGCCACTTCGGAGCACGCGGTAAAAATAATGAGACGCGACGAGGAAGCACTGAAACTACAAAATATAGTGCGTCACAAACTGCACACGCACCTGTAACACACCGATCCGCGTGTACATGGTCCGTCTACTCCGCTCTCCGCGTACTTGCTCATTCACGGTACATCCTTTCTTCGATCGCAGACAATTTACACAACCGAGCACCATGTTTCCCGTTTCTTTTGCTTTAAAATTCGGTCACCCCGATACGGCACAGGTTACATAATTTTCCACTACAATGTAGTAACGAGGAGATTAAGTGGCGCGCGCGTGCGGTGACACTGCCGACCGAAAGGCACGTTCTGACACGTGCTCGAACTCGAGGCTGTGGAACTGATCCGATCTCGCGCGTTCGCAAAGACGAGTAAGGTATGTATACAGGACTCACCTGTTATGGTACGTGGTGGGTAACGATTGCAACGCGACTCGAGGGGCTACATTAGCCGAATACGAAAATGCGACAGTCGAAGAGTACGGGAGCGAGCGCGGCGGGAGGGAGAGAAAATCACGAAGAGGAAGCGAGCAGACGGTAGACAGCAACAATGACGCTCCCTCGCGAGGGAAGGAACTGGCGAGGTACACTGGGGAACAAGCGGCTCAATGAACACAACAAGGGGGAGGATGGTCGGCGGATGGACGAACGAAACGACTCGACTCGAGTCGAGTCAGCCTCGACACCCCGGGGCGTATCGGCGCCTATGGGCAGCGCCATACCCGACCGCGACACACGCTGGCGAAAGAGAGAGACACAGCGACGTAGAGGGAGGCAGAGAGGGGGAGGGAGAGAGGCGAAGTGCAGGAGGAAGACAGAGCGATCCGAAGAGGCGAGGGACAGAGGAGGGAGAGAAGATTTACGCAACCCTCTCTCGTCGAGCGAAAATCCACGTCGCGAGGCACACTGTCGTCGATGCGCCGATAAGCCACGTAGTATCCTCCTTGCACGCGTCTCACTTTTTCTCGCTTCTTTTTACCCAAGAAACTGTGAAAACTAACCTCTCCTTTTACCCCGCGAAATTTCCCTCTCCCGTTCGCTCTCTCGCTCGCGCTCGCGCTCCCGCCGTGTTTAACCCTTCCTACACAGAGGCGCGCGCGGCGAACCACACGCACGCACAATATCGCACCGTAGCGTGCACGCACACGGAGGCGGCCGTGCACATAATCACAGGGCGCATAAACGTACAGGCACTAACACAGAAACACTCGCGTGATTCGACCGTATACACCACACGGCAACTGCGCGGACGATGTCGACGGGCGCACAATACGAATAGCAAAACTAAGGGAACGAGGGGGCGAATAGAGCGAGAGTGCACGAAGATGGGTGTACAAGTAAAGGGGGAGAAAGTGGGAGAGAGAGAGAGAGAGAGAGAAAGGAGCGTCCTCTCATCCGCACTGGTAATATCGATTCGCAGGGTTGCACCGATGGCAACGACCCTACCTGGTTTTACGAAACTGGAGCTCGAAAGCGCACACGGTACGTTTCCTTCGGCTTATCGACACCGCCCGGTTTTCCCCGATGACACCCGAGACTCGCAGCAGCCCGATGCTGTCCGTTACACGGTACGTACGGAAATTTTACACACTATGCACCACGTCGACTTACCTTGGCATCCTGGGATGCGGCTGTTTCGACGACGGGGTGAGAACCTCTCCACCGAGGACGTGCGACTTTACCCGTGCAGCGCTAGGACGCCATGTCATCAAGTCGAGGCGCGGACTCGGGGCAAATCGCGCATATACACACCGATAGAGAGAGAGGCGCACGAACACCACGTAGCTGACCAACCCGGTGCCTGCCGTGCTGGGAATTCCTGCTGCGCCACCGAACGGCCGTCACGGAACCTCGCCTACGCCCGCCTAGCGCCACGACCGTGCTTTCCGTCCGTGGTACCCTTCACCGCTTTGCAACGCTCGCGACACCCGCCCGTTTGCGCGCCCTCGTTCAACCAAACCACCGAAGCCGAGTCGCGCACAACCTCCCGCAATCCTACCACCGCCGCCTACCCACCGGCCCCCCTCCTACACCCTTCACCCTCCTCGTCACGCACTCCTCCCTTCCCTCGCTCGCGACACCCTGTACTCCCTCACGCCATCCTGCGCGTTTCGTCCTTCTCGCGTACCCTCTCTTTCTCTCGCTCTCGCTCTCTCTCTCTCTCACACCGATTCTCCCACTCTTTCCTTAGCCCGCAAGGAACGAATCGCCCGACTTCCCTCTCCTTCCCTCCAACCAGCATCGTCTCTTTTTAGTTCTCCTTCGAAACCTCCGCATTCGTCTTTCCTCTTTCTTGCTCCTCACCCTCGATCACCCTCCGAAAAGGGCACTTATTTTCGCCCCTTTGTTCTCACGCTTGCGACCAACTTCTCCTTCTCTCCAAAGAGACCTTTCCTTAAAACCTGCCGCCTCCCCCTTCGCCTGTACGCCTTCGTTCCTCGGGCTTCTTTCTCGAACACACCCTCTCCCTCTCTACCTCCTAGCGCTACTTCTTACGTCGCGTTACTGCGCACTCGTTCCGGCAAAGTCGCCACGAGCTCGTGCAGCTACTCGCAAAGCTGTTACCCATTGACGACGTCATGCGCGCGGCTCCAGCGGCCGCTTATCGCCTCTCGTATTATTTCGATAAAGGAAAATGCGGGTTAAAGGGGCAGGCGAGTCTCCGTTAAAGTTTTTAAAATAGAGTCGCCTGGATTACGTTACCGTCTCGCGATGCGATATCTCCTTTATCCTTTCGTTTCTTACAGCCGTTTTTTTTTTTTACTGCCTACTTTTTAAATGTTTCTCCGACTCTGGCGGAACAGTTAAAGATACGCTCGACTCGCTGGGCCGCGGCGGGTGAGAGAAAAATCTAGGGGGGTTGAACCGTGAAGAAACCGGGAAGAAATTCATGGACGCGCACGGGATGCCTGCGGAGGAGGAGGGGGCAGCACGTTGCGGGTTATACACGCAACCGCGATTTGCGTCTGCGCACTTTTTCCCGAGTAGAGGCTCGCCGAGCGGCCTGCCGTAAGATAGAGCGAGACGGCCGCCTCACCGCCACGAGGCCGTTTCTCAACTTCTTCGGCTGCAAATGCACAAGTTACCAACCACATTTGCGTATCCTGGTAGTTGTCGCTGGGCTTCAGCTTCCGCTTCGCTCCCCGAGCCTCGGCACGCGCGTATCTGCGGCAAGAATCCGTGCGTCGTCACGTTGCCATGGAAGTAAACGCACCTTCGTCCGATTTCCTCGTCGGACCCAACGTGCGTTGGTCGGCCGCGCGTGTCGTCACCAGAATATCGTTGCGCTACGCTGACGGCACCTTGACACGTTTACCCCGACGCGCGTATTCTACACCGTTGCGACAACGTCGAAACGTATTTCATTTATCGCCGCTCTCGTTGCACGGTCGATCGTTATCCCCGCGCGATTTTCCCGCGCTTTTGTCCGCACTTCCCTTTAAGGTAAGAAACGGCACGCGGCCAAGGGAACAGAAGGGGGTTGAACGCGCGGAACCAAGGGAATTCGGCTGTTACTGATTCGTACACGCGAGAGCTGCTGCACGCGGCGACGTGTTCCGAACAGGAGGGTTGGTTTTCGAAGAGACGCGCGGGGTGCTGGCCGCGGAAGGATCCCCACGGATCTTTTCGGTCGACTGATAAAAAGGCTTGGAAGCTGCCTTGTCGCGATGGACGAGGCGTATACGGACAAAAAAAAAGTCGCTGGAAGGGGAAGCTCTGGAGAGTCTGTGAGTCGGGCAGGGGAGAACGGAGGGATCGTCTGTCGGTGGCGGCGCTGGGGTGGGGGCGGTAGGCACGGCGGGGACGATACCGGCGACGGGATAAAGGTCTGCGCACACATATCCGTTCCGCGTCAGTTCCGTATCCGTTCCGTGTCCGTGCGGTGTCCCTGTTTTCACTGACAACTGTGTGGGAGGCCTGCTCCGGCTCGGTCAGTCCCAATTCAGCCGTTTCTGCAAGCCTGCTGTACGGTTCTTTCAGTCGGCAGGTGACGAAAGTATTCGTACACCCTTCGAAATAGAATAACGTTTTTAAAATTGGTCCAAACGACGTGATTTTTTTTTTAGAAGGTGGAAGTATTAGTTTCCTAAGTAGGTGGCGTGTTTCGTCGGTTTGAAAAAAAATCGCAATTGGTCGAAATAGCGAAGGAAATAATGGAGGTCGCTTTTTCCACTTTTTTCCTGTAGCTGTAATTAATAATTCCTTAAGTAGGTAGATTTAAGTAAGTTTTACTCCAATGCTGGTACACAGTAAAACATCTGGTTTCCTTTTAATGGATGTTTTCCTCGACGTCGGCAATCCACTGCTAATAATTAATGTAAAAGTACATTTTAATCTATACAATCTCATCCACACGCTTCCCTTTTCATGTCTAATGCTGTTTATGGGACGAACCCAGTGCTTCGTCTTCGCTCGTTTTTTACTACATCTTTTGTGTAAAATCCAAATAGATAGCGCTTCAATCTCGTTCACTATTTCGGAGAAATATTTTGTCGAAAAATGTGTGGGACGCGGGAAGATATTTTTTATCGAGGAACAAATGATCGACACCTGTCGCGATACGTGTTTCAGACAAAAAGTATCGCGCGGCCGACGCACAGTGGTCTAATTCGCCAAAAAGCTGGCCAAAATGCAATTTTCAAAGTATAAAACAGCGTTTTGCTACTATGGCGCATTTGTTGTATACGTTGCAATGTAACAAATACTGTTTGAAAAATTAAAATACAGTAATCAGTTATTATTCTATAAACTTTCAAAGTTGGCTTAATTTCTTGATATTTCTATCATTTTTAATGTATCGCACAAAGTTTCATTGAAGGAATTCATTTGTGAAATGGTTTACCATTAAAATACGTGTTATAAACATTAAATTTGCACAGCAGCAGTCCAAAATATTTGTGCGTTTACCCGTGTATTTCCCTTCCCAATATTTCGTACATCTTACTCCTCCCTTAATAAAGAACGAGGAAAAAAGTAACGTTATACGCTTTTATACGCAAAGAGAAGAAATTCTTCGTTTCAAGTACACTGCCTAGAAGAATATGCAACTGAAAAATTTTCCTATAATTTGCTACCCTATAAGATATTTACATTTAAAGCGCTTAAGAGGGTCTTCTACAGTTATAGACAATTTTTTGCCTTCTCCGGAATTTTTTTATAACGAAATTATGAAACTTCTTCCATTGACGTTTTTTTACACGTATTTGTTCATTATTCAACAATACTTACAAATTTTTACAATGAAAAATAATGAAAATTGGTGGCAGTACAGAGCCTCGTACGCAAAAGGGTGTACCGAAAGGATATTCTCATTGCTCTCATAAAATCGCAAGATCTACTTAACCGATTTCATTCAAATTTGGTGTGTATCTTCGATACACGTGTTGCTATAGCCCGTACTAGAACGAAGTCAAGATTATTATTTTTTCTACTTTTCTTTACTCTGGAAATGTTAACAAAAAAAACTATATTCAAAAATCTTCTAAAATTAAATTACACTTAATTCATTATTTTGAATGCTTTTTTTGAGCGAAAACAGAGAAATCATCACGTTTTACGAAAAAAATACGTGAAAAACAATATTTATGCAAGCGGTATTACATCCTCCATTATGAATTCTATATTTTCGATGACACTTTTGATATCAGCGACCACGAAAACTCTAAAGTACTAGGTGTCTGTTAAATTCGATATTTTTTTCAGGTACTCGACCACCGTTTGTTTTCTTCTTGCAATTTTCACTTCAGATTCTGAATCAGCGAGCTCGAAAATCGTGTACCAATTTTTGTACAAATCGGAAGATGCCTTCATATTTTGGCCAGCTTTTTGGCGAATTGGACCACTGTGCGACGTTTGCGGGGTAGACAAAATCAGGAACGGTTCTTATGGAAGCTATAACGATCAATGGAAAATCGCTATGCACCGTACACGTATCGCGATACATGTATCGCCGTATGAAAAAACTCTAAAGTTGGCACGTCCCGTAGAAACGCACATTCAGCTCCATTTCCCTAACACCCAGCATTCGTGCATCCGATCATAGCGTATACCTCACCGCGCAAAATTCAAATACAAAACTTTTCATTACAATCATTAACAACGATCAGAATTATATCACGTTTGGTATAATTTTCATTGCGAAAACTTCAGCAATTTTTATGGAGATCTAATATTAATTATAGAAATTCCCATTTTCATTACTGAGTGGCCTATTGCCGTCCTTGTCTTTATGATTCTAGGATCTAGGACCCCCGAAGCGCGTGGTGCGAGAGCTTCGACCCGGCAACCTTTCACGGTCATAGAAAAAAGGTCGTCCCTTTCACCTTTCCGTGATTTCAGAATTCCGTAAGTCCGAGCGCCCAAAAAATATCGTTGGCGACCAAATTTTAGTTTCACCGAACGGATAGGGGTTCTACGCTGACTTCTGCCGACAGCCCTGACAAGTGTTCGCTGCTCCATTCCAAAACAAGCAACCGATACCTTTTACGACCGCGCAACTGACACGGGACGGATATGTGTGCGCAGACCTTAAAGAGGTAGAGACATACACGTAGGCAAACGTGGGTCGGGGCGAAGGGGAGCTATCGCCGCCGTCACCGCCACCATCGTCGACGCCGCCACGATGATTCGACTCTGCTCGATACCGCCGTCGCCGCTACCGCTGCCGTCACCACCACCGTCAACACCATCGCTCCTAGCTGCCGCCGCTGTTATCCCTCTACGGTGTCCTTGGTTTCGCTCCAGCAAAGGCCTAGCGTGCTATTAGCTTGTCGCAAATCAAATGGTCGTTTTCTACAATTTTAACTTCTCGGCTTTGTAGCTTAGCTCTTTTCCGCGCAGATGGCGTTGTATTTGTATCGTTTGAAAAGTACACGTCTCACGCGTGATTTCGCGTGTATAATTTCTGTTATACTGTGCGGTATACGTGATTAAAAACCGTTTTAACCGATCATGGAAAATAAGGAAATTCGAAGAATTTATTATAAGTTTAAAATAAGTTTTCTCGTCATAATAATGAAGGCATATTACATAGACTAATTACTTGTGACGAGAAATGGATTCTTTACGACAATCGACGACCTTCCGCACAGTGGATGCAGATGAAGCCGCAAAACATATGCCGAAAGCGAACCTTCATCCGCGAAGGATTTTGGTGTCTGTACAGTGGTCAGCGAGGGGTGTTGTGCATTTTTCATATCACTTATTTCGCGTTGCGAGAAGTGTATCGAAGTCGACGGTGACTATTTCGATCGATGAAATACGTACCTATTAGGTTCGCGAAGTAAAAGTTTAAATGAAAAAATCAGAAACGGCCATTTGATTCGCAGTAACCTAATAGTTCTACGTCTGGACTTGCGCGTTTCAAGAAACTCGGCTGGCTCTCCTACTGCTCGAACGCCCACGGCCAGGGCTGTATCGCTCGGGGCTGCGCCGTTCATTCTAATCTCACGGCATCCCCGCCGCTCGCGCTCTTCCCCGGCTCCCAGATGCATGGGCATTTACAGCCGGTTGCTCGTTATCTCCCGTAACGAGGAATCGTACGTAGAAACGGCACCTGTCGCAACTCTTCCGCCCTTTCGATCCGATCTCCTCCGATACACCTTATCTAATCAGCAATCACGATTTTCCTAATTCCTGGTACAAAGTACGTCGCTCTGTCTCCGACGTCTCCCGTCCCTCCCCTTTGCGCGCAATTCACAAAGCGGGGCAATTTCTAATAACGGCAGCGTGGCGCATGAATGAACAGGGTGTCGGCCGTTGATAGCCACGACGATTCGGGCCCGTGAAACGCTTCTGGAACGTCTCCCCCCTCGGGTCGCGGCTAGAACAGGGACCGGCTAGTGTCTAGGGAACTTAGAAATCCAGTGGAAACTAAGGCGAGTAGAAGGGATACTATCGGAGGAGGTGGCAGCAATGGCGTCCCCGAGCCTCCGCGAGGAGTAGGCAGAGAGGAGAGGGCTGCCTTCGTATATACCGGGGAAAAGAGGAGGGCGGAGAGGGTCGAGGGAGGACGGAGAGACAGAGTCGAGGAGTACTACACGTGTCGCTGCAGCGGGGTGTTGACCCCAAATAGCTTTTTTAACGTGACGTAACCACGAAAGGGTTGAGAAACGGCTAGCAACGACGTTCGACGGCCAAGCGACTTCTCAGCTCTAAAGCCAAGCCCTTGCCTTCGAGCCAAGCCCCCCCCCTCCCCCCGTCATATATGTGGCACAACGATCCTTTTATACTCGAAAAGCCACTTGCGCGGTTCTTTGCCCGCCATCGCCATGGCCACAATGTTATAATTAAGATCGTGGATGCGCTCTCAATTTTTGTCCATCCTAATACACGCGCGCTGGACAATGGCTGGGTTGGAACGGAGATAAAGCGAAGCCGAGAGTCGCGAGAAACTGTTACTTTAGCATCCCGCGACAGTCATTACGGTTCTCGTACTTCGTAATTTTATCGCGGCACCGTACGACTCCGCGATGAAAGAATAAAGGAGTTTCGCGGCAGGGATTGTCGATCGCAGCGTTTAACACGGAAAGAGCGACATCGATCGCGCTAAATTTTCAAGTTGAGGCGACAATTGGTCTCTGAGATGAGGGAGCTCAAAGAAGTGAAAATTCATTAACTCGTCAACCCACACGCTTCGATGCACGGACTTTTATGTCAGTCCGGTAATTTAAAGAATCCTTCCCACTGGTTTTGCTGACTGCTAACAGAGAGTTTGAACTTAGATTTTCAAAATTCACAGTGGCCAAATGAACATGGTGGGCGATATATTTAAAAAAGCACCCGCTACACAGACATTTATATTTCAGGATTTTTATTTTTTTTTTTCGTGAATTTTGAAAATCCAAGTTCAAATTCAACTTGAAAATTTAGCGCGATTGGTGTCCCATCGTAAGCTATCGTTTGGCTGAAAATTCAGTTCCAAAATCGTGGGCCTAAAAGGACTAAAAAGGGCTAAAAAAGGCCTCTTTTCGGGTGACTCTTTGACGACCGGTCGAATGGTTGTTGTTTGCGCTAAGACTACCACAGGCGAATTAGCATTACAATTTACATGCACACGCTTTACCTTCGCGGCGCTGAAGGTGGGGTACAGCTACTAGTCACATGGTCAAGGGTGACAGGTTACGGTATAATTATACCGCGGTTGCAACACTTTCGAGTAACTTTCCTAGGGAGCTAATGATTTCTGAGCGAGTGAAAACCGAGACCTTTTCTCGCAAGCGGAATAGGTACCTACTGCGCGGCATTAACGGATCAACTGTAAATATTCGTAAGACAGTGTTGTTATTACAAATAGGTCATTAGTAAATCAGAATGTCCCGCGGAACGATATTAAACTTCTCAGTGGATGTTGGAGTCGATTTAGGAATCTAAATGCTGATAGGAGGTTAAGACGACACTTAACCCCCCGTCGCGTATGGTTTCCAGTTGAAACGGTACTGGTATGTCGCAATACAGTCTCGTGTGTACACTGTACGTACCTAATTAGGACCATTGAGGAGGAGGAAAGGCGGACGGCGTTGTTGAATATAGGGCGTCCCTCGTTCCTTCTTTATTTCGTCATTCGATAATAACACGCGGCTATTCGGAGGGCGAGGAGGGGAGGGCGACGCGTCGTTTCTCCCTTCCTCGCCGGAGTTTGTACAGTTTGCGTGGTGTGTAACAGCTTTGGGAGCCCGGCGCGGCAAAGGTGGTGTGGAAAAACTACGCGATAGGTGCCAGTAGAGAACGAAAGCATGCCTTTCTCTATCTCCTTCCTTAATATCACGTATACATACGCGCGCTGCGACAGCAGTGGCTATCTTATCACGCCAGCTACACCCTGAGAGGCGTAAACCATATTTCTCCTATTTGCTCCTGGAAACTGTACAGTGGTTCCCCGTGCACGATCGACCGGCGACCCCTCCGAGGTTAACGCCGAGCTTTTTGGGGTCAACGCAAATAGAAAGGGCGAGATACGAGGCCGGTCCTTGGGCGGCGAGAGATCCCATCGGAGTTCCTGCCGCGGCCCGGCCCCGGCTGTTCAGAGTTCAAAGCATATATCCTTATCCATCGGCGACCGCAAGAAACCACGGGCAGAAGGAAACGGGTGCGCCGCTGTTCCTTCCATCCGCTTTGGTCATCGCTTAGCGAGCGGAATATCTACTAAACTGTGACTAACGAATAACTGCACCGCTGTCGCCCGGTGATCGGCCCTAGGCCGCGCGAACGCTGCGCCTCTTTCCCTCGTTTTGGGGGAAAGCCGCGCTGCCACGTGGAGAAGAGGGTTAACATTCCGACTGGGGGGGAGGGAAGTTGGAAAGGAGTCGTAGAAGATTCCGTGGCTCGATAAAAAGAGTCGGTAACCGTGGAGGCGAGTAACGGCGTGCATACCTTACGTATACGTTAGGAAGGGGATGACTCGAAGGGACATTGCTCCCTGGCCTTGCCTGCCCTGCTCTGCTCCGCTGTGTCCAGAATGGATCCACCTATCGTCCTGCACTCTCACGGCCCTTACGGACCGTGACACCTCGAATTCGGGTCCTTCCGGCGACAGGTACCTCGCCGAGGAGCACTTCCTATTCAGCCGGCCGATCGGAAAGCGTTAAAAAGCGGAAGGGCAAGGCGAGTGCCTCCTCCGAACCAGCGGCAACAACCGTCGATGCCATGATTTACTTTCACCACTGAAATGTAATTTTAAAACGCATCTCTCGCAACGCAAGGAGTGAAGCTCGAACATTCCCGACACCTCCTCTCCGCTCCCCATTCAGCTATATATAGGGTAAATGCAGGTAATATGGAACTTCGTGAAATTTCGGTAAAGAAATAACAAACTCTTCGGGCAATCGTGTGTACTAGGTCCCTAGACACAATACACGATGATACTGACAATTGAGTATCAGTCGGGCATCCATTATTGAAAGAGAAACGTTTATATTTTTCGTGGGGTGTAAAAGTTTCTGAGAAATGCATGGAACAGTTAAATATTGTAGCGAAGGTATGTTGCAAAGTATTATTTTCATATAATTTATCATTAAACATGTGTGTTCTTGATTATTCAACAATAGTTTACCAATAAAGTTAGTTTCTTCTTAGTATAATTGAACGATCGGATGCAATAAGGGGACCAGCGCTCGAAAAAGGAAAAAATTATTGGCGAAACGCTAAAAAAGATTGGAAAATTAAATGTTGTTGAACTGAATTTTTAAAAATATAGCGCTGTAAAGCTCGTCACGACACACATTTTTTCTATGCACAGTTTGTTTATCCAATCGTTACTATCCGAGCTAAAAATTATGAACAACAAATTTTTCATCGTCCAAAATCATTATTTCTTTAAACATAAATTGCGGTAACTCGAGGAAATATTAACGGATCGTTACGAAACTTAAAACATAACTTCAGAAAACTCTAGGGAAGCCGTAAAATGTATGCACAAGACCCATATGTTAACAAAATGTGATAATATTTAATTAAAAAGTAATACTGGACATAATCCATGTTTTTCAACGCTCACCGTTAAAAAGTATCGAGATAATTTTGAGGTACATATAACTTGCAGCGACAAAGTTTTTCCTTAATATACAAGGAAGATTTTCACCAATTTTCACACTGATTAATAAATAATTGGAGAAGATATGACGATATATATAAATCTCGCGCGCCGCCAACAGTCAGCGGCCGCGTTACGGTAAATCCTCGTTATGAGCCCGTTTCTACCACGCGTTTAAAGCCCGGCAACTATCCCCACCATTTCTTGGTATCCTTCGGGCGAGAGTGGGGGAACTCGGGAACGAGAGAGAGAGAGGCTCTTTCGTTTCCTCTCGCTCGTTCTTGTATTTTCTCACTCACACCATTGACCGCGCGGAATAGTGTTCACAACGCGCTACGAGCCCGCCGCCAGCCCCGTTTGTCGAGCTCATAACGAGGATTTACTGTAATGCGCTACTTATTGTTAGCAGTCTTAGTACTCGCGTTGACTGTTGGTGCCGCGCGGGATTATATACATATCGGGATTTATCATCACGCCTGCGATATTTTCTAAGTTTAAAGGCATTTTTTCATGTAAACCGCATATAAGCTTTCGATCAAGACTAAATTCAATAAAATCGGTCCACGCATAACAGAGATATCGTAATATCGTCTCATGGATCAGTCGGAAACGGTAAGATTTTTCTCCTGATTCTCCTTCTTCTCCTCCAGTCAAAATTTTCGTCAACATAATACGTATACGCGTTAAATCTTCCTTGTATATTCAGAAAAAACTTTGTCGCTGCAAGTAATATGTTCCTCAAAATTGCCTCGATACTTTTTAACGGTGAGCGTTGAAAAACATGGGTTATGCCCAGCATTACTTTTTAATTAAATATTATTACATTTGTTAACATACGGGTTTTGCATACATTTCACAGTTTTGTGTACATACATTTTACGGCTTCAATAAAAAGTAGACCCACTGTATTCGGTGCTTTCAATGGGCACGCGAGAAATGTGGAGCTTCCGACGTATTACTTACGTAAATCTTCATTTTTAGTTAAAAAAGAGTCAAGATTTTTTAGTTTTCTTTACAAATTTCCTAGGTGTTCTATATTAGGACCCATTTTTCGAACAGCCGATTTTTACTCTTTCCAGTTATTTAACTACAATTGCGAAGCAACAAGCTTTTGAAATCAGACGTTCCATATTACCTGCCTTTACCCTACGCACATGCACATTTTCTACTCTCTCCGTCATTCGAGAAGCTCCGCGGCGCGCTATCAAGCGGCGCCGCGAAACCGCAGGATATTCGAGATTAATTCGCGCCGAAAATGAAGGGGGTTGCACGGAAGAGGGTCGCGGGCGGCTGCCTCCCCCGCGGAGAGCGGGCCGAGGGGCTTTCGAGCGGACCCGCCACCCCAACAGGTGGTTACAGCGCTTCGATGGGATGATAAAACCTATCGCCCCCGCGATCGAAGCCGCAGGTCCTGGGTACCGCGTTTTCGGTTACGAACCTGCTGCCCGCCTTCAACGCTCTCTATCCCGACGCGCTTCTCTCGCGGCGCTCTCCCGCCTTACCACCCAGCACGAGACTTTACTATCCCCGGGCTGCCTTTCAGCTTTTTTCCCTCCGCTCGTCCCCTCCCCCCCCCCCCGCACCGCGCCGCTCCCGCTCACTCGCCCTCCTACCCACTCGCCCGGCTATCTATCCGTGCACCTACTACGTGACCGTCCGCATCCCTATTCCTGACTTCTAAATCTAACCCCACGGTCTAACCCAACCTGGAGGCGCCCTTATACCCAGACGGCGGCGTCATGGATGGGGAGGTGTATGTATATCCCCACCACGGCATCCCTCATCGAGGGGTCGTTGATCCCCCAAGGACAACGACCTTGCGTCTGCGGCAGCCAACCGTTCGAACGGTTCTGGGTTCCCGGATTCCTCGATTACCAATATCTTTCACTCCTCGCTTCTCTCCCCTCCCTCCCTCCCTCTGAACGTTTCTTGCACCCCGACCGTCTTCCCCTACACCTCCTCTCCGCCATCGGCAACCCTCCCTCCGCCCAACCGCGACCGTACACCGCGTCACCTTTCGTTTTCCTTTCCCGTTTTCCTTCCGCTGTTAACAACTGCCGGCTAATGTCTCTCGTTTTTTACCATCCTTCGCCCGCTGACCTGCGATCACGATCTCGTTGCGGACGGGATGGATCGGGGAATCCTATTTCGTTCGCGTCAGGCATTACGAAACGATCGTAAACAGTTAGCCGGTGTCCGCAGCGATACCGGGGCACTAGGTACAGAGATCGCGGGAGTTATTAGGTTGCTGCAAATCAAATGGCCGTTTTCTATAATTTAAACTTCTCGGATTTGTAGCTTAGCTCTTTTCCGTGGAGATCGCGTTGTATTTGTATCGTTTGAAAAGTACACGTCTCACGCGTGATTCGGCGTGTATAATTTCTGTTATACTGTGCAGTATACGTGATTAAAAACCGTTTTAATTGATCATGGAAAATAAGGAAATTCGAATAATTTACTTGCATGAGTTGAAACTTGGTCACAGTGCGGCTGAGGCAACGCGGAATATAAATGCTGCTTTCGGTAATGGTACTGCAAGTGATCGGACCACTAGGCGTTGGTTCGAAAAATTTCGTTGTGGTGATAAGGACCTCGAAAATATGCCACCCGGCTATAAGCCAACAGTTATCGAAAATACTATTTTGAAAGACGTGGTTGAAGAGGATTCGCGCCTAACTGTTCGGGAAATCGCAGTGAGAACGAATATTCGCTGTTCAACTGTTTCCCGACATCTACAGGCCATGGGAAAAGTAAAAAAGCTGAACAAATGGGTCCCACGTGAACTTCCTGAAAACAACAAAATCCGCCGCTTGGAGATCGGTTCTTCTTTGTTTTCTCGTCACAGACTAATTACTTGTGACGAGAAATAGATTCTTTATGACAATCGACGACCTTCCGCACAGTGGTTGGATGCAGATGAGGCCCCAAAACATATGCCGAAAGCGAACTTTCATCCGCGAAAGATTTTGGTGTCTGAATGGTGGTCAGCGAGGGGTGTTGTGCATTTTTCATTTTTAAAACCAAGTGAAACCATAAATTCAGACAAACACTGCCAAGAAATTGATATCGCGTATGAAAAACTGCGTATTCAACAGCCGGCGTTGGTCAATACAAACCTTTGCAAAGCAAACCTTTAAAAAGTTAGCAGAATTAAAGTGCGAAGTTCTCCCTCACCCTCCTTATTCTCCAGACCGTTCACCTACAGACTGCCATTTTTTCAATCACCTAGATAGCTTTCAGATTGGAAAAGTGTTTCGAGAAGAACTGGATGTAAAAACTGCATTCGCTTAATTTATTGCCTCTCGTACTCTGGATTTCCTTCAGAAAGGCATTGGCGCGCTTATTTCGCGTTGGGAGAAGTGTGTCGAAGTCGATGGTGACCATTTCGATCGATGAAATACGCATTAGGTTCGCGAAGTAAAAGTTTAAATTAAAAAATCATAGACAGCCATTTGATTCGCAACAACCTAATAGATCCCCCGGCACGGGGTCATCGGGTTTATAGAATCATAGACAATCCCCCCGAAGCCGCTTTTCAAATTGTAGGAGAGTATGAAAAATTCATACAAGCCGTCATCGATATGCATGACTCGACCCCGACCCGCATACCTCTCCCTCCGTTCTTCCCTCTTGTTCCTTTTCAGCAGTCGCGCGCATAGAAATGTCCGTACAGTCGATGCGGCGAGTCGATCTGCCGCTGGAACAGTAGGAGGGAGAAGCGATCTTCCGAACGAATTCGAGGAACCGATGCGTGTTACATTTAGGGGTGCGCGGCTACCCGAAATTACGAGGCCCGATTTGCGGTTAGCCGCGCATCCCTAGCGATGTTAGAACGGGCTGCGTCGCGACAGGTACGAGTCTCTTAGAAAGAAATCGTGGTGCCGCGGATAGGACATTTACTTTCCGCGGTGCTTAAAATCGAATTCAAGCGCGACTGATACCTGGCACGTTGGAACACGGCTATAGTTCTCTAAGTGGGTGGACGGGTGGGTGGTCAAGTACATACGTAGGAACAGAGCCGGTACACATGTATGACATATCTTCACGCACACCAGCGGGCCGCGATACGTGCGGTGTTGGTTGTGCGGGCGCGAGTTGGGAGGCGCGGTGACGTAATCTTCGAAGGGAAGGAACAACATCGCCGTTGACCTACTAAAGACTCGACTTTTCGTTCGTTCCTTTTCAACTCTATTTTTTCCCCGTTTGCCGGCGTAGAAGTCCGTTATAGCGGATTTTTGAGAACGCATCCTTGAAAAATCGTCCATCACAATCGATGATATTATATTAACCCTTTGTAGTCATACGACAAAACTTCCCAAGGGCAAAAAATGAAAATACAAATTTTACATCAAAATTTACATTTCTGGAAAAACTACAAGAGCGTGATTGTACGAGTATTGCGAATGCACAATTATCGCTGAAGAGTTAAGAGATTGAAAAATACGAAATGGTAACTGGATAATGACACTGGGGTGCGGTGAACTCCGCGCGAGCAATTTCTGATTATAAGATAGTGCGACCACAGAGGGTTAAGAATGATAATATTTTTAATTAAACTGAGACGTATACGCGCGGCAAGGTGCGCGCGGTGAGAAGAATAAATGCGCGACAAGTGCTACGCCGCAGAAATACCAAAGTAGGTCCTACAGGTCCCTCCATGGACCACCCTATCGTTACGCTGTGGTGACTCCTGACGCGTGAATACGCCCTTTGTTCGTCGCTGCTCCCTCCGTCCCTCGCGTCCCCTTTTATTCCCTGCCCTCGTCGGCGCCCTGCACGGGCGAGCAGGTAGACAGGTAGCAGGAGCAAAGTCAATTTCAATTCGATTCGAAAAGGCCCAAACTCGCATTGTACGACCAAGGGTGGTATTATTCCAGGTAGGATCGCTAAAGGCGCTTAAACCTCGCAACGATACCTTTCCACCTGTTCCTCCGCCATAAAACTTGCGCTTAGCAGTCTAAAAGAACGTCCGCCCTCGAGGAAATGACCAATTCTCGGAGACGCGTCCGTAATTTTCGTCACCGAAATTGCGACCAGCTAACCGTTCAAAAACTATCGGCTTGTTAGCCTCTGGTGACTCTTTAAATTCACCGGAGGCAAAGGAAGGAACTCGGTTCGCCTCGGACCAGTTGGACGTCTCCCGCTGGCCATGGCGTGTCGGGGTGGTTGCAACAGGTTGTTGCTGTGGCAGCACCATCACCAGCGGCTCCCCTTTGGTGGTCACCAAATAACCTGACTAGCTCCGACGCAGGGGGAATCCTTTGGGAGCGACATTTCGGTGGGGTTGAGCAGGCTGGGTAGAGAGAGAGGGGTCCCCCGAAAGTAATTATTCCGAGACTTTCTCTACAGGACCGAAGTCGAAGGTGATCGAGGTACACATACCGTTCGAAATTAATTTATTCCTGTACCCCTCTTACCGTTACGAAGTGACAGAATCAGGAATACAGCCACTGTCGCACAGGCTCCGTAATCGTGCGCGCGATACCGCGATAAGGAAATATCTCTTTATCGTCCATTATCGCCCTTAAAGAAGGGCATCGCCTCGAGCGCGTGGTCGCCCGCCAGTCTCTCTGTATCGGGAGCTGTTTGATCAGCTCGATCCGGCAACGGGAGCCGGTAACGATTCCTCCGACGAATACTTCCAATCGACCTGACCATGCCTTATTTGCTCGGGTTTTAGAGGCGCTCGGGACTGATAAGCCGGGGGAACGCGGAAGGATACCTACGCGCGCAGCGCAACCCCGCCGCTGGAGCACTCGCGGGTAGCAAAGCCCCCATAAAACGTCGAGAAGATGAGCAGGATGCAGTGGACGTAGCCTGACGTAATGCAATGTGGGAGCGGCGTAGCGCTGGGGGGGTGGGTCAATGCCCTCGTCCCTGACGACCACCGTTCCCCAACAACCCTGTGGAGACGAAACAGCACGGGGACCGATCCTGGGAACGTTTCACTCCACCCCGCCGAGTGTTTAGGTCCCCGTGTCGCTCCTGGGACATTCCACGCGAACTCGGACAGATTTCGGAGTAAGTTTTCGTCGATTGCTCGTAGGGTGAGTTTCAGTTTTTTAAATGGAATGCTATGTATTTGATTACCCAATATGAAAGCGACTGTCAAGACAAATTCAACCGTATGGTATACTATGACCTTGAAGGCCACAAAAGGTTAGGAATTAAGTAAATATATTTAATTATCTATCTGGTAGATTGAGTTTCTTTCTTTTATTCCTAACCTTGCGTGGCCTTGAAGGTCATAGTATACCATATGGTTGAATTTGTCTTGACAGTCGTCTTTATATTGGATAATCAAATATATAGCATTCTATTTAGAAAACTAAAAGTCACCCTCGTTTCAAGGAAAATATTGCGAACACCAAAAATTCAGATATTGTATTATGTTGGATATAAAAAGCAGTAAGAGTTTTCCTGCTTCAGTTTTTTTTTTCAAATACTTACCATTTTCGAGAATCCTGTATAAGAATATCAGGTATAGTCGCTTGACCGCGGTGCGGGGCGACGCAGCGTCAACTTTCGACAGTTTTTACAGGGCCAATTTTAAACTGTCCATATTTTTGAAAATTTGTCCATCAAGGGAAAAGATAGAACTATATCCTCCTTTTTTTTAGATTTTTTAAATCGCACCCGATGTTAAAACCTGCATTTGTTTAAAATAATTGCACAAAAATGTTTCAATTTTTTTTCAAACTGAACTAATTTTTCCTTAAAACTTCAAAGTCTTCTCTCTAAGCACCGTGAAGCTCATCTCCATCCGTTTACTACTTCCCTAGCTATAATGTATTGAAAAAAAGTTAGCACCTACCTTGAAACAGCTGTAAAATCGTCATTTTTCAAAATTTCAAAAAATCCTTTGAGGTACGTCTAAATATCACTAAAACATATTGAAATTTCATCAATCTACGAAAACTTGCTCCGAAATCTGTCCTCCCACCTTCGAGGGCCGCTTACGCCTACGAATTCTGAGCAGCCTCGCCGAATCAAGGAGCCTCTGAGGACCATTTTTAAGAGACGTGGATAACGGAGCGATTGAGCGATTAGTAGACCGTTCTGCTGTCCAGGAAATGTTCAGCTCGAGTGTAGCCGGCTCCGTCTTCCAAGATCTGCGCTTTTATTATTAAGCCGGAGATATCGAGGCGTAGTTATATAAGCTTTTCTGCAGGGAACGATGCTCGTCGGGACTTCGAGGGGCACGGATTGAGCCGCGCGATACAGGAGGCGTAAACTGATACTGTTTTCGCCCAAGTATCGCGATACGTCAAGGGCGATCTGCTTGTTCCACGAACGAAAGAGAGGAATGCACCCGATCCTCCCTTTTCCACCTTGGATTCGGCGGTGGGCGGGTAACGACGAAGGCAGTCGCGGTCCCCGGGACACCTCGAAAATTCCCTCGTTTTTCATCCAAGTGTTCGCAGGTGGGCGTAGATCGTAAAGAAGAGAGAAAGAGAGAGGAATAAACGGCCACGGCGCCGCGAAGAAGAGCGGCTTAAGAAAGCTACGAATTTCGTTGAACCCCATTCCACGCGTAAGGATCGAAGCCTGACTGAGCTCTCGGGTGATACCGTTAAACTGACTTCCGTCTGCCCACCTACCTACCTACCTACCTACTTTCGTCCTCGTACATCGTCCGGCACCGTCTGCGCGTTTCGCAATCCGGAGGAGAGAGAATATCTCGGTGTCCGGGGGCTCAAAATATTTGGACTAGTGGGATCTCGCCACGGTGAATTCGTCTAGAAAGAGGCGCGCCTTTGCAAGAAAGTGTGGCCGCAAAGGGCGCCCGTAAATGCGTGCTGTCGTTGCTCCCGAATTTAGGAGCCCCGTATTCGTCTCTGCACTGATAAGTTTCGCTGTCTTTAACACCTGTTGCGGCTTATTTCGAGACCGCGAAGACGGAATGATTTTAGGGTCGCAGCATCCCTAGGGTAGTCCTTCGGGAGACCCTCGCGTGTCGAAATTAGGCGACGCGCCGGAGAAGTCCGAGGAAACTCGGTAACAGTGAACGTTCGTTTCGGGAATGAGTCTGAGGCGGCGAATCGCTGGGAGTTAATGGAAATCGGCGGAGGTGCGTTTGCTGTTCTCCGCAGGGCGTCGGTCGGTACCGGAGCGCGTTGGGACCGGCAAGTAGGCTGATGGCGAGCGCGCGAGAATCCAGCATATAGAATAGGTCACACCCTCTGGGGACCATTATTGCCGAGCGCTGTACGTGCACGTGACTTGTATAGGGTCGGCGCAAGTGGGTTGGTGGAGTCGTTACTGTTGTCCTCGGTACCCCCTGCTCGTTCAACGACCCCGCGTGTACGCGCTCTCCGCGCGGCGGTGCACGCATGCACGCATGCATGCACGTGACGGCGGGGCCGCGGCCAGGGCGGGACGGTGACAACGAAAACGTAAGAATCAGAGTGATCCCTCTCCTCCTTTCGTCCTGGCGTTTTCCTTTTTCGCAGCCCAGGCGCCACGTGTACTCTGCCCGGCAATAATTCTGCTCGCCGGCTCGGTGAATGTAGAGTAAACGTAGGTAAAAGTTCGCACTATGTGGATTTTATTGTTTGAGTTGTGGCAATGGTGATTGACAATCAATTGGCAATCAAGGTAGAGTCGCCAGTGTCGAATTGTGTGGCTGCGCTTCGTTTTGTTATCGTATAATACGGTAAGTGCTGAATTCGTTGGTACTGATTTTTAGGAATCAATATTGTTCCTGTAAATTGATCGGTAAATATTTTGATTCGTATGTCGTCTGAAAGAGCTGAAATTCTTCTATTTAAAAGAGCTAATAGAAGGTTTCCTTTCTCCTCGTAGATAACAGGATTGATTAAACAATAGGAAAGTAAATAAATTCGTTAAATTTATTTTATTTCTAATGTCTGCTAAATTAATAACGAAAACTGATTAAACCGACTATAAAACATAAATTTGAAATTAATTGGCAATCGCGAGATGGAAATAAATTTTGAGTTTGTGATAGTTGAGCCACGCTGATATCAGCTTTTAATTTTCTTTTTATTCATTTTTATTCCACAATATTTTTTCAAGATCCTTTTTAATTAACTGTTTGATTTAAAAATCAGCTCGAAGTAAATGAAGCAGTGAAAAGAAAATCCGAATGCAAAAGCGCAAATAGATAATTAGAAAAGTAAAAAAATCCCCGAAAATTACGTCTACTTCTGAAAAAGTTTGAAAGGGACAAAACAAATGTGTTCCAAAAAGAGAATAGCCCAACCATCAACGTCTAGGGAAAGAATAATTTGTCCTGCGTGCGAAGAAGAATACACAGATCGTCCAGAAGACTGATGCCTGCGCAAACTATGAATAGGGTAACGTCACGTGCGATTACTGTTACCTTGATTAACAGAAAATTAATTTTAAACTGTTAGTCTATTTGCTATATTACCACAATTATTGCATGTTGGAAAATAAACCACTTTTGTGGAAATTTCTCGTTCTGTTCTTTTACCCCGTAACGTGGCATTTGGCACTTTTTGGAAATATATATTTTATATAATTTGCGACAGGTAAATTTCCACGAAGTCTCTGCCTATCGAATAATAAGGGATAGCAGTGATTTCTCGCAAACTGATATGTGCTATCGGTGTAGTACCAATGATTTTAGGGAAGTCTAAACTTCAAGCGCGCACTCTTGCCCCACAATACTCCAGGCATCCGCCGCTTGGCCCGTTCTCGATCTGGGGAAATGCAGAGATTTAGAAAGGAATCAACCACCCATTGTGGCGAGCGCATTGTGGCGATGCTACGCGCGGACCGCGCGCCGCGCCGCCGTGATTCTCACGAGGATAAATCGGAACCCTCTAATTGCATAAAAGGAGTCGCGATAGAAGAAGGAGCGAAGAAACGAAAATGGGTCCCGTTGAAAAGGATCCTCAACGTTCGGCCGACATGTCGCGGGGCGCCCGCGAGCTTTCCGTACGTGTGTTAAATTGAAATTACGTTGAGCGTGGCGGCGTGTCACGTGGGCTAGACCAAGCGGGACCAAGGGTCACGAGAGACAGGAAACGGCGGTATTGTGTACCGGATGTTGCAACTTCCGAGTCCTTTGGCCTCTGTCTGTTTTCCTTCCTTGCACGCGATTACCGCGGCCGCGCGGGTTATTCGATGACACCGTTCGCGGGGCGACCCGGTGGGGCTGAGGGGTAGGGAGAGAGGGCAAGTGGAGAGGGAGGGAGAGAGAGAGAGAGAGATTTCGTATCGAGACGAAATTTCGAAACGCTCGAATCGGAAACGTTTAAGATGCACGCGACGAGTGGCTGGCGAGCGCCCTAACGCGCCCTCCTCGAGAGATCAGCCGACCGAGCAATAGAACGAGAGAGTGTGAGTGCGAGGTCGTGCTGTCGGGGGCTCTGATAAGAGCGACAGAGAGAGAGAGAGAGAAGGAACGAGGGAAAGAAAGAAAGATCGCGGGAGGAGGAGGAGGAGGAGGAGGGTGGGAGGGGGCGAAGAAAGAAGGGAGAGAAAGGGACGGTGGCGAGAGAGAACGAGAGGGAGGGTGGGCGAGCGCGCGAGCGAGCGAGCAACGGGGGAGGGAAGGGAGGAGGAGGGTATAGTCGTCGTGAGCTCCTTACAGTGCATTGCCTTTACGATGCCTCGAGTCCCCGTCACACCCCGTGCCCCGACAAATCGCGTACGACGTGCCTCTCATGAAGAGATCCACGAAACCAGCCTTGCTGTCGAGCGATTCGGGTCGTCGAGATTCATCGAGAGGAAGAGTTCCTTGTATGCGTGACAATGAACACGAAAGTGTCGGGGACATGTGTGCGCGGCGCATGCACGCGTGTGCGCGCGCGCGCGCGCGCGAACGAGCGAGCGCGGCACACAGAGGGGTATACCGCACCCCATAGACCAGCCGATTTCCTCCACGAAGGCGAAAGAGCTGAATCTCCTGCGCGACGTTCTCCTTTCGTTCCCCTCGAGAACACTGAACTCCCGTCTACCGTACACCGGAGACTTTCACCGGTACGTTGTACGCGTTTCGAGGGTAACAAGATTATCGCGTCGGCCTCGCTCGATCCGCGATTCGCATTGTTGACGCAGCGTGCGTCGGCATCTTCCCTAAATCTGTTCCGTTATCGCGGCCCGTGCACGCGAGCGAACATTCCTACGGAACCATCGAATCTATGGCCCCGTTCGTACAGAGCTGCGATACCGTAAATCACGGGAAACGTTTCGTGGGTTCCCAAGGACTCGTTCCGACGCTATTGTTCGGGTACAGGGAGGCCTGTGCGCCGTCGAAGACGATTTACACAGGCCGAAACGGTTTGCAGCATCTAAAATAGGCTGTTCGAGTTGGAACTTTCGAAACAGCCACGTTTCATAGCGCACGAGCGCACGAGCGAGAGGGGAGCGCTGAGATGTGTTCGTCCCTATCCCCTCCCACTCCCCCCCTGCCCTTAACGCGAACAGTATTCGCTCTATCTTGCTCGCCACGTTTCACGTCTCGATGTCACGGCAAATACGTCGTTTCCTTGTCCTCCCCATCTGATAACGCGTGGCTCGATGCCTATTATGTGGCAGCCGTGCATGCATACACCTATTTGGTCCGTTTCTCCTACGGCCCGCACGTCAGCGCGATAAAAGAAAGTCGGCAAAGTAGGGAAAAGAACGGGCTACGCAGAAATAAGCGCCGAGATGACGAGAGAAAAAAAGAGAAGAAACGACGCGACGTCCACTGTTAGTCCAGTAGCACCGGTAGTACCGTAACGGGTGGATTCGTCGGTTGTCCTGCTTCACCTGTGCCTGCGGTTCACGCCGGTTCACGCCCTTCTTCCTTTACACACCGTTCATGCTTAACGGTTAATCGACATCGACCACTTCTTGCGTTCAAAAGAAAATCGAACACACCGGTGACGGCATCTGGTGGCGATCTCTCGCAACGAGCTTTGCCGCCCTCCGTTTCCTCCCTGCGAAAGGCTCGGGACTGGCAGCTCCTCGGGAACATAACCTGAACGAATTATGGCTATTCAAATTTAAACGAACCACTCGAACGTCGCCGTAGCATGGCGTTTCTAATTAAGAAATTGAAATTAAAGGAGATTGTGAAAGTACCGATCAGGTACAAAAACCCAGCCAGTCATTGGGTTCGTATTCTCACAGACGTACATGCATACATACATACGTTTAACCCCTTACCGCGCGTGAACTTTCTTTGAATCGTGAGAGAAATTGAGCGGGTGAAAAATGAGAATGTATCGCCCACGTTTGTTTACATGTGTTTTCAGTAATTATGATCTGTACCATTTATGGCAGCATGAAATTTGGGGCAGGAATTTTTTATGGGATTGGTTACATACTATATAATTTTGAAAATTATCGGGAAATTTAGTATCCTCTTATGGCAAAACTAGAGTGCTATCTGGTAAAAGAGAAATATTTATTTTGTTCTTTTTGTGTAATTTTTTAATCAATGGCAGATTAATGGTACTAAGGCCAAAAGAGATTTTTTCTAAACAGTGGAAGTCAGGGAATGAAATAGAAAAACTGGTGTATCCTATAATGCAAAATGCAGGAAGGGGTTAAATATCAGCTATTGCGTTTGTTTCGCAATAAATGAATTAAATCTCCTTTCTTTATAGTCTATATTGAAGAAAAAGAAAACTTCTAAAGACAAAGCACTGCAACACTTTGATGAGTTTTATGGATGCGTTTACGGGTCTGGGTGGGCAGATATAAGAGCTGCTTTATTAGCAGATGGATCTAAATATATAGCTGTGGTTAATAATTTCAGTGATTCGGACAGAATACGATCGGATCTGGAGGTACATTTGCATTCGTTGCAGGATCAATAACATTACAGGTTCTGATGAATATTTAAATCGTTTCAGTTGCTCGGCGCAGTACATTTGAAAGCGTACTACGACGTTCAGAAAGAACATATAAATAATAAGCTGTCTAACGCAAAGCTCAGCGGCGCTCGATCAGAAAGCGTGCAGAATACAATGGAGACTTTTACATCTAATACTCAGATATCAGAAGCTCGGTCGATTTACCCTACCAATCATAAAAATATTCCACAACCATTGAAGTCGGAAGAAGACGCAGAGCTCGTCAAAACAGACGCTGCATTGCAACCTGTAAAATTGCGATCTATCGAAGGAGATTTAAATGAAATTGATATAGACAGTGATCGTATTATTGAATCGTCCATAAATATAGCCGCTCTTCACGAATATGTTCCTGCCACAAAAATAAAGGGTTTGTTTACTTAACGTTTCTACTCAATTGGGAATAATTCAGGTACTATGCTTACATAGATTATATTCCGCAGGTTTAAATGATTGGGTTCTGGAATCTGATCATTACGATTTTTATAAAAAGGGAGCTGACTTCAAAGTAGACATTGTCGAAGAATCTGTTCTACCGATTCCAGTTCATTTACACGCGTATTCTTTCGACAAAGGAAGTGACGCGATGTTTCCTTCTCCGAGAAAAGGATCCACTGGTGTTCTAGGTTTGATTGTCTTTAATTCTAATCTGATTATTGAAAATCATGCGCGAACAAATATTAATACGCACACTGTGCTTCTCAGATTATTATTTGTTTGATGGTGGGTCTATATTACCAGTACTGGCCCTCGATGTACAAGCAGGCGACGTTGTGCTCGATATGTGCGCGGCGCCCGGAGGTAAAGCCTTAACTATCCTTCAGACACTAATGCCGCGGGTAGTGGTCGCTAACGATCTTGTGGAATCTAGACTGAAGAGGATACATAATATCATAGAACAGTATCTGTCCGATGTTTACAAGACCGAGAACGTAGTATACGTAACGCAAGGAGATGCTCGAGTAATCGATGATAAAGATGTATATAATAAGGTACTTTTTATTTAACGTTTAACATCTGTCGGAGAATATACGGTACAACTAAACTTATCGATCTTTCCAGATTTTAGTCGATGTACCGTGCACAACGGATAGGCACGCCTTACATTCTGACGAAAACAATATCTTTAAACCCGGCAGAGTTAAAGAAAGGCTACAAATTCCGGAAATTCAATCTGAAATTTTAACGTTAGTATTAATAGTATACAGGGCGTTCCTCTACCTCTACAGTCAATACTCTAGGGCGTGATTATATAGGCAATAACAAGACGAAAATCAAGGGTGACGAAATTGCGGTAAAGGCTTCATTCTTTTAGCTAAAATTCAAAGTCAATTTTCTCGAAGCCTTTATCGCAATTTCGTTACTCTTGATTTCAGTGCTATTTTTGTCTGTATAATCATCCCCTAGAGTATGGACTATAGGTAGAGTAACACTGTATTACGATTTTGATAAATCTTGTTTACAGAAATGCATTGAAACTGATAACAGTCGGGGGTACGGTTGTGTATGCCACGTGTTCTCTCAGTCCTGTACAAAACGATGGTGTTGTGCAGGTAGCACTGAAAAAGATATGGGAAGAGACTGATTCCGTTATGATCGTGAAGTTTGTATTTTATGAATTTTCCGACCTGAACGATTTCGTTATTATTAGTCTCTATGTTTACATCATTGTTGCAGAAATATGGCGGAAGCACTGCAGCCTTTGAAGTATATGTACAGATTTGCCGACATCGGTTTAAAGTATGGCCATATCGCTGTCCCCACTCCGCAAAACAATTGGGGTCCGATGTATTTTTGTAAAATAGTGAGAGCACGGTGAGTGATTTGCAAATGCATTTTACAATTTTTAGTTAAAATGTAAATATTACTGGATCTATATACTATTACACTATTACGAATTTTAATAAAACCCCTAAATTATACTTTTATATTTCTTACGATATAAGACCCAAATGTGTGGAATAAATTGTTTTAAAATAACTGCTCGTGAAATGAGCACACTATTATTAATTAGCTATTGCATATATTACAGATGACAGCTGTTTTACTATATTTGTTGTTTAAATAATTCATTCTTTTAACACAGAGATTAAATATCGTTGTTCAATACAACGTGCAGAGTTGGGCACTATTCGAGTGAATTTTTATTCGATTAATCTTTGAATAAAAATCGCGACTAAAATGAATACGTTTTTATTCGAATCAACTTTAATTCGTTATCCCCGAATAACTTCATTTTATTCGCGATTCTTAATCGAAAAAAAATTTATTCGGATAATGTCCAACTTTGATAAAGCGATACACAGCTGAAAGAAGCGTGACTGATAGTAATACTGTAATCGTGTTACGTGCGTAAGAAATGCACGCAAGAAATAAATAATGAACTATTTAAATCATTTGCACTCAGATCAAGTCTTCTTCTCAGCAATCTCTTTCAGTGGTAACGTTTCATTGCTTGTTTCCTCGTCGGCTGGTTTAGCCTTGTTCCACGGTTGCTCCTCCCCGCTTCCAAGAACAGTATACACTACCATTTCAATTATGTATAAACCGACAGTCACGAAAAATATAATCCTCCACGCTCCTATAGTTTGCTATAAACAGGGAAGGATTACTGTATCAGTCTCTCTCCAACACTTATTCCATTCAAACGTAATTACTTACGTTTCCATGTGTCAATTTTCCCACAAATATTGGCACCACAAAGCCAGGTATAGTCGCGGCGCAATTTGTGATAGCAACGAGAGTGCCGGCGAAATTTGGAGCGATGTCAATATGATTCGCTAAGAAGCCGCTGTACATCCCACCGATGCAAGTTACTCCGATAGTCATCAATGCAACAGCTAGAGTTCGGTTACAGCCGACGTACGACACTCCTATCAAGCAGACCATAGGAACCAATGACGCTAGAAATGAGAACGCTTCGAGTAACCCCTCGACTCTTGACAATACAAAACTTGGTTATATAAACGAGAAATTTACAGAACAACGTTCCGATTTTCCTTGACACCGTCACCGTGATCCACCGCTTGTCCTGCGCGATGGCTAGCACCTTGCTGAGACCGATAGTGAAGATCCACATGCACAGAAACGGCATGGCAGAGAGATTGGCATTCTACAGACGGAAGAATACCTTGAGTACCAGGTGCATCTTTAATTCTGGCTCTAAGCAACGAGACTTACCGAGCTCATGTCGAATTTCAGAATTTGATTCATGAAAGTAGGCAGCTCTATAAGTAACATGTACCACCCGAAGTTATTGCAGAAATGGGCAATAAAAATCGCCATGAACGGCTTGGATAGTAACAGCTCTCTCCACGGAACGGGCAGCTTCTAGATATAATTAAAAGCAAACACGCTGTAAGGCAGTTTAAATGGATTCGTATTTTCATCAAGCATTGGTACCATAAAGTTTAACGAACCTCCTCGTGTTCAGTGATAGCACTGTGACCCAGAGATCGCATGATGTAATCCCTTTCATCTTGGCTAATGAATTTCAATTGTTCCTCTGGACTGTCCTCGATCATCACCCACCAAGCGATGCACCAAATTAAACAGAGGGCACCTTCTATATAGAATATCCACATCCATTCGAGATTCGCGGCTAACATTCCCGTGAGGAGTATCGAAATCACGGTGCCCAACGCAGTTCCTATGTAAAGCAGGAGGTGCTGCGCACTTTTAGAGGAAACACGAAAATGCTAACTCAGAGAATATTGGATAATAGTTCACCTGCATAAACGATCGAAGCAAGGATGCTCCTTTCGTTCGGCGGTGCCCACTTGGCGATCATAACGTGCATTGCAGGGAACGTTGCACCCTGAAGTACGTAAATATATCACATTATCCTGTGTGGTTTTATAAAATTCTTAGCTTAAATCTGTATCAGTTTCCTTGTTATGTACTAACTCCACCGATCCCCTGAATGAATCTCATCAGAATGAAGAGGGAGTAGTGCACGCTCGCCGCAACAGGTGACAGTATAGACGCCAAGACGTTCAGTAATACAGATCCGTTCATCACCCACTTTGCTGATAACAACTCAGCCATTCTCCCTCCCGGAATCAAGGACATCATATAGCCCCAGAAGTACGCTGACAAGATGAGACCTTGCAAGGGTTCGTTCCACACAAAAGGACCATCCTGCGTAAATAGTACGTTAATTTTACACAAAGGGGCCCTGGCACCCCCAAACAAGGAGTTTTGTAAAAAGAAAAGAAAACTGGATTTTATTCCTTAAAAATATTTGTATCCCTCCAACTCGGCTCTCCCGAGATTAAATCCTGATCGCGCCACTGGCCACCCCTATATTTTATTCAAGGGTTTAGATATGTTCCCGTACCTCGACCACAGCTTTCGTCATATTAGGAGCACCATCGTGGTGACATTCCTCGACGGTAATCGTGCTTGTATTTTCAGAATCGAGTTCCTGTAAGGTCGATAACTTTACGGCCGTGTGGTTAACCATAGCCACGATGGCCACGCTCACGTTCACCTTAAACCCGTAAATGATCGCGAGTCCTATCGAACCCATGCTCGCCATCAGGTACCGTATAGGAAAGAAGATGTGCCTTGGTTCTGCGAACACGTATAAAAATAACGCTGTATTCGGAAACAGATAAAGGTGTATTCTTGGAAAGTTTCAGCGTGGTTCATTGGAAGCACGGTATCTTTGGGTACGTGACAATCGGCATGAACCGCAGGTGAACGGTCCATCGGGTCTTCGACTTCTGTCGCGCACTCGTACGAGTGAATATTCCACGGTGGATTTTCGGGGTTACGCGCGGGTGAAAGTTGTCCGTACGTGACTAATTGTGAGTGCGCAGGTTTCAATCAAATACCTTGCTGTCAATTTATTTCGAGATATTTAGACCGTTGCGTAACTATTTAGCGAATTACGGGACAGATAGAGCAAGTGCAGAATATTTGGAATACTGTTGGTAATTTGGAATACCGAAGTATCTAATAAACTACTAACTTTATCTAATTTGTAACACTGTAGGGGCTAATGACCTGTTAACGAATGATATTTGTGAATGAACCATCATTTTGACACTTTCGACTTAATCTGCAGAGTAAGAAAATGCGAATCTGCAAAACTTTTTCAGCAAGTATTCAATCATTCCAATCATGATTAAAATACGTCAGAACTTTAGAGCGCAAAACTTTATCTACTTATTTGCACGATCCTTCTATGGTTCCGTGTCAGTTTTGCGATAATTTCGAGAATACAAAGCGTGGCATGAATTTGAAATATTCGAAAGCTTAGCGCTGCTTTTATTCCTATATTGTGATTCCTTAGCCTGATTACATCATAAAAGAAAATAATTTTATTATCTCCAATAATCTACATGTACCGGTATTCCAAATTACCTGCACCTTAACGAAATCGATACTTCCAGGCATTTTTCATTTAGACCAAAGTTTCAGCTACTTTTTGTTTTTTGTTATCACTGAGAATTTTAAATATAAAAGTTTATTAGTTTCCCCATGATATTATGCAGTTTTATTCGTTCCCATGCTCTGCTGTAATTTTGTATTCGTCTTAAACAAACTGGTATTCCAAATATACTGCACTTTCTCTATCTTATAAATCTATCGTATAGTATTATACCTAACGGAAAGTGAGAAAATTTCCGCGAAAATCAATAGCTCCTTAAGTCTTCCATTGTTATCCAACTGATTGACTTCACTCGCTGCACGTTGATCTTCGGAGTTATTTTAAGCGCAGCTTACGTGCCCGAAGACTCATCGCCACCATTCATTTTCGACACGAGCAAAAATTTGAATATCGGGAAACAAATTTTCGATCCGTTTACATAATTTTAATACGCATCGTTGCATTGCTTAGTAAATTCTTCTTGGCATAAATGTCAAAATGTTCGAGATGTAAAAAATTCATGCAATGTTTAAATCGATTATAATCCGGGACATTTTTGGCGGTGGAATAATCTGGACGCTCCTTTGTTAGTTTTTTCACGCAGCATCACTTTTTATTGGGCGCGTGCATTTCCATTGGAAATATAGGTCAACGGGCACGTAAAAAGTTCCAAAATATCTTCCGCGTATTTGTCGAACGAATGGCGCCTAAATATAATTATTAAACCGGCGGGGGTGGTCTAATTAAGGATCAGCGGATCAATAGAATTCACGCGGTAAATTACTAATTAAAGGGATTAATCACTGGTGTCCTGCGTTTGCATCTTCTATTGTACAGAATGATGGCAGTGTGCGTGGATTGTAAGAACGCGCGTGAATCAGGTATTGCACAGGAGTTGCGTCAACTAAACTCCAGTAAGCTAGAGCACTTCGCGAGATGATGCTTTTGAATTTCGTCATACACGAATTTTATCTGTCAGTTCTATGAAAAATCTGAGTGGGTATATTTTTTGTTTAAATTCGTTTATGCGTAGCTGCATTGCGTGACAGAAATTAGAAATTAAATATTTCAGAACTGTGCTGCTGTACTATACATATAGCGCTTGGACAAGAGGACGTTTGAAGGTCACAAGGATGATCTCTCGAGACGAGGAAAAATGGACCCAACTTTAGGTACCAGAAAAGATGAAATCCTTCACAGTTGCCTAAAAAGCGCACCGCAGAGAAAACAGATGAGAGAGCATGTGATAAACGAGAGACTGAGATCACTCACCCTTAGATGGACTTTTTCCAGACATGGTATCTCCCGAGTCAGTGACCAACGCCCGAGTATTTTTATAAGGCTTAAGGCAATCCCCGCGGAACAGATAACTGTTGCAATTTTGCGATACAATATCGAAGAACTTAATGCAATATTAATTTAAGAGTTCGTGATTAATTATCTACCACTTATCGCTCGCAGTTACTTATGATGCAGTTTTTGCGGCAGAATTAATTTCTGTATATTCACTTGGTAAACTTTTTCTTGATTTCGAGGAATTGCGATCGAAACGATTGAAGTACGAGCTTTCCTCCTTTCCGCTTCGGTTCCTCGCGCGTGCAACGTGCCACTGAGGCCAAGTGTGTAGCTTCAGGTCCTACGAGCCTTTAATACCGGGCGTGCGCCTCTTCTAAAAATCTCATACTACGCGTGCTCGAATTTGACGGCCTCAAAGCACCTCCAGTGCTGTGACGTGTCACTGTTTACATTTCACTGGTCACCGGTTCTAAGAATTTTCCTTTTACCGTTTGATGCTTTTGACGAAAATTTCATATAAAAAATATTTATCCTTATAATCCTTCCACTATTTGGGCGTTAAGGGCTGAACATTTAATGCTAGGGGTGGGTTCGGACCTAATTTTTAATTTTTTGAAACTTTCGAAACTTGAAGTGGTCATTTTGTTTTGCAAGTGGAATAGCAGAATAAGTATCTTGCTTTAAGAACCGAAGGCAACAAAATTTGGCCATTAGTTAAACAAAATATAACAATATACCAATTTTCGAGACACGCTGCATTTTTTATATTCTTTATTCAGTGATTTTATACTTTTTCTTATGTAGCTTTCGAGAATTTCAAGTTCTCGAAACTCCGAACTTTTTTGCATTTCCTTCGGGAAACCCACCCCTATTCGATACCATAAATCTTCCTTCACAAATTTAGATTCTGTTTTTTATAAAGAAACAATTTTTTTTATAAAGATAGTCACATTCATCTGGATTAGCTAGGCATAATGAGGTGGGACAGATTTCGTGACCTCAGAGTTTAATGTTCGAAAGTTTTTAGGCGACAGACAAACACACAAACACTTTCTCCTTTATATATTAAAATATACCTACAATAAATTACAAAAATACTTATAAATTAGGAAATACATAATATATGAATTTTTCATCTCATTTTTATTTTAATCCTACGATCAAGCGTGGCTTTATAGATTTTGCTGTACAAGCCTATTTGCTCAAACTGTTACCACAAATTAGATATAGAGTTTCACCTTCAACATTTATATAGTCAATTCTTAATTGCCGAAAAATATGTTCTTAAATATTTTGAGTCATACTGAAATTGCAATTAAAACCTCGAAAATTTTGTATTATTGAATATTAATTTTATATTAATATTAACTTTAAGCCCGATCACTTAGCTTCTACATACCATTTAATTCTACTCGGAAGATGTAATACACGCAATTTTCAGTATCATTCCGTTTCTCGTTACCTCGTCTGATGCAAGATGCATGGGATACTTGTAAAACAAGCATCCGTAAATTATTCCACCAAGATGAAGTTGCATTCGTATGGAACACTCTTTGCAAATTGTCTGTTCCACTAAAATCTAATGAAAGTTTGCAGGCTGTCAATATGTGACAACGACACAACGATGACATTTGTAAATTTGCATGTATAAACAAGTCATTTTCAGTTTCCGTTGTGAATGAAATAGAAACATGAATGTGGTATCGGAGACTGGCGACAATCTCGAGGAAATATACGCTTGGATCGAGCAAATCACATTCTCCAAGCCGAAGAAGAATCTTGCCCGAGATTTCTCCGACGGTGGTACAGGAATAACGATATCTGATTGCCCTACTATTCAGTCATTGATACGTGTTAAGATCTGATCCAATAAATTTTAGTTTTTATGGCCGAGCTGTTAAAACGATATTATCCTAGGAATGTCGACATACATAATTATATATCTGGAAGCAGTATCTCGAAGAAGATAGACAATTGGTGCACCCTGAACAGAAAAGTACTCTCTAAGCTTGATATAAAACTGGGGAGGGACGTAATCAATCAACTGGCAAACTCGCAACCTGGAGTTATCGAGAAAGTGTTGACCGATTTGCGAGTTAAAATCCTAAAAGACTGCAATGCTGAGAGGGATTCTTTGTACTCAGAGTTCGAGAACAGTGGAAAAGGAGGTACGTAAAAAATTACGAAGAAATACAAAGTCGCGCGGATGAAATTTCAAGTTATCCGAGCTAACGAACAATTCATTATCGTTTAAAAAGAAATCGTTAGATCGGTGCTGGATTCTGACGAGATAGCGAATAAATCTGTTCCGCGTCACGTTTTCGTCCGACTCAAACAGGAATCAGAGGAGAAGAACGAAGTTATAAACAGTCTTCACCAAAAAATATCTCATCTCGAATCTTTGATGAAGCTGAAAGATCAAAGGATCGCGGACCTCACCGCGCAAACGGCAAAGACTGCAGAACCTTGCGCTACCCCAAGGAATGATAGCTTAATCGTCACGAGTAGCGCGGTAACAAAATTTCGAGCTAAAATATAGCATTTCTAAAATTAAATTTGGTATCCAGAGTTTTAAATGATATCGAACTTCAAAAATTGGAATTGTTTGTAAACTTTTAATTACCACCATTCAATTTTCTCCCTCGTACCGATACGCGCGTCGTAAATTTTTCTTATTTCCTCAAATCGCATATCACAACTGCCGAGTACTAATACAAAAGTTTTTAATATTACATTAACTTAGAATTGAATTCTATGGAATTTCTTTATAATTTTTACGCGTAAGCATGTGTAAGTTGGAATTTTATATCGGCGCTCTCATACTGGGTGGTGAAACCAAAATTACGCCATCGCCACGTACAAACAGCATGGAAATATTTCTTTTCGTGGTGCGATAAACTTCTTCGTAAGTTTCTTCGTCGATTTCTATAGTAGTCACAGTTTCTTCCGCTTCTCCTAACACCAAATTCAAGTGCTGATCGTATGCCTGGAATCAAAGTTTTCGTACATTCATTAAACCTGGCAAATGGTAGAAAAATCTATACAATAATCTCGCATAACGATAAAAAGATATTCACATGCAACCTTCCCCGTAGCTCCCTCTCATTCCTCATTTTAACGTATATTCGCTCATCGAGGCTCAATCTTATGAGATCCAACGGCTCCTTAACATTTATCGCAGGAACCTGAACCGAAAATATGTATTAGGTTATAATAGGTTAGATCACGTCCGAAACAGCATGTCAAGTGTTCTCACCTGCTCTGTCTCGTCAGCCATGGTATAGACGCGTTTTTTATTGCGAATATAGAATTATTCGTAACTTGTTCGTAGATCCAAACTACCCGGTCTCACGCTTACACAACAATAAACACTGTATTTATTTTTGATACAGTTGAAACATTGCGCAGCATCGTTCGGACAAACCAGCCATAAGCCTCCATTTTATCGAGTTACAGAATACCTCAGTAGCGCCGTGAATAAGTTTCGCGTAGAAATACATAAATTGTTCAGAAACAAAGACGCATTACTTTATTGAATCGATATGTTTCGAATTACTTTACAAGCTCCCTCCGCAGCAATACTTTAAATTCATCGAGAACAAGCCATCTCGCGAATGCGTACACAGTTCACGGATCCTGGTCCGCTGTTGCGTTCGAATTCTCCCGCACCTTAGTCTTCCGTTCGACCGCGTCGAGGTGGGGCGCTCTTAATAACGGTGGGGATCGCGCAGCTCGAGGTATCGCCAGACCGAGTGAGCGCGAGGTAGCGAGCAACGCCATTTTCTCGATCCGCGGGTGAAGTCGGTGCGCGGTGTGTGAATCATTTGGCGACGTTTCTCCACGTTTCTGCTTCACGACGGCGAAACTACGGGCTGCCCGTCGGCCCTGGCGCGGCGGCCAGTGTAATGCGTAGACACGCGGGCAGCTGTGCGGTGGATATGGTGAGTTCAGAGAGATCGAAGCGCTCCCGGGAGACGTGACGTCTTGTCAGTCGGCCTTTTCCCATTCCCCCTTCTCGGCGAACTCCCGCAGGGATGGCCCGTGCAGAGGTATCGTTTACGATAACGTAACGTAGCCGGTGCGGCTAACCGACCGTGCAATCGAGGCCGGAGCTCGCGTCGGGCACGGTCCGCACGTGGAAATTAAAAGGGTTCCTCGGTAAACCGGGCCTCGCAGAACGTTCCGTTCAGGCCAATGGGCGGAGGTTTAGGGCGGCACATGGCTGTGGGTCGCCGGTCGTGCAGGGGGTGGTTCTCACGACGCTAGCTCGTACTCCGCGAGATTTTCGCTGGCCCGGTAATCCGCGGAAACGCGTATCTCCCGTTCCGCGCAATTACGGCTCGGTCACGGTTCGTATAACAAGTTCACAGTGACAGTGGAAAGAGGAGAGCGTATAACGTACTCCGTTACACGTCTCGATATCCTCCTCGGAGTGGAGAGAAGCTATCGAAGTGCTCTGCCTTTTCGCGTGTGCCTCCCGTGTGTTCGCCGTCCGTAGGTATTTTGTGCGCGTAAAGAACGAACGAAGGGCCGGACAGCAATCACGGACGATCTCCAGAGAGATATCTGGGATATTTGTGCCACGGAGCAGGGGCCAGCGAGCAACGTAAGCTCCCCTTTCCCATTGCTTTTCTTTTAATCTCGCGGCGACACCGTGCGAAACGCTCGATCTGACCTTCCACGTCGATTTATCAATGGACCGTTAGATCGTGCGGGACGTGTATGCGTCAGCTTTATCGATCGACCGCTGTTGACACAATCGAGCACTGCTTCTCTTCCCCTTTCCACGAACAAGGAACAGAAGAGCAGTGTAAATTCGTTACGTTACTTTCTACGCCCCGCTCGCTGCCATAGGCGTAAACTTTCGGCGATCGCCTCGTAATTTCGTACGTTCACCTAATTGGCGCGTGTATCGCCATGACATCGCGCAGAGACTGCACGGGTTTAAAGTGTGATTCCCATGACAGCCGTGTGTCTGCTGCTTGAATCCGTTTCATCGATAACGGATTTTACGTTGGAATTTGTAGCGTCTAGCTGGGTGTCCCTCGTGACACCGTTCCACGCGTTGCTGAGTGATTAAAATCCGTCCTGACATTCGTGCGGCAATTAACTCGCCCGGCCTTTCGACCCTGTTGACATTTTAAACGTTTTCTGCCCCACCGAGAAATCCGATAGCCAACTTCGTTCGCGCCTACACGGCTACCTGCTAATCTCGGATCATCTTTATCCGATAGGTGTTCACGTGCCCGTGTCACTGCTGTCATTACCGCAAATTCGGCTCGTTCGGAGCGTAGATTGGTGGTAGTGCCGTGACTATAGCCATGGACGGGACTGACACACCGTATAGAAATGTTGAGTCAATTCGATGGGAAAGTACTTGGTGGGATGAATCGAATTAGATCGGAATTTTAGGTAGCGGTGTTGAACAGTGCCCGATGCTAATAGTTTTAGTATAGTCGTTAATATTAATATTGCATAAATCATGCAACGCAATGAGCATCGATGCTACTGTTAATAAGAATCATAACCGAGGAAGAGTCGATGCGATTGCGATCTAATCGATATAAGATCATCGGGGAATATCGATATTATTATTAACAGTAATTAGATAAGCCTCGATAGTATTACGAATTTATTAAAGCTAATCGATATAGTCTAATCAGTACGAGATAAATAATAAATATCGATATTATCGGTATTAGGTAATATCAATTGTGGAATAAACCTAATTGATATGAGACAATCAGTTGCAAATAACAGTTACACCATTTTCAGGATAAAAATTAATATATTTAATTATACATATTTAGTTAGGTTGGTGTACATATTTTAGTAAATCGATATTAGTTAGCGATATATGAATCAAACGGAAATAGAACCGATATTTTACGTCGCAAATGGTCAGCATACGTATTTCGTAATATAGGTATTTCACACGCCTCGAAAACATGTACGTTTTTGGTGGCCACAAGTCGCTGGAAGTTTTCCTTTTTTCCACGTACTGGTTACCGTTTCTTCCTTCGCGTTCGAATGACCGTGGCTGCCACCAGGCGAAAGGGACGAATCGTGTTCTATCGAAGGAAGCCGCGTATATACAGGAACACGTGCTCGAGCACGCGACGTGTGCGGGAGAGGAGCCTATTTAAAATAACCGTCATGAGGCACCGCGGCGTACATTAATCCTTTAAAATCGTCGCGGCGCGAGAGCATACGGGACGAGAAGTATGGTTTTAACACCACGCGCGTATCGAAACGTTTCTCGCGCGCGAGCGAAGGGAAAAAGGCACCGAATGCGTAATCCGCTTACGCCCGCAAAAAATGCTGTTTCGCTTTCGAAGTCTATCGATCTCACCGCTGAAGATCGAGGAGATACGCAGCTTCGCTATCTCCATCGTTACCGTGAATGCCTTTTTAAAAAGTTATCTTATATCCATCGTGAAACCAGTCCAGTTGCTTCTCGGCTATTATTTTTTCGTCTCAACGACGAAGGTGTTTTTATGGCTGCTTTCTTCGTGCTCGTATTTTTCTTTCAGATTTTGCCAACCGCTTTATTCCCACTCGGTTTCTTTCTCGATCCGCTTTCACACACTCGAAAGTCTATTACAAGCGGTTTGTGCGTGGTGTGTTAAGCGGAGGCACGTCATAAGTTCGTATTAACCGATGATTTACGGCGTGTAACTCTAGCACGCGAATAATAATAATAATACCGTAGCATGTCCTTCGGTGATTCACATACGAAACCATGGATGAAGTAATATGCCCACTCCTGTTGCAGATAAGAAAAATGATCGACCTCTCTATACTGTACACCATTTACGTCGGTTTCGATTCACGCGGGGTCCATTATTTACATGTCCCTGGGGTGTTCTTTAAAATGCAGAAGCTGCGGTGACGTTTCGCAATGGTATCGTGGCATTGGGAGCAAAAACGGACTAACGCGCATTGAGAAATAATTAATCTTTCCTATTTTATGTGATTAGCACAGCCTGTTGGAATACATTATTGCTACTAACTCAATTTCGCAAATGTGGGTTAGTTCATTTTCGCTCTCAATGCCTCGAATGCTAGTTACGATTTTTTTTTTTCGAGTGATTTGGAAATTTGAAGGAATAATTACAATCGAGCTATGTACCCATTATAAATCGAAACTCTGAAATCGAGGGGCCCGGTGGAAAACAGGCACCTGCCACGAATTTATAAATTTTCGTTTATTTGTACCATTAATTGTAACTCCACCACTAATATAATAGCATGCACGTTTTACCGAGCAGAATCATATTAAATTTTCTTCACGCTGAGAAAAAAGAAATGCGTAGTGAAAAAGGGGCCCATGTCCTCTGAATTTTTTTCCCTAATTTTGATAATAATCATTTACCATCCAATTCAAGTACCGTTTAAAATAATTACAATTTCAAATACTTGCGACCTTTCCTACGAAAACAATTTTCCTTTCAACTAGAATCATAAAACGGTGTGGGACGTGCCTGTTTTCCACTGTGTCCCTCAATTCCACATTTACTCGCACGTAACCCCTCCAAAAAAAAAGTATTAACCCTTAACTGGTATACTGTTTTTGGCAAACGTGGCAGACCCCAAATAAAAAAGGACATAGAAATTTGTAAAGTCGACACTAGAGCAACCACTGTGAATATTTCCTTCTTAGGGAATGTATAAAATAATAGAAACGTAGAAAGTTAAACTATTACTTTAAAATTAATTAGAAATTCAGTTTACCAACTTAGACAACCGAAAATTGTACATCGAACTTTGGGTGCTTGGGGTCACGAGCGACCCCAGGGTATTAGTTAAGGGTTAAACAAATAAATAAGGAGCTGAATATTTTTCTTGCTTAAAATAATCGGCCCCGTTCATTAAATACAGCTCGATTTTTCCACGCTATTTTCTAACTCTCGGAGCTGCCCGCGCTGTTGAATAATTATTTTTTTTTCGCCATAAGGACACGACGGATTTCACCGCGGTGATTGGCATTCGCGTGGTGATATAACTCTCGCTTTCTACCGTTCCCGGGGATGATCCATCGCGGTGCAATTATGCACGCTCGCGGTTTCTAGTTGGAAAACGATTAACCTTTCGCTCCGTCTCGTACCTCCGCAGCGAAATTGAATTCCAATAGCGCAAAAGGGGTGCAGAATCGATCGACGCTCATCGCGTTATGCCGCCATAATTCGTGCAATTACCCCGCTAAAGGTTAAACTCGTTTAAACGACGAATAATTGTCGCCGCCGCGTTGGCTCGCCGGTCAGAAAATTCGCGAAACGAGAGTGGAACAGGTGCACAGCGCGATGCGAATGTTGACCCTTCGCGGGCCCTGTTTACGGCGTAACGGTGCCCACTGGCAAATGGTACAAGAATAGTTGCCGAGGAAGTGTACAGGATGTTTCGTAATAGCCGGTACAACCGAAACACCAGCGATTCTGCATGGAAAAATATAAGCGGGAAACGTGGAATGGAATTTCTTCATGGATGGCTTGCTTCTCGAAGAAATCGATTTCGAAAACTCGAGCTATCGAGTTCTATCGGTAAATACGATACAAGTGGCGATGAAATGTATCTTTGTGCAAAGACATCTGGAAATGATAATTGAATTACTTTCTTCGAATAGGGCTCTGTTTCGGAGAAAATCGATTTTTTAGTATTCGACGAATTTCAAACTCGATTTTCTCAAAAAGAAATTCACTTATTTCATTCGCAATTATATTATATTTAATAATATTAAGCTTTCAAAATTCATTTCCTCGACAAGTAAGCCTCCAATAAATAAATTCTATCGCACATCTCCTGTTTATTTATATCGGTTTAGAATCGTGACTATTTTAGTGGTGGCAACCTATCATGAAACGCCCTGTATACGCATACAGCCGCGAACGATTGCCTTTGGAATCCGCTGCATGCGCTGGCCTGCTTCTCTGTTTTCTAGTTCTTTTGAGGAACGTGTCGTTACGTCGCGTCTTTGCTGTACTATTGTAATATCACTGGCTCCTGTCAAACGCTGGAATGCGGCAGAAGAAACGGGGACAAGTTAGTGGCGGGCTACCGCAATCGAGCGATAGAAGAGACGTTGCACAATTCGGCGGGCTCGCAATTCGCTTCTCAGTTATCGAAACTTTGACGCGAAAAATTGACGCGATGTTGATTTATAATCGAACAGTTGCGATTATACAATTGTTGGAAGATATTTGCCAGGAGGCATCGAATAATATCATTGTTGTCTTGAAAATGAAATGGGGCATTTAAAATGGAAATCAGCCCTTAAAGTTATCACGGTTTTTCGTCTTTTAAGGGGAGGTTCTGGTCTAAATGTCGATTTTTCTTTTATTTCATTTTTCGAATGTTCAACCTTTTAGGAAAACGGGTTTGAAAGGATTTGTTGAAATTCGTAAAATTCCCGAAGTTATAGGCATTTGAGTCGCGGCAAACACATGGGTCACAACCGGCTACTCGGCGCTCACGTAAAACTTTAAGGGGAGGTTCTGGTCTAAATGTCGATTTTTTTTATATCATTTTTCGAATGTTCAATCTTTTAGGAATACGGGTTTAAAAGGATTTGTTGAAATTCGTAAAATTCCCCAAGTTGTAGGCATTTGAGTCGCGGCAAATGCATGGGTCACAACCGGCTACTCGGCGCTCACGTAAAACTTCAAATGCGTTTTTCTCGAAACAGTGTTCTCAAAACGGTGGGACCTGTATCTTCAAAAGTTATTATCCGATTCGACTGAAACTTGTTTTATTTTGAAGATTATTCTTTTGGCTAGGGGGGGAACTAAAAAAAATTACAAAAAGTTGAAAATTTATAATTTTTAAAGGCGTTGAAAGGACGAAAAATACAGGGAAAAGTGATTTCAAACGTGAAGTGTCGTTATTTTCTAAAAAAAATGTAATTTTTGTAATTTTTTTAGTTCCCCCCCCCCCCTAGAAAAAAGAATAATCTTCAAAATAAAAAAGGTTTCAGTTGAATCGGATAATAACTTTTAGAGATACAGGTCCCACCGATTTGGATCAATTTTTTGACGCCTTAACTTTAACGACTCCCCAGGGCTGTTTGCACTGATTAATTATAAAACAAAAAATATATTTCTATAACATAAGACATCCTTAATACAATGCAACAAGTCCCATTAAATTATATATAGTAGTTTTCCTTTAATTAATTCCTAAATATCACCTATTTTTTGGGGCTCTAGACCAGAACCTCCCCTTAAGCTCGGTTTGCACCTGACGAGTGAAAATTTTTACCGATTTGCCCGCTGGACTACTCGGTCGAGTACTGGAATATGCGTTCAGACTGGGAGTACTGACCGAGCACTCGTCAGGTGTAAACTAAGCATTAATGGCAGCAACAGAATCGTGCATTATTAGAAAATAATATTTCTACCTATCCATTTAATTTTATTAAGATACTAGCGGTTCGACGTTTCATTTAATTGCCGCAACTTTGATGATACGAATTCGCTGATTCCCTTCTTAATTGTATTTAAATAGAATCGCGCAGTCGATAAATTGCGTGAAATACGCATGAACTTCTGAGAATTTCTCGCTGATTGCACATAACATTCAAGTATGAGCTACGTGGGTCAGTGACTTACCACGCGTTTATTATTCCCAGATAACACGTTGCTGCTGCGGTAGCAATGATGGAACGCTAGATTCGATCGTTCATTGGTTACCTAAATTATCGTAATCGGTTTATAGTGAATAGAGGGATAAATAAGTTGGGGAAACCTTGAGCTAGATTTTCTTGTATTTTCAGTAGCCCGTTCTGTGTATTTAATGCATTATTACCGGAGCTGGGGATAATAAATTTTTTAAATAGATAAATAGAAATAAATAGTTTTATTTCTTTCAGTGATACACGATTTGACAAGTAAACTTTTCTTTGGAAGTTTAGTTAGTAGTAGTTGCATAAAGAAATAGTATTTTAATAATAACTCATACAAATACTATTACGAATTGAGTATTTCATTGAAATATGAGAAACTAGTATTTCAAATAACAATATTTTAAATAATAACTGACTCACTGGCAACGCAACAAATCTGTGTACCTGTAAACATACAGTGACTCGCATTAATATTCGCACACTTTTTAAAATCGCATAACTTTTTTAGAATTGGTCCTAACGACTTGAGTTTTTTTCAGAAGCTAGAAGGATTAGTTTGCTAAATGACGTATTTGGTCGTTTTGAAAAAAAATGTATTTGGTCGGAATAGCGAAAAGAATAGTAAAGGTCGAAAATCGCTGATTTCGGGAATTTTCGCGATTCTCGACCCTATTCTGCGATCTTTAAACGTTTGTAGCTCGGAGCAACGTTAACCGATTTCGATGAAATTTTAGGCACGTGTACAACTTACTGGAATCTACAAACTGTTTTTTTTTTAAATTTTCATTACAAGCTCACAAAAAAAAGTTTAAAAATCGACCTTTACTATTCTTTTCGCTATTCCGACCAAATACATTTTTTTTCAAAACGACCAAATACGTCATTTAACAAACTAATCCTTCTAGCTTCTCAAAAAAACTCAAGTCGTTTGGACCAATTCTGAAAAAGTTATGCGATTTTAAAAAGTGTCCGAATATTAATGCGAGTCACTGTACATAGGTACTGCTGCGTTCAGTAATACTTGCACGAAATATTTACCCGAACATATGTTATTAAGAAGGTAGCGAGCGACATTGAGGACATCTGTTTCCTTCTGAAATTTGTGTCTCCTATTTTCGATCCCCAATTTCCTATATTCTAAAAATTCGAATCCGACTGTAAATAATAAATAGCATTTGCTCACGATTTAAGCAATTAACGAAATAGTATTTCCCTTCGAAAATAATGCAGGTTTCAGTATTTTCTCTGAAACTATTTAAAAATTCGAATCCGACTGTAAATAATAAATAGCATTTGCTCACGATTGAAGCAATTAACGAAATAGTATTTCCCTTAAAAAATAATGCAGTTTTCAGTATTTTCTCTGAAACTATTTGAAGTTTCCCCCAGCCTTGATTATTACAAATGCTGCGATGCGACGCAACCGTATGCAAAACTTTCACGAAAACAGTAATCGAAGCCTTGTTCACTGCCCTTACCACCACTGAAAGGGTTCGCACGGCTAATTTCCAAGGAGTGTATCAACTGTCCTATCTTAATGCGAATAATTATTGTAAAATTTGCGCGAAGCGTATCAGGTTTCCGATGTCACTGTGACTAATTTGCAAGGGGCGTATTATAGCTGCATCTATCTTGAAAGAACACAAGCACCGCAAAAAGGAAGAAGGAATTCGAACGTGTTTCCTGTTTCGAGGTTGAAGTTGCTATCGAGCTAACAGGACGAGGTGGCGATTATCGATCTGTGCAGCTTACCGCTATTGCCTCGTTCGATATAATTGTTAATTAGCGAGTTATCCGAGCGTTCAGTCTCGTCTTGCTTGCCGTCGCCGCCTTCTTTTTTCTCTTTCCTCGCCTCTCGTCTTCTTCGCCCAACTTCTTCTCCCGCGTTCAATGCGCACGGTTGAATTTCTTGGCGACGATCCGGTGTCACACCAGCCTGACAACTTTTTCCTTCTCGTATGCCGATTTTCGAGTACGCGCAGAGCCCGATCCTCTTCTGCGCTCCGACGCAGAATGCCCATAGAAGGGAAGCTCTCGATAAAAATCGCCTTCTGCGCCTTGCAAATTTCAGTCGCCGATTTCTGATCTTTTTCGAAGCGCATTTTACTTCAACTTCTCCTACTTGTCGCGTCTACTTTGCCATCGCAGTGCTTATAGTCGTCCGAGGGACTCGTTGAATTTTAAATAGGTATTTGATCCGCGAAAAATTGTTCAATATAAATTAATTTTACATTAACAAACTTGCGATTGGTAGTCTAAGTAGTTGGCACTTCGTGCATCGAAATATTCAACCTGTGACTTGCGAAACTTTTCCCAGCAAATTGTAAGCCTTTTTAAGTTGCAGGGAATTCTAAAGGGTGGTTAATCGTAGGAATCTTGGGAGGGCGTTTCCCACGGCTGCTTGGTGGTGGGAAATAGCCTGTTGCGGTAGGAAAATGTGGGGGAAACGAGGGAAATATTAGTCGACAGAAGATAGATACCAGCGATCGTAAATTCCATTGAAATTCCAGTTTATGAGTGTTTATAATCATCTGCGAATTTTTTCTCGTTAGAATGTAATGTTTATTTATTTAAGAAAATAAAAGTTACACAGTCGATCGTCAGTATAATAATAATAAGAGCTGTGTAAAACTTAAACTAAAAGTAATGAGAAAGAAAGAGTAGTCTTTAGCGCGATACAAGTTAACCGTTTGGAGGGTTCTCTCGGACTGAGAAGACAGTTTTCCCCTCTTTTGGGTCTCCTGTAGCGAAAGGAAGGAAAACTCACAAGTCACCGGGTCCCCAAAGTCCCTGACACTCCAACTCCAGGAACAGTCCATCGTTGTACGCATTCCAACATTTCTTATTTCTTGTTCTCAAGTTATCGACCAGTAGGTATACCGTCGATATTACTTCTGCGGTATTATTCCATACATCGCTCGCTCGGCACTAATTCAAACGCTGACACACCGCGAATGGCTTCGCTCGAACGGTTTCTTCTCGTCGAGCGGCGGCTCCGACGGCTGTGCAACCTTGTACTCTGCCTCCGGCAGCGATGAAAAAGGAGCAGAATTGCTCACAATAGAATCTAAAATGCCCATTTGACCGGTTCCAGCGAATAAAGAAAGAGCTGGTCTCGTGGCTGCCGTCTTTGCCCTGAAAACTCGTCGTGTCGCAACTGCGTCGCGCTAATTTTCCGTCAGACATATTCCTACTGGCCTGGAAACCTTTCGGTAATAAAACCAACGTTTACGGTATTATCAGGGCTGTGTGGAAGCACAGCCGCAGATTTCGTCAGATAAGAGTGACACAATCGCTTCGGATGACTGAAGAAATATAACCTACATTGTGTGGTCTTAATTCGTGGTCTAAAATTAGAGGAGCGAGATGGTAATTAGGGACTGGATGATTAAGGCTGCGATGTCAAACGCAATGATAATTTTATTTCTTTAAAAACGAAAGTAATGGTCTTCAGAGACATATGTCTATGAACTTTCAAATATTGCTTTAAAATTAGAGGAAACAGATGCTAATTAGGTAATGGATAATTAGGGTTAGCACGACATACGCGAAAATGATCCTATTTTTCAAAAGAAAATTATTAACGCTTAAACCGATTTCTATCTTTCAGTTAACGTTCCATGTATCTGGAATTTTGTTACTTATACTTTAGTATAAGTAACAAAATTCCAATTCAACACATTCCCTTCCAATTGGATTGAAAGTTGTGATAACGTTATCTTTGGCAGCTCCTCTTCTATCAACTGTTCTTTCAGTCATTTCCCCTGAACTATGCACAGTCCAGGGTATAACTAATAATAATACGAAAGGGATGCATCGTAATTTCTTGAGGATGAGAACAAGAACTTTCCAGCTAATCAAATTGGAGCAATGAGCGTATGTGCGCGGGACAAGTGGATCCGCCTTCGTCGCGGATGTCTTTGCTCTGCATTCAATTAGCAGAAGCGACTATTACGCGCGTATTGCACAATATTCCTCCGCAGAATAATACCTGACCGCGTTTTTAGGGTCGCCATATTAACCCGACCACGGACCTCGGGTCATCTTTGACCCAATCGCGATGTCAAGGGTGGAAGAAATACAAGATACCTAGGTATATTATAAATATGGAATATATCAGAAATATAGAAATAAATATAATTCTGAGAAGAATATTTCTGTTAAGAATTGAACCAGTTACTTTTGTATTGAAATTCTACTGAATCAATAATTCAGCTACCACCAATTTCCATATAACGATCACTTTCAAATAATCACATTCCCTCCGCGTTTTCTCAGAATCTTCGATTCAACTAATCGCAAGCACCGCGCTTCCCCTCGGATCCATCCCACCATGTTGTTTCCGATTCGCTCAACATTGGTAGCCGTTCTCAATAATGCAACGCCAAGGTTGAATCTTGTCGGTGATCCAATCGAATATTGCGCAAGTGAAGATTGAAAGTCGAGAGCGGTTAGGAGTGAAATGAGCTGATAGCAAGCGAAGTGATCCGTTTACTCGACGTCGTTCCTTGAAAGTGAAAAGTGGCGGTAAATTGCCCGCCACTCCGCCCCTATTGGCGAGCCTTGTCCGAGTGGCATTGAAACCAATTTTGATATCAAGGCAAGTACCCCACGGCACGGAACAAAATTGCCCCTTCGATCTCCCTCTACGAGGCAATATCGCCGGGGCTCTCGTCGTTAGCCGTCCAAGATTGACAGCTTCCAACTTCTTAAACGACACTTGCACGAAATTCTCTGTGTGGTCTTTCGATCATAGTATCTTCTAAAACATAGTTGTACTCCTTGACTTTTAATAACGAGTCACGTTAAAGGCACAGCTCTTTTTTATAAAATTGTGTTTGTACAATTAGCTTTTTTACACGTTTTCCGTCAACCAACCTTCACTGCTCTTATTCTGCACCGCGTCTGTGCACAACCGCGTTAAATAAAGGCGCGGTAGTTGCAATTAAAAGAAACGCGTTGTTACGAATTACAACAGTTAAATTCTGGTTATAAAATTATTTATTAATAAAATGGTGTCCCTCTTTTTGTGTCAATACAATTAAGTCATTTACCACTGGGATAGGGACTTCGGTAGCACGAATAATAAGATTATACGTGTGAACTTTCTTGTTTGAAACCAAACTATCAACTGACGCTCCGCGCCGAAAAACTCTTCCTTTTAAAAATGCTGGGTAGAGAGGTTTTCACCCTCTACCCTCGAATGGCCAAGATGGAGGGAAAGCCCAAATATACACGCAATCCAAAGTGCATTGCTGACGAAGTCCAGACATTGGCATCGGCGGAAAGACATTACAGCGTAGACATTGAAAATCCTTGGGCTTCACGATTTCGAGGACTGCTCTTGTGCCCAAGGGTTACTGCCTAGTCCCTCGCCAGATGAGCGTGTCGAGCTCAAGGGAGGTCTCCGCCTTAGTTGTTTGCCAAAATGCACGGCCAACATTCGGGACTACATCTGGGTTTACTTACTAAAACTTTCCCTGATCTGGCCATTCGTTACGCACGTAACAGCGTACAAGCAAGCTGGTTGACGAATAAGTCTCAATAGGACAAGGTTAATTTCGTTTAACGGGCCAACAGTTGATAAGGCGTTCCTTCTCATTGACCATCGTCGATCGAAGCTTCAAATGGCCACGGGACTTGTCTACAAAGATCTGCTTATCCACGTGCGGATTGCATGCCCAGCTCTGACGCACGGCTAATCTGCGGCCGAGCGATCAGCGGTTGGCAGCTGCAGCAGAACGCTTCGACGATGAGAAGTGTTCCTTTGTAAGAAAAAGTCACTCGCGATCAACCGAGCCAGCCTTCTTGCTTTCAATTCTATTGGTACTTGACGGTGGCGAGCCCTAGCGCAAGGCTCGTTAATTACACGCGAGAAGGATTAATTTAGATGTTATCGCGTTACCGCTGTCGCCGCCGCTTCTGCTGATTCAAATTTAAGGCTCTTGAAGCCAGCCAGCCGAGCAACGCTTGTAACTGAAAGCTCCGCGTAAAACTAATAGTGTCTCAGCACCCTTTGATGCTGTCCTTTAATTAATCGCGAGCGCCGCGATTAACCGCGGATAACGTTCGACTTTCCAGATTAAATATCTCGCGGGATTGATTCGCAGCTCTCCATAGGGGAATAAAAGCTCCGCTCGCTCGAGGATCAGCAGTTAGCTGGTCAACTGCTTTTAATACTGCCACTGACCAGGGTAATACCCGTCGCACAGTGGTACGAAATGACGTGTTTTCTTCAAATCACCCTAGAGGTCGTAATTTTTCAGAAAACTTGACGATTTTTATTTTAAATTCTTCGCAATTAAATTCTCTGTCGATCTGTCGGGTCGAAATTTTGAATTTCGGTGCTGATTTTTTTATATTTAGCGAATTATACAGCACTTTTCGAAGATCAGTATCTGTGAGCTGTTTTGTCCGCCTGTTCCGAGTTTAAAGTCAGATTTTCGAAATTGAAGGTGGAATCCAATATGTTGAAGCAAAATTTCAGAAAATGGGCTTATTCGGAAGGAACATAGTGCGTCTAGATTTTCGGGGACGCTGATTACGAATACGAGGTAATTATTATAAAGATCAAATGTTTTTATTTGTACCGCAAATATAATACTGTAGATCAAATTGTAAAATTTAAAATGGCGTATGGACATTCGTATGTTCACAAATTTTTACGCATCTCATAAATGTGTACGTGATTTTGCATATTTAAGCCTAGTCGTCTGTGTTCATACGCGTTCTTATAGTTGACTTTTCGGATTCGATATTGATGAGCAAGATTTTTAATGTTTCATATTTTTAGCTGGCCTGATTCACTTAACGTTTGATTCCAGTTGCCTTTGGAAATCCGATTTTATTATATGCAATCTTGTTTGAGCAGCAGAATTTGTGCTTCTGAAAACAAATCTCTGATTTTTTTGCTTATGTACGTGTTTAAAAATATCAAACATTAAAAATCCTGTTCGTCAATATCGAGTCAGAAAAATCAACTACATTCACTCACAACTCAATTTCGAAAATCTGGCTTTAAATTCGGAGCAGGTGGCCAAAAAAGTCCACAGACACTGATCTTCGAAAAGTGCTGTATAAATCGCTAAATATAAAAAAAGCAGCAACGAAATTCAAAATTTCGGCCGGACAGATCGATAGAGAATTTAATTGCGCAGAATTTAAAATAAAAATTGTCAAGTTATCTAAAAAATTACGACCTCTAGGGTGATTTGAACAAAAAGTGCCATTATGTACCACTGTGCTTCGGCTCCCATATGGCCGTTTACTAGGGGCCAACGTATTAATGCAATCGCAGCGCTGCATCATCAGCTCCTGCAATCTATGCTGACGCGATCAGCCAGCGGGCTTCGGCGATGCAGTTGCAACTGCGCTCCATTCAATGTTGCGTAGCACTTTCGTTGACCTGGCTCAAAGCCAGTTCCCCTTTTCACCTTTTCCCTTGTCACGACTTGCAGGTGAAGTTTGGTGGTTCGGCGTAGGTGTCATCGGATTGGGCAAGAAGGTGGGGCTAGTAGGTTGCGAATAATATTAGGTCATCGGAGTTGGAAAGCTAAGATATCTGCGCAGCACTTTGCGTTCCGAGTTCTAGCAGGTGTGATTATTTAACCCTTAACTGGTATCCTGGGGTCGCTCGTGACCCCAAGCACCCAAAGTTCGATGTACAATTTTCAGTTGTCTAAGTTGGTAAACTGAATTTCTAATTAATTTTATAATAACAGTTTAACTTTCTACGCTTCTATTATTTTATACATTACCTAAGATGAAAATATTCATAGTGGTTGCTCTAGCGTCGCAACTGTATACCAGTTAAGGGTTAAATTATGAAGCGAAGGAGAGGAAATGTCTGGTATAAAAGGGAGGGCAGTCCTCTTTCTTTCACATCCTTCCATTTACTTTTACGCGCCAGGTGTATCAATTCCGCGGAGTTCTATCACGTTTTTCCATTAATTTCACCGTTGCGTCATGACGGCGGACGGTTCGCGGAAGCGAAGAAGCACGATGATTACGCGTAAAGCGCGCTTTTTCGCGCGGGGACGCGCTAATGCACCTGGCACGCTAAAATTCTGGAAGGCACAGTGTGCTTCGATCGACAATCGGAACACTTTTGTCTACGCTGTAGACGGTGGAATGTAAGCGAATCTCGCGTGCGAAAAGTGCTGCGAGCGAAGGACGTCGGGGATCGCTTGCGAAACAAGCTTCTTTGCCTGGTGGCATTTGAGAGCTGGTAATTAAACGAGTCGCGCGATTAGTGTGCTCGATGTGGGTGAAAAATGCTTTTACAACCGCTATTTTCTTTTCCACTAGCTCCTTGCTCGTCATCGAAGTGCGCCAAGGGAGAAAAGTACTCGCGCAATTGTGCGTGGGATACATTGCTCGGCTGGGCAAGTGGGAGCTGGGCTCATTACTGTGGATGTTGTAGGAATTTAGGGAGTTTTGCAGGATTTTTAGAATATATTTTGGCTAACAGAGATCTGTGAAATATGGTTGGTGAAAATGGAGTATTGTATAGTAGAGGGAGGGTGTCTTGTGTTTTTGGCGAAAGCAGCATTAGTGAAATGACAAGGATGTATGGAATATTGTAGGTGTAAATGTAATAAAGCGTAGGAGTTATAGTTCACAGTCGTGGAAGTGAGCATAGGTATATAAGTGACCAATTAATTTCATTTCCCCCATTGTGATAGGATTATACTTGAGCACCTTGCAGCAAGAGGGGTGCAGCTCCATCTCTACCAACTTCGAGTAAATTAGAAAAAACTGCTTATAAAATTATTGATTTGAGTTAACATTGAAAAGAGAACACTAATTGAAACATATATATTTTCACAGAATAAGTAGTAAGCAGTTCTACAATAACAATATTAATATTTCTATTTTTATTTATATCCAATAAATCGCTGATTTGTTATCGGATTTGCACGAAACGTGCACGAAATGATGTTTGATTTTTTTTTAAAATGAAGCTGCACCCCTTTTGTTGCAAGGTCCTCAATTAGAAACAGAATTGGAACCTTTCACAGTTTGCTGGAATGTTGAGCAAATTTCTTCATAATGAAAAAGTTTAGTCGTATCCTAAAAGTCACGACGCATTTCTCATGCAGACTTTATGAAATTGAAATTCAGCGGATCTGTTCGATGAAATCTCGTCTAATTATAAGTTTCGTTTTAATGTCAGGTACCAGATTCAGTCTTACAGAATGTAATCCATCGTCTTAAATTCCCAGAGGTGGAAATTTGTTACATTAAAACGCGATCGCGTATTAACCTGCCTCTTAAACGATCGGATAATCTTTCCAATTAGCAAGAAATACCCCATGAATTCAGGTCTCCCGTGTAACACGAACAATTCCGCTACACGCACACGAAACCGTTTCTTCCTCCTCCATTATAATCAGCGCGGACGTTTCCCGTTATCGTGTACAGCAAGGTGTACCCCCGCGCGCGCGCGGATCGTTTTATCGGGCATAAAATAACCGTATAAACGTTTGTGTGCCTTTTGATGGTAGATATACAGGTGTGTGTATATAAGGTGTCGCAAAATTGTGGCGCGAGAAAATACATGAAAATTCCCCAATCCAAAAGGAATCGAAGAATCGCTAATATGGATTCTAAGTCTCAGTTTTCAAAATACGAGCAATTAAATTTTCATAGTCCAAGTATATTTTTAACCCTTCATTTTATACCTTCTTATAATCACAAATTGGTCAGATGGGGTTCACTGCACCCCAGCGTCATTTTTGAATTACCATTTTCGTGTTTTTGAATCTTTTTTACTTTGAAGTGATAATTGTACGAAATACCCATATGATAAAATTCGTAGTTGAAAAAATAGTTGTGGAAAAGGCGATTTTTTTGTTAAAATCCACCAAATTTTTCAGTCTTAATATTATGGTCTAAAAATTTACACAAATATTGGCAAAGAAAAGAGAATTGAACGAGGTGCGAAAAAATTAAATTTCTTATTTTTGCTTGAACTGTTATTGCACGAACGCAAAAGTTGAAATACTTCGAAACGAAGAGTATGCGAATTGTTTTGAAAGTAGGTGATCGATTCTAGAATACGTAGAAAATATATAGTGAGCTAGTTGAAAAATGCGTGCGACGAGATAAGCCACGCTTTGCGTGTCTTCTTTTTGCCGGTACCATTAGACTTTGTTTGCATAAGCACACATTGTTTTCCTCATGGAGCTTGATTGCGATCGAGGGTCTTCAACGCCACGTAGACGTGGCTTAAGGTGCAACCATACAAGCATACTCGTTACAAAATACCAGTTACGGGACTGGAAGCCTTTATTAATGCACTGGTGGAGGATAATGAAGAGCTTCGAAAAGGATTCCAGTGTGCTCTCAGGTACGCCGGAGAGAACTCGCGTAACACGATTTATGGGACTATGGAAAATGATTTTCTCGTGTAGAGCTGTGTCATAGGCTGATAAGCTGCGCGCTATTGGAAACCTATAATATACCTTCACGCTCGCTAAAGCGTACGCGGTTATTGTCGCTGTAAAAATAGGCTGAATTATCTGTAACGCTCCTTAGAAACGACTGATGTATAGGTATAAAAGACTAGAGCCTGAAGAACATCAGATTTCAAGCACGTAGCAAGAAACATCTCCAGAATCCTCATTTCCCCCTTCTAAACAAGATGCAATGCAATATTCTTATATTTTGTACCTATATTCAGATGTAACTTCAAATTTGAAACAGCTTCATTGCACAGTTCTACAGAGCATAGAAAACCATTCAATTTCAATTTCCACAATTTGTTTATACGTAAGGTGGCCACAGACGGAAATAGTAAAGTGCGCGTTAAATTTAAGGGTTGTTTTCACTCTGACCAACCAAAACGTAGCAGAAAATAAAAATTACCCGATACTTCCATTAAGGTTCCCTAGAACAGTGGTGGCGAACCTTGCCAAAAATGTATAAATCATATTTATCGAATTGCTGACGTGCCGGACAGTTTTTAATACGGGGAAAATGAATAGAAAATCAATTTCAGACAAGTTTAAAAATTAACATAGAATTTCATGAAAATGCACGCATAACTTGAACAGTAAAAAATGTACAGTAAAAAATGGCCAAAAATATTTTAGCATAGGTACCTAACTGATATTAATGATATTAGCCGTTTATTTTGAAAGTGGCGTAAGTCCATTTATGTTCGAATCGAGATATTGAGGGGTTTGCGTTGGATTAAATTTAAAAATATGGGTAACAGATAACATAGCAGTGTAATGTTTTTGGCTTTCCAAGGGTGTTAAATTCATCATCCCAATTAGCATAATTAACATTATTTAAGGAATAATATGTGTTTGATGACTTACGCCAATGATGTTTTCAATTCTTAAGAAAGCACAAGTCCATAGGAAAAGTAAATTTCCCTAGAAATAAAAATAAATGTATACACTTTTATGTTATAAAATCAAAAAAATATTCAACTTCTATTCTTCGTTAAGTAATTTTTACATTAAAATTAACCAGCATATTTTCGTTTTACAAAATTCTAATGATTTTAAATATATTAGTAACAATTTGCTTCGGAATGAAAAGATCGTGTAAAAACGTAACCATTAAGATAGCTAACTCGATTTTTTCGGAAAATGGACTCACGCCACTTTCAAAATAAACGGCTCGTATCATCAGACCCTAGAGGCCTACGAAGTTTGGAAAGAAATCGGAATTTTTCAGATTATCGAAGGTCCCTTGTTAGCGATGACAAGTGGGCGGGGATTTCTTGGAATCCGCGCCAGTGGCGATTGCGAGCTCGTTTATCGTTATCGTCGCGGCGACTCACCCGTCCCACGATCCACCGATTTCGGTAATAGGGGCGTGCGGTGATAGCGCGTCCAGTTCGCGCCGCGTTAATTTATCGATAACCGTGCGGCGCTGAATCACCGCGACGGATAAAGTCGTCGCGGGCTGGACCCGTTCAAGGTGCGCTCACAGACGTCGATAAGTGGTCAGACTGGTTGTAGACTCGACCGCGTGGGTGGACACCTTGACGTTGATCGAGGCAACGCGGAAACGGTGTCTCGCCCGTTTTCGACGCGGCCGCCCAGCGTACACACAGCCAGTGCCCCTAGGACGAAATTGAAATCCAGAAACAAGCGATTATGAGGTCTGCCCCGAGTTGAGGTTAATTCCGCGCGTAGGGTTAATTTTGTACCGGGCAAACGGGTCGTTGACCTTGCGCAGTTTTGCGCGCCGCGACCACAGCCTTTTTGCGCTTATTAAACATTTTGCAGCTTCCTCGCAGAGTGGCAGAGTTGGGCATTATCTCGATAAAAAAATATTTAAATAACGGATCGAGTAAAAATTACTTTCGCTTTAGATTATTTGACGAATGAACTTGATTTTTCCGTTCGACAATAATTTTTTTAAGTTTTATTCGTTATTCTAAATTTGTAGTTGAATGAAATTTTTACCCATCTCTGCAACGTGGCAGGCCGGGAAATCAATGATACGGTCAGATGTTAATTTTTGGGGTTGGATTTTTTATTTGGTCTCCTGTGGTTTCTGGGCAATCATACTTGTGCATTGTGTGTGAAACTTCATTTTTTTTTTTAGAAAAATCACAGAGAACTTTGATTTAGTTTAGGAGTACATAGTAGTGTAAGTAGTTAGGAAGTTTTACATTGCTTTTATTATTTGTGTTAAGGGTCCTTTAACCCGTTACTCTCTTAGTTTTTATACAGTAGGTGCTACTTTTCTAAGGAGAACTCCGAATGTTTCCGTTCACCACGGAAGGCGTTGTAATTAAAAGTCCCACGCTTAACTCTACACTGCGCATTTTTTTGTGTAAAAAAATAGTTTCTACCGTAGATTTTACCTGTGGATCCGGGAAAACCAATGAAAAAATTCTGGGTTACGTGTTTATGTTTCTATTGAAATTAATGTACATGTATCATATCTGCTGCATCGTGCAATGGGAGTACATTTAATGTACTAAGTGCTTCTATGGATTACGAAACTCTGCAAAACAATTATTATTTTTGTTCAGACAAAATCAACATTTTCAACATTTTATGAATGAAAATAATTTGTATCCTGGCATTTTGCATTTTTGCCTAAGCAGTTTCGTCGCGTTGTTTTTACAACTAACCAGAAAATCCTACAGAGTACACAGGTAAGTAGTAACATCTTTAAAAGAGTCAGTGCAGAAGAAATGTCTCTGGTTCTCTGTTATTTTAAACTTAAGGGTGGTATAATTAACCCGTGGGAAAGTGCATCTAATTACCCTGAAATCCCCTAATTCCTCAGCGATTATTAGACTTGAAAATCACTTAAGAGCGCGTGGATACCCCGCGCAAGTGCGCTGAACCACCCTTTCGCCGCAGCACCTTTGCTAATCACCTGGATTTAGCGGGTCGCGTTGCCTGCCTAATTGCAGCCCCGCTGCATCCACCCGATCAATGCGCCGGCAGTCGTTTCGAGTGCCGCAAAACGAAGCAAGGGAGGCCGATATTATTGTGGGAAGACTGTCATCGAGCCTGTGGCCTCTCTTCTTTCCATCGGAGTCGGCTCGGGCCACGCTAGCTCTCTCGTTGATGATGTTTTTCATCGGCCAACGACCGGCCACGAATCTCTCGACGGAAACGAGGTCTTGCTCTCGTGAGGCGCTACGCCTCGTGAGAAGATTAAAGGACAGTGTTAAGTCTGCAGTGTGATTTCTGAATGCAGACTACGTAGAGTGTCGTGACTCGTATACACCTGTCGTTTCAAAAAATTGCCCTAACGCTGAGTCGCGCAAGGTTTTGAGAATTTTAATTCGCTCCGTGAAAACGTCGACGTCACTCAAAGTGGGGGAGCAGAATGGTATCTGGTTGAAGGGTAGGCACTTGAGGAACACCCTAGTGGTGTAAACTATACCCTTGCAGGCAAAGACTCTAAATGTGTATTACAAGACCGTATTTTATTAAGGTCAGAAAATACGATTCTTATTAAGGTTCCAATAAAGTGCCGCAATTAGGGTCCAGGAAACACACTTGGCAGCTTAACTTCTAGGGGTGTATACGTGTTACTCCACCAGGAGTTTCCTCCAGTGCACTTTCCAACTAAATGCGATTTTGCTACCGATTTCTTTCGTCCGAAAGCTCGAAATTACAAGCTTCTGGCCATTCTTCAAGGTAGTCCCATCTCCTTGCAAGTTAAAAATGGTATCACTGGATTTCTCTTCGCAACACCTTTCCAACGATACGCGAAATCACTCTGAGCACATTGAGAAACCAGAAGGAGCCTAGAAAAGAATCAAGTACCATTTCGCCAGAATCCTAATTCCGTTCAGATTCGATCCAGGCCCAGATCTGCTTAGCAGTTAGGGTCTTTTTACACGAGCCGCTAGTCGCGTCGCGCCGACGACGCTGACTCTGGATGCATAAAGCCAGCAAACCGCGACCAGAGCCCGGCCAGTGTGTCCGCGAGGTCGACGTCTTCGCGTCTACCATGACGAATGTTACTCGATACTCCGCGTCTGCTGTCTACGGATCCCTTCCCGTTGCGTTTGTACCTCGGAGCATTTTGCACGTTGCACCGGGGGACGTTTGCCTTTTGTCCCTTTTGACGTCCCGGAGCGTCGCCGCGTGTCTCCCTTTCCGTCATTTTCGCGTTTCCAGGCGTCGCTTTGGGCTCCAGTTTCTTGGTCGCTTCTTGTCTGGGACTCTCAGCGAGGTCCACGGGCGCAGAATGTGTTCCACCGCTCCGGATTAAAGGGACTACCCTTAATCTGTTAACTCGGGGGGGGGAGTGGGCTCGTCGTTTGAAAATGCCCCTCTGGTGGGCGATGTTTGCGACACTACTTTATACCGCCACTCTTTATTAGTAATAATAGATACTATTTTATACTCATACCTTCTGAGTGAAGCACCTACTGTATTTCTAAAGTCATGAAGGATGTTTAAAACTCTTGTTATTTATGATTCCTGCAATAAATAACGACGAGCATCTCGGTTTAAATAGTGGCTACTTTTGAAACGTGTATATTATTGTTAGAAAAGAACGTTTCTATCTTTCGCCAAAATTTGAGGTTCTTCAGCCTGGTTTTAATTAATAGGTAGTAGGTACCTAGGTACTCTAGTACTCCAACTTGCGGGCTAGAGATAGAATTTTTTGGCAGTAATGATTAGTTAACGAAAAGGGTATTGCAGTTAAAATAAATTTAGGTGGCAGTTCAATGTCACTGGTACGCTAAAGTGGGGAACATTGGCAATTAATTAACGAAGGAAAAGATAAAAAACTGTATGCATATTCACACTCGTAGTACCTACAATCGCAAAAGATGCATTGTTATAATAGGAGACTTAAAGCAAAAGTAAAAATGTCAATTTTTATATTACACATATAATAAAATGTTACAAAAACCTGCCAATGTGCCCTCAGTTTACCGCAGGTTATTTCCACCATATCCTTTGAATATTCATTTTGCATATTAAAATTTGCTGTGAATTTTGGAAATTGCTTAACGATTATTAACGTTGTAACGAAAAGGATAGGCAAAACCACTGTTAAGTTAAATTCGAAGTAATGTCTGCACCTGTTACGTTCTGAAACGGGTCTAGTATCAATATACCGTTTTGCCCGCGATATTATGCCAACATCAATATGACTGAGTGCCTCAGCGCGCCGCCATTGTATCGATTATTTAACATCAAAACACGTAGGCAAATATTTACATGGTTCACCCTTTATTGAAAGTTCCTTTCACTGCAACAAGCCCTTTAGTAGTTACTAAATGAATAATTCGGTGTTTGGAGCTCGAATTTCAACGTATGCCTTTAAACATTTCGATAACAACTACGTTACTTTATTTCTATGAAAACTTTACGGTATTAATACTTATGATATAACTCATATCTACGATATTATTATTCACTTTCCAGACCCAAATATTTTATAATTTCGTAAGTACTTAATACTTCGCAAAAATTCCCCCAGAAAAAGAAAAGAAAATTCATTTCACTAAGTAGTTAATAATATCCACAACAAAAGTGTCTATGTCTCTGTAATTTCACAGAATCGAGTTCGATCATCGTACAAAAAAATCTCATTCCACATATTTCAAAATACTCATCTCTTGAACCAGCAGTTTTCTCGAACTTCGCTTTCGATTCACACATTTCCTTAAGGGGGTATACCCGTTTGAACCCTCGGGAAATGTATACATTTTGTGGATTTTTTTACAAGTCAACGGTTTGATGCAGATTTCCCGTTTTTTAACTATGTTTACATAATATTATGAACTACTTATAAAAAAAGTTTCAGTTAAAAAACTATTGTTTTTCGGAAGTTACGGATACATGTCCGAAAGTCTCTCGATTTTAGGCGGCTAAACGGTGGCCCTAAAAACTCGCGCTACGTTCAACCAATTCACTTCAAATTTTGCATGCAGAATCATAATAAGATTCCGCATCGTCCAACGAAGGCTTTTTTTATTTCGATTCCCCGTTTATTATTTATAAAGGAAAAAGGTGGATTTTTCTCTTAGAAAAATTTAACTTTACCTTTGATCTCTCACCATTTCTTTATTTTTCAAAATTTTCAAAATCGCCTTCGTTGGACGATGTGGAATCTTATTATGATTCTGCATGCAAAATTTGAAGTAAATTGGTTGAACGTAGCGCGAGTTTTTAGGGCCACCGTTTAGCCGTCTAAAATCGAGAGACTTGCGGACATGTATCCGTAACTTCCGAAAAACAATAGTTTTTTAACTGAAACTTTTTTTATAAGTAGTTCATAATACTATGTAAACATAGTTAAAAAACGGGAAATCTGCATCAAACCGTTGACTTGTAAAAAAATCCACAAAATGTATACATTTTCCGAGGGTTCAAACGGGTATACCCCCTTAAGAAGAAATTAAAAGCACACCCACTTCAAGTTCCATTGGCGCAACTAATTTTCTGAAAACGAAAATAGAGCACTTCGTTCCTTGCGTAGGTATAGTGTTACCGGTGGTGCTGTAGCAGCTCGCTGCTCCTAAACCGCACCAGCTCGGCGAACGAGTTGGACACATTTTTTCGGTGTAGCAGCAAGAGGACAGCAAGGTTAACCAATCCGCAACCGGTTCGTGACACTCGATTCCGTCGATTAACCGCGTCGATTTGGATACGGTGCGTACAGGTGTACGTGCTGCCCACGTTCGTGCTATCTGTAGATTTCCTGCGACGGCTAGTTCGCGTGTAGGTACCCTCGGTGTACGTTACGCGAGACCGACCGGAAACGTCCACGCACGCGGTAGATCCGCTTAAGCGGGGGATTATATACCGAAGGTGGACGCAGGCTACGATCGTGGGGTCAAGTTAGCCCGAACCCTATGCGCCAGAGCAGTACTTAAGTACGTACTCGAGTATCCGTCTTGCCACAGTCAATTCTCTGCCTACGTTCCACCGACTGGTCATTACGCTTCTGCAGACTCTCGAAACGACAAGTCTAGGTACCTTAGGCTAGGGGGGCAACCGCCCAGAGCGGCAAAATTGGTAGAAAGAGCAAATTTCAATCAATAAAAAAAGGGTACTTTGATGAAGCTTTGGGAGAAAAGATGAGGTTCTTTGTGTACCTATAATGTGTCGTGGATGAATTTTCTTAAGGGGTAGGTAATCCTCAAAATTTTCGAAAATTCGATTTTGGGATTTTTGCATATTCCGATTGCAACATTTTTGCAACATCGTTTTTATGGATTCTAAGTGTCGGTAATCACAATGTGGTGATGTTGAAAGGTGGCGAGGGGTACCCACAGAAGCACTGTTGCATAATATTATGTACTATATCCAGTTCCTTGCATTCTAAAGTCCACTAGCAACTGTGATCATCATTTAAAAAAGAAAGGTCCAATTACCAAACGTTCGCATTGAACCTTGCATTGAATAAATAATTTTTTAATTGGTTGCTTCCTCAATTTATCGTGCAGTTTTCACTTCGTTCAATCAACTGCAGGGAATGAATTCAATCGAAGCACGTCAGTCTTACTTCTGCCCATAATTTTTAATCTACTTTTTCGCAATAATTTCCATCATGCTCCACCCACGACAATGCCATTGAATTTATTGCCCTTTAACCAGTTCTAATTAATGATTCGAATAAAATCGTCCGTTTTACATTAGAGCCACTGTATTTGCGCGTAACTGTAATGTGCCACAAATTACAAACAAATTACCTGCAGGTAATTCAGAAGGAGTCCATTTAAACTGAGGACATAACTGGAGCTAGCATTTTTTTTTTTTGCTAAACGGGGCGTCGTTAGGCCAGGCTATTACCATGCTAAAGTCGTTACAAAATGTTTGTCGCATCCTCATTTGAATACTTAATTAACTCATTGAATGTCCTGCCGCTACCAGAATGTCCCCCGGTAATGAGCCTCGTATATGGACCTAACCGAGGCACAGGAACCTCGGTGGATGGCATGAGCCAGCGTGGTGCACAAAGTGGATGTTAACCCAAGTAATAGAGTATATCGAATAGGGAGGGCTGGGTGTTCGTTATCTCATTGTCGTTGCGGCTCTTTGCATCTTAAGCTACCGATAAACGGCACGTGAACAACATTAACTGCAAATTTAATACAGTACGTTCGGAGTACACTGAGGATGGTATTTACTGACGATTCAGGAAGACGAGGCCAATATCAAAGATGGGGAATTCAATGGTGGTGCTAGGTTTATAGGTGACAGAGAATTTTAATAATTTTGAGAAATTGGTCTGCAGATGTACGTAGTTTAACTATAATACTACTTAGGAGAGGGTGGTTACTATTTTAATGGGTCTGTATGCAACAGAAGTTAATTTCAGATTATTTTGAAAATTAGTAGTGGACTGAATTGAAGCTTGGGACTGAAGTCAGAGTTGGGCATTCACCAAATGAAGAATTAAATAAATAGTAAAAGTTACTTTAACTATAATACTACTTAGGAGGGGGTGGTTACTATTTTAATGGGTTTGTATGCTACAGAAGTTAATTTCAGATTATTTTGAAAATTAGTATTGGACTGAATTGAAGCTTGGGACTGAAGTCAGAGTTGGGCATTCACCAAATGAAAAATTAAATAAATAGTAAAAGTTACTTTAACTTTAGATTATTCGACGAATAAAGTTAACCCGGGTTAATAATAATTTCGACTACCTAATAATTTTTGCAACGTTTATTCGTTATTCTTCGACAAATTCAACGTCAGTGGATCTCGAGAGCAAAACATTTGGAGAACCATTCTCATTAGAATCCCTTGTCAATTATTCTCGCATACAGTGCATACTTGTAAATTCTACAGCACCACTTTTGAATCACTCTTCACTAACGCTTCTAAAGTTTCCAACTCGAATCGCATATTATAGTCTTCGCAGTATTTACTATCCCCAAATTCGAGGGCTGCTTTCAACCCCCATTTGAATATATATGTATACTCTAATACCTATACGCCCTCTAATCGTTTCGAAGCTCAACCTTCCCTTCCTAAAGTCTATTTTTAAAAAGAGAAAACTAATTTGCCCCGTGGCATCTATCGCGTCGACCTGACGAATCACAACCACCCATTGACGATTGAAATGCGGCCTTACAAGGGAAAAAGCTTGTTTTCATCGGTGGTAGATCTGATCGATAAGAGCGGCGTTAGCGCGTCAGGCACGAAATGTAAGGCACACGAGCAACCCTGGCTCGATCCTGTCGAGCAATAAAGCAGACTTTGGGTTGGCACACAGTGACTCACGATCAGAAGGGAAACCGCTTCACGCCTGCCCAAACCACGACCACCCAGTTCTCGGTCCAATTTACCAACCAGCTTAATCAATATTGCATGCGGGCTTACAACTGATCGCTTAAGAAATGCCTTCCGCTTTGCGAGCTTCCCTTTCGATATTGCATGTGCATTGTCGAAGTTCAGTGGAACCTTGACTACTTGAGCGCCGTTTAGCCAAACGCTCGATTCCCTGAGCGATATCGTCTAACAAAGGAACGGGAACTAAGCTCGTGACCGGCACCTCCACTGTTATGCTTTTTGCAGTGCTGTAATACGTAACTGACTGATTCTAAGTCTACTTGCAAGTCACTGCAATATGCTTAGAGATGTTAATAGCTTTCTGTTACCTTTGGGCGTTTGCATGGTGTATTCTAGTCACCGCGGTGATGTTACAGCAGTTAGGGCGAATGATTTTAAAATTTGAATAACAAAAATTGAAGACCAAATTTAGGGAATCGAGCACTGAATAAAATTTCTTTGATATTGTTGGAATTTTATTGAGTATAAGTGAAATTGCAAATTCTTTGTTTTCCACGAGAATACAAGTATCTGAGCGTTTGTAATATTTTCTTCCGATTTAATTCGTTAAACTAAGTATATAAATGGAAGTGGATGACAATATCCATCTTCTATAAAAAGGAACTATAGTAGAAGATAGTATTTTGCAATGTATTCTTGCATTCTATCGCGATTCACTAAACCCCGAGACGGTTTTGAAGTGAAAATCACGCCACCACCGAAATTCGCGGAACTCGCAGCCGGCAAATGGAGACGCCGCGTTTTGTCTCCCCGCGTTACTCAATTTTCACGTTTGGTTTATCATTCTGCTGCTTTGGAAACGGCTCTATTTATAATTCAGGGGGAGTAAGCGCGCGTGTAACGCGCTCCAACGATTTTCGTATAGAGTACAGGTGGGCGTGTGTGAGTATCGCAAACACAGAGGACAGAATTATATCCTGTGGGGGCCGTGAATGCGAGCATGACGTCATTCGCTCCCCTTTTATTATAAGAGGGGTAGCTAGTTCTGTTATCGAAAGAACCAGCGCATTACACCCCGATACACCAAGTCTCTGGCAATTTAACGTCGCCCCAGGGACAGGGCACGTGTCCATATTCATACATCTGATAGTCGTTATTTCTTAAATCTTGGCAAAACAGTGAAAATCGTTGTTAGAATCGCTTAATTTGTTAACTGGATCACGTCTCGATCAGAAACGTCTAAATCGAGTCCACTAAACTGTAAACCTTGTGTTTAATAATTATCACAGAGCCAATTAACTCATTTCGCCCACACTAAATCACAAAAAAAAAACATAGAAGACATTCTTTACTCCTGTTGCAGGAATTAAGTCTTGACATTTTCGTGACGAATTTCTTTTATCGAACGTAAAGAATTTTTTTAATGACGAGTTAACTCGTCTTGCCTGCTTAACAGGTTAACCCTGAAATGGGCGGAGAGTGGAGTGAAGATAATTTAGATTTTATTTTTTAAATGTATTTGATACTTTGCATATTTTATTTCCGGACAAAGATCACGAATTACTATTAATAATCCATTGAATTTATTGTCGTGAATTGTAAACTTTTGTTTCATAGTTTCATAATGAGTAGATCTAGTATCGATGCGCAGTTGGATGAAGTTTTTTTTTATGGTTCACCTATTTTTTCTTGCTCGTTGACGTCAAATGAACCTCACCCTAGTTAGGTGAAGAGTATCTCTCCTGGCAGAGGAGGGCTAAATTCGGAGGGGTCGTAGAAGGACCATAATATTTCAAGGGCTATAGAGAACTAGGCACAGTCCCAGTTTTATCGAAGGGGTCACGTGCCCCTCGAGCATTAAAATTAACGAAGTTTCCGTTTGCTAATGTAAGTAACCGCTAATGAGAAACGGGTGTTCTCAAGGGCGCCAGTGTGCTTGAGACATCTTCTTAGCGCACGAACCCCGAGTACAGATGTTTCTGCGAGTTGACTTTCACTTAGCAGGAGCATAGGAATTCAGTATAATCAACTTGCTGGCTATGGATTAGCAATGTAACGGAACTGCTTGCAAAGATCACCTATCCATAATATTAAATACGAACCGATCCTTCCTACGAACAAATTCAATTCTGAATTTACATTCTTTGTAAGCTGCTTATTTCGTAAATGAATTCATACAAAATATTTTAGCTAATGAAATATATCTGTTTACGATTAACGGTTGCTTATTAATATCTCTTGTTTTTAATTTGTTCTCAATTTAATAATTCAAATAGCAAAAATCGAAGACCAAATTTAGCGAATCGAGCATTGAATACAAATTGATATTGCTGAAATTTTATTCAACAAAAATGAAATTGCATTTCTTATTTTCCCCGAGAATATAAGTCCTGTAAATTGAGTATTGGATAAAATTTTATTAACCTTTAGCCACCTAAGAATTTGGATACTTTGCCGGCCATTTTGGTGATATATGTGCATAAATTTTAAGTAAATAAAATTTACAATTTCAATGTAAAAATCTCGGCCCTGTAAAGGTTAAGTGGCTGGATTGCTTCTTACGAGACAGGAAATTGCGTGTCTGTAGAGCATTTTTAATTACTCTTGTTCTCTGGTTTCCCACGGAAGCACAGGACACAAGCGAAACGTGCGATGCACATATTTCATAGATCGATCTGCATGTCGCTCTCTGGTCGCGCAACCATCGGTATAATTTATTCAGTTTATCGTCAGCAACGACTCATATCCTTCCTTCATGGGTGACCCAAATATAGCGAGGAGTCACCTGCGTACGGTTCATCGACACATGCAACGTAATCTTGCTAAAATTACATCATCGATAAATGAAACACGCGTTTATTCACACACGCGTTTCAACAAACTATGTTCATTCACATTCCCAGGATATGTTTTCTCGAAAAACTCGCGAAATAATCAAACACCGAGTATACTTCTATAATTCTGTATTTCGTTCATATATAAAAATATTCTGATCGATAATAATTAATACATTTATTGGATGTTGTGTAAAGGAAATATGCAAATTAATTATAACAGAATGTTGAATTATTAGCATACATTTTAGAAGCCTCGGTAGTTAATTTGTTTAGCAAATTACGTTAAGTATGAATGTTTAATTTAAATAACCGATGGTAGGTACGTACTCGTGTACCACACGAGAGAAAGACCTGCATTTCTATTTCATGAACAAGCACAGCGAGCGTATAATACACAGCGCACCAGGTTTGATCAAGGTGGATTACTTTGCTGGATAATTTAGTGTAACCTACTTTCTCTTACGTAAGATTTCTTGGATACCGGTGGTGAATGGAATTTGGAAATTGGTTCGTGTCCAACTGGCGTCACTTGTCTTCCCGTTTAACACGATTTCTGATTGGAATGAAAATCAGGTTTCTCCTATTGACACCTAAACAACGTATCTGCTAGTCATCTTGCGTGTAAATATTGATTCTCGACATATATTTGCATCAAATAGCTGTTACCAGTATTGCACATGTTACGTGTAAACGTTAATAGAGTACCTTTGCTGTTTTTCGATAACATTGAAAATTATTTAAGGGAAACATGATTCATTGAGGGGTTGAAGGACGTCGTAAAGATAAAGGGTGCTTTTTCACTTGGAGTTGAGTTTTTCAAAAATTTACGATTGCTTGCATTTGAACTGAAACTATTTGTTTCGATTAAAAATAAATAATTGGAGATGGAAATTTTGGAAAATTAATACGAAGGAAACTACTTAGTTCTCAGATTTTCCTCACTTTCCCTATAACTTAGTTCTTTGGAATAAGTGACTCGAATATTTTATTTAAACCTGTTACCTTTAAGTGTTCCACTAGGTACGATTCGCAAATTATTCTATTATTTTTCACCCTTTTACTGCACTCGCTAGTTCCGCACACTCTGCGGTGATAAAATAATTTAGTAAACCCATTATCGGGTAGCATATTCGTGTCTTCCTTGGTAATAGGAAGCCCTTTGTTGCACGTTTAAGCGTCTCGTGACCAACACCGGCGAGAACACGATTTCGAGCAAAATATAAACGTCATCAGCTTGCAGAGCTGTCGTATTTGCGAATTGGGGACGTGGCGACAGAACTGGTGCACGTCATAACAAACTTTCAGTCACGACGTTATCATCCTGTCAAAGAGTAGTGCATATTCGCAATATCAGCTGCGATAATAGTTCTCAACAATCCCTTGTACCTTGACAGGACAATTATAATACATTCAAATACAACATTCCGGAAATTAATTGAACTTGAATTTCAAGTTACCGCGATTGGTGGAGTCGGGCTCAGAAATCAAGTGAAAAATCGTATAAAATGATAAGAACAAATATAAACAACAACAGAGAACGAAATTTTGAAACTTAACAGACCTACAATTTTATCTTATCCTGAACAATGACTTTGCAACATCAGAAACCGAGTGAAAAATCGTATAAAATGATAAGAACAAATATAAACAACAACAAAGAGCGAAATTTTGAAACTTAACAGACCTACAATTTTATCTTATCCTGAACAATGACTTTGCAACATCAGAAACCGAGTGAAAAACCATTAGAACTACATTAGACTATTCAGAAATTGCCTAATACAAACGGCAACCGATAAAGGACCGCGACATCAACCACGGCGCGGTACGTTTCATAAATATCCCCGAGGAAATGTTGGCAGATACCAGTTACGTGTCGAGTGGCTTCTGTAAATGTCAGGAATAGAGTTTTATCGTGCCCGAAGACGCGGGATTCGGTATCGTTATCAACGAGCACGCCGAATCGTCGGCACGTTCGCGCCAAGAGGTGTGTATCTGCTTTTCGTCGACTATTGCCTGACGTAGACGGCCACGACTGCAACATGAAATATTTAACGAACTGGAAATTTAGGTCGTGGTGCTGCGCCAACTTGCGAACGTGCTACTTGGCCAGGTAATCCGGGACATGCAGTGTTCTACTAGCTCCTGGCGTTCCACCGACGAGTATTCCGTTATCGTCCAGCATCAGCCTCCTCAGACTCCTCAGTCGCGGTTCGAAATCGTTAACATCGCGAGGGTTGCTTCCAAACTGTAGGTGCAAAGCTCGGTGGCTATCAGACATTACGAAAGGGAACAGTTCTCAGGTAGTATCTTAGTTGAAATGGACCACTCTGTGCTTCTTCGTAGCTCCAACTTGGCCGCTGATGTACAGTGCCGTTCATAAGTATTAGGACACCTGCTGTATTTGTAGAAAATGTTCTAGAGTTCTTCAATAAATCTGCAACGTTCTTCACGATTATTCCACACAGAGTATATTGATATCTAGGATTCAGTGTACAGTGTTTGGAGGGTTACAAATTTTTTGGACTCATATTGACTTGAGGAAGTAAATGTGTGTCAGAGAATTGGTACTTATTGAGATAGGCGATGATGGAGATAGGATTCATTGCACTTGGTTCGCTGCTCGCTTGGCGAATACACTACTGTGGAAGATTAGGCCTGCTACACGCGTGACTTAGTTAAATGAACTTTGCTTATATTTGCAATTATTATATCTGTGGCGCAGACCTGAAATTTACCTTAAAACGGGAGGAAATCATACGCAACACTTCCATGTCTCGATAATTAAATTACATAATACATATTTCCGTTAAAACTGTTTTACTTCTATACCCAAGCGCTAAATTAAGTTACCCAATAATTTTGAAATATTATAATCTCTAATCCATAAAAAAGGAACCTCGTACAAAATTTCTCATTCAGATAAAATATAATATTAAATTAAATATTGCGACGAAATTCGTAACGAAATATAGCAGTGAACATATGCTAATCAATATCTTAAAGCCTGGATACAAAAGTTCGAAAGTAACCGCGCTGATTATCGAACATAATTGATCAATCGATATCCGCGAATGGAATGAAATGATAATGCAACGCGATCGAGGGGTGCCGCAGATGATCGAGAGATGCGCCAGGTTAAACGGCGTCGCCAGCAACAAAGAGCCTATGCTAATGCTGGACGTGCAGCGATTTTGCAATATCAGTCGGGCGACACGCGTGCTTCGAATCGAATCTACGCCGCGGGGCACTGTGGTCGTTACACGTGCACGCGCACACCTGGAATGCCACGTTTCCCCTTGTAGTGGCATTCCTGAAGCCTCTGTCGTGTTACCTTCTTCCTCGAACAATTGAGTCCCAATGCTATTTGCCGATCCTCCTCGGCAGTCGCCTGTGCAAATATCTTGCGAAACCCACTCGCAGAGGTGGGGACGTCCTCCAAGTGCTTCTGGCAGTAGGTCGCCACTGTTGATACTTTCGATGCTTTAGATACAGCGACGAGCGCTATTGGTCAAATCGGTTTTCCTGCTCTTCATTAAAGGATGTTATAAATTGCTTGAAATTTTTTATTCGCTGATTCTTCAATGTTTGATGATTTCAAGGGAGGGTACTTCAATTAAAGTACACGTGTTGGACGAGGCTCCTTCAAGCTCAAAGTCAGTATTTTAGTTTTTATTTTTGTCTCGGGTGTTGAAAATATTTTCGATTATTTTTTAACTCATTCTGCGTGCAAGGAAATTAAATCTCTACCAATTACTACTCTACTTTCACTCCCTCAATGTTCTTTGATGATTTCAAGGGAGGGTACTTCAATTAAAGTACACGTGTTGGACGAGGCTTCTTCAAGCTCAAAGTCAGTATACTAGTTTTTATTTTTGTCTCGGGTGTTGAAAATATTTTCGATTATTTTTTAACTCATTCTGCGTGCAAGGAAATTAAATCTCTACCAATTACTACTCTACTTTCACTCCCTCAATGTTCTTTGATGATTTCAAGGGAGGGTACTTCAATTAAAGTACACGTGTTGGACGAGGCTCCTTCAAGCTCAAAGTCAGTATATTAGTTTTTATTTTTGTCTCGGGTGTTGAAAATATTTTGCACTATTTTCTAACTCATTCTGCGTGCAAGGAAATTAAATCTCTACCAATTACTGCTCTACTTTCACTCCCTCAATTTTTCAGCAAATCTCTTATCTTTGCTCGCATATTATCTTGAAAATTTCCGAAATTAGCGGTCGAGAGTTTCTTCCGAAGGCTGTAGTTTAATACCCCAACCCATATCGCCTGTGGGGAATATGCTGAATTCGAAAAATTAGCCTTCGAGTTCTCAAGTTGCTAAAATTTACAAAACTTTGTATATTTATAAATTTCAGGCATACTTCGTTATTTATTAGTACAAATTATTACTGGTTTAATTATTTCGTCGTGTACGAAGTAGCGACATGCGTATTTAATAATTCAGCGCCAGGGTGCAAGGAATACGCTTCGTCAAAGGTGACTCGCGTAGGCGCGCTTGGAGGAGGATTAAATTGGACTGTGTGCATGCGTATGTTCGAGTTTCTCGCGTGTCCATATGGGTAGCATATGCAGCTTCGGTTTTCATAGCCACACGTGCGGGCCAGAATGGATTGAGCTTGAACGTGGACAGGATTAACCGACAACCAAGTCATCGCCACTCGCTAATGCGCGCGGTAAGTAAATTAGAATGGCGCTCGTGGTTATTGCTCATAGAGCCTTTCATTAAAATCTTTCCTCCAATATCTCGCTCTATTATTATTTTTGGTCAAAGAAATTACTTTCCGCCTTGACGCTGAAAATACATTTAAAAAATAAACTTGATGGGGAAGTCTGCGCGGTAAATGGGTCCGTAATGGTGGAGTCAACGATAGGATTCTGTAGGTCGTTCCAAATTGAAGGGAACTCCTCTTATCATTACCATTAACATATTACAGTAACTACCTACGAAATTTGTTCGAAAGATTATCCAGAATCTGTTCCCGCGCACACCTGTAAATGGACAAAGGTGTCGAGCTAATCGATTCAATTCCGAGCAATTTTAATTGACTGCTAAGCAAAGTGGAATAATTAAATCTCCTTTTCGTTAAGAGTGTGCAAACTCATCTCGCGTATCATTGGGAATGAAACGAACGCTGTAATAAGTTAAACCACTTCGACATCCTTTCGTCGTTTTCAGCAACCACGAATTATGACGCTCCAATTTCCTGAACTGACACCTTGCTCCGCTTTTTCATATTTGCAGAAGCGCGGAGTAAATGCGTGAATTTTACGAATCGGTAAATTATATAGAGTACGAGAAGAAATTGTGGAATTGCAAAGAGTAGAATAGGTGTTATTTAGAACGAGAGTAATAAGCGCAACTGGTCTAGTTGAATAATGAAAAATTATCGACAATGAAGAAGCTCGAAAATTGATCAGAATTAAGTAATACAGAGAGAAAATGAGTTCCCTCTAATCTGGTATTCTAATTGGGGAGGAATGGCAATAGTAAGGAGTAGTAGCTTGGATGAGCGTAATAGTGACCTTTAAATGTTACTCATCTTACGCAAGACGATCGCTAGAGCTGAGTTAAGGTTTCCATTCACCAGCCGTTGAATGAACGGGTCCCTTTTACCACACAGGAGCAAAAGACGTTAATGCCTTAGATTCACTTTACGAGGCTTGGAGGACTAAACTTTAAATACCTCGTGGTACTAACTATACGCGAATCACCTATCTTCTTCACCGGCATATATTAACCTCCCGCACTTCTCAATTATTTTTAAACCGAATTCCAACCGCTGTGAGTTAAATTAAAAGAAATTTACTAAAAATAAAAATGCTTTAATACGAACAAAAAAAAAATTGAAAAATATTATTATACAACCACCACCTTTATAATTACAAAAAATTATAATTTGTACCTCCTTTCATCGTAAATTCTGACTTAGACCTCAGAAGTATTATAATATTAATAATAATAAAGGAAGAAGAAAGAAAGAAAATATTCTCTAACTTGTGGCTAACTACTAGTAACCGAAAGTACCGGAATATTCCACGATTAAAATACCAAATCATCGCGGTACCTTGTAAAACACTGTGCTTCAGCATTTCCAACGAGAAATTCCGTACAATTACGCGCGACACAGGCACGCACAATTACTCGTGGATTCTTTGATAACGTGGCATCCCTGTTACGAGGATCGATGAGAACGTTCTTCCTTCTCGATTGCAAACGTCACACGATGGCGTGCTTTTTGTCATTGTACCGCGGCGAGTCCTTCCGCTCGCCAGCTCGCGTTGAATTGGTAAATCCCTACTTGGCACCGAATGCGTGGGAGCGCGTATAAAATGCAGATACTACGGTGTATCGTTGAAGGAGTGTGGGAGGGTGGAGGGGGGTTGCTTGCTACTACGGTGACTCATATTATACTCGTGTAATCTAACAGTCTGTTCCACTGGAATCGTTGTCTCTATTGTGCCCTCGATGTTGGTATAACGTTGCGGCCGAGCCTGGGACCGACCGTACCGATTATTAACGGTGCAAATACTGTGCTTGTGTGAATATTTAAATATCGAAGGGGCGCTCCTCCTTCGGAGGCCTGAAAAACATGGGAGCCTTTTAGGATTTTCTAGAGAATAAATAACCAAATTTAAACTTATAAAACAAATTTAAACAGAAGCTTTGGCTATTGGACGTAAATAATACCTACTTTCGAGTACTATGAGCAAGTAGAATTATTCTTTATGAAAAGGGAAAGATGTCCTTTAAATCCGACAAGTTAATCTTCAGTTTTCGTGGAATTGCAGAACATTCAGTGTATCAACACGAACTTTATGCAAACGTAGAGAAAACCGTGAATCGCGTTTCACATTGCCGAGGGACCAAGTCGAAGTATAATGAAAGCTACACGTAGCAGAAATCATCCAAAGAGACTTTCTACCTCTTCATGGGACGTAATGTACGGTTGCGCGACGTAAATGTCAGCCCACGTGTCGACATAGGCTTCTATCGGAAGGTACCATAAAACCTTAGCTACGATAGGCTCGTTGCCCCATTCGCACGAACAAGACACTTTTCACGCCAATTGAACGAGAGTTACGAGTTGTATCTGTCGCGCCAGATTAGCGATGACAAATCAGAAACCATTCGCCAACGAAAATTCAGAAAATCGGACAGTATTTCGTAGTAGAACTAAAAAGGCGATAATCCTAAAACCAGTGGAAAATATGGAATAGGATTTTTTTCGCAGAAGGCTTCGTCTTCGAGAGATTCGATTTTGAGAACCTTGTTAATTTCAGTTCGGGCAGCGTGCTGTGTCGAGCGTTTATTACTCGTGATCTCTACTTGTCCACTAGGATTTGCGAACGCTGATAGTGGTTTTAAAATCGTTGTTTATCGCGCGAAGAATCGCTAGAAATATCACCACCCTTGTTACCGAGAGAGCTCTGCTCATTAATTCGGAGAGCAACGACCTGGAAATAATAATTTTCATGTCTTGGGAAATATCTTGATGAATTTTCATATCTCCAATTTCGCGAGGTCTGGGAGATTTTGACAATTGAAAATAAAGTGTAGGTGTCGGGAAAATGTTGGCAGATATTAAAAGCGATTTAGCATTGTGGAGGTAGACTGAAATGAAGTCTCAAAGGGAAGAGGACCGAGGGACTAAGGGAAAAAGGGGCGCGCGTCGTTAAAGTATTCAGTGTCTGTGTTATAATATCGTACCCGATGTATCCGAGCAACGACCTCTGAAAACAGAGAGGGATCAGAAAGCGAAAGAAGCAGGGTTTCGCCAACCCTAACAGGTGCCACCTGAGGCTTTCATTCGGTTACGCATTCACAAGTGAGACAAAGAGCAGGGGGGCTTTAACGAGGAAACGAAAAAGGAACCGCGTTTCCCCGCAGCTCCATTAATTAAAGGTACTTTGTTCGTTGCAAATTACACGGTGGCCGTAAAGTATACCGTAACGGGAAGTGTCGTTAGTATTCCACAATTTTTTATACAAATCAGTTTTGAGTTTTATGCGGTTCCATGTAATATATTATTCTGGAAATTTCGATGCAATTTTGAGAGGATTAATTTTTGGTTTGTTTATCTTTATTTTAATACACCGATAGTTGAAATGTTAGTGTAGCTACGTATCGATGTGAAAGAGATTGCTTTTTGGATCGCATACCATTCGGATATTTTGCACAGGTGCAACATCCGGTGAAACGAGGTAAATCGCTCGACTTATGCTTACTAGTTGCTAATTAGAAGTCAGTTGCGTAGTAGCGGTACGTTCACCGTTGACGACGCTCTCCTCGTTGTTCGTCGACGCCGCGGCGTCCGACCATGGCCGTACCATTGACCCTGTCAGGTACTTGAAACTGTAATCATTGTACTAGAGCTGTTGGACTGCGGGAAAAAAGAATCGAAGACTCGAGCTCCTCGAGTGTGTCGGAAAAGCTCGAATTGATACGATAGTAATTCGAATGAATTCGAGTAAAATTCGCGTAGCTTAAATAAATTCGAGCGAAACTCGAGAAATTTAAAAAAAATTCAATCAAAACTTTCAACTAAAGAATCGAAGATTCGAGCTCCTCGAGTGTGTCGGAAAAGCTCGAATTGATACGATAGTAATTCGAATGAATTCGAGTAAAATTCGCGTAGCTTAAATAAATTCGAGCGAAACTCGAGAAATTTAAAAAAAATTAAATCAAAACTTTCAACTAAAGAATCGAAGACTCGAGCTCCTCGAGTGTGTCGGAAAAGCTCGAATTGATACGATAGTAATTCGAATGAATTCGAGTAAAATTCGCGTAGCTTAAATAAATTCGAGCGAAACTCGAGAAATTTAAAAAAAATTCAATCAAAACTTTCAACTAAAGAATCGAAGACTCGAGCTCCTCGAGTGTGTCGGAAAAGCTCGAATGATACGGTATTAAGTAATTTGAATGAATTCGAGTAAAATTCGCGTAGCTTAAATAAATTCGAGCGAAACTCGAGAAATTTAAAAAAAATTCAATCAAAACTTTCAACTAAAGAATCGAAGACTCGAGCTCCTCGAGTGTGTCGGAGAGGCTCGAATTAATACGATAGTAATTCGAATGAATTCGAGTAAAATTCGCGTAGCTTAAATAAATTCGAGCGAAACTCGAGAAATTTAAAAAAAATTAAATCAAATCTTTCAACTAAAGAATCGAAGACTCGAGCTCCTCGAGTGTGTCGGAAAAGCTCGAATGATACGATATTAAGTAATTTGAATGAATTCGAGTAAAATTCGCGTAGCTTAAATAAATTCGAGCGAAACTCGAGAAATTTAAAAAAAAATCAATCAAAACTTTCAACTAAAGAATCGAAGACTCGAGCTCCTCGAGTGTGTCGGAAAAGCTCGAATGATACGATATTAAGTCATTTAAATGAATTCGAGTAAAATTCGCGTAGCTTAAATAAATTCGAGCGAAACTCGAGAAGTTTAAAAAAAATTAAATCAAAACTTTCAACTATTCTGATTTCTTCGACCTACTCCAACACCTTGACTCCTAAAACAGTTTCTCTGAACTTTCGAACGCATCTGCCGATTCAAATCTCCTACACCCACCTTGCAAATGTAAAAAAGTGAACTAGGTACTCGGAACGAATTCGTTTTCCCAAGCGTCCTATTGGGACAGCGCGCGCGATAAACCTTATTCGTTATCGATAAGAGCCTCGTGTTCTCCGTCGGTTTCGTAATTGCGTGGAAGGAACGCGTGTCTTTCATCCGTGGTGCGATTGCACGCAGGCTAACGTGCCGTTCGCAAAGAAACTTTCTCACCGCGCGTTTCGCGTGCGTTCCGCGCGAGGGGTGCGCCAGTTTACGCGCGACCAGTACCTACGCCGCTAATTACCGTCTCGTATTGACCCTGAGAGAGAGCTACGGTGAACGATAAGAGGCAACAACCGGGGCAAGTTAATCGGGGCCAATGGGATCGCTAGGGGGGAACGTAAGGAAAGGAGTCAAGGCGAGGCTGCAGTCATTGCACTCGTTAGAATTCGTGCTGTCGATTGAAAGGTATATCAGAGTTCGAGATAGATGCGCTGGCAAACGCGTTGGCAAAGAATTTGCGGATGCAGAAAAAGCAATCACTTTTTCATAGTTACCTGGCTCGGGGAGGACGAATTTAGCTGCCACTTTAATAGATCAAAGTAACAAGTGACATAAGAAATTGTTGGAAACGAACGAAGCTTATTTTTAATGGGCGGGACATTTCCGGGCGTAGAGAATGGACTGATTAGCAGCGGTATAATATTGTCTTGAGGGATATAGAAAGTATAAAATAATATAATATTAAAAAAGATACGTAAGACAGTTTGATAAACAATGGCAGATATTATCTTTGCGAAATACGTATAACAAAGTTTAAAGTTAAATCTTCATTTCGCACTACTGTTTCTACGAGGAAACCGATGAGGAAGGAACGAACAGTATCTTCTAGTCTCTGCGGTCGATTAGAGGACTGATAAGAACCGCGTGTTGCAACGTTTGCATCGCAAACTTACCTAATCCACGTTACAGCCATCGCACTTATTTTAACTCGTGCATCATGATAGTACGTAACACGTAACGTCTGAACTTGCAGAATAAATTTGCGTTACATTCAAGGCTGTAGAATAATTACACCGCGAGCAGAAAGTTATGCCGATATTGGACTATAATATATGTATACAAGCTGGCATGCCAGGAACACATTGTTTATAGTATTTAACGCATAAATGATCAGTTACCAATAAACAAGGCTCTTCACTGTTCTAGTATTTCACACGGTGCACGTATTACGTGTTTTCAATTTAAAATACTGTACTACAGGCCTAATTTAATTATAAATGAATCCTATTTCTCAAGCTTTGCATACTATCGAGGATTGCATGCTTTGCAACAGTAAAGTATGCTTAATTCAAATGCATTCACTCGTTGTAAGTTGCTGTTTAGATTATAGAAGACAAGGGGTACTCCTTTTATTCGTAATTTTTGTAATTTTCATTTAGTTATATTTATTCGTGGCTGTAAAGTAATCGGTATGTCCAGAATATGGAAATGGTTTAGAAGACTGTTACAGATTCCCCTGATACTTCTTCCGTTGATTGTAGAGATTTTAATTTATTTAGATGTTTGTAAAGATTCCAAGGTTACTGTTATTTTGTAAATGAAACTATACATTTTTATTACACACTTCCAAATAGATTTTGCAATTCAACGAACTGAAGTAGTATGTGTCTCTAAATAATATTTTATAAAAAACATTTCTATGAAAAGTAGCTCGTAATTACCCGATCTGGTATGAAATATTTTACCATGTTAACGTGTTGTAGAACAGGTAGCAAATTTATCAGTTGTTACCTTGGAATTGTAACATTTGAAGAAAGCTAATGAAGATATCCTTATAAACTGTTAAGATTTTATTGAATAATGAAAGTATATTTTAACAAAAAAGAAACTTTGCATCTGTAAACTGATAGGGAGAGTTTACAGGTGTTGTTCTCACTGCGAATCCTCTACAACTGTGTTCCGCACGAGGCGAGCGTCCTCGACCTTAACAGGGAGACAAAACAAAAATCTCTCCCCACTCTTATTAGCTATAACGCAATACCACTACAATAGAATGGTGAGATTTGAACCAACATAAACGGTTATCTTCGACATAAACCTTCCCAATAAGAAAAAAATTTTAACAATGTGAACACAAAATATTCAAACCTTTTTTTAATCGCCACCCCCTTTTATATTATTCAAAAAACCTGCGACCCCGTCTCCCATATAAGGCAAGGTAAAGAAGATACATTAAAAATTGATATTTCTGAATATAACTTAATAAAATTAAAAAAAAAAAATCCCAGAAAACCGTGGCGACCTCTAGAAACTTGAGGATCGCTGCTCTGTACCGATCAGACACTCCCATTATTAACCCTTAACTGGTATACTGTTTTTGGCAAACGTGACTGGTATCCTGGGGTCGTGGCAGACCCCAAATAAAAAAGGACACAGAAATTTGTAAAGTCGACACTGGATCATCCTCTATGAATATTCTGTTCTTAGGTAATGTATAAAATAATAGGAACGTAGAAAGTTAAACTATTAACTATAAAATTAATTAGAAATTCAGTTGACGAACTTAGACAACCAAAAATTTTGCAGCGAACTTTGCGTGCTTGGGGTCACGTGCGACCCAGGATACCAGTTAAGGGTTAAACATAGAAAATCAAACGTACTTTTGCAACGCGCAACACTGACCGATATCAAGCGCAATAATTTAAACAAATAGAATTCACGACGACGTGAAACGTGGGTTGCGGCTACCGAGGGCAGCGGCAACTTCCTGCTACAACAATTACTCATCCGACATGATAAACGTCTGACTCGATCATTTGCAACCAGTCCAAGCAGATTTTTTCACAACACGACGCGGAGTATTTATACGTTGAATCTAGCCAGGGCCTTTTGGTTTAACCACATTTCCATCGCAACTACCCAACGGAAATATCGTTCATGACCAATGTGTACCTGATTGCGGTCTGTGCGCGTCCGCGGCGGTTTGTTGGAATCCAAAATTACGCGCGTGCCAGTGAACTGGTCGCCGTCGACGAGATTATACTTCGATCGTGCCGGCTGTGCGCGTGGATTGAAAGAATATCTCCGAGCAAATGGAATTCATCCCCTCTCGATACTCGTCGAGGGGTCTTCCTCGCAAACACCGTCGAGTGTCGCCTTTGCACTCGACTCTACTCCGTTGCAAATTACGTGCTCGATCGCACTGAATGTCCCATCGCGAAATCGTCGGGTTTAATTGAAGCAGAAAGACCCGTTCGCTGTGGACGGTACTCCGAAATATGTAAGCTAACATATTTACATACTTTGCTGTTACGAGTCGAGGAATCTGTAAAATCGAACACCGGTTCGTTTTATCGAACCGCTGATTGCGTTCTGTTCGGTGGACGCTTCTCGAATGCAAAGGAGGAATCTTGTTGTTACAAATGTTATTCGCGCTTCCTACAGCGTTTCAAATAGGAGTGTTTCACAATTTAATGACGCATTTGGTATGTACTCTGCACAGGGGCTTTACTGGGAGATTTGGCGCCCCTGGGTTGTCAAGCGTCTCCCGCCCTTTCCGCGAAATATCAAATATTTTAATTTAGAAGAGTTGGAGCAATTTTAAAATTAATTCAGTATGACAGTTCACGTATGAGTTGTTTTTAAAGTTTTCTCAAGCCTCTGTGCTTAAACGCTTTTCAATTTATTTTGCTGAAAATTTTACTTACTTTAATACTTGGTCAGTTTCCACCTAGAGTTTTCCACGGGACCCTTCCAAACTCGCTAAACTTTAGCCGCACCCCCGACCTCAACAATTGTTTTTTTAATATACTAAAATATATTTTAATGCGTGCCGTTTAATTTTTTTTTTTAATATTTAAAATTATTCGACAACTTTTCGTGGAACCGTAAATTTTGTGCCCCACAGTTCCGCAGGACCCTTCCAAACTCACCAAACTTTAGCCGCACCCCCGACCTCAACAATTTTTTTTTTAATATACTAAAATATATTTTAATGCGTGCCGTTTAATTTTTTTTTTTAATATTTAAAATTATTCGACAACTTTTCCTGGAACCGTAAATTTTGTGGCCCACGGTGCCGCGGAACTCCAATTGGGAAACGCTACTCTGGAACGTCACTTTACATGGCGTTTGAGTGGGGCCCAGATTAATCCCCGGATCTCTGCAAGCAGCAGTGCGACGGAAAATAAACACTTTGCGTGATGCCTGGTGCGTATTCGTTGTTGCAGGTCTCGAGAGATCGGTAAGTGATCATCGAAAGATAGAAGAGTTGCCCCGCGTCTGGCGAGAAGATGCCGCTTCCAAAGCGACTGGTGGAGCCTGTGCTTGTCGCGCGCGGTACCATTCCCGAGGACTTCCCTCTGCCGTCAGAGCTAGAGGCCGTAACGAATGGCACCCTGGCCAACACCATCAGGCAACTGTCCAGTCTGTCGAGACACGCCGAAGATCTGTTCGGCGAGCTCGCGAGGGAGGCCCACGGATTGAGCGACAGAGCGAACTCCTTGCAGGCCAGGATAGACCGACTGGCTGTGAAAGTCACTCAACTCGACAGCAACGTCGAAGAAGGTTCGTGCTTTCATCGACTAGTACAAATGGCACAAAAGTTTCGGGAAAAAAAAAGGGAGTTAACACGTTCCGTGACACGTGATCCACCGGTGGTCCACGGTGTTAAATTTTATCAGTGCTGAAACGTTTCCTCGTAAGAAAAATGTACTTCTTAACCCTTAACTGGTATACTGTCTTTTCAAACGTAACTGTTATCTTCGGGTCGTGGCAGACCCCAAATAAAAAAGGGCACAGAAATTTGTAAAGTCGACATTAGATCAAATTAATTAGAAATTCAGTTTACAAACTTAGACAACCAAATATTTTGCAGCGAACCTTGCGTGCTTGGGGTCATGACTGACCCCAGGATACCAGTTAAGGGTTAATTATTTACTGTCGAAATCGAGAGATTAAAAAGGAGCTGTACACGATTATGGAGAACATTACGCAACTACTATTTGTCTAAATCGAATGTCAATATTCGTTATTATTTTACGCTTCTCAATTATGTAAACTAAATTCTCTGTGTAGTCTAACTTCTAAAACAGTAATCCGGGTTTTGTCTAATCACCTGAAACTTAAAACAATCCTTGTCAAAAATCGAACATTAGACATTTGCATATTCGGAATTTGTCTCGTTCTTCGATCAAATCTGTATTTAAATTTCCATTCAATCCCTTCGAAGCGAAAAATTACAAGTCACCTTACCGTAGAACGAGTGGCTGGTAATAAAGTCTCTCGCGGTATGATCTCAGATGGTCAATATTTGGTAGACGGGACACCTAACACGAGTACCATTTTATAGAACGAAATACTTATCGGACACTCGTTTGTCATCGTCGCGACAGCTTTTGTACACGCGCGTTCGCACGTGAAGGAGATCGCTTTTGTGCTTTCCAGAAGCGCGCGGCATTTTTCTCGAAGATGCTTTCTTGAAAGGAATTCTTACCCTTCGAATACACGCCAGGGAACCGCGACGATTTTTCTATCGCTCGCGACCTACTTTCTTCCATGGTCTGCAAAGCGTAAAACAAAACGTCACGCCTAATGCGTAACCGTAGAACCGAGTACATTTCTGCGCACCATGAAATACACTAAACACGCATCGCAGTTAACGTAATGCGATTTATTGAACGCCTGCTACTGAAATGGCGAGGGCGTAACATCCATAATATATAAATATGAATGTTTAAAGAAAATGTATATTTTACAACAGAAATTTAATTTTCTTAATGAACGTACTTGGTCGTCAGGGGTAAAAAATATTCAGGGTGTGCAATTTGTACGCTCCCCTCGCACCAAGATTGCATCATCTGCTCAGAATGTTATCGCGAATTTGAAAGGGTTTTTCTCTGGTTTAATACCGAACTTTCTGATTTCTAGTTTCTCTGCAAGATATACATATGAGGAAAGCGTTCAAGAGTTCCGTGGTGTTCGACCAGCAGGTCGTCTCCAGGGACACCATGCCAACGGCGATGTTGGAAACCTACCATCAGTGCGACACACCGCCACCTCTTGATAAACTTAACGTTTACAGGTAATTCGTTTCTTCATTTCTCTCTTAATTATAATACACGCCGGCAAAGTGGCAGTCTGTACTATCATTTACATTAATTCCATATGATTTTAACCTGTTAACCGAGGAAGACGAGTTATCTCGTCGTCGAACATTCCTCCCCACTGAGCGGGGCAATCTAATTTATCACGGAAACTTAATAATATCACGCGTACCATTTACAATGTAGCAGCGAGCCTGTTCATATATATTAATAATACTAGCTTATTTCTTCTAATTAAAATTAGATTATATCTTCTCAAATTTAAAAAAACACATTTAAGATATTCCAAATTAAATCACTCCCTTACAAATAATAAGGAATACGTATTGTACTTTTATCTGGAAAGCAAGATGCCAAGTAATCCGAGACAGAAGGGAAGTCAGAGCGTGGAGCTGAGATTCTCTTTTGATTTCAGGGAGGACGGTAAGGACGGGCTGAAGTTCTACACGGATCCGAATTACTTCTTCGATCTGTGGAGCCAGGAGATGCTCAAGGATACCGAGAAGAAGCTGCACGACCGGGGGAAAAAGGTAAGGGGACCCGCGGGCACCCCTGCGCTTCTGAACGTGCACCTCGAATTGCTTTTCGTAGTAGAAGGAAAAGATATTATTTTTATATTTTTTAACAGATACATATATATATATGATACTGTACACGATTAGCAAAATACATTTATCGAGGTGCGCAGTAACACGATATCGATATATAATTTTAATACTTCTAAGCATTATGCTACTACTGTTCTAACAATACTGATACTGTCCCGTTCGTTGTAGACCGAGTCTGAATATGCCGAACCGTTCAGAGAGGCAAGTCGATGGTTTGGATCTTTGTAGTTTTCTTTTTTAATTATCCCTTTACCCAGTTTTTAATGAACTTATCGATCGCCAACCACTCACTCATACATAATCAAGCTCACGTCTTTGTGGTTTTATCATTAACCGAACCTTTTTGCGCTGGATAGAGATTGCGCTAGATGCTCGCTTTGACGATTTTTGTAGTTACGTGCTAGGACTTAGCCCAACGACATCGCATTCTTCAATGTTTCCGACCTTGGCAAACAGTTTTCATTGCGTAAACCGAACGTGCGTACTCGTCTTCGGCAAGAGTCGTTGCCCTTCGAGCCCTTCAACCCTTGAAAAAGGTAGCTGGGTCTTTTTGGCCGCTCGCGGCGCAACGTTGCCGAGTGTATCACCGAAAATAGCAATAGAGGAAACAGAAGTCAACACTGACCCACAAGACTGACCCTTGAATTATTGCAATCTTTTTATTATAAGCAACTCAGGGCCCTAGACGCGTCATTATGAGGCCTCGGACAATTTTCAGCTGCCTCTAGTTTTTGTATTACGAATTTAATGTTCAAAAAGAAAATCCTGGTAAACGCGGCCCTGAAGAAACTCCACGTCACGTTCGATCTACGCAGAAAATGGCCCTTGTCTCGAATCCTCCATTTTTGTAAACGAGTCGCCTCCAGACTCGAATAGTTTTACCTCCTCACCGTTATCACATTGTCGACCACTTGTAATGTCGTTTTACGCCAGCCATGCAACTTTTTGGATGTACTTAATAGAAGTTTGACTCATCATCATTCACGAGCCATCTTTGCAAATCGCTACCAAAACCTCACATGATCTCGAATCATTTCAGGACCGTTTTGTTCCCGATTTGTCACGTTCTCATACTATGTAGGAAATAAAATTGCCAACACTCGGGATGCGCATCCTTTTACATTCTTTCAATCACTGAATCTCATAGACGAATGAAAGACACGGTCACACTTGCACACAGTTTCGAAGAACAACTGTTTCTTTTATTTCCTACAAACTTTCCATGCTCGATGCTTGATCCTTCCCGTGCCCTGTTTTGTAACAATTAACGCGAGATTATCCCTTTCGTTGCTCGGATGCGAAACGCGAGTGGATGAAACTCTGGTTAAATTCACTGTACAACAGACAAACCTTAGTAAAAAGATAGACACTGTCATATGAAAGGTAAGAGGGAAAAACTGGGAATGTCCATTCTTCAGATTTTGAGATTTACACCATTTTTTGTTGGTGACAATTGGGACTATCGAACTGTCGAATCAGAAAGGGTTGTAAAGTTAAAGTTTTGGTATACTGGTTAAAAACAGGAACTGTCCACTCTACACTGGAACAAAATACGAAATGTCCCCACTCTTTGCCTAAGCATAAGGAAATTAAATTCATCGAACCTTGTTTCTTTACTGGTGGACTAAAGCACTAAAACTTAATATTCTGGATATCTCAGTAGCCTTTGTTATGAAAAGCAAATAATTATACAAATTAGGTTTTGTTGAAAAAATCATTGATTGTCCGCTTGTACATGAAGGGATAAGAATTTTGAGAAAATCAGCCCTTTCCGTCTCCGTGCGGTCGTGCGCAATAAGGCGCATTTAGATCAATCATCGAGTCATGCTTGATTGATGAAATTAAGCTTGTCTTGCACCTTCGCCGAGATACGCGCGCAAGCCGGCTCTTTAATAAACGATCTCTTTGCGTCACAGCCGCATAGGCCTCGGAACGAGGGTGGCGGCGGGGGTGGCGGCCGACACAAGAAGCGTATAAGGCAGCCGCACAATACGAGAGAAAGGCAAAGACAGTTGGCCGTTGGTCATGGCGAGTACATTATGCCGACGCAGGGTGTCCAGTACAGGGCGCCTCATAACATACCGGACGAGTCGTTGCTGGGCATGGTGATGACCGAGCCACGGCCGCCCAGGCCGAACAGCATCGAGCTCAAACGGAGCTATCCACCGGAGGAGCAGCACCTCTACAGCCCTCCATCCTCTGATCACTATAGGTTTGTAATCTTATGGGTCATTCTTTCGTTACGTATGAGTGCCGTTTTGAGTTTCTTGCTAGTTTCTGTGGTTGATGCGTGTTAAGCAGCCAAGTTGGCTGCGCGGTTGAATGAATATGATTGTGTCGGTGAAAGTCAACGGTAAGATATAATATCGATGAGAAGATTATGATTAAAGTATCAAAGAATGCGCATTGATTTAGAGGGGATAAATGATTTGGGAGGTCGAAAAGCGAAGCCACCCAAAGTTTTATTAATAAAGAGTCCTTGTAGAAAACACTGTAAATCCCAAAAATGAAATTTTAGAACCATTGACACTTAGAACATTTTCCGATAATTGTTTCTTTGATCTCGGCACATACAGCGTTTTCTACAAGGACTGTTCATAGTAGTTCTAATGAAATTTTGTAGGGGGATAGATGATTCGAAAGTACCAATCTTATTTTCAGCAGTTTATGATATATTTTACAATAAATACTTGTCAGGTAAAGTATTGTATCAGATACAACTAGCCCAGCTGAGTATAAAGTAATAATCAAGACTTAATCTCTTTTTATTTCGAAAGTGCGGTTGCCAAATGCACATGCAAGTAAGAGAACAGCATTACTTGTAACTCTATTAGTAATAACAGAATTACTTTGAACCGAAGCAATTGGAGGAGAGTCGATACTGAATCCATGATGCTTTTTTTTCACAAACAGGGCAGCCAATTACGTGGCCCAGAGTTACGAAGACAGCCTATACGGCTCGCACTATGGTTCGGGCCAAGGGCAAGCGGGAAGCGAGACGTACCAGAGTCCTGGTGGCCAAAGCACTCCAAGCAGAAGCGGCAGATCGCGACCTTCCCAACCACCGCCAGCACCCCCGAGCAACACTTCTAGCAATTCGACGCCTACTGTAGCCTCTGCTAACAACACCCCCACGCGGGGGAGGTCAATGAGTACCAGCAGGGACACTCTTCCACCGCCACCTCCGCCTCCTGGCGAAACTATGTCTCCTCCTCCTATGAATGGTAAGGGCCGCGTCGAAACGGCTATTTAAATACGGTGGAAGCTTCGCTATCCGAATGAATAAAGAGACGTAGCTTAGATAAGTGATTCCCTTGTAGTAACGATGATAAAAGCTTCTGCGAGTACTTTTATCCAGAGCGATATGTTCTGTATTATTCACACCATCGTTACTGTTTCCAGGTTCTATACCATCTCACTTACTGAACAGGAATGGAAGTCGTTCGAACAGCCCATTACCCAGTCATCACTCCACGCCCACGCCGCCAGATCATTCGACGCAACTCGGGACGGACGAAACCGATCCAGCTCCGCAGGATTTGCCGCCTCCACCCCCAACTCCCGATCCTACACCACCGAGACCTATCTCTCCACCTTGTAATATTCCACCCCCGCCTCCTCCGCCCCCGCCGCCGCCTGTTCTTAATGGACCGTCGCCGCCTCTACCCTTAACCAACGGGGATATCGCTAAAATGATAGCGACTAATCCACCCAAGTTGAAACCCCTGAAGCCCTTGAAGAATATCGTGGACGGGCAATTTAGGAAGCCCGTTAATCCAAATATCCCCCTTGTCGATCCACGAAACGATCTACTTAAAGCAATTAGAGACGGTAATTATCCTATAACTCGATTAATCAAAATCAACCCTTTGCGGCCCTAAACGGCCTCGTGGAATGTTTTGCTAGTGGGGCTAATTTCTTTGGGAAGTACTATATCTTTCGATGAAGCGTAAGGCTGTGTTTATTACCGTTTTTAGTATTTCTTAAATAGAATATTACATCTTTACCGCTGTGCCGTGGGTGTACAGCAAAGAAACACTCGTGAATAGACGCGACGTTGGACCGCAAAGGGTTAATCGACAAAGGGAATCTGTTAAGTTCGAAACTTCGTGACTGAGAATTATATCGCGTGTCTTTCCAGGAATAAAGCTCCGCAAGGTGGAGAAGATCGAGCAGAAGAAAGTGAACCGCCTGAACGCATTGAACGACGTCGCGTCGATATTGGCGCGTCGCGTCGCCGTCGAGTTCAGCGACAGCGATTCCGCGTCGGAAAGCGAGTGCGACAGCGAAGGATGGGGCGAGCAAGACACGAATCTCGCGTGACCAACATCGCACCCGTCCACCGCCACTGCCACCTAAACGAAATGGCTGACGATCCTTTTTTTTTCCTTTACGTTCTGTTTCCATTGCGAGACATCGATTCTCCGTCGCTTCGTCGCACAAGTCTCGCGCGAAACTGTTGAACAGAGGGACTCGATTCAACGTTTGGTGCACGCGAAACGGACGCATAGACTTTGGAATTACGATGCCCGTGAAGTGAGGGGGGGGCATCAAGTTCGGACGTTTTGTTGCTCGATTGTTTTACGTTATGCCACGTTAGTGCAGAGAGCATATTATTGCAGAATCACGTTACAATGAGTAGTACCATTAAACGCATAAATGTAATATCACAGCAACAACGATTATTTTATTACACACCATTCTCATCACCTTTAAGCAGGGTTATATTTCGTTCGTTACGGAAGAGAATATTTAAAGCAAATCAAGGAATTTGTTTCTACGTTAACCGCGGGCTCAATTCGATAGTATGTATTTAATCGAAGAATACGGTATGAAAATATTTAGCATCTCGCCTCGGCGGTTCTAAGAATCGTCGCGCGGAGCTACTTTATTATTTATTGCAGTTACTAAGATCTAATCGAGGAGAATTTGTTGGCGAGTAATGTTAGTAGGCTAAAATAAGGAGGAAGCGAGTCTAAGAAGCGAGCATGGTAAACCTTTAAGTTGATGTAAATTAGGATATTTTCAAAGAACAGGCATGTATACATTTTTCCTTTGCTGCGGGCACTTCTCATTTGTTTCGCGGTTAGAAATAAAAGCACGAAAAACTTCTGGAACAGAAGGGGCTATGTGTCTTTCCGATTCTCCGATCTTTATGCAGAACTCAACGAACGCGAGGATGATTATAGAATGGTAGAGAACGCGTTGATAAGACGAGGGTGTGGACCTAAGGGCAAGGGTCAACTTTCTCGCTATCATTGCTCGGCGTCGGTTGTAGAGGAAGTGTTTCCTTATCGGCACATTCCATGCTAATACTAATACCATGTAACGGAACAAACCTTACCCTGTGTTTTGGACATTTAATCGTCCACTTACCGACCATATATATGGGGACGAAACGATATGTTTCGAATTTATTCAGCATTCTCGTGAAACAAACGCATGTTGTTAATATTGCTTTTATTTCTATTATTGAACATTGTGGGATAAATATAAGTACAGAGCTAAAATCTACGTAAATCTAATGAACAGAGCTCTGCGCTAGAAATTCTTTTTATCACTCGCTTCTGATGCGAACCTTTCTTAAATTTCGGAAATTATCTCCACTGATTTTTGTAAGCTTTTCGTATCCCCAGCAGGGAGGATTTTTCAGTTTGTGTTTACATTGTGATTTTTAATTCGACAATTTATTTTTGCATTTCTTACGTACTCGCATTCTAATATTAATCAGTGCTCTGTTCGTTAGTGGTCTCATTTATGCATATGCAGTGTTGTCCCGTTACAAGCACGGGTCCCCTGTTTCGTTAAGAGTACACTTCTATCCCCGTTACTTCTTTCGTACTCTCACTGAAAGAAGACTGCAGAGAACAAAGGCGAGCCAATAGCATACCGTTTCCCTAAAGGCATGGCTTGCCCCCAAGCTTCGTACTCATAACGAGACAAAACTGTACTCCACATGCATAAAAATGTCACTTTCCATAAGTGAATCCGTTGTTCGACATTGGAAAAGTTAAAATGAAGTCAGACGATTCTTAGTAACCAAAGCAAGGAATTCAATGATCGTCAAAAGAAAGTGCAAAGTGTACCAAGTATAAACAGAAATACCACTGTAATTAGAAGGAAGCATGCTCTATAGTCTAAAATACACCAAGTTGGGGATTTCCCAGAGTAAATCATTGCTACCAACGCGATAAGAAACGCCTAGTATTTATCGAGCATCAATTTAAACTTTCCTCGAGTATCACTCTGAGGATTGGTAAAAAAATGGGAGATTCACTCCGACACATATATATGGCCGGTAGTGTAAGTTTTTAGCTGAGAAACGAGTGATCTGTAAATATATATACACACAGTGTACGCGAGGAGGCGCGTGCGTACGCGAACTAAGTCAAATTGCAGAGTTATTATTTTCTTCTCCCCTTCTCGTGTATAAGCCTCTGTAAGATACTTGTACCTTAAATGTTTTCTTGTATGCTTGTCGAATTGGTAGGTATATACGCGCGCTCTGTCACAGCAAGAGCAACGGCAGTTCTCTCCAATGATTTCTACGTTCCCAAGTGATCTTCCATGTCGCGACCGACTCGCGACATCGTGGAGGAGATGAGAGGAAAGGTTCTGTTTAATCGACTAGCCGTCGGAAACCAAAATACTCCGTTTACTTCTAAGGACTATGTACGATAATTGCCGAACGAGTGAGAGGACTCATATTTTTTAGCATTTAGAGGAGGAAACTTCATATTAGGATATACTACTGTTACTGGTGAGGATTACAGTTGCCAATTTTAAGCAGAAAAGAAAATGATTGTGATTTATTTTGCATCGATGTTGGTGAGGTACGATGATTAACCACTAAGATATGACATATATGTATACATGAATATTCTATATATACATACACACACACACACATATTGACCGTTGAGATTATTGTATAATCTTATGCGTCGAGTGACGACAAATGTTCAAGAAGTTTCTTCGTCTCCTCTCGTTTACGAACGTTAACTGGATATTCGTAAAAGCGAGAGGCTTTGTCGTTTGAAGCTACGATCCCGCGTGTGCAAAGCACTCCGCAGGACCGACTCGAGATTTTCCCGCGCGCGGTTTTTTTGAAAAGCAACTACTTTCGAACACTTCAAAACTCTTAAGAACCTAACCACTCACGTGCAGTGTGATTTTCAGTTTACCTTTCCATGAAACGTATAAATGGCAACTTTCAAATCACAATAAGTTGAATAACTTTCATTCGTGAAAATAATAATTTTCTATTCGTGACCTGGGGTAGGAAAATTAAAGGATTCATAGGCGATTTTGTCTTCTACGCATCGTATTATAATTGTTTCGGATGTAAGTAATGGAAATGGAGCGAAAAGTCTCGGCGATTAAGCTTACATAAGCTCTAGCGAAGTTGCGTTTTGCGCAGTGCGTGGCGCACGCGGGAACGCGGTTGAATTTCGTCGAATTAGCGTACTTCGTTTGAACATGAAGAAGGTTCGATTGATTCGAACCGCGCGAAAAGGTAATTTATATTAAATAATTAATTTCCGCTGGCGTTCGAAAGCAGCGTTTTACCTTGTATAAAATACGCGATGGTGACGGAGGGGACGAAGCTGACCCGCTCCGACTAGCGTACGATTCATCGGCAACGACACACGTGTACATTCGCTATGATTTTAAGGATATAGTCAGAACGCTATTATAATGTAACGTAATACGAACAATTGATCCAGTCTCGTCTGTACTATGTTTATACATAACGCATATACTATAGAAATATAATATAATTCGCAGGATAATGATTCGTTACAAGTAAGGATACGAGCCGTAGGCATACTTCTAGATATTTCGCCAACTACGACACAGTATTTAACGAGAATTTTTGTAACGCGACGGAACGGGGTGGCGTTTCAGGTTGTAAGCTTTGAGTATCGTGCAACGTCTGTATGAATGTATATTATTATTCGTCGACCATGCTTTCCGCAGAGCTATCACGCGCTAAATTATTGCGAAGCTGTTGTACCTAAGTAAGAATGGTGATTCCAAAGCTTAATTAACGACTGCACTCGTCGCCTCCGCTGGAATGGGTGAGAAAAGGCGAGGCGTTGCGACGCGATTGTTTCGTACTCCACCTGTTTCTACTACGGACACACCTTGTATTCGTTCGCCGGTGCGCAATTTGAACGAACGTCTGTCTGGCTATCTGATAACGATAGATAAGAAATTTTCCAGTAGAGATAAATAAGTACAGGTTAGTTCGAATACTCCGAATCCATTGGAATAAGAGCGAAATCATTCGTGCTGTACGATGAGAACGGTGTACGTCGGACAATGGACACGCAATCGTAATAGCCCTATTGATCATTACGATTATACGAGACGGTATTATTAATAATAATAAATTTGTAGCAAAACTGTACAGAGCCAAATAAATCAAAAACTTTCATAAATCATCGAAGCAGCCTTTATTCAACATTAAAACCCATCCATGACAATTCAAAGGGTGAAGAACACGTATCTCAACAATGTTGGACACGAAGTTGGGGCACTCGACAAATAAAATCCCCGTTTGCAACCTTGGGTGTTTCCGCGAGAAACTAAATTTCGGTTTGCAACAAGCCACACGTATATAAGTGCGTACGCACCTTCCAGCATTTTGACATATTTCAGAGTAGTTGCTGAGTTGGACGCTGTTCATGAGCAGAAGCCGCTAATTCAGTTCTCAAATTATGGGTCGGTAAGACAGTTTGTGTGGTGCAACGAAATTCCATGATTTCTAATTTCAAATCCTGGTTCGCTGACGCTATAGCCATCTACCGGCAACAATGCTAAACTAAAGTATCCGTTTCGATTCATGTAGATAACGCGGTAGTTGCGCTACAAAGCATGCAAACATGCCAATGGTTGAAAACAAATAGAGGCTTCTAATGTGGCAGATTGACATTGCTAGTCACAATTAAATAAGATGGAAGTTCTCGAACTAAAAGATACAAGGGCAATACCCGATACAATACACGCTTATCCAGATAGAGTAAAATCTGAAGGGACACCACTTGTTATTGACAATGGTGAGTACACTGTCTCGTATAGTACTTTATATAGCGCACAAATTATATAACAGAAATTAACAAATAATTTATATTAGGATCCTACAACTGCAGGGTAGGTTGGGCTACAGAGAAGGAACCCCAGTTGATATTTAAAAACCTCATCGCAAAGCCAAGGAAAGAGCGCGGCAAGAAGGACGGAGAACCTCAAGTTGGGAACGATATAGCGAACATAGAAGCTGTTCGATTCCAATTAAAAACACAGTTCGACAGAAACGTAGTAACACATTTCGAAGCGCAAGAACAGATATTCGATTATACTTTCACTCATATGGGAATAGACACAGAGGGTGCCATAAATCATCCGATTATTATAACCGAACCTTTCCTCAATCCGAATTACTCTCGCAACTGTAAGAGTTCAGATGCTAGTGATACTTAATTATAAATTCAGATTAGCGTACTAATGTATGCCTGTTTCAGTGATGGCAGAGCTTCTGTTCGAATGTTACAACGTACCTGCGATAGCGTACGGAGTGGACTGCTTGTTCTCTTATCAGCACAACAATTGCCCACCTGATGGTTTAATAGTCAGCATCGGATATCACGCTACGCATATAATACCGATACTAGACGGTAAAGCAGATCCTGTAAATTCACGGAGGATCAATGTCGGCGGATATCATATTACATCTTACATGCACAGACTGCTCCAACTGAAATATCCAGTACACGTAAATGCTATAACGCCGAGTCGAGCAGAGGTATTTGGATCGTGTACTCCTGATCTCCGCCATAGTTGACAGTTTTAAAGGCTTGCATTGGTTCGTAGGAATTAATACACGAGCATTCGATGATAGCTTTAAATTATCAAGAAGAAATCTCTAAATGGGCGGACCCAGATTATTACGACGCAAATGTGTTAAGGGTACAGTTGCCCTACGTTGCCCCTACGAGCACTCCTGGATTAACAGTCGAGCAGCAAAAAGAACGGAAACGCGAGCTGGCTAGAAGATTGATGGAAATCAATGCACGGAAAAGGGAGGAGAGGGTTTGTAATATTTGTACGCGAGAAACAAGCTTTATTCGCGTAAGAATATACTGTATATCTATTTGTAGCTGGCAGAAGACGAAGAGCAACTGAATCAATTATTAGCCGTCCAGGATTTACTCGAAGAGGGTGAAACTGACGAGTTCGATCAAGCCTTGAAGACCTACTCCCTCGCGAACGAAGCGGATCTAATAAAAATGATTAATAATCTGCAAGCAAAAGTTGAAAGAACCAGGCAGAAAATAGTAGCGGCCAATTCGCAGGAAGAAAACATCGTAATGGAGGATCAGAAACCAAAAATAAAGTCGAATCTGCAGCCGAAAGATCAGCAAGACTTTGACGAATGGATAGCCGGTGTAAGAAAGAAAAGGTGACCGATCTCCTGTGATTAATTTCGCGTTTGCATTGTTATAAAAAAAATTCTGTGCACGCCAGGCAAGAGATATTGGAGAAACGAATGGCTAAAAGGCAACGCAGGCAGGATATGGCGAAACGTAGAACAGCCGCCGCGCAGGAAAGGATGCGTATAATAAGTCAGTTAGCCAGGAAGGAGAAACGCGACGATGATTTCGGCATGCGAGACGAAGATTGGGACGTCTACAAAGTTATAAATAGGGTTCGTAAACGGCATTTCCAAATTGTTAGTTTTGATATTGTGCCACATTTCCGACTTGGTTATTATCACACAGGAAGGCGGAGACTCGGATTCAGAATTAGAACAAGAGAAGCTCATGGAGCTCGAGGACGTGTTGCGGCACCACGATCCAGAGTTCGATGGGGCTGGGTCTAACGTCCCCATGGTCCCCGGGGAAACCCACCAGCTACACATAGGGGTGGAACGTTTGAGGGCTCCCGAGATATTGTTCCAACCATCGTTGATAGGCTCGTTAGAGGCAGGCATCGCTGAAACGATCGAGTTTGTTTTAAAGCTTTACCCACCTGAACAGCAGCAACGTCTCGTGGGGAACGTGTTCCTCACCGGCGGGCCGACAACCTTCCCAGGCTTATTGGAGAGGCTGAATCGCGAGCTTCGCGAGATGAGGCCGTTCGGCTCGAACTTTCAAATAAACATCGCGAAGAACAGTAGCATAGACGCGTGGTACGGAGCGAGGGACTTCGGGCTGAATGGAAATCTGCCCGAGTTTCTGCTTAGCAAAAGGGAGTACGAGGAGAAGGGTGGTGAATATTTCAAGGAACACTTGACTAGCAATACCTATACTCGATCTCCCGATCCATTGCCTGTAATACAAGTCCCTGTGACGTCGGAACAAGTCATCGTGGAGGATGCTGTTGTCGATGTTGAAATGGAATGAGGGAAAGAAACTTTTGTACTGAACTCTCTTACGAAATAAAAGTTACTGGAAAACAGTCGGAGGCTATGTTCCACGTTAATTTCATTTTCCGTTCACAGGTGCTCTCTGTCCAGCAACAATTGCTCCTTGACATCTGTAAAAGCAAGATAAACATAAAGGTCCTTTTCTTTTTTTTTTTTCATGGATATCTACTTTATTACACAAGTGTTTCCGTTTGTTCATTCAGTTACGAGCAAACTACATTGTAGTCTGTTTGCTGATCACAATACACAGTTCCCGATCATCGCGTTCCACCATTCGAAGATAATTATGCGGGTACAATTCGCATCACCATCGCTCGTCGAGAATAGTCAACGTCCGCCCTGTTCGCGCTCCTCGAGCAAGCTAAAAAAACGGAGAAAGCAGTTCCCTCACATCAGCGGTAGAGCCCCCGCTACAGCGACCTCGAGAAATCCTCCCAAACCCTCGAATCCATGGCTTAAGTTAACATCACAATACAGTAATATACTGAAAGATATTACGAAGCCCTACAGGCGGTCATTACAGCTAATAATAAAACGATCCTTGCGTGCTTTTTGTTCACCTAATTAGAAGGAACATACCGTTGCGGAAAACTCGGGGTGTTCGCCCACGCCGCGGTGCAACAAGAAAATCAAGAAACCGTCGCATTAGTTTTTTCCTCTTTAAAAAAAAAAAAAAACGAAAATGGGGGAACGTAGACTCTTAAGATCACAAGCGCACAGCGTTTGTGACGTGTATATTATAAATGTTATACATATCTGTTAAAGCACTCGATGACACGCGTTCTCGTTTACCGTTTCGCGAACTATATTCTCTCTTATCACATGCGGTCGCAAGATAAAATTACAAGTACAGCGAGTAATAACGTGGGCACGCAACGACTCAAGGAAAGCATTAAACCGCGTCCCGCCGCATTTACAATTCTTCCGCAAGGACACGCAAAAGTGTTACATTGCAACGTATTGTATATAAATTGCGCTACGTAGCGTTACGCGGCGATATCAACGGAGCTCGTTAGAAAAATGAAATTCAACAGATCTCAGCGATATCGATTAAATAGTACAAAAGCTGTACAGTATAACATCGTCTCGAGCCGCGCGCAACATCTTTCTCCGCCGTTCGAAGTCAACGACCGTTGTAAATGAGCTTGATCCCGCCAATCAAGTCCGATCGCAATCGCGCGCAATGATATTTCGCTCGTTGTTCTTTCTTCTTTTATCGAAACGATCTTATCCCGTCTGGCGTAATACAGCAGATTCTTAATTTAAATAATATCCTTTGTAACTATCACAGGCTGAGGCCGCTGCAGCTTCAACGATTCTCACTAAGAATTACAATAATAATAATCATAATCGGTAATAGAAGCGCTTTAGCGTATCAGATAGCGGAAGGATAGAAGAAACGTGGAGGACGATCCCCTTTCTCTCGTTCTGTTTCTTTTTTTCTGTCGTCCGTTTTCAACGATAAAATTGAGGTAGAATCCAATCTGTGAAAGTAACGATACAGCTTCCCTAATCGTCTACCCGTGCTAAGTGTGAGGATCTACTTTCGTCAACGATATAATATCCGTATGCTAACTAAAATTATACACGATCTCAATATGCTCTTGTCGTGGTAATGATGATAATAGTATTAACAATAATAATAATAATAATAATTACAATGGTGTCCGATAAAATAATGATAATAGTGGTGATGATAGTAATTCAATGTAATCATTAGTAGAACAATGATTAATAATGGCTTCGTCTGTGTACATATAAATATATATAAATTTACATATCTATTTATATATACTTATACAGCGATGTAATTTGTGTGTGTGGGGGGAGGGGAGGGGAGGGAGAAGGGTAGAGGGTAAGTGACAGCTATGTACAGTACATACTTGCCTTAGTTGTACCATCGTTACGTTTATACGTACCTATACTCTTAATAATCATTACATGACGATGACGATAGTTCGAATCATAATCGTAATAATCCATAATATTTTATTATCGTTTAATCGTAAAATACCCTATGTCGCGTGTAATAGAACTATATGTATATGTATGTGTATATATATATATATATATATATAGGTATGCAGTATGTACGTAAAGAGGATGTGTTCAACCAGGATATGTCGGTGAAAACTATATGGTGTATCAAGCGTCAACTTCTTTTTTTTGTTTCACCTCGTAGTATCTACATATATATATTTATATCATTTACTATCCTTTATCCGCTTCGTCTCGTTTATCTCAGAGCTACTATTACAAAAGTGCGTTACTCTCGTCTTACGTTTGTAGGTACATACATGTATCGGCGTGACCTACCTACTTGTTCATTGTCGTTTATATTAGATCTGTAGCTTTAATTAATTCTTTTCGATGGTACAGAGCGCGGCAAAGGAGGCGGCGCGATTGGGAATCGAGCGACTCTTCTGAGCGAAATTTATAAACTTACGCGAACCTCAAGTTTGCTTCTCATCTGTTGGTGCAGAACTTTTTTTTACGCAAACCCAAGCTCTCTCCTTAATCTATGATGGATTATTTTTAAGAAAAAGCTCTGGATTCCTCAAATACTTGAATAATTCCTGCCCTTAACACCTTGGCAACCGAACGGTAAATATCAGAATCACGTTTCTGATATATTCTTCGAGTGAGAAACCTTTCCAAGAGCACACGGGCAAGAAGAAATATAGGCCATGCGGTCAGGTTAAACCGCAGGATACTACAGCACATGTTTCTCTTGAAAACAGTACACTGCGGGGGGTACACGACTTTGCAGTCTGCATCCCTTGCGACACTCGGCTCGGATCGACTCGGGTTAATTGAGAATACAGTATTTTCAACCAGGGACGATTATTCGTAAATTATATTTTTATTGCGTTGTTATTGCGAGTCGAATCTTGGCCGAAGTTCACGCGCCCCGTATCGATCTTCAAAGTGCGCCCTTCCTCGGGTATCGATCTCCGGAGTATCCGCCCTCGAGAAACGTGGTCGCAAACCAGCGAAACCTACCCCCAAGAATTTCGACGTTACCTTCCCTTGCGCTCGCAAAGAAAAATCATCCGACGCCCAATCGCGACGCAACCCTCGTTGCACCCTGTACTCGTTCCTTAAACGGAGCACTACGAAAATCCTCTTGCTCAATTGTCACACGCACACGCATGTAACAAGACACACACACGCATACTCACCGCTCGTGCACTTTACATACATACAGACACACGCGTGTCCGTGTATATACTTCGTACATATATAGAGGATGTCTCAAAACAGAGGGACAATCCTGAGCATGCAATATCCTCGTGCAAAATGGCGTTGAAAAATCCTTTACCCTTTTGGGATCCGAGGCTTCGTTCTCGAGATATTAATCCAAGTTCCGGGGCGCGCGATTTAAAGCCGAAACAGCTGAGCGCGGAACAGCGCGACCGTTACCACGCACAGCTGACTCTGCTTTAAACCGCGCGTCCCGGAACTTGGACCGGTAATATTCAACTGCTAATATCTCGAGAACGAAGCCTCGGATCTGAAAACGATAAAGGACTTTTCCACGTCTTTTTGCATCAGGATACTGCATGTTCTGGATGGTCCCTTGGGACACCCTATGTATATGTACTTCCTACCCATCGACGGTATGTATATAGGTATATCTTATCTTTATCGTCGTATCGTTTTCAGTATCATTTGTTCCGCCGTTGATTATTTTACTCTCCCTTCCTCGCTCCTTTCCTTTTAACCGTCGCCCCCTCGATATGGCCGTCTCGCTTTGCCGGGAATACCGCGAGGGCCCCGTGAAGCGCACCCTTTCTCATGGAAAAATGTTTCGTCGACACGCAATTCAGAGCTTGCTTTTCCACCAGCTCCTTAATCGAAGCTTCTTAGGCACCGTTCGAGACTCGACCCGAGGGAAAGTTACAGCCTGACGAGCCAATACTATCTTTCCCTTCTCCCGATACCTTTCGCCTCTTAGCACCCCGTTAGTAGACCAAGTTGCGTGCACGCGGGGGGTGTATTTACAACGAATCGAAACGGTGACCTGTCCTAACCGAACGGAAAAGCTGCGGAACACCTTCGTTACGGAAGGGGAAGACGTCCGGAAACGGAGGCATATCTCGTTAGACGAAACGTGCGAGGAGTATGTCAAGCCCTGTGGCCTGTCGTTTATAAAAATATCGATGTACTTTGAACGAAACGCTTGCAAACGACACTGTTCGACGGAGAGATCTTTAACGTTTCTTCGCTTATCACATGTCTGCACGGGGGTTGCCACGCTGTTCCAGTTCTCACTTGGAGACTCTGGGTTTGGTTACCAAGGGGTTGGAGCTGATTAGATTTTTTAAATTCTGCAGAATGCTGTTTCGCATGATTTCGAATTCCTCCGTAACCATTGCGAGTACGTAGTGCTGGATTAACCAATAAGCAAAATAAGCACGTGCTTAGAGCAGCGGGAGAAAGGGCATCATAGAAATTTTCTGAATTTTAAAATCAAGCTTTCGTTAGAAACACTTTTTAGGCAAATTATCAGAAATGCCTAAGAAATTGTATATTGCGTTGAGGTGATCCTCATCATCTTTTAAGTGCTTGCAACAGGGATTCTCAACATCTTTTAAGTGCTTAGGGCCTCTGAAGGTCTTAATTCGGCCCTGGTAGTGCTGGGGAAGTATATAGAAGAGATTTGCACAGTTGCAAGACTCATATCATGCTAGATAACTTTTATTCGACACAATTGTTGGAATAATGCACGTACGCGAAAATACAGTGGGATGTAGTACTGCTTACGCGGCTTTGAGCAGTGCGTCTGACCATAGATACTCCTCTTCCACTTGCACCGTTATACTATGTACTTGTTTTTTTTCTAGAAAGCACGTGGATCACTCAGGACCAGCTCGTCCCTGTAGGCAAAATTAGCCAGCTGTCTAGAACGTAATATTTACAAGAGCTGCAAAATGGTCTTTTCATTGTAGACATTTTTTAAAATAAAGTTTTAATTGAAATACTAAAGTCGCTTTATACGTGTCAAGCTACTAAAAATTCAAAGTAAGGTCATCAAGAAGCTGAAATGAATGTATTATAAATAAAAGGCATTATTTGCACCTAGGGTGCAAAAAAAGCTCGAGACGGGCCTGGAATCACTTCTATGTAATCTCTTATACTTTGCAATATCTGCCGTTTACTCAGTTTACTGCATGCATTATTTAATAATTGTTTCGAGCAAAAGTTCCTTAGGATAAAAATGGCTATGTAAATATATATTTATTTATGAGCAGTCTCGCGATTTTATTTGCTACAGGTAACGTGTTAGACTGAATAATTATTCGAATTTGTGTTACTTCTGGGCGTCAGTCCCGCTAATTGTTGAAATTAAAAATATTCACCCGAGCTTTCAATTTCTTCGACACTTTGTGAAATCTTGCCGCCTGCAAATTCCTCTTATGCTTTAGTGATCTATTCAGACTCAGAGCAAACTGTATAAACTTTAAAGATAAATAATGTTAATTTACTACATTGCAATTTTGTAGGCTTTGTTATTTTCTTCCAAGGCGAATAGGATGATGAGATATCTCATTCCTTAATCAAAAGAAACTTTCATAGTAAGAATGGGTTTCTCAAAGCGTCGAAACCTCGAAAGCCAGGAAAATTTCGAATTTCGAGAATTCAAAACTTAGCACTTTTTGCGCGATTCGAAACTCTCGAAACCCAGATAAGGAAAAGTATAAAATCAATGAATAAATATTAAAAAGAATAAAACGCAGCGTTCCTCGTAAATTTGATTAATATTATATTTTTCTTTGACTACGGTCAATAGAGATTTATTCAAAAGTTTGGTTCACTTCAGTTTTTAAAGCAAGATATTCCACTTATAAAACAGAATCAGCACTTCAACATTCGAGAGTTTCGAAGCCTTACAAATATTCGCACTCGAGTTTGGAGAATTTAAAAATTAGCTTCAAACCCACCCCTACTTCGTACAACGGAGCTCAAGTTAGAAAATCATTCCACCGTTATAAAATTGCTTGTAAAAAAATTTACCGAGACACCTCTTTACTTTTGCACCGAGGCCCTTCTTCCCTCCAACGAATTTATTGAGATCCTCCTATTTGTGCCCACCACCCTCTACGAACAATCCTCCTTCACTGCACCACGAACAGGTGGCAACCCCAGTCCGCACCCTTATCTGACTCGATAGCATCGCGTTAGTTATTTATATTAATGGCATCAAGGTGTGTACACTATATTAGTTAATTCTCAGTGTGGCGGTTTAATTGGAAAGTGGCGCTATCGCATCGCAGCGAGCTCCTCGACCCGGGGCGCGGTATCTGCACCCTCGTTTCGAAGCGCGCGAAAAGCACTCCGAAACAAAAGCTCCTAATATCGCCGAGGGGCTGGCGCGATAATTCGGCCGATTCGTTCAACGAAAAGCAGCAATCGGCGGAAGAATATGTATATTGCGTACCACTACCATCTACGCGATCTCTCGAGCTGCTTCGGTGATAATCGATCACCGCCGGGCGCGAAATCGGGGGGTGCAGGGGTCGGGAATTATCGTCGAAGCAGCCGAGGGAAACGTTTCATCCCCTCCTCTAAAGTGCAACGGGACTAACGGAGTTCGGCTTGACGAGGTTTCGCGTGATTAACGCGGGTTAACCTTTCGTTTACTTTTCTTTTTTTCTTTTTTTTTTTTACTTTCTTTTTCCTGCAAAATCGTCGTCCTGGAGATGCGCGTCGCTCCGTGTAGGTACTCGACGGTCAGATACGACGCGCGTGGTCGAAAGTAAAAGCCGGTGCTCGAAGTGCGTGTCTTCTCGCGTGTCGCGGGATCCGCGGCTCCCACGAAACCTCCCTACAACACTATATTATACGCAGGCCTCTATAAGACTTACGGGTAGCACGATAAACCTCTATAAAAATAAGAGCTATCCTACGTAAACGCATTACAAAAATAAATGGCATTGTACTCTGCTAAAGAAGCAAAATGGTACAGGCGCAACGTGAAGCGACGCGAGCATCGTCTGTAATCCTTCGAACCCCTTCTCTTCGTCCCCGCCGTTTCTCTCTAGAAGGCAGACTACCCCCTATAATAAATCGAGATTGATTTTGCTCCTATTAAATTCGTATACCACCCTCGCGCCCCCCATCTCCTCGCCCCAACCCCCGTCGCTCCGCAGTCTGCGCTGATCAAGCCACCCACACGCCCCACGAAAGTCGATTTAATTACACGGCGAACCGCTCGTACCAGGGGGCGAGCTAGCGTATCAAGCGTCCGAGCCGGGGCTGTGCGAAACAGAGTATCGGAGGTCGCGTAGGGCCGATCTCGCGGCACTATAAACCGCCCCGGTTGAATATCAGATGAGGAACTGCTTCGAGCCCAAAGTCAAGGTCCGAGCAAGCCGGCGAACACGAAAGGACTTCCGAGTTCTGTGGAAACTGCTGTGCCCCTTGAAGGGTGATGTTGGGGTCTGTGGGAACTTGGGGTCTTATGGCTTGTAGAGTACTATATCAGACGAGTATTTGAATATAACAGATACCCTGATTCAACTTGTTTATTGAAAATGAGGAAATGGAGGAGCAGAAAAGGGACGTTATTGAGTCAATTGGGAAGTGAAGGTACTTCCCTCAGAATAAGGGCAATCTAACGTGGATAGAAAATAATGTTGGATACATGTCCATGATCCAACACTGTTATAATTAATATCCTCCGAGACTCCCAGGATTTTATTCTTTAAATCAACTTTTGTAATCACCTAACGAATTTTATTGAAAATGAGGAAATGGAGGAGCAGAAAAGGGACGTTATTGAGTCAATTGGGAAGTGACGATACTTCCTTCAGAGTAAGGTCAATCTAACGTGGATAGAAAATAATGTTGGATACATGTCCATGATCCAACACTGTTATAATTAATATCCTCCGAGACTCCCAGGATTTTGTTCTTTAAATCAACTTTTGTAATCACCTAACGAATTTTATTGAAAATGAGGAAATGGAGGAGCAGAAAAGGGACGTTATTGAGTCAATTGGGAAGTGACGATACTTCCCTCAGAATAAGGGCAATCTAACGTGGATAGAAAATAATGTTGGATACGTGTCCATGATCCAACATTGTTATAATTAATGTCCTCCGAGACTCCCAGGATTTTGTTCTTTAAATCAACTTTTGTAATCACCTAACGAATTTTATTGAAAATGAGGAAATGGAGGAGCAGAAAGGGGACGTTATTGAGTCAATTGGGAAGTGACGATACTTCCCTCAGAATAAGGGCAATCTAACGTGGATAGAAAATAATGTTGGATACATGTCCATGATCCAACACTGTTATAATTAATATCCTCCGAGACTCCCAGGATTTTATTCCTTAAATCAACTTTTGCAATCACCTAACGAATTTTACTGAATTTACATTAAAAATATTTCTATCCTGTCCACTCGGCTCCTCCAGGATTAAATCCTAAATGCGCCACTGCCCCCAGGTGTAAGTTACGTCGACGCTCCCTACCACTGCAGCTAGCTTCGAAGACCTAACGACCCCCTTTTATAATCTGCATCAAATAATTTCGATACAAGCAATGTTCTCTTGTTCATTTCTCACTTTTATTCGTCGCGTTGGCCCAACATCCCTGTTTCCGTCTCGTTGCTAGCGATGTCTGTCTTTAAAACAAGCAACGAGGTGAAGCGAACGCGACGCGAAGATACAAGAGCTATGTAGAGCTGCAGAGCGTGGTGGGACGCACTTCACAATGGCCTTGAGGAGCCAATTGATTTTGCGTCAAGTATAGCTGCAATGCTGGCGGAACGTTGGAACAGTCTTCTAAGAGGGCACCCGGAAGTCTCAGACAGCCCTAACACGCTCGCTAGTTGCCATCTACTTGCTTGGTCATAAACTCTGTGCAATAATGAATTTCGAAACGCCAATTAAAAAGGGTGGGGAAGAGACAGTGAGGGATATCCCTAGAATTGGCAGACTTTCGAGTCACTAGCCTGACCTTCTAACTTCTTCGATCAAAACTGTTCCGATCCACGCGTGGGGTAGTGAACGCGTGAACTGTAAAAATCGTAGAAACGGAAGGAACCTTATCCACAACAGTGTCCAATCGACGCGAAACACGCTAAAATTGTAATAATTGAAGAGCGTAACATTCTCTGTGAAAATGAGTTAGTAACAATAATGTAATGTATTCCAACAGGCTGTACTAATTATATAAAATAGGAAAGATTAATTTTTTTCAACGTGGCTTTTCAACGATCTATTACCACGTGTAAGCCTGTGAATTTAATTTGTTATACACACCGCTGTACCATTAAGAGCTCTACCCTATTTATAATAGCTTGAGTATTTAGTGATTTTTTTTTTTAAACGTACAGCAGATAGAGCGTTAAAGAATCACCGAATCGTCGGATTTATCTTCTCCGAGTCTTCTTTCGTGCTCGCCGATTAGGTGTGCATCTGGTTGAAACAAACGAGATTCGAGAGACTCGGATCTAAAGCAAATTGATTCTGAAGATTCCCTGGAAAAAATACTGATTTGAATCAATGTTTCTGTTGAGTTGTTACAGTGGTTCTTGCGAATTTTTCGTTAGAAAAATAATACTGAAAAAATTGTCCAATAATCAAAACGATCTGGTATTGCAGTCAACTCTGAGTTTCAGTCAAAAAACGGATGTTCGATGTTTCCATTTAAAATACCTTCCGCAAGGTAGACAAGATACTTAAACCTATGTAAGGACCCACAGCGATCGTTACGTGAAACGTAAATTCGTAAAAGTAGTGTCAACGCGTAACAACATATAAAAACGTTAATTTTTGAAGCTACAGCGCTTTGACTAATTTTTGCCGCGAAGTCTTTGAAACCAGTGGTAAAATGTTAAATAGAAGAATCCTCTCTCCAGCTCGCTGGCTAATAAAACAATTACACCATATTAACACGTGGCCGAAATTTTAATTTCGCTTTTGCGCCCGTGCCTATTGCCGCTAAAAAATTATTTACACAGCTTAACGTAACTAACGTATGTTCGATTTAAAGCTATCGTTATTGAATTGTAATCGCAATTACATACAGCTACAACTAAACGCACGATTTAACCAATAAATTATGTACATAATATTACAATAAATATATATTAATAAAGAGATCTTATAAGCAAACATAAAAGTAGAAAGCAAGAAACTGTCCGATACGATTCACGGTGATTCAAATCAGTATATTGACTGTCGAGTCACTCGTGCAGATTCAGCTCTAAACATACCTGGAGCGGTCCGAGGGAAATAGAAGACAACGGGTGAACATATCCTTCTTTTTCCTATTAGCCCTTTCTATCTGTACTATCTGCGTTACTTATGTATGTTACGCGCAGGTAAGACAAAGGTGGGTTCACCCGTTCTCTTCCCAATTTCTAGGACCGACCGCCATTGCTCTCCAGGCCGTCCAGGTATGTTTAGAGCTCTATGCTCGTGCATCCTCGCAAGAGAAAATGAATCGAATGAATCACTCAGTGTAACTCTACAGCGCGATATAAATTAAGCTCTCTCCAAGGATCCTGACTCGTTATTCCTTCAGGACTCGATAAATTCCGCAACAGCAACCACGCGATACTTAGTAGGAATCTCATCAAGGTGCGCGAGTATTTATTACCGTAAATTATCATAGTTCGTTCATCGGTTGCACTCTCAACGAATCGTTTTGAATATCGAGTCACAAACCAGGGTTCGTGGTTCTCCTCATTTATTTTAATTTTTGATGGATGATTATTAATTATTCTAGTGAAAAAGGATGACTGCCTCAGCTGAACCCTAACAGACGAACCAAGGTTGAAAGTTAAAAGCGCGAAATTAGAAACTGTAAGATCTGTAAACTATAGTGCGTCGTATCTTGCACCGTCCTAACTCGTAAACTCTTATATGGCATTCTAGAACCTGAATTAAAAACAAAAAGAACACGATTAAGATGTCTCTCTGCGAAGTGCCTCGTGTATTTTCCGAACTGCCTTTTCGACAAGTGGGAACGCGGCTTAACATTTAATTCGCCCAACGTGCCGGACGATAGTTGCCCGTTCTGTTCTACAAAGTCTTGGTCTATCGCGAATGCGATTTCTAAAAAACAATTTCGAACTGCGTGGTGGGAAACGGCATTTACCTACTGTGGCTCAAGAAATGACTTCGTATCGAAATTCCATCGCTGAACTTGAACCTCTGCCCCTTACTCACTTAACGTCCTCTGTCGATCAAGATATTGCAATAACGATTTCCTACATCGCGATTTTATTGCTACGTTTTCCTCTATTTCACCGATTAACTTCGTCAAATAACGTAGCGTTCTGCGTATAAAACCCCCCCTTTTCGCGTACATACTCTTATACAAATTTAACATGCCCCAAAAGTTAATCGGAACTATCGACGTTGCCTAGCTGGTAGATCTCGGTCTGATCGTTCTCTTATTTTTTTGCTTTTTCTTTCCTTTTTTTTAGCCTGATACTATTTCCCGTCAAAGTTAGCCGGGGAATTCTCGACTCCGAAGCAACGGGATCGAAAGTTTGCGCTTCAAAGTCGGTGTTTCTGTGATCGTTACCTTGCTTTCGTCTGGCGGCTTGGTCGAGTCGCGTATAAAAGCTCGCGCACGTGAAACGGTGTACTTTGTTCGCGTTCTCCATTATTCCGAATTGCATCGTTTCTAAATGCTAACATCCTGCCGCTGTTCCGCAGTCAACGTCTATTCTACGATCGCCGTAACGAAGGCGCTAAGGAAGAAGCTTGAAATTCACCTCGCGACGAAACGAAGACAGAAGCGCCATTAATTAATTTCGCTTAACGCGTGGGTGAGAATCGAAAGACCGAACGAGAGGAGCTGATCCACGATGCACGTCGAGACTCCGAATGGAAAAACGTAATACTGACACGGGCGAGCACGAGATAATGATAAACGATGATTATTGTGATAACATAGATACATTTGAAGTCGTCAAACGAAAACGTAAACCTAATCGCGTACAAAGGAAAATAAATCTATTCAACAAAACGTATACATATATATATATACTATGTAAGTGTATATATAGATAGGCTATGTAGGTATATACAGACGTATAAATTATAATCACTTTTCCAAACGGTTACGTGAAATAAAACACAGCGATCGGATTGCACGGAATTTTGCTATTCTCGAAGCCACTTGTCGCCAAACAGAAGAGGCAGCGAAATCGTAAACGAAGCGATGGGTAAGCGGGGTTTCCAGCGATTCCCTTATCCTTCCTTCCCCTCTCTTGGCTCAGTAACCAGCGCGTGCTTCCTTCTACGACTGTGCCCAATTTACGAATTCACTATTTCTCTACCATCGGCGATAAAATATTCATCCTCGCGCGGCCGCGCGATTTTTCTCCCTCGAGCAACGACTGCTACCTAACCCTCGCGTACAAACGGCCCCACATCTCGCAGCAGTAGCAGCGCGTCCCCACTCGCACGAGTGGCAACGACGTTGCATCGTAATAGGGTAAACGCACCAATAAATGAACACTTAAGGCTAATGAATGAACACTATTATAAAATAATGTTTGCAGCGCGATTGACTCCACGTGCTGCAAAAATTGTTCGGATCTGAAGCAAGAAATTACAAGAAGTCTCTAATTAATTAGTTGCTTCTTTTAATAACTTATTTTACTCATTTTAATAAAAAATGTCCATTCACTGGTACGTGTTCATTTACTGGTGCATCCACCCTATTCGAATGGCCCCCCTGCTTCCCGTTTCCATTCGCTCCTCGATCGACGTCGATGATCGTTAACGATTAGAAGACGATCAAGAGGGACCGGGAGGAAGAAAAAGCACGAGCCGAAAGCGTTCGGGTACACAATCAGATGTGTAAAGTAATCGCTAGAGTAATACTTTGCATTGAGATTACGGTGATTCCCTCCGATAGGTAGAGAGTAATAAAAAGAGAAGGAGGAAGAGATCGGCGACGCTAAAGGAAGAAATCTACGAATTACCTTGGATATGAGAAAAGTCACCGATGATTCCTGTTACCCTACTGCCCGAGACCTTCAGATACAAATTGCGAAGGAGACAAACTCTCGAAGAAGCTGGGTACAATGCTACTAAAGTGATTCTTTACCATTTTTATTGGTTGCCCAGATTTTGTGGTACAAGGGGGCGTTTGCAACTGATAAGCAAATGAAGAAAATACAGAAACAAATTTTGTAACTGACTCTTGGTTTTTGAGAAAAACGACAACCTGTTTAGCGACCAAGAAGGAATTGGGAAATTATCGCCAAATATAGAGATAGATGTAGAGTGAGAGGTATCGATCAGACCTTGAGGTTCAACCCCCGTCTTTTGCCAGCAAGGAGACAAGAATATCACGACGTCCGATATGTTTTAAATTCCAGAAAGCCTTCCCTATTGCTCGCGTCGATGCTTTTCGCGATCCTCTCGATTAGGCGTCGCACTCTATAAACTATACATATTCGTCTCTTTTGATTCCCTTTACAAGCGTCAACTACCGTCGTATATACAAGCTTAGCCGATTTACGCGAGGAACGCACCCTCGAGACGAAACACTCCCCTCTCTCTCTCTCTCTCAATTAGCTAAACACGAAACGAAACAACGCTTCTTTTCTCCTTCGCGACGCGTCCTAACGGTATAGACAAAAGCGAGCAAAAGAAAAAGAAAATTATCGATCACTCCGCGAAAGAAATGATTATTGCGTCCAATGGTGTACATCTACGTCGTACTAATAAAATATTCCGTCGAAGAAGACGTGGGCGTGACTTTTTAATTCGTTCGTTCGACCCTGGACTTCCCAAGCTCCCGTGTCTCTTTTTAATCTTGATTTACTTATTTATTAGTTTACGCCTCGCTATTCATCTTCTTCCTATTTGCTTGTTTTTCTTTTCTCTTCTTTTTGGACTTCCTTATACATATGTTGATCCGACGCGTGCTCTTTCAAAGAAAGGACCCATCCCGCTTCCCTTCCTCGTTATGAAAAATACACGGATCTTTGATACGCATGCGCGTGAATAGAAGAGGACTCGTCCGCGGGGCCACGGAATTATTGAGATCGTTTAAAATGATTCGGTACGCACGGTGTATCAGTGCTGGACAATGCTACGACGTGCCGTGCTCCATAAAAATACTGCGTGAAATTGGTTTTCGTTTACTGGATCCTTGTCGACGCGGGTAAAATCTCACTACAACTGGGGGGGGGTATGATCTCTACCGTGGAAAAATAGATCACTCGTATTCCTGCTAGCCGACCTCGAGATAAGAGTGAATCGAGATACGCAAATAATAAAAGTCATGTTTCTTAGACAATTTGACGACGAACGAATACTTTCGAGAACAGCTCTTCTCAATTTGGTACACAGCGCTCCCCTTCCAACCAGATCGTCGATTTAACAAGTACCGTTCCTCTGTTCCTCTAAATATACACTGATATATAAATAATAAAATTACCCCAGCAATTTCTTATTGCGTCCGTATCTCGCTAGGATATGCTCGATTTCTTAAACGTCGAAGCACAGCGAAAACAAGCTCGGGTACAAATATTTTCCTATGAAAAAAAAAACGGCGAACAAACCGGATAAAAAGAGAACGGTCCCGCAATAGGATCGTTCCGATCTCTGATACGTTCGGAACTCAACGGCGACGCGATAACATACGAAACAGACGCCTAAAAACAACCGCGGCACCTCTGTTCCGAGCGATAAAACAACAAGTTGACGCAACGGACAAAACGCTCGGAGCTCGGTGCACGTCCTGTCCAAAACACTCCCTGCCCGGTTCCCGTAAACGGTAAAACAGTCCGCTTGCCCAGCACCGTGTAAACACGTGTGTCGAAGAAACCAAGGGGGGAAGAGAAAGAGGGGGATAGAGAGAGAGCGATGTTAAAAAAAAAAAGAAAGAATCGGTCGGACAGAGAAAATAAGAGTAAAGAGATCGCAACGAAGGATCGACCGATCGGTTCGGAACTGCGACATTCCTTTTTGCTCTTTTTGTTCTTTTCGTTTAGATATCCCTACGAGCTACCTACGCTGTATTTACAGTCTCGTAACAAGCTACAAAATATGTATCGCTATATAATTAGGAGCTGCGCGGACATATGCACGGAGGCTTTAAATCACAGCTTTGTAGTACGATTAGTGGATTCATAGAGCCGCACAATGACTAGCCAGCATCAAGGTCGATCGCTTTTCGTGTCACCTATACAAGTATCCCGGACGAGACTATGCGAAACTGCCGTCTTTCGTTTCTCCTCCCGCAGCAGAGTGGCGGGGTGCCCCTCCTTCCTTCCGCGGGACACGCGTTCCGACGAGCCGTAACAGCAAAGAGGATAATACACAGGAATGTCCCGGCCGCATCCCGTGCTCGCGATCCGTCGCGAGTAAAATCAGTCTTGCCCAGCGACTTGGGCGTCTCGTCCAAATGAAACGCCTCGGGCGTACGCGCGCAGAGAAATTGCTCTTTCCTTTTGTTCGGCGCGAAGACTAAAAAATCGATCGTCGAAACGGACCCACCGATGCACGAAGGAAGTTCGAGGCACGCTAGCGCCGAATGTCTGTCTTTTCCACTTTTTTTTCTTGCGCTCCTCGAATATCCCCGACTTTGTTTCCTCGTTTTCGAACGACCCCCAAAAGTCCTGTACGTGTACCTCAAAATCTGGATTCCTGCTCTCGTCATTTCGTCGCCGATGTATCGGACACCGTGCTGAACCACGCAGGCAGAGAATCCGCGCGGCAAACGAAAACTGCTACGCCGCGTACGAACTCGCGCGGCTGTCATGGTTCCCCCCTCCCCCCCCCCTCTCCCCCCTCCCCGCCCCCACCCTCCCGCTTGTGTCTAAGCTTTTCGCGGCGTTAGTAGATAAAAGATTATTAATAATAATAACCGTGTGATAATTGTAACAAAGTCAGAACATTAATGATAAACGCTAAGGCTAATCTCTAACAGTAGTCGAGAAAAAAGAAGAGAAAATCAACAGCCCTGCTATTACACTCCTAGTACCTACTTAGAACTAACGATCCTCTGCACATCCGCTCGTTTTTTTTTTATAATACATCCATATGTATATGTATATACAATATGTATTCTCTCTCTCTCTCTCTCTCTCTCTCTCTCTCTCTCTCTCTCGCTCCCTCTCTCTCTCTCTCTCTCTCTCGCTCCCTCTCTCTCTCTCTCTCCCTCTGTGTTCGTGTGTGTGTACGATACACTTCCGATATGTGAAAAGTAAGTACACCCATGGAACTGATTCAAAGCTGTACAAGTAGTCCTACGCGTGATAAAAGGATACCAACACCGAAGCGCTTCCTGTGTTCGGGACGCTTACGCAAGCGAGGCGCGGGAAACATTAGTACGAAGAGTAAGGGAGGAACCGAAATAGATAGGGGGTGACGGGGAGGAGAGGTAGAAGAAACGAAAGTCGGGGGAAAAGAGCAAACTAAAGGATAGAAGCTGAAGAGGAGCAGTGACGAGTTTGTCACGGGTCCCACCAATGTATGCGCTATGCATGCCGCTAAAACGAAGTAACGTTCGCGAGTTTCTAGTAATAATAATAATAATAATAATAATAATAACAGTAGTAGTAATAGTAGTAGTAGTAGTAGTAGTAATAGTAATAGTAGTGGTAGTAGTGGTAGTAGTAATAGCGAGTGTAATATATAGTTGGGGAAAATATCGGTGGTGGTGGTGGTTGGTGGTGGTAGTGAGAGTATTAGTAAGAGTAGTTGCTAGTAGTTGATAGTAATAGTAGTAGCAGCATTAGTAATAGTAATATTCCTGTTTTTGTCTCTGTTTGTTAGTTTGTAAAAGTAATAGTAGGGTGTCTACCAAACACCTTCGGTAGAGACCAATGTCCGTTAAATTCTGATAGCTACATCGCTCCGTGACATTGCTTGTATTTTTTTTTTCTCTTTTCTTTTCTATCATTTTTCCACGTTTTGATATCATCAAAATAGTAAACCAATAGTGTTAAACGTTGTAGATAATAATTACTATCTATATCACAGATCCAAGTGACTAAACTCCTTTAAAAATATAATATAAATATGTTATGCGTAATGGTTCTCGCGCATAATATATATACACACACATAGATATATATATATATATATGTATATGTACTCGCAGATGGTGATTGAAAAACAGGTAAATCAAAGAAGTGCGGAAACTTGGAAAACTCGTGTAGAAACGTGACGCACCTTTAGTTTATGCTAGCATCGAATATACCACGACGAGGAGGATCCAGCGATCGAGGGGTAACGTCGATCGTCCCTCGAGCACGCCCTTTCGAGCGGTGCCATTCAATGGACCGAGAGGTGTGTATCGGTGAATACGTGCAGAATCAGTGACCAATTTACAATTGATCCTCCACCCCCTTCCCGTTCTAAAAACTCGAAATAAGATCGGTGCGTAAAAATTCTTTAGCATTATCAATCCGCGATTGGGCACAAGCATCCGTCGTGATCCAGGAAGCGGATGCTTTTTTAGGCACTTTGTTTAACCAGCGCTCCGCCCGTGGTAGAAATCGCTGCTGGCATAAACTGGCATTCAATTGTTGCGTTGGATGTATTCGGGGTACGAGATCGGCGAGCTCGTGTTCGAATACTGAGCGTACAGATACAATGCAGGGTGAAGCCCTGGCGGAGGAATGCCGGGATGCAGTTGATGATGCGACTCTGATGAATCTACGGGGGATGACAATTGCGGGTAGAGTTGGGAGTTGAGGCTATCCAGCGAGCTGGACGAGCCCGTCGTTTGGTAGACACTCTGCGGTGTGGTGTGCTCGTGAGACACAGGTGAATTGAGTGTGAATGGCGAGGACGCCGAGGTGGGACATACTACTTGCTGCGGTGACTGGTGTTGCGGTAGGGACTCAGACACGCTGGCGTCTAAACACTAGTTGGTGGTCTGCGGATGTAACAGCGGTAGAGGAAGTTGAAGATTGTTCTGTTTGGCTAAACTTGCGATCTCAGCTGCGATGCCTCCTTTAGATCCCGCCAGGCCATCCAGCGAAGAAGGTCCCTCGCTGTAGCGTAGATCGCACACCGGGCTCTCGAAGCCTGCGCCTGATGTACCCCCGCCGGTGCTCTGCGGTGTCGGTGGATTGTGATTCGTATTGCTTTGATTCATATCACGGTGTACTCGATTCTGATGCCGTATGAGATAACTGTCGCGTACGAACGTACGCCCGCAAATGTTGCACTCGTAGGTGGTACTTGCGGTGTGGGTACGGATGTGAATTGCAAATTGACTCTTGGACGTGAATGTGAGAGAACATCTGTCGCACACCAGAGGCTTCTCCGCGACGTGGCTCCAACGATGCGCAGTCACGTAGCTTTTCACTGCAAAACGTTTCTGACAGATATCGCAGGCGTACGGCCTTTCCCCTGTGTGTACCCGCTTGTGAGTATTAAGGCTACTCTTCTGGGTAAACCTCTTCAAACAGAGCTCGCACTGGAAAGGTCGCTCTCCCGTGTGAGTCCTCATGTGCACCTCCAAGTATGGCTTACGACAAAAACTTGCCTCGCACACCGTACAGTGATATGGTTTGTTGCCAGAGTGAAGTTTCATATGTACATAGTACGACGAAGCGGAGGATAGCACCTTCCCGCATACCTTACAAGGCTGCGGCCTTGACCGTGAACCCTCTTTAACAGTCTGTTGGCCCGTCGACTGACGAGTCGGAGCTTCTTGCTGCACGCTTTGACTCTGCTGCTGTTGACCCTGCTGGCTCTGCTGCTGCGTCTGCTGCTGGCTCTGTTGCTGGTTTAACTGTAACGTTGTCTGCTGCTGAGCTTGCAAATGACCCTCCTGCTGGGAAAGGTCCTCGCGGTCGTCGGACAAATTCACCATAGAATTCGAACCATCCGAACGGCTCGAGGCCACCGAGTAAAAGCCCATCGGCTCGCTTTTGATCTGCTGTTCGAACATGGATGTCATTATATCAGTCTCTTGCTGCTGAACCAGCTGTTGCGGTTGCAGCTCCTGCTGCTGCGCTGCTTCTTGATGTGGGAGCAGAGTCAGGTTGCGCTTGACAAGCTGCTCATATCCTGCGTACCAATCCACCTGCGTGACAGGGAACCTCTATAAATCTCCATTCACCACACTGGCGCAGCCACGAGAATCCCAAACGACATGGTTACGCCCGCAGTCCCGACAACATGCATGCCCGACTCATACGTACGCGTGTCAGGTTAGACCAAACGCTTTGACATTTATTTTTGACAAGTGACAGAAGGTAGCTGGACGATCAGCTGATTGCATAACTTTTACGCGACCGTTCGAAGACGGCGCGATGCCGTCGTCAACAGAACGTAGACCCAGCAGCGAGCGACACGGGCAGCTCTATTTTTAAAGAACGCGACGAGAGAAACGGCCGAATATTTTCACTGCTAAACCGGATTCCTTGTAAACGCATCGCAAGTGGGGGTCGGTTTTGCAGGTAGCCGAGGTGGACGGCATTCGTTCTACGAACCTTTGCTAAATGTAGTGGTCTGGACTAGGGTCGAAAAACGTCACGCCTCATCGAGCGCACGCCTCTCGTTCTCGAGCGGCTTCACGGACAATCGCGAAACATTTGTACGGCCAAATTGTTTTTCTCCGACACAAAATATAAGATGGCTGCTACTATATTTCGCGACCGTCACCTATATGCACCGATACAAACACACGCGCCTAAGTACCGACCGACGATATTCGCCAACTTTTCTAATTGGCTGCCCTTCTTAAGCCGCGAATATTACACTCTACTACGGACCGACATATCGCACTTCGAAAACCGCTGATTGGATCAATCCCTCGCAAAGCTTCATTCACCTGTTTGATTTTATGCATATTTAATGGACAAACTTCCGCGAACGCGGAACACCTATTTCCTTCTAATATAGATTATATACGAGCTAATACGAATAACTCCCGTTCCCTCGCAAACCGACAGGCCGACTGGGCCAGTGAATGTTCATTAAAGCATCGCGCACGAACACGAAACTCCGATTAATTTTCATTGTAACCTTTCTATCGTCTAAATGACAAAGTCGTATGCGTCTCGTATACATTTTAGGGGTGTTATTAAAAAGAATATGTTGTTTACGTAACATCGATATCAGAGTATATATATATGTATATATATACATGCAACACGATTTAAATGTGAGAAGGTAAATATCTAGTAAAGTGGATATTTAAAAATGGAATTTTTATAGAAGGCATGCGACTGTTTCAAGACGTTTGAATGCTATTAATTATTGATTCACAGTACCATTTATATATTCCGTTCTCTCAGTTTCACCGTTGCCTCATCAGTTGAAACTCGTAAAGTGCCCGCTGTAAGTCGCACGATTTTTTATGGTAATTTAAAATCTCCTCGAAATTAATTGTGCGCAGTATTTCGGTCCCCATTGTAATTACTGAGCGGACCCTGTGTGACGACACGCTAGGAACTCTCGGAGCCTATCAAATGTAATATCGAACTGTAACGCTTCGAAATAATGTTCCTAAAAAAAAAGCAGGCGGCCAACTCGAGAACTTGTGTATCTGACATACCGAGGAGATAAGCTGGGCTTCATTTACAAATACTACTGCCCGCTAAGTAACTTTCGAGATTCATTGAAAAATTAAATACTTTTACTACGCGAGCTGAACATTGTTGAGTCTCATCCCAGCCGCATTCGATATCGCAAATAGGTATATTCAGAACGATATTTCGATATCGTTCGAAATAATTTATAATACTCTGTACTTCGAGGATATTAAACAATTATGTCTAATTGAAATCACCATAGTATATATACATACAAATACACCCGCGTATATAGAAATAACTCGAAATAAATCACTACTATTAATATTACAATGTGATACGTTAATGGAGCTTCTCATTATCATTATAAAATGGAAACCCAATGAAACATGCATATGTATCGTGTTCGTTAGTGTATGTGCTCCAAATTAATTTCTGTGTGAAACTTTCAGGTCAAACAATGGCTGTATCGTCAGAAACAGTGATAAATTCCAGTCTAAATGATCCTGTAACCAAAGCGGTAGTGGATAATATAATGGGTAATTTACCCACAAAGAAGCCCCTTGTTCGCTGCGATGATTGCGATCTTTCATTCACAAGTCAAACGGTATTAGACACACACTTACAAGGTGCCCGTCACGCGAAACAGGTTTGTATAAATACAACAGTGTACGAAGACAGAGGGTAACTGAATATGGAAATGAAAAACTGAATATTGGACGATACGCGTATAGCGAAAGAGATGTTTATGAATCTTTATAGACGAAAAATACAGGGATGTGTACCCGTTTTACAGATAAGGTCGAAGAACATAATGGCATCTCTGGAAGAAACAAAAGTACCATTCACAAAGGACGAGGAAACGAACGGACTGAAATGCAATGTGTGTAATGTGTGTCTAAACTCTATACAACAGCTTCAAACACATTTAAACGGTATTTTACAGACTTGTTGGAAATGTACTTATTTATGTTCCCATGTACGATAATATATTAAAGGAATATCCTCTTTCCTGTAGGAAGCCGGCATAAAAAGAAAGCAATGAGAGGTAATAAATCCTATATGGTACGGAAATCACTAGCATATGGGTTTAGATGTAGTCGCACTATGTGTATGGAGAAAATTATAGAGAAAAATGTTGCTGTGCTAGTTTACTGCCTAATCTTATTTACATTTGCATGCCTAACGCTATTGCTTACGTTTGCTTTTCATCTGTTTCTATGAACAAACGCAAAACTAACTGTTTGCCGCTTGGATAGCTTTAATTTAGCAAATGCTGCTGAGATGTTGAGTGATATTTTCATACTTGTTGTAATTTACGCACCATTATTTACTGTTTATTATTTATTATGTACTATTTATTATTTATTTATTATTTATTTCTGTCAGACTGAAATTGTATATTTATTATTCATTCATCTGCGAACATATTAGAAGGGGGAACTCGACCGCGAGTTTAGTTATATATCATGTTTAATAAAGTTCGTACTGTTCGTAAAATAATTCGATCCCGTTTCCGTCTTATTGCACCTGTTTCGTAAATATATAAATTACACGCACTTCTCTTTCTCCTTCCTCTTCACTTATTAATCGATCGATACTGTAACTTCCCGTTTGCGAATGAGTAATTGTAAGTAACATATAATTTAGTACCTTAAACAATTAAAGTCAATTAACATTTTTCGCAACTATATTCTTATCCTTACGCAATACGAACATTACACGCAAATTTACTATTTTATCTCAATTAAGCGCGGTAAAGCACATTTTTACACACTGAATACATAGGAAACAACATATTTTTATTTGTTTATTTAACGTGGTTGAATCACGTGCGTATATATATATATGTATATATTGTATTATATATACATATGTGCGCAGTCCACATACACCTGTAAAATGTTTATATTTTAACGATGTTTTTTGTTGAAACTGTTTACATTAATGGTTGCTTTTTCCATAGCATGAATGTAGTGTTCAAGCTGATTTATTATCACATATGACCGCCTCAGTGGTCGTGATACATAGATAGTGTTGATCGCACATTGATGCTTAGGTGGGTGGGGTGTCAAAGAAGTTGGCGGTTCAATGACGTCAACTACTCCAAATGTCCAGGAGAACTCTGGATCTAAAGGTGTATCACTGTCATGCACCATGTGCAACAAAATCTTCAATTCCCCGGCGCAATATAACGTGGTATGTTACACTTATTTTTAAAAAGACCTAAGTAAACGTATGGTGATTATTTAATTATATAATTCATATTATATTGCAGCATATAACATCAAAGAGACATACTAGTAAATTAAAACAAGCAAAGATTCAAAAAAAGAAAAGATTCTTTCCATATTGGAAAAAACCTAAAACTGGTGTAAATCCCAAGAACCTCGTTCAATCATTGTCGAATAGTTTTGTACCAGGAGGTTTCACAAATCAGACATAGAAAAGATAAATGGCAAAATCAATGCATCTATTTTACTATAAATATTAAATGTTCATATGCGCATATGAACTTTTTCCATTATTTTGATGTGTAGAATTCATCCAGAAAAATGTCCTACACTTTTTTAACACCACATTTATCTGTTACAATTCATACGTATACATATGGATTTTTCAGATGTGAATATTAAGTAAAGGGAAATAATTTAAAGATTGCATTACTTTCGATCAAATCGATTACACACTTAAAATCTAAGCACTAAGCTATAAGTACAACATACGCATTATGTCGTTCATAATTTCATTCATGAACTTTCACGGCATGCAATGTATTGAATTTTATATCTCCTTTGTACTATTTCTTTTGTAATAAGAATACATATTTGAAAGTATGTATTTATTTGGTTTAAACAAAAGCTGTTATCAGTATACATTTTTATTAAATATATTTCAGAGTTAATGAGGGTTAAAAAAAAGCTATATAAATTATGGGGTGTATGGTAATGAATCACGTTGTTTTCGAATTATTCGCAACGCGCGTATTGTTAGATGAAATAGTGCAAGAAGGTACTGATATATTGTATGTGTGTGTATATATATATATATGACCATTTAAAAATTAATTGAAAAATATATAATATTGTAAATAATACTTAATACCACATGACTTCTTCAATTCTGCAATACACGTTGAAGAAATTTCGTTTCTTCCTCCGTTAACTCGACAGTTTGGGACTGAAAATTAAATACACATGATGTGATTGAAGATGTTTAGTATGCCGTTTAGTAATCGTCCATTACCTCGCCCCCCGAGTAATTTTTTAATAAACGTCGCATTTCTGCATTTCGCTTTCGCAAGGATTCCGTTTCCTCGTTTAACCTGTGTCTCTCTCTTAATACCTCGTAATACTTTTTAAGACCGAGCAACAAATTATCCCACAATCTTTCTCTGTCTTCCGAAAAGATATTTCGGTACTGTTGCCAAAATTGGATTATATCCTTCTCCGTTATGTTTCGTGACACAGTCATTTTTTCTTTTAGGACTCCTTGAGCGGCAGGCGTAGAAGTCTTCTTCTGCTTAACGAATTCATATCTCTCCACGAATTCTTTTAAGGCATGTGAAACGAACTCGGCTTCAACTACCAGCAAGTGACCTTTGTCGCATACTAATTGCCGCTTCGGTTCACCATCCTCTGTAAAAATCAGTTTTAGGATAGTTCTACGTGTAACTGTTCACAGTTTCATATTACTATCTACCAGATTCTCCCACCACGTGTTCAAGAAAATTCATGCCAAGGCTGGCGAACAGTAGAAGAAAAGAGTTAAATTGATTTCTATTTCGTACCATCAGTGACTTCAATGATGCCTCCGGAAACGCAGGTTGATGCAATTTGCACCTCCTCAGGTTCTGGTTCAATTGAAGAACCTTCCGGTGTACTAGTTTCAACGACGGCATCGTCATGGAATGCTTCGCAACCGAGTGCTCCTTGCACGGCTGCAATTAACTTAACTTCTGTTACATTGAAGTCGTCGCTCCCGCAAACTTCAGGTTCACTGGTTCTACAATTGTACATTCAGTCATTACAAAGATGTGAACACTGAATTCCATAAAACAGAATAATATTACCCAGATGAAGTTTCTGCGGTTCTGCCAGACTGTCCACAAACGCTCGGCGTGCTTGCAACTTTGGTCGTGCAAGTGGGACAGTGTGCATACGGCAAAAAGAAGTTCAACAGGAATTGAAGTTCCCGTTCGGATGTAATTTTCAATGCCTGAATGTTCAATCCCATTTGTGATTAAGTTGTAAGAGTTTAATGCCGCTATTATGTTACCTCGAATATTTTGTCCAGTCGAATTAGTAGCTTATCGTCCTCGGTATAGTTAGAGAGTAGTTCTTTCAAAGTATCTTCAATAAGGTAATCACAGTTCTCGGAAATTAACTTGCAGATATGATTCAACAGTCCTCGCTCTAAATTAATATCCTCTAATGTTGTCGCTGGCTTATACGATCTGGAAATCATTTTCCTCTTTTTTGCCTCTTCTCTTTCTAAAAGATTATGCTTTTATTACAAATTCGCGGGATAATATTTTATTGCAATATGAGATTTTTAAATCAATTTTACCTCGTTTTAAGGCGCACATAGGAGCACAGTACGACGGCAGGTCTTCTTTCTTCAATAATTTCTGCTCCGGCGGTTGCCACTCTATTCTCAACAATTCTTCGTGCAGAATTCGATCCGCTGTTAGAATCTAAAATGTACACGTTAGAAGGAACCATTTTCGTGAGTAACTATCGCACACTGTACCTTATCGACTAATTCGTCGGCAGTTTTAATATTCATGTCCCAAATTTGCATGTACTTTGTGTCATTGTTGGCTGCGAGATGATTAGACTTCTCTTGCAAATTCAGTATAGCTTTGTGCGATTTTAAAATTTGATTTGTAAGCTTCTGAATCTCCAGTCTGGTGGACTCCTCTAACTCGGCGTAGGTCTTTTTTAAACTATTAATAACATCCTGAAGCCTGAAACGCGGATATTGAATTAAAATAGAATTATGTGATCATTAAAATATTAATTAATCCTGCCACCGACTTATTTATCCTTCTCTTCTGCTGATTCTTCACGATGATGTTCTCTTCGTCTCGGCGTTTTAGTATAGAATAGTTGTAATCCAGCTTCTCGATATTCATCATGCACAGGGTCTTCATATTTTGCACCTCCTGCTGGAGATGCTCTATTTCCATTTCAAAGCTGATCTTCTGCCGCCGGAATTTTTCTTGATGCTCTGTTACCGCCTTTCTCATCTCTTCTTCGTACTCCCGCATTACTTCCTTCCTCTTCTCTCTCCCTTCGAGAGTGTCGTCTTGAAGCTTTTTAAACAGCACCTCCCACCTTTCCATGGAATTTATCAGAAGTATTTTACGCTCCGATTCGATAACGTTTTCAATAATCGCCAGCTCGTGGCGGTGAGCTTTAGACATCGTTCGCACCTGCGAAAATAATCTACTGTCAGAACTTTTAAAAATACGAAATTATCTGGGATTGGTAATCCTTTAGACTTAAAGGCAGCTAATCGATACATCTGTGTGCATTATTATAGCAGAAGAATAGAATTTAGATAACTTCAAAAAAGCGATTACAGAGAGAAACCGAGGTAGTTCATTTTCGATGCGCCGTCCCGTAAATTTTGTTTAAAAAAAAAAAGAATCGAGAAACTAACTTGGTTCTCCATTCTTTCGATAAGCAAATCGATATCTTCGTTCTGCTTCTGCACCTCCTCGGCGTACTTTAGATCGGCGTTCTTCAGCTCTTCCTTCAATTCCGCGATTAAAAAATCTTTTTTCTCCAGAATTTTGAGGCACTCAGTGTTTTGAGCCTCCAATTCATCATGAATATGCAGTGGGTCTTTGGAGGCGAGTATGTCCGGCCACTTTCTCGTAATCTCGTGGTACTTCTCCATGCACTCCTTGTCTTCCTCTTCGAGTGCCTTCAATAATCTGTCTCTTGTCTCTTGCACTTCCTTTCGCCTTTGCAGCTCCCTGGCATCGTTGGCTATTCTTACGCCAGTCACCTGTGAATGCGTGAATTTATTAAAATTAAAAATTGTAAAACTCAAAAGAAGAGTACAAAAAAAATATTTTTTTTTAGTTCCAATTCGTTTGAAACAACGAAACGCACCACTTCTTCTCCTTCTAAAGATAATTTTGCCAGAACTTCTGTACTATCAAGTATCTGTTTCTCGATAGGAGGTATTTCCACGATTTCTTCATCTTCGGTCTTCGTCTGCCTGAAACCGAATATTCGTCGAGTTACACCGAAAGAGAATTAAGAATTCTAGAATTCTAGTAGCTAACAAAATTAAATTCAGAATCGCAGGGAATCAATGGATATAAAATTATAACTTGCGCTACGAAAATATTACAATTATAAGTCAATTTAATTCTTACTTGGTCAACGCGTCCAATCGTTGTTGAATACGAAGTCTGCGCGCCAACTTTCTCTCGTTTACATCAGCTGATAAAATAGATGGTCCTTCCGCTTCCTGCGTGGCTGCCGAATATCTTTGGAATACCGCTGACATGCTTTTCAATTCTGTACTTTCAATTTATGAAAATGCACTCGATCGGCGCCTCGACGAAATCGCGATTGAGATTCCGTGAAGTATTATTGGATTTAAGGCACACGTTTGTTTGGAGTTAAGATATTGTAAAAAAAAGGTTAAACACCGCTAGCTGACGAAGAACGATAATGAAAGGGTAACAATTATATGCATTCAGGTGTGCGAAATAAAACAACTTTGTTTGTTCGATACAGAATTGTTATTTCGTGTTTATCGTTGTTGGTAACTGAGGAATCATTAGTACTTGTCGCCCATAGATGACGCTGGGTATTGGTAAAGAATCCATTACTACGGCCCGTTAATTAAAAGCTGTCGCCACCAGTCGCCTTACAGAAAAGAATAATAGATTTGAAACGTAATGAAAATTAATTAAAAGCACTTTTTAGCAATTTCAGGAAAACTTGTTTAAAGTTCAAGGAAGTTGATAGTAAATATTGAATAATAATAGTCCTTCAAAGCTGTTAAAGTTGTATGAAATGTTAATAAGTTAATATTTATATTAATACTGCATAGATCACTCATTAACCGATAGTATATTAATATTTTTCTTACTAAGGGAAACAGAAATTGTTTCTTTCAACAAAGTTTGAATCCGTCGCTTTTACAAGCGTAGCGTGTACAGACCTAATTTTCGATACACACACACACAGACAGTATCATGATTCTCGACAAGTGCAAAAATTAAATATTCATAGACGTATTTCCTGGTTCCATGGGTCAGACTGCGTACAAGTGTCGGTAACCTTTGGGCAAATAAATTACATAGCGTAAATGGTCGAATGTCGGACGAAGGAGAAACGTTACAGTGTACGTAGTCAATTATCATATTAGATAATTCTTAAGATAAATTTAACGGACCAGCAATTATCAATTAAGTATGTCAATCTTGTTTTCCAACTACTAACGTATGATGTCTGTGCACATAATGTTAGCAGATTTTAAGAGAGATTAGCATCCTGTGAAATCACAGAAACAATTAATTAAATTGTTTTCAAGACGTCGTCAATTCTTTTCATCACCGTTATTCTTCTTTACCGACAGGGATACATAGAATAAATTTCTATTACAATTTCGCGTTTAATAAACAAAGTCGATAGTGAAACATTTTTCTATCGTCTCACATGCTATTAATTTCAAAGGGTATGTTAGATATTTGAAAGTTTTGTATTAAAATTAATAATGTTAATAAAATGAATCTAAGCTTTATAACAATTGGCAAGGAATGGGTTCGAATATAGATTGACTCGAGGTTCAGTTACGTTTCCAATTTCTTGAATATTCCACAATAAGTACTGCGAATGATTAATACGTAATTTATTAACAGCAAATACGGCCTAAACTTAATGGGGCGAACATCTTTCTGTATGGTCGCTGCATGTTAGGAGGTGTCTATAAATCACCGGCACAGAACACGCAATAGGCGTTTCTCGTTCGAAACGTTCTCAACAACACGAAACAGTCATGGAGCTGTAGAGCTAGCGCGGTGAAAAAAGTAATAACGAATCTTACCTAATGTACGGGACTCGATAAAGCTAGAAATTTGTTAATAATAAAGAACGATCACCATAGAATGATCGAAGGAACAGTTAAAACAGAAATGGCAATATATTTACGCAGAAACCGGGATCGGAAACCTGCTGTGCAAGCACAACTCAGAGTTGCACTCCTCATCCATTATTGTTTCGAACAACAGTCGCACTGATGCTCTTCGATCTGATTAGACAATTTATATCCCGTTCGCAAGAATACAGCAAGGGCGTGTGATAGATCCGAAATACGACCACAACACGTAACGACTCCGCTCTGTCATGAAATCGTGCAGCTCCATAGAAGCTTTCTCCTAGCCTTGATGACGTATTCTTAACCGACAAACGAACGTTCTCGGTATCGTCTCCGATAGAGTTAATTCCGTATGAGCGAACTGTCGTCACCCATGAAAAGAACATACGCCACGAAAGGATAAACGAACAGTAGGTCTTGTGAAGTCGAAGCCACTACATCGACGCCATGAGTCTACAACTTTGACGCGATTTTAGCGGAAACAAGATGGAGCGCGGCTCAGGCTCGGCTAAACATGGCCTGACGCCCCGTGTAATTCGTAAACTAATTATCCGCGTATTTCGCCTTAACATCCAGTAGTTTTGCAATATTTCGGAAATCAGTACGATATGGACGCATCTACAAAGTCGAAAGTCGTTTGAGATATCGAATAAAGTTCGATTCCCAATGATACTTGAAAATTCATTCGACTACGGATTACGGTTAATTCTTACACGTTCTAGGCGTCGTTTTTTCCTCGGTCTAAGGTATTCGTAGTGTTTATACTTGTGAGTTTGTAGCGGATTGCTTTTTATAAGAAATAGGTGGTGGAAACAGGATATTTCGAAAAGAAAAAAAGTAGCGCGTAATAATGGAATTTGCGTGCGTAGTCTGTTTTGATCGTAGACGGAATAGCATTCTAACGTGGAACGATATGAAACTAGACACCTTATTCCACGGTATACATACCGATCTACGATATTTACACACAAAGCGATCAGCCTGGCAGATGATTCGTCGGCTTTGTACACGCTATCGAGCCGACGCGTTTGTTTGATCGTTACTTCCTTGATTAGGATAGCGCGACGCGGAGTCGAGCAGTTTTATTTTGTTCGTAATAATCCGATTTTCCATCTTTATTCTTGGTAGAAAGTACCGATGCCCCGGGTAATTGGCTGCCCCTAAACCGGCCCTGGAGAGAGCAGGATGGAAAGAGAGGGAGCGGTAGAAGAAAGATGGCGGACGAGAGGCGACGGCGGCGGTGGCAGAAGGTAGGGTAGGAGGAAGAGGGCCGGGAGGTGTCGGGGAGTAGGAAGAGAAGAGAGGAGAGAAAAGAGAATGGGTGGACGGGGCACGGGGTGGTTCGTTAAGAGGGTTTGGGCAGAGGAGACGGGAAGAGCCGTGAGGAGAGGTAGCGGCGATAGAGAAAGATAGAGGCGACTGGGAAAGGTGGCGCGCGGCACGGGGGCTTGGGTTAGCTCGTTCGACCCGTTATCCCTTCTCTCCCGGAGTCCCCGAGTTCTCCCTACCTGTCCTTGCTTCGATTTGAACGAGTCCCTCCACGCTCTCTCCCCACCGGGGACGCACGAAAAGTTGCCCCCACCGCGAGGCACACTTCACCGGCTGGCGGGCGACGATCGCGATTGCAAGCCGCCACCGCCGCTTTTCGAGGTAGACTCGTTCCGCTCCCCTACGCGGTACTCCCCACCATCCGGCCAAACAGCGATGCTAGCCAGCGAGCCGTACTACGCTCCCGCCACGGTGACGTCACTCCGAGTAGTGTAGTGCAGTGAGAAGGAGCGAAGCCAGCTCCATCCGCGTTACATGGCCCGAGTGAACGAAGAAGCGAGTGCGTTTAAGATGTACATACACAAGCGTGCATCGTAGCGATCGCGTCGCCAATACATCGTATCAGATTCGTTCGATTTCAATTGCACGGTACGTGGCACAGTTCAGTTACTCGATCGCGCGAAATATAGAAGGTAGTAGAGAAGAACCCCGCGGCTCGCTTCTACCGAGATACGTATTCGACGTTCTGATATTCAGTGATGTGAAAAAAAAAAAAAAAGGAAGCAACTACGCTTTAAAGTGAGCACGGAGATACGGGATAAAGGGAAAGGAAAAAGCAGTGTCGTGCGCGGAAAGGTTACGCGTTGGAAAATTTTAACAGGAAGATATAGAGCAACGGTTCTATCGTCCGTGTAAGATCAATTGTTTTCAGTGGGGTTTCCGCGAGAGTTCCGAGAGCGTGTCGGGTCCCGGGCCTCCATTGTCGGTGTTCGACGGAGAACGGGAGGCGCCGACGATTACGGTTAGATCGACGCGAGTGTGATGATGCTCGGCAAATATACGCTGGGATGTGTCGCCCGCGCGTTGTGCCCGGTGTGCTTGGTGTGACGTGTGATTAGCCGCCTTTTCGTTCATACGCGATTCAGTGGTGTACGATGTGGTGGTGTTCGACGACGGTCCTGATCCTTGCAGCCGTTGTCATCAGTGGTGTCCGCTATCGAGGCTCCTCCTCCTCCTTCTCTTCGTGGTCGTGGTCGTCGTCGTCGTCGTCGTCGTCGGCGTGCGTCGCGACGCAAAAATTTTATCGCGAGAGCTCCGTAGCCACCCTCTTCTGCCGGCCGAGCGTTCTACGGCGCTGCCCTGACGACAGCACTCGTCCTGCTTGGGGTCACTACCTTCCGGCCAGTGACTAGTGAATATAAATCTGTTTTGTTGCCCAGTGATCTAAAAGAAAAGAAAAAGGAAACGTCGGGAGTGCCGAAGTGAGAGGATAGCCGACTCGACTCCTCTTCCTTCCTTCGTCCGTGGAATACGCACGTACGGTAACGGTTCCTTCGTCTCTCTTGTCCGCCCTGTCGCGTGTGTGCGTCGCTCGCGATCGCGACGCGACGCGACGCGAGCTGTTGTTTCTCGCGTCCGATCGAATTAGGGGGAAATCGAATTTGTGCCGTTCGGATTACTGCAACGGGGGATCATTGATTTCTCGTGGAACAACGGAAAAGCGGTCTCGGCGAGATAGAGAGGGATAGATAGAGGGATAAGAGGGAAGGAGAAAAAGAGTGGCTTCCTTTAGCCGCGCGCGAGACCCGCTGGCGGTATTGGATATATCGGTGGTGTGGTGAGAGTGCCGTGATTAGCGTCGGGCGAAGTTGTGTGTCGTTGTACAGTGTGCCGCCAAACGATACCACAACATCCGATCCCAAATGAAGAGTTCGGAGCAAAATGGTTAGAGAGACACGTCACCTGTGGGTTGGAAATCTGCCGGAAAACATCCGAGAGGATCGCATACGAGAGCATTTCAAACGGTGAGTACTTTTTCGTGCTCGTCCCCCGCGTACGCCTTCTAACAAAAGGCTACGTCTTACGTAACTATATACACGCATCTACCTATATGCATACCCATCTATACGGGGTGTCTGAAAACTACAGTTATAAATTCGATTCATCAACAAAAAGAAACTATACACAAATATCTTAATGTTCATGGTGCCCTGACTCGTATTCGGGTCAGGCCGATTTCCAAAAGTACGTTGCTTCTTTCGTACACCGGATCAGTTGAATTGCCAATCATTGAATCATATATAGGTCATCTTGGTTTTCATTCGTATGCCCCCTGACCTGTATACAGGTCAGGCCCAGATACTAGCTTCAGATCGTGAAATTATTATGTAGGATGTGTTGACCTTTTTCGCTAGTTTTAGTTACGTACCTACTTAGTTCTCGTTTTTACTGCTTTGCATTTAAAAGAACTGTATTTTCCAGAATAGTAGTTTTCGAAATATTTCATACAAGGAACTTTATTCTGAATTTTCGATCACGTGTTTTTCTGTTCATAATTTAAATTTTTTTTCATCCCGAGTTTTAGCGTGATATACTATACTTTAGTTTTTATTAGTTCTGAACACGAAAGTCTTTACAAATCCCACTTGAAACTGCTATAGAGCTCAGTGTAATTGGTTTATTTTATATGTGAGAATATGTAACGAATTTTATTTACTAGTATCAATACGTAATATTCAATTAACACTGTAATCGTATACAACGATGCATAGTGTATTGGAAAGAAGACAGTATTTTATAATAAACATAGTTCCGTCAGCTAACCATCTTAAAATGAATACTTGCGTCTGCTTTTGAGTACGCACAAGAGGCCATTTTGAATTAACACCGGGGACTAAGGAAAACAATAAGAAATGTAGATTCACGGTCGACTTATTGCATGCAACTTAAAAACCAAGTATGTACAGTCAAATGGGGTAACTTTGACCACAAAACTAGATTTTGCAACAGATTCCTCTAGCATCCATTGTATAACAGGTATCATTATCAGACAGTGCTTTGGATAGCTTTAATTGTCTACTTCAGGATGCAGTTTATCTGAGATATAATACCTGTTATACAATACAGTGAGCCACAAAAGTATTCGAACGCTAGCTATTAAAACTGTGAACAATACAAATATGCGTGTTAGACTTAAGTTCTAAAAGTTGTAACTACTATAAGACACAAGTATCGAGATTATATATACCAACTTTGAAATGAATCGGATAATATTTGTAGAAGTTATGAAACATTTGTTGCAAAGATGTACTGAAACAGGGTCACAAAAGTATTCGAACGACATTAATTATACGGACCTTATTTTAGATTAATATTTATTTAGGCCACCTTTGGCTCCAATTTCGTTTTTAGGACGTTACCACATGCTGTGCACTAGTTTTTAGTTATTTTAGATTCGATAGAATTCCATATTTTTAAAATTTTTTGTTTTAGTGCCTACGTCTTTCGCAGTTATGTCGTAGTTTTTTAATCCCCTGCTGATTTCCGTCCACAAATATTCGACGCGATTAATTTCGAGATTTTATGGGGCTGTAGGTAATCCATGTGGTGTATTACCTATACAATAATCATTCTTAAACAATTTGGTGGCATGCTTGCGGTCATTGTCTTGCTGGATATAAAATTTTTCCAATAACTCTTCTAAATTGTTTTTTAAAATTTTTAAAAATGTATGTTCATTTAAAATGCCATCTATAAAAACGAGATTTCCAGTGCCGTTTGCAACCATACACCCCCGCAACATCACGGAACCACCGCAGTACTTTACAGTAGGACGTAGATTTTAGTGTTCATTTCTGAGTTGGTTTTTCTCCAGACATAACGACTTTCACCCAAAACAAATACATATATTTTTAATACATTTTTAATATACTTAGTTCGGATGGAGGGCGTTATGTCTGGAGAAAATCCCACTCAGAAATGAATACTAAAAATCTACGTCCTACTGTAAAGTACTGCGCTGGTTCCGTGGTTGCAAAAGGCACTGGAAATCCCGTTTTTATGGACGGCATTTTAGATAAATATACATTTTTAAATATTTTAATAAAAAAATTAGAAGAAAGTGCTACGAAATTGGGGTTATTGGAAACTTTTTATTTCGAGCAAGACAATGACCGCAAGCATACGGCCGGATTTCTGCAAGAATGGTTATTGTATAATGTATAATATACATTATGGGTTACATACACTCCCATAAAGCCTGGACATTAACGGCCCATCGAATATTTGTAGGCGGAAATCGAGAGGAGATTAAAAAATTACCACACAACTTTGACAGACGTACTAAAACAAAATATTTTAGAAGTTTGGAATTCTATCGAATCTAAACTAACTGAAAAGCTAGTGTACAGCGTGCGACAACGTCCGAAAAGCGAAATTGGAACCAAAGATGGCCTAAATAAATATTAATCTAAAATAAGGTGCGTATAATTAATGTCGTTCGAATAACTTTATGAATATACTTCATTCTAACATGTATATTTTTATTGTTTATAGTTTCAATAGCGAGAGTTCGAATACTTTCGTGGCTCACTGTAGATGCTACAGTAGTTTGTTTTGGAATCTACTTTTGTGGTCGAAGCTACTTCATTCGACGGTATTCCAAATAATTTATTACAATTAATTTCGATTAATTTTCACGCGGCCTAGTTAACAGCGAAGTTCGTTCGTCCAGTTCTGAAATATACCTTCATATATTCTCGAAAAAAGCTCTCGTTCGCAATAACAACGGGCCATATTTGCGTTCACTTTTCCGTTTACGGTGTACCTTGTACCCCGTGACGCGTTCAAGCGCGGAGGGCCCAAACCTTGAGACTCGAGATGGCCAGGAAGATTTACACAACAGGCCTTTGTCGATTCACCGAAATCTTTCTAATTTACCGTGAATCTCGGTCCCACGGGCAGAGCCCCGCTTGGGTAAGAAATAGACGGTCGCTGGACATGCATTTACGGGCAGGAAGTGGTAGGACGCCTTTATTGTCGCCGCGGAGCACGGGCACGGTCAACAATAATTTTGTCCAGAATTTTACGACTGGTGCGGCCGTGCCCGTGCAGCGTCTGCCAAGGCTTTATCCCCGCTTAGCAAGCCCCCGGAACGCTCTTGTATACACGAACGTGCTTCCGTGACCTGCAAATGAATATCGAGGAAAGTCGGCGCGCAAATCCTTCGCTGGTGTTTAGGGACAGCGTTTGTTTATATACCCGCGTATGGAGAACGTTATCAGTTCAATAGAACCGGAGTTCAGGCGCACGTAAGGTGTGCTCGATGTTTTCGGCCCGGCGCGTAGACGAAGGATTCTGAACGCGTATATACACGCCCACACTTGCTGTACACACGCGTACTTACATGACACGCGCGCACAAGCGTGTGCGATATACGGAGAGCCTTGGCTCTGTCTCTCCTCTCCTCGTAGCGTGAGCGCGCCGTCATTTGTTTTTTCCCCGAAGTAATAATAGCTGAGGACAGCCATTTTGAGAGCTCGCAGCGGCACGAAGTTATTGTTCGACAGTGGCGCTCAAACCGTGGATCCCCCGCGGGCACGCCTTCCACAGGTTTTGAGAAGAAAGCGGAAAAGGCACGAAAAATAACAGTCGCGTCGCTGTAATTCACTTTGCAGTAGTTGTTTTGTCAGTTTCGCAATAATTATTCAACGAATTTAACGAAAGATTTGCGCTTTATTTGGTATTGGCTTTGGAAACGGAGTACATGTGCAAAGTTTCGCTAGTCAAAGGTAGTTGCTGGATTAATCTCGATATTCTTATTAATTCGATAAGTGAGTTTCTGTGGTTGGGAGTTTTATGATCAGTTCTAGACAGAGAATTCTTTTCTCCTTGCATTTGTTGAATGGAATACCAGATTAAGTAAACTTCTGAGTTCAAGGAATATAGCAAAGTAGCGATGGGAAAAGTAGACAGTACAGGTAGAATATGTTCAACATTTCCAAAATCGCTTAGTTTTTCGTAATTTTCGGTCGAAATATTATAGAAATATACTTAAGTATACCAAATAGTTCTAAATCCACAAATCATTTTAGTTACACGTTTGTAGGAACATAGTTGCTTCGTGATTTATGTCGAATGTATTTTTAGTACTTCGCAGAATAAAATCGTAGTCTTTTAATATTCTACTGACACTTCGAAGTACGAAATACATGCGTATGGTGAATGAAACACGGATGTGTTTAAAATGCAGGTAGAATTGTTAAAGAGCGAAGATCGAAGTAGGAAAACAGAAGTGAAAACTAACGGTGACGTGGCGCAGTGGCGCTCAACTTGCGGATCCTTAAAAGAACGAGTTACGAACAATGAGAAATTCAGAAATTCAAGAATGGAAATACATATTCATTAATTTCGAGGCATATAAAATTCCAATATCTAGATATTTACGTAAACACATGCCACATTGAACTTCACGTAGCAGTTTCATAATATAAAGTACTGCCGGTACCCTTCTTACAAAAAATATTCAAAATGTTCTCTATTTATGGTTGCACGACTAGTTCTCCGTAGAATATTAAAAAATAAATGCCAGGGACATTTCTGTGAGATTGTAAATCCACTAAAATCTATCATACGAATAGTTTTACGTAAAATCTAAATCTGTGGATATAAAATATCGAATTAAAGTACGTTTAATTAGTAGTTCCTTGGGTAGAACTTGAAATTTTCAGGAAGAGGGGACGATTTGTTCTTCTGCCATTAATTTTTCTTACCGAGAGTGCACACGTCGGTGAATATTATTAGTGTTGCCAGCGGCGCCACATTTTACGTGTCAGCTGGCGATACTTCGTACACTTGGGCTTCGGTCTTACGGTCGTCTACCGTGCGTTATAGCCTTAAAGGTTCGTCCTTAAAATGGCGGGCGGCGTCGTTACGCCGTTGACCTCTCTCTCATTTCTCGAAACGCCCGGTGCACTACTGTGATATTGCGACAGATCTATTCTCGAAATCGTAGACGCGTGGAAAAACACACGATAATGTCAATGATAGGATTATGAAATAAGAACGTTTGATTACCGAAAGGTTTCGTAAATGTTTCAGAAATATTTCGTCGTTTTGTAACAGTGTCGTCCGGGTTGACTTTCATCACTTCAATCGTTCGTACGTTTTTTGTACTCGATTGGAAAAGTAATCAGATCGTGACGTTATTTTATTAGCCTTCGAGCAATTAAGAAATCAAATAATAATCTATATTTACAGATATTAATCTACACTAAATTAATTGCAATTCATAAACTGCAACACACAAAAGTTTTTTTTATAAAGTCGGTAGGATTAACATTTATACAGTGAAAAATGGCAATTTCATTTGAATTCTATCCGTTACGTCACACTAACGTTAACTCGTTGCAATATTTCGAAGGAATGCGAAATATTTCCTTTACCACACTCTAGTATACTAGCCACGGACTGTTACATTTCTTCATATTTCTCCATACACGTGTAAATATGAACTCCTAGTATGTATTTAGTTACCTATTACAATATTTAAAGGAAAGTTTTCTGTCACAAACAATACTGTGCAGGAGGAAGTTTAACGTAGCTTTCGCAGAAATAAGAATTCCAGCCAGATCTCGCGTACACCTTTAAACCATTCCCCCCGTTGATCACGGGGCACGTACAGAGTCCGAACTCGATTCGAAGATGTGTTTTGAAAGCCACGTTCGGCCGCGTCCGCATGTGCGCGGCACGTTACACCCACTTGTAAAAACGTACGCACATTTCTCCTGCACGTACACGCACCCGAATTTCTCTGCGCTCGGCTACGATGCAACGCGCGAGAATACAACCGTATTCACATCCGGTGTGCATACGTACGTATATGCTTCTGTGCACAAGTAATATGCACACGTATCGCGTTCGCAATTTATGGTCACACGGAGATAAGAGTATGCGCGCTGCTTTCGGGTGCACACATGTACGGCACCGGGCTACCTGCACGTTCAGATCATATTTACAATCCACGCTTGCGTGTGCGTACGTGCGCGGGTCGGTGTATTGACAAAATGCTCGGCAGCGTACGCGTGTGTGTGTGCGCGCACGCGTCATGTATGTATGTGCGGCGGGTTGCCGGCGTATTTTGTTATATTGATCGCGCGTGGTCGACCACCTCCCCTTCTCCAGTCTCGCTCTGCCCCATCTCCCCCCACCTCACACTACACCGCGCCCCTGCACCCCATGCTCACCCCACCTTTTCCACCGCGCCTCGTCCTCGTGTTCCACTCGACGTCACCCATCCGAAAACCTTCGACTCTTCGACAACCTCCAGTCACACGTATTTTCGTGTGTTGGTGCGCCTACGATGATATACGAGCTGTCACAAATATGTATCGGAGTTACATAGCCTCTATGTACACGCGGGCGACTTGGGCGCCTTATGTGCAGAGCCCTGGGTGTTTCTTCCTTATAGCGGCAATCGAATTCCGTGTTTCTTCGGGGGAACGTGTCTTAAGCGAGTCGTGTATTTTGCACGGGGCTTCCAAAGCGCTTCGCTCTTTACCAACCAAATAAGAATCATCCGTGGGATATGTAAATACAGTACAAGCGGCGGCGAGTCTGCCATTTTCAGAAATATTTATCCAAAAAATAGCGAAGATGGGCACGTTGAATATTCTGCAGTGCAATCGAAACGCCACTCAACGACGTCACGTCTTTGGAATGAGGTTAATTACATTACTAGAATCCCGTGGACAAATACAAGAATGCAGAGGACATTTTGTTTTTAGCGTAATTTATTTCGCCATGTTTTATCTCTGCCATATGCCGTTGTATCACTTGAACTTTCTACGCGGGAACAATAATGTTGGCATAACGCTTTAAACGTACGTATGTACCCGTTTCCCGTCGAGTGCCGAAGGCACAGGGTGTACCTTTGGCAATATTCGCTTTAACGGTCGCGCGTGTGTAGTGTCGATGAGTGGGGCACTACTCGCAGAGGAGACATCTTGGACGCAAAACCGCAGTGTAATTCCCCCGAGTTCCGCGTGACGTTTCACCGCAAGAGGGTTTTGGGATTTCAGGCATCCCGGGGTCTTCGTCGAGAGCACACCTGCGCGAAGAAGTCGATACCGCCAAATTTCTTCATCCGTCGACCCTGGTGCGTGGCGGTACGGATATCTGGCAAACGGCCGGCATTGCGTTTCAAACCGAAACGACTACGTCGCCTTCTCCTTCGCCGTGTCTCGCAGCGTGTCTCTCGTTTCGCGGTGTTGCCGAGGCCGCGCCGGTCGTTTACGTGCCGTCGGCCCGGCAACGTCGCATCTCTTACCCTCTCACACAGCCAACCCGACTGAGTTGGCAGCTCGGTAAACGGAACACTTCGTATACTCTTGCCTCGATCATCGTTCTGCGAACTCGCACATTAGTTGCTCGGTCCCTCGCCAACCAGAGCATCTTGGTAGCAGCGTTTTTCGTTCGCAAAAGTGTTGGGCAAAAATTCATCCGCCTTTTCCGCTGAATATTATACCAACTCGTCACATCGTCGCCTGTATGATGGCAGTAGTTCAGTGCTTCGTACTCGATCACTCCGTCATAGGATACCTGCGTTCGCGAGTGAACGACGAGAAGTATGACGGAAAAAGTGATTCGCTACTCGAAATTCTTAATTACGTGCGCCAAATCGGAGCCTCCAGAGATTCGGATGATAAAATCGAAGAAAATATGTTTGAGATCCTCCCTCTTTGACTGCTGCCTCTGACGAGGAACCCCCTCTTCTCGCGTGCAGTCGTCGATTGAAACTCTGAATAAATTTGTTTATGGTAGCCTTGCATGACGTATGTTACGCTCGCTGGTATCTGCGTTTACAAAGTTGCTAGGTTTGTCGGGCTTAGTACGACAGAAGACACAACCATCCGGCACTCGCTATCGGTTCGAATAGTTTATAACGCGTCGAGTGTCTACAATACTTACACAATAATGCAGTCTATGCATGTCCCTCCGCATAATGCCAGGATATACATGCACGAGTATACGTAAATACGTGCGCATATACGCGGCACATGTAGTCGTCGTATGTTCTTCCAAGGGCTCTTGGCCGCGTAGAACACACGACTGACTTTCACCGGCTAAGACGCCGAGTTCAGGAAAGAGGTGGATGGCGTACGAAGCGTTCCGAAAACATCGGGCACCCGAATCGTCTATAACTAACTTGACCTCAACAGTTTCCTGTTTCTTGATCGTATTTTCGCAATTTTAGATGTCATCTGCTAAAATCAAAGAGAAGCATACAATTGTGTGAAATATCTGAGTCAATTTTTTTGTTAGAAAACACCATTTCAGTGTGATCCTTAAGGCAACTGTTTAGAGTTTATGGTGTAAATAGAACTATTCTGATTAGTAGCGTGAGATTTCTCTCACTTAATATACACGATAGAAAAAGCTTTTATTACTGCAATTCCTTTTTTCCTTTTATGCACCGTAAATGAAGGAATTATGTATTTTTCATTCGCCTTCTATCATAGGTGTTCTTTAATAGGAACTTGAATTTCAGACATCTTTCTCGCACAGTTCATCCTTGGCGATGCGTCCTGCAGTAGTATAAAATCGAATGGAGCGAGTATACCGTTCAGTGACCCTGTTTAATAGTTGTTAAACGCGAGTGCCCTCGTTTTTCTTTAAGCATGCAGCATGCGCAAATAACGGTACACAAATTTTCAGCATTCCTTTATATCCTTTATAATTATATTAAATATAATCGAGAAATAAAGTCGATAAAGACTATGGCGTCAGAAAACAGGTGGAGAAAAATAAGACTCAGGAAATTCAAGATATGTACTTCTTTTTGCACTTCCCCTTTTTGTTCTCTTTCAAAATCAGCATAACTTCCAACCACGTTCAGATTAATAGTGCTAGAATGTTTCGCAAGCATTGATGCAGAGGAAACTCCGAGGGGCAGCACAATGATTCCTTTCTACCTTCGTGGCAATTTTTGGCGATAGTCATTATGGCTTTTGTGGTCACGTAAGATGTCGCGGAAACGTGCTCGAGTGACCCAGAGGGCTCGCGAGAAATTGTAGATCTGGAATCGATAGAATTTGCAGTGACGTTGCCGAACAGCGCGCCCCGCGCCGAAATTGGCAACGCCGCTTCATCTTGGGGCCAGCCAGAACGTGCGTTTTTGTAGATTTCAAGGCCTCACCTTTCGGATTAAAAAAATAATCCCACATCACGGACCCCGTTGCGAACGTAATTGTATCGCCTTACACGCTTTCAGGATCTCTGCATTACTGTTGCACCCTTCGCTGCGAACCCCCCTTTCCTTTCTTTGGTTGAACATCGAGGAGGCTTTATGTTACGGCATCGTTTAACAGTACGGGACTTACGTAATAGTTTTATGCGCATTTGTTAATAGCTTGATTATTTGCACGTGAGAAAATAATGACTCAGAAATCGGTTCGTATCAGTGTTTGCTACTATGTCTAATAGACTTTAGGCATGGTTAGTCACAGTCGAGAGAAATATCTGACTGATAAGTTGTACGGATTACGATCGTTCGATAAAGGTGTATGTATGAAGATTGCGAAGGTGAAAAAAATAATACATTTATCTTTAACCACGATTACCCTTTTCCCTCAAAATATTTATTGTTTTAAGCAGCAGCTATTATATAAAACAAGACGAGATTAACAAATGTGCACCTCAGAGCTTTTGATGCAGTGGCATAAATATTAAAATATTAATAAATAAGCAGTTCTACTGTTCACTTTAATCTGCAATAATATTGTGCGGATGTTACTCGGCAGTGGCTTATAAGACTACAGCTTCTGAACAGTTATACTTGTGTAACGTATCGGATGGAAAATTAATGCGTAACGGAGCCACGAGGTTAATATACAAAGAAAGAACAAAGGAATATTTCTCACCATATTCAGTTGATATTTTTCAAGCATGGAATAAGTAGAGCGAGGCTCCGTTTGAAACGCCTCGAGGGGCCCAGTAATCTGAGATCCGGAACCAGCCCGAGACATCCGGACTAGGGTAGGGCCCAAGTTATATCAGGGACAAAGGGAATCGCCATGACAGATCGGTCGAATAAAGACAGCCACTGTTTGCAACGTAGCGTAAGCTCGTACCATCGACTTTGCACCGTGCAACTCGATTAAAAAATCATCAATATATATATCACAACATTAAAACGTATAGTAAGAAAGGTTTCAAAAAGGCACAGCAGTGATCTCCCTCCTCCTTCTCGTTCAGAGCGCAACTGTCCACACTGAAAATTCGTATATAAATGGAACTTGGATCACAGCGCATCCTCTGAAACCGGCAAATTTACCTGCCCAGCTACGCGCTATTCAACGTTGCCCTAAACCCTTCGAGCCTGACCCTATAGGAGATATTTCTAACGTACGGCTAGTATTAATAGCGAGTTGCGCCGATATTAAAGCAGCATATCACAGACGGAAAGTTATGTTCCCCGCGGGTATTTTATTCTTCCCAATTTTACGAAGCCCTATCTAATTACAACGGAGCCCGTGTCCGAGGATCCTGGATACGGGTCTGGGCCGAGCTTAGCCAGACTGGTAGGCAGGCACAGGCACAGGCACAGACACAGGCACAGGCACAGGCACAGGCTCAGGCACAGGCACAGGCACAGGCACAGGCACAAGCACAGGCACAGGCACAGGCAGGCAAGCAGGCAAAAGCAAGGCAAGGTAAGGCAGGCTGACATGGTACACCGGTTCGAGCCGGCAACGCCGCGCGTCGGCGGCAGGGAGCCGGCAACGCCGCACGGCTATTATGTAACACCCGGCAACGTCGCCGGGGTACACCGAGGGGCGCCGGGAGTGAATGTCGGTGGGGAGAATAGGGGCGTTAGGGAGAGTCGAATGGTGGGCGGTCGGCGCGGGGCTGGAGGAGCAGGGGCGAGGGGAGGGAGCATTATCTACGGTAGGGAGAACGCGCGCGCACACACGCTTACACGGGCGCGCAGGGTCCCCACCCCTCCGGGTCGCTGCTGCGTCACACGAGGCATTGCAAGCATCCCCTTGTCCGTATACCGTGGCGCACACAGGCACATACGCGTCTAACGTTCGAGAAAACCACCTTATAGCGAGGGGAACCCCTCGAAAATGGGGCTTCTAGGAACGGCCGCTCGGGGAAGTGTGTGCACGCGTACATACGCGTACATATGTATCCTCCGTGGACGTGAACGATAACGAAATTTCTTCTTTCTTCTTCCGTCTTATTGGACTTTAGACGCGCTCAGGTTATCTTCTCCGTCGATCGCGATGATTCTGTCGTAAAGGCGGTCGATACAGGCGTGTGTGTGAACCGAAGAGGGAGATTCGATTGACCGTGTATAGCGAGGCGCGGTATTTAGTAGCGCTGGCAAACATTTCGGGTGGCAGTACTCGTTTGGTTTAAAATTACCTTTGTCGCAAAATATTGCGTTTATTAGACAATTCTAAGGTTTGCAAATTTTTCGCAGAACTCTGATTATTAAATTGTTTTATTGTAAAAGAATCTTTATTATTCCTCATCTTTCCGAAGGACCATTTTCGTTAGCCTTCTATTTTGATTTTCGCCATCCAATTGCTCGTAGCGACAGTAATGTTGTAATAATCCTGTGCGCGTGTTAGATATCAAGCATTTCAAAGATCGTTCGCAGGTGAATATTATCGAAGGAAACTCTATGGAAAACTGTGATTTCGCGTAGCAAACGATCTAATGAATCATGTACAATAAACACGCGTCAGTTACGTGACTATTCTAATCAGGATCGTTTCTAGGACAGATAAAACTGCATGCGCTGTCGCGGTTCGTTTCGAAAGAGTTCTGAGCCTATTACACCTAATTTCGATTTAACCGGGTCCAAGATTCATCCGGATGGAAACAGTTCAGACGCCTATTTCTCGAGCCATTCTGTGTCGTGCACTGTACACTACGGAAAGTTCTTTGCATAATCCGTCTGTGTAAATAAAAGATACTGGGAACAAACAGAGCGAACTACTGGAGAAAGCTCGTAAATACAATTCTGTACAGCGTATTAAATATTAAAAGAAAACCATAAAGAACTGACTACCATGTGCGATAACAAAGTTAATAGAATCTTATAGAAAGAGAATTCAAAGTTCCACTTGGTAAATGAACCTCCGCCAGGCGATTAATTTTTCAACGAGGAAGTTCGACAGACTTACAGCTAAAGGTACCTCCGAGTAAACACGCAAAAGCCTTTTTACGACTCCGCTACGATCGCGATACGCGCAGTATCGTCTCCGTTTGAAACTCAAGGCGCCCAGTCGATCGCGAGTGCGTCACCGACCGGTTAAAGGTTAAGATTATGTAACGGAAATGGAGCTGTTAGCAGGTGTATTCGAAAATGCGGACGAAATTATCGCGGTTAAACTTAGATTTCGAAGCATCGATTTTCTATCGAGGGCAGCGCGGCTACGTCCCGCCACCCTCCCCGCGTTATTAACAGAGTGCCTAGAGACGTTGCCTTCCTCCTTCTGCCCGGGGTAGGGGTGGCCTCGTTTCACGTGTTTCGTGTTGTTCCTGGCGATGAAAAGGGAACGTAATGTCAGCCGTTAGCCTTGCAACGCGATCGAAACATATTATTTAGCGTGGTGTGTAACGCCGCCGGGGCAATATTTCCCATCGGGCGCGCAGAAATATTCTGTTTCAGCGCGCGATCCCCCCGTCGTTTCTGCACACGGCCGGGATCGATTCGCCGTCTCGGATTCGCCGCGTTACGCAATTCCGCCAAGGAATCTAGATTCATTCAGAAGTTTCGCAATTACAGGCGCGTTTGCATGTACAGAGAAAGCGAAATAAGACGAGCCCACGCTCCTCCGCCGCACAGGCTGTAAACACGGGCGTTTCTTGCCATTCATAAATAACAATACTGAAAATAGGCGCGTATCAGAACAATTCCGCGAAACGGGGCAGTAAAGCTCGCCTCTCCTGACCTACAGCTGTTCTTGCCAATGCCTCTGGTGGGATTTATTTCTGTCCGATTAATTCGCGGGTCTTCGAACGTTATACCTGTAACGGTAGAACTTCCCTGCTCGACGTTGCTGTTTCCCTTACCCAACCATCTTTATTTTAACCCTTAACTGGTATACTGTTTCTGGCAAACGTGGCTGGTATTCTGGGGTCGTGGCAGACCCCAAATAAAAAAGGACACAGAAATTTGTAAAGTCGACCCTAGATCAACCTCTATGAATATTTTGTTCTTTGGTAATGTGTAAAATAATAGAAACCTAGAAAGTTAAACTATTATTATAAAATTAATTAGAAAAACAGTGTACAAGCTTAGACAACCAAAATTTTTGCAGCGAACTTTGCGTGCCTGGGGTCATGAGCGACCCCAAGATACCAGTTAAGGGGGTATACCCGTTTGAACCCTCGGAAAATGTATACATTTTGTGGATTTTTTTACAAGTCAACGGTTCGATGCAGATTTCCCGTTTTTTAACTATGTTTACATAGTATTATGAACTACTTATAAAAAAAGTTTCAGTTAAAAAACTATTGTTTTTCGGAAGTTACGGATACATGTCCGAAAGTCTCTCGATTTTAGACGGCTAAACGGTGGCCCTAAAAACTCGCGCTACGTTCAACCAATTTACTTCAAATTTTGCATGCAGAATCATAATAAGATTCCACATCGTCCAACGAAGGCGATTTTGAAAATTTTGAAAAATAAAGAAATGGTGAGAGATCAAAGGTAAAGTTAAATTTTTCTAAGAGAAAAATCCACCTTTTTCCTTTATAAATAATAAACGGGGAATCGAAATAAAAAAAGCCTTCGTTGGACGATGCGGAATCTTATTATGATTCTGCATGCAAAATTTGAAGTGAATTGGTTGAACGTAGCGCGAGTTTTTAGGGCCACCGTTTAGCCGTCTAAAATCGAGAGACTTTCGGACATGTATCCGTAACTTCCGAAAAACAATAGTTTTTTAACTGAAACTTTTTTTATAAGTAGTTCATAATACTATGTAAACATAGTTAAAAAACGGGAAATCTGCATCAAACCGTTGACTTGTAAAAAAATCCACAAAATGTATACATTTTCCGAGGGTTCAAACGGGTATACCCCCTTAAAGGTTAACAAGAATAGCGCGTGGCACGTCCGCGCGAAGTTTGCAGCCGAAATATTCAGATCGAAGTGAAATCTTTGAGATTCACTTTAGAGGATCCCTGGGCCACTCGACTTTTTTTACCAGTTCTATTTCCACTGTTCCTCTTGACCCTTAATCGAGTTACACACCGCTCGGGCATGCTCCGCGGGCGAATATCCGGCGTGCGGACGCAGAGTCATCCCGATATTCCAAACGCGATACCGGTAAAAATAGTTGGCGCGTTGTGTTGCAGGCTTCGAGGCGCGGACGAAAGAGCGACGCAAAGGGAACCGGCTGAACGCAGTCGGTGCGCGAGGCGGGCCCTCTGCTTATTATCGTATTAATTTCCTCGCGTTTACGTCTCATTGACTCCAATACTCCTGCCTCTCTGTCCTTTCATCGTCCGCCAGGAAGGACATTTAAGGTTGGGAAAAACGAGGCAGCAATTACCGGGCGCGGAGCGCGAGGCAAATCGAGAGGCCGCCTCTTCCTCCGGGGTTTTTAGGCCGCTCGTCTACGTCTGTTGTTTTGTAGTTCAACGACTCTTTTGCCAGTGCCTCCACCTCCGCGCCTCCGTCGCCTTCTTTCACCTCCTCCTCCTCCTGCGCGCCGAGGCTTCTTTGCGCACGGAGAAACCGAGCGATAGAACGAGGCGGTGCGCACGTATGATCGACTGCCTCCCACGAAATATCGCCGGGACACGGAAGAAAGTGTACAACCAGCCGCTCGAGCAACAATAAATATTCATGGGAGCCAGCGGCGTAGGAATGGCAACGCGGGGCCGCGTTTCTAACGAGGGAAATTCGATATATGGATCCCTCGCGCGAATTCGAGGAGGCAGTAGCGTGGGAGTGACGGTCTTGAGAGAGGCGGCTGGTAGTCGTGTGCTCGGGATGGGTGAGAGTCGATTCTCAGCGCGTGCGGGACTGATATCGGGGCCCGATCTAGCTCCTCCGCCGTTCTGGCCAACAATTTTTGACGGTCAGCGAAAGTTTTTCAGGTACTTGTGGAAGAACAAAAGCCGTCTGTTTTATAGAAAATTTAATATTCATAAATTACCCAATTTTGGTATTTTAGATCGGACTCTAACAAGGGAACACCGATTGGAACGCAACTTTGTGGGTTTTTAGAGTGATTCGATACAAGAACAACGGTGTGTTTCATTTGGGCCCTATCGCATTTGTATTTGTATTTTTTGTTTTTCCTGTGTTTTTACACAGGATGGCGTTTCAAGCATTTTTGCTTAAATTGCCCAACGAACATTAGTCATTCATTTTTCCCTCCTCTCTCCTTCGGGTCCCAGCAACAGCAGCGCACTGGGAGAAAGGTGGTCTCCCATCTTTCCCCAGTACACCGCCCCGTGATGCTTAACTTCGGTGATCTAACGAGAACCGGTGTTTTCCATCACGGCTACGGCCGCTGGTGGGCCCTATCGCCCTTTAAGGGAGTGAAAACTAACCTCAAAGTCGAATTGGCACTTCCACTTTTTCGCCCATAACTCTCAAAGTACAGCAGACAGAAAAAAATGTTTTAAACAAAAGTTTAATGGTGCAATAAGCGCTACAAACTTGCGTTAACAAAATTTTGAAAAGAGTTTTTTTCGTCAGTTATATATATATTTTTAACTGTTTTTTAAATTTTGTTAACGGAAGTTTGTAGCGCTTATTGCACCATTAAACTTTTGTTTGAAACATTTTTCTCTGTCTGCTGTACTTTGAGAGTTATACGCGAAAAAGTGGAAGTGCCGATTCGACTTTGAGGTTAGTTTTCACCCGCTTAAAGGACGATAGGGCCCAAATGAAAGACACCGTTGTTCTTGTATCGAATCACTCTAAAAACCCACAAAGTTGCGTTCCAATCGGTGAGTCCAAGTTCGCGGTATTCCCTTGTAAGTGATATGTGTATTTATTATGTCGCGAAAGGGTATCTTTTGATTTTATTCTTCGAGAATATTCAGAAAGAGTTGGAACTTAGTGGAATTTATTATTCGAGACTTCTAATACTCGGCAGAAGTTGCCTTTCATAATGGTATTTAATCTGTGAAAATCTGAACTTCAATAAATGTTTTGAGGTGCCGCAGGTCAGTTACAAATTATTTTCATGAAAAATGACTGTCTTAATAAAGCTAAAATAATTCTAACGTGCCAGAACCCTCGCACTAAAATTTATTAGAAGGAGAATGTACCAACATCTTATTTAATCACGAAAACCACTGATATATCATCGCCACCGCGTTTAACACCAAGCGAAACTCCTGCAGGTAAACGAGAGGCTAAAAGTCTTACTTCGAATCCTTATTTCTCGTTTTAATTTCAAACAATATTTGCCCAGCTCTTAACAGGGCTTCCACTTCTCCACGAAGGATCACAGTAGCTAAACAACGGGATTAAAACCAGAAATTCATCCTCCCCTTTTCGCTGTCATCCCGCCTTTCCCATCGCATCAAGCTCTCCCCATAAATCAGGTTCAGTGCGTACCAATAATACCGCGGACCTCGTATCTCGGAACGCATCGAGCTGCGCACCACGCTTTCCAAAAATTCGAACTTAGGAGACGCGCGAAAATACCTAACGTACTGGATCAGGTCTGTTCTACGCCACTGGCGATGGGGTCAACTCTCCACGGTTACGGGCGATCATTTCGTGCCGCGCTCCCGCGTAGAGTCCTCCCGTTCTTTCTTCGTCGCGTCGTACTCCTCCGGCTCGTAAAGGTTAAATGAGTCTGGCACATTGAGAGGGCGAGTTAGAAAACGAGCGAGAGGCAGCGAGCCGGGCAGACGGTAAGGCGTGAGAAGGGAAAGAAGACAGACGGAGAAGGAGAGGCGATGATCGTAATAACCTCCTCCACCTGCAACGGCTTTTGCTATGTATTGCTTCTATATAGAATAGCTCTCTTTCTCTCGCCCCCTTCTCGCTCCCGCTACGAGTCTGCCGCGTGTGTCTGTACATACAACACGTAGAGGTTGGCTGATACACGTACAAAGGCAGCATTTTGCTGTACACTCACCTTTCGGTCGTGTATACCGGCACAGAAGCTTTCCTGGCTCGACTGAACGAGCGTCGTTCCTACTACCGGCTGGCCGTGACACACTTATTCCATCGGCAAGAGAAGCAAAGTGGCAGCCATCACGAAAATCTCACGGCTTTTCGATCGGACGGGTTCACCGTCGTTCCACGCTGATCGTCGAATCTCCCCCCCCCCCCAAATCATGATTTATTTCTCCAGATATTCACATTTTGATCCGGCGGAAGGTTTTTTTTTTTTAGAGGCGATGAGGGTTCCTGGGGTGAAATACGGTTCAAAGAGCAACGTTCGAGTAGAAGTGAAGATATATAGGTATAGTCGTGGTTCTTAGCGACTGTGCACCCTTTTAGCGACGATCTATTGGCGGGCATGGGTGATAAATTGAGATGGATGAAGGTTATTTCGTTTTATTTGCTTTTATTTATTTGGGTAAGGGGGAATTGTTGCTTGGAGTGTGTAACGCAGGGGAATGTTAAGTGGGGTGGTTTTTAAAGGCATTTGTGGTGTGTTTTGTGGTTATAGCTGTGGAGTCGAGTCTGCGATGATGAGTTTATGTTTATTGGAGTGGGAAGGTGTAGTAAGAAGTTTATCAAAGAAGGCTAATGTTTAATTAGTTGGTAGAAGTACTTGCTGCGTTATATATTCTGCTGATCGAGTTTGGAAGTTATTGGTTATTGTCTTATGTACAGGAAAATATGTCGAAGCAGTGCTGCTTTGAATATTCTGCATTTTGGTGTAGACTTATTTTTTTCTGGGAACATTACGTGGCTCATTTTAAACGCGAAACAAGAGAAATTGTAATTCTTTGGAAATGAGTCCCGAATTTCGATTGAATATTTAATCCTGCTAATCTCGTGGGATCTGTTTGAATAGAAACGATTTTCATTTACTTATAATTAGCACAAGTTACTCTGAGAGTTAATAAGGTAACTCTTCTGTCATTTTCTGCCTTTATCCTCCAGTTAGTATGAAACAAAACTTAGTTCTCATCAGATAGACTTAAATTTCGAACTTCATCGTTGAATATTAGTGTAACTGAATTTGTCTGATCTTCCAATATTTTTTTGAAATATTCCCACTGTACCATTCATTTCCCATTTTAAAATTCGACGACATAAATGTTACGTCACTCCCGATATCCACGTACGGTTTCATAATTAAAATCGGTTCTACCTTATCACAGTCGAAAAACCTGTAAGTGATGCAAGCTTTTACGGCTATTAACTAAGCAACAGTGCGCTACCTTCTAAGTGCACAGACTCTATACTTGCGTTCTACATTGCATCCATTGCGAGCCATAAATCCTGCACGATGCCATTACCAATTACTACATCAATTTCGAATACGTACACTTATGTTTTAGTGCCAGTGATAACGCTGTAATTTGAACGTCATCCACGTTCAAATTCGAGCAGCTTGTCCCCCGTAATTTCAAGGCAAGTTGCCTGGAACAGTCCGCGTGAAATATTATTCCGGTAAATGTTCGTATCCGCCTCCCAATACGTCGATTTATCGAAGCACCGTGACATTTCTGTTCTGCTCCAGTTTTGCCGTCACCCTGCGAACTGTATAAGTAAAACGTGTCGGCGTGTACCTATTTTCCAGCCAGCTGGATCACTTTGGATCACTAATAGGAAGAGCACGGCGTGCCGCGCTTTCCACTCGATTTTACGGTTCAAGTAGCATCTCAAAAACACCCACACTGTAACGTTAAATGCGAGCTGTGCGTCACAATATCGCGGATAGGTCGATATATAATTAAATGCGAAAGTAACAATTCTATTACGATATTCTTTGGCAGAGATTGATTAGGTTCATCAGGCAGAACATAATCGAAAATAGTTTTAAAGGTTTTTCAGTTGTGGCTTCCAAGGGTATCTCCCCTTTACTTTAAAGCGCTTACTGCAAGGGCCACGATTCGAAACTATGCTCTCGAGGAATCGATCACCCGGCCCGTATTATGAAAGCTAGAAAAACTACGCATTACGTTCCCAACAGAAGCGTCGCATTTTACGGGAATAACTTGCAGCGCGGGATGACTTAGCTTTAGCAGATTCCTCAAATTTTTGCATCTATATTCCGCGGGCGGTGTAATTGTCATGCCCCCTTTAATAAGAATTTGAGTCTGACGTTCCACGGAGAAGAATGTTACCTTTCCGAATTTCGAAGCTAGAAAATTGAAATTCGCATAATTATGGGCCCCTGGTTCGTTATCTGCGCCAATTTTCCACGGGGGATATTTAAATTATTTTGAAATTGGAAGATTCAGATCGATAATACGGATTTTTTAAATAAAATTATGAATATCCTACCGCGACATAAATAACAGTAATAGCAGTAATAGCACATACAGTTTTATTAAACTACTTAGCACGGGTCAATATGGACCCCGTAACCGCCACCGAGGGAAAATAACTGATTACCAATACTTCATCTTTAATAAATAATTCAAAGCAATCTAGCACACACCATACCTATACAATTTCCTTCAAACGTCCAGTTTTTGTGAAATTTGAATTTTTATATGCAGCAAATAAAACCTACATTTATATCTGCTGCATAAAGGAGAGTGGTAGATGTTTCGATGGCAGACGAAAAATATCTTTTCCCTAATATGAAATAAATATTTATTTTATATTTGGCCAAAAATATTTTTCTCCTAACATAAAATGAGTATGAGGTGAGGGACGCGAGGGTGGTAATAAGGTACACTACTTAATAAACTCAACAAGTAATATGGTTTATTTTAAGACCAAAAAAACTACTTTAAAGAAAATATCGAGCGGACGAAAAACAACCGCTCCACTCGAGTCCTTCTAGCTGAATGCCCAACGGTCGCGTTCCTTCCAGAATCGCCGGGCAACGCGTACCACGTGCACAACTTTTGGGAAAAACCCAGGCCCCGAGAACAAGGGAGGTTTCGTCGCCAGGCAAATCCAACAGTCACGAAACCTTCGCTTGAACTTTATGACCTTACCTGGTCGCCTTCTACTCCGCTCGAAAATTCGATGCAACGCGCGCTACAAGTATTTCTTGTATAATCGGATAAAATATTTGCTTCTTAAGGGGGTATACCCGTTTGAACCCTCGGAAAATGTATACATTTTGTGGATTTTTTTACAAGTCAACGGTTTGATGCAGATTTCCCGTTTTTTAACTATGTTTACATAGTATTATGAACTCCTTATAAAAAAAGTTTCAGTTAAAAAACTATTATTTTTCGGAAGTTACGGATACATGTCCGAAAGTCTCTCGATTTTAGACGGCTTTTTTTATTTCGATTTCCCGTTTATTATTTATAAAGGAAAAAGGTGGATTTTTCTCTTAGAAAAATTTAACTTTACCTTTGATCTCTCACCATTTCTTTATTTTTCAAAATTTTCAAAATCTCCTTCGTTGGACGATGTGGAATCTTATTATGATTCTGCATGCAAAATTTGAAGTAAATTGGTTGAACGTAGCGCGAGTTTTTAGGGCCACCGTTTAGCCGTCTAAAATCGAGAGACTTTCGGACATGTATCCGTAACTTCCGAAAAACAATAGTTTTTTAACTGAAACTTTTTTTATAAGTAGTTCATAATACTATGTAAACATAGTTAAAAAAACGGGAAATCTGCATCAAACCGTTGACTTGTAAAAAAATCCACAAAATGTATACATTTTCCGAGGGTTCAAACGGGTATACCCCCTTAATATAAAATAAATATCGCATGTATATTTAAATACCGAAAAAAGATTGGATCTCTTTTTAATATTAGTTGCACTAAGTAGGGGTGTTACCGCACACTGTACACCCACGTCTAGAGGCAGCGCTCATTCTTCGAACTCCCCCAACTCCCAATCCGATTCTCCGCACAGCTATATCCAACTATTCTGGCGTTAGCGCGGAACGCGCCAGACCAAGAACCGCTGAGCACAGATTCGACAGTGGTTTTAACGCAAGGTCAACAGCATCCGTGCTGCTGCTGCGCATTATTGCGCGTACGTGCACGTACACGCACGGATTGATTATCGACCGTGGGCCACGGGAAAGAGGACGGAAAATCGCGGACAGCCCGCGGCTCTGTCTGCCTCTGCGTTCCCCCGGCGCCGTGCCCGACAGCTACGAATAGTTGGTAACGTCATCGAAGCAGCCCACCAGGCGATAGCGCCCCGGAGATTGCATCGGCGATTTTTATTTTCGTATCGAAGTTCAGCGGCGGCTCGGTTACGGTGCTTTCAAAATTAGCGCGCCGCGGAGGCGTCGCGCGGCCAGCCGCGAGCGGAACGCTCTGGCGCGAGCGAAATTGTTGATCCTAGGAATGACGTCGATCTCCCCCCCCCCCGTAATGATTTTTATTCTTCGGCGCGTATCGCTTCGCCGCTTATGTAACGCGGCCGCGTGTTCCGTCGCCTTTGTTCCACGCGCATTGTACAGTTCCCGTTCGACTTCTGCGAGACGTGGCTTTTATAATTCACGCGCCCCGATCGGTGGTGGGACAGTCTCGTTATGTAGCTTTTGGGGAGATTTTGTACGGCAGGGTGTATGGTGTTTTGGGGCCATTTTCTTTTTATTCGGTAGAATTTTGTTTTATTTCAGTAGGCTCAGTTGTGTTAGGTGTATAGAGCAATCACTATTTCGTTTCCTCCGCTGCGAGTTGTGAGTCGTGACTACTTTATTAAAAATTAACCCATGACTGGTATATACTGTTTTTGGCAAACGTGACTGGTATACTGGGGTCGTGGCAGACCCCAAATAAAAATGGACATAGAAATTTGTAAAGTCGACACTAGAGCAACCACTATGAATATTTTCTTCTTAGGTAATGTAGAAAATAATAGAAGCGTAGAGAGTTAAGCTATTATTTTAAAATTAATTAGAAATTCAGTTTACCAACTTAGACAACCGAAAATTGTACATGGAACTTTGGGTGCTTGGGGTCACGAGCGACCCCAGGGTACCAGTTAAGGGTTAATATTCAATTTCACATTTTTCTTTAAATATAAAATATAAAATATAAAATATAAAATATAAAATATAAAATATAAAATATAAAATATAAAATATAAAATATAAAATATAAAATATAAAATATAAAATATAAAATATAAAATATAAAATATAAAATATAAAATATAAAATATAAAATATAAAATATAAAATATAAAATATAAAATATAAAATATAAAATATAAAATATAAAATATAAAATATAAAATATAAAATATAAAATATAAAATATAAAATATAAAATATAAAATATAAAATATAAAATATAAAATATAAAATATAAAATATAAAATATAAAATATAAAATATAAAATATAAAATATAAAATATAAAATATAAAATATAAAATATAAAATATAAAATATAAAATATAAAATATAAAATATAAAATATAAAATATAAAACATAAAATATAAAATATAAAATATAAAAATTCTAATATATAGTAGTGTGGATAAGCTCCAGTATCTTATTTCAACTGTATTAATACAGTCATTGATTATATTTTACTGATTTTACTGACATTCAAACTCATCTTCCCAGATTATAGTGGTCATAGTCAGTTTGGTTCATCAGATACAGATAACCCTTTCTTCTCATAATTAACAATGCCCCAACCCAACAAAGAAACTAAACCTCTCCCATATGCCAAACAATCTACAAGAGATCAGTCTCATATTATAAAAGATGCAATAAAATATCGTCGATATTCCTTCATTCAAAGCATCATTGCAAAATTTCTCATTCGAATCACACGGAACTCTGTAGCATTCCTCAGCTGCTGTTCCTACGTCCTAGGGTGCCTTTTGAAAATTATCTTCCAAGGAATACACCATTCCCTCAACGTTCCTCTGCGCTTGCACTGTCCGTTAAAAAAAAATCAAGACGCAGATCTCGCAAGACTCTCGTTGTCGTTATTCAGCGAACTGCTGCCAAACGCCACGTCGCATTGTCCTTCAACTTGGAAGTTCATCGCGCTGTTTTGTTCACGAGAGATGCGTCTTTTCGCGCCGGTACGTGACCAAGCATAAGCGCAAGGCCAATCGTTATCGCATACGTATTCGTATAACAAGTCCTCGGACTTAATCGTCCAGCGCAAGCACATACAAGGCCGTACTCGTTATCGCTTACATATCCGTGTATTTCATTCCTGCGATACGTGCATCCTCTGATGACATTCGGCGGAGCGGAGATACTCGCAGCTATTCCGCCAAACAAGGGGCTCCATCGTCGCGTCTGAAATGCGATCGTTCTGGTACGAGGACGACAGTTTCTTACCACTTTCCATTATCCTCGCCAAATCCATTGAATTGGAATTTGTTTCTTTTCCGAACAGGAGGGTATAATTTTCCAGTTAGTGATCCGAAGATGGTCACCGAAATTTTCACGAAGCTGTTCTATTTTGTTCCACCACCTTCGTTCCTCCTCCAACAGACTCTGAAAGCTAATTGCAACGACCTGGGAGCGTAGTTCCAATCTGACACCAATTTATTTCTTATGAATTCGTCTGGAATTCTATTTCTATCCTCGGCAGGTCTCAGCATCAGATTCGTTGTAGTTCTGTACGAGGTTAGACTGAATTGAGTAGCAGTTCCAATTTTTGCTAGCTCCTATTCTAGCACGTGCTCCAATTTGGTTTAGTTTCTGTGCAATTCTTCATGAACTGATAATGACAATTTATATTGGAAATTTTTGGTCAATGTTGCTCGAAGTGACGATCTATAGCAGTGCCAGGTCTACACTAGTACGAATCTACGATAATTAGTAAGCGTTGCAACAATTCTGTGTATTTCTAGGAATACCTCCACGATTCACCATATTTTTGTGAGGAATTCTATCAAAGTTAAATGCCACGGTTTTGGGGTTCCACGTTTGGTCTAAGCTATAGCTAAACCGAAATCTTGTTTCCTGTCATGCATAGCCAGCGATGAGAAAATTTGGTTTAACGGCACAGTGGCTACTTAATTGGATGACACAGTGTTCCCTCTTTGTTTCTGGAGAAAGAAACGCCCCCGAAACCGAAGCCCTCGCTATCAAAGACCGAATGGACGCGGTAATTCGATAGCATTATAATCCTATACGTCGGTCCGTTACACCTTGGAACAAAAGGAAGCCTTTTCTGGTGGCCGATTTCGTCGGTATCCTTATTTTCTCACGGGAAGAGGCCGGGGTGTGCGCGCGCCAATTAAAACCACCAGCGCCCATAAAATTAGATTCCGTTGCGAAAACGTGGCTCTTTCCTCCTCGAAACTAGTGCTCCTGAGGACGCGCTGCGCGTGATCCATCGTTGGCTATTTGCAACTACCGTTCTTCCCATTAATCATGATTATTCTCCTCTCTTTTTTAGCCGCGCTGGAGATCAAATCGTACTTCAAACTGTCGATGGTTATCAACGTTGTTTTTACTACTTTGGTGCTTGATAATTGCAAATTACCATTTCGGTGATTCACTTCTTATTGCGTGCAAAGTAATGGAGCAGAGTAATATTTTGGTTTGAAAATATCTATTTTGCAAGTCGACAAAATTCGTCAGTGGAATATAATAATATAATATTAATAATGAAGTCCAAGTGGATAGTAAGATTAATTTGAAATATACCTGTATTCATGTTTGAAGTCAGTAGTTCTGTTCCGCTGCTGATTGAATTATCAGTGAGGTTTCAGCTAGCAAATCATGCCTTTAACTTCCACCAGACCCGGCTTAATATTAGGCTACTCGAGAACTAATTCGGGATTGATTGGAAAATACAAGTAACTTAAGTAATTCGATCAAAGTCGACCTCTTTGAATACTTAATCGAGCAACTTGAATTTTAATCCAGCTACCTGCAAATTTTCAAGGTGGAATAATCCATTTTAGATTATCCCACAAATCTTCCTTTTAATATATTCCCATAAAGTATAGTGGTCTTCAGACGAATATTAATTACAAAGTTATGCTTGTGATTGCAACATATTAATTTCTAACGAAGAACACACACTTTGCAGAAACGTTCAAGAATTCTTAGATAAGTATCTTATTTAGAAACTTCAAGGTCTAATGCCCGTTTAAGTGACAACTGTAACAAGCTAATATATTACACAATTAACGATAGGAATAGTGTTATATAAAAATAATAAAATACTTCGGAGAAAGCACCTCTGCTCGTTTCTAAAAGTAACACGTAGTAATTCAAAGTAGTATTCGGTTGAATAAAATAATCTATTACATCTGTGGTCTTCTTTATATTTTATTCAAGCCATGTACACACCTATGACGAAATCATCTATTCCACCCATTCACCAGTTGCACGCCAACCAGGAAAACGTAGCCTTTCTTTTTAAGGAAGCCTGACTTCCACTTGCAAGGCGTCGGTCGCCAGTGAAACGTGTTAAAGCGTTTCACGCGAACCTAATTTTCCAAAGAACTAATTACAAGGAAAAGTTGGGTGGCAAGTGGTGTGTTAATAGAAATGGCGCTTGCTGCACGCGTTTCGAGTTCCTCTATCAAAAGCGGAGGAAAGACTTCACCGAGCGATCTACATAGTCATGCTTCGTGAAGCCGCGATTTTGCATTTCTTCTTCGTTTTTTTTCCACTCGTTGAGCAGATAGTACCTTCTGTCTTTGACCTGCGAATGAATTCTGGATCAAGATGGGTATTGAATGAGTAAAGTGAACAGCGAGTTTTCTTTAATAAACATTTTACCGAGTCCGTGCGGGGACCGCCTTTGGGCGTTCAGCGCCTATAGCGCGCAAATGCGACTGGAGGATTTCCGCACACGACTTCTGCCAAGCGTTTCGACATCCGTCCGCAAAGGGATTAAAAAGCCCTAACGTTCGGAAAGTGTGTTCCCCTGGTTTCTTCATTTGCCTGCGAGAGATTCAAGGGCGTTGCCCGCTCGCCCCTCGCCGTCTTCGTGCTATCGCTGTATCTCTGCCAGGCACAATACGTTGCACGGCGAATGCGTTCGCGCGGAGAGGTCACTCGATATCCGTTTATCTGGATAACCCTCGTCTTGCACAACGGTGCGTCCTTAATCTTGAGCCAGCGTGGAGCTCGGAGAGAGGCTGAGGCTCCATTTACATGTGCGCGGCGCCCGCAAAAAGCAGGTTGGGGTAGACGAGGCGATGTGTTATGCAACCAGCCGGCGAGCATTGCGCCAAGTGAATGAAACTGGCTCGTATCCACGAACCGGGCCCTTAGTTGCGCGATACCCGCGTCCGTAGTGATGGTTGATCACATACACACACGACCACGTCGATTGAATTCTCTTTCGTTTTCCATTTTTTTCTCTTCATCTTCTTCTTTCTTTCACCTGCCGTTCCTTTATCTTCTTGCGTGGGATGCGTCCGTGAGGTGTAAAGCAGGGTGGAGTCTTGATAATCCGAGGTAATTGGGTCCAGACTTGTTCGGATTAAGTGGAACTCGGGATTTCCTCCTAGAGCTGTAATTATTTTTCGAATAATTTTGAAAACGAATACTTTCTTCGAATATTTATATCATCAGGAATGAATATTCGAATATTCAAATGTTCGGGCAATTAGGAAATAGGGCTGTAACGAATACCCCTAATTATTCAAATATTCAATTATTCGAATTTTCTGGTATTCGAATATTTGGGTCTAAATTTCGAATTCTCTGATATTCGAATATTCGAATCTCAAATTCGAATTCTTTGATATTCGAATATTCGAATCTCAAATTCGAATTCTTTGATATTCGAATATTCGAATCTCAAATTCGAATTCTTTGATATTCGAATATTCGAATCTCAAATTTGAATTCTCTCGTATTCGAATATTCGAATCTCAAATTCGAATTCTCTCGTATTCGAATATTCGAATCTCAAATTCGAATTCTCTCGTATTCGAATATTCGAATCTCAAATTCGAATTCTCTCGTATTCGAATATTCGAATCTCAAATTCGAATTCTTTGATATTCGAATATTCGAACCTCAAATTCGAATTCTTTGATATTCGAATATTCGAATCTCAAATTCGAATTCTTTGATATTCGAATATTCGAATCTCAAATTCGAATTCTTTGATATTCGAATATTCGAATCTCAAATTTGAATTCTCTCGTATTCGAATATTCGAATCTCAAATTCGAATTCTCTCGTATTCGAATATTCGAATCTCAAATTCGAATTCTCTCGTATTCGAATATTCGAATCTCAAATTCGAATTCTTTGATATTCGAATATTCGAACCTCAAATTCGAATTCTTTGATATTCGAATATTCGAATCTCAAATTCGAATTCTTTGATATTCGAATATTCGAATCTCAAATTCGAATTCTTTGATATTCGAATATTCGAATCTCAAATTTGAATTCTCTCGTATTCGAATATTCGAATCTCAAATTCGAATTCTCTCGTATTCGAATATTCGAATCTCAAATTCGAATTCTCTCGTATTCGAATATTCGAATCTCAAATTCGAATTCTTTGATATTCGAATATTCGAATCTCAAATTCGAATTCTTTGATATTCGAATATTCGAATCTCAAATTCGAATTCTTTGATATTCGAATATTCGAACCTCAAATTTCGAATTCTCTGATATTCGAATATTCGAACCTCAAATTCGAATTCTCTCGTATTCGAATATTCGTTGCAGCCCTATTTCCTACACGCAGCTCGATGTCTGCGGAGAAATCGATGCGGGAGGAAATAGAATTCTTCGATAAGAATGATGCTAACGTTGACTTCTTGGAAACACACCTCCTGCAAGCAAAAGTGAAGGGGCTAGAAACTTTCAATTTTGCTCGGGAGATCGGTTTGACTTTTAAATAAAACGATAGTATCAGTGAGTACTTTCATGCGCAGTTTTTCGCTACACTTCCGTTTCACTTCATTAATATTTTGCGATTATGCGTTCCTGCCGTATTGAAATTAATTTAGGAACGTCTAGTAAGCTCGCGTAGGGAGAGGTGTATGGATAGTTGCACTTGAAAATATATTAACGATCTTGATTACGTCAAAGGAAAACCTTTGGAAAAATATTACCTTCTCCATCCGCGTCTTCCTTCGAAGCCAATTAACTTCTGCGTGGCACATTTTTTCCCATCTGCTACGCCGAGGGAAATAATTAGGTGCTCTGTTTTTGGTGGACCACCCGGAATACACGAGCAGATATTTCCGTTATAACTCGTGGAAGATGTATATCGGCCATTCATTAGACTCAGTGTAGGAAAAATTCAACTACGGGCGTATACAATTCCTTTCGCAATTATTGTAAATCTTGGAAGATGCATATCTGTGCTAATTACACCGCTTGCATAATAATCGACAAATAATTTGTTCACAATTATTACACGAAAATGAGATGTAAATTGCATTACTGCTCACAATCCATTTCATTAGAATAAAAAAATGTGAACTTAAATTCTAGCATGCGTCTCAAGAAATAAATAAATCTGTAAGAATGTTAAGCTGGGCTTCCACGGTTCCAGTGCTCGTCCAGTGTGAGCGTATAATTGGACGATTGTGCTGTCTATAATTCACACGAAACCAAGCCACTCGAGGGCCACTCTCGTTTACGAGTGTATACAGTAATTTAGAACCGATTAAATGCATGACCACGACGAATTTGAGAGACAAGCAGAATGTAGCGCCGCGCAGTCGAAATCGGCCCGCAAAAGTGAAAGCTTTGATTTTTCCTTGGCGAACACGCGCCCGCTCTTATGGCCCTGACGAATTTGCCACTGGCATCGTCCTTCGCCTCGGGAATGCTACTCTTCGGGGACCAACCTCTCTTTTCCCATCTAATCCGAGATACATTATCTTTTTCGTCACGCGCGATGGCGCGGACTCGGCGAAATCGTGTTCCAGCAATTTTTGAGTTGCCGCCGATAAAGAGCGCTCGATAGCTGACAAGACGTTAATAACGGTTTGGAGAACACCGCGCGCAAGCGACGCGTGAAAAATTATTAATCACCGACGGCGGAAAGAGCCGCGCGGTATCGAGCGGCGTTGCAAAGCAGCGTCACCGTGTTTCTGCAAGGGGGGAAATCTGACGCGGTTTTAAAAATACGGCGCTTCTATTCATAGACATTTCCCTCGGACACCGTTACATCGGTATAAACATTCTGCTGGTGCACCAGTGCACAGTGAACGCAACAGTGCATTGCACTTGTAACCTCGAAAGAGCATTTGGTGTCTCGGCAAGACGTGCCAATTACAACGTTGCTCGCATGCTAAGCGCGCTCTCTTTTCCCGCCGAACGTGCCGCGTCCGCAGGACTCGCGCCGATCTTTGTATTTTCCCGCGAGTTTTATCTGCCGCGCTCCTGCCTCGAGCAATAAATTTCTCGCCTCGAGATTTAAGCCGCGCTCCCACGTGCGCGATGCGTGACGTTCGTCGTGCGCAATACGGGAACCAAGAATGCAAATGGGCCTGGATTTTTTTTTTAATGGGAAAATTGATAGTTTGTGGAGCTATCGTTAATTTGAGGAAATGTTTATTCGATTTCATTCGTTTGAGTTATAGTTGGCAGATAGGGTACTGTGCTTAAATTACGTAAGGGTGGTTTTGGCGATTTCTTATCCCGTCCCTCCTCAAATATAAGAATTAACATTTTATATTTCACTCCCTCCCACGCAATATTTTTTATATTGCAGTTTTCAGTTATTAAAATTCTCTTACAGGTTTATATAATTCAGTTAACTCGGTTTTGGGAAAGTTTAACTAAAACTAATTTTCTCGAAGATTAATGATCGAATTTGTATTTATTGAAAATTAGATTAAAAAATATTACGTCAATTAAGGACGACACCGTAGTGTTGGGGCTGGTGGTGTAATCTGTTTTTAGTTTTTTTTTTAAGTAGCGAAGACCTTCTTTTTAAGAGATGCAAATGTGTAGTCGTTGAAATACAATTTGATTTCATATTTATGATCGATAAAAGTGTATAACAGAAATTCTTAATATTACTTGTAAAATGCCATTGCTTTCGCAATATTGCCTCTAAACTTTGCCTGAGTTTGCCACTTCGTACAAAACGATTAAATTTCTTGCAGAATATTTCGTTGGCAATCAAATACGACAAGGTTGTGCGAGCTGCAGTGCCATTGAAACATCAAACCGCCGAAACGTCCTTTTGTCCATTTCCTTTACACATTACCATAAATCCACCAGCGCAGCGTAACTAATTATAGCACTCCGCCTAAGAAAACATTACTCATTGAAGCACTAAATTCAGACGTCAATACCTCCGCCGTGTAAATCAATTTTCGCGCGGCGAATGCCCATCGGAAATGCTAATGTCGCAAGTCGTCGTTACAATTCAACCGCGCGGCACGTCGGGTACGCAACACTTGTCTAAACATTTTGAAACACACGGTCGAAGATACACGAACTTCGCGTTACGCACCGAGGCGTTAACCCTTGGTATCGGAGTGTAACACCCGTGTTACGCGAATTGAACAAATTTTTCACGAACTTTAAAGCGTTACTTCACTGTTACCGAATGTAACAAGTGTCCTCAGGGCAGAAACACATGCGTAGAAATTCTCCTGCGATACACTGTCTCGTATCGTTGATCACGACTCTCAATTTCGCCAGGACTATTGAAAGTACCTGGTAACTACTAGAGACCATGGTATGGTACGTGTAGTAAAAAGACACGTGTACACGGGTACACGTGTATTACATATATCCGTACCTCGATCCGTGTAGCTTTTAGTACACGGGTACCCGTGCACTATTTCACGTGTATTTAAATACACGTGTATCAACGTATTTGTGTATTTTCATCAGAATTGGGCATTAACTACGGGAGAATGGGCAACGGCGGTCACTTAAGCAATAAGTGTAATAAAACCGAGTGATGTTTCTCAATTTTAAGGATTATCGTTGCGTCTAAAAAGAAGCTCGCTTATTACCAGTAATGCCTTAATTTTTTGTATCGAAATAGGTAATCGATTAAATAAATCTTGTTAATTTTATAATTGTGTTATTAGTTGCAATCTGAAAATTTGTAAAACCATACTTTCCGCGTATTATTCTAGTAAATATATTTAAATACATTAATTCCTTTATGAATTTCGCGATCCCCCAGAGTTCTGGGATATCTATAGATATTAAAAATCAGACGAATCTAAATACGGATACGTTAATATACGCGTATTTATAAATACACGAGTATCTAAATTCACGTGTATTTAAATACACGAGTATCTAAATTCACGTGTATTTAAATACACGTGAAATAGTGCACGGGTACCCGTGTACTAAAAGATACACGGATTCAGGGACAGATACGTTTAATACACGTGTACACGTGTATTTAAATACAGGTGAAATAGGGATCTCTAGTAACTACTAATTTCTTTCACTTACATCAGTTCTCCTTCTTGAATAAATTTGACGCCGAACATAATAATGTATGTACAACATTGCAACATTCTGCAAAGCCGAGCATTGGCTCAACATTATGACACACAAGTACCTTTATGCACGGTGTAGCACAGCTGTTATATCCATATTTTATATTTATCCTTTAAAGAGTGTGGTTATAATTGTTTCTTTATTTTGTTTATGTGGAATTCCTTTTTTATCTGGTTTTTATTCAAAGGATTTAATTTTCGAGTATTTTTTGGTTAGATCAATAAATTTTTTTATTAATATTAATATTTTATTTATCTATGATTTTTACTGTTAGTTATTCTGTTCGATTGGTAATCTGATTATTTTTGGATTGTTATAGTTTTTTCCCTTTTTCAAATATTAAAGAAAGAAAATTGATTAGAGTTAGTTAACTATAATTTTTTTGCTTATTTTCACGACGAATTGTGGGGAAAATGCGCGGATAAGAATTTTTCTGGGCGGAATAAAAAAATCACGATACCAAGGGTTAAGCCGGGTTCTCACGCGCTGCAAACCGATGCGGAGCCTCGTATTCCACCTTGCAAATTACACGCGCGAGGCAGTGCCTTTAACTCGGTACGAGATAATTTCCCCAAGGGAGGAACATGGAACCAGTTCCCAGTAAATTCGTTTAAAATGACTTTCCGAGAACCGCGAGCGGGATGCCTGAGCGACACCAGGCCAGCACGAGGAACGCGATCATCTCGGCGATCGTTTCCTTAAGCTCGCCCGTTTTCACGGACCTGCCCACCAATGGCAGCGGCGTATTGATGGATCGACCAGGGCGATGATTACAGAACTGGTCGGTTATCACCAGTTATTACAGGGTTGACTACCGGTCGGCAGCCTAGCTGAACGACGCTGGATGCCTCCAGTCTAACGATCCTGCTTTTTTCTTGCGCTCAGAAGTCGCTCGATCATTCCCTCGCCTCGGTCGTTGCTGCCGTCGCGGCCCGTTGTTCCTCGTTGCTTCGTCGCGCTCTGCGATCTCCTCTCGATCTCTCTCTCTCTATCCATCTCTTTGCCGCCTCCTCCGTTTCACCCTCTCCTTATATTCTTGTTCTTTAGCGACGCGTGACGAGAGATCGTGTTTTCTTTCCGGTCGACGCGCCACAGCACCACCCCGTTGCCCATAATTCACTCGCCGCGGAATGCAAAACAGCCTCGTTTTCGCGAGCCACCGTGTCGCATAGCGCATCACCTGCCTCGAGGAAACCGACCCGGAAAAGGGGATCGATCAGCGCCTTCTGATCAGCTAAATTACTTTATTTTGATAACGAGCTGGCTGTTGGCGCTCGACGCTGGCTGGTGTGACGCGAACGCGCTAAGAATGCAAACCGCCTAATCAGCCGAAGCTGAGGTGTCCTGTGGGTGGTCGTTGGGAGCAACATGCCTAGTTGAGCGTGGGTTGCGCGCAATGGGCATGGAAAACAGGTCTAGAGAACTTGGAGCAGAAATGTACGCGCAAAAAGCATGGTAGGTACAAGCTAACGCTTGCCGGAACACCATTTTACGTCGCAAATGTAGAATAGTGGGTTTAATGGTAATCATGGTAAATAAAGTAGCACATAGTATGACAACGTGCACTGTAATATACTATAGTACACTCTGTGTACCGTTTAAAGGGGGAAGCCACTTTGAATTTTTTTTCTAGAATTTTTGGAACGTTGGAGAGTTACACGACCGCCCATTTTATAAATTTTATACAGACTAACGTCATCGTATGCTGCGGTCATACTGCTCAAAGCTCGAACACTTTTCAATATGCAAGCATAAAATATTAGTGAAATATATGTGTTTTCAGACGGTAATAAATATTTTTCGTAGAAAGTTACATTTCATATAACAGAATGCCTTGAAAGTTGTCTTTATTTTCGACCGTCGAAGTGGCTTTCCCCCTTTAATATTACAATCCCCGAGCTTACTATTTAAGGGGGGAGCCTGGTGTAACTAAATGAAAATCGAGGCATTTTTCGGGATTTTTTTTTTTAAAGGAAGTATTTGATAGATCTTTCTGAAACTTTCAGGATATTGTATTAACAGGTTAAGGTATATAAGAAAAAAAAATTATTAAAAAAGAGCGGCAAATAACAAAGTTATGCCCAGTCCGTTGGCGACGCAATTATTGCACTGCGGGCAACGTAGCGTCTTTTGGTTTCGTCTGAAACCAAAAATCGAACAATTTTCTTTTAGTTTATGAGTGTACGCACAGAATGAAGAAATTTGAAACTTAAAAGATGTAAAATGAACAAATGGCGGCCTCTTGAATAAAAAGTTCACTGTTTCCAACGAAATTTTCCCTTAAATGTCTAAAAAAAGTTATTTATTTAAACAATATCATTATACTAATAACTTAGTACTATGAAGAAAATGTTCACAAATATCCGTGCACAAGGCCAAGTCGATTGGTTGAATATTTTTTCAGTTACATTGCCCGCAAAGTATAAAACTGTCGTTTCGAGAAAAACGCATTTAAAGTTTTGTGGTAGCCTGGCGCTCCGTAGCAAAATCGGCTATATCCGCTTTAATTTTTCGAATTTCGTTTTGCTGCTTTGGGAGCATATTGTCGTGATGTTCAACTATTGATTTATGAAAAAAAAAAATCGATTTCTTCGATCCGCTACACCAGGCTCCCCCCTTAAGTAAACTTCGTTAGCCGTACGTTGCAAGTAAATATCATTCGAATAATTAAAGGACCACTCAAGGAGCCCAGCTACAATGATTCACTGAATCGCTATTAATTTTAATCCACCAATCATCCCACAGTAATATTTATTTGGAATGATACGAGTAACCCCCAGCTGAGTCTCGAAACCCAACGGAACAACGTTGCTGATTGCGAGTTCTCGTGATTCGCGATCGAGGGCTGATATTTCCTCTCGAGCCGCTCCGTGCACTGACATTTTCCTCGCAGCCATTCCCAAGAACTGCCGGCATACCTGCGTCAGCAGCCAGTCATTGATCACCGGGGAAACTGACGATCCTTGGGAACCGAAGATCGCCTCGCGCGTCTTCGACAAGAAAAAAAAAGAGAAAAGGAGAAGGTTCACGGCTGGCAGGGGCACACGTGGGACGAGGAAAATCGCGCGCCCGTAACGATGGAAAGTTTGACGATGTCTCCTCGTCGGAGGCTCTCTCGAGTGGCCATCGTGTCCAGGCTACTCCGGCCTAACGACGCGGTTTTCGACGGAGGATGCCGAGCGAAGGGGCTCGTTTACATTTTGAAAGAGGACTGAATGGCCGTCCGCTCCAAATTGAATCAATTGCCACTTATGAAATAACGCCCGGCCGAAGTTACATAAACGGAGGCTAAGTTGCCACCTAGTCTCGACTTTGCCCAAGCGTTTTCTTCGCGCTCTCGACGATTGTCCTCAATTGTATGCGCGCCGGCCCGCACGCGGCGAGGGGCGCGCTAAATGGCATTTTCTATGGGGTTACGTAATGGGAGCTTGACATTTATTTACCTTTCCCTGCCGCGTGGATACCTGCAATTGCGCCTAGTTATACATTACACAACCCTCCGACTGTCAAACGGATAATATAATCTTGCATTGATAACGTTCGACGGCCCATTCGTTGCGTCACCTCAGAGGGGAACACCGTGGAGGAATGTTTCCTCTGTGGAAAATAATCGCGTGGCATTGTGAGAATGATTCTGCGCCGTCATACTTTCGCCACTCTTGGATTTTCATTCCGACGAGGGAATCTACATTTTCATTAATTCACAGAGTGGTGTCAAACTTTTCAATGACACGGCAGTGGCCAAAGGAAATAAAGTAGCTAGTTTTAAATTCCCTTTCGACCACCGCTGTTATATCTCTGGCGGGCGAGCAAACGCGTGTAAGTCAGAATTATTAGTTTTGCAGGAGGACACTTGGAATATTTAAATGCTATGTAAGCTCAGGTGTGAAATTTTGGACGCGAGAGTTGTGATGTATGTTAAAAGGAACTTTTATTTCTAACTTCGATTCGCAAAGGATGACTTACACGCGTTTGCCCGCCCACCAGAGATATTAGAACATTTGGCGGAGCCACGGAGACTTAGGATACTCGTTTCTTTTTTATCTAGATCGCTCGATGGTTTCGCTATGGAAAATTGCAAAGTATGAAGCGTTATCGTGTTGTAGCGCCGTGTAATAACGTCGACCTGCCTCATTATCATGTGCGACGCAGGTATTTAACGGTGAGTCATCGATAAAGCGTACAGTATCCTCGTGTTGCATCAGCTATTTAAACAAATTTTGACCACTCTTGGTGCATGCGTCTCGTATTCAGCTTATTATGGCCTGTTGTGTCCAAGAACTGGTGGTTATTATGCACGAAGAAATGAATATTCCTCTAAACGAAGACAACGATCATATCCTATAAGTACTACGAAAAAAGTAAAATTCTAACATTCAGCAGCGACTAGTAACAACTGCTAGAGTTTCTTGAAAATTAGTTCCAATTCGGTACAGTTTAGTGCAAAGCGTGACAAACGTCTTAATTAACACTCTACGAAATTAATACGCTTATCCCAGACCACCTGCGAAACTCTGCAGCTTTTAATTGGACCTATTTTTGAAAAATCACTCTGCACACGGTACAGTGGTAGTAAATTCCTACAGTTAGGAACGATTAAATGTCAGCAGAATATGAAGCCAGTGAACAGTTTGAACAGAGTGGTAAAGGGAGAAGGATCTTTATCAGCTTAGCTATTCTACTTGTTAAAAGGAATTTAAGCGTGGTATATTAATACTCCGAGAGCAAGCGTCCCTGTCTTTTCGCGAAGCATTGCGTTTCGTCTCGAGTGCACTGGTTGGGCTCATCAGTAAGGCTTTATTTAGCGGACCCTATCTCACAATGTCAGACGCAATGCCATGTTGGAAGGATTTCTTCCTATATATAGGGCCCCCGCAGCATTGAACCCGTGAAAATTAATTATAGATCGTAACAATTATAGGGAGGAGTAGACATTGAAATATCTCGCGTATGTCGCAGGCTACGCAAACAAAGTAATGAGATAGCGATCTCTGCTTAAGCATTCGTATTGCGAATAGTAATTCAAGTGGGCTCAGGATTTCATTCTCCTCGATCGCTGAGGGCATTGAAACATTTGCAAGGTTTATCTGAAAAAAAAAAACAGATCCAAGTATTATTCCTTACGTAGTCTTGTAATTGATGCAAAAACGAATCGGACGACCTTGAGGCGAACTTCACCCTCAATGCTCACGTCGAAGATATTACAGCTTCACTGAATTCTACTCGTGGACTTTCTCTCGCGATGCGCCGTGGTCGTCAATCTCTATTCATTTATTTTAGAAAGGATAGAAAGGGTTAGAAATCGGTAAGATCGTATATTATTCGCATGTTTAGCATTATTTCGAAGCAAGTTCGGTGGATTGTAAAGAAAGAATTTTTTTTTTTAAACCTAGTTAAAGACAGAACAACTCTCTGCTTCGGCTTATTTGCCTGTCGAGCAACCAGTTACATTTTCGCAAAGTGCTGCGAAAGTCTTATCAAATATCGAATTCCTCTGTTTGTACAAAACTTAAGAAAATCAGCAGATTTCTTAAACAACCACTGTATCTCCGGCAAGTGACTACGTTTGAAATATTAAAAATTCTGATCCAAAGAAATGGGCCCTTGACTATTGTAAAATCGCGTCTTTTCTCTATAAACACCAACCGTCTCGATTAATACGTTGTCAAACCACTGAGCACGTACCGTGTGCGGAAATCCTCCGTTGCCATTGCACAGCCATACTCGCCCAACGCCAATAGGCGTTCTCCGCACGGACACCGCGCCTACGTGCATCTATAGCACCCAAAGGGTTAATCCTCCGTGGATCTTCGCCAGACGAAGGCTCGTTCGTCTCGCCACGCTGCCTTTTATTGCTCGAATTGGCCGCGTTTCCGTCCCAAGGCACACAGCCGTTTCTTCAGCGACCGGCCGCAGTACAGTGCTCTGCAGAGGTATAGTGATATCGTAAAAGTAGAAAGCAAAGTCAGCAGTTCCCCCTACAAGCGAATACCTCGGGGAGATATTCGCCGTACTATTTCAACATTGATATTTTAAAAACACATTCGTTGGCGTAGGCGTGTTTCCACGCCGAGGGAGTTTGCACGCCGATGTGTTCTGGAAAGCAACGAAAGTATCGTCCGAGTGTCCTCGAATGCTCGCTCCAGGCGAGTTCAGTGGAACTTTCTCGGTAGAAACGATCGCTCTGAAAGGTTTTACTCGAAGGGCCATTTCTCGGGAGCTCGCGCCACTCGGAGGAATTAAGTTCCCAGAGTACGTAAAAATGTGATCAATTAAGGGGAAGTTCTGGTCTAGAGCCCAAAAAAATAGGTGATATTTAGGAATTAATTAAAGGAAAACTACTATATATAATTTAATGGGACTTGTTGCGTTGTATTAAGGATGTCTTAAGCTGTAGAAATATATTTTTTGTTTTATAATTAATCATTGCAGACAGCCTTGGGGAGTCGTTAAAGTCAAGGCGTCGAAAAATTGATCCAAATCGGTGGGACCTCTATCTCCAAAAGTTATTAGCCGATTCGACTGAAACCTCGTTTATTTTGAAGATTATTCTTTTGGCTAGGGGAGGAACTAGAGAAAATTACAAAAATGATATTTTTTAGAAAATAACGACACTTCAAGTATGAAATCACTTTTCCCTGTATTTTTCGTCCTATCAACGCCTTTGAAAATTATAAAAATTTTAATTTATTGTAATTTTTTTAGCCCCCCCCCCACCTAGCCAAAAGAATAATCTTCAAAATAAAACAAGTTTCAGTCGAATCGGATAATAACTTTTGAAGATACAGGTCCCACCGTTTCGAGAACACTGTTTCGAGAAAAACGCATTTGAAGTTTTACGTGAGCGCCGGAGTGGACGGTTGTGACCCATGTATTTGCCGCGACTCAAATGCCTATAACTTCGGGAATTTTACGAATTTCAACAAATCCTTTTAAACCCGTATTCCTAAAAGATTGAACGATCGAAAAATGATATAAAAAAAAATCGACATTTAGACCAGAACCTCCCCTTAAAGTTTTACGTGAGCGCCGAGTAGCCGGTTGTGACCCATGTATTTGCCGCGACTCAAATGCCTATAACTTGGGGAATTTTACGAATTTCAACAAATCCTTTTAAACACATTTTCCTAAAAGCTTGAACATTCGAAAAATGAAATAAAAAAAAATTGACATTTACACCAGAACCTCCCTTTAAAGTTTTACGTGAGCGCCGAGTAGCCGGTTGTGACCCATGTATTTGCCGCGACTCAAATGCCTATAACTTCGGGAATTTTACGAATTTCAACAAATCCTTTTAAACACATTTTCCTAAAAGCTTGAACATTCGAAAAATGATATAAAAAAAAATCGACATTTAGACCAGACCCTCCCCTTAAAGTTTTACGTGAGCGCCGAGTAGCCGGTTGTGACCCATGTATTTGCCGCGACTCAAATGCCTATAACTTCGGGAATTTTACGAATTTCAACAAATCCTTTTAAACACATTTTCCTAAAAGGTTGAACATTCGAAAAATGAAATAAAAAAAATCGACATTTAGACCAGACCCTCCCCTTAAAGTTTTACGTGAGCGCCGAGTAGCCGGTTGTGACCCATGTATTTGCCGCGACTCAAATGCCTATAACTTCGGGAATTTTACGAATTTCAACAAATCCTTTTAAACACATTTTCCTAAAAGGTTGAACATTCGAAAAATGAAATAAAAGAAAAATCGACATTTAGACCAGAACCTCCCCTTAAGGGGGTATACCCGTTTGAACCCTCGGAAAATGTATACATTTTGTGGATTTTTTTACATGTCAACGGTTTGATGCAGATTTCCCGTTTTTTATCTATGTTTACATAGTATTATGAACTGCTTATAAAAAAAGTTTCAGTTAAAAAACTATTGTTTTTCGGAAGTTACGGATACATGTCCGAAAGTCTCTCGATTTTAGACAGCTAAACGGTGGCCCTAAAAACTCGCGCTACGTTCAACCAATTTACTTCAAATTTTGCATGCAGAATCATAATAAGATTCCACATCGTCCAACGAAGGCTTTTTTTATTTCGATTCCCCGTTTATTATTTATAAAGGAAAAAGGTGGATTTTTCTCTTAGAAAAATTTAACTTTACCTTTGATCTCTCACCATTTCTTTATTTTTCAAAATTTTCAAAATCGCCTTCGTTGGACGATATGGAATCTTATTATGATTCTGCATGCAAAATTGGAAGTGAATTGGTTGAACGTAGCGCGAGTTTTTAGGGCCACCGTTTAGCCGTCTAAAATCGAGAGACTTTCGGACATGTATCCGTAACTTCCGAAAAACAATAGTTTTTTAACTGAAACTTTTTTTATAAGTAGTTCATAATACTATGTAAACATAGTTAAAAAACGGGAAATCTGCATCAAACCGTTGACTTGTAAAAAAATCCACAAAATGTATACATTTTCCGAGGGTTCAAACGGGTATACCCCCTTAAGCACGAACCTCAGGAGTAACGAAGAATACATTCGATGGCCTGTAACCTCGCGAATTATCCCTTTGCACACCACCGCGGTGGATCCCAAGTTGGCCACTGTATCTCCGCGAGCCACGGTACGTCCGCATTACGACTAATTTTTGCTCGTTGCGCGGCCGTGCACAGCAATGGCGCACCAAGAAAATTGCCCCCGATGCCTCCGCGATAAAAGGCGGCGCGAACGTGTGCCGTTGGGTACCTGGTACCCGGTCGATCGGTCGCGTCGCGAAGTGACTCACATCGCCTTTCGTCACACATCAGTCGCCTCTCCCACACGTAGTCGTTACTGGAAACCACGTCGGCGAGCAATTTGGCGGAATTAACGCCTAACGTACGTCGCGCCGATTCGCGACTCCGTCCCCTCCCGGTGGAGCAGGCACCGTGTTCTCCTTTAGGCAACGATTAGGCGGAAGTCACGCGACTGGAGGATATGTGCATACGCACTCGTGACATTGCGGGATGACGGGCTTCTGGTGTATTGAAAAATTGATGGCTAGTTTCTCAATTTAATTCGACGATGGTCATTCGAGGTTGTACTGCTTGCTCGATTGGGTAATTATGAGTACAGTGTACCGTTTTAACCCTTGCACTGGAGAGGCGACTCCTTGTTAAGGTTGTCAGCGGTACTGTAATATATGTAAGTACGTACAAAATACTATATTGCCGGTGCATCGACAAAATTCTACCATTTTTACTTATTCTCTTATTCCATGGCTACGTCAATACTTTAATTTGTGAATTTAAACTTTAACCGAGCGGATTTATTTTATATTCGATGAATATCAAAGTGGCGGGAAGAGAGAAACAGATGCAGTCTATCTTTCTTAAAAACCGAGCCTGATATAAATATTCATTTGGAATTTCAGTGCAATCAAACCTTTTGACAGATTTGTTAAAGGCAATGAATTAATTAAAAATGCAAGGGCGCAAAAATATACATTTAGAGAATAAGATATCGTTGGTTTAATGGAGCTTTATTTTGTACCACTTTTCTCTGAAAAGTACTTTATTTTTTTATCACATTTGGCTGCAAAATACTGTATTGACTTCTAGTCGCATGATTTAGTGCTGGAATTAGAATGGTGACTGGGCGAAGATAATGCTCGCTACAGTTATCTTTTGTTGTTACACTGTGGATCTGCGGATCTGTTGACTATGGACATAGTCTGGGTTTGGGTGTCGCAAAGATGCAGGTAAGGTGTAGCAGAGGAAGCTTGCTGAATATACTACAATATTCCAAATTCAGGAGAGTTCAAGATTAAAAAAATACCAGAGTTTCAAGATGAAAAAAATACCAGAGTATTCCAAATTAAAATTGGATATGAGAGGAGAATGAATTATTAAATTACGTAATCGTCCGTGGCAAATCAGCTGGATGATCGCAGTAGATCTCAATTGAGTATCTCTGCGGATTAACAATAGTGATCTCTTCTTCTGCTTTTTGTCGACTACGTGAATAAGCAGATTCGCTTATTGACGAGAATTACGTTTCCTGAATAGATACTGGCTCGCTGTCAGGCCAGTTATATAAAATCTGAGGAGCCGAGGTCTCGCGGAGATTGAACGATACGCGAGCCATGCGAAGAACATCCATTTTATTCGCGTACTCGCGAACGACATTTCCACGTTGTCTTTAAAATTTTCCACATTACGAGGCGTCGTTCCGCGAAGCCGTTGCTATTTTCTCGATTTGGTAAAACAGCTTTGGTATTTCGTGTACGCGAAACGACGCTTTATATACAGAACGGCAAGTTTATGGTACCTGAATCATCCACTGTACCGTAACATCAAACATTTACATTTAAATGCTTCGCGATTTGTTTTCGCTTTTGCCGAAATCCCAGCGTCGGACTCCGCCGCGCAAAAATTCGCCTGCTCGCTGTGACTTAGGTATATACAAAGGAAACACCTTGCCGTCGATCATACCAAGAAATCGAATTCACTTATTTGCTTAACCTACCAGACACCTTATTTCAAGATCACTCGTCTGCTGGATCCTTAATTCCTCCGCAACTTCATCGGCATCTATATATGGAGCATTCCACCTAATCAGCAATACCTGCCCTTTTTTTTCAGATCCACGATATATAACAAGGCAGGGGTGAATTTGCAGTTCTTTGCTCTGCCGCCCTTTCCACGAAATATCATTAAATATTTTAATTTAAAACAGTTGAGACAATTTTATAATTAATTCAATATCACAACTCACATACGAGTTATTGCTAATTCGCTACGTGAAGTAAAAGTGAATTGCTAAAGCTGTGTCAAGCCTCTGTGTTTAAACCTTGCCTAACTTCTTTCGCTGAAAATTTGCCGCCTCAGGCTGCAGCCTACTTAGTCCATATCCAACTCCGATAACAACACAAATAATGTACCTGACTCCAAAAAACAACGTTCATTAAACATAACACAGCTTCCAGTGACCTTATACTACATTTTCTAAAATAAGTATCAGTAGAAAACACCCCCCAGCGAATGTTATTAAACCTCCACCCTGTATCAGTGGTTCAGGATAGGAAAAATAATCCCCTCCACGAATTCGCATCGGTATACTAATTTCTCGAACGCGGGCTTGTTAGAGAGGTTGAAGAAAGGAAGAGCACCCCGGTGCCGAGTGGCGGGCAGAGGGATGGGAAAAGGGATCGGGGCGAAAGAGAGACAGAACGAGAGGGAAATCACAAAGATAGATGAGAAGTGGTGGGGGTCGATCGCGAGCGCCGTGGGGTAGCGGCGGGGCGGCGGTGATGGAAGGGTAGGGAAGCGAGATAATGGCGAAGCGCGGCGAAGGGTAGCGATGCCGGCGGATGGGGGATGATAGAAGGATTAGGAAAGGGGTGGAGAGAAAGGGGAATTCCGCGTGCGCCAAGCACCCCAGGCTGGCTCGTCACTCTTCGGGTAGGGTTGGGTTCAACCCTCGTCGAGGGTTGGTCGAGTCGAGCGCGGCATATAGCGGCAGCGGTGGGTGTTGGGGGTCGCCGCGAATCTCCTCTCGACCATCCCGCCTCGCCGTCCATCGACACGGAACGCGGGTATCGCTCCCTTCGATTCGGACTTTAAGAATTAACGGGAGGAGAGAACCAACCCCGCCCGGCCGTTTTAACGGGAACCTAAATTCGGAATGAATCCACCCCCAGATTCCGGCGGTGTCCCGTATAACGCCCGCTACCATCGAGAAGGCCGAACGGAGGCTGTCCGAGTCATCGGATGTTTCATGCATGCGAACGCTGGGAAATTCCCGGGGACAGGCGTTTTAACTGTGCTTTCGCCTCGCTTCCTTCGCTCCTACAGTCCGCCGGCTCGTTATTATTCCCTGTACGTACGCGGACGCGATAGCATCTGGAGCCGAGCGGCAGCTTCGTAAACGAGCGGGTTAAAAATACAATAGGAAACCCCTTTCGCGATTCGTTCCGCCGGACGAGGTGTATCCTAGCCACCCTCCGCGCTTGTTTCGGCCCTCGTCGACAGGTGACAATTTCCTTCGGAAACAAAAGAAACTGCTAGGACTCAGAAGTTGGAGAATCTATCTTTTCCACGCGGTAAACAAACTGGAGCTGCAACACTCGCCTCGAAAAAACAACGCGTCCACGAGAACAGAGGTCAACCTCGAGAGTTTAACGAAAACTTCTTGCCGTTCGTGTTCGGATGTCCGTCTCTAAATCGGCCACTAAAAATTGTAGCTTGGAACGTGGAAGGGTTCATTGGCGCAGAGCCGGGCAAGGAAAGAGTTGAATTTCGGTGGATATCGAGCCCGTGCCCCAGTCTTGTTCCCTACAGCGACAGCTGGATCGATATATGGCGACGTTGCCGAGCGTGAACCCTGGAGCGCTCGCACGCGCGTCGTCAGCTAGCGGGGAAGTTTTTGTCCACGGCGCGGGGTGCCCGCCCAGCGTGAGCCTCTGCGTCGCGCGGTCAATTATTACCCCGCGCCAATTATGCACAGCAGTTTCCAAGCCCTTTATATCCCAGAAACGTTTGCCGGTCGACCTTGTATTTATTTACGTATCGAAATATATCGCGGGCAACCTCCTCCCTCCCTCCCGCCCCTCCGACAGGCAGGGATTCCGGTTTTGTAGGTACGCTGTTCGAGGAGCGCTTCAAGTCGAGTACCGGTGCTCGAGATTGCGTGAATTTTCCGCCGGCGAGCTTGATGAAACAAAAATAGACGGCGCACGCTTGATTTTTCCAGCGACGACGGCGGGGCCGCAGCTTATACGGTAATCCCGCGGCAGCCGCGCTCCTTCGCGTTATTTCGATTATAGTGCCACTTCTGGCCGCGTCTCCGGAGAGCTGGCCTGTGCGAAATTCGTCGAGAGCCGGACGAGTACGGGCAGGCCGATACGCGGCGCGCCCGCAGCAACGTGTTTTATTTGTTGTACGGGTTTTTTTTTTTTTAATATGGGGATGGCGAAATGCGTTTGTAGCGTACACCTCCAGATCTGGATTTTAACGGGCACGGTTTGATGTAGGATATTAAATTGGGGATTATGTGGTAGAATACGAGGTGAGCCACCTAACTCAACCAACTTAAATTACTTGTAAAATTAGATTAAAGTGTTCTATTAACGTTGTATTGAGTTATTACATTGTACGCCCCCCTTGGTACCGTATAGCGTTTGTTGGAAACATTTTTTCATGTAACAAGCAGTTTACAAGGTAATTTAGGTGGCTCGCCTTACATATTTGTTGGGGAATGTAGACTATAATTCGAATATGGATATTAATGGATGAAAGCATTCATATGACTTTGTAGTGTGGGTAGAAAATAGTGTTAAGTTTTTGTAATTGCAACTTCTGCTGGATCTTAGTTATTCTTCGTTTATGCGAAGATTGGGGGATATTGTTTCTCGAATATTCTTTATTTATTAATTCTGGACGCATTTTATCAACTGGCATCATTTATCGTTGAATTGAAATGCAGATATCGAGATATAAAATGTGAAGTTTAGCAGTAAGGGGCCATCCTTAAATTACGTAAGGGTAATTTTAGCGAATTCTCACCCCCTCCCTCCCTCGGTATAAGAATTCGTAAGATTCGATATTCCAACCCCCTCCTTACGCAATATTTTTTACACTTAACTGTTTCAGCTATTAAATTTCTTTTAAAGCTTTATATAATTCCTTTAATTCGGTTTCGAGAAATTTAAACTAAAACTCCTTTCCTGCCACATTAATGATTATCTCTCCGTTTTCAATACAGAACACTGTATAGAAATAATATTTAAAATTATTCAAGTAATGCCAAATAATGTGCACGCATGCCGATAAAGCAACATTCGAATAATTATTCGTCCTGCGTATCAAATTATTCTATTCGCATCAGCGAATTTAGTAATTCGTGACGAAAAGAATCTCAACCACCCAGCAAATTCAAACAAATACGAGTACTGCTCTAACGTTTAAATACATTCCTGAGATTATTCGACTGATCGAAAACGGTTTACAAATTCCCCCCACACCGATGTTCATTTTCTTCAAAGAGTCGCGAACTCTGCTCCCAACCGTGCAAAACTAGTTGCATAATTCGTGGACGCGAAACGATGCAGGCGAAGTTTGTCGGGCAGCTCTTAAGAATGATAATTTATATGATCTCGACCGAAAACAGCCATCGCCATCGGGCCTTTTTATTTATCGAGCGTGGCACAGATGCCCCCTCGTTTGCCCGTGAAGTCCGCAAGGGCAGATATGATTACGATAAATAGATACCTGGGAATACAGTCGCTTGGACGTGTTCACGGATACGTACATACGCCACGACCTAGTTTCGCCGTGGAAACTATGTGGACATTTTCCACCAGACACTGTCGCGTTTTACGCGACGCAGTAGCGCTCTGCGTGGGCGTATTATGGTATTAGGAGTACGTATGCCCATGCAGAGACTAGAAACGTCGTTGTTCGATTCCATTATAGCTGCAATCCCTTCTACTGTCGTTGCACGACGGCGGACGTACGTCTTTGTGACCACTTGCCTATGCGCGGCAGAGTTACGTGTTACGGTAGAACTTCGATACTCGCTCGCAACCCTCGTTCGTTGCATTTTGTTGACAAATGGTAGGGTTGATGAAGCGGGAAGTGGGAGCTGAGATTTTGGTCTTGAAATACGAAGTAGGTTGTCTTACTTTGTAAATTCTTTATGTAACAAATTGGTCGACTCAGTATTTGCACAAAGCTTCAGGACCATTTTCGCGCAGTTACCAAGGTTGCACGATTTTGTGTGCCAAAAGTTGGAAAAGGTAACTGAATAGATTTACCAAATTCTATCCATAATAATAGTTTTATGTACCTATGTATATTGAAGGTTTTTTTTAAAGTCCTGACTATATTTTCAACGTCACAATATTTCACAGTAAACGCAACCTTCGTTTCTTGTTCTTCAAACACGTTGTTCAGAGTAGAAAATTGTTAGTTCACTCACAAGGGAAAATCCATAGCCAGGCAATTAAAAAAAAATGAAACTTTGATATAGATGGGTACGTATTACGCAATTATTTTCCGCGGCCTCCAATTCACTCTAAATGGGGGAATTTGTATCGTAACTCGCGATCTGTTAAGAGGTAAAAAACAATTTTCAGACAAAAATTACTACTTCTAATTAGGTCTATCATTTCGTAAAAGTGATACGCGAGTTATAACACAAAATATTAAAATTCTCGCGTTTTCAGGTGCCAATACCACCCCCTTAGAGCGAATTTGGGCAGCAAAATGAAGCGCAATGCATAGATACCTATATATCCTCCACATATCCCCAAAGTTTCATAATTTTTTTAATTTCCCGGTTGGGTATCTTCCCTTGTCAGTTTCTTACTGCCATTTAAAATTTTCATTCTTCAGAACATTGTACAGTTGGCGTCTTATTCCAAAGAAAACTACACCTAGTAGCTGCCAAACAACATTAACAGTCTTAGAATTGTTAGTTTCTGTGCTTTTGAGCAGAGTTAAGTGCTTCTATTTATTAGAAAAAGGAAAACTTTATTTCTGTACGAGGTACTGTTAATAAACAATTAAAAAGAAAACAGCGTCGATTCTCGCGTCCGGCAGTCCGCGATTTGTATGCTGCGCTACGGGACCAGGCAGCATTGTGCCGCACGGACAAATAGCCTTTCGGCGGAAAAAAATCGAAGCGGGAAGGATTCACGCATCGCGACATATCTATTGGCGCAATTCGCGTCGGGGTGGGAAAAATGTATTCAGAATATTCGAGTGGCGCGTAGCCTATTCATTCGTTGCGTGTAAAAATTGCTTCTGTGCCAATCACGCGGACTGCGGGATCCCGCAGAATTGTACATTTGGGGCAATTTCACGCGTGACGATTTTGTGGCAAAAAAAAAAAAAAAAATGATATCTAGGATACACACAGAAATTTCCTGTGTATATCTTAAAACCAGCGTTGTCTCGAGCAAGTAAATATACATATCTGCAGTACTAGGGGTGAGCCACGGAATGCTTTAATATTGTTGGGTTTCAAGGGATGCATTTACATTTCTTATACGCAGGTTATTGTTATACATCGGAAAATTTAGATATTTTATCTTCCACGGTCAGCTGGTGGAAATTTGTCAGGAATACATTTGGGGGTGGAACTATTGAGTGGAGTTGTAATAATTTAATAATAATAATTTACGTGTAGTAATTTACGGAGTTAAAATTCTTCGGTGAGCAGGGAATAAGAATATTATTTGCTGCATCCAGTATCCAGTGTTTCAAATTTAAAAGGTCGAATGTTATTGGTTTATGAATTATATAAATATGATTGAATTGCGCTGTTTTTTTTTTAAAAATGTAATATTACAATAACCTGTATCTACTTGATCCAGTAATATTTACACTTTTTACCTTTTCTACGTTTTATCTTTTTGACTCTGTATTGTTAATTTTTAATTATTGTTCAGTCAAATTATCTTCTGACTCCTATAAAAGACTTCTGAAATACATTCCGCGGCACTGATTAACGCTACATTGGTCGTAACCATTTCTGCCATGAATTAATAAAGAAGGATACTACCATTAAATACTCTGACGAAGTAATTATGTCGGCGATATAAGCTGGAACGGGGACGTAGAAAATTATTATCACGCCCCTATCGCTTATTTGCGTGTACGTGAACTTTGTAATTTGTGCTGCAGACACTAACGAATCGGGAACGTCTATTCATAATAATGGTGACACGTCGATTATCGTGGCGTCGAATGAATCATATGTCAGTTACTTGAACACTCCACATTATACAAAATGATATGCGACAAAGAGTACAATGACGAATAAGAATTGTTATTTAGAAAAAAAGAATGTTGAAGTAACTTTTTTTCTTACTCACTTAAAATTGTAATATAAACATTGCCTTTGCAATTATGTGCTTTCTCGTTTTTTTAGCCTGTAATTGGACCTTTTTTAAAGTAGTACCGATCGTTACCTAGCACTTTTATGCGCCTCGTTAGTCAAAATTTATAATTGAAGTTCAAAAGCATGGCCGGGGGCGATTGTAACATCGGCAATCGGGGTCGGTTGTACCGCAATAGAAGCGAATAGTGACAAAGAAGGATAATAGTATTTTCTTGTTTGCATGAAATCCTATAGCATAGCACAAGTAAACCAAATGAAAAATAGGTGCATTTATTTCTACTACAATTGCGATACCATACAATTGGTTATAAATTTTACTTTTTTCATTTATTATTATAATTTAAATCAATAAATATTTTAATTTTGTAAAGTTAAATTTGTACTACTATCGACTCCATGCAGTGTTACAACCGACCCGGGGTCAGGAGCGGTTGTAATACTTTACAAGCTTCTCAATTTTTAATAACTTGGATATTAATTGACGTATAGCGAAACTGTTGTGACTTAATGATTGTCAAATACCTAAGTAACATTTCCGTATAAGAGTTTTTGTTGTAAACGTAACAGTTCCTGCGTAATCGTATTCCATAGTCAAAGCATTACTACCGCCCCCTGTCCACCCTACGCGACAAATCTCTAAATTTGATTTTCTCAAAAACGACCCCTGATTCAATGGAATTCTATTTCACAGTTTCTTTGTACTGTTACACAAAGAATCACCCCTTCTTCGACTATACCTCGAACTACACTCCACCCTGTACATTTAGGCCCCAAGTGCGTCGCAAAATATTTTCAAGGGGGTTGCCATGGTTTCTGCATTTTTTTTCTAATATTATTAAGTTAGAATTATATTCTGAAATACCTACTTTTAATGTCTTTCCCTTACCCTATTAAATTTACCTTACCCTAAGGGGGGAGGTTATTTGAATATTATAAAAGGGGATCGCGACTCAAAAAACGTTTGAAAACACTGATTTAGACTACACGTGGCCCCTTAATATATTCCAAAGCAACAACAGCGAATCCTATTTCCAAAAACTGTGTGCGGAAGAAAATTCTTTACTTAATTATGGTAACAAACAATCCTCCGGCTCATCGAGCAACTATTTCCCCCCCTTTAATTGTCCACTACGAATAGACTATTACACCGTAAGCTGGCTGCACCGGACCACGATGAATCGTTAAGGCGATGCCTCGTGTCGTCTCGTATGCGTGCTGACTCGCACGCGCGAGCACGCGTGATTTGTACCTTTCCAGAGGGGAGACTCGTAGGTGGTGACCGAGGACGCGGAGGTGACAGGGGTTTCGATTACGTAACGTCGAAGATGCCGAAGCAAACTGAGAAGGAGAGAGAACTCGAATGGTCGTTGGCATCCGCGGTGCTTATAGAACGATCTTCGAACGAAAAGGTTGCCACCTTTCTTTAGGCACGCTGAACGATCCTTTAAGCCGCCTTCCCACGTGTGCGAGAGTAATGGCTGCTTATTGAGACATCATCTGCTCGCCGGTCCAGACAAATGCGTCATTACGTTACAAAGTGCAAATTTGCACGATGCATTCGTGGGGGGATACAGATCATTGATTTAATTTATTAAGCCAGGGAAGTATTTCCATTGATTGTGACTAATAGTAATGTAGGTTTGCTGAGTATAGAGTTTGTATTTTTTTTTTGCACAAAATAGTTCGCTAACTGGAAAGTTGAGTAATACCTACATCGTTTGTGTACGTATTTATTATTTGGGTATAATTATTCTCGAGAGTGCAAAGTAATTGATGGCAGTCAGTTCGATATCGACTGAAGCCTCCGAGATAGAAATTATATCGTGCATTACGACGAGGCTGCGCCATTTTTTGATAAAAGATTATCTCGTTATCGCGACAGTGCAATTTTTCCATCTCTTTTTATGGCTTCCACCGCCGTTTTTCCGCGTGCTCAGATTATCTTTGATATGTCGTCATATCGCTCGCCGTTGATCTCCGCGATGGCCTGACCTGTTATATGATACGACGCGGCATTATGTACATCGGCTTTTACGAGGCTGTCTTAATGAAAATAATGCGAAACACGTGGACTTCCGAGGATATTATGCTTCGGCTTTAATCGATCAGAATCATTTACATGCAATAATAAATAATTCCACTTCGTCGTCAAATGATAACTGCTGTATCGAATTCTCAAATCGAATGAAACTAATACAATACGAATATTTATTTGCATTTGTATGCAACAAATTTTATGCAATATTCTTCACTCACTTTCGAAGATACTGTTGTCATTGAAGACTCCCCTCTTCATACTTGCACAGTAACCACTGAAAATTATGGTAATTGACATTTAATGATTTTTAAAATATATTGTATTCCATTGAAAATTTTCGTGGTTTCTTTTAGCAGGGTACAATCGAGCAAATATTTATATTTCTTGAAATAATTAATTCTGATTATCCAAATAGGCGTTATCACATTTATCAATATTTTCTCAACTCATAGACACAGTGTACAAACGGAAAATGCCTTTTCCCTAAAGTTCAACGTTGTTTATAGTGCTTAGGAGGTTTTCTGAATCTATGGTGGTTGTTAAATTAACACCAGCCATTGCAAATTAATCTTAGCTTTGAAACAGATGTTAATCCATTGTCGAGTATTTTAAGGCAGAATTTATAATCCCAGCTTGCAAATTTCCCCGTAGTGTGATCTCTGCGGTTTGGCATCTCGCGTTCTCTCGTAGTAAGAAAGGGCCTTTTCTTTCGGCGAGAGCAGCTTGCGGTTCCCAGAGTTTCCCCAGTGTCCGTTATACCATGTTACTATAAATCTCTTCCATAGTACCTCGACTTCTGTCTCGCAGTTCAAAATGAATTATTCCCTTCAGTGTCCAATACACAAAAAGCCGAATTTATAATAGGTACGATAGAAAAGTGCTGGCTGCCTGAATAAAAATCTCCTGAAGTAATTCGATTTCCACTTGGAATAAGTGAGTTCGAATGGAAGACGATGAAACTGCCACGCGTAACCTGATGATTATACAATTATTGAAGAGGAAGTTCTGCTATTCGAAGTCTGCAACGCGAATGGACGTTCAACCCATTGCAATTAAATCTTAGCGGAGTGCACGCGGGCTCGCCTAGAATCACAATAAGCGTGGGCAACTTGTAACCAGACACGAAGTCCGAGATATGAAATTCAACTCCCGACGTCTTGCGTTGTAACCAGGTATTTCATTACCCTGATCCACGCACAGGAGAAGCTGGCAAAGTGCATCTGATCAGCTCCCTGATATTTGCCTGCGTGTTATTATTATTTAACGGCACTGTACACCTGTTATAAACTCGATTTATATCGTCAATCGCCACGTTGAAAATTCTGCACTGTGCGTTTTCGTCAACTGTCGTGTTCAGATTTGCAATGGTACCTAGAATGTTTTCATGTTACGGAATGGGCAAAATATTTTGCATAGAGTCCCGGTCTCTTAACTGTTATACAGGGTGTCCCACTAAGGAGTGGACAGCGCGATATCTCTTAAAGTATTGTCGATAAAAATATAAAAAAAATAGGGAATTGCATGGTTCGAGGGGGCCCATTTATTAGCGCGAACGAATTTTGTTTTCGATTATTATTTTAAAAGATACGATGGTCAAGTTCGGTTTTTCAAATGGAACTATTTTTTTTGAAGACCTGAGTTGATAGTGCGTTCCAAGACAAATTCAATAAGCTTTAATGTATACACTTTATTTCCACTGGTTTTTAAGATATTGCGCTTGCAAAATTACTGATTTTCACTGGAAGAAAACCCTCTGGAATAGGAAGGACCGGGGTCGGTCTTACTGGCGCTACGGGTGGCATTGCCTGTTGAAACTGATACCTACCTGCCAATGGTCTACGACAGGGTTCGCAGGCCCAAAAGCTGGACAATTCTTTACCGTCAGAAATGCTACTTAGGTAGGTACATCTGCGGTATCGAGAAGCGCATCGTTACTTTTATTTCGCACTTGCTTCTACGCTCGGATGGCCGGTTCTTTTGGGAGGGATGCAAGTTGGATTGGTTAGATTAGGAGGAGTGAAAGTTGCTAGACTAAATTTCAACCATAGGGAGCAGATTGTGTCAAAAGAAAAGAATTGTCCAGCCTTTGGGCCTGCCATTTCTGGCGTAGACCTTTGGCAGGTAAGTATCCATTTCAACAGGCAGTGCCACCCGTGGCGCCAGTAAGACCGCCCCCGGTTTTTGCCATTCCAGAGGGGTTTCTTGCAGTGAAAATCAGTAAATTTGCAAGCGCAATATCTTAAAAACCAGTGGAAATAAAGTGTATACATTAAAGCTTATTGAATTTGTCTTGGAACGCACTATCAACTCAGGTGTTCAAAAAAAATAGTTCCATTTGAAAAACCGAACTTGACCATCGTATCTTTTAAAATAATAATCGAAAACAAAATTCGTTCGCGCTAATAAATGGGCCCCCTCGAACCATGCAATTCCCTATTTTTTTTATATTTTTATCGACAATACTTTAAGAGATATCGCGCTGTCCACTCCTTAGTGGGACACCCTGTATGTCGTATTAACAAATATATGCAGTTGTTAGAAAGAATTGGCAGGTTCTGTTATCAAGTTTTCATAATTTTAAATAACGAACAGGCGAGGCAACCCAGTTAGTGTTTTGCTGATGGAAATTACGTAAGAACTTGATAATACATATATTGCAGTTCAAAGAGTTTGTCGAAGAAGTCTGTGCTAACGAATACATTGGAGAAAACAATTTAAAGAAGTACGAGAACGTCATGCAATAAAATTGTAATAAAACTATACTTATATAACACATTCAATTGACTTTGAAGTATAGATTTGCCCCTCCAAGTATCATGTTTAAAAATCACACTGCCTGCAATTGTGATTAATATAATTAAACTATTTATTTGGGAATTAGCAAATCGATTTAAATTTTTGTTTTATCTTGGATAACTTAAATCAGAAGAGTCTACAAATTATTATAGCACTTTCTCGATAAATTGTTTATTTTTAAAAATACCCCTTCGTCTTCAGTATTTAATATAAACAAAACTTTATCACATTGCTCCTTCGGCAGGTAGCTTGATAAAATTTCATACTAAATATCGTATAGGAGCTCCAAATATTTTTGTTGGATAGATTCGTACAATATCGAAATAATTGTGTTCATTTTTCCCTGGACGAAGACGTTCACCGTTGTGTATACTCAACTCATTCGACTCAGGCCTCTGTAATGCACAAACGAGTGTGGCCCACTTCACATGGTTGAGATTCGTTTCGCGAACAGTTCTACAATATTTTGCGAATGTGGACCAGGGCGAAGCCACGCCATGTACATACTTTGTCCTAGATCATATCTACGAAGTATCCCAGAAATGGTCACAAAAGGGGTATACACCATGCAGGCCCGGCCTTGCCAAATTGCCCTTTATTATTATAAATTTATTTGAGATTTTTGACGACCTTACTCTGAATTGTTATTCGTAGCTTAACCCTCGCTTGTCACACCGATTTTTTTAACGTAGTTAGAGCCAATTTTCCATAAGTGGCTGTTTAAAAACTATCTGTTAAATTAAGCCGTAAATATTCTGAGATAAAGTTTGAACATTTTAGAATATATTTTCATCGTTAAAAAATAACATTTAAAGTATCATCATGTTTAAAAAAAAATTGAAATAAAAAAGAATTCCGAGAGAAGGTTTTTTGTCTAAAAAAATCAACAGTTTTCAATTTTTAATATTTTCAGTTAAAAACTTGGGGCATATACTTATGAGATATGCTACTTTAATAAAAAAAAAAAAAAGTCCTCACTCAGGAAGTGTCTCTAGCTGGAGAGGATACTTGAAATTTCTACTACACGGGGCCAGCAGTACCATTTTCAATGATAGATACCTCAAGGATATTTTACCTCAAAGTCAAATTGTGTGCCATTCTTGTCCACTGTGACAACCCAGGGTTAAAACAGTCATAGTACAACTTGCAATATTTAATTTAAAACTATTTTAAAAAATGCCAGCAACGAAAGGACCATTTTTCAGCACTTGTCAACAGCTGCCCAATTTTGCTTACAAGGACGAGTCAGGTCTGTCAACATTTGAACATCTGCCACACATCCACACTCTGCTAAAATATATCGTCCCACATCTACCACATCTGACAAAGACTGGCCCAACTTCAGGCAGTTGGCATCCGTTTCCCGAACCCTTCTACAATTTTTCGTAAACATGATCTGGGACAGAGGTTTTTCTTTGCCCTAACACCATATCCACGAAACATTATACAAGTGTTCGCGAGGCAGATGCCAACCAGACGAAGTCGGGCCATTCTTCAGCCGGCATTTGTGGCAATATCTTTCAGCCCGGCGTACACACATAATTCCTAGAAAAGAAATTGTTTGTCGGCCGCCGATTTCCGTGGTTCGAATTTAACGAGTTCGTAGTAAACGCATAATTACCCCCGCATCAGGCGCGCAACCCCCCGCTGGTCCCTCGGAGGAAAAGCAAAAGTAAACGAAAACGGGAAAATGAACCGGAGGGGGGCCTTCTGGTCGAAACGGCCCGTAAACCGACTTCGTTTGGTGCCGCCGTGGGTGGCGGTGGGCCGGATGGAGGGGGCACGAGAGGGGGGATGTACCGTGGTGCTTCTGTTTAATGATGATCTATTTTTGGTGGTTGGCATTCGAACTCTCGCCTCGTGCTTTGTCAGTCAACAGGAAGCAATAGAATTTAATTTTCCACGGAGCACGTTTCCTCTTCCCGAGGCATAGCGGCGATTCGATTAAAAACAAGGCATTCGTGAGCTGAACGTCGAGCAGGCGGTACCACGACGAAGGAAGCACGCTTGTCTGCTCGATTACGATCGAACGTTGCTAGCAATTAATTTATTTTTCAGTTATGTGAATATCTTCTTTGACACCATCCCCCTTTTTCCAGTTTTGCGTCTAGATTTTATGCTTGGTTATTTAGAGCGATTATTCTGGACTCTGTAACCGTAGTGCAAGAGGGACATAGTCGGGAGATACGCTAATTTCGACCAACAGTAACTTTTCCTGTGTTACTTTAAATTAATCGGTTAAAATAGCAAGGGAAATTAATTCATCACTTGAAAATACTTTCGGTTTAACTGAAATGTGTAAACAGCTCGCGAGAATTCAGTAAGCACACACTTTAATTGTCTTGTTAGGGGAAAATTATTACGTATGCTAAAATCACCATTTTTTTCCCTGCTTTAATTCAGTTTAGAAGGGAAGACTATGTTCAGCTTTGCAGTTTTTAGTAAATGCAAAGTGGACTCCCAAGACTTCAATTATACCAGTAATTAAAAAGCGGACCGTGTCAAGAATTTGGAAAAAATTGAATTTATTCCTCCTTTTGATTTTGTATGCACACTAACGTAATAGTGCAGCCGCATCTTTACCAATTTCGAGTAAATTGGAAAAAACTGTTTATAAAATTATTGCTTTGACTTCACATTAAAAAGAGAACACTAATTGAAAAATATGTGTATTTTCACAGAGTAAGTAGTAGTCGTGGAGTTGATAAATTTTTAGTTCCTTTTTTGGCGAATAAATATTGTATAATAAAAATGTTAATATTTCTATTAATATTAATATTTCTATTTCTATTTAATATTTAATTTAATATTTCTATTTTTTTGCAATATATCGCTCATTTGTTATCAGATTCGCATCAAACGTGCACCGAACGATGTAGAATTTTGTTCTACGTATATTACACATCCTAACTCAAAACCTGTAAAAAATAGAGTTACACTCCTCTCTCTTCCTACAGTGTCCTCAATTAGACCTCCTCCATAATTACTACCACAGATATCAACGACGAACAAAATATCGGGCTTCGCTGTCATTGGTGAATGAATAATTATGTTTGTCGAGTATTTCTTCGAATAACTCGCCGTAGTTTTGTATTACATTTAAACGTGTTTGCGCGATTCTGAACACCGGGGTCCCTCCATCTGCATTGCAAAAGATACGCTGCGTTGTTAGCTGCGGTTCTCCAGTGTTAATATTGTTTCCCCTAAAATCCGTATTCAGAATTGAAGTAATCACGTGGACGAGTGCTAAAGTGCCGAGATTCGCCTTCGTTTAATAAACCTCTCCTTGGCCTTGATGTCGCCCCGTAAAACTCGGGAATCATGTCTTGACCTCAAAAGTCGATCGATTTGTTAGCGAGTCGGCTACGCCAGTTATCAGAACTTTGCGCGCGAAAATAAAATCGGCGTGCCGCGATCGAAACTGTAATAAATCAATTGGACGATTAAAATTATCCCATTGCTGATAAACCTGTCGTCGCTGTTTAATGACCCTGTGCTAACTGTAATTACAACTACAAAATGATGCGACAGAGTGTTATCGAAGTAGTTCGATTAAAATTGATCGATTACTTTCAGGTAGACTTTCAAAAACGATTATATTTGGATAGTTACACGACCACTAGCAAAATATTAAAAAGAAAGACAGATCGTGTAATTTTTACTAACACGACAGGTTATACCTCTTACTAAATTATCAAAATTATTTTAAATACTGTCGTTCGTTATTAACTTAACCATAGTTTTCAGTAATTATTGTAACTAGACATCTTCACACATTCTGTATCATTTTCCTTTTTTTTTTCTTAACCCTTCGGATGTTAATACTTTAAACCCAGAGCGTATTCCAGCTGTGGGGCTACTCTAGTCGCATCTCTTAACCACAGTCGCCGAACGCCCAAGGGGTCGTTCCTCGCACAAATACGTACATACGCGTACATACCCCTGTAACACTTAAGGGGGTATACCCGTTTGAACCCTCGGAAAATGTATACATTTTGTGGATTTTTTTACAAGTCAACGGTTTGATGCAGATTTCCCGTTTTTTAACTATGTTTACATAGTATTATGAACTACTTATAAAAAAAGTTTCAGTTAAAAAACTATTGTTTTTCGGAAGTTACGGATACATGTCCGAAAGTCTCTCGATTTTAGACGGCTAAACGGTGGCCCTAAAAACTCGCGCTACGTTCAACCAATTTACTTCAAATTTTGCATGCAGAATCATAATAAGATTCCGCATCGTCCAACGAAGGCGATTTTGAAAATTTTGAAAAATAAAGAAATGGTGAGAGATCAAAGGTAAAGTTAAATTTTTCTAAGAGAAAAATCCACCTTTTTCCTTTATAAATAATAAACGGGGAATCGAAATAAAAAAAGCCTTCGTTGGACGATGCGGAATCTTATTATGATTCTGCATGCAAAATTTGAAGTGAATTGGTTGAACGTAGCGCGAGTTTTTAGGGCCACCGTTTAGCCGTCTAAAATCGAGAGACTTTCGGACATGTATCCGTAACTTCCGAAAAACAATAGTTTTTTAACTGAAACTTTTTTTATAAGTAGTTCATAATACTATGTAAACATAGTTAAAAAACGGGAAATCTGCATCAAACCGTTGACTTGTAAAAAAATCCACAAAATGTATACATTTTCCGAGGGTTCAAACGGGTATACCCCCTTAAGGGGTTAACTATCGCCATTTCTACCTAGCGAACGCACCAAAAATTCTAATACCGTCTCAGAAAAGTGCCTCGCCCGAAAATGCCCTAAAACCAAACCTATGTAGGTACCACATCCTTATTTTTACCGAAGCAAAATGACCAAACATTAATTAACGATTATGCAACGATTAAATTAACAGTCTTATTAAACCTGATTTCCCTGCGTAACTGGACAATGACGTTACCATTTCGTCGTCCATCCTCGTCGGTGTTAGCACAGTTTTGTACATACTTCGATTAAATATTACCGAGCAGTTACACGTCCATCGAAAGTTGCAGCGGAACCGCAAACGCAGTCCCATGTATATTAAACTGGAATATTAAAACGTGCAAACACTGACGGTGCCTGCTTGTTGACTTTTTCCTCGTTGAAATAGTCGCGCATCGATCGACGACCCGCTGCCTCCCTGGATCTCTCATTGCCGCGTACGAACGATATGAATTCAGAGATGATTATAGATTCAGCCTTGCGACCTTGCGAAAATTCAGACAATTCCACGTGACATTGCTGTTAGGGAACTATCGCCTGCCTCTTCGCGAACATTGCTCCGTGTGCGAGGATAGCAGGTGTCCCCGTTATTTACAAAATTTTCTGCTGATGTGGCAGAATTATTCTTTTACAGTAAACGCTGTGTTAAATGTGTGCAGTTTAAATCGTGGAGGATGCAGGCAGTTTGTGTGACTGAATTTAATTGAGGAAAAGCTGAGGTTATTTTGGAAAGTTTTGCAAGTAATTGTTGGGAGAAAGTGCATCGATGGGATATTGTGGAATCAAGTGAAATTATCTGCAGATGGTGAATTTGGCTGTTGAGCTGAGAATGGATTTCATATTTCTTGGGTCTGCAACATGGTGAATACTGGGAGGATCTTCAGAGTTTTGACACAGAATTCTTTTCAAGTATAAAGCAGGTTTTCCTTTAAATATTCTCAGTTTCACTTTTATATGCTCTGAATAATTATAGGATATTTCTGGAAACATATTCACAATCTTCAGAACAGTATTTGAACGCAATTTTTATTATATATAAAAAATCTAACTGGCAAAATTTGAAATGTGTCCTCAAATTAATGCTCGTACAAAGATTAGTAGTTTGCAGAATATTTCTGTTCGCGGTAGGAAGATAATAATTATTCAGTTTTGATTCTCGAAGAATTCAAGGATGTTCGATAACGCAACAACTCATAACGATCTACTTTCGCTGTTTACAATCAATCATTTTTCGTTTATCGCGGCGAAACAATTTCTGTAATACTTCCACCTTGAAAGCTTGAAAGCAATAATTTGTTTTGCCTGCAAAATGAATATGCAAGAAGCATGTTTTGTAACCCCTTTTATTGTAATTGCGAGTGTACCCATCGAGTGTGAATTGAAACGTTTTTCAGAACTTTTAGTTTCGCTTAAATTCGCACCGTCTGAAAACGAATATTAATTATTTTATGCGCGTTCACTTTGGAACGTTGTTGTCCCCCCCACCCCATTACACGAAGTATTTATTTAACGATATTTGCGTTTACTCGAATCGGTAAGTTTACATGGTAGAAAAACAAGTTTCCATGTAATTCTTTGGAATAGTTTCCAATTCTGTACGATGCTCCTACACAGATAAACTGATTTAAACGAGGAATATACCTACTGCGTTGGACAAAAATAGAAATAACATTGATTCAACTGTTAGCAAAAACGCTTGATAATATTTTAAATAATTCATGTAAAGCTATCAAGTTTTACTCTGTTCGTAAAATACACGGATTAGTAATTCAAGCAATTAGAAGTGGAGGAATCGTCGTTTCTCGTAAAATCTAGCAGAAATACTAAACAGGAGGTTCAGAAGCTTTTAATAATTTCTTAACGGACCAATCATAAATATTAATAGAATTCTACCTAGACAACAAACAAGAAGAGGGATTCTGCCAAAATTTAGTAAGATAGTATTCAGAAACTTTCGAACAGGCACATATAAATAATGCAAATCACCGGCAGCTATTTATAAATAACATTATGAAACTACCCTCGAACTTGGAAATGAATAACCTATTTAGTTTAACTGACCATATTATTGTTCATGAAATATCAAGCGAGATTTCTTTCTACCTCCTTTAATTTCTCAAAAATTTATTTCATTGTACCTACATACATTATCCATCCACAAGTTTGACTGCAGTTGTCATTCCTCCACCATAAACACAAGCCACTGCCAAAAAAGTCAGATATTCTCTAAAACTCTATCCAACGCATAAATTTTCATAAACATCAACAATCGTCAATTTTATTCAACAACGCTCTCTTCCACTCAATTGCACATGTGGCTAATAAATTTCCCCACTCGATTTTCCCCAACTCGATTTTCCCCAAACCAATGCCTCGTACAAAAATATTTAATCTTCAATTTCCCATATATTTCTGCCCGAGGAATCCATCACCATTGCAGTCGCGCTGTGCATATTTTTAATATGCCTAAGAGCTCCCCACCTCCCCGCCCACGTAGCCCACCTTTATTGTCGCAATACTTTTAAGCCAATTGAGCATGCACGGCACACCACGTCGGCGCTGCCAATTAGATTTCGCTGCACACGATAAGCCCCGAGGTGGGCCCACAGCCGTGCCCCGCCGCGGCAATTTTTAATTCGCGGAATTCGACCGCGTTGACGTGAAAGTTCAACGCGGGCCTGGCGCGTTCTTCGGTTCGTCGACCTCCCGATCAAAAGAAACCGGCCGCGTACGCTTGCCCCCTGCCTCGGTATTTCTACGTGTGCTTATTTAATGAGCACGGGAAATTCTAGCGCGGCCGAAAGCGTTCGAGAGTTCAGTCCCTTTCGAATCGACGCGCCTCCGACGCGATTTACCTGAAACGTCCCCTTCGGCCGCGGCACGGTCGAACCTTTATGGAAGTACTTCCATATAACAATCACCCCTCGTCCTTCGTCGTCCTCGCAAATCCCCATCCAGGGACTTCAAAGATTCACCGTTTCCAAGCAATAGGTACCTCGTCACAACCCCCCTAAACGCTTCTCCACGCGAAACAATTCCGCGCCAATATCTCGGATACACTCCCTTGGCATTCACTGGCTTAAAACGAAAAGCCTGAAAATGATAGGCAGCGCGTGAGTACACGTGGAGCACCGCCAGTCGACGGCTGTTGGAGTTCGACGAGTCTCAGTGTTAGGACTAAGGGGCTGCGTTTCTCTTTTTCTGGAGAAGAGGGGCGAAGGGTCTTGACCGGGGCATAAGGTGACGACCGTAGCCAGTCTGAAAATTCTGACCAAACCGTGCAGATCGCGTTCCGTCTCTTAAGGGGAGGTTCTGGTCTAGAGCCCCAAAAAATAGGTGATGTTTAGGAATTAATTAAAGGAAAACTACTATATATAATTTAATGGGACTTGTTGCATTGTATTAAGGATGTCTTATGTTATAGAAATATATTTTTTGTTTTATAATTAATCAGTGCAAACAGCCCTGGGGAGTCGTTAATGTTAAGGCGTCAAAAAATTGATCCAAATCGGTGGGACCTGTATCTCTAAAAGTTAATATCCGATTCGACTGAAACCTTTTTTATTTTGAAGATTATTCTTTTTTCTAGGGGGGGGGGGACTAAAAAAAATTACAAAAATTACATTTTTTTTAGAAAATAACGACACTTCACGTTTGAAATCACATTTCCCTGTATTTTTCGTCCTTTCAACGCCTTTAAAAATTATAAAAATTTCAATTTATTGTAATTTTTTAGTTCCCCCCTAGCCAAAAGAATAATCTTCAAAATAAAACAAGTTTCAGTCGAATCGGATAATAACTTTTGAAGATACAGGTCCCACCGTTTTGAGAACACTGTCTCGAGAAAAACGCATTTGAAGTTTTACGTGAGCGCCGGAGTGGACGGTTGTTGCCCATGTATTTGCCGCGACTCAAATGCCTATAACTTCGGGAATTTTACGAATTCCAACAAATCCTTTTAAACCCGTATTCCTAAAAGATTGAACATTCGAAAAATGATATAAAAAAAATCGACATTTAGACCAGAACCTCCCCTTAAAGTTTCTTTTTTCTTGTATACTTTTATATATGACCAACTAACATTAATACGTGGACACACTGTGTATTGTCTATCTATACAATAAACCATAGTTGTGTTTATAGTGCGACATTTATTTTCAACCTCTGCGGAGTAATTTCCAACAACGGCCACAGAAATGGCCCGTGGGAAGAGGCCTTAACGCTGTCTGGCGCTGCGTTCTTTTCTCCCCTGGATCGTTGCTCCGATTTTTCGCGCGAAACCATGAAAAGCTAGCGGGCGAGCCATAGGCGAAGTCGGGTTTTGGAAAGTTACCCTCGTGCACCTGCAAGGGAGCACTCGTAGCCGCGGAGGAGAACCATAGCCGGATAAGCGTGGTGAAATCGTCGGAAGGATGGAGAAAGGGAGCCCTAGAAAAAGGCTGGCTGGCTGGCTGGTTCTCGGTGTGAACCGCGTCGAGAGGCTGCCGTTGCACGATGCACACGCATATCCAGTGGCGTAACTCCTCTTCCACTAGGGGGTATCCTCCGCGGAGAATGGCCAGCTTCTCTGGGCGCGACTGCTGCTGAAACGCGCGGGAAACACTCTGACTGACGTGGGTGGGAATTTTTCGTGCTTATTTTCGGCGGTCCACGGTATTTTCGGGGGGCGTGTAATTTTGGCTGGTCTACGTCTGGGAGGGGAGACGTGGCAGGGTGAAGCTAGGAACTCGGGAGTTTTAAATGTTGGAATTTTTATGGGCTATCGAATCTTTTCGTACACGAGACTTTACTAGGACGACGTAATCGAAATGGATGAGATTATTTTTTCTTCGTGACCGATCGAAATTGAGGTCGTGGAATTTTAATTCAGTCCGCCTTGGAAATGGCTTTCTCTCTTTCTTTCATTTTTCGGTTGAGTGGGGGTTGAATGGAGAGAAAGCACCGTGCGTTTTGGTTTTTCCCTGACAATATAGGTAATAAAATGTTGATTGTTATAAGAAATTTTTTAAAAGGGTTCGTAAAAGGGGCTATTATTAAGTCGGTCTTGTTGCATATTACGGACTTTGTAGTAGACAGTTTTTAAGGAATTTGTGAGGGAGGGATGAAAAAGAATGATTATTAAATCTATTCGCAATGAAGCAAATTTTCATTATTTCACAATGACGCAAATTTTCATTTATTTCATAGATGCAAAATTCGTGAAACTTGTACATCAAATCTTGATTTTTAATCCTATAAATATTCTCTAACAGTCCCTTTTTTTGTTTACAGGTAAGTGAAGATTATCTTGGATTAAATATACCCAAGCAGACCAGCAGCAGGAATAATTCTGAAGAGGTACACGTTCTCCTTTTTTTTTCTTTGGAAGCATCATGCATTAACAGGTCACTTCGTAAGTTATTGCGAGTTTTCCTTCTCCTATAAAAATTTCATATCGCATCGCTTGCTGATACTAAGTATCCCACGATCAATGTACGCCGCTTGGATTTTACATGTCCTTGTCTGGAAAAATAAATAAGGCGTTGAGAGCAAAAACAGTCCAATCCATATTTTTTGCGAAATTCAATTAGTAGCAATAATGTATTTCATTAAAGAGGCTATATTAATCACATAAAATAGGAAAAAATTAATTTTTTTCAATAAGGCTTACTCCGTTTTTGCTCTGAATGCCTGAAATATAACAGGAAATTCCCGGGCAGCATTGAGATTTTTCTACAATCTCAATTTTAAAAAATCTCTCGCAAATTTGGTTGTGTAACAAATACCACGACTTAATACAACCAAGTAGAATTTCTCTTGAAGGTACAATAGTAGTCCCGGTCGAAGACAACACGTTGACTTTTGAGACGACTCGATAAAATCGCAATTGATAAAACGGTCTTGGGCTTTCAGTGACAAACACTCGAGCGGGTGACACTTCCGCATTGACGTCACGCAGAAGCGAATCTGCCCGCGCCGCGTCGTCGGCTCGCTGAATGACTCGGAGCCGTGTTTCACGTCGCCGACCTAACCGTTACAGGTTGCGCCTTAACTTTGGTTACATTCACCCTGCGCGATTCCAGCTGTTACACATTCGCGTTTTAATTGCCGCCTCCCCCCCTCTGCTCCTCGCGTTGCTCGGTGGCTCGAGGAGCGCGGATAGTTTCGTGGAGGAGTTTCGAAATAATGCGTTCGCGCGGCGTGTAACACCGCGAAAAATTTCCCTCGACAAGCATAATTAAATCCTTCGCCTGAAACGTTGCTCTTACGCCACTCATTCTAATTGCAGTACCTACGATATCATCGTCGTGTGGGTGTTGTGTGTTCGTGCTTTCTCGCTTTCGTTTTTTGAATCTTCGCAGCGGTTTTATCGAAAGTTTCGGAGAGGATAATGTCGTGATAAATCATTCGGTAGTTTTTGAGTGATAGGTAAAAGCAGAGGTTAATTATTCTCGATAATTTATACAAGCATTCCTCGAACAAAAAGCTAGAAATTTTCAATTTTTACACGACACGAACGAAAGAAGTACACAAGGATATTTAAAATAGACATATTTGTGGGAATTGTGATTCTTAGCAGAAAAATTGATTACCTAAATGTCTGTAGCAAAATCCGTAGGTACTTCCTTAGATTAACGTAAAAGAAAGATTCTCTGAAACTTTCAAGTCAATCGTAAAGGACCCACCAGTGGCACAGCGACTCTAGCACCGCCATTTTCTTGAAGGAAAAAAATTAATCTCCCAGAGATGCATAATAAATGCCATTAACCAAATTTTGTATTAAGTTCGTTACTTAAAAGAAATTGCTAAATAAATTTATGATTTTCATGCGTCCACTGTGGCTTAACAGATACCTAGATGTGGGGAAAAATGGAGACTAAAATTTACTACTACTTTAGTATTTATTGCCCCGTTTCCGTATGCCACATCACACCCAAGAAATTTCCATAGAAATATTACCATATCAAAATGGTAATTTTAACCAGAAAATGTTAAAAAAAATCCTCAAAAGCTCAGGTAGAATAATGTACATTGTACAGTTACTCGAACCCTTTCTCAATATTCCTGTTATTTATTAACATCCTTCGTTCCCAACTAAGTACTTTTACACGTTCTTCGCAACGTTCATAGAAATTCCTCCATATCTACCATTCTTCAACTTATAATTCCCAACTTCCCAATCCCCCACACATCTATCTCTCCGAACACACTCGTTTAGCATTCTTAATCGCATCGCAGCCTCCTCCGTCGACTACGTCCGCATCCTTTTACACAATCATTTTATATCGCGCCTAATCGCCTCCACAGTCTTCCTGGCTTTCAACACTGCCCGCGCCCCTTTTTCCCATTATTGCTCTTAATTGTTCCCCGACTTCCTTCGTCCTCGGTATTTTCCACGTGCGTCGCACCTGTACCCCGCGCCCACGCACAAAGGGTGCGGGAGAGGAGCCAGCGGTGTAGGAGGGGGTGGGGTGCAAACCGAACAATAGTTCTGGCGCAAAGAGTCAACGTTTCATACTACGTACAAGGAACGCAGGGAGAAAAGAGGAGTGAGAGAGGAGGAGCAGTTTCTTCACGCGCCTTTTGAAATACCGCTGCACCTGCAATCGCGCCGCGTAGAAGTTACGCCAGTGGATTTTCCTGTCCCGCCCTCCTCTCTCTCTCTCCTCGTGCCTGCCCCTAGTTTCTCTCTTTCTCTAGGCTTTCGCATCTTGCTCTTCCCCCTCCCCCCCCATTTCTTTCCTCTCCTCTCCGCGAGAGAGAATATTGTCATTTCTCGCTCCTCCTCGTCCTAGCCCCCCCCCCCCCTACTTCCGTCCTCTTGGTCCGCGTCTACGGTGAAGAAGAAACCCTTCTTCAGCGGCGGCAAGAACTCTCGAAGCTCAAAGGCTCACGCTGCCGCGCGCGATATACATATGTATTTTCACGCGTGCGAGCTTCCCTCCTAACCCTCTAGTTGCAACCCCCTTCTTTTGCCCGCGTCGTCTACGCTTTCCACCCCAGCTGGTTTGCACGGGCGAGCGTACAGTTTTCCGTTTTATTGGCTGGAACTTGTTCTTACGTTTAATTCATGCGAATTTGCTGGCATTGCTCGACAGGGGGGCGAGGAATGTTAACGATGGGGTAGGGTGCTCGTCAGTGTCGTAACACGGTGGTTCTAGTAATGTCAGTAATTTGCGGCGAAACTGTTAGGGGGAGTTGAAGTTTGTTGACTTTGAGACCGTAGGCACGTAAGACTTTATTTCCACTATTAGGTGACATTCTTGCAGGCCGTAAAGCGAGGGGTCGAGCGACTCAAATGCGCGCCCTCTTTGCCCGCCGAAGTAAATAAGCGAAGTTAATTCTCCTGTCGGCGATTGCAGGGGAATATTAAGGAAACGGCTTTGTTCCGAAGAATTCGGTTCCCCGAAACCGCGATAACCGCATTCTTTTTTTCCTCCCGTACCCATTTATCTCCTCTTACGTGGTCGACGCGCATCGAGCGCGCTACGACACGACTCGGCTTTCTCCGCGACGCTTTGGAAGGCACGGAACAGCGAGCGTCGCAGCGAGTAATATAGGCGCGGTGAAGTTGTAATACCCGACTACCGTTACTTCTTATTCTTCTCGTTCCTTTCTCCCCTCCCCTCCGTCTCCCACCTAACGATCTCCTTTATGACCTGCTCGACGGCTACGGGTGTCGAACGTTTCTGCAACGCTCGAACCTTCCCCCCCCCCTCGCGCGCCCATTACCACGGCCGGCTCTCCGAGTATTCTCGAAATCCCGCTTGCTTTTTTTTCCCCCTACCGTCGCCAGGTATACGCGTCTCGAAGGTCCCGGACGCTGACAGAAATCTCCAGGTAACCTCCTGTGCATCCTCACCGGCGACCAGTTTAGCGAGACATCGGTGCGAAGGCCTCCGCAAGCATGCGCGGCGTGAATCACCTGTTTAAAACTCGAACCGCACAGTTCCACGTACTGTGTGTGTCACGGGAGAAAAAGTACATTTAAAGAAAGGAACGTGGAAGAGACCAGTCGTAGATAGAAGAACGATAAAAAACACTGGGTTCCCGAATCTTGACGTCGCTTTATTAGTCGGCCGAACGCGGACCCCCCCCCCCCCGGGTGGTGTCTCCATTCGAACAGCGATAATTCGCTGCGGTGGCGAATCTACCGCGTACGTGGACTCGAGGATCGATACACATATTATAAAGACGTAACGGAGGTTGGCAGCGCCAGCGCAAATATCTCTGCTTCAGCCTTTCATTCTTGTCCGGCCTGCGTATCTGCATTAAAATAACGGCACCTCGGCTACGACACAGACGGCAGTCGCCTAACGTGACTCTACGGCTTCGACCTCGAACCCACGCGGCCTCGTAGTCGACGGCCTGCCTGCCTGTCTCTGTCCTCCGCCCGTCTTCTCTCTCTCTCTCGCCCCCTCTTTGTCTCTCTCGCTTCTATTAGAATTGGAGAGCAGATAACGCGTGAATTATTGCCGCGATTGCATTCGTATCGATTCTCCCGCGCGAGTCCCGTCCATCCTCCGCGCCTCTCTCTCTGTCTCTCCCGCTGTCTCGAGCGCTTCATATCTCCGAGAGCCGCTGGCGTAAAATAAAAAAAAGGTGTCGCTTCTTCCTCGCGTCTGTCCCTTTCTTTCTACCGTTCTGCTCTCCTCGTCGCTCATTTAATGTGCCAAGGAACTTTCTACGGAGCCTAAGATGTTCTGCGAACGATAATAATAGACCGCGCCGCGTGTATTGTAATAACCGATGCTGATAACCTTCGCTACGAAGCACAGCGTGAATAACAGAAGCGTACTATCGCCGTTGCTGACATTGCCCGCGAAAGGTTCTGAACCTGAGTAGCTCGTTCGTGCGCGGTGGCTCGCTGTTAGCCCGACGCCTACCTGACAGTGCACGGACTTTACGAAACAGACGCTACGCGTTGTTTAGTTTTTAGACCGACGGGGGCCGTAAATGTTGGTTAATCAGACCCGTGTATTTTACAAAGTTTCTGTTCGATGCATTACACTTTTTGTGGAGGCATAATCCTCCGTTTGATAAACTGTAAGTTTGCAGAAATATGTTTAGATGGAAGTCTGTCTTATTTTCAGTTTTTCGTTTATTTTCGGTTGTTAGATAATTGTTGTAGGCAGCTGAGCTGTGCCTACTGTTACTTTCGGATATTGCTGCCTTCGGATCACTGATAATAACAAAGGCGGCTATCTTCGTTCACGTACAAAATTTAAACTCTGACGCAAAGAACGTTTCTGTTCTTAAAATTTGTAGGAAAAGAAGAGGGCTCTTCTATTTATTTCGAACTGAAATATTCGTTTCTTGAACGACCACTCCAGTCGGTCGGTCTATCCAGTTTTAGTATTAGAAAATGGCGATGTTGTCTAAGGTAATGTAACCTGTTTTCCGACGACTAGCAATTATTCAATCCTGTTTCCGTTACGCTATTGTTGGATTTAGACGTTCGAAGTGTCGCGCCGTTGAAGTTTATAATGCAAACAGCGCGAATGTATTATCGTCGAGAAGGAAGTTACGACGTTAAGTTAATTTAGTAAACTGCAAAGTCGGCTGTTTCTTGCCCGAAACCCATTCGATAGCGTTCGATTGCGTTTCATCGCTGAGAGAATTATCTCAAGCTAACGCGACTCTATTGCCGAGAAACGTGCGAAATTAAAAATCCATTATGCAAACGACAATTTTTTAAAATCACGAATGTCACGTTCCTCGTCGCAGAGAGCTCCCCAGTGAACTTCTAATAATAGCACAAAAAATTGACTGCATTCTACTATTGATTGAATAGAGTACCTAATTTTCTCCAAATGGCTGCGATAACAAGTAGTTAATATTCTTCGTACCAAACGCGCGACTGGAATAAACGTCACGCATAGTACGTATCTTATAAAACGTCTCGGTGACAAGAAACAGGAATCCGAGAGTCATTTTTCCGCGCAAGTGCCCAATCATATCTTTGTCCACCTACCATTAACCGTCGCCACAAAAATATATATCCAACACAGACAGATAAGGCGGGATTAGCGAGTCGCTTATCTGAACTAATCGATCACCATCGTACGTCACGTCCGCACATCGGCGCGCGTAAAAACAATCGAACGAATAGTTCGGAACGATCGCGCGTCAATTCGCCGGTGCGCCGTAACTTCACAATTTCTTCCTCCCGAGCCCCTTGTATCCGCCGGCCTTTCTTTCCCTTCTATTTCGCGTATCTACACTCGTCCCGTCTACTCGCGCGCCTCCTCTCCGTCCTCCTTTTTTCCCGCACCACCTGGATCGCGTTGCATTGTTCGCCCGCTCCGGCAGCGGATATACAGAAGCGAAATGGGCAGGAGGCGGGGGGGGGAGGGAGGGCCCCGAAAGAAAGAAGATCCAGAAGAAAAGGAGCAAGAAGGAAGAAGCCGTTGGACGGAGAAAAACGAACGGCCGCGGGGCGGGCAGGGATGAGGCGGCGGACGGAGGAGAGACAGAGAGACGCGGAGAAAGGACAAAGAAGGGGACGGAGGTAGATAGATGGACAAGGGAGCTAGGGAAAGAGAGAAAAAGCAGAAGGGAGCGCGATGGACTAGGAGAGGGGTGGTAGGTGTTTTTCTTCCAAAGGGGACTTTGCACGCTCGTCTTGGCAGTGGCATGACGCCGTGTAGGAATCGGCCCGCGCACGCTTCCACGGAGGGGAAGGAGCAGAGTAGGGGGGGGGGGGGGCAAACGAGTTGTCAGTACCCCGAGAGAGTTGGGATCGCAGCGCCTGGTTGCTTGGTGGGGGGAAAAGCACGAAGCGGTGAGCCGTTAGGGGGAGCGGAACGGGGCGGGGATGACGGGGTCAGGGGAGTCTCGGACACGACACACGAGGAAGGATAGAATCGAGTGGTGAGCCACGGTGGGGTTCCCGGCGGGAGGAGAAGGGCGTCAGCTGCGTGTAGAGCACCGAAGCGGTACGAAGGGGGCAGGGGAAGCGGTTGGAACGAGGAGAGCTGAGTCATAGCGCTGTTGCCACGTCCTCGCCGGCCTCGTTGAGGTGTCCCGACGTTGCTGCCTGCGACGTTTGCGGCTTATGTCAGTGTCGTCTGCCCAGAATGGTACTGCGCGAGAAGACGCTTTCCGTGCCTTTTACACGTATCTCACGGCGGAGCATGCCACTCCTCTCGAAGAATTTCGCCTCGCGCGAATTGAAGCTTCCGGGCTGATTCTCGCCACGTCGTTTCGCGCGTATAATTGGTTCCTCGCTGCCATCGGCGTGTTTAATAGGCAACCCGGCGCAGAACGTACTCTTATTATCGAGAACGAACCGTTTTTCATCGGCGTACTATTCTCTATTTGCTCGCGACGACGGGATATACGCGTTTAGAACAGGCGTTGAGTACATTATCTGTTCGAGTAGTCGCGTGCAATCGGGAAAGAAAGAATATCTGCTTTCAGGATTATAGGGAGCCCGGTGAAAGAAGACGACGAAAGATTCGGAACGGGTTTGCGGTTGTCTATTAGTTTTTAACCTCCCGGCGAGATTTCTAGAGCTAGTAGCGTCCTCGCAGCGACCAGGCGGCTTTTCTTTTTTTATTCGATTCGGCGAGAGCCGTGGTGGCATCACGAGAGAGCCAAGGGGAAACGGGAAAAAGTCGAAGAACAAAAGCCCCCTTTCTTTGTTGCGTTATCCTCCCGTGGTCCTCGTTCTGTATTGTGCGCCTTTTTATTCGCGCCGTTCTTCGTGGAATCGTAGAACCTCCGCGTGTATTGTTAAGGTTAAATCGACACACTCACGAATAAGGGGCAGGGGAGAGGCTTTGGAATTCCGAGATCCAGAGAAATATAAAGAATCATCCGACTCCGTGGACCTGGTTTTCTTCCACCGGCGTCTCAGCTTCCTACGCTTTGAACCGCTTGTATATTTATGCACCAATTGCTTAATTGTTTTGTTCGTTCGGTACGCAGGACACCGAATTATCGCGGAGAACCGTGGCGAAAATTTCTGCGAAATTTTTCGCCACCGTTTACGTAACGCGTCTGAAAGGTAGGGAGATGATTCGCCGTCGAGTTTCTACGATGAAAGTCCGATCAGCGCGGATTTTACAATAGGTTTCCGCGAAATTACGAAAATCGCTGGCTTCCGTTTCCTTTTCTCTCTCTCTCCTTTGCGAAACATGGCGCATAACCGACCAGCGGAGTAGACATATATTTGCTTTGTGGAAGCACAGAATTTTTCTCTTTCCTCGCACCCACGCAAACACACACACAGATCGGAGCGTAGGAACTCTTAACTTAACCCGTGGGCCGATGTATTGATTTCCTGTATATACGTTTCCCATTTCAAACGTAGAGAGACAAACGACCGTCCAAGTCGATGCCACTGCCGTGGGATTCAGTTTCTCAAAGAAGCTTCGGTTTCGATCAGACACGTGGCGGAAACACTTTTCAATATGCGTGCAGCGGTTCTCGTTTCACTCGACAGCAAAACGGACGTCGATGACGAGAGGGTTCACTAGTTTCATTTACGCGGAGCGTAAATTCTCTTATTGGAAATAATGGCGGAGCATGGAACGCTGGGAGCAACCGTCATTTAGACATCGAAGTACGGAAAACGACGAACATCGCGCACTCTAAGTATTCCTAAAGTAGTACCACTGTAGTCCCTCGGCACAACGGGTTGAGTGTAATCTCGGTTCGTAGACCCGCTCGAAGATATTCGAGCGCGTCAAGTACGGCCGGTTTATGTTTATCGGTAGGTTTTGCAGAGGCACGTACGCTCGCATGCCGATTGCGCGCGCCCATGACCAGAGATCGACCCACGGTTACGGTTACCCGATACTTTTTTCTGTCCGCAGCTCGGGGAATAAAACTCTGACCTAGAGAGTTGAAATTTATGGAAAGTCATGCTAATAGTTTCGCACGAAGCAAAACCGCCTCGGCCAGAAGAGAGAACTTAGACGAGAGAAACGAAGGAATCGAGAGCCTGGGAGCGAGTCTGCTCGAGTAAAATTCCTCGACAGGCAGCGAGCGAGGGTTCTGGGAGGGGAATGGGTACGGTTCGTGGCTCGCTCGCCAGCAGCCAGCCACCGTGGCACTTGGCTCTGCCCCCCTCTCCCTCCTCTGGCCTTCTATCTTATTTCTTCTCCTCTCGTCGCTCCCCTCTCACCCGCTTTCACTCATGTGTGCCTCAGAAAAGGACGTTCGTCGCGTCGTGGTGTGCGCCGAGGCTTTTCAGAGCTCGATTGCATACCCTGTGTATATATATATATCCGCCGCGCGCCTGCGTTTCGCGCGAGAATGTGTGCGTAGGGGAAGAAAACAAGAGGGGAGGACGGAGCGAGCTGGGTGGGATGAGAACTCTTGCGCCGCGGCCACAACGCACCGGAGCACGATCGGCTTTCGTTCCGTAAAATGTCACGTAGGAATAACGCCCCGATACGATAATCAGTGCGAATTAATATTGATCCTCCCTTGTGTTCACTGGTTCGTCCCTCTCTCTATCTCTCCCTATTTTTTTTTTTTCTTCACTTCATTCGACAGCGTTGCCACGCAATAGACGACGAAACGCAGATTTCGAGATAGAGCACTCCACCACATCACACGATAAAACCAACCCCCGAATGTCCGTGCGAAGAAGCGTACTATCGAGCGGCCGAGAGCTGCGAGCGTGAAATGGACATATGACTAGGAAAGTCGCGCGTGAACGGCACATCGCTGCTGCGGCTGCCATTTCGTGAGAGCAATCTTCTAGAGGATGTGTGCGTTGCGATATTACAACGTGATCGTGTTTCTCTTCCACCTGTCCGCCTCCGTAGGAAAATCGGGACGACGCCGAAAATTCATTCCCGTTGCGCCAGAGGCCCCGGCGGCTCTAGAATCATCCTCGAGGACAAAAGTAACGTGTATCTTGCTACGGGCGTTGAGATCCAACCTGTTCCGACACGGCGAGTAAAGCCTCGGGATGTCGATGCGAAACGAGGTGCAACGAGAGAGATAAAAACCCGTTATACAAAGACTCGGCGTGTGCCCCGTACTCGCCATCGAATCACACGGCATATGGAAGAGGGACCACGCCCCATTCGAAGCAATCCTCGGCATTAGCACGATACGAGAAGCGCGACCGAGGCGTCGCGGATTAAAACTAGCCGTGTCCTTCCCCGAGTTATTTTCGTTTTCCGTGACATTAAATCCACCGTTCTTTGAGTTCCGGCAACGGCCTAGCCAAGTACTTTTGCGCAGTTTATAATCCAAGGGAACTTATAATCCAAGGTGTGCCGCCCAGTCGCCGCGTGCCTCTCTCTTCCGCGGCTGTGCTGACGCCTGTTTAGCGCGAAGAACAAACAAACGGATTATTCTAGTGCATTTTTCGTTGATGTGTTGTTAAGCTGCGTGTATGATCCGGGGCAAGGAAAGCAAGAGGCTTTCTTCGGAAGAACGCACAAGGAAATACGTGCGACTCACGCGAGATTAGACGAACAACTCCCCGAGATACTCCGAGACCGTTCGAGTCTTTGCGCTTGCGCGTAATATTCTTCTCCCGGCCGACCTATCGGAGCGTTCCTCTCCCCACCGCTCGCCGCATGGTCACCCTACCTCGCCTGGTTTAAGCCCGTCTCTACTGCCGTCGAGCTTTCTGTACATAGGGTGTGCCAGAAACAACTTTGGCTCTTTGTTTTCTTTAATTTCGACGAAATTCAATATCTCAGGCCTCTGTGGGGACGAAAACAAGATGCGCTTTCTTTAAGCGTGCCGATTCGAAATTACGGTCGAGCGAAGTACGAGGCGCGCACAGTTCCATTCTTCGGGTCAAGTATACCCATCTGCTGTGACCACTGGAAAAAAGTAATTCGAACCTCGGGCTCGTTCCTCCGCTCTTACCGGCATTCTGATGCGGCTGTGCGTCGTAAATTCCAATTATCGAAGCTCCCGTTTCATTCGATCGGATCTTCACACGCTATTGTCTTTCTTTCGACATTCTGACGCGTCGGTCATAAGTTCTCGCCCGAGGTGTAGCAAAGGAATATATCGAGGGACGTTTTTTCCACGTCACTGTTCCTATCGTATCCATGCTTCCGCTTACTTTTACTTAATTTCCTGCGCCGTATTAGATTTATACTGAGAGAGCTTTCTCGAGGCAGAGGATGGGATGGCAGGGGTCTCTGTTCTCCCATCGTCGGGAATCCGTAATCGAAATCGAAATCCTCAACGTTCCTAGCAAGAATCTCGTTTGCGCTGTTGGTCGCAAGTGTTGTGGTCTGTGTTGTATTGTTGAAACTTTACCGTTCTTGCCCTGTTTTGTCCAATATTACCGTTTTCATATCTTCTTTTCTCCATGTTATATTCAAAGTGTACTGTAATACTGTAAAGTATATAGTATTTTGGTACTTGACGCCACAGTCCATTGTATTTAAGTCAACTTGAAGTGGAATACGAGTCAAAATGGTGCGCTCTGTACGCCAGAAAGAAACTTCCGCTTCTTGTCCACGCATCAACTTGATATTCTATCTCGCGTACAGTACTGACATTTCAAATGACGTGCACGGAAATCCCCCGTTCCCATTACAAACGGTCTTGCGAGTTGCAGACACATAAAGACCTACAGTAGATGAATCAGATAAACAAACGATGTTAGAAAGTTGTTATCTAATGAAGTGTCTCTATTAATGTAGGTCCGTGAATTGAAATTTTTATTTTTAAAACAGGAATCCGTCGACTTCAGGAATTCACTGTTGCTCCCCAACCGCAGTCTTTCGTGAAGCTGTAAAGCTAATGCTAATTTTACATTAGCCAATAGTAGTCTCGTAAACTTTAAACGCACTCTGCAAGCGAATTTTTAAATTCTCGCCTAACTATGAGATACGTGAACTTTGAGCACTTACGTGACGCCTTTTGCGTCTTTAAATAAACACTCCAGGATGTAATCACAGCAGATACCGATAGATTTTTCCTGCTATCACATTTTCCTAAACATGCCCAGTTTCTACGTTCTTGTCAGCTTCTCTTTGAGTCCAAAAGCAAGTGTTCGGGGCCCGGTCTTCTCTATAAAGGGGCCCAGCTGCAAGAAATATTTTTGGGCCCCAAACAATTTCTCAACGGTAGAAAAGCATAAAATATTTTCATAGAACGAAATCATGAAAAAGGGACATTAATAAAAATAACACAGAAAATAAAATAAAAAAATAAATAAACAGATAAACATTAACATATTTAAATATATCACTTTTTTATTGCCACATAAATGATAATATTAGATTATTATATCATTATATTAGAAATTATGTTCTAATTTATTTTTCTTAATTTTAATCGAATAATTTTTTTTTCTTAATTTTAATCGAATAATTTTTTTTTCTTAATTTTAATCGAATAATTTTTTTTCTTAATTTTAATCGAATAATTTTTTTTTCTTAATTTTAATCGAATAATTTTTTTTTCTTAACTTTAATCGAATAATTTTTTTTCTCTTAATTTTAATCGAATAATTTTTTTTTCTTAATTTTAATCGAATAATTTTTTTTTCTTAATTTTAATCGAATAATTTTTTTTTCTTAATTTTAATCGAATAATTTTTTTTTCTTAATTTTAATCGAATAATTTTTTTTTCTTAATTTTAATCGAATAATTTTTTTTCTTTTCTTCATTTTTCCCTTTTCTGGGCCCCAATACAGCTCGGGTCCCAAGTGCCTTGCCCCCCCCCTGTGGCCGGTCCTGCGAGTGTTCCCCTCTGTTTATATGATACATAATCTCGCAGTAATTATAATCGATCATTCCTTATACCATAAACTATTTTTTAATCGTTGATCACTTTATCGAACAGACGATCTAATTATTCCGGCTACTCCGTTTTCAGCTCGCAATTAATTAGAGATCTTTACTGTTACAGGTATGGACGCGTGCAGAGCGTCAAGCTGCTGCCGCGGGGCGAAGAATGCCCCGTGGACGGAGGTTCCGGTGGTTCCCTCGGAGAAGGCAACGAGGGCGGTTCCGGTTCCAGTTCTGGCAGCGGCGGCAGTGGCGGGGGTAGCGGTTCCTCGAGCAGCACAGGGGGTGCCTCCGCGACGGTGGCGTTCATGGATATCAAGTCCGCAGCGAAGGCCCACGCGACTGAGCATACCTTGGACGAGCGAGCCCTTACCACACAGTACTACGAGCCACAGCATCTTCAGCACAGGTTTCCCTCGCACGGGTGAGTTTGCACCGTCTTCGATAAATTATGCAAAACCTTTCGGTCGTTCAAATTCGATGTCTATTATTTTCTACATCGATCAAGCAGAAGATATTATTTAACTACCTTAAATGTCTGTGCGCACACTTCGGGCAGAGTTTATTATAAAATAATATTTAATTCGAGAACTGAGACACATGTGTGCGACCAGTCTACTGGTAATTTTTTAAGTATGGATTCCATATGGCCCTGTAATTTCTGTTGCGACTGTAACGCGGCTGAAAGATATTTTCGTCACTGAAATGGCACGTATAAATGCTGATTTTCGTGACGAGTTACGTCGCGGGAATTAATTAAACCGCGCGTCACGGGAAACAGGTAAACTGACATTGAAACGTTACGGATCAGAGACACTATCTCTTTCTCCTAACAAAATTCACGTACAGCCTGCACGTATCGGTAACAATTCCATGTACATACGTTCTAATCACGGCTACCGCTTCCCCGCACTTCGCGCCTCGGATATACGCGCTACTTTATCGCCGATTTATCGATGCCAGCAGGCGCCTTTATAGCGCCTGATAATCGTGCGGCATTTATTGCGTTACGTCATAAGGAACAGAACGCGCAATTTCGTTATTACACTGGCACAGCCAATGTAGTAAAATTTTTCAAAGATTAACCCTTCGTGGATACGTCTTGGCCAATATTTCTGTAAATTTTTGCACTCTAATAATACAATTTAAAAATATGCCGAATTTTAACCGAAAAATCGCTTTTACCCGCAACTATTTTTTCCAAACACAAATTTCAACGTATCAAAATTCACGTTTCTAGAAAAAGACTATTATCTAATGTATGTAGCGATTATACGAGTATTTCGAATGTACAATTATCATTGAGAAGTTAAAAGATTCAAAAATACGAAAATGGTAACTGAAAAATGCCGATGGGGTGCAGTGAACCAATTTCTGATTATAAGAAAGTGTGACCACGCAGGGTTAAGAACCTCAACCGTGTAATTATGTACACTTCATTTTTAATAGAACTCTAAAAAAAAACGCACAACCTTCGTTGCGTAAGAAACAATACGGTAAAAGAATTTGTTACGTCGCGATGCCAGTAAATCCAATATGGCTGTAATTCTATTAGACTATGATCAAGATTAGTATATAAAGATTAGATTATGATGAAGTAGGGCACGAGCAATTACGCCTCAATTTTTCGTAAAGTTCCACGAAGTGGCGTTTGAAAGTATTAGTTTAGTAAACGTGTAGGAGCAACGCTGCGCGCTGAAGAGCGCCCTTCCGATAGATGCAGTATTGGAGTATTGGATCGCAGCGATTGCTATCGAAAAGTGTCGCCATTGTCGACGAGCGTATTGATTGTATCAAACGCGAACTCGAGAAGCGATATCGGCGGGTTTATCGAACGTCGGCTCTCTCCTTCCTCCTTTTTCTTTCGTCGCGCAGATCGTGCACTTGCCCGCAGCGTATGTATAGATTTATTTAAAAACTTGACACGGGGATAAAAATAGCTGCGATTCAGCGCGAAGATTGCTGCACAGTGTGTTAACCCTTCGCGGTGTTACGGCCAAGGCCGTCCCGACGCCGTACATTTCATAATGCTCACTTTTATTTCGAGCCGTGCGTTATGCAAATCTTCTGAAACATATCGCGACCTCGAACAAATCAGTTTCTGCAACAGCTTCTTGCGAGCAATATTCTGCAGACGCCACTAAGCGGCCAAATAAGCGTTTGTTGTAAATAAATTTCGAGAGGAAAGCATAAAATCTGGTTAACTAGTATCTCGATTATGTCATAGAGTATATATATATATATATAGAGTAATATATTCTTCCTTAATAAATGGGTAAGTTCGAAGTAGGATATCGTGGGTATAATTCCATATTATTTTGCTTAAAATTGTTTTCCATCAGCTGCTGAAAAACGAATAATAAGCACTTGATCGGGGAGCATTAAGGTCAAGAGTTAATGCAATACAGCTTATCATTCGGTACAATGCGTGATCTGGGCGAATTATCGGCTCGCGATGCGTGCACTCTGGAAATATTAAAAGCGATATTCGTTTAAAGGAAACCGTCGAATAATGCGGATACCTTTGAATTACAAAGATACTTTCATGGTCGAGAACGCAAGGGAGCCGCCGAATGTCTGCGATCGATAAGAGCCTTAATTTCCTGAATTGCTCGTGCATTCATTTTCCGACGTTAAATAGCTTCGCTGGCCGTTCACCGTGCAACGGCTGGGACGAGTCGAGCGTTTTAATAACCCAGTAAAGTATTCCCCAGCAAAAGTCGTGGCGGTATCAAAGATACATATATTCGCGGGCTTCCCGAATGGATGTAAATGAAATTGAAACAATCAGTCGAAGGCGAGCAGTAAACGCAACCGGGCAAACGAACGTCGGCGATGGAAATTTATTTCCACGTTGAAACGGTTCGCTTTAAGTCCACGCGTGGCATCTCGGCGTGTTTGCGCGCCGAGGGAGTTCCACTTTTAAAAGCATCGAAAGTATTGCCCGGGAATTACTAAATGTTTACTTTAAAACGAAACGAACTCGGTTCATCTACTACTGAAAATTTACATTCCTATATTTTCTATTAGATACTCGTGACAGTATTACGAACGCATTGGCGCGGTTTTCCCGATGAAAATGAGTCCAAACACCACCATGTTCGGACCATTTTTAATTATACTTAATATACAGTGTGTCCACAAAATTCGGAACTAATTCGATTTATGTATAATTAAAAGTAGTCCGGGTGTAGTCGAGTTTGGACTCATTTTCATCGGGAAAACCTTGCCTATTTATTGGTAGTATTCTCGCGAAGATTTAACAGGAAATATAGAAACTCAAATTGTTGTTAGTGTCGGCACATATTCTAAGAGCCGAGTATGCGGGGCAAAACTTTCCTAAATGAAGCGTAGCTCAGAAGGGTCTGACCAACTGGGAACGGTATTTCGTCGAACCTTGCCCCACCGAAACCATTAATAACGAGCTTCCAGAATCAATGAGGATTCCTAGAATACGGTTCTCTCGCGTGCTCCCTATAAATTTGTCGCTTGCCTTCGAAACGGTAGGAGCATGGGCTCGCCCCGAACGGTTTTCGTTGCGGACACGACGAAAGAAAATTTATCGCCGCCATGAACGCGAGCTAATTAACGCCGCCGATATAACAACCGACCGGGCCGTGTGTTCAGCTTATTTTTCAGCCGTCGTGCAACGTGTTCTATCCGTGGATACAATTCCGCGCCGATATCGGTTGGACGCGAGCCCACGTAGGAGCTGAGGCCACGAAATCGTTATTCGTGGAAGTAAACAGGTCGATAATCGATCGAAGGAGGTCGGTTATCGCGTCGTCGCGTCGTTCAGGCACATCGGCGCTACCGATCGCGATTCCGTGCCTCTCGCAATCCGTCGTGGCACTCTTCGAAAAGTGTCGAAAACATTTCTGCCACGCACTCGGTTTTACCGGGCCACGTGATACGCGTATATCGGCTGCTCTCCTCGTCTCGGCTATTCCCGTCTCCGTGCGCGCCCGTTTAATCACCTTAAGACTATAGGAAAGGAGCCCTCCGCGTACTTTCTCCCCGTTTGTCGCCGCGAGAGGTTATGCTCGAGGCGTCCACGCCGTCGGGACTTCCTACTAGAATCCAACGATCTCCATCGACGAGACTCGAGTGAAATAAAGTCAGCGCCCGTCGCATACCCTTATTCGCGAGCACGGCAGCATCGCGTTTCTACGAAAAGTCAGGTGACCGTGACGACGTGGTCGCTCGCGATGTTGCCACGTCTCTGGTCCGAGCTGCGCGCGCGCGACCGAGTAGCTGTGAACCGCGACCGCGGAGGGGGGAGTCCTGCTTTAACAGCCAGGGACGTACTCGGAGGATGCTGCACCCGTGACCTTACAGATATTGGCAATACCTTTGACAGTAAGATTCTGTTTTTTGGTAAACGTTGGTGGTTTCTTAGTGGGAATGTACGAATGTTCCAGTGTACTTTTCTGCGGGCGTTCTTTTAATATAGAGGCGCAGAATCGTTTGGAGCTGAGGTATCCACGCGTAACAGTTTCAAAATAAATTTAAAAGTGAATTATGTAATTGTCTCGATTGACGGGCTTTGTAGGATATTAAGTTTTAAATGTCTGAATATAGGACGGCTTCTTTTTTGTATTTTTGACGACATGTTGTATTTTAGTTTGTAAAGTTGGAATTTTAAATATCGAATATGTTAGAAAATTCGTAATCGCGTTTTGCAAAAATGGGAGAATCACATACTGATTGATACTTCGAAATGATGGTAGTCGTGAAAATTCTTATCAAATCTGGTATTTACATTCATAAAACTGGAAGTTCAAACACCGAATACATAATAGATTTCTGTATGCGTGATTCCATATTTGCATCATTTAAAGATGGAAAAGTCCATGTTAATGGAGGTTGAGTTTTTTCGAGTGACTAGGCAAGTGACTACATGAATTAATCTTTCAATGATTGGTCGCAAAAAATTGGTATAGTATTACTTGCGTTATTCGAACTAGAACCAACATGATTACGTCATATATCCGAACTCCCTTTCCTTATACCGATTACCTTATTCCCCAGGTAAAATAGCATGCGTATAAACGTAGCGAGTAAAACATTTAACTGTACTGTACCACAGTTCTTCTTGCGTCTCAAACCTCCACCAGTTCTGTACTCCAACAATCCTCAACAAATCCACTTTTAATGTTAGTGACTTAGGTTTATTAACGCCGCACATTCTTATGAATTCCACAGTCCTTCAGAATGAATTTTAACAGTTACGAAAAACTGTTTCAGTCAGAGAGAAAGATATTGTCTAAGGGACATGCTCTAGTGGATAACAGAATATTCCAATTGCACAGCGTTCTGACACTAAAGGATTCATATAGTGGAGGCTCTGCTGTCTAACTGTTTCTTCGCTTGTCGATCGAATAAATATTCAATTAGTCAGCTTATCACCATTGGTATCGAACAAATAGAGCCGTACACACGCAGCATCGTCCCGACGATGACATCATTGTTTGAGGTTCACGAATCGATGACGAGGGTTTACGATTTGCATATGAATCATCTGTATCGACGGACTACATACACGCCCCGAACGCTCAGCTTCCTTTTTATCCGGTTCTCTTTGCCACGATGATCATTAAGCGGAAGAATTTACATCGTCGTTCCCCTCGACATTTCCACTATCGGTCGCCATTCTACAAAAATTTACCAAACGACCACTTCTAAATTCATTACCAATTCAACGCTGCACATTGGCATCTAGTTTCGAGCATAATAAAATTAATAGTCCCAGTTTCCCCGTTACCACCGGTCAACAAGCGACGCGCATTAATACGACCCTGAAAATATCTTATCGGCAGTCGGTGTCGCACATGCCAGCCCACCGTTTTATGGCGAACTTAAAACTCGTGATTCTAGGGAATTGCGTGCGCCGTCGCCCGTCATAACAATGGCACGGTGGTATTGCACTCCGCCGAGGTGCAAACATCAACACGCAGCGGGCAGATTTACGAGCTCCGCTTTCGTCGTACGCACTCCTCGGTCCCACGTTTCGAGCAAGAAGCAACTAGTCTTTGCTTTTTCTCGGGGTCGTTATCTACGGCGAGCGTCACCGGGATCGATACCAGCGGGATTATCGCGCTCGATACAGGCGCAACGTCAACAAGCCCCCCTCTGCCCGTCTCGTCTCGCCGTGTTTGCGGCGAAACGAGGTTTCACGGTTCTTTTTTTTTTATCTAGAATTCTCGGAGCTCGAATTTCTACATAACGAGGTCGAATCGATAAACCGACGCGTGCGATACCGAACAACGACCACCAGATCGCCCGGCGAAGTCGGACTTTCCGAAGACGGGGGGCGGCGTTTTCTCGCGTCCGGCGCTAACGATATCGAATTGCTATCGGCCGCGCATACGATACTCCGCAGTATCGTTTTGCCCTTCGCTCGTCGCTTCCCTAGATCGGACACATGCCTCTCCTCGTGCTACGAGGGCAAAAAATTCTCCGGTTTCTCGGAGAAAAGGCGTAGTCTCCCGCGCTTCACCGTCGATATATGCGCGGCGACGCCATTGCGTGCCACCGAGGCCCCGCTTGTTTACGCGTTTCTGAATGTATCGCTATACGAACGGCTGTAAGATTATACGATAATTAAGTGATTGTCACCGGTTTACCTTATCTCCCCGCGCCGTAAACACCCATTGTGTCTGTATTTCGCCGCGATAAATTATGCGCCTGCCACTACTTCTCCCGAATTGATTATCTACATGTAATTAGTACAATTACGATGCGACTAGATGCAAAGTGTTCGATTACATCAGCATGATTAATGCCGTTATACGCGTAGCAACTTTTCTTTTTTCTCTCATGCTTATCATTTCTGCGTAACTCCATTGTAAACACATGTCGCAGCGGGTCTCAACGAAATTGCAGCGAGATCTCAATCTCGCAGGGAAGAAGTATTTACCCCTCGTTGTAAAGGTTCGATCCGTTTACGTAACCAGCGCGTGTTCGGAACGTTTGTAACGAAGGAACGGAAAACAATGAGCAGATAAAGGAGACGTCCGGGGACAAACAGAGGACATTTACCTTAACACACAAGTTCGGGATAATGAAAATTTGCCTTTCGCTCCACGTTTCCGTGAAATAGAGGGGACGGGGTATTATTTCGCATGCGACGTTGTTACATGAACGGTCGAGAGAGGCTCTTTACGAGCCGCGTGCGCGCGGTATTCGATTATGCAAATGCCGATGGTCGAAAGGTGTGTCCGAGAGCGGACAAAAGCGATTCCAATAAAAAGAAAAAGGGTGTCGCGTCGCCCGGTTAACGGAAAATTTCTCTGTAGCGGCGCGTAAAGGCGGACGCTGGCATGGCAACGCTGCCGTGCTGCTCTCGCGGGGCGGGCCGGCTCGCCGGAGAAACGGCCACGCGTGATTCAGCCTTTAAAGAAATTCAGGTCGAAGTTTCTCGCGAAGGTGAGGGAGATAAGCGTGGCTGACCGTGCGCTAACGGAACGGGAGGCGTCGGGTGAAAGGCCGCTGATTCTTCGGTGACGATTGCGGGCCTCGTGCATGTCGTAGCGCCGAACACAAGCGGGCCAGCTGTTGACGTGTACGGGGCGCGTTTAGAAAGGTGTACCAGCCAGACACGAGGAACTTCGGCGGCGTCCCGATAGAGGGCCACGTTTTTGAACTTCGACCATCGGCGGCTACCACAAATCCGATGAAAATGTAGAGGGAGCTGCGACGTCCAGGGACGTGGAAAAATCGTGCATTCCTGGGGCAGGGTCTTTAGCATATTTTAAAAGCGGTAAATGAATTCTTGTGACCATTTTGTATTTTATTTCGTATTTGAAGCGGAGGAGGCTTGGAGAGGTTAAGTGGTTTTGTCCGTTTTTATGTCGAGGTTGTATATAATCGCTGAGGCTGGGAATCATAGTAATTGAGCATGCTTGTGTGACGAGGAATTAGTGAGCGATGTGGTGTAGCGTATATTAAATGTGTTCAGGTTCCAATCGTCAACTGAGTTGGTATTAACGCAGCCGTGGGTCAGTGGACGTTTGGACGTCCTCTGGTAGGGTGCGTGATTCGCTCGGTAGTTGGAAATTAAACGTGCCTGTGCGGTGAAGGATTTCGAAAAATAGCCGCACAGGGAAAAACGGAACGAACTGACAGCAGCAGGAAGTTCGTGGAGTAATATTCATCTGGCGCCAGAAGCGTCGGAGGAATAATTGATGCCCTTTGCATCAAGGGATCCGCAGAAAGTTGCAGTTTAAAATTTACCACTTTCTGCGGGGCAACCTGCCATTTCACATATAGAACCCCGAATTTCCGACTCGCTCCTGAGATGTTCGTGTATACCTACCCCGTTTCTTCTCGACGAGGGTCCTTAACCCTTAACTGGTATACTGTCTTTTCAAACGTAACTGTTATCTCGGGGTCGTGGCAGACCCCAAATAAAAATGGGCACAGAAATTTGTAAAGTCGACGTTAGATCAACCTCTATGAATACCTATTTTGTTCGTAGGTAATGTATAAAATAATAGATACGTAAAAAGTTAAACTATTAACTATAAAATTAATTAGAAATTCAGTTTACAAACTTAGACAACTAAATATTTTGCAGCGAACCTTGCGTGCTTGGGGTCATGACTGACCCCAGGATACCAGTTAAGGGTTAAAACAGACCATTAACCAGGACACGGTCTAAATTCCTTGATTTTAAAACATGCTAGAGTTGTAATTATTCAACTATTCGTATATTCGAATAGATAGGAGTAGCGTTCAGTCGCATGTAGGGAAACCTACCAATACACTGCCAGGAGCAGCCTCTGATACCAAAGTGCACGCAGCTTAATCACCACGGGACCATGTGGACCGTCAATATTTGATCGTGATCGAATCGCGCGAGGTGGAGTAAGGAAAAAAAACTTGGGGGTCGAACGCGATAGCCAGGATTCCGTCATAAATCCTGCGACTCGGAGAGGGGGAGGGGGTGGGCGAGGAAGAAGCTATCGTCCCCGTGTACTTACTTTCCATTGTGGAACGTAAGTTTGCTCGCGGGGAGTGCCGCGAGGGTTCGTAAGAAGGGGGTGGTGTTTCTGTGCGGAAGCGTTAAGGGGGTATACCCGTTTGAACCCTCGGAAAATGTGTACATTTCGTAGATTTTTTTACAAGTCAACGGCTTGATGAAGATTTTCCATTTTTTTACTGTGTTTACATAGTTTTATGAACTACTTAAAAAAAAAGTTTCAGTTAAAAAACTAGTGTTTTTAGGATGTTATGCATACATATCCGAAAGTCCTTCGATTTTAGACGGCTAAACGGTGGGCCTGAAAACAGCTGTATGTAGAGTCTGAAATCAAAAACAATAAAATCTTATTATAAGGTATGTCAGTAGCTATCGTCCAATGGGGCTGATTTTGAAAATTTTGAAAAATAGGGAAATAGTGATCGATCAAAGGTGCACTGAGAAAAAAATGTGCTAAATTAAACAAAAAATCATTTGAACGAAGCAAATGATTTATCTGAATAGTCGCAATGCAATGTTTCTTCGAAGCAAGGAACCAAAATTTTTTAAGAAAAGTAAATATTTATTTGAAACCAGTGACTTTTTATTGAATTTTGGTAACCGCTTTACTTAATTTGAACGAATGTTATGGTAAGTTACATAAGCAAAACTTAAAGAATCGTAAATATATTGTTGAAGGAGGTAAATGTTTCATTAAATGAAGTAAATATTTACTTGTATACAGTTTCTATGTTATTGATAAGAAAAAACATTCATGTTTTAAAGAAAAAAAATATTAATATGTATAAGGTAATTTTCTATTAAAGAAGATAATTATTTATTTCTACGAAATAAATATTATTCCAAATTAAAGATATTAGATTTACAGTCAAACCTTTCAACATTACATTCAAGCAAATATTTATTTAAAAAAAGAAACACTTTTTTTACCCTAATGTCTGTTGCGTTTCTGCATCATCGATCCCAGTTTGTTCACTTGAGACTTGTGTTTTCTTTGCAGTATTTTTCTCCTTTAGTTTATGCAAAACATGCTGAATGGATACTATATCTTTATTAAAAGGTGTGTCAAACTCATAAATCCGTTTCTGTATTAATAGCCATATATATTCACCAGCAAAGGGATATTCCAATTGAAAAACGTGGAAGATTTTGAAGCAAATATCTATGGCTTGTATAGCCTCTGAGACTTTGTAAAACACTTCATCCATGCAAATATAAATATCTTCAATATTTTCAATAGAGCCTACAATCAGGATGTAAGGTTGCATTGTGAGTTTTAAAGTGCTTGTTCTTTCCTGCACTTCCTTCTGAACTCTGGCAACATCACCAGGAATCTGAAAATAGTTAAACAAGATACACTGATACTGTGAATGAACAAAATTAAAAAATTACAAATTATTTCGATTAAGAAGTTGTTAGTAACTTGAAACTAACACAATGAAATATGAAAAAATTAATATAATCAAGAGGGTTAAATACATTATAATTTTATAAAAAAAATAAAAGAAGTAAAACGTTTACAATTACAATTATATTAACTGTTGCAAATTTTATAATATTATCTTTGGATACACCAATAGAAGGTTTAAAAGCTTTCTTATTTAACTTCATCTGTTTAGGTGGATACAAATGAGCTACCAACAACAAACTGATCACAACTTTAGTATCTGTAATATATACCTTGTATTTAAATATATATAACAGAATTATTGGAAGTTAATTTTATAGTAATAGTCACTTATTATTTTGTGCAAGAAAATTATATTTACTTTTTTTTTAATCAATAGTTGTTTATCATCATAACGTACATTCTTAAAATGTTTACACCAGTAATCGATAAAGATTGCCCAATCTCCAACGATTGGAATCAAACTAGCAATAAGACTTTCGTTGAGTTTTTTTATCACGTGAATAGTTATCTTATTTTCTGAAATAGATCAAATAAAAGTGTAAAATAATCGTACAGTTTTTTAAAATTACAGGGAATAAAAACCATTATCAATTAACACGTTCCGTGCGGGATTGATGTATACACATATGTACATACATTGTATATCGAAGAAACCAGCAGACCTATTGACCAGTCGTAGCCCTCGACGCATAGGAAACCTTAGGGCAAAATTTTTACCGCAAAATTTTTGCCCCACGGAAGGTGTTAAAAAAATCTATCAGCAGCTATAAAATAGTAACTGCTTCGCTATTATGGAAAAGATACCTGACGAAATTCCATAGCTCGTACAACACTACAGACAAGATATTTACAATATTTATTAGAACGATGGTACTTCGCAAATATCGATTCATAAAATCTCATTAATGTTCGAATTACGTAAAACCCTCATCCTGATAATGAAACACATGAAATATATATCTCATCAATGGCATCGATTGAATGATATTGCGTCATAGAATATTTCGGTTATTGCATCATACGTACCTACTTGCGCAAAAAATTGTGTCGTGATATACATATATATGTTTATACATATCTCGTGATTTATGATTACGAAATGAATTTAATAATTAATTCAATATTCAATCTTCCAATAAAACCTTTGATTATATTAATTTTTTCTTATTAACACATTCCGTGCCACGTGGATCGCATACACCCCACTTTGAACTTTGCACTCGTGCCGTGTGGTCTTATATGCCCCACGATGCAATAAATGCGTTATACGCGTTACGCAGATGTCTACGGATGATTTTAAAAGAAATCTTATTCAGAGATTCTCATTTCGTAGCGAAAATATCAAATGGCTTGAATGGAAAGTGCAGCGTGGGGCGTATGCGACCCACATGGCGTGGAACGTGTTAACATTTTTGTGTAATTTTCTTTTCGCTAACAATAAATATGAAAAGTAACTTACCTTCAAAGGATTCCTCCAAATGTTCCAGTTGAAGGGGTAAGAAAATCTTCTTCACCTCGTCATTGGCCATAATTTAGTAAATATTCTCTGATTCTTACAAATAGTTTTACTCTTAGAAGTACACACTTTTTTTATTTCAAAATATTCATTTTTACTGATTGGTTTTCCTGAATCAAATAACTATTTTTTACATTGACGAAACTTGTAATTCTAACCGAAATAAATATTTATTTTCATTAGATTACTAATATTAAGAACTTCTTTTTATAAGTTTTCTTAATATCAGTAAATGATTTATCATAATCCAAAACATACTGCTTATTTTAAGCAAATGTTTATACAACTTCAGTAAAGTTCTTCTAAATAAACGCAGTACTCAAATTTAAGTAAATATATCTGTACTCTAAAAATAATTTACTTACATTAAAAATATGCTTTCTTCGGTCAAATAAGTAGATTAAAACAAAATGGTTTGCTTAAATTAAGCACATTTCTTTCTCAGTGTAAAGTTACATTTTCCTAAGAGAAAAGGCCACCTTTTTTCTTTATAAAGAATAAACGGGGAATCGCAATTAAAAAAGCCCTCGTTGGTTCACGCGGAATCTTATTACGATCCTGCATGCAAAATTGCAAGTGAATTGGTTGAACGTAGCGCGAATTTTTAGGCCCACCGTTTCGCCGTCTAAAATCGAGAGACTTTCGGATATGTATTCATAACATCCTAAAAACAATAGTTTTTTAACCGAACTTTTTTTGTTAAATAGTTCATAATCCTACGCAAAGATAGTGAAAAAACGGGGAATCTTCATGAAGCCGTTGACTTGTAAAATAAATCCACAAGATGTACACATTTTCCGAGGGTTGAAACGGTTATACCCCTTAACGTGATCCTCGGGTGTTTCAGAAGTTCGGAGGATCACGGGACCGTCGGTGGCAACGGGGGAGGGGTCAGCGTCGTCGGGGTTGGCGGGAGCGGCGGTTCCGGCATCGTCGGCGGCAGCGTTGGCAGCGGAGTCAGCGGCAGCGGTAGCGGCAGTGGCGGCAGCAACGGCGGCAGCGGCAGCGGCGGAGGATCGGGCGTTGGTGGAAGCGCCGTCGGGAGCGGGATCGGCGGCAGCGGCAGTGGTGGCAGTAGCGGTAGCGGGAATGGCAGCGGCAGCGGCATCGGCATCAACGACAGGGAGAGAGACCGCGAGAGGGAGAGGGAGAGGGAGAGGGACAGAGAGCGCGACAGGGATCGCGACAGGGACCGGGACAGAGACAGGGAGAGAGAGAGGGACAGGGAGAGGGAGAGGGACCGCGAGAGAGAGCGGGAGAGGGAGCGTGACAGGGAGCGAAGCGGAGAGGGCTTCGAGTCACGTGGCTCCCACGGCAGTTTCTACAGCAGCGAGAGAAGCAGTCGAGGGGTCGGTTCCGGGGGTGGTGTCGGTGGTGTCAGCGGCGGCGTCGTCGTTGGTGGCCATCCGACGGATCCTTCTCCCGGTGATCCTGGCGGCTACATACCCCGCGGGCGTCCACCTCCTGCCAGCTCTTACCACGTGACATCGACCAGGGCGAGGGATCGGCTTTACTCGAGAACCGGCCCGTATGCCTCCGGACCGCCGCCCCCGCCCCACTTAGACCGTCATCGCGGTGGCCTGCCGCCGTCCTCCTGGTCGGCCTACGAGTCGACGACCTCGAGGTACGGGAACGCGCCGCCGCCACCCTCGCCTGCCAACAACGACGCCTACCAGGACAAGCAAGGTAATTGCCCTTATACGTAGCCCGGTGCACCAGCTCCAATTCCCTTGCCCCGTGCGTGCAACCGAGAGCTTCTCCCTGTGCCATGCCTGCAGGCCTGTGAAGTTGGCACCCCCGAATTCGAAATTTAAAAAAAAACTACGCGGCATTCGTTTGTCCACGTTTGTCCAACAAAAATTTTCGTTTGTCCACCCTTCAAAAAAAAAGTTATGAACAAAAAAATTTTTTCACCAGCACCCCCATGGAAACTTTTTTATAATTTGACGGTGGGAAATTATTGTCCATCGTTTGTCCAAGTTTGTCCACCCAAAATTTCGTTTGTTCATCCTTCAAAAAAAAGTTATGAACAAATTAAGAAAATTTGTCATCAACACCATCCATGAACACTTTTCAACTTTTTAAATGATGGATACGATTGTCCGTGATCTAGCATCGTTTGTACACCTCAAGATTACGTTTGTCCAGCCTATTGAAACGAAATATTTATGAAAATCGCGGAAAATGAAGGATACTGTTGAGGCGACCGCGTATAACTTCGATTTTTTATTAATTAAACGATGGAATCGTTTGTCCACCGACGGATTTCGATAGCGTAGATGTAGAAGACGTTTAATTATTAAAAAATCGAAGTTATACGCGGTCGCTCCAACAGTATCCTTCATTTTTCGCGATTTTTATAAATAATTCGGTTCAGGAGGCTGGACAAATGAAATCTTGGGGTGGACAAACGTCTTCTACATCTACGCTATCGAAATGCGTCGGTGGACAAACGATTCCACCGTTTAATTAATAAAAAATCGAAGTTATACGCGGTCGCTCCAACAGTATCCTTCATTTTTCGCGATTTTCATAAATAATTCGGTTCAGGAGGCTGGACAAACGAAATTTTTGGGTGGACAAACGTGGACAAACGATGGACAATCATTTCCCACCGTGAAATTATAAAAAAGTTTTCATGGGGGTGCTGGTGAAAAAATTTTTTTTTGTTCACAACTTTTTATTGAACGGTGGACAAACGAAAATTTTTGTTGCACAAACGTGGACAAACGAATGCCGTATAGTTTTTTTTTAAATTTCGAATTCGGGGGTGCCAACTTCACAGACCTCATGCCTGCCTATCGCACCTTTGCGTCTGCGTCCGCGACTGCGTCCACGTCCGCGTGTGTTTCTGCAGGTGGAATACCTCTATCTGCCGTGTGCCGTTTCCTTGCTTCCCCTCTCTCTCTTGCGCGCACACGCGTAGCCCGAACACGTATCCGCACCCTTCTGTGCGCGAGGGGGTGTGTGGGTGTGTGTTTTCATGACTCGCGAGGGGATACGCGCGGTACGCGCTCTGCATGTCGCTTGCCTCGGGGACAACACGTAGCCGCGATCATCAAGGCTTTTCTGACACTTCGCGATTTATGATCGTACGATAACGACGCCTCCTTATTAACATTCAGTAGCTCGCAATCCTATTAACTTCTCGCCTTATTTGGACCCACGCTTCTGGCGGTCCTTTGTCCTCGTTCGTTCTCGTGGTCGCATTCGGGGACTTGAATCTTAAAGTCGCTTGTGTAGAATTACATTTCTATATTGTTTGTCACGCGAACGAACATTGCGCTCTGCTAAAATTGCCTCTCGCACTGTCCGCAAAAGCGTACCGCTTCGATACACGTGAATCGCGATCCTAGCAGACACGAAACCACGTTACCCCGTTAACGACAAAATGAGATACGCGCTTGTCCTAGTTGCATGACTTTGATTTAACGAGCAACCGTAGCTCACCCATAAAACGCAAATAAATACGCACCTGTAACTGCAGACTTTTCATTGAACAAAGCAAATCGTATTTGCGAACTACTGGTCGAAACTTTGCAACCATTCCCTGTATTAAGGGTAGCAGAGATTTCAGGCATTCAGAGCAAAAACCGACTAACCCAGATTTCTTGCGAAATTAAGTTAGTAGCAATAATGTGTTTCAATAGTCTTACTAATCATAGAAAATAGGAAAAGTTCATTTTTGTTGTCACTGCCTGATTTAATCATTCAAAAAATAAATTAAGTAATTATTCAAATCATCCACTGTAATTTTGCCTAGCGGATACCGGGTCTATTCGGACTCACCTTTCATTCTCGAATTACTTATTACCCACTGAAAAACAGAGATAAAAATATTTTTATTCCAAATTCACTAAAATTCATCAGGTGATTACAAAAATTAATTTCAAGAATAAAACCCTGTTTTCTTTTTTTTTACAAACTCTTCTTTGCGGAGGTGCTATGCCCCCTTAGCCCCCTTCTGCGTGCTTCACTGGACCACAGCACCACCAAACCCTTATCTACCCCAATCGTTGAGGAAGTCACATTCCGAGTGAAAATTGACCCTGTATCCGCCTCGCAGCTAACCGTCATCCCCCATTTAATTTATTCTAAAAATCGCCAGGTCGATTCCTAACTTTCGACCCGTAGGTAATCGAAGGGTCGGATGCAATAAGGGGACTAGCGCTCGAAAATGTGAAAAATTATTGTCCAAACGCTAAGAGCGATTGGAAAATTAAATGCTGTTAAACTGAATTTTAAAAAATATAGCGTTGTAAAGCTCGTCACCACACACATTTTTTCTATTTACAGTTTGTTTATCCAATCATTACTATTCATTACTTGCAGCGACAAAGTTTTTCCTTAATATATAAGGAAGATTTTCCCCAATTTTCACACTGATTAATAAATAATTGTAGAAGATATGACGATATATATAAATCAGTCAGCAGCCACGTATAATGCGCTGCTTGGCAGCTTAGCACTCACGCTGACTGTTGGTGGCGCGCGAGATTTATATATATCGTCATATCTACAATAATTAATTAATCAGTGTGAAAATTGGTGAAAATCTTCCTTATATATTAAGGGAAAACTTTGTCGCTGCAAGTTACATGTACCTCAAAATTGCCTCGATATTTTTTAAGGGCGAGCGTTGAAAACCTTGGGTTATGCTCGAATAGTAACAATTGAATAAACAAACTGTAAATAGAAAAAATGTGTGTCGTGACTAGCTTTACAACGCTATATTTTTTAAAATTCAGTTTAACAACATATAATGTTCCAATCTTCCTTAGCGTTTGGACAATAATTTTTCCCATTTTCGAGCGCTTGCCCCCTTATTGCAACCACCCTTCAATTGAGAACCCGTCGCAACACCCCCTGCCTATAACTCGCTACCCCAAAATGCCTAAACTAACGTCACAATAATGTATCCCCCGTCCACGTGTGTGCAGATCATATTCATCGTGTTGTTCCATTAGGCGGCGGTGGAGGCGGCGGCAGCAGCAGCAGCGGCGCTCTACGACAGCACAAAAAGCAGCGGAGAAAATCGCGAAGCGGAAGCAGCTCGCCGAGCGGCAGTAGCCGTTCCGGTAGCAGCAGCAGCAGCCGCAGCGGCAGCTCCGCAGGCAGCACTTCCGGGGGCAGCACGTCGCCGGGCAGCTCGCCGCACCGCACCGGAAATGCCGCCGTCACCGAGGACCGCAGGCCGCTGGCTATCTGCGTCCGTAATTTGCCGGCGCGCAGCAGCGACACGTCCCTCAAGGACGGCCTGTTCCACGAGTACAAGAAGCACGGGAAAGTGACGTGGGTGAAGGTGGTCGGAGCGGCCGGCGACCGGTACGCCCTGGTCTGCTTCAAGAAGCCCGAGGACGTGGAGAAGGCGCTCGAGGTATCCCACGACAAGCTATTCTTCGGCTGTAAGATCGAGGTGGCCCCCTACCAGGGCTACGATGTCGAGGACAACGAGTTCAGGCCGTACGAGGCCGAGCTCGACGAGTACCACCCGAAAGCGACGCGCACGCTCTTCATCGGGAACCTCGAGAAGGACGTCACCGCGTCCGAGCTTAGGAAGCATTTCGAGCCGTTCGGCGAGATAATAGTAAGTTGGGCACGCTTCCATTTCCATTGCTCTCCGCGAGAGCACCGGAAGCGATCCTGCTGCGACCGGGGGAGGCACGAGGTGTTCCATCTTCCACGGGAGAGTCGGATGTGTGGGATAATGCTTCTCTTGTATGGGATTTCGTTCTCGAGGGTAGGTTGCGTAAAAGGGGATGATAAGAAGGTCTTGTTTTTCCACTGAAATACACATGTGTGTTCTGGTAATTCTTTGGTAATGGAGGATTTGAGTATTTATTTATATTAATTGTAAATAAACAGCTAGATACCTGACGGGGACCCGGAAGTCTGCATTGAAGCGAAGAGTAGCTGTTGAAATTTAAAAGTCTTCCCGGAATTGAACTTTTTCAAGTGTTTCCGTAAATTCTTTTCTCTTTGTGGGAGATGTCTTCTTCAGTATTGCCATTAATTTGAGTGGAAGACACCAAGACTGACGCTTACAAGGAGAGGTTCCCAGGTGTCCGCCTCCGATGGTTTCACCCCTTAAAACATTCAAGCAGGCCAAAATAAAAAGACACGTATTTCTTCTTTTGCGGTCCTCTAAAACGTATCCAGAAACCAAAGCAATCGGAGGCGGACACCTTTAGTGATCTTGTGAAACTAGGGGTTGCAATTAGTCGAACGATACACGGGTGCCCAAGTGGACACCGACAGTGATTTGTGCCGAGAACGAAGTCTCACAGGGGAAGTATTATTCCGCAGCTTTGACTTATTTTTGTACATCGCAACATCCTCCCTCTGGCCGCATCACGATTGCAACCGCATTCTCTGTATTTAGCGTATGGAGCTTTGTAAGTGACGCACGACCGTCTAAAATACCATTCAAATTAAAGCATATTATTCAACTAACGAAATAACTAGCGAGTAGGAAATAAATTAATGAAGGAAAATTGGAGATGAAATAAAACTAGAATACTGTTGTATACGAGCTCTTTTATTGCACCTGCATCAATTTCCAGTATGCTGGTATCTTTGAAGTCGTCGATACAAGTCGCTAGGAAATGTTAACAGAAAAAGTGAACACGATTTTCGTTTGGATCTTGCAGGAAATAGATATTAAGAAACAGGGCGCGGTGTCGAGCTATGCCTTCTGCCAATACTCCGACATCGGTAGCGTTGTCAAAGCTATGCGATCGATGGACGGCGAACACCTGGGCGCAAATCGAATAAAACTCGGATTCGGAAAGTCGATGCCCACGTCCTGTGTTTGGGTTGATGGCATTGGAGGTAATTATCCATTTAAAAAGAAAGTTGCCCCCACCCGCACCCCGCACCCCCTCTCCTCCACATTAATTTCCCCATGGAATTTTCAGTTTTGCGCGAAAAAGTGGCTCCTTTGTACTATTCATATCAGTATGTTCAACCCTCTGATGACATATACCAGATCCAGAAGGGGCAGCTGGACTTACACCCAGTCCCTAACAGTTTTAACTCCAAGAATCTGGGTCTTGTAAGCCTTAAACATCTCTCAGACTCCGACATCCACACTCTTCTCATTCTGATAACGTATAGATCATTCAGTTCCACCTAATGTTAAGTCGCGTCTAAGTGCAGAGACAGAACGTTAGCTTAACTTGCCGGCGCACTCTCTAGGGTGAGGGGCTGAAGAAAAATTTAAGGGTTGGACGAGTGGAGGTTGGTCCACATTGATAAACGAACACAGTTCTCAAAGCCACAAATGTTTACACGCCACCTAGCTTCTTACCATCGCTTAACGAGGTCGCAATTTTTGCGTATGTTGTTTTAGATTGCATGTCGGAAAAGTACTTGAACATGCAGTTCCACCAGTTCGGACCGATATCTCAGGTGGTGGTGGACAGGGAGCGGGGGCACGCTCTGGTGTTCTTCGAGCAGATCAGCTGCGCGCAGGCCGCCGTGAAGGAGATGAGAGGAGCAGCTCTTCGTGGCCGACGGTTACAGGTCGACTTCGCCTCCAGAGAGTGCCAGGAGACCTTCTACGAGCATCTCGAGCGACAGGGTGTCGCTGGTGAGAAACCTTGGGACACGAGGCCATCCCCAGCGTCCACCTTTGATGTCGCGTATGTACATTTGCTAGCGCACCGTGTGTTCGCGAGCCTACAATTTCTTTAGGTGCCTCATTGTAGAGCAATTCGAAGACACTTGTTCGCGATTCAAGTGTCGTCTGGTGAGGTACTCGATAAATTCTTCCAGCGTGTTTAACAGGTACTGTTGGAAATTACTCCGCAGAGGTTGAAAATAAGTGTCACACTATAAACACAACTATGGTTTATTGTATGGATAGACAATACACAGTGTGTCCACGTATTAATGTTAATTGGTTATATATAAAAGTATACAAGAAAAAAGAAACTTTAAGAGACGGAACGCGATTTGCACGGTTTGGTCAGAATTTTCAGACTGACTACGGTCGTCACCTTATGCCCCCGTCAAGACCCTTCGCCCCTCTTCTCCAGAAAAAGAGAAACGCAGCCCCTTAGTCCTAACACTGAGACTCGTTGAACTCCAACAGGTACTAGTTTACGCGACAGGTTTCCCTCTGCTTTGTAAACTGTTCTGGCATTCACAAGTCCCATTATACGTCCCACTTACGTCTCACCATTTGTTCGAAATCTCGATTTGGTAGCTTCTAGATTTTTCACCGCCACACAATCTCCACTCTGAAACATGTTAAAGACGCTGGAGAGAAGTTGCGCGACTATCCCGCGGCCGCTTTTCACGCACCTTGCGCACCGCTCGCGTAACACACGCGGGAACTACGAAATATAGCAGGTACACCCGTTATTTGAAGGACTCCTTTCAGGCGGGAGCGTAGCAGTTTCGACTCCGGGGTGACGGTGTCGAACGCCAGCAGCAGGTTCACCCGCTACGAGACGCCCCCGAGGTCGAGAACGGCGAGTTACTCCCGCACGTCCGGGGGCGGCAGTACACCTGGCGCGAGCCCGGCCCACCCGACGGCGATGTCGCGTAGCAGTAGACGCTCGTACCAGGACACCTACTATGACGGCGACTACAGCGAGCCAACGTCGCGTCCGTTTCGCAGCTACGACGAGTTCAGCCAGGGCAGCGGGGCCAGCCACGACGACTACCAGAGCAGCGTGCTCGGCGACGGTAAGCTGAACGAGGACGACTGCCCGCCGCCGTCGCGACGCCACGCCGTCCAGAGCGTGGTCACCAGCGTCGAGCCGCCTGCCCCACCGCCACCGTTGCTGCCACCACCGGACATCAGGCACCTGCAAAAAGAACGGGTCCACCTGCTCGAGCAGCTCGAGGAATGCCACAGCAGCGGTGACGAGGTCGGCTTCGCTCCGAAGAAGCGCGCAAAGCTCGATGGAGGAGCAGCCACGACCATACTGTGCGAGGACGACGAGCCCGAGATCGCCTCGTTGCTCGTCACCTCGCACTCCAGTCGAAAGGGCATGGACATCCGGCGCGTCAGCGACAGCAAGGTGGTGGTCCATCACGGGACGAGGAGAGGCAGTTGCGAGGGCAGGGGCCCTGGGCCCTGCAAGCGACGGCGCGATATTACCAGCAGGTATGTTATGGTGGAGTTTCGGTGTGGAACAGAGATGGGCAAAAAATTATTTTAAATAAAAAATTGATTTCGAATAAAAGACACAAATTTTTACACAAAATCTGACCATTCATCGCGTGGAATGGTCAGATTTTCTCTTAGACACTTAGCTTTGGAAATAATCTTTTCCCATTTGATCGATGTTTAAACAGATTTAAATGTTCATAATGCAATAATAACTTATATTGTTGTATTCGGGAGGGTTCATAGAATAATTTGGCGCAACGAGTAACCGAATAAGTGTTACCGTTTCGACACAAAAGATGTTCAAAGTTGAAAATGTGCAGTTTTTTTTCAAAATCGAATTTCTCAAAAACTGAGGGTGATGGCGACAAACGGTTTGCGGATTCGTTTTCATGGCGTATAAGAAAACGTATAAGAAACGGCAATTGAGTGTTACAAGTCCAGATGGCTGTCGAACTGTGTAATTAATGGTATTAGGCATAAAATTAATTTGCTGGATTGAAAGCTCGTTTCGTTAAATCGGGAGAATGCAAGGAATCCATTGGTGTCACTTTCATAATGATACGACGAAAAATAAAGAAATTCCGTTTCTGTATAATCGATGACACATCGCCGAGCAACTCCGCGCTGTAGTTTACATGGGGGAACGATACAATGTCGCTCGGCTCCGGAAGCAGGCGGCTTTGATCAAAGGCTCTCGAGGCTCGCCCAAATGTATTTCAACTTCGAATAACTTTCGAATGAAAATACGACTGAACCTGAGAAAATCATTCGAAGCTTAAAATGAATTCCCGTCGAATAAAAAAATCATGATGTTGCTCTCGAATGAATTCCGTCGAAAGAAAAGTGATTTGAGGCGCTTCGAATAAAAATAATCCAAATTATTTTTATTCGAGGAGTAATAAAAATGAAGTCTTTTATTTGATACGTTATTTAAATAACTTTTTATTTAAATTATGCTCATCTCTGGTGTGGAGTGGTTTTTTCTGTGGAACCTGAAGAGTGTATTCTTTTTGGGGGGGTGTCTAATTTCTTGTTGCTTGTGCTTTGAGTAACACTTTGACTAACATGAGATATCATTTGTGGTATGATAGGGATTTATTTTGGATATCCATTCACAGTGGGCCGGATTTAAAATTTGCCGCATTTTGGGTCTTTTTCTTAAGATATCGGAATGAAATTTACGCCAAAGAGTAGGAAAAAATTATTCCTTTCTAATGATGTATAATTTAATATTTTTTACATTTATTTATTAATTTTTTTAAATTATTTGTAATAAAAAATTTAATTCTGTTTGTTTGGTACCTTATTTAATGCCCTTGACAGTGGTTTAAGCAAAATGTTTGGGAAGCTTTTCGTTTCCAAGTTATAAGGAAAATTCGAATAATAAAGGAAAGTAGCAACAAATCGGTTTGTTTAAATTACAGACCAGACTTTTGCGATAAATATCTTCTTTTATTAGTAACTAATATAAACAATCCATTAAAAAATATTTTTATATGCAGTAACGCAAATGTCGACATCTTTCAAATTTGATTAGGAATATCTTCCAAACGCCAGAAAGTTACACTTTCGGACCCATTGTGGGCCAGTATGAATAAAGAGAAGGAACTGAATAATTCTATTATTATTACGGTAGAGTTATTGTTCTTCTCGAGTCAGCCACATCGACCACATTCATTACTCAGCAAATAAGAAATTTAACTTCTCTGTTAAAGACATCATGAGCACCACGACGGATCTCGGCCAGGAACACCTTTGGTCGACGAGAGGCCGGAGAATTTGGTGCCCAGCGAGCCGCGGCGGTTTCGCGAGAGGAGTCACGAGGGCCCCCTGTCGTTACCGCTGCCAAGGTTCGCTGCTCAGATGCTGAACAACAATAACAATAACAACAACACCAGCAGCAGCAACAACAACAGCAACGGCAACAACCGATCTAGCAACGCTAGCCTGGCTAAAGTGACCAGCCCGCCGTGTGCGAACCTCTCCACCGCGCCGAGTCCGCGCGCAGCTCCTCAGCCACCAGCCTCGCCACCGCCCCGTCATCCCAGCCCCAGTCCAACGAGCTCCGATAGCGAGACAGCGCCCCAGTCCCCAAGCCTCGAGGAGAGAATACGCTCCCTGGACGAGAAGTACGAGAAATGGTCGGGATCGAGGGCGTTGAGCGCGGCGGGCGGCGATGCGCTGACCAAGCTCGACGCAACCGCGTCCGAACGGTTCAGGTTTCGTCACAAGCTTCTCGATCTGGACCTGCACGAGGTGCAGCCGTCCGACATCGTCAAGTCGGTCCTCGCGAAGCGGAGCGTGTTCGACGAGGACTCGAAGCGCCTGGAGAACTTTAGCGAGAAGTACGAGCCGCGGGAGTTCACCGGCGTGCTGAACGTCAGCTCGATGATCGGCAGCGCGAGCGGCCTGACGTCCAGCGGCGGCTGCACCAGCAAAGTTTGCCTACAGTATCCGTTTCCTAGTCACCCGCCGGTGCAGCTGGCCAGTGGCGCCACGGTGGCCGCGCAAATCGCGAGCACGCCCCTCTCCTCGAGCCTAACGTTTCCGGCGACCATGTCGTCCGCGTTGAAGACGGACCCGCGGGCAACGGTGCAGCATAACTGTGTCCACCCGACGCCGGCCACTCCCGTCACACCGGGCACGTCAATCAAAACTGTTAGTCCCGAATTGCCGCCGGTCTCTCTGCCAATCGGTCTTGGTAGCGGGACGGCGGCCAGTAGCGGTTTAGCATCAGCTAGTAGTATTCTTAGCAGCAACGGTAGTGTAAGTAGTATTCACGCCCTCGGGGCCTCGACGAGTCGGGGATTGAGCACGCCCGCGACGACGCCGTCGACGCCCTCCGTCACGACGCCGCCGACGCCCGTGTTCGCGGCTACGATGACGACGACAACGGCCGCTACGACAGCGACCACTACGACAACGCTGTCTACACCGACGACGACGCCAGCGACCACCGCCACCACGACGTCCACGATATCGTTGTCATCGTCGTCGTGCTCGTCGTCGTCGTCGTCGTTGTCGCTATCGAGTGGTCAATATCAAACTTCCATGCCCACCGCCTCCACGGTGCTATCGTCTTCCACGACATCCTCGTCGAACTCTTCCTGCTCGTCGTCGTTGTCTTCGTCCACCGATAGCTCCCGCTCGCGTTTGAGGAAGGAGATGGGCAGCAGCAGTAGCAGCAGCAGTAGCGGTAGTAATCGGGACAGCAGAGAGTCCCGCGACGGGAAGGACAGCAGGGACTCGAAGTACAGCAAGGGGAAGGATTGCCAGAGGAAATCGCGCAAGGAGGACGCGGACAGCGAGAGGAATCGCAAGGATCGCGAGGAGAAAGACGCCTCGTCAATGGTGAACGATATCGCCGATTCGGATGGTCACGCGAGGGAGTTGAAGGAGAACAAAGAGGCTCGTTACGAGAGGAAAGAGCGGGAGGAGAAGGAGAGGCGGGAGAAGGACGATCGCGAGAGGCAGGAGAGGAGAGAGAAAGATGATCGCGACAGGCAGGAGCGCAAGGAGCGAGAGGAGAGGCGGGAGAAGGACGAGGAGAGGCGAGAGAGGGAGAGGTTGGACAAGGAGCGTCAGGAAAAGGACAAACGGGAGAGGGAGGAGAGAGAACGGGAGCGTAAGGAACGGGAGGATAACGAGGCCAAGGAGAAAGAGAGGAGAGAGAAGGAGCGGCTGGAGCGTGAAAAGCGGGAGAGGGAAGAGAAGGAGCGTCAGGAGCGCAGGGAGAGGGAGGAACGGGAGAGAAGAGAGCGCGAAGATCGGGAAAGGAAAGACCGGGAGCTGCGGCTGGAACGGGAGAAACAGGAGAAGGAACGTCTCAGGAAGGAGAGGGAAGAGCAAGAGAGGCGGGACAAGGAAGAACGCGACAGGCTGGAACGGGAGAGACGACGGGAGGAGAAGGAACGTGTCGAGAGGGAAAGGAAACGCGAGAGGGAGGAAAAGGAACGACTAGAGCGGGAACGGCGGAAAGAAAAAGAGGAACGGGATCGAGCTGAGAAAGAGAAGCGCGAGAAAGAGGAGAGGGAGAGGTTCGAGCGCGAAAAGCACGATCGAGAGAAGAGGAGGGAGCGAGAAGACCAGGAGAGGCGCGAGAAGGAAAAATCGGAGCGCGACAAGAGGAGGGATCGGGAGGAGAAGGACAAGGAGAAGAGGGACCGCGACGACAGCAGACGACAACCCACCGAGAACCATCTTCACCAGTCCGTTTCTCAATCCCAGAACCAGATCTCAGCCGCGCCCGTATCCATCAAGCGGCGGTGCTCCTCGCAGGACGGACCCACGGAGGACGACGCGAAACGCATGAAGATCACCGAGCACCGCAGGGACAGCAAAGACCGGCCTAGGCAGAACAGGCGATCGGAGGATCGCAAACACCGCAACGACTCCCATCGTTCCAGTCGCGAGAGCAGGGAGAGTCGAGACAGCAAGGAGAGCAGCGGCTCTACGCAGACGCAAGACAGCAGGGACACGAGCCACGGCGACCTGGTCAGGGAGTCCAGCCGCGAGAACAGAGAGAACAACCGGGAGAGCGGTAAGGACAAGCAGCGGAGCAAGCGAAACCGTTCCGAGAAGGAGTCCAGGGAGAGAAGCCCGCGTGTCTCCCATGAGTCCGACAAAGAGTTCCTATCCAGGCTGGAGCTCTCGAAGCGCAATGATTCGAACTCGCCGAGCGAGCAGACCTCGGTGGGTACCAATCATTCCCGAGAGATGCAGCAACACCATCAGCAACAGTCTTCCCTGAACCTGCACAGTGACGTCGACGACGGCCCGTTGTCCACCCACGACATGCAAGTGCCCAGGCATCCGTCAGCCACCGACACTGACAGCGACGAGCCCAAGAAGCACTCCATCTTCGACATCGTCGACGACGAACCCGCCTACATCAGTATGTACGATAAGGTGAAGGCACGGTCCACCAAGAATATGCAGAAGCTCGAGGAGGAGAAGCGTCAGGTGCGCTTGAAGGATAAGTTCTCGCAGCTGAAGCAGAGTCGGGCTAGGAGGGAGGAGAAGAAGCAGAGCACGTCGTGGGACGGGGACTCGGTGTCTAGCAAGGCTCTGACGGAGGACGAGGCGACGTCGGAGTCAGACTCGGCCAGGGCGAAGTCCCTCTCCAGGAAGGGCTCCAGGTCCAGGATCCACTCGGACACCAGCGAGGAGGAGGAGTCGTTCAACAACAAGATTCGCAAGGTGAAGACCGAGAGATTTCTGGAGAGCGACGTCGACCTCGGCTTCGCCGACACGGAGGAGAAGCACAACCCCCTGGAGACCTCGAGCGTGGTGGTGAACAGCGTCCACGCGACTGTGAAGGAGGAGCTCCGCACGTCCGACGACGACGAGCGGATGTCCGTACCTTTCCGCGGCAACCATCCTTCTATCGTCGCGAACAACCACGAGAGGGACTCGCGGAAGAAGTCGCATAAGAAGAAGCAGAAGCGGCAGAAGAACTCGATGTCGAACGAGGACAGCTTGAAGGCCGAGTCCTCGGAGAGCAACGAGCACAAGAGCAAGTCTAGCATCGTGACCAGCAACGTGGACTGCAGACCAAACCATACTTCGGAGGCGATTACCGTCTCCACGACCGCCACGTCTGGAGCGACGGTGCTGGAGAACAGCGAGGAGAGGATACGTTCTGATAAGAAACAGCGGAATAAGAAGGATAAGAGGAGAGACCGAAACGGTGACGATAAGGCGAAGACGAGAAGAAAGCGGCTGAACAGGCAGGAAGCCAGGGACTCGCAGCGTATGGAGGATATCTTCGGTCCTCTATCGGACGACGTTGATGATGGCCCGTCGAACACCTTCTTCAATCGCCTGGGCAACATGTCGTCGGAGAACCACACCTATGCGTCGGACAGCGACGGTGGTCACAGTCCCGTGTTGGATGTGGAGCGAGTGAGACGGAAAACGGAGAAGAAACGTCGTCACCAGCCAGAGGACGAGAACAGCGTGGACCTGGCTGAAGCGGGCCGGGAGATCGAGGCGAAGCTCCTGGGGCTGCCCAACTCGCCCAAGTCGGGCGTGGTGTGCACAGAGAGCAACGATCACGACGTGTTCCGATTCACCGACGACAATGACAGCGTCGAGCCGTCCACCCCATCCACGGTTCCAGAGAAGATCAAGGAGAAGAAGAAGAAGAGGAAGAAGTCGAAGGAGGAGCGCAGTAGAAAGGACTACCACCATCATCACCACCACCACCACCACCACCACGAAAAGAGCGGCGAGTTGCCGTATTTAGGCGCAGATCCGAGTCCTCCGAGGGCCAGCAGTCCATTGATCACGAAGACTCTGTCACCGACTCTGCCGACGCCCAGAGACACTCTACTCAGTCCAATCCCCAAGGTTGTGTCTACTGCGACGACGGTACCGTCGATGACGCCTCCGGTCGTGAGTAGCGGTATCCAAGCCGCGAAGCCCGAGAAGAAGAAAGACAAGTTCATCCCAGGCTTCGGGATTGAGATCGACGAGACCATACACGAGAACGCGGTGAAGAGCATCTCGGAACCCGAGGAGCGGGAGAGCAGCTGTCAGTCGCGCAGCGGCAGGGAGGAGCCGGACGTGGCTGCGTCGACGACGCCGCCCACGCAGGCGGAAGATAAACCTCGAGTTGCCATCTCTCAGGAGGAAACAGAGGACGCAGTCGCTGCATTGCTGGAGGAGACCTTTGGAGGGTCTACCGAAGACTTTTCGTACGAGGGAGAGGAGGAAGATGCAGAGGCTGACGACACGGTTGGAGCACCAGCTGAGGCGCCCCAAGAGGACGTCGAGGAGATGCAGCAGGCTGTGGAAAGTCTGAATGCTTCTGCGGGCGAAGGTGAGACGGACTTGAAGCCTGACACACCTCAAAGCGAGCACGACCTGCAGATCGACACGGACACGGAGGAAGACCCGAACTACGAGACGTTCGACCTCACCCAGCCGCCAAAGACGCCAGACATTCCATCGTTCTACAAGTCGCCCACTAAGACTGTCAACACCGTCGCGCCTCCTCTGGCTGCGACGGAGAAGCCCGTCGAGGCACGCATATCGACCGCGAAACCGTCTAGTCCACCCGCGTCTGTGATCGCGCATTCGTGGAACCTGAACGAGAAGCCTCGAGAGGTTGTTAAGCCTGCAGCTGTGGCAGAGACGGTCGACACGACCGTCAGCGTTGCTAGCGCAGAGAAGATCACCCCTCAGGCGCACCGCGTGTCGACTCCTCCACCGCCACAGTATAAACAACCAGTCTTGGGGCCGTGTAGCGTGCCCATCACCAGCGAAACGCCTAGAATCACAGCGGCCAGTCCCAGACCACCACCTCCTATTAATTCACAGCCTTTGTATCAGAAACTCCCTGTTTCTCCGCAGTCTCAGATGGTGCCCATGCGACAAGCCTCTCCTAGGATGCAGACTATCCCCACAGTCTCATCATCTGCCTCCTCTAATCTGGCTCCTGTGCCTCTACTAGTTCCATCCAGGATAACGCAACCTCTGTCGCCCAACGGACAGTGGTCACGGAACCCAGCATTGAGCCCTCACATGCCGAACGTTGGCAAACCATCACCTCCGCCCGCGAGGACCGCTGTAAGCGTGAGCGTCTCTGCTCACAGGCAAGAAACACCGTCGCAGATCTATTCCACCGCTGCTACTCAACAGCCAGTCATCCAACATGCCCCAGGGATGAGGGCCCTCGCCCCTAGTCCCCGCGGAGGCATGCCACCGTTGACCCTGAATATTCCACACCGCTCCTACATGTCCGTACCGCCGCTGGCGCCTGGCGTGCAATTGAAGAACTCCAGGGATTCGACCATTGGAGGGAAGTCTGTCATCGAAACGTTGCTCCCGGTTAACCCTAACGAGCCGATGCAACGGTTAGAGGAGCCAAAATTGTCGCCGGCCATCATGCCGGAGCCCACGAACAAAGCATCGACGTCGCCGAAAGTTCCTTCGCCTAATCAGCCGCCCACGTACATCCCCGAAACGGCGAAGATCGAGATCAATGCCAGCACGTCAAGCCCGGTGTTTGGGAAACCGACCACTATGGCGGACACCTGCACCCTGCCGTCCAGACCACAGAAGCAGATCCCAGGGCCGATCACGACGGACAATAGTCTGCTGTCGCCAAGACAACAGAAGCAGGAACTGTCGAGTCTCCAGCTTCTGACAACGCACGTACCGCGCTCCTCGACGCCCAGTCCTGTTATAGTCGCTCATGGGCAGCCTCACTTGGTGCACAAGTCCGTGGTGCACAGCATCGGCGCGACCACAGTAGCCGCGGCTAATCAACCGCTCATCAAGACAGTAGTGCCCATAGTCTCGCAACAGATCACGACTACCGTTGCAGTCTCGATACCCGAGGAAAAGTGCATCGTCCCTCAGACATCGTTGGCTCTGAGCGGCGGCCAAAGACACCCGTCCGTCTCTCAGAGTGCTCAGCTCTCGAAGCCACACATTCCTCTCGTCTCCACTGTCTCCCAGGCGATTATCGCCAGGACGGTGCCCACCGCTGCTGTCTCTTCTACATCAGCGTCGCCAGTGAACGAGCCGGCCGCGGTCGAGTGCTTGGAACCACGAATACCACCCGAGCAAGAGTTAGAACTAGACGCGAGCGCGCAGATAGCACAGACCGCTCAACCCATGCAGCTCACTCCGCCTGTACAGCCCACACAACCAATGGACATCATAAAAGAAGAGCCGGTCGATGTCGTGAAGCAGGAGGAGCCGACGATGAAAGAGGAGTTCATCAGCTCCGAGCCGGACTTCCCTCCGCCGTGCGTCGACGTGGACACGAAGCCGAAGATCGAGCAGCCGGATTTCATTAAATCGGAGAACCTGTGCGTCCCGAAGACAGAGGTGACGGAGAACATCGTGCCGAAGATAGAGGTCGAGTCGCCTGTGAAGTTGGAGCCCGTTAGCGAGATCAAGGAGGAGGAGATCGTGAAGGAGAACGAGGACGTGAACATGGAGGAGGAGCCAGTGGAGGATCCGCTGAAGGAACCGATCACGGACCCGCTTGCCATCGACGTGTCCAAGGACGACCCAGCGGACAGCAAAGAGGACAGTGACTATTGGTCGGCGAAGGAGGTGAACATCGAGAGCGTTATAAAGAAGGTGGACGCGCTCTGCGACGGCGAAGGGAACGAGGATGGCGACGAGGAGACACAGCACAGTCGTAGTGCATGCAACGAGGTGCAAGAACAGCCTAAGAACGAGCCTGAGTGGTTCAATACTGACTCGGTGGAGAACGAGATCAAGAAGAGCTTCGCGGTGAATGACGACCAGGACGAGGGTGTGGAGACGTGCGAGACCGAGTCGACCAAGAGTCGCCGTGGCAGAACGAAAAACAGACGGGGTGTCGGCAGCCGTGGTGGCGTTACTACGAGGCGAAGCTGCAGGAACACGACGACCGTTGCGCATCGCCGAGGAGGCAGAACCCCCAGAGGAAGCAAGCACCACGTGGAGAAGAACAAGCTGCCGGCGGACGTTTACGAATTCCATGACGACAGTGAGGAGGACAACGCTGGACGCCCGCGGCTGATTCTCACGATCAAGTCTCCCGTGCCGAGCCTGACCGGCCCCAACGCGCAGCCAGCGACACCTATAGCCGCGGTGAAAGAAGTGCCACCCGAGGAGTTCGTTTCCCCAGCCGCCAACACCAGGAAGTCGAAGAGACTCGCCGAACGCGATGGCAGTCGGAATACCATCGACGACGTCATCGAGGACGTTGTGCGCGGATCAGCAGCGAACAAGGGCCTGGCCAGTGGCACCACAGGCAGCGTTCATGCTACTAGGAGAAGCACCAGGCACAACAACTCTCCTCGCAACGTGCAGTCCACGGTGCAAGTGACAGAGCCTCGGAAGTCACCCAGAGGCGGGCGTAAGTCAGTACGGCGAACTTCTGAGAACAACGACGACAGCAGCGAGGAGAAGGTCAAGGAGGTACCACCCGCTCCACAGGAGGTCCAGAGCAAGGAGGAGATTGTTCCGCCGAGGGAGGAAACTGCCAAGGCAGAGGAGACGAATCAGCCCGCCCCGTCGCCCACGCAGAAGCCAGTCTCTCACGAGCCGATGACGTTGATCGACCCAGTCACTGGAATGCTGATACCAATGAGGGAGTCTGAGGAGGGTCAGTACATTCCAGTGTCCACGGCGGCTGGTGTAGTACAGAACGCGATTAGAGCCGCGTGTGACTCGCGAATTGCTCCCGTTGGGATACTCTGCGCCACTCCAACGGCGGAGATAGTACGGCCGAAGGCACCTCAGCCTGAAAACTTGACGGTCACCGAGGAGCCGAAGAAGGAGCCTATCGTGGAACCAGTTCAAAGTCAACAGTTCCAGCCGCAGACCAGCGTGATTACCAAACCACAGTCTCCCGCTGTTCAAGTCACCACTGCGATCAGCCTGGTCCAGACAGTGACAACGTCCACGACCGTCGCTTCTATTACCGCGACGACGGTGACCACGCCGCAAACAGCGCCGACCTGCTCCACACAGTCGAAGCCCACCAGCCTCAAGGCTCACGTCCTGAACGCCAGTAAACTGGCGACACCGGTGCAACAGCAGATCGTCATTACGAAGCCAGCTGCGCCAATTGTGGCCAGTCAGTCGGTGGTACAGAACATGGTCAAGCCCACGCAAGCTGTGCAAGGGCTGCATCTGCAAATACCTAGCGGCAGGGTGGTTTCTCCTAGTTTGAGCCCGCGTGCGAAGCAGACGCCTCAGATCAGCGCTGCTAATGGGAAGAGCCAGGGCCAGCCTATGTCGCCGGTTCTCAACAACACTGGCGTTCCACCGAATCCCAAGCAACATCTCTTACAAGCTGCTAAACAGCAACAGGCGTCTACGATAGTGAGCCTGCCTCCACAGAAGCTGCCGATGAACGTTCACCCTGCTAGTGTGACGACCACTCCACCAACTCCGAGAATCCACCAGTCTGTGACGCAACCAATAGCGCTAAAGGGAATCAACGGCCAACCCCATCCTCTGAACCCGAAAGCTCATCTGTTGCAGGCTGTAGTGCCACCAATAGTCACGGCAGCCGTTGCGAGCCCACCCACGCAACCCCATCTTATGAACCCCCAACCCGCTGTTGTGAGCTGCTCCAGACCACCGGCACCGAAACCACCGGTAAGCACATTCCTTTGGTGCAGAGAGACTTGGAGTTGGAAATGACATTAGTTTTTGGGAGTGAAGGAGGAAGGGAAGTATAGTTCATTTTTGTTATTTAATTTGGGGTGACGATAGTTTTCTGTATCTCGTTAAGGTATCCATAGAGCGTTTTATTTTTATTTGTACTCTAGTTCTTCCTTTCCTTCTGCTTTTTTCTAAGCATTGAAGTATCACTTCGTATCTTTGCTTGCCCTAGAAAATATTAACTGTACTTTTGGAATTGATTTCAGGTGACGGGCCCGATGGAACCTCCAAAGGTAGAAGTATCAATGTCTGGCTGCATTATGGTGCCAACTGCGAGCCCACAAGCACGTGGAGTACCGATAACTGCTTACGACGGACCATTGGTAAGCATTGTGTTCACGATACATGCTGCGTGTACATGTTTGTTATTTTAAATCGTGTGTCGGTAATATGAGAATTAAATGTATAAGGTGTAACGCATAGTGTTGCAAGCTATTTCTCAGCAAGCCTTTCGAGCAATATTCAGAACTGCAGACATTTATCATTCCTCTCGTTGCTGTTTCTTTGTAATAAATTCTGCAGATGAGTTATAAATGGCACTGCTCTCCAAAATATAATGCAAGAGTTTAGCCACTGTCTCCAATAATCTGTTTTAAAAAATAGCTTGCAACTCTGTGCTCCACCCTGTGTAGTGTTTAATTTGCCACGCTTACTTTACGTTTGTACGAAATTAATTTATCCTTGTATGGCAGTAGCAAATTTAATATACTAGATATTGTGTGTAACTATATAAAATATACATCTTTAAAGAAAAAGATATGCTAATACACGAACTAACTTGGCTTGGTTTTGGCTAGCATGGGAGTGCGGGTGCTGCTCCGTCACCAGGGGGGCAATATGGACTTGTCCCCCCGCATCGATCCCAGAGTCCTCCATTGCCCCCACCTGCCCATCACCACGCTAATGCTTCTCAGGTACTTACTTATGCTAACTTTATTTCAGTTGCAAATACATTTGCATATAAAACCACATCTCTCATTATAGAAGAGTCTGGAAACTTTTAATTCCCACATTTCTTACATTTTACTCTACCATCAAAATATTTGTGTTAATTGATTACATCAGTATTTTAGTATCTGAAATATACAATTACCATTTTTAGAATTGCCTACTAACATAATTGAATTTTTCAAACTGTGAAGTAACATAAAATAAGATGCTATATTAAATAATACCTTTCTAACATGTTACCTGCCACGTGGGCCACCGGGGGCCACTCGTTCTAAGGAAAATGGTATTTTTCAATTCAACGTTAAAATCTGGGCTTAAAACGGTTCCGAGAATAACTGTTTCAAACTGTTATATATCGGTTCTGACATTGTTCGTAAGTATTTTAAAACGTGCGATGACAGAATGAAAATGCGACGTATAGTTGGAAGTTGCTCTGCAAGAATTTCGATATGTATACAAAATTTATACTTTGATTAAATTCTTAGACACTTAAGGGAGCACCCCACGTTAATAAGGGTTTACCTTAAACGTAACTTAAAAAAAAAAATTATTTCAAACTACTTTTGAGAATCAATTTATTCTTCACAGATTTATTATTTAATCATAATTCAAAAGGCGCTTACGCATGGTTGAGGCGAGAGTTTACTGTATAACCGATATATAACCGTTACGGAACCGATATAATATCGGTTCTGTAGAACCGGAACCGAAACCGATATAGGCCAGAACCGTTTTCACTCGTAACTGTTTCAAGATTATTTCGGTTCTCATAACTGTATCGATAACCGACACGGATATCATAACTGTTCTCAACCCCTGGTTAAAATCAATTTAACACAACCAATACTTTTCTATTATCATTTTCTACGGTCCTACCAAAAATCTATATGTCCAGTGGCATAGAACGTATTAAAATAGCACACTAATTTCAAACACGATCTTTGAAAATTAGCCGTTTTACAACGGGGACATTCCATGCGAACACGGACAAATTTCGGATTACTACTTCCGTAGCTATAATGTTTTGAAAAAGGTAGCACTTAACTTGAAACAGCTGTAAAATCGACATTTTTCAAAATTTTGAAAAATCCTTGGAGGTACGTCTCAATATCACTAAAGACTACAACATACTCAAATTTCAGCAATTATACGAAAACTTACTCCGAAATCTGCCCGAGTTCGCATGGAATGTCCCAAGGGTTACAGGCGAGTCTAAAATATCTTGTTTCATTTGCACAGGGCGACGTTGTGAACCATTACGGAGGGCTGACGAGAGGCGGGGAGCTGCCACCGCATTACATGCATCCGCAGGTGCTCCAGTATCAGTATTTGCGTGCACAGCAGGAAGCCCTGACAGCTCCGCGCATAGCGTATCACATTCCAGGAACACGATCCCCTCACCTACCGCTGGATCCGAAGCTCGAGACTGGCATAGAGGACAGCCACAGTCCGCCTCTGGAACTGAGGCGGGGCACAAGAACGCCACAAGATCGCACCACCGATAGCCCTCAGGTGGCTCAGGTTTATATGCTGCACGGAGGAGCGAGGCTGCCGCCGCCGCCCCCGCAATACAACGCAGGGGCAAATCCATCCTTGACGGGGGCACCGACCGTCGCTCGGGGCGGATTCTATGAGCCACCGCCCGCACACCTGCGATCTCAATATCCGATCGCTGCCAGCGAGGCGCCCAGCGACAGGGCCATCACGCCGGACAGGCCCAGAAAACACCAGGTCGTCACTCCACCGCACGCCTCACAGGTGCCGCCCCAGGCGGACTCGTTTCAGATGCTACTCCAACGTTACCCGGTCATGTGGCAGGGGCTTCTGGCTCTTAAGAACGACCAGGCCGCGGTGCAGATGCACTTCGTGTTTGGCAATCCCAACGTAGCCAGGGACAGTCTGCCTTGCAACAGCGACGGCTCTACACCGCCGCTGAGGATCGCTCAGAGAATGAGGCTGGAACAGACTCAGGTCGAGGGTGTGGCGAGGAAGATGCAAGTACGTATTAAGAAAATGTGCTTTATGCGTACCCTGCTGCAACAGCCAGTTAGAACCGCGTTGAATTTTGAACTGGATCTATCTGGTTCAATGCGGTACTACCTGGATTTTCAAGCAGTGATTTGTGCCAGTTCAAAAACGAATCCGGTTCAATGCGGATATCCAGATCGATGGACGAAACAGGATTTGCATGTGCGAAATTTATCAATTTCTATCAGGAACTGCCATTTGTATAAACCCGGAAGTTTCGTATCTGAAATTGCGGATCAAAAATCTTACGGATTCAATCTGGAAATGCCACAAGCTCTTTCGAGTCCGTCGCGATCCGGATTGGCAGAGCAAATAATTCACGGGATGCATACCGTCGAGATTTTTACACGCATATCCGGTTTGAAACCGATAGAAAATATTTCATCGGGTTCAATCTGGAATTTACGGGAAGAAAACCGCATCAATCCGGATTTAAAATTTTTTAATGCGGTTCGAACTGGCAGCTCCAGCAGGGTAGACGTGGCGTAGAGATGTGTACACACGTAACAAATAAGGGGACGTAAAGAATAGGAAATAAAGGGAACTAATATTTATTGTGGTGGGAAGTCTAAGTTTGCATTAATAGTGAATGGGTTAACTCTTTAAGCTCTGAGTTTTTAAACGTTTATAGTACGTCGAGTGGGGGAACCATTCTGTTCTATTTGTTAACTGTAGTGATAGCTGTACGCATTTACTGAACGCATAACTGTTCATCGTAATCAAATGGTTAATGAAATAACAGCAATTGGTGGGATGCATAAGATCTATGTAAACGGTCGTTAAAATATTTGTTTGAGCGTTACATTTGAGACTGTAGCACAGTTATTCACGGCAAAGAACGTGTATTAACTTTCCTAATTTCTCTTTCGCAGATGGACAACGAACATTGCATGCTCCTCGCACTCCCATGCGGTCGAGACGAGGTAGACGTATTGCAGCAGAGTAAGAACCTCCAAACTGGATTTATAATGTACTTGCAACAAAAGCAGGCCGCTGGAATTGTTAACATCGCTGCTCCAGGATCGCAACAGGTGTGTGGATCACATTAAACCCGATCTTTCGTACTCTTTTCGATAGCAATATCGTCGAAACCAAAGAAGTTTTATTTCTTAAAGAAACACTTAAATAGAAGATAATTTATCATCATCTTTTATCGAGATCGTTCAAAATATTCGCTTGTATCTTTTAATGGGCGATAAGAAATATTTCGAAGGAAAAGAAAAGGGAAAGAAATGCATCGTTATTTAATTTATTTACAGCCAGCGTATGTGGTCCACATCTTCCCGTCGTGCGACTTTGCGAACGAAAGTCTGGCGCGTATCGCGCCGGACCTGTTACACCGCGTCGCAAAGATCGCCCATTTGCTCATCGTCATCGCCACGGTTTGAGGCCAACCAGTGGTCTACTGGATTGCAATCTACCTAATATCTCTCGCCTTCACGCACCGTAGGACGCTTCGCATGTGGCATGAAGCCTGGAGTGTCCCTCTGACAGAGTGCTGCAGAGTCGTACAACAAAATGAGAGGAGGGTATATTCTCGAGGAAAATGAGTAAAAATGCTCTCTCCCTCTCCCGGGGATATATATACTATATATATACACATATATATATCAGTGACAATCAAATTATGCGGATTCTGGCGAATCGTGCCGATTTAGAAGATCGTAGGGGCTAAAAACGAGGCGCGGGGTTGTGTGGCGTAGGGAGGCTAGCGCGGTCAATGCGCGTGCATCACCGAGCGTGTCTCTCTTGCAAAATATGTTACACGGGGTCGCGATATCATGTTTCAAATGGCTCGCGGTACGCCCGTCCACTGACAACGTTTGTGAGATCGACCGACGTCACTCTTGGTCTTTCTGACAAGCGGGTCAGGCACAACCCCAGCCCTTAGTTGGAAGACCTTCGGTTAAGGAAAGGAAAACCACGCGATGTCCTCGACAGAAGAAGAAGAAGAAAAGAAAAAAAAGTAAGACACGAATGTAATGAACGAAAAAGAAACCGAGAGAACTCGTACAGAAACGCGTCCCTCCTCTAGGAAAACAGTAAACCAATAAACTACCGTTGCTCTAGATGGACAGTCGAATTTCATAAGTAAGAAATAGAGGAAAAAGAAAATACTAACGTATCCCCGCCCCTATTCACTATACACCCGTAACACGCGTATACATATATGCACTTGTATATGTATACATACGCATACACATACGAGAACGTAACACATACATACACGAGCTATTTTAAGTAAGGCTTAGATATATTAAATGATACTGTGTAAATTATAAGCGAGCCAGCGAGGGCATAACTACTGTGATTTTAATTATTTAACGATATATTTGTCTGCGTAAAGACGAGGAAAACAAAAAAGGTAAAAACATTATAAAAACGGTGACCGGAATTCTGGTCCGCGCGGTATGTGATGTGTTTTTTGTATAAAATACTTGCTCTATAATTATAAATACCTATGTATTATATTACCGTAAACAATAGTTGCTGCTGCCGCTGTTGCTGCTGCCGCTCGTGTCGAAACTAGAAAGTAAAATGTTTACGATCTAGACCTCTAGTGAAAAAAAAAACGATGAAGAAAAGAGCGAGGAAAGGACTACCTAAAAAGATAGAAGCGTTTATCCCTAATGTAATATAAATTTCCCATAGCAGGATGTAACATATTATTATCATTATTATCATCTTAGCACTATGTACATTATAAAAAAAAAAGAATTTTTAATATTCTTATTTTGATTCTTTATTATAATTATAATTGTAATTATTATAATTATTATTATTACGGTCGTCCATCATCATCATTAGTACGGCTATCATTATTACTATTACTTTGATTATTATTAATATTATTGTCATTATTATTATTACTAATTATTATTAATTATTACTACCACTACTGCTATTACTACTATTACTACTATACTATTATCACCACTACTACTACCATTATTATTACCACTACTCTACTACTACTATTATCGCTGCTATCGATTATTATTAACGTTATTGCATCAGGCTAGGTAGAAACGTACCAATCCGCACATTGAAAGAAGAAGGGGCTCAAAGTATGTCGTGCTGGGAGAACAGATACAGTACGACCGATCTCATTGTCCATTGACGTCGCCCCATTCTTTTAAACACTTCCATGCCCCGCCTTCTCCCCGTCACCCACTCCCTCCCACTGTTTCTCTTTACCCCTTCCCCCTCCCCCTCTCTTGTGTCACCTATTGCGCGATGTGTCATATAGACTCTTTTAGCGATCGTGTCGAGGATAATAAATGCGCTTACGTGTATAGACCAGAAATTACACTATATCACACGGAGCCGTGGAAAAACATATTAAGTAATATAAAGAAACCTTACCTATTTACGATATTAATGCTGCTGCGTGTAGGGCGCATGCCTCTAGAGGAATACATTATGTAAAGAAAAACTATTAGGGATGGTCAAAACATGTATTTCAATTCCTTGAGGTACCACGTTCACATCGATCACAGACATTTAAATCGTTTAAAATGACAAAGGGATGCCCGTTCTTCCCTTGTTCTCTTTTTTTTTCTTTACGCGAATTAATATCTTTATTTTGTTTCTTTTTTTAGACCGTGTACACGTGCGACATATGCATACGTATATATATATATATATATGTATATATATATATATATACATATATATATATATATACGTCATCTATGTATATATATATATATATATATATATATACATAGATGAACATATTCTCTTCGGATTTCATTTGACAATTTATTGTTTCGAGAAGCGTCCAAACTGTTTCGTGTTTTGGCGATCCCTAGAGAAACGCGATTAATTTAAGGCAGCACGGATACTCGTGGAGCGTGTGCATGTACAGTGTAAAAGATGCGTTGTGCATATGTACAGTGTAGAGGTATAAGTGAGCGAGCGAGATGATAAGTATAAAGAAGCATATATAGTACAGCTACGGATAAGTATATAATAGGATACGAATAAGACGCTCACGTCGCGGTGTTTCACTCATTTTCAGAAAACTATTCTTTTTTTTTCTACCTCTGTCTCTGTACCCCTGTGCCCCCACTCTCGCTCCTTCCACTAACTACTCTGTATTTCTCTCTTCTACTCTATTCATAGTGACCATACTTTACATACATGTATATATATACAAAATATATGTATATGCATACGTATATGTAGTTCAAGTTTCCCGCGGCGTGCGTGTCTGTCTCGTGTCTTATCTATCTTGTAAAATATCTGTGAATATTATGATTTAGTTTCTTCCTATTATATAGGCTACTGGTATACAAAAAAAGTTTATGTTACTACATTACTTAAGAAAAGAAATGTACAGATATCACCATTTTTGTTTTGTGTTTTACTTGTAGTTATTGATAATTATATGGATATTAACGATAATAATAATTATGATTAAAAAAAAAACTTCACGGCTCGACGCGTCATTTTTAAAACCCGTTAAACCGCGCGACAGTTCAATTTATCTGCGGAACGATGGATTCGTTATTGTATATAGGAAGTAGGAAGTCGTTGCGCGTGATTTATTCACTACTTTTCTATCGGACAGAACAAAGACATTATAAGCGTTTTATATTTATAAATTCGTTGGTTTAGAAGTTTAGAAGCTGGACTTCGTATAATAACGTGATACGTGAAATAATTCATATTTACGAATGAGTTATTTACAATCTTTTGTGACACGTTTGGTACTATACTATCTGCTTGTTTGTATCAGCTTCGCTCACTTGTCACTTACCAAGTGAAGTTCCTTCAACTATGTGTTACGAAAATTCGTATGATTTCTTCTTTTCTTAATAAAAAGTAATCGAACTTGATATATGAAGTGCATATTCGAAAGGGATAATAAAATTGAGTTTCAATTTTTCCGAACTATTTATAGAGCCGTTCAATATTCACGAGAAAGATATGGTACGTATGTTACCGAAGATGCGGCAGAGGACAGACCTAACATCCAATGCTGACTTTCAAACTTCTATCACATAATTTGGGGACTCGCGTGCTTTAAGGGGGTAGACACGTCACGTGACCTGGCAGATTCGGCAGGTCGGTATTACAGCATTTTTTTCTGCAAACAAATGGTAATACCGATAGATCGACGATTACCCGGTGAACGCGAGAGGGAGCTGTTTGCTATTTCTGTATTCTATTCTGAATAAGGAAAGAAATTCCCAGCTGTTCCGTTATACTTATAAAAATTTAAACGGAAAGTCGGCTGGTACTGTAAACGTAGAAAATTCATTGTACATTTCAATTACTTGAAATGTGCTTATGCTACAATATTCTACGTTAGCAGTAAGGAATTCTAAGTGAAAAGGGAAAATAGATGAGGGAATGTCCCCAGAAAATGAAATTTGTTAGGTTAGACATTTTTTTATTAGCAAAGCACCGAAACAGAACATGAAATACACTTATTACACGTCCTCTGCAGAAAGCAGTTATCAACAAACATTATATATACAAAATTGTATTGAATGTTGAATTGGGCTAGTGAAAATGCGCAGACTGGATACGCGAGATTATTATGTGGTCGGCTCCTCGAAGTGACAGAAAATATAACCTAAATATATGCTATATGACAACAAATGTTTAGTGGCTATTTCAGCTTCAAAGGCATCGCCTTAAAGTAGCAAACAAGAGCTACGCCTTTCATGGGCCTTTAAACAGTTCTCGGTTAATGTGATGCTTTTGAAAGACTCGAAGCTTGTAATTTCTGAATAGTATTCCATGGACACTAGTTGCAAAATTTTCTTCAATATCGACTTATTAACAAAGGAAATCTATGGTATTCTTAAGGAAATACCATAGATATTTGGAATTTGGATAGGAATATGTAAAAGGTATTTCTGAATAATAATACAGTTTGTTTCAAGTTTCTTTCAATATATTTGCATAAAAGGCCTTTACAGTGTTACAATAAAGTATAAGGTATATAAAGTCACTATTTTCTTGTGATTACTATCAAGGTTTCCATCATTCCGTCGAAATATTCCGAAGTTAAAACCTGTAAGAAGAAAAATATTTTTAGTAACTTGACTTGTCTATTATTGAAAATGGGAGAAACGTTACAACATTTTGTCACGTATGAAAATATATTAGTAAAGGGAATAATTTTATTGTGCAACATGTTGATTGAAATTAGTCGTTTTAGATTTTATGTTTCCGGTAAGATTTAATATTAATTCCTACCACTCGTAGCACTGTAATCTTATTTTAGAATCAGTCGGTAACGTTGGGTGCGACACGAGAAGCAGCCAATTCAGCAACTACCTACTCTGAAATCTGTTGAAATGCTGTGCGTGTGTGCGTGCTTTTATATGTGTGACATGTCTAGAGTTTAGAGTGTGCCAATGCTATGTAACTAATCTCACATACTGTAACTAGAGCGATTATTAATCGTGTATATTTCTGCTTTACAGGTAAGGAATTTTTACATAAAAGACGTTAAACCGGCTGCATTTTCGACTGGGTTCATTGATATGAAATTTGCACAAGATACTGCTTCAGCCGAACCCAGACCTAACCCAGACCTTTTTTTTTTTTTTTTTACGTGGAGAAATCCCTAACGGATACCCCTAACCCTCCCCTAACCCAGACCTAACCCAGTTACACTTGTAACATTTCATTGTATTGCATTTCACTTATTTGAATAAATTGCAGTTAAGTGGTAAAAGAGTTTTTTTATTTAACGAGCACTACTTTCTCCTTCCTATTCCAAATCACATATAAAAGATATGCTAAAAAGAACACCTAAAAAGATCCTTCCACGCAGAGTGGTTTTAAAAATCTTCGCATTAAAGTACTACTTTAAATATGCCATTCACTACTCTCAAACTCTATCGACTTTCGTTCAAGGCTTCTACTTCTCTTCAGAGACATTACTTTGTGCCACCTCTTTCGACGGCATGTTCTCCTGTTATAAAGCCCAATTTTGTGCATTCTGAAAATTTTCGCCAGATTTTGGCCCAGGTATCAGGAGAACATGAAGCGAAAAGAGGTATTCTGAATTTCAGCTTCGAAGGCATCCTCGATTCTCTCTCCGAAGACGTTACTTAGTGCCATCTCTTTCGACGGCATGTTCTCCTGTTACAAAGCCCAATTTTGTGCATTCTGAAAATTTTCGCCAGATTTTGGCCCAGGTATCAGGAGAACATGAAGCGAAAAGAGGTTTTCTGAATTTCAGCTACGAAGGCATCCTCGATTCTCTCTCCGAAGACGTTACTTAGTGCCACCTCTTTCGACGGCATGTTCTCCTGTTACAAAGCCCAATTTTGTGCATTCTGAAAATTTTTGCCAGATTTTGGCCCAGGTATCAGGAGAACATGAAGCGAAAAGAGGTATTCTGAATTTCAGCTACGAAGGCATCCTCGATTCTCTCTCCGAAGACGTTACTTAGTGCCACCTCTTTCGACGGCATGTTCTCCTGTTACAAAGCCCAATTTTGTGCATTCTGAAAATTTTTGCCAGATTTTGGCCCAGGTATCAGGAGAACATGAAGCGAAAAGAGGTATTCTGAATTTCAGCTTCGAAGGCATCCTCGATTCTCTCTCCGAAGACGTTACTTAGTGCCACCTCTTTCGACGGCATGTTCTCCTGTTACAAAGCCCAATTTTGTGCATTCTGAAAATTTTTGCCAGATTTTGGCCCAGGTATCAGGAGAACATGAAGCGAAAAGAGGTATTCTGAATTTCAACTGCAAAGGCATCCTCGATTCTCTCTCCGGAGACATTACTTTGTGCCATCTCTTTCGACGGCATGTTCTCCTGTTACAAAGCCCAATTTTGTGCATTCTGAAAATTTTTGCCAGATTTTGGCCCAGGTATCAGGAGAACATGAAGCGAAAAGAGGTATTCTGAATTTCAGCTTCGAAGGCATCCTCGATTCTCTCTCCGAAGACGTTACTTAGTGCCACCTCTTTCGACGGCATGTTCTCCTGTTACGAAGCCCAATTTTGTGCATTCTGAAAATTTTCGCCAGATTTTGGCCCAGGTATCAGGAGAACATGAAGCGAAAAGAGGTATTCTGAATTTCAGCTTCGAAGGCATCCTCGATTCTCTCTCCGAAGACGTTACTTAGTGCCACCTCTTTCGACGGCATGTTCTCCTGTTACGAAGCCCAATTTTGTGCATTCTGAAAATTTTCGCCAGATTTTGGCCAATATATCAGGAGAACATGAAGTGGAAAGAGGTATACTAAATTTCAGTTTCGAAGGCATCCTCGATTCTCTCTCCGAAGACGTTACTTAGTGCCACCTCTTTCGACGGCATGTTCTCCTGTTACGAAGCCCAATTTTGTGCATTCTGAAAATTTTCGCCAGATTTTGGCCCAGGTATCAGGAGAACATGAAGCGAAAAGAGGTATTCTGAATTTCAGCTTCGAAGGCATCCTCGATTCTCTCTCCGAAGACGTTACTTAGTGCCACCTCTTTCGACGGCATGTTCTCCTGTTACGAAGCCCAATTTTGTGCATTCTGAAAATTTTCGCCAGATTTTGGCCAATATATCAGGAGAACATGAAGTGGAAAGAGGTATACTAAATTTCAGCTTCAAAGGCATCGCCTTAAAGTTGCAAATAAATAGTTAAATACTTTTCTGTTAGGGAGTTGCTTTCTGGTATTCTGCAGTTTTTTCTCAAGTTCCCACTTTATTTGCATAAAAGGCCTTTACAGTGTTATAATTAAGTATAAAATATATAATTTCACTTTGTTGGTTATATAAAATCACTATTTTCTTGTGTTCATTGTTGAGCATTCCTGTCCACGGAGAAATATTCTCAAGTTTCACCTGTAATAAGAAGAAAAGTATTTTTAGTAACCTGAGTAGTCAATTAAACAAAATGAGACAAATGTCACAACATAATTTCATGTAAAACGTATAAAGAATTAAATTATCTTCCCAATTTAACCTTTACTTCATGTAGAATACACTTAAACCCTGCTGAATTCTACTCCCACCTCAGTAAAGTACAGAAGAAGCGTATATAAATGACAACAGGTAAAAAGAATTAGGTTAGGTAAGTTATTTAAGTAATATCACTTGTTTAGAGGCAAAATGAACTTATCGAGAGGTACTACTACATACCAAAAGTGACTAGATACATATTAGAATCAATTTAATCAATTACATGTTTTTTACGCTTCTATTCTGACATCATTCCTGTAGTACTGTCCTTAAATTATGTAATTCTTCACAGAACTACGACGCTTTACGATTTAGAATTTATATAATAAGTACGTAGACTCTCGAAACTTTTTTTCGAAATTCTTTATAAAACCGCACAAAAAATGTACAGAAAAATTTGCATAGCCCCCTTTTCTTTGCCGCTCAACGACTCGAGCTGGACTGAAGTTAGCGGCCAATTGATTTAACGCTTAGACTTAGTTGTTAACGAAATAAACTTGGTTATTGAAATTGGTGTGGATCCAGATTAATCCAGATGGATTAATATTTGCGCTTTTCGGAGCAATTTTCACCATTTTTAGTTTCAATTCTAACCGCTAGGAGGATTGCGATCGAATTCCACCTTTCAATTGATAACGTTGCATGTGACACGAAAATGGTAAGTGGGTTCGTGAGGGTTCGCGAGGCCTCCGAGCGTGTGATAAAATTACATGGGATAATAGGTCTAACCTATACTTCGTCGATTTTATTAACAATCTGGCAATGCAGTATATGATATATTCGATGAAGAGGTTCAATCCAATCGAACTATATATTAACGAATAAGATGTTTACTTATGATCTAGAAAAACAAGGGAGTGTGTTTTCGGTGTTTTCCCAGGACTTTGGTGACTTTCTGTTGGCGCCTAGGGATTCTAGTGGCTTTTCAGCCCCGACCGCACACAGAGTAAGGGAGACCAGCACACATATAACTGCATCCGTAGCCATCTGCTGAAAAATAAGTGTATTAAATAAATTACACCACAAGTACTTTCATACTTGTATTTTAAACTGCCATTAATAATTAGATTCTGAAAACTTCCATCGCATATTTAGAAAGAAGCATACCACAAAATAATAAGTCAATCGAAGGCCCAAAGAATGTAACGAATTAAAGAACATTCGACAATTAAACATCCTTCGAAGCCACCTGTCCGCACATTTTCAAATCAGAAGTTCTCTTACCATCGTTTCCAACGAATGTGTAGCCAAAATTCTGCACGCAGAAGGTCCTCTATGTGCCGCGCACTCCTGGGTTGCGCTCGTTACAGGGGGGCACCACTGCAGGCGTTAGAGACCTGAAAATCCTGAGCACACAGTTGTTCTTGAAAGAAAGCAATACGCGGACGTATCGTAGCCGTGCATACGAAGGTTGAACTGCCGTTCCCTAGCGATTTCGCTTGTACCGATATCCGTGCACCGACGACTCGTTATCTCGGCCGTGTTGACCAATAACGCGCAACCATTGGGTATCGGTAAGCCCGCGAATATACGTGACACAGCAGAGCGGCAGTGGTCAATAATAAGCCGTGGGCACCGTGCGCGTACCGATTCTCGTTATTCGCGTTACGGTTAAGCCCGCCTGCCAGCAAAAGTGCGTGTACGTGAGTGAATAGTGTGCCTCCAACCCTGATCTCCGCGCCCTTCTAAATCGCCCGTTGACAAGCGGCCGCGGTGATTTCCTGCGAGCGATTCGACCGATGACGTGCCGTGGACCGGCCCACGGGAGCGCAGAGGTGTTGCATGCTGCATGCTAGGGCGAGAAAACCAGGCTTCTCGCCGTGGGCTGCAACGACCGGACTGTGGACGTTCGTAGATTGGCGGTAAATACACATTTATCAGCACAGCATGCCTCCTCTCTCTTCTTCCCCGTCGCTCCCCCCCCCCATTGAACATCCCATTTTCCATCTTTACTTATCGTTCGCCTTCCTATCCTTCCTACCGTGCATCTGCCCTGCGCCTATACGCAATAGGTAGTGCGTACGCTGGCGACAATTCCGCTGCACATCCCTTTTCTCATCTCGACTCCCGTAGTCGTTTACCCTCGCGTATTCATATCGATCAGAGGGCCGGAGTGACCCGGAGGAAGCGACACACGTTACCTGCGCTTTCCCGACCGGAACGAAAGCTCTCGAGGCTCCGCCCTGCGACAATTCTCGCCGTGCAAACGGTTGTTACCGCCGCGCGTACGAACTTTTCCCAGAGGCTCTGGGATCACGATATTCCTCCCTATTGCGTGCGCGCTTCAGCGGACGTTTGCCTGGCTGTTTTACTGGCGTGCGGTGAACGTCGGGGGCATACGTAGCAGTGGGACCCTCCCAGGTTCTCGCTGCACGAGCGCAATCTCTGAAATCTCCGCGAAGGTTAACCTCGGGGGCCTCTGCTCCACTGGCGCAACGTGCGTTTTCGGATCGACCATTCGGGCATTGGTCGCGCAAATATTTCTCTGTCCCTATCGCGGTGGCCTCACCGTGGACAGACGACTGGTCCGTTCCGCGCTCGCAATAAGGGCGCGCGTTGTCGCGGAATCCGCCAGTGCCTCTCTATACCGGTGAGATCAAAGATCTTTCCCTGTAAATAATAATATACTCCCGCGGTGCGACGCTCGCTGGGCAAAACATCGTTCCGCCGCCGCTTCGAAATCCGAAGGATCGCGCTTCGCCGAATTACATAAGTCAATTAGTCTATTTTCAGATGGCAAAATTCTTAAACCGTGCAAGTTACCAGAGGCGGCTCTCGGCCGGTGGTTTTGCGTTGATACGCTGCGGGGTAAAGAAGCCGCGCGACTTTAATGGACGCCGAGGAAACGGGCGTGAAACGATTTTGAAAGGAAACGACGATTATTGTTGTTTCGAACGACAGTGGGGCACGGTCGCGTGGTCGCGTCAAGCGGAAGTTTTACGAGTATTTGGCAGGTTATGTGTGCGCGCTGTTCGCGCGGATGTGCGGGCACGCCGCGGAGGTTATGGTGGAGGAAATGGAAGGCAAAGGACCGAAATTACTCGCGAATAATTTGACGCGCGGCGGCGGTGTCGTTGCTGCCAGCTAAATGTTTTCTCACGCGGACGTTAGTGCCAATGCAAAACATTTTGCTTGCGGAGCGCGACGAGCGTCGCGCGGCCCACCCTCGAACTACCATTGACATAGATCGGCGATAATCCTTGCTTTTTGAATAGCAGGAACGCCTACAGCTTTCCATCTCCACCCTTGTCTTCCATATTGAAGTTTATTTTATTTCTTCAAGTGAATCGTTTTAATAAATGGTATTCTTCGTTTCTTTTACACAGGAAAAGCAATATCTTAATATCATCCTGTATTATACATAATACATAGCGTGTGCTTAACATAAAGTGAATTGAGAAATAAATTATGTTAAAATCACATTCATCTTGTGCTCCATATTTCCAGCAATGTTTTATTAATAAGTCTTAATGCTGTGTATCTGAAGCAAATATTTTCACACTTGACGAACATTCGAATGGTCGAATGCGAAGAAATTTGGGTAACAAATCGAACGAAGATATATCCGAATAACCCTCGACCGTGATTCGCGCGAGGGATTCAAGGCAAATTTGAACGAGATGAAACACGCGTTCGCAGTAGCAGAAGGATTAAAAAAGACCACAGAGAGATACTCGACGTGATCGTTAACATGTGTCGTTCGCGAAACGTTACCCCCACCAGCTGCGTTCTCGTGTTCGGACGAGACGATTCGCATCGTTCGAATTCCGCGATTGCCCGCTAACTTTGAAAATTAACGTGGTACTCCTAACGCCAGTAATATGTATAATCGTTAATTATACACACGACTGTACAGCGTGTCCAATTCAAATCATCCCTCGGACCCACTAAAGACTTAAAACGTGAATTGAATTTATTCTCAAGTTTTAATAATTTTTAATTTTCAACTTTTAATTTTCATAAACGCTGAAACTTCACTTCTCAAGTTTTAATAATTTTTAATTTTCAAGTTTAATTTTCATAAACGCTGAAACTTCACTTCTCAAGTTTTAATAATTTTTAATTTTCAAGTTTAATTTTCATAAACGCTGACACTTCACTTCTCAAAGTTTATCATTTTAATAAATCATATTTTCGTTGACACAGGGACAGCTGTGCGGGATGAAGTATCTTAACGTTCGCAGGTGTTCTTTTGAGAAGATGTTGAACGTTAATGGGTTAATATATTACCTCCCTGTTGCAAGCATAAATGAATGAAAGCAACGAATTAAATACCGAAACCGCGGCACGTGAACCTTACACGCCGGGCGACATTTAAATCCCAGACACCGCTTATTTTCGCGGCTGGTGTACGGAGGAGAGATCCGAGATAAAAACGGAACGAAAACAAGCGCGAATCACTTTTCGCCGCGCTCTTCCTTTTATCGCGCGCGGTAATTGAATTTGAATGTTTCAACGCGCCGTGGATTTCAGGATATTAGCGCGGCCGCCGTTGGAAAGCTTATTTCCAGAACGCCGCAAGTCCAACAAACGCAAAGCTAGCAGCATAAATCTCCTAATTACCTAGAACACGTGCCTGGATTTCGAGACACATTAGCGAGATTAAAAAGTGTCCTTCGCGAATAATGTTTGGTTGGAAAATATTCTGGAATAACTAACGATGCGAAGATGAAGCAGATAGTGGAAACAGAATATTACGATCATCACGCGAGGCGTGAAGCAAACGGCCATAAGCTTAAGCCATTAAGGAAAAGGTAATGAAATTTTATTGACAAAAGGACGCGCGTAAAGTCAAAGGTACAATGCAGTGGTTCTTGACCTGGGATTATTAACACTAGATTGCCGGAGCGAGTCAGTTTGACGCATTTACGATTTTATTGCTACTATAACGCTTTATAGTAATACCAACGATAAGTATGGTGTCGATATACTTGATCAAATGGCGCGAAAATATAGTAATCTGTGATATCTTAGATTTAGCAGCAATCAAGGTCGCTCGAGTAAAAATTTCAAGAAAAGAATTTATTTTACAATTGGCTGAAGAACTGTGCGGTAACTATGACCGTGAAGCCGAAAATACTTTCACGCCTCTATTTAATATACGGAATATTGAAAAACGGTTGAATTGTCAAGTTCAGGTAGGGGAAAGTGGGACATAACTGGATGCCTAATGGATTTTTCCTGCAAGCATAAAGTCAAACGGCAAAGTAAACTTTGGACGCTAGAAATCTTAATTGGACTTCACAGAATCAGAATTTGAGAGTTCTTATTTGAAAAAACTAGTTGGCTCCAAAAAAAACGCAATAAAATATGATATAATTGTAAAACCATTATTACTATTATTTTAGAAATCATAAGGAGATATATTTTAACAAATATTAATTTGTATGTAAATTTATTTTAATTTATCTAGCGCACAAAAGTCACAAATAAAGATCTCGTCGCCCTCCTCAATATTTGTGCAAATCTCACGAGCCCATCCGCGATCTATACGTATAATGAAAATTATTATTGGATTTTTTAAAGATTAGAAATCAGTTTCTATAATACATTTACGCCACACATAGAAAGTATGGGTACCGGATTTTACCCCATACTCAAATACCAGGTTTTGCCCCAAATGAGGTGATTTACTAAACATTAAATATTTACACTTCAACATGCGATAAAGAGCCGGGCAAAACGTAAAAATACTGTGTAAAGACTACAGAATACAATGCAGTACTCACCGTAATGGATTCATTAAATCCAAGTGGTATAAAAAAGGCAATTCACCAACGCAACGCTGCAACTTTTCAACTGGAAATTTTTAAACTTCTCTGGTTGAAAAACTACGACGGTCTTAGCGCTGCGATTGATCTCACACCGTTGTCAGGTCCACCTGAATGTAACACCATACGTTGCTTGCATATCGCAGCTCTTGTCTTAGAAAAACAATGACCCGCATACTCGATTTTACTAACCCACTTTCCCCTATCGTGCAAAAGAAATAGAACTAAGGGCGTCTGTGCTAAATGTAATAAAACAATCTGCGGAAAATGTATTTTAAAAACAGAATATATATATATATATATAAAAAAAAATTATTTTAAAGGAACTGTATTCAAAACAATTTATATATATATATATATTCTAAATTGAAATTTAAAAAAAAAATTATTTTAAAGGAACTGTATTCAAAACAATTTATATATATATTCTAAATTGAAATTTAAAAAAAAAATTATTTTAAAGGAACTGTATTCAAAACAATTTATATATATATATATATATATATATATATATATATATATATAAATAAATTGAAATTTTGATGTTTGAGTCAAATTGACTCATTTCACATCAATCTAGCGTTAAGGATCCTTGTATTGCCTTCTTACCTGGGCCCCTTGGGTCAGGCTTCAGTGGTCCTGCCAATTGCACTCGTAGACTCGCGCTTCGGCACAATCGATTCCCTGCGCAATCCCGCGCCTTTTCGAATGAATCGAAACACGAATTTCGTGCCTTCCGAAGGCGAGGCTTTCGAGTCGGTGCTCTCCTATCCCCAGCTGTTTGCTGATACACTCGAGCGACGATAATCGAAGCGATACGACGCTGCAGGGGCGATCATTTTCCACGAGTTAACCCAGAATCTGGAATATAGGTCGCGCGGCGCCCGGCAACTGCCTCGAAAGAGGTCGAAAGGTGCTCGAGCCGCGTTCCCGATCGATGCGATCTTAATTTGCGGATTACGGATTCTTCGGAAAGCCCAGCTGTAACGCTTTATCCGCGAATCCCCGGTGACTCACGCGAATTGTGAAATTCAGAATGAGCGTGCACTTTACAAGAAAGAGAGGGGAGTAAGCAAACGCAACGGCGAGCGACTTTCGACGCAAGACGCTGCATCGTTAACGGGGGTATTTAAAGATCATTAAACGCGCAACGCTGGAATAACTTGCGATACAGTACCCGGTAGATGAGCTGCTTAATTAACGTTGTATAACTCGCGGGCGAGCGCATAAATACGCGAAGAAATTGCGATCCCCGCGGGAGAGAGCCTACGCTTCTTAATTTCCTCGAAGCGGTGCTCAAGTTCCTTTTTATCCGTCGCCGGCCGCGAGTCGCCCGCGATTATCCTACATTCTTTGGTACCGTTCCAAACGGCTCTGTAGAAACGAGGCTTTACGCTTCTTAACTCGCCTGAAATATTGACCCCTCGGGGTTCCTCGACGCAGGTCCTCCGCGGCACTAAATTACTCGCTGCAAAGTTGGGGAAGCACGGTGGGGGCTGCAGCTTTTGAACGCGTCGCGGTAACCACGGCGCGAATTAATTGGTATTGGAAGCAGTCGGTGCTGGCTGCCCCCGCGGAATTGTGATTTCCACGGCACCGGAACTCTTTACGCCCCTTAATTTCCCCGGTATGCTTTCCTGTTTCGTTTTTTTTTTTTCAACAAAAGTCCCCATCGGCTGCTGAATTATTTATCGAGATACCGAGGTTCGTTAGGATCGCTAACTACGCTGCGCTGAATAACGTTTATTGCAACACCTGCAAGTGCTCGTTCCTCGATGGGCGTTTCACGATTCGCGAGGATGTTGTACGCGAACATACAAAGGGGTTCAGCCATATTCATGCTTTATACGCTACTTAACTTCGTCCAAATTTATTCGGAATTCTTCTGTTTCATAATAACCAGTGAATTCTAAGGAATTATGGATCATTATCGCGGCAGAGATCGCTGTGCTGGAGTCACTGTGCACGCAACGCCCAGGTCTTGGAACAATGAGTTTCTTAATAAATCTTTTATAATTCTAGAGATTAAAGGGGTTCTCAATTGAGGAGCTTGCGGTAAGAGGGGTGCGTCTCAATCTTTACCAACATTGTCGATGGTGATCGAATTAATTTTTACAGAAATCAACCAGCAACTGTCTGCTGCAAAGTTTACGACAGTTTTAATGGTTATATTGCGCCAAGTTTCACGAAGTCCAATGGAAGACGTTGAAGAAAACCATTTTCATGCTTTTCAACGTTTCTTATCTTAACTCGTTCCAATAGTTGGTATCGTGGTCATCAATGCACCAGATAACGATCCCCCGTGGCAGATTGCGTTCTCGTATGTATGTTACTAGCGAAGGTATATGTGAATGACTAAGTTCCTTGATGAACTGCACAATATTTCGAGTGCGAGTTTTTATTCCCAATGTCAATCAATTTCTCGGGCCCAAATCGCGCCACCTACTTCGCGCGTCTGCGGCGCGCTTCCACCGTAACGGGGGTGTGATTTGGCGGGAGAAACGCTCCTGGCCATGCAGCGGAATTTCCTCCAGGCCCCGAGCCGCGCGACGCAGGCCGCCCGGCCCCTATTGAGGCCGTAAATGAAAGGCTTGAAAGAAAACGTGCTTTGTTCAAAATTCAATCACGAAAGGAACGGAAAGCGGCTTACTCAAAAATATTTTTGCTTGCGCACGCTGCACTATTTAGTTTTGTGCGCGAAGACACGTTTTCCTAAATATTAGAGACCATGGTATGGTACGTGTAGTAAAAAGACACGTGTACACGGGTACACGTGTATTACATATATCCGTACCTCGATCCGTGTAGCTTTTAGTACACGGGTACCCGTGCACTATTTCACGTGTATTTAAATACACGTGTATCAACGTATTTGTGTATTTTCATCAGAATTGGGCAATGGCGGTCACTTAAGCAATAAGTGTAATAAAACCGAGTGATGTTTTTCAATTTTAAGGATTATCGTTGCGTCTAAAAAGAAGCTCGCTTATTACCAGTAATGCCTTAATTTTTTGTATCGAAATAGGTAATCGATTAAATAAATCTTGTTAATTTTATAATTGTGTTATTAGTTGCAATCTGAAAATTTGTAAAACCATACTTTCCGCATATTATTCTAGTAAATATATTTAAATACATTAATTCTTTTATGAATTTCGCAATCCCCCAGAGTTCTGGGATATCTGTAGATATTAAAAATCAGACGAATCAAGATACGGATACGTTAATATACGTGTATTTATAAACACACGAATATCTAAATTCACGTGTATTTAAATACACGTGAAATAGTGCATGGGTACCCGTGTACTAAAAGATACACGGATTGAGATACGGATACGTTTAATACACGTGTACACGTGTATTTAAATACACGTGAAATAGGGATCTCTACTAAATATCAGCGCTGTTCCAGAAGTATTAAAAGTATCTGTTGGAATGCGTACAACGATAGACTGTTCCTAGAGTTAGAGTGTCAGGGACTTTAAGGACCCGGTAGTTTATGAGTTTCCTTTCTTCCGCTACAGGAGACCCAAAAGAGGGGAAAACGGTCTTCTCGACCCCTGCGCTTCTCAGTCCGAGAAAACCCTCCAAACGGTTAACTTGTATCGCGCTAAAGACTACTCTTTCTTTCTATTACTTTTAGTTTAAGTTTTACACAGTTCTTATTATTATTATACTGACGATCGACTGTGTAACTTTTATTTTCTTGAATGAATAAACATTATATTCTAACAGTATCGGATAATAAGAATAGTATAATAATAAATAGAATTGTGACTAAGAATAAACTACTAGAATAATAAATAATGGAGAAGTATAATGAATAATTAAAAATAGAAATAAAACAGCAACATATCTGATGTTTTAAAAAAACAAGACTCAATGCGAGGAAGCACCTAGATGCTCCGGAATATTATATAAAAGTATTATATAAACTGTTCATGAAAGGAAACGAGTTCTGTTCGACGGAAATTTCAAGACTATTCAAATGCTGTGGCGCTCTAATGGATCCGGCGCGTACATTGATACGCGTGCAATCGAGAGGAGAAGACACGAAAAGCTAGCGTCGGGAAAACGATTCGCACGATCCCAGGAGCGACCCTCCGCGGGCACTTGGGTCGGTGTCGTTAAATCACGATGATTACGGCATTGGGCTTTATTACTCGGAAGTAGGCAGTTCTCGTTTCAGGGACTTTCGCGTATAGGTGGAACGAGACGAAACGAAACTCTAATACCGTCTCTGGTTCTCCGGGGTTCGTCGTAGCCGTTCATCCGGCTGGATTCTTTTTAACTCGCTAATCAGCTCTCAGCATTCCACGGGGCCTATCAGACAATTTAACCCTTCGTCCGCTTCTATCTTTTTACGACTCTCTACCTACGTAATTAAACTTTTTGCAGCAGCTAACGCGCTTGTAATCATTCAATTTTCTTCATCCTTTGTGTTTTCTTCCAAGCCTCGCAACTCGGCGCGGCGAATTTTCAATTAATTTTCCGGACGTCGGTGCCATTTATCGCGTATGCGTTGCATCACCGACAAGTTTCCCAATTTAATAGGCAAATTAATATTATACAGGAGATACGATATCATTTATTATTTTATATATTCCTTTAATCGTACTCTGTTATTTAATTAGCGCAAAAAAAGCCACGGGGCGAGAGAAGGATTTTTAGTGCTCCCAGGGCTTAAAATATCCACGAGAAAACTGCACATCTGACCGCGGCTTCGAATGTTCCCATCGCGTTCGCAAACCCTCTCAAAAAGAAAACGTTTATCTTCTTTAGCTCGGGCATTACAATTTCGCGGCCGAAAGCCTCGCCATAATAGACTACCGAGCCGCAACGATCGATCATAAATCTGTTGTGATACGATCCACGCGCGATAACGAGCAATCCGATGGATAACCACTAACGAAAAAAAAAAAAGAGGAACGGTGCTATCGCGCGGTTTTAATCGTATCGCGGGAATTATATATTTAAATGTCATCTCGATACGATAAATCGTACACGAGCCGTTGCACGCACGAGATATCGAAATAATTCGATGCACGGACCAATTACGAACGATCGATAAACATTTTCGTCGCGCGTTCCGCCGGTAAAGCGTGACGGCAGTTTCCGCGCGCATCACTTGCCGATCCGATATATTTAAACGCGGGATTCATTGAATCGTCGAAGAATCGAGACGCGAACAATTATAGATAACGATTAACAGGGGACGTTCGACCTTTGACCCGCGTCAGATAATCGATCGCTTCTTGTTTCTAGGTTTCCCGCTTTTAAAAACAACCCCTACCGAAAATAATCACCGAATCGAAGCTTTTAGCTTGTCTGAGAAAAGGCAAGATTAGGTTAAATTCAAGTTAGTTCAGTCTGGTTGCGACGAGACTTAACGAAAAAATAAGAGCCCGATAACCGGGGAAGAAATTGATATCTCTTTGTGATAGCGAATCAGTGCAGCGATACAGAATTTTTGTCGAGCGCTGAGGCTTCGTGGAAAATTCATGGAACAATCGTGGATGAACGAGTGTTTAAAGAGAATCTGCAAATAATAATTTTGAATCAGAAGGCGCTTTGTAAAACGAAAAGAAAACTGGATTCTATTCTTTAAGTATATTCTTATAATCACCTATTGAATTTTAGCGAATTTGCATTGGAAATATTTGCATCCCTGATGTAGAGAGATTAAGGGGGTATACCCGTTTGAACCCTCGGAAAATGTATACATTTTGTGGATTTTTTTACAAGTCAACGGTTTGATGCAGATTTCCCGTTTTTCAACTATGTTTACATAGTATTATGAACTACTTATAAAAAAAGTTTCAGTTAAAAAACTATTGTTTTTCGGAAGTTACGGATACATGTCCGAAAGTCTCTCGATTTTAGACGGCTAAACGGTGGCCCTAAAAACTCGCGCTACGTTCAACCAATTTACTTCAAATTTTGCATGCAGAATCATAATAAGATTCCGCATCGTCCAACGAAGGCTTTTTTTATTTCGATTCCCCGTTTATTATTTATAAAGGAAAAAGGTGGATTTTTCTCTTAGAAAAATTTAACTTTACCTTTGATCTCTCACCATTTCTTTATTTTTCAAAATTTTCAAAATCGCCTTCGTTGGACGATGTGGAATCTTATTATGATTCTGCATGCAAAACTTGAAGTAAATTGGTTGAACGTAGCGCGAGTTTTTAGGGCCACCGTTTAGCCGTCTAAAATCGAGAGACTTTCGGACATGTATCCGTAACTTCCGAAAAACAATAGTTTTTTAACTGAAACTTTTTTTATAAGTAGTTCATAATACTATGTAAACATAGTTAAAAAACGGGAAATCTGCATCAAACCGTTGACTTGTAAAAAAATCCACAAAATGTATACATTTTCCGAGGGTTCAAACGGGTATACCCCCTTAAGGCACTTCGAGATCGAAGTACATCAGGACCTATAACTCGGCGCCATAACCGTAGGTGTTGAAATTCTGGTGTTGTTATTCCGCACTTTCGCGCGTTTTAAAACTCGTAAACGCTTTCACGAGCACCGTCTTTCGTATCGGCCGGCCGAAGTTACGTCCGCTCCGCAATGGGGTTTCGTAATGATTCAGCGAGCGTTAACTTTACCCCCAAAATGTTCCAATTTCGCGGGTGCGCGATAATTCGACAAGCGCCCAACTTATCGCGCGCGCAATTCAATCGTAACTGGGAATCTGGATTAATCATTAGAAATTACTAGATGGTGAAAAAGAGAAAGAACCGTCACTGTTTTTCACAAGCAATATCAGGCGAAAGCAACTTGTCACAGTACCGAATTATTTAATTTAAAAAGACGCAGGATCTAACAAATTAAAATAATTTTCGTTCCTTCGAAGTATCTGTAAAAATTATTCCATTATATTTGTTAATCGAATAATTGAGACGCTAAGAGTATTCCAGGAATATTGCGGGATAAGAACCCCTCTTAAATGGGAGCCCAGAATAAGAGGACCCGAAGATCGCGAGTTCAACAATCCCATCGACCGAGGAACTCTTTCGAGGCTCCCGAACATATATGAATTACGAAACTTATTCCTTAGAATATTATTCTCCACATAGTACCAGCGCGAAGAGTGAACGAACTCGTACAATAGAGCGGAGAGACGGAAATTGAGGAAACTCAAATTTATGTAACAAAAGAGAAAATATGGAAGAATGTATTTCCTCGCTGTTCCCTCAGTAGAGCTTCCCAGAGACGAGACAGAATCGTCGCGTTTTATTACGCAAACCACTTCGCCGATTACATACCCGATACCGAAACGGGTGTACGTATCGGGACGCGAAGCGCGGCGAATCTCGGGGACCAGTTGGCATTCGCGGCACGGCGCTTCTCCTCGGTGCAATTGCGTTATGGAATCGTTTAGATGCGCGTTACACATTCTTCTATCGTGCGTTAATAAACACATGAGCCAATCGCTGGTAAAGCGCCAGCTATCGGGTGGTTTACCTCACGGGTTCGCCACAGTATCGATTACGAACCGTGGTCAACCGTGAGCCGGATGTTCGGCCGGCGTGCACGCGGCGCAGTAAGGCTGTTTTCGGAAGGCGACAATTCGCCGAAGCGCCGCGCGTCCTAGAGAGTATTCTAAATTTACAACGGTTGCACGACCGTCAGCTAAGCTCGCGAAAACAATTAAAGTTCCGTGAACGAAGCCTTGGGACTTGCGGAGTTCCCTCGCCGCGGACATATCGACAGCATGAAAAAATAATTGCCGCCGGATGCGCGGCTGTCGACGTCGGGAACTCTGCATAGCCCGGCTCCGCGCGAAATTGTTTTAACGTTTAACGCCTCGCTATTTGGGACGCTAAGTGTTCCGCGAAACGATGCTTTAGTCACGTATGTATTTTCTTAGTTATCTTTCTTACTTCCTCCCCCCCCCCCCCCCCGAGCAATTTATTTTAATACTCTAATCCGCTGACGTGATTCACTTTCAATTAAGAAAATGTTAGGAGTGTATCTTGCTGATGCAATGAGCTGATACGAATAAAGGAATTAAATTATATATTTTTAGAGGTACCGCGGTGTACGTAAGTCTGATAGCCGCGGATAGTGGAGTTTAAATATGTAGAATGCTGGTGAAAGCGGAAGAATTTGTTTACGCGCTACGTTTGATCCTTATTTAATATCGCCGCAATTATCGCTATTTTTATGCGCGCAGACTTGCCCGTCTATTTTCGTCGTTAGTAATGCAGAATACATTTTGCGACGCAGCGTGCCCGGCGTCGATCGCGTCTATATAAAGTGTCCAGAATAAAAAAAAAAACGAGTGGGATCTATCGGTGCATTTGCATGAATTATTCGCACCTGCCCTGACCGGATTCTTTTTCTAACCGCACAATGAGCCGCGCCGCGAAAGTGCAATAGCACATTGCACTACAAGTTCGCCCACTTCTCTGTCTTACCCAACGACAATGGATAAGAAGAAATCACGCGATGCTATTACAATTCAGCAGTGATTTTTCAAAAAGGCACATTCACAGGTAGCAAAAATTTGTGATAACCCCAAAAAATTGTGGATCCTGATTAAATTCTTTTTTTATTAGTACACGTGTATTAACTTAAAAAAAACGTTTTCAAAATATTATATGTTTGTGGCTACTTTGTTTTGCCACATTTAATTGCAAATAGTATATGTTTAGGTAACTTTATGGAATTAACTTCCTTTTTATTCATTAAAATTTTCTAGATGAGCGTAGGAAATATGTCCTTTTTGTTTCAGACTAAAAATTATTTCACTATGTCATCAGATAAACTTGGAAATAAAACCTTTTTTTATAAAACATGTATTTGCACTTGAGTTTTTCAAGATGGAATTAAACTTGTTTTACAGTGTTTTGTGCCACTGGGGGATGTAATTTACCATTATTGGAAATATGTTCTTTTGGAAAATCACTCCTCAATTCCTAGAAGGAATTAAACTTGTTTTACAGTGTTTTGTGCCACTGGGGGATGTAATTTACCATTATTGAAAATGCAAATATGTCCTTTTGGAAAATCACTCCTCAATTCCTAGAAGGAATTAAACTTGTTTTACAGTGTTTTGTGCCACTGGGGGATGTAATTTACCATTATTGGAAATGGAAATATGTTCTTTTGGAAAATCACTCCTCAATTCCTAGAAGGAATTAAACTTGTTTTACAGTGTTTTGTGCCACTGGGGGATGTAATTTACCATTATTGAAAATGCAAATATGTCCTTTTGGAAAATCACTCCTCAATTCCTCGATCGAGAGGATGCAAATATTCTCTAATTTGCACGAACAATCGTAACTCTGACTGTAATCGGTATTTATTAAATTGGCATCTGCTTAATGTTTATTCTTATTATGTAACCCACGCAGTCCGATTTATTTCGCTTTTGTTCTGATCCATATTTGCTGAATCCGTGTCTGCTTAATTGTTTAGGACCGATCGCAAATAACTGATTAAATTTCGTGTTTTTCACGTATCATTTAATCCGTGAGAAGTAAATTCCTTATCAATTTGTCTGTTTAATGAAAAGAGAAATCGGGGCGCGTAATAAAGATGAAGTAATGGCATTATCGTAACACACCTTTTCCTATAGTGCAAATATCGATAAGAAAAAGAAGCACTCTCGAATATCCCCCCGCGATTCGCCGCACTTCTGCCCCACACAGGGACTTTATATCAGAGGGATAAACACCTACATTATCTTGTTCCTCTACATCGGATAAGCTAAGCCACGGACATCGAATTAATTATGCAATGCAATCGGTCTGTCTTTTAGGAACGATAACACGTCGCGGCTTATACGAAACGTAACGACAAGCTATCGATATCAGCGCTCGGCAGAAACGGGCAAATTGCTTGCGTTCGATCCATTCCAGTCGAAACAATGAACTCGTTTCATTTATTATAGGATTAGTACCTCGCGGTGTGGAATGGAATAGGAAGTAGATAAATATAACACGCGACGACCACCGTGCGATATCGGTAATTCTATTTCTTCCAATTATTCGCAGCAAATAAAAATAGCAACTTCTCTTGCTGTTCCAATAACGCGAACAACTGAAATCAACCCTCGTCAGACGACACAATTTTACAACGTTAACGGACGGCAGAGGCACAATTGCACTCTCACATATTTTATTTGAATATTCTCACTGTCGGTATAATTTGTACGATAAATTGATAACATTTAGACTCAACGAAAGTCAATAAAAAAATCCCAAATTTTCTTTTATAATGTAAATTATCTATTCTCTTACTTTTTTTAGAATAAAATAACATTATCATTAAAAATAAATCGCATTCTTTTTGTCTTGCATTATCTTCATACAAAATATATGGGGGCGCCATTGTGCCTATGCCGCTGTTACTGATGCAACCCTCGACTCGACCCCCTATCTCGGAAGGGGGATGAGATATTTTTCTGAAATTTGGTCTATATAATCTGGACCAAAAATTTAGAGATGTCACGAAACTTCAGCCCTCCCCGGCTTCTCGAAAAGAAGTTATCGCGATTTGAAAACGCAAAAGTTACAATTGTACCTATGCCGTCTGACGAGGGTTAATGAAGCCCGGTATTCATAAAGAACAGTTTAGAAGCTTTCTGCTGAGATTTATGTAAAAAAACCGGTGTAATTTCGTAAGAATAATAACCGATCGACTGCTTCGCGTCGAGTAGAGATAAAGGAGAGTTCACAGGGTTCGTCGTAAGGCGTTGCAACTTCTTCTGCATCGTCGATATCAAAACGGTGTTACGCGATCGCAAGAAACCCGGTGGGTTCGGGGAAAAGAAACGCCCACTGTTCTAAGCCGCTTAAGAAAGCGAGCCGCGCGCGATCACCGATGAATCTTTTCGATCGATTTCATTGCGTACGGCCAGCTTTCGCAAGGCTCGCGTACAGTGTGCATAAAAAGAGGAAGAAAGCACCAGCGGCCATGGCCGTGATGGAAACACCGGTTCCCGTAAGATCACCGAAGTTAAACACACGGGGCGGCGTACTGGGGAAAGATGGGTGACCATCACCTGTCTCCCGGTGCGTCGCCTGCTGCTGGGACCCGAAGGAGAGAGGAGGGAAAAAGGAAAAATGACTATCGTTCGTTGGGCAACATAAGCGAAATGCTTGAAACGCCATCCTGTGTGTTAGAAACACACAGGAAAAACAAAAAAATACAACAAAAAAAAGAGGAAGAAAGCGGTAATGGAATTTACACGGAAGAGCGAGGCCTAAGCGGCTTTACATATCAGCCCCAGCGAGAAGACCCAGTGGACGCTTTGAGCGCAGACTTCGATAGCCGCATCTCGTCGGGAAATAAGCTCGCAACTCTGAGCGCGCGCGTGACATTTAAAAAGTTGCGTGGGGAGGGACGATAAAGATACGCTATTTAATCTCCAACCGTGTAAATATCAGGGGCATAAATATTTTAATCGATAGACTTTGTTGTCGTGGAACAGTGACTGACTCACCGAATGCAACTGATAACTCGCGTGGAAGATCTGCTTCCGAAGATTGTGGAAGCGGTACGATTCTACTTCTCTGATTTTCACTGCTACCTGCTGTAATGGACAGGTTTGCGCAAACGGGAGTTAAGTAACGTTGCAGTGATTCAGTTCCTGTTGGCCACGCGGTGGCTTTGAGTTTAGTAATAGATGGCGAAATGGGAAGATCTATTATTTTCAAAAGATTGCGCGTAAGCGTTCATTTATCAAATTATTGTGCTCGTTATAAAAGAACATGTTGACGAGTTAGAAAGGGCAATGGCGCACTCAGGATTTATTCTCGAGGGGAGCCGAGTTGAACGGATGAAAATATTCTTAATAATAATTCAATAAAATTCATTAGGTGGTTATAAAAATTTATTTAAAGAATAAAACACAGCTTTCTTTTCTTTTTGCAAACGCCCTTTGGCTCCCCTCTGGGTGCGCCACTGAGCAAAGGGATTTCAGAACCCTTGGATTATAATATTGTAACGCGGAGAAAATATAAAAATCGATTATCTTGGACAAAAAATAGCAACAAAAGGGGGCTGAGTAAAAATATGTGGTGTCAGAAGCTTCCAGAGCCGCTTTGTTATTCATCTAAGTGTCTGTTGTCGCGGTGCAATAAATGTTAAAAAATAAAGTTAACATGTCGGTGATAGAGTAACGCAGAAATGTCTAGGTTCTTGTAACCACCACCTTCTTCGATACCTCTGAGGAAAAAGTCACGAAGTTGCTCCTCGATCGATTCGGTCGCGTGCATATACCTACTCCCACACGAAACACGAGCGAAGCCGAATACAGTAATACTACAGAGCGAAATGTTACAGAACGCCCGATTTACTAAATTCCCCGAGGAACTGTTACACAAACTTTCCGATCGATTCACCGAAGCTACAACTCGGCTCGCTGTTTTAAAATTGATCAACACTGTCCCAGATTAATGTTTCTCAACCTCCTTTTTTTAAATTAAACCACTACTAAGTCATTATCCAGACTGCAATGCCCAATAAACGGTTCCGTTAAGCAACTAGTTCTCGATCAAGCACTAGTTTTTTATCAGTTCATGAAATAAATCGTGCTTGTAAGTTTAGGTCAACAAATAATTTCTAAAATAAAAATTAACGATTCAAACATATGTACGTTGTACGCGAAAGCAGTTAGTACTGTGAGTTTTCCAGAAAATAAATGTGCAAGGTAGCACAGTTGTAGAAAGCTCTTGGAGATTAGTTCCTGTGTATTTTAGACGATCAAAAACTATTTCCCAGTTACCTTATTATTAGCTTATAAATAATTAAATTACACTTATTCTCGACTATTCTAAATTTTTCCTTAAAGTTGAAACATAAGCTTATCTTTTAGTATAAAAAAAAATTACGACTTAGGGTTTTAATATATTAAAAATCAATATTAAATCGAGAAGGCCTCTAAAATGATCGGAAATTAGTTTCTTAATGGTAATTCGCGAAAAATCAGTGAATGATTCTAACTTTCTCCAGACATGGCTGGAAATAATCCAGTGAAGTGCGTTGATTCGTATCGTTTCGATAACTATGCAAGAATGATATAATGAATATTGATGGACGCTCCGAATCGATCCAGTCGCATGGAAATGATTATCACGGGTGAAGTATAATTAAGTTCGTGACCATGCCCGATTCGGTGTACCTACTACTCAGGAACACGCGGCGAGTTTCTGCGGTGAAGTTTGCGCGTGTTCCAACTTTCATCGCCATTTATTTTGAATAGAGAAGCAGACGATGGAGCCGCCGAATTTTTCGTATTTCCTCCCGTTCCTTCTGCTTGATATTGCCGTCGCGGTGCCAGCAGGATATCAAAGCAAATAACACGGGGCCACGTCTGTGCAGCCTGCATTCATATAAGTTGGCGAAGAGAGTGTAAGCATGAAATCATCGTGTTACGTTTGCTCACTGGGATGTTCTATTTTTAGTCCGGTCGACGGCAGAGTTTTTTCAATTCTGACTTTATGGTTATGGAATTTTCGCATTCCCATTTAAAGGACTACAATATCCGTGACATCACTGTGCTGCCAGTGCGACTAAAATAATCATTCGCAAAGATCGTCGCAGAATTTTCATTTTGGTAGTTGAGAATACCCTTGACACCCTCTATCGCGTGTTTCTGAATACGAAACGGATAATCCTCCGTTTAAAAAGAAACGTGGGTGAGAATTTAAGAAAAAAAGTTGGGCAAGCAATGACAAATTCCCTTACATATAGCAAACTCTGTATAGTAGTAAATAGGTTTGTTTTTTGCCTTTCGGCCTCAAAATGGGGTTACATGTGTTAAGAGGAGCCTGGTGTAACTAAATGAAAATCGAGGCATTTTTCGGGAATTTTTTTTAAAGAAAGTATTTGATAGATCTTTCTGAAACTTTCAGGATATTGTATTAACAGGTTAAGGTATATAAGAAAAAAAAATTATTAAAAAAGAGCGGCTAATAACAAAGTTATGCCCAGTCCGTTGGCGACGCAATTATTGCACTGCGGGCAACGTAGCGTCTTTTGGTTTCATCCGAAACCAAAAATCGAACAATTTTCTTTTAGTTTATGAGTGTACGCACAGAATGAAGAAATTTGAAACTTAAAAGATGCAAAATGAACAAATGGCGGCCTCTTGAATAAAAAGTTCACTGTTTCCAACGAAATTTTGCCTTAAATGTCTAAAAAAAAGTTATTTATTTAAACAATATCATTATACTAATAACTTAGTGCTATGAAGAAAATGTTCACAAATATCCGTGCACAAGGCCAAGTCGATTGGTTGAATATTTTTTCAGTTACATTGCCCGCAAAGTGTAAAACTATCGTTTCGAGAAAAACGCATTTAAAGTTTTGTGGTAGCCTGGCGCTCCGTAGCAAAATCGGCTATATCCGCTTTAATTTTTCGAATTTCGTTTTGCAGCTTTGGGAGCATATTGTCGTGATGTTTAACTATTGATTTATGCAAAAAAAAAATCGATTTCTTCGACCCCCTACATCAGGCTCCCCCCTTAAGTGTGTAAGTGTTTCTGGGACTGTTAACTGCGTGTTGTGCTTTCGTTTTGACTTCTTCCTTCATCTTGGTCTTCTTTTCTTCCCCTTTTTTCCAGAACCATACGCATCCACTCCGCTCCTTCTGCATCTCCCTTTAATATTCCTCTGATCGTTGCATTTTCTCTTTTCAGCTCCTTACATAGTCTGCATACTGTCTCTTTTCCTTCCTTCCAGTACTTGCTTCCCCGTTCCTCGTTCCCACACCTGAACCTTGCGATCGTGCTTTGGTCTCTGCCTCTGTAGTTTCCGTCTAGGTAATTTGCTCTTTGGTTATCTCTGATTTCTGTGTAATGTGCGTTGTATCTGCCTCCTAGTATTCTGTCGTATCGCCATTGCACCTGCTCTGCCCTGTCTCTTTGCGCTAGATCCTCCGCAAACTCTCTTCCTCTCCTTCTTTCTATTTCCACTTCTTGCATATCCATCATTTCTTGTCTGTAGTATGCGTCTCTCATTTCCTCCCATTTCGACTTTCTCTCTGCTTGCTTCTCGCCTATTTCCCTCCAACACTCTTGTGCTATTTTATTCTTATTCGTCCGTTTCGCCTTCTCCTCATATTTTATTGCTCTTTTCCCCGCTTCTATCCTTACCTTGTCCGTTTTTGTTTCCTCCAAAATTAGATACGCTGGTGTATTGAAGTCCAAACCTAAAGTCCACCTTATGTATTTCTCCTGTATTTTCTCCATCTTTTCTGCTTCCACCCATCCCCAAATTTCTGACGCGCACAGCAAGAAACTCTGTATATAATTTTCCTATTTTAACAAACGCAAGGAGAAATGATTTTTGGGGGGAAATTTATCCGCCCGCGTTGCTAAACTCAGCTATTTAATATTTGAAAATTTTTGAACGGTTTTTCGTATTTTAAACAGCACACATGGCAATCGCCTACTGTGCGCGAGGTAAAGCACCCTTGGGGACACGTTTTGGGGAGCGGAAAATTTTGAACGAAACCAATTGCGGAAGGTTTAAACCCAGAGGCAGAGAGGGTGTTAAAATCACCTTTCTTTTCATCTTGCGAATTAGCAATAGCTCGTACGCGAGTTGACATATTGAATTAATTTTGAAACTGTCTGGACTCTTTTAAACGAAACTATTTGATGATATTTCCCGGAGAAGACGGCAGACGCTTGTCAACTTGGGGGCGGAAAATCTTCAAAGCCGCCCTTGCCTAATAATCCTCGGCAGAAAATGCAATTGTTCCAAAGTAAGACCGCGCGTGTGTCGACTTTCTAACGGATCGCAGATAGGCACGGATTTACTTTCACGTAGCAATTACATTTCCACGATGTTTGCCATGCAATTACTCGCACATGCTGCGATAGAGGCTAAAATTAGACGGTAAGAAGCTCGAGTACACGCCGGTGCAGTGGTTTACGTTTTAATCTAATTGCTTTGTAATTGCGTACTGCTCGCGCGAAGTGCCGATCGAGAAGTTATCATCGCTCCGCCTGGAAGCAACCGCCTAATCTTTCTGCCTCCTTCCAGCAATTACGAGCGCGCAACGCGAAAGGATTTCCACGTCGAATAGTTTAATGCCGAACGACGTTTGAAATTTTACGTCGAACCGCCAGTGCTCTGCACTGAAATGTGACGTTATTTTGATCTTGAAATAGCGACTGGTATGCCTGCAGCAGCTATTGATTCTCCACCGTGCGACAGGAACGGTGTGCCTTCGATTGTACATCTCTAAAATATCATTTGTCTTCCTCAATTTCGCCTTATCTTCACGTAGGAATTTCGTTTGCACTCCGCGCAGGGAGATTAAGTTCGTGAAGCCTTATTAAGTCTATTTGAGTGATTTACAGCGGTTGTTCGTAATGCATTAAATGATTAAAGCCTGCAATCGTACGTTATACATATTTAAAGATAAAGAGACTCGTACACCTACTTAAGATTAATATTTCTATATAATCTACGTAGGTTCATTAACTTGGCGGTGTAGAACGTCGATTTATCGAGCGAGCCGAGATATACACGCATTCCACTTGGCGAAATAAATTGGAAAGATCGCCACTGTACTTGGAAATAACGATTGCTCGAGTGAATTTCCACACTGTCACGCTGACTGATCCCCCATATTTCTTTCCACCGTAATCCAATTAAAATATAGTTCAGAACCGGGGCTTTAAAGATCGCCCGGCACTCCCAGCGAATTATTGCACAATGGTGCCAGTTCGACTGTATTTCGTTAAACACTAATGGCCGCGTAATTATAGCTCGCCTGTAAGCGTAATGCCCGCGTAACGTCCAGGGGCCTGTTTACTCGCGGCTGTCGATTGAATAATCCAATAAAGCCGCTCGGTGCCGACTGATCGGGCGCCGAAAAATCAGAAATGAACAGCTGACGGGCGGCTATCAGCTGACCCGTGGCGCGAGGCGAGCGGATCGTCGACACCGAGAACCGAGGCATATCTGACCGAGCCCCTGAGGATCAGCGTGGCGTGGATCTATTTTAACTCGTTTCGAGATACAACAATGCCTGACACCTTGCTACATAACAGAGGATTCGCGAGCCGTCGCTTCTCGATCACACCGACGCAGATTCGCGCGCACGTCCCCGAGGAATTGGTGTTAGTAAAGCGGCGATAAGGGTGTGTCGATAATACGTATCTCGGAAATTCTGTATCGCGATAACTTCGCGTGGAACTATTCGAAATAGTTACCTGTATTTATAATTAGCTGTGCCAGGTGATAAGAGGAGTCTATTTTAATTGGCGGTATTAATGGGGTCGAGTGCCACGAAGTGGATTTGAAACTCCGTGTATACGAATGGTAGGCTTAGGGTCTAAAGTCTGGAAAGCTGTATAATATCGATAAGAAAGTAATTAATGGGGCGGGAGATGATTTATAGCAAAGACAGGTGAGGCGCTAAAAACGGGTGGAAAAAGGCCGGATGTTCTTGTCAATGGAATGTGGTTGTAAAGATTCGTGAAAAAGATATATTTATTTTTAATCGTTACATTCTCCCTTGCCCCATAATGGGGCCATTCACCTCGCGTGGTTACACAACTCGTGATACAAAAGATAGCCATGCGTTTAAAAACGGTCCAACGTTACTTTTAACAGGTCCCATACTCTGCATTTTAAATACTTGCATTTTTAATTCAGCAATGAACTCAATTAAGTAGCGGAAATATTTCGCAAATATATGAAATTAATTCGGGGAATGTCACAAAACAGTTTTAATAATTTAGTCGACCGGTAAAGGAGCAAGGTTCAATGAATATAATTTTCTTATGTAATTTTCTTCTTAGCCTTTAGAGGACCGGGATTTTTTCTCTGAGATTGTAAATTTTATTTACTTAAAATTTACGCATATATACCACCAAAATGGCCGGCAAAGTATGTATATATTTTTAAAATTTGAACTTTAATGTTTCAAAGGGTTTTCGATTTCGCTGATCACGATTCTAAGGTCAGAGTATCGAAATTTTACACAGAAACAGAGTTGCCAACCTAAAGAAGCCTAAATGAATAACAGCAGTTACATTCATATATTATTATTTCCTTTGGAGTTACACAGAGCTAACGATGTGGACGTAGAAAGTTTGCGTTGCTCTTTTTTTGTTTTTGGGGTTTTTTGTGTTATTTTTGGATTTTTAGTTTTCTGATTTTACTATTTACTATGCGAGCTGCAGTCGTGCAACTCACTAATGCCCGTGCATTATACAAAATGAATAATGAACGTGTATCCTTTCTTTCATTTCGTTTACAAGTACTTAGAGCTCCACTTCTCATCTGCCCAAACCCTCTCGACTAATAGGTGGTCATTTTCCAAAATTACTGGATAAAAACCGACGATGCAATCTGTGTTCATTACGACAAACTAGACGTGGAACTCTTTATGTATGCTCTACATGTGACACTGCATCGTGCATTACACCATATTTTGAGGATTTCCATACGAAACAATCAATATCGTAAATTCGAATTTCCGACATATAAATTCATTTTTTTTTCATTTGGAAGGACAAGAAGCACGCCAAACAGATAAGAAAAAACGCAACAAAGAGATACACATTCATTATTCATTTTGTATAATGCACGGGCATTGGTGAGTTGCGCGACTGCAGCTCGCATAGTAAATAGTAAAATCAGAAAACTAAAAAACAAATCCAAAAGTAACGCAAAAATCCCAAAATCAAAAAAGCTACAAAACTTTCTACGTCCACGTCGTTAGCTCTGGCTAACGCCAAAGGAAATAATAATATATAAATGTTGCTGTTATTTGTTTAAGTTAGCAACACTGTTTCAGCGTAAAATTTCGTTACTCTGACCTTAGATTCGTGATTAGCGATATCAAAAACCCTCAGAAACATTAGTCCAAATTTTAAAAATTTCAATGACCACTATAGGGTCCTCCAAAGGTTAAATAATTTTATGTGGGGACATTCCGTATATTGTTCCAGTGCAGAGTGGACATTCTCTGATTTTAACAGTGCCTATACCAAGCAGTTAACATTATCTTACCGGGGGTATTTGAACTTTACAACCCTTTGTGATTCGACAATTCTGTAGTCTCTAGTTGCAACCGATAAAATATGCGATAAATCGCAAAATCACGAAGAATGGACATTCCTCGTTTTTCCCCTTCATTTCTTTCTGCGAATGCCACTAGAGCCTGACAAAACGAATCTCAGGTACCGACTCGATTGGTAGTAGATACTCCGAGTACATACTAAACTTGAAGTCACTACTATCTGGAACACGTGCGTATAAAGGCAGCCTCGAAGAAGATGAAATATAGAATTCAGTGTTAGAAACTGATATACGAGGGCAATCGACTCTGCTAACATTTTTCACTTCCATCAATCTTGCTGCTTCAAGGCTTCGAGCGGCTCAACAGGGGACCAGTGACACGTGAAAAGCGTGGAAATAACGTAACGCCTATACCGAACGGATACATCTCATTAAAATAGCGCGGTGTCGCGTGAGACGGAGAATAAAAAATACTTGGATACAGCGTGCGCATCTGGTGTCATGTGATTTGGAGCGATGCCATCGGAAGGCTTGCTTCCCCTGATGTGTATTCGCAATAAAGGGGACGGTGCAGGGGCTCGGTCGAGCTCCAGTACCGAGGTATCGGTAAGCAAATCGAATTTCCACCTTTCTTTCCTTTCCAAAATTAGAACGACAACCAAAGGAGAAAATTATAAGATATTATAAAATGCTTTAAATTTGTTTACCCTAAAGTTGACTTCTAATGTCTTCGTTTTCTTTTATCAGGTTCGACGTCTTCGTTACCTAAAACATGCAAATTTATTTTTCATGATAATAATAAAAATTATGGAACTAGAAATTAAAAGTAAAATAAGAGAACTTATTTTTCTTTGTTGAAAAAATTCGGGAAAATCACTTTCTTCTCAGCGGTTTAAAACACGTTGCCCACTTAATCGAGGAATATAACCAGTTACCGATTTCGATTTTAGTATAAAGGAGCGATTATTTTTCTCTGAATGCAACTTCGGTATTGTCTTGAATACAAGAGCGATTCGAGGACTAACCTGATTTCGAATAGCTACTCTGTCTTCGAAGACAGTAATATATTTTGCGTTCCCAGAGGTTGATAGAGCTCCGGCGAAGTTAATTATTAATGTTATTACGATCGTCTAAAGTGAAGTTACGCGTGTGGTTGAAGACAGGCGTAAAAATGCTCGCAGATCTCCAGAAAGCTGTCGTGGAAAGTTCAAGTAACACGAATTACTCGTTAATCAAGCGCTAATGAAGTAATTGCACGTTCCGGTTCAGCCAAGTGTTGCAGCCTAGAACCGCAAAGATTCTAGAAAATTGGCAATTAGAGGATCGCTTCTGGACGGCGACGCTTTGCGCGCTGTCGACGAAACGCCCGCTGGCCACCTGCATTCTTATTGCTTCTTGCGATAATCAGGTGCAATGAGATCGGATCTGGCGCAATTAGTCCCTGCCTAAACCCGAATTAATCATTCCGCGTTTGTTGCACGGTAGCAGATCACTCTCGGTGCCGTTTTAACTCTTCCTGGCTTTAATACGCGATCGAGAATCGACGAAAGTCGAGGCTGTTTCGTGGCCTTGAAAATTCCAACGAGGCCTCATCTCGCGCAAAGTATTCCCGAAGGTTTCGCCGTGCTTTTGCGGAATACCAAACGCGAAATCGATGGGCTTCTTCGTTCCTACGTTTAAAAAATAAAAAAAAGTTGCTTCTCATTGCCTAGCTCGGTGTTGCGCGTGAAAACGTGCATTCGGCGAGACCCCATGAATTATTCAACAGATCCAGCGGAGGAATGAGATGATAACTCCGGTGGATCGTTGGAATCAAGGCTACGATGATATTAGCGAGCAGCGTACGCATATTTGGCACTCTAGCAATTGTAACGAGAAATTTTCCGCCAGACGTTTAACTAGTTCTAGTTTCTTTCTTCGGATGGTGTGCCGTTATTATGCAACGATATCGTGTGCTTCTCTGATGTGTCGCACATGGTAATCTTCAAATAGTATACAGTGGCTCAAATTAATATTCGGACACTTTTTAAAATCGCATAACTTTTTTAGAATTGGTCCAAACAGCTTGAGTTTTTTTTGAGAAGCTAGAAGGATTAGTTTGCTAACTGACGCGTTTCGTCGTTTTGAAAAAAAAATGTATTTGGTTGGAATAGCGAAAAGAATAGTAAAGGTCGATTTTTGAACTTTTTTTTGTGAGCTTTTAATGAAAATGAAAAGAAAAACCGTTTGTAGATTGCAGTAAGTTGTATACGTGCCTAAAATTTCATCAAAATCGGTTAATGTTTCTCCGAGCTGCAAACGTTTAAAGATCGCAGAATAAGGTCGAGAATAGCGAAAATTCCCGAAATCAGCGATTCTCGACCTTATTCTGCGATCTTTAAACGTTTGTAGCTCGGAGCAACGTTAACCGATTTTGATGAAATTTTAGGCACGTATACAACTTACTGCAATCTACAAACGGGGTTTTTGAATTTTCATTACAAGCTCACAAAAAAAAGGTTCAAAAATCGACCTTTACTATTCTTTTCGCTATTCCAACCGAATACATTTTGTTTCAAAACGACGAAACGCGTCAGTTAGCAAACTAATCCTTCTAGCTTCTCGAAAAAACTCAAGTTGTTTGGACCAATTCTAAAAAAGTTATGCGATTTTAAAAAGTGTCCGAATATTAATTTGAGCCACTGTATGTATTTTCAATGGAACATATGCAGAGTTGGGCATTTTTAGAATAATTTTGTATTAATAATCTTCTGATAAAAATTGCGAATAGAACGAAGTCATTCAAGGATAACGAATTACTTTTTATTCGAATAATGCCCAAGTTTGGACGCATGGTTCCATTAGAAAAATCCGTTTTTATGTGTATTTCGAATTGGCTGGAATATTGTTTATGATTTCTGACTGGAAGTCTATATAAAGGCTGCTATATATGCCTAAGAATCTGGGCAGGTTTCGGAAGTAAGGAGGAGAACCAGGAAATCCCCGCGGCGATTCAATAAAAATGTGTCATCGGACGAACGCGGTGCACTAGAGCTAATTAAGCACTTAGATCAGCGTCGACAATTACTGGTGCGCATCATTGCTATAGGGCACAACCGTCGTTGAAATCGGAAGATGCGCTTGCGACAGAACGTGACACGTACCCAGCTTTCGGTAGGACAGCCTTACAATTGCTAGAACCTGCCCCACGTCCTATATTGCCTAATTTCCCTTGAGAATATAAGAATCGATGAGACCGCGTCAAAATGTGCCAAGAGTGACCAGAAATACAAGTTCGGGCGGGAAGAATTGTTGCTTGACAGTGATTTATAATCACCACGAAATGTTAATATTAATACAAGAATCTATTATTTCCGACCGAATAAAACGTACCCTGCGATATCTTTCTAACTGTGCATATTATAATTATGTACAGTTTAAAGTGTCGCTCAAAGTATCACAGATGCAGTACACTGATTGGCATTTGCCTAGCACTTCTGTATCTTCTGAGCATGGTGTTAGAGCAGAGCTATACCATGTTCAGGAAGAATTGAGGAGCTTGCAGCAAGAAGGGTGCGGCTACATATTTACCAACTTCAAGTAAATTGGAAAAAACTGTTAGTAAAATTATTGCTTAAAATTTAAGGGAGAACACTAATTGAAAAATATATATTTTCGCGCAATAAACAGTAGTTATTGAGTTGATAAGTTTTTATTTCTATTTGTGGTAAATTTTTCAAATCCCATTTCTTATCGTATTTGCATTAAGGGGGTATACCCGTTTGAACCCTCGGAAAATGTATACATTTTGTGGATTTTTTTACAAGTCAACGGTTTGATGCAGATTTCCCGTTTTTTAACTATGTTTACATAGTATTATGAACTACTTATAAAAAAAGTTTCAGTTAAAAAACTATTGCTTTTCGGAAGTTACGGATACATGTCCGAAAGTCTCTCGATTTTAGACGGCTAAACGGTGGCCCTAAAAACTCGCGCTACGTTCAACCAATTCACTTCAAATTTTGCATGCAGAATCATAATAAGATTCCGCATCGTCCAACGAAGGCTTTTTTTATTTCGATTCCCCGTTTATTATTTATAAAGGAAAAAGGTGGATTTTTCTCTTAGAAAAATTTAACTTTACCTTTGATCTCTCACCATTTCTTTATTTTTCAAAATTTTCAAAATCGCCTTCGTTGGACGATGTGGAATCTTATTATGATTCTGCATGCAAAATTTGAAGTAAATTGGTTGAACGTAGCGCGAGTTTATAGGGCCACCGTTTAGCCGTCTAAACTCGAGAGACTTTCGGACATGTATCCGTAACTTCCGAAAAGCAATAGTTTTTTAACTGAAACTTTTTTTTATAAGTAGTTCATAATACTATGTAAACATAGTTGAAAAACGGGAAATCTGCATCAAACCGTTGACTTGTAAAAAAATCCACAAAATGTATACATTTTCCGAGGGTTCAAACGGGTATACCCCCTTAAACGCGCGCCGCAGGATGAAAAATTTTTTTTTACGCCATAACTGAAAGGGTATAAAAAATAGAGCTGCACCACTCTCGTTGCAAGGGCCTGAATTTTATTGGGAAAGTATTCGCGAAGGAGGACAAACACTTTTTAAAACGTGCCAACCATACAGCAGAGCTGCGGAATTACAAGCCGAAGAGAGCGCATCGTGGGTGAGCAGAATTATGCAAATTTGTCACTTACCGCGCCTCATAGCGCGGGTCGAGCCCTGTATTGTTTGCTTTCGCGTATCCGACAATGGAACGTCGGCGCGTTCGCGTATTTGCCTCCGTCTCCCTGATGCGATATATTTATACTATCAAGTGGTTCGAGCGCTCGGCAGTTGCAATAATATTTATCTACCGAGGCAACTGCAAGTCTCCCGACGAAGTCGCCTCCGTGGGTCTATCGCGACCGCCCGAAGGAATCGCGCGTTGAAAATCGCGCCGCTCCTCGCGGCGGGAATTTCGGGCGTCGAAAAAATTGCGAGAGCTTGCGTAGAAAAGATTCCTGCGCATCGAAAATTGTAGGAGCATGCGCAGTGAAGATTTTGCGCGTTGGAGGTTCCGCGCGTGGAAAATTAAAAATCTTGCGCGGTAAAGATTTTGCGCGTGGAAAATTAAAATCTTGCGCAGTAAAGATTTTGCGCGTTGGCAGTTTTGCGCGTGGAAAATTAAAATCTTGCGCAGTAAAGACTTTGCGCGTTGGCGGTTTTGCGCGTGGAAAATTAAAATCTTGCGCAGTAAAGATTTTGCGCGTGGAAAATTAAAAAGCTTGCGCGGTAAAAATTTTGCGCGTCGAAAAATGCGACACTGCGCAGCAAGGATTTGGCGCGTCGAAAGTCCGCGGGACTTCTCGCAGTGTCGCATCGCGTACTTCTGTCGCGTGGGACCAATTCTCTTCGCGACCAAGCCGTCTTAGCACGCTGGTACATATTAATAGATCTCTGGTTTCATGCGCGGCACACTTTACAGCGTCGCATCTCGTTATTATTAATCGATGAGCATCGAACAACCGTTTCCTCCCCACATGCCTCTGAATCGAGCAATACATCGCGCCCGTACTTCGATCGGCTCTGAAATGTCCGTGTAACGAAGATCTTACTGGCTCGAATGATACAGCGGATTCATGAAATAACCGTCGAGCTGTAAGAGCGTCCCGCGTGTCAACGACTTCGCTCTCGGAGGGTGAATGGATCATCTAGTACTCCCGCGGCACAGGAATCTATTTAGAGTTGATTGGAAGATAGTTAAATGGGACGCGTGTGTTGATTTCTATTATGGCAGGAATTACGATCGTGGATTATTTTGTTACCCTGAGCAAATATTTGCTCGATGGCGTACATTGTAATAGTAGATGTAGTTCTTATAAATATTAAGACTGTGCTTCTTCGGAGCCGCTTAATGCCGACGCGCCCTGACGACGAGATTCGTTTCGGAACTCGTGATAAACTTTCATATTCGGTGGTAACAAGTTTTAAGTGCCTTTATAGACATATCTCGGGGGGAAAAAATACTAATCCGATCATCTAGAGTATTATAGACTGACTGGGATGTTTTAATCGAGGTTTAAAACGATCGCATCGAATCTATGTCCATACTGAGCGCCAAGTTTAAACGCCGCCGCACAGTGGGGCACGTAACATAGGATTCGCGGGAAAAATGTCATAACTTCGGTGTTTCTCAATGTTTTTGAGTACTTTTTTTTATATTATTTGTTAATAGCCAACGGTTATATGGACAGCAATATAAATAAAATTGAAGCATCTTTAACAAATGAAATAGTAATAAACCGAAGAAACGAAGAGTGCACAGCGCACTCGGGTGATTATGTTTTAATAACAGCCAAAGTTGCAAATAGTTGCAGCGAATATTTTTATGGCTGTTAGTAGATGGTATCTGCTTTCAATTAGTACTATCCAGAGCCCGGAGGAAGGCGGAGCTTTGTTTATAAACCTAAAAGAGTTAATGAAAACTTGAAATACTGGGTAGCTTCATTTGAAGCGGTATAGTGGGATTACAGTGAAGAATTTTCGAAAAATATTTATGTCACAAATAAGCTGAGACTATACGCATTCGAAATACATGCGGTGAAAAAAGAAAAATATCTAGAGGAATTCAGAAAAAATTCGACAATCCCGTACGAATATTGACACGTTTCCCGTTAGATTACGAAAGGTTAACTTCAGATCAATTTTTCTTCGCAATTAACATGAATATGACATATCTGTCATATACGTTAGATACGTTGGTCTATTGGATTTCAGGATATAGCGATGGATACGTAAAAATACAACTTTCATTTTAAGACTTTTTTCCTCTCCAGCCCCACTGTGCGCCGCTAAGTCGCTTAAGGGGGTATACCCGTTTGAACCCTCGGAAAATGTATACATTTTGTGGATTTTTTTACAAGTCAACGGTTTGATGCAGATTTCCCGTTTTTTAACTATGTTTACATAGTATTATGAACTACTTATAAAAAAAGTTTCAGTTAAAAAACTATTGTTTTTCGGAAGTTACGGATACATGTCCGAAAGTCTCTCGATTTTAGACGGCTAAACGGTGGCCCTATAAACTCGCGCTACGTTCAACCAATTTACTTCAAATTTTGCATGCAGAATCATAATAAGATTCCGCATCGTCCAACGAAGGCGATTTTGAAAATTTTGAAAAATAAAGAAATGGTGAGAGGTCAAAGGTAAAGTTAAATTTTTCTAAGAGAAAAATCCACCTTTTTCCTTTATAAATAATAAACGGGGAATCGAAATAAAAAAAGCCTTCGTTGGACGATGCGGAATCTTATTATGATTCTGCATGCAAAATTGGAAGTGAATTGGTTGAACGTAGCGCGAGTTTTTAGGGCCACCGTTTAGCCGTCTAAAATCGAGAGACTTTCGGACATGTATCCGTAACTTCCGAAAAACAATAGTTTTTTAACTGAAACTTTTTTTATAAGTAGTTCATAATACTATGTAAACATAGTTAAAAAACGAGAAATCTGCATCAAACCGTTGACTTGTAAAAAAATCCACAAAATGTATACATTTTCCGAGGGTTCAAACGGGTATACCCCCTTAAGTGTAATAGCTCTTTGCTGTCGTGATTCTGTATTCCAAAGGAATCTGCCGGTCGAAATTCTCATATCCAGAGTTTCCTCTAGTCGCGCGAAGGACCAACAGAATTTCAATTTCGGAAATGTAGGAAATTGCGGAGCAGGAAATTATGCCTCGCAAAATAAAGTGTAACCTCTAACATTTCTTATCCTTGCAGCAAGATAATTCCCAAATGAACTTACAATATGTACTAACGGTAAACTAAACTGCGCGCCGTTCTGCAAACCAAAACACCGCCTCCTTTGAGACTCCTTTTTCTCTATTTCCACGATGGTTAATCTGTTGACCGATGGTAATTCCGTGCCGCGATAAGGGGATTCTGTTTGCCGCGCAGCCTCCAGAGCACAACGGCATCGCCGTACAAAAAAGCTTTATCAGCCGAGCAGTCTGTCTACGGATTGTGTGCAGCAATGGTCCCGGGTCGCACATGGTGTGTTGATAAGCATTAAACGTGTTTATGGCCGCAAGATAGCTCGCGCATTTTATTAATAACCGTTAAGTACACCGTGCAGTGATTATCGTCACTCACGGTTTCGCATCTGGCTGGTTCGCCTTATTATTAGCGGACAGCTTTTACGTGGCTAATTATAGGCGATATTATATATCCATTGTCTCCTGCTGGCTGCCTCCTTTAGAAACACGTCGTCGAGGTCATTGTCTGATCGACACTCTCTCGTCCCGCGCTTCGCGAATCGAACCCCACCATCGGGCGGATGCTTTCCAAGTCGCATCGCTCGATCCGCGCTCCCAATGCACCACTGATCATCGTATCTCTCGCGGCCACCAGCGCGCGGTCCACGGACTTTGAAAACAGGGGTGGGAACAATGGGGAACAGTAGGAAACAGGGGAGATCGTGCGGGATGTGAAGTCCTTCGTATCTTCTTGCAATTGCCACTCAGATTCCTAAAATAAACATAGAAGACAGATTACCGCTATGTATGCGACTCCTATCGCGCGCACAGAATCATTAATATTATACTTTCCTTATTACTCCACGAAATATCGTATCTTCACGCCAAGTAAGTGGCGTACGATTCCCAGAATGAGTGTAACGGTACTCCGCGAATTACACCCATCCCATTCGGGGCTGCGGACGACAGTCTACTCCATGTACGAAGAAAGTTCGCAAGAAAATGGCGGCCGTGGTTGCCCTCTAGAAATACGAGAACTGGCGTACTAACCGCGAGTCTTATTTACGCTGGCATCTTTACAGAGGACAATTGATTTCAGTCGCGAAGCGAGCAACGACGCGCGCTACGACAAACCGACGTCAACGAAAAGTATGCTGCGCGGGTAATGCGAGAGAGAGATGCGTTGGCTCTGATATATCCTCTCCTCTCTCGCCCTCCGCCCCGCCCCGCCCCGCCTCGTTTTTTCGCATCTCTTCTCGCTACGAGCGCCGCAGCGATTAAGCGCATCGCGGGGACTAAACGGAGGGCGATACGTTTAACCACAGTCACGGTTATTATGGGAATGTTTACGGAAGATTCTTGGAATCGTGAACGTTCGTGTTCGGTCTTGAACCCGAGTCGAGTGGCGATCCTCGCAAGTGGACACGAACGACAGTGTTGAACGGTTCGCCAGATTAGAAAATCGGCGATGTAATCGAGGTAATACATGTATACACACCAGTATTGGATGCTGTTGGATTTGTAGTTTGGTACGTTCTTATTTTCGTTTTCTGCAATGACGTTCGTTATTGGAAGACCGGGGATGGAATTAAAAGGGGCGTTCGGGAAGCGAGTGGTCATTGTTCGGTGGTACGACGATTAACTGGCGTTCGATTATGTCCGAACGCCGTCTCGCCGAACATCCAATTATCTGCACAGTGCCATCTAGTAAGGGAAAACAAGCATTCCGTGTTTGCGTCCGCTTGCACGCTTGGGTTATCATGAATTTGTCGGTATGGTAGTTTGGATGGTATCGATACAGAAATAGAGTGCGGAATCAGGGATTGATTGGGGAAGACAAGAATTTTATTGTATGCAATTGGAAACGTCAATATTTCGCGACGGGCGTGCAGAAAAAATTCTGAGCTGCAGAGAAAGTCCAACAGGCTGCAACAAGAATGTTTACTAGAAAGTAAACTGCACGCTGTGATAGGTTAATGTAACGAATGATCATTGTTCAAGTTATGTAAAAACGTGCACGTGTAAAAAATTGATAATAAAAATATTTTCAATGTACAGCTTTTCTTTTTAAACACACCAGTGGACATGTCACTTTGACTTTACCCTGCCACTCGAGAGCGAAATATAACGCAGATTTATGGGTTATGATTCTGTAGTGGACAACCAATGACAATCTACGATGAAGTAACGAAGAAAATCTGCGACGCGTGATGGACGCTGTACTGTGTATCCTCTGTTCTGCGATAATTTGACAACGAAGAGTGTCCGCGCTTGTGTAAACATACCTCACTGAAAATGAATACTCTACGTAGGAGCGCGTGTTTATTTGCTTTCCAAATAGCATACACGTTTCGTCCACGCTGTATCCCATACATAGAGCGAAGAAGACCTCCCATTGAAATCCATCCTTTGTAAACGCCCTGGGACATGCTCAAGTGATGTAGAAATCTGAAAGCCTAGTTTCGGGTACTGACCACAGTAGTCGATGCCACTTAACACGCAGGTCAATAGAAGAAACATGATCACCCTTGTTTGTTTCATCGGTGCTTTATGCTATTTGTTCTGCGCGTTTACGTGCATCCTCACTACCACTCTCTAAAGCCGCGTTCCCACTTGTCTAACGGAACTTAGAACCATTTTTCCAGACAAGCAATGCAAAAGCGTTATTCTATTTTAAGTAGCTCAAGCGTACACCACACATGAGGATTTATAACCGACGAATATATGCAGCAGGCTCATTCCTCGACCATTATCACTCGCCTCGATATCGCCGAATCTAATAAGAGCTTCTTTTTCAGATGAAAATTGAAACGTCCCAGGACATGACGTAAATATCGCGGGCACAGAGCGTAACGGCAGAAACGGCACCATGAAGAGGAACCTCGCGCCGTAGTTTCGCCTATCTGCGATGTTAGTCACACAGCCACCCTCCTCGATGGACAATCCGTCGAACATGACGTCGGTGCTCGAGGAGGAGACGAACGCCGATATCGACGACGCGTTCCCGCCGCACGTGGACACGACGAACATCGTCATACAGCCGGAGTCGCCGACCAGCAAGAAGCAAGCGCTGAAGACCTTCAACGAGGTCAACGCGCTTCTCCAGGCTGGCAGAAAGAGGGAGGCTAAGCTGATCATAAGGGAGAACGCGTGGCCATTGAACAACGGGATCAGGGCGCAACTATGGCCGGCTCTCTGCGCCCAGCATGCGCACGGCAAGAACATGCTCGATGGATTCTATTGGGACATGGTCAACCAAGTGTTTGGGACTACGGGTAAGCTTCGTTCCCAAGGGAAGATGCGCAACCCGGAACTTCAGAAAATTTTGCAACTTTCTGTGCAAGTAGACTAGTTCGCGCGTAAGACAACCCTATTTTCTGTTGGTGCCATTTTCATTTTCGTGGAATATCTCAAGAACGGTCAGAGATATTGGAATTAAGTTTAAACAGAAGTTGCACCTTTTTTGTATATCTACAAAACTGGGTAAAAGTAATTATCGAATTAAGGATTGGTAGTGGGGGTAACTTGAAAAGTATGGATTTTTCGATAATTACTTTTACGCAGGTTTACAGATGTAAAAAACGGTGCAACTTTTGTTTATACTTCTTTTCGATATTCCTCAGCGTTCTCGAGATATATCACGAAAATGAAAATTCTGCTTTTCTTTCAAGGGGTAATTTCACCCCCTAATCCCCACTATGGCAGCAACAGAAAATAGGATTGTGTTACGAATAAATTACTTGCATACAAAGTTGAATTTCCAGGTTACCTAACTGCCCTTGCCACTATGATAACACGTTGCTAGATTCCGTGATTAATGCTGAGGTATCCCTTGAACATGACTAACTTTGCTTCGGGTGAAAGGAGCTGTGTCGTCTAGTGTAGAGTGGTCAGTGGATGTTGTTCTCGTATTACTGATTTTACGATAAATTAATATTCCAAGGACTGTGTTAAGTGGAGGGTGTGATACAATTTTGAGTTGTAAGGGGTGCGACTGTGTTTTGAATGAAAGGGAATGTTTCATTGAGAACTGAACCATAGTGATTGAGCGCAAGTAGGAGAGATTACCGTGCAACCATAGACCAATATTTTTGTTGAGTTAAGATTCGAAGTTGTTCGAGATCGTGTTTGCTGATCTAATAATAACGTGCTGAAAGCCCATCTACGCGAATATGTATTATTAGCGTCTCACGGCACATGTAGAGCCTATTAGGATTGTCTAGCATTGATACGCTGTTTTCTTGGAATGACGTATCTGATTCATTATACTAATTAATTTCTGTTTTTGTTTATTGACATTCTGTACACTGGTTCTGCAATTTAAAGTTCATCAATTGGATAATATAAGTGCTCCACTAATTTGTGTTCGCCACAGACGTTATATAACAAGTATTTAACCCTATCTACTTTAAACAAATAACAAAACTGTTTAATGCGCAATCTTTTGGAAATCTGTCAAATGTGTTTATCTGACAAGGAATCATTACTGACAATTATGATCAAATTTAAAACTTGAAATTTTTGCGTTTCGAAGTCTTTGGTATCCTATAATATTATGTAAAAAGCTTAACACGATTGAACACTGAAATGAGTAGCTTGTAAAACATTAATGACTAAATTTGCATAAGACATCCACTGGTTGTTTCAAGGAATGCACGAAATTTGAATAGAAAAGATACTAAAAGAGAAAACTCACAGACCAGCCGTTTAGAAAGATGCGCCACGTTGCATTCGGTAAACCAGGCTCTTTACGCCACCGTAACAATCGACTGTACAGCACAAACGCTTGTTGTCACTCGTTTGTAATGCACGCTCACTCGAAACGATCCTACCTCGTCGAAGTACAAACACAGACTGAACGCGTCGTAAACATAAGGGTTCGTAATATTCCCCCATGCCTAGTTAGTCGGCAGTGTGTTGTGTCCTTTCTTTGTCTACGTAAACAATGCACGTTCCTAAGGAATCCAATTGGACAATTGCTTTTCCTCACACATATCTCGAAATAAGCTAATTACTGATTTCTTTCAATTTCGGGACCATTATTATTAACGAAACTAGCACATAAAGAATACGAAACACTGCTGTACGAATAGCATATTTCAGTGATTTCCATCCTCTGGGTGGCGAAGTGTTTTCTGGGGGGTTGCCACGGTTTTAGGGTTGTTTTTTTAAATATTATGTTCTTTAATTCAAAGTGTGAAACCTGGAGTAAGTCCCTAAGAGAAAGTCCTCAGAACTGTGCTGCTGAAAACAATTAGAGGATGAGTGAAGGAAATATTAATAATACATTTCGTACAGTAATTTTTTTTACCGAGTATCCAACATGTGCAGCATGCTGGGGCTAACTTAATCAATGACAGCCATTTGAGCGAAGGATCTAATTATTCCGAGCAGCGTGCTGGGTCAACATTGTGACTGAAGCCTGAAATTGTGTGTTTGCAGAGCTGCCGGAAAAATCAATCATGTTACCGCCGTTCGTGGACAGTACTCATTGTCTGTCGTACAACTTGACAAGGAAAGGCAGGAGTGTCGCTGACAGGGTCGTATCTGTACTGGGATACGCTTCCCCCGACATCACTTACAGTCCTTCTCTTTATCCCATTACGGCACTTCTTCTTCACTTCATGCCAGGTGCGTATAAATAAATACCGCGCCTCAATAGCGACGCTGCCTCTTAGACGCCGCTCATTTGTTTCCAAAGTACAATGGGGATTCACGTCGCGTGCCGTAAGTCGAATTCCTTGCCCGTGCGCATAAATGAAGATGTAGAGGCGGAGTGCAGTTGGATGTAATCCCAGAATTATTAATAGCCTGAAATCAGAATATTCACAAAGTACCATTTTCTTGCAGAGGAGGAATGTTATCATTGTATGGCCAGCCTGGTCGCCGCTAAAGACAAGATGTTTATTACGCAAACGAAGCTTCTGTACGAAGTTACCTGGAAGACGGTGGAGCAGATTACCAAAAAGCACGTGGTACGTGATGCTCAGCTGTTACACTCGAGAGATGAATCACTCTGGCTCGAGCCAAAATGCCTTTCATTTATTTATAAGTACAAAATCTATGAAGGAAAGGTAGCGTTCTCGATTTTTATCGCAGCGCCCTTTCGTTACACCTTCGCTCCTGTTTCTCAGAGATTAAGAGATAAGATAATTATGAGCGATAGCCTGCGTTTAAATATCGTTGAGGAAGAAGTGTAGAAGTCGAATGGTTGGTTGCAGAAATCTGCCGCAGTACACTTAGCAAGGCACTGCTCTGGATCAAGGGCAGAAAGGATTTACATGGATTGGATCTGGTGGATTCTGCAGCTTCTTCCCTTCCAACATCTAGTCAGGGTTATGGACTGTTTTCTTCACGAAGGCATCAAGGTCGGTGTAGAGAGAATTCAGAGGCAACTCCCAGCATTTAGATCTTTTATTGCATCTTCTGATGGCGCATTGAAAAAGTTTGGCCCCGGTTCAAGAGGGGAGATGAAATAAAAGATACGCATAACGCGAAGTGCTCTTCCAGGAATAGGATGAATGATAAATCTAGGCGTCGCTGACTATGTGCCAGTGGCAAATCTGTTTAAGATATATTTTTTACGCATTCGTCATTCCCATTGTGTCGTGCACGATACTCTATAAGTTTTCGCCAATAACTCTTCTTTTATTTCCCTTTGCGAATGCCACTTGTTCACCAATTTGCTGGTTCTATTTCAGGTCTTCTATCGGGTAGCAATGGCTATAGTTTTATTATTCTACAAGCACTCGTCATTACAGAACTCGGAATGGATGAATGAGATTTCTAAGAACGGTATTGACGCGGCTCTCTCGAAGTTTGTCAGACAAATACCGGTGAGTAAGAAGACACCAATGCCTGTTACAGCGCTTGCCAGCCAGGAATAATTGCGCACGTTATTACAGCCGTGTTTTGTGAACTTGCAGGTAACCCCAGCGAAATTTTTACGTACCGCATTCGGGATACGGGGACTCAGCTCAGCATACATATCAAGGGTATTTTTGCGCACAGAAATGGCTCTTAAAAGTAGAAGCGTTTTAACGGGATCCAGATCGTTGGCTAGATCGCGATCTACAGACAATCTACCCACGAGTCAGTCTCAAGTCAACATTCAGATGATGTCGCACACGCTCACGATACGAGAAGTACGTTATTCTTATTCCTATTTCCTTTACGGCGGCGCGAAACGCTGTATCCATGTAGAATTCTCGTCGACCAGTGGACTCACGTACATGCTGAACTTCTCTTCCATTTTATCTGGTTGCTCCCCCCTTGCGATTGATTCTTATCTATTGGCCTCTTGATTTTGTAGCTAAAAGTTGGTTCTCCATATCGGTAACGGCGTTACTATCCTACTTCTTTCCGGGATATAAAATTCTATCGCTGAATAATGCACATATATGTGAGCCCATTATACTTTTATACACTACTTTAATATTGTGAATGACTCTATCCTTGTTTTCTAAAGAAACGTTGCAGGTTCAAAGGTTTAGTATCAATAGTGTATGTTTATTGATGTTATATTAAAATAACTAGTAGACATTACCAAGATCATCCGTTAAACCGTAGTTACTTAGGGTATCAGAAAAGAAAAGCGTACCGTAGAGAAGCCTGTTCAATGATTCACTTTGTTTTCAGAAAGAGTGTGAAGACACATACAAAGACAGGGTATCGTATGATTATCTTTTTGGGAAATGTGTTGTTAGTTTCATGTGCTCTGCCCTCTGTTCCTGAACTACTACCTGTTACATTCATTCATACTCACCCATTGTTACATTTATCGTGCCAGCTTTGTTGCTGTTACCGTACTATCCACTTGCAGTTACTGCCTTATTCAATAATAGAATAACAACGATATCTTCCGTTTAAATAGCATTCTCCGTACCATTAGGTCTTCACTGGCTTTTCAGTGTTCCGCAAGTACGACACGCCAATCGTGACGATTTTAAAAACAATACATATATATATATATATATATATATATATTCGTTGATGATCAGAATGTATAGATGGTGACTGTTACTGGTGAGCTACACGAGGTTGTTTGCTTCTCATTGATCGATAGGATGGTCGGACTTCTCTGGCACAAGAGAAACTCTCGAGAAACCCTTCGAACCCGAGAAGTCATCAGTTTCGATCAGTGAATGCAGCCGTGCTTCGTAAATTCCAGTCTATCGCAGTTCTATCACGATTTGGTTGTAACAGTTGTAAAACCAACGAGGAGGGACAACTGGCGTTTTAAACTGCGCATTTTAATTTTATACTAATTATGTTAAATGCTTCCTTAGCGCCATCGACACCATCGTTTGATTTCTTTTCGAGATTATACATCGGTCGCACTGGTTAACAGTGAGGCGAGCATTCCACCCGTGCGCGTTGACTTTGAAACGTTAAAGTACAATTGGCTGATGTTCTCTTGTATGATCCGTGCCTCCGATGGTTTTTAACCAGTGTCTCGTATATAATTACTCTCATTGATACGTAAACTCGGGCCCAAGCCGTGTGGCAATTATTATTGACGGTTCTGTGTTGTCTTGTGTCATGCTGCGTTACTGGAATGATGATGGATTTAATGGTCATGGGTGTAGGGTGCACACAGTCCTGGACCGCGTGCTCTGTCAATGGGCGTTTATCCCATACAAAGCATATGCTCCCAGATTCTAGACATGCCTGATGTAAGTACTCAACGGCCGTTCATTAATCAAAGTTCGGCAAAGAGCAGAGTTTTCTGTAGTTCGCTGGCTGCCTCTCTGTGGCATGTCGATATTGTTCTCGGTGTACATACAGCCGCCTTGAAGTACGTATCACGTAGGTTGTGTACACCGTTCTACATCTTGGCTGCTATCTTGATAGTAGTAGCCTTTAAACGTGCGAGAATACGAGCCACGTCGACTAAACAACAGTGGCAATCGTTAGTGAGATGTCCTAGATCGCTAAGAAGGGTCAGACCGATGTAAATGATACTTGGCTCCCATTCGCTTGGAAGGTGTACAATTGTATTAGCGGTTACCGATCAAGTCATTGTTTCAACTTTTATAGCCGTTGGTTTCGTTATCACTTCTGTTGTACTTCTTTTTGCCAGAGGCTCGATACCTTGCGGTTGATACGTTGTACTGAATGGTGTATCAGCTTGACTTGTTGATCTGATTAGAACCACAGCACTGTTTTGTGAATCCTCCGAACAAATATGAGCGCTGAATTTTATCACCCTTTGCTGCTGAGTTAGCATGCGTTGTCTCTGTATTTTTTTACGCATCTATAGTCGCATTCTAGAATCCCTACCCCCGTACCCTCATTGATTTGTGTCGCAACACTTCTCTTGCGCAAGTTTTAGACGTGTTCTCCCCTGAAATGCGATTAGTCTGTAACACCAATAACAATTAGTGAAATGTAGTAGCGATCCTAAGTCGTTTGAGTATTAGTAGAAACACACGTAATTAGATGGACGCGATTATACATTTTTAAAATTAGCTAATCTCTCATTATGTGTATCATTTGCATTCTACCATCAGTTCCCCCATCTCACGGCATCGATTCATTTGAAATCGAGGTTTACAATGTTGTGGCAATTCACTTCACACTTGAATGGCTCGTGCATTTTGCATGGTGAATGTTTTGCATTTTTTTTTTTAGTTTTCTAGCATTTTTCAGTGTTCCTAGTAGTGTCTTTAATTGCACTAGTGCAACAGGTCTTTAGAGATCGACTGAAGTTATTGTGGATAAACGCACTGTACGCTCATTCATACGATTAATAATAATACTAAACGAGACGAAGATGAACACCGTATCAGAAGTAACTTAGGACCCTTGTACATATTACAATTAACCCCAGAATAATGAAAGTTACTGTAGACACCGCGCGCAGAACCGTGAACAAAGTGTACATCATACTTGAAATGAAAGCACAAATTTAATTGTTAATATTTTGCGGCTTCGTAATCACACATTGGTTTCATTTCCTTTTTTTTACAGTCAAGCGCATGATCTACTGCTGCTGTGATTTAGTTTTTGCTATATTCTTGAGGGTCTAGACAATTATTGGAAACTAATGTTTGCACAGTTTACCTATGTCGATCGTAATGAATATACACCGTACTAAACTTCTGCCTTTGCTTATCAACAGTTGTTCACGTTGTGGTCCTGGCTGCCGATGAGGATCACCATGTATCAACCGATTCTACTGTACACGACAGAAGAGCATGGTTGCTCGCTAACAACATTCTACGTAAGGGTAGAGCAACACGAGCCCACCCTGCTGATGATAAAAACATGTAATAACGAAGTAGGTATTTTGCACAACTAACGTGCGATTCTATCCTTTCCCAAAGACGTTCAATAAATCCTCCTCTCCATCTTGTCTGTGATAAGGTGTTTGGTGCCTACTGTTCCACAAGATGGTGCGAACGCAATATGAAGAACGACAAAGGACAGAGACAAGCTTATTTCGGTACAGGCGAAACGTTCCTGTTCAGTTTGTATCCCGAAAGGTCAAAGTACCCTTGGGTAGGCATGGACTCGTCGCACAACGACTCGAAAGTCCATCATTCGGCTGAGCTGTTCATGGCAGCGGATTCCAAAATGATAACGATCGGCGGCGGGTAAGCAGCTTCCTCTTATTCGTCGTTTTTACTATTCATTTGTAGATTCTTGCTGCCTCGGGCCCGTATCGCTCACGCCGTGCTAATATATTGCTTCCAGAGAGGGCCAAGCGATATGGATGGACGAGAACATAAGATTCGGTAAGACAGATCGGTGCTCCACATTCAACAATCCACCTCTTTGTGCTAGTGGCGACTTTGAGATTAGGGTACTAGAAGTGTATGGTTTCGCTGGTGCTTGAGGAGGAGACAGGACTTGGCATTACGGCGTATCAGTTTATTTGATTCCTTACTGCCATTTAGCAACTCTCTTCTATATATATATATATACGTGCAGAGTTGTATACATTATATACATGTACCTTCGTATATATGTGCAAAAGTTACCGCGCCCGTTCGCGAATTGGTATTGTCAGTGATGCATCCTCAGTCGCTTACAGAGTACTAGTATTACAGTGTGCATGTTTCATGGTTGAGAGGCGCCATAAAGAGGTTCTGTACCGATTGAGATTACGTAGATTTATCTCCTTCGTTTTATTACGCTTTCTGTTCGATTATTTGTCTCGACGTCCGCAGAAAGATGAACACTGACTGGGCGATTCTCGCGTTCCTTGTATCGTCAACTTATTCTTCTGTATAGAACAAAAATGGTGTAACAACGGTTGCTAGACGTGTACCACGCGCGACACAATGAACTTCGACAATAATCAGCGTTCGAGTCAGTTTCAGTTGCGTACGCGAGCCCTCGGTGTCCCCGTGTGTACATATGTAAGAAACGATTGGTTATTTACGTGAATACTTAATATTCATTCGACTACTAGATCCTATTATTCTGTAATTGTGTATATACGTGTGTACATGCACAGGGCGGGCCACCCACGCAATTCCAGTCCTTAGGTGGCGCATACTGTGTATGCATATATATGCCGCAGATTATTTCATCGGGTCTGCCGTTAGTTCTTACGGCTCGTCAGCAATGCTCGTATATATATGTGTTAACAGTCCTGTAACGTTTATTTAGTATTGTTACGCTTAGCTTTAATCAGTTGTTAAACGGAGGTGCGAAAGAGCCGAAGGAAAGAGTACTGTTTATATTATATGTTAAATATTGTGTATGTCACGAGTTAACTGTGTATGTCTGTGTACACCAGATACATACGTCTATGTTAATCTCATGTAATTTCCTATGAAATATTATATAAATATTGCCCCTTGCGCAAGTAGGATCGACACGTGTACACGAGAATCATACGCATCGCATACCACGCGTGTGTCGCAGCAAGATACCGAAAGAAGACCGGCAGGGGGCGAATGGTACTTTGGAACAACGACATTTTTATTTTTTATCTTCTAGTGGTGATTGCGTTGAAACGGAAATGTCAGGCGAGTCGCGAGAGGGTCGTCCCGTTTCCTAACATCGGACACGAAAAGCCATAGTTTTTTTTTTCACCGTAGTACCTTAAGGAATTTCTATATTTTATATAGGATACGTAATCCATTGCCAACAGTGACGGTGAAGTTAACGCGGACGAAAATACGTACACCGAAGCGGCGCGGTTCTGCTTTCGTTATGTATTCTCCATGTTGCTCTTCGTTCGACACACTTCGGGCATTCTGAAGGAGGCGTGCTAGCGTTTACTGTCGTTATTATATTATCCTTTGTCTCTCTTTGTGATGAAATCTGTATCGGTGTCGTACGGTACACGATTTAACTCTTAGAGTACCTGCTTCTGTGTTTAGTTTCTTGTTGTTATTATGTTTTTCTTCTTTTTTTCTTTTTTTTTTTAACGAGAATGAAAGGGAGAAGATGGAAGAGTGAGATCGAGCGTGAATGGAGACTAGAGGTGTCGATTTTTAATAGATCCCTTGGTTGTGATGTAGAAGTGGCTGGTACCACTTTTGTCCCAGCGACAATACGTACTAATTATAACGTTTGCGTGGGAGGATCGCGTATGTATCATTCACTCTGCGCATTATCAGCCGCAAAATAATGCGACAAATGAACATTTCTGCGTTGCTCTCACGAGTCCGGCCGCGCGTTAAATTGATCGTCGAAATATCGAAGCACTTAACGAGAAGAAAAGCCTAAGGTACATCGATCGAATCATTCTTCGTTCATACGTGGCTGTATGTGATCACGTTTAGTCGCAATCATGCGTGTCGACACCACTGCACGATCGTTTTTTTTTTTTTTTTTTTAGAGACACAAACGAATGGACGATACCATATGACGAAGTACAATCAATCAACACTATGTATGGCGCTACTGAACTAGATTCTAAATGTAACGAGTTATATCGAATTTAACGACTGAACTACTTTCGAATTTACGTATGCGGTGTTAACGGAGATCCTGATAACATGAACGAGCTCGATAGCTCACGAATGGTATTTGCGGATCTATTAATTGAAAGAAATTGTAAATCGTATCGAGTTACATTCGATCCACTTTTCATCGTTCCACGAGTCTATGTGATATTGCGTGAAATTAACGGAAGGAAGAAGGGAACACTGCTGATCTCGCCGAGGAGCCAAAATAGAGTAGCGTTGAATGTATCTATTTTACAGCGTTGCAAATCTGTTTACCGGGTGTTCGAGTCGACGCGGGTTTGCCCATATTCTTGAATGTGAAACGTATCATTTTCGGGGTTCGAAATGTTAGGACTCACTGTGACCTTCAAAGCGTTACAAGAAACGGTGTTTGCGAATGAAACGAAGAAGCTGAGCGGGCAACAGGTTGTAGCCCTGCAAACGATGCGAGTGAAAGTGCATTTTTGTACTATGCGAGGATAGTTGAGGAAAAGGGAAGCCGCGTGCACAGAGTTACACGTACGAGTTAAATTATTGCCGTTGTTAATTTATATTTATATAAACACATCCCGCCACGTGTTTATTGCCAGAGTCAGGCTTCTTTATTTTTTACGCTATTACCCCGTTTTTTCAACTATGCTCAGATTCTTGTCGAAAGAAAACACTTCGCGAACAAGTGGTTGCTGCTAATACGAACGGATCATTCTCTTTCTTTCTTTTCCTGTGTCAGACTATAGTCGCGTGATAACTGCAAACTGAATGAGTGAATATTTATTTATTGTATATCCGTCATTGCGAGAAAGATGATGTGCTGAAAAATGGAAAGTATTATTGTTCAAAGTTTCTAACGTAGCACAGTATAACAATGAATTTCACGCTAGGAAATAATATATACATATTACAATATATATACATATATACATACATATATAAATATAGATATGCCTATTAAACGACGCGAAACGAAAAAATAAACGTAATTGAATGGAGTGTTGTCAAGCTTTCCGCAGTGTTGTTATATTGTATTACATTATATACGTACCGAAATTATATATATATATAATGTAATATATGCGTATATATATAATGTAAGTTATACCGTTTCCGGAAAGAAATTGTTGCCTCTCGATGCTACTTTATCATATCATCGTTGTGAATAGAATATTGTTATACACAAATTTATTGCCCCGTTTTATTCTTTCTATTTTAAGAAGGATATCTCATGCGACATTATTATTATTATTATTATTATTATTATTACAGATATATATATGTTGCATGTGACCCTAAGAGCCAATATACGAAAGTAAATTACAATGCAAAATTTATTTAGAAGTATCGTGACACTGCAATCTTTGAAATTCAATGATAGAAATTATCATCAATAAAATGATTTTTCTTCCACTTTCTTCTAGTTACTGATTAATGCATTAGAATCACCAGCGAGACCTTAGGCCACTAACTCTAGTACCGTTTTCCACTTGTGTTGTCTATAATCAGTTTTTAAAACTATATACATACAGTTTCTTTAAAAATTTAAACTTACTGGTTAATTCTATTAATGTACTACTTTCTACTGTTAGTCCGAAAAAAAAACTTTAAAAATAATTATTTTTACTGTATGAACCGTAGGGAGCAATTCTAGATACAAAACTAAGCTATATTCTTATCTGCGGAGATGCCCCTGAAGTATAATTACATGCGCCGTGTGTTTGTTATCCCCCTCGCAAGAAATTTATTGCACCGATGTATTATAAATGATATGCAACGTCAAGATTGATTCGAAACCAATTTTTATGGCTATTTCATTCATGTGCATACGTTCGCAGATTAAATTCGACTGTTTCTCACGAATGTGCGAAATTGGATATGTTATCCCCCGCGGTTAAAGCATTTCTTAACAGTGACTCAACCGCTGTACAGCGGTGTAAGTAGGGATAACACTCGCACGGCGTTGACATAACAGTTTCGAGTTGTATCGTTTGCAGTTGAAAAGTCACCAGTATTGTACGTGCAGTGCTGCCCACAATTTCGACGGTGCGTCGTGTGTTCATTAACGATACCGATCTTCATAGATCTCGCTTTCAAATAAAACAACCATCAAACTACGATCACGTGTCCCGAAGGGGGGGCGCGAATAATATTTCCCTCGTGAAATATTCCCCGGGCGGCGATATTAATTTAGTGCGGCGTACACGTGAGCAGGATTATCAAACTTACAATTTTCTCCGATGGTGTTCGGAATTAGTTGTCACAAATGAGGAATGATCGTGCAAGCTGGCTGCCGACGGAAATCTCGATAATTCTCCGCAGCTCTGAAAATCAAGGTAACGATGCGACTAATTATCAGGGAATTAAATGAATAAAATTTTATGCTAACAAACTAAATTCAGTACTAATTGAAATCCTTCGCGTGAATATATCGGGCGAGAAAGTGGAAGAGAACAAAAGAATCGCGGGTAGTATAAGGAAGTGAATACCTTTGGAAAGCAAAAGGGATAAGAAGCGGCCTGTTGTTTCTTTTTTCGGCAAGTCGGTAAGGGGTGGGAGACACGGCCGTTACGTGGACGCATAGCCTGCATCTTTTATTGAATACCGTCTCGACCCATATTTCATTTTGTCAGTTACTCGTCCTCCTTCCAATACCTCGCTTCCTCTTTTTCACCACACTTACGTCATCTGTGAAATTCGATGGTGTACCTAATCGACCGAGCAATAAAATATGCAAATTAATGCAGATGGCGGCGCGTCCATCCTTTACGTTTACGTGCTCGTCAATAACACAAAAAGCAAGGGCACCTTTACGAACTCGTTAAAACTCGCAAAGTTATGACTCGATTATTAATCGATGTATTATTCGAGACTTTCTGCACGAAACTCGACACTGACAGTCTTGAATTTTGTTAGGTTACGGTATTTCATATTTCACGGTATTCTTGTGATAAACATTCAATGGTAAACTATTGGGCGCCATGAGATATTTAAATGGGGTACTGATAATTTTCTTCAACAGCTGCTACATAGTTATATGCTTCGAAATTCTATTAATTATAAACTAAACTGATTTTATGAATCGTGAGAGGTAGAGAGTTAAGCAGCTGATGTACCTCGAGTTCAAACAATTCTTGGCGGGTTGCACGCAGATCACTCTAATCTTCGCGATATGTTAATGCCTGTGATTATTAATATTTCTTCACTGTGTAACAATTCTCTGATATTAACCCCGCGATGTTTCACCGTAACGCTATATCGAAACTCGCGGAGAATTGCAAAATTTTATAAAATCAGTTGACGTCGATTCGCTGCACCAACTAATTGGCGATACACTGATTTCTGCGCATATGCGATGCGCAGCACGTGACCGCGGTAGGTTTGAAAAATTTGCTAACCGCGGGAAAATCAACGTAAAACACAACGATCTTTTAAGATTCATTAATTACGACATCATATTATAACAGATATTTTTGCACGCTGATGTGTATCACATAGTGCAATAATACTATTCAGTGATTATTAAACAACATAAATCCGAAGTAGTATTATTAATATAATTATTGTGTTATAATTATTAATATAAACGTACTGTGTTGTAAATTCTTAAATTAAACCTTGCTTTAAATATTCTTCGTCGAAAACTGTATTGTTTCTGACATAAAGTCTCAATTGAAATTTGATTATTCCATTACTTCATACATCACCATATTTTTAAGAAGACAGACAGAAAACTTGAACAAATATATTCACACTATACATCCGACGCATTGGTCACGCTCGTATTATCGGCACGTGTCGCTTTGCGCAAAACGCCAGAAGAAACATAAGTGAAGTTAGATAAACATTTTTACGTTACATAATTAACACCTGTCTACATATACGCGTTGTTTGTGCGTTCGACTTTTACTAATGAAAATTACACATATAATTATTTTTCCTATGCTTGACGTTACGCTACAAGTATTCATAACTTGTACTGTGATTCATCTTAAAAAAGAATTTTTAAAAAAAACATGATTTTTGTTACCTTCTTCATTACGCATATTTTTACAAAAAAGGGGAATGTGTAATTTGAACTACATAATGCAAATATGCATGACTGTGAGGTTTCGTGCATAGTATCGAAAATGAAAATTTGTTTTACCATAAAATTTGATTTATAAGACAGCAATTGAATTTTTTAATATCTTAGGTGTCGTCAGTATAATTAATTTTGCCGTTCATTGCTTGTCTAAAAAAAAGTTGAAGATATTTAATTAAAATGTTACGATTGCAGTACACGCTCCTTAATTTTATTAACCTTGTTGACGACGCAGCACGCGCAATAATTGATTAAATGCATTTGTACCAATCTGTACCCATCTTTCCTTCGATTGTCTTTTTAAGACTTTAGTAATTGCTGTGCTCAACTAACAGGTGAACCAATTAGCAAGTTAACTTTATTTATTTCGATCTTAGTTTACATTCGACCAATTAAGTTCCATTTACAATGAGTTCCAATGAGATCGACCAACTAATTAAAAGCCACTTAATTAATCGAAGACTTACTCAAGTACGTTTCAGTTTTCTAAGAGTATAAGATCAAATACAGTTTCTTTAGCAATTTTCTTTTAAAACAAACTAAAGAATATTGTATTTATATTGTCAAATTCCGAATAACTGCAGTTTAGCATTTTCTGATACCAATAATTACAATTCTACATCAATAATTTTTAATGTGCATTGGAATTCTAAACGAATAAACTCGTGGCTTTGATTACTCAAGCTCAAGATGATTTTTCCTTCTTTGCGTGTAAAATAAAATAGAAAGCACATGTCCTTCTCTAACATATAAATTAATTATTACATCATCCCCGAAGCCAAGAAGATTCCCTACAGTATTAAAAAGAAAAGCATTTCTATATTAAAAAATGTAGTGTAACAAATTCTACCAGCAATGTTACGAATCACTGTTCTTCTTGTAAAGCTGAATGAAAGAACAGAATAAATCAAATGTTATGAGACGTGTGGTTACTACATTTCCTGCTTTCTTTCTTTCAAAATTTAATTTCTAATACGCCCTCGAAGTCTCTACAATCATCTAAATTATCTTCCACGATTCCTTGGACTCCAATAAAAAGCGACGATCTCTACGTCAGGTGTAACGGAGCAAAAATGCGACAATGACGCGCAGACCCATTATCGGCATCATTGTGGCGCGGAAATAAGCCTTGGGAATTGATAAAACAAACGATTTAATACGTCGCCGCGCGCACTCCTCGCGAACGATAATCGACCGGACAGGCTCGCCGCTGATAAGCGATAATTCAGAAATATATTACGCATATAATGTGTATGTAGAGCAAGTTAGTGGGCAGTGGCTAATGAGCCGTACGCGGGTTAATTACCATGAAGCCGGACTTTCGATTGGGGGTCGAAGAGGCGGGGGCCCCGTCATTGGTAAATTAATTTCACTGACCGTACGATAGCTTGCTAAAGTAACGCGCCCCTTGCTTTTAATTGCCCCTTAACAATTCTAACACTTTTGCATCTCGTTATGAACATATCACGCTATTAACAGGATTAAATGAAATGCAAATGTTTTGGGGACGCGTGGTGAACCGAGCCGCTTCAAGTAGTTGGAGAACTAACTACACTCATGTAACTTTATAAGTTCTTCACTTCATTCGCCACTGAGTGCTTCAAAAACTCTAGTATTTTATGTAAACCAGGCAGTGAACACAGAAGGGGCCATTTGGAAGTTTACATCGCATAGTTAAGAAAGTGATCATCTTTGAATTATTATATTCCTCCCATTGGGGAAACGTGGTGCAGCTTTTACTAATATTGCCTTTTTGAAGACTCAAACGCGACAGAACTAATAATTGTTTTTTTTTTAAATTTGGAGCATTGTTCTGGATCGTATCTCTTTAGTTGCATATAGTTTTTGAAGGATTTTTTAAGCTAGATGTTTGTATCATATACCTACACCTTTGTAAACTGAGTGCCTGTCAGTTTCTTCTTTTTTACAAATGTAAGGATGGTAATGAATGATCACATTTTCCGTGAATAAATCAATTATCCAGTGACATATGCACGTACGCCTCATCTCGTTACAACATCCTACTGAACATCCTGCAGCTTCGTTGAATAACAACGCGATAACGTTTAATATTACAACTCGCCAAAACTATTGTAATGGGAAGAACAGAAAAATGTCGCAACGAACGAGTCCGCTACGTAGCCTCTTGAACGATAATCGATCAACTGGCTTGATATAATTGATAACTAAATATCTCTTGAAAATGCTCCAACTATCCGCTACAGGGTGCTTCAAAACAGTCGATCTGTTTTCACTCGTTAGTAGAACTCGTTGCTAGAAATAAAAAGGTATGAATAAAGTCTAAAGGTCTTAGTCCGCGAACTAATCGTTCTTGAAATACACAGCTTTTTTTAATCTCGCCTGGTCATAAACATAAATATCCATAATATCTGCATCTGAGTAAGCAGCATTGCAAATTAAGCACGTAAACAAATCTTCACGCCCACTCCCTTAGTCAATGTTCATTGAATATACATTCTGAGATCATCCGTTAAGCGACACACAGACCTCTCCAGAAATCTTAAGATCAGTTCGCGGAGCAAAGCTGATTGGAACCTTCTCATTTCTTTCCACGAACTCCATCAACTAGTCAAGTTCGCTCTTCCAGTTCTAACACACCTTGCACAGTATCAAATGCTCAAACTATTCTCAGGGAAAGGAGTTCGAGCGGCTACCAAATCTAAATCCGCAATTGTACCGTAATTGTATCTCAGCTACGCGAAAACCTCAATTAACGCGGCACGATCATCAGGGAGTTGAACGGACCGTGATTCTGCGAGAGGCCGCGCGGAGTCCGCTTTAATTTATCAAACGACACACGCCGCGTTTAATCCCCCTCGTTAAGAAGGCAAATGATGGAATGGAAATGAGTAATATGCACACAATGGCAGTGTGTACCTTGCCGCGGCACACAAAGCGCCGCGAAGCATGTCAAATAACGGGTGGGCTAAATAAGGCCGCGAGATAACAACTGCTGTACTCGCGAGCGGAATAATAATTATGCCTACGATACCTCGGTGTGAATGTACTCGAGGCTCCTCTGTGGTAGTAAGGACAGAAGATTCTATCGACGTTCTCCTTCCTAGCCGTGCACCCGAATGATTACCATAAAGGGACTTTGAGATATTCACCAATGGCGCTCGAGGTTCCTCCACTACTCTCAAGGAGAGATTCCTGCGGAATAACATTGTATTTAGAAAGTCTTATTTGCTGGCCAATCAAACTGTTCCTTGCGACCATGTATTTCAACATTTTTATGTCTAATTATGTCTTTATTCTGTCTTTTTTTTTAATGAAGTTATCAATTGTATTTAAATTTATTGTATAGTGTATTCCAAGATAAACCGAATGAGCTCAATAAAGATTTGAAAATTCAAATCTATTTCCCTACAGAATTAACAAAATCAAATTGTACCTAGCATTGCCACCTCAAGGTTTTCCTCAAAGTTCGTAAATTCTTTTAAGCCCGAGAAGCCTGAATGGCAGGAACATTCTGCGGTGGATTCTTCAATGTCTGGGCTCGTGGGATCTTTGCGCGGCTTGGAGGACACTTCCGGAAGCGCGGCGCAACCTTATCGAAGGAATAGCCTCGCCTTATCTTTGCATTCGAATTTGGCCAGTTTTGCAGCCAACAATCACGAAGTCTCGCATTTTCATGTGGTTGACTCGGCGAGAAGGAGATTCAGCAATGTCAGCGACGTCGTCTCCAGGAAAATCTCTCATACCATACGCTGGAGGACTGTTTCAGCTTCCGTTGAACTCACTGTGTCACAGGTAACGGCCATTCCACCTGAAACATATATTTGTACACGTTAGCCGAATGATTGGACATTTATTGTGCATCAATATTTTCAAATTTCAAAAAGTGATTTTGAAATTTGAAAAAGCCCAAAAGCCTATAGGCCATTGATAACCAACTAATATATATATGACAATTCAAAAACATCCCGCCCTCCGGAAATAATGTTACTTAATGTCTTACGCAGGGATCTTCATTGTGCGCTCAGTACATTCGCAATCGCTTAAAACGGTCCGGAATTTTCCAACGAAAGTTGGGCCTGAAAAGGATGAGGAGCGCTATGCTGCTCCCTGGTGCGGTGGTAGTCGGTGAAGTTTACCCCGAATTAATATCAGTCGGGGCAGAACTCGAGAAAATGCATCCGAATTTATTTAATCGCATCTACCGACAAATTGGCTGCGGCAGTTTCTCCTCCGAGCAGTCCGCCAGCGAGGCCATAGTTGACGTCTCTAGAGAGATGATCAGAAGCGGTGAGATGACTTGGAGCAAAGTGATAGCCCTTTACGCGATTGCTGGTGGCATTGCCGTAGACTGCGTGCGCCAGGGCAAGCCGGAATATCTGCCTGCCATACAGAGAGGTGATAAATTCTTTTTTTAAATTCTCACGTCATTTCTCTAATCTTGGTTTCCTTATCCCAGAAAAAGGAGCTGTCCGAAAGCCTTGAGTGCAATATTTATGAGTTACACGAGTATTGCGAGAAGGCAGAAGAATATATTTTTCTTTTCCTCTTCAATGTTGTACTTGCTCTGTTTTTTTTCTCATTGTCGGTCCACTTTTCTGGTTGCAGGTATGACGGACGTTTTGGAAGAGGATCTTGCTGTGTGGATACAAGCCAACGGCGGCTGGGTGAGACAAAAATATGTTACGCGATAAGAATAAATTATCACACGTATTTTTCTTCTCCTAATAAAATATATATTATTCATTTCAGTCCGCTTTAACGACACGATATAGACCTGCGACGAAAGAGACAGCGTGGTACTCGCGGAAACTTGTGCTACTATTTATATTTACCAGCTCAATCGTCATTATGATCTCGATGTTTTTAAAGTTTTTACTCTTGTGACACCTGCTGAATATAACTACATACGTAAAAATTCTTCTATTCTAAAGCTCCTTGTAGAATCTTTCCGCGCCGATTTTGTATAACGTAATTATAGTCTTAGTGATTACGGGATATCTGTAACTGAAGTATTGTGGAATGCAGGCTCGTTATACTTAGGTTTTATATACTTTAATAAATAATTTGTATAGACGAAGCTAGTATTTTGCTTTCACATATGCATTTCTTGATCCGACGTTTCATGCTTCTGCACTTCCATTTCCGGTGATTCGACCTCGTCCAGTTTAACGGGAGCTTTCTCAGGGGGGTCCTGGTGAAAATAGGGTTTGTCTTAACTGTTCAGAGAAGAGATACAGAATTATGTGCAGTGGTCGAAACAGTGCGATCGAACAGGATGATTTATTTTACTTGTGCTTTGGCAACGTTCGCCATGTACGCAAGGAAGCTTTGATTAGTCTCTTCCTTATTGATCACTTGCAGATATTTCCTTCTCGTGTCCAGCACTTCATATTGTTGCTTTTTGTGCCTGATTGCCAATTCCAATGCTCTGAACGAAAATAACAAAATTAGGAGCCGGTATATTGCTTCAATAACATTTAAATATGAAGAGACGAAGAAATACCTGTTCCAGTTGTACACTTCGATGTTAATTCGTATAGCTTCCCCGACCAATCCATTTTGCAAAAGTATGCCTTCCGCGGTTAATAAATCACCCGACAGAAGCGCCATTTCTGCTAGTCTCTCCGTTTTACTTGGCAATCCCTAATCCCAAACAAATCGAAGTTGTACGGCCCACGAATAGAATAATGATATTTTTGTATTACCTTTATGTATTGAATATAATCGACTTTATCGAATCTCCAGATTGCCGCGTACGCTTCTTCCGCAGCGCTCAGTTCTTTATTGTCAGTCGCCATGACGGCCATACAAGTCCATAATATCTCATTCTACGTTATTCGATATTTTAGGGGAATCTCGAATTACTGCCGGGTGAAAAGGAAAGTGCTAATTACCTGAGCAATTCGGCAAAGGGACAGTGCTTCTTTCCACCTCTTGTTCAGTATATGCTGATGAAGACTAATGAAAAATGTGTAAAAAGAAGAAGCTACTAATGCCCCATCGCCGCGTCGTACCATTACCATACCATTATATACACTTGCTATACTGGGTTGTTTTCCAAATTCACTAAAAGTATGAAAAAAGTATAATCACGTGGTGAAGAAGATAATTAATTCTATCGAAAACAATAAAAACTGAGCGTTAAACCTGCTCTCCTTGTCGATCCTTGTTTTCCTTATTATTTTACGATCACTGTAATGAACACAATTAGGACACAACCATACAGACAAAGTCGCGTCCAGCATTGCTGCAAGGACATTTGCATCAGCTGCCCATTCGATATCTTGCGCCATAGCAGCTGAAACATAGGAACCAAGCTACAGAAATTGTGCGACAACATATTTATTATGAATACGAAAGGGCATACCTATTTTGCATACTCTACCGAAACCAGTGGTTCTTATAGAAATCAGAAACAAGTCTTTATTAACATCAATCAACGCCACTTGTCGATCGTTGGGTCCACCAATATGATTCAATACCACTCTCGCGATACTTTGGAGATGCGTGTATGGCTGAGTTTCCGTTATGGGCTTGTTGTACGCTACTTCCAAAACGTGAAGTACTAAAAAATACCTCTGATAAGACTTTATATACTAATTTTCCTTTTCGAATCCAGAAGCATGTTGTGTCATACATTTCTCGTTACTTTGCGACCTTATGACTAAAGTGTCGGAGCACAGGGACACGCAAGGAGGATAAAGCCGTTCCTGTGTCATCCCTTTCCATTTTGGAGTTCCTAATAAACGACCTTGATAACTGTATAATGATACGCTGCTCCATTCAACTAGCAGGAAGTGCCTAAAGAATATCGTTTGTACGACAGATATTTAAGTTAGTTTATAAAAGCATAAAACAGTTGTTACTTACTTTTCTGCAAGAAGCACTGCTGATACATTAGTATTTTTCAAATCGAATATGGCTGGTGTATTCCAATTTTTTACCGAGTAAATGTGGCACTGCGCTGGCGTGATAACAACTAGGTGGTCAAAACGAAATTCTAACTGAACCACGCGATCCGATATATCCAACGTTTCGCGAATCTCATTAGTAACATTCCTCACTTCGATTATCTTTCTTTTAACCAACGTAGCTTCATAATTATTCCATTCCAATCTCCTGTTTTTTTTATTTATATATAACACGTTAATGGAAAATGGTGGTATATATTTCATTATTATGTTCTTGTTCATACCTGTCTATTATGTGTCCAGTTAACACAGTGCCATTGCTGCAAGCCATAGCCACCTGTGTACTGTCACTGGACCAAGCAATACTGTATATACTTCCAGCATTAATTTTCTCTAACGAATGAGACCACTAGAGAACATAAATTAATGATTAGAAAATTAGTGATGCAAATAATGACAATGTAATGTGAAAATACACTGACTCCTGTTTTGTCGCAAAGTTTGATTGTATTAAAAGATCCAACAGCGAAATTATTCCCAGCGTAACTCCAACTCACTGCTGTGATGGGATGATTGCAAACATTACTGCAAAATAGCTGAGTGCCATTGGGATCCCATACCTTTAAATAAAGGAATTTAATGTTTCAGTTTACATCGATATAATCCTTTAATTATACACACTTTGTATCGACAATCTTCTCCGCCAGAAACTACCAGTCCATGCGTGTGACTCCAACATAAAACCAAAATAAAGCCGTCGTGCGCAAGTAACTGAAATAAAATATTCCTTTAAACATTATTCTATCTGTTACCCACGCGAATTCAGCATGCATTTACTAAACTAGTTAACCTTTCGAGGCTTGGAATTAGAATTAAGCGACTGGAAGATCAGATGAGCTCCCTGAGAATACAATACTGTTGTGCAGTCTGGGCTCCATGCAGCAGATAAAATAGGAAACGTGGCTCTGACTATAACAGAGCGAAGCATGCCACTTCTCGACCAAACTTTTATCAAACCATCCTCTCCAGCTGGAACATTAATAAATTATTTTGACATTAAAGTACCACTTCAACCAAACTGCTTCGATCACCTGTTAGAAGCGCAGAACCATCGCTACTCCATCTGCCTACTGTTGTCGCTCCTTTGTGAGCATCGATACTTTTCTCTATACGTCCATTCTTATTTATTAAGTGATACTTCCCTGCAATAAAGATATGGAATTAGGGAATAGTAGTATTACAAAGAAAGAAAAAGTAGTAACACATAATGATCAAAGAACATGATATAGTTCCTAAGTTAGAATTAAGGTAGCATGATTTTAAAGATGAAAATGAATACCATCAGCGGTGGTAATCAAAAGAACATCCAGCGATTGTTTCTTAGTAATTAAAACTGCGTAGTTTGGGCGCGGGTGCCATTGCATGTCCGTTGCATAAAAGTCATCAGGGAATTCTGTGACGACGCTGGAGTGCGCTGTTCCGCCCTCCAAGTGCCATACTATCAACAAATGGTCCTCACTGTAAAAGATAAGGCAGTAGTTTGTGCTATAAACGAGACTTTTACCAAATGTTTAAACATACCCGCAGGAATAAATCTCTTCTGCCGAACTCCATGCTACGCACGTTACCAATCGCTTATGACCATTACGATTTTGCGAAGATATTTTGAATCTCATTTTACGCTACCGCCTTAGATTATACTCGAATATATTTGGCAACGTCGTCTGTACAATTACCATGCATTTGACGTAATGCAACGCGAGCATTCTATATACAAATTCGATCGCGTGCTCGGCAGAACCTTGGGGCGCTCGAAGTTTTGTTGCTGTATACGAGTTACTATAGTAACAGGACTCGGCATTATCTCTTTTAAATTACCATACAAGGCCATTTTCATGCAGTAATTTACATGATTATTGCCGAAGCTTGAGCACGTGGAACAGAAAGATATTTCAACTGTTACATGGTATCCTGTAATAAATGCAATGAGAACCCTGTCGAGTGAAACCCAATTTTACACACGTTTATTAAAGCTTCCTCGATACAATTCATTAATCTTCATTAGCACAACCTCGTATCTTCCTCCCCACAATACAGATAGATCCATGATGCTGGCAAACCCATTCAGGGGTACTAGCCGCAATGGACTTCACAACCATTTCTCTTCCGCTTTTTTTTTCTTTTTCTTATATAAACGACGGTGTCATGAAGTGTGTTACAAACATTTCTCAACGCGATGCAATGCCGGCATTGGAAGATATCGCTTACATTGAATGCAATGTAATAATTATATATAAAATAGAACATTTTGGAATTAACGCTTCAGATCTGTACAACCGAAAAATTATACATTCATCGTGTATACATAATATGTATATATATATATAATATATATATCTCTATTTACGTAAATCTATGTAAATGTACATACACGTTAGTTTCTCTGTATCCTTATAAATACATGTTTACAGACTGTCGCTCAAACCTCGCGGATGAATAGTTAGGATAGTTGGTCGCATGTAGGTAAACTGTGAATTGCGATCGAAAATGAGAAAAGTACGTTGGAGAGAGAGAGAGAGAGAGAGAGAGAGAGAGAGAGAGAGAGAGAGAGAGAAACGAATTCGATGTTCTACAGATAACTGCAAGTTGTCGTTCAATGAGATACGCAGTGACAAGACTCGTGAGAAAAGAAATTCTCAGATTCAACGAACAAGACGTGCTGCGTTGTCTTATGCACACTTAACAATTGCTCAATGTGTCATTGTTCCTGATCCAGAAACAACCATGCATTCTTCCAACATATAGATGACTTACGTAGAACGCTTCCAAAAATGGTTTGAACACTTCGCACTGTATTTGTTCAAATAAATTGTACTGAACTCTTACACTCAAATAGTACTTTGCGCATTAATTCCAGCACTGTCAATAGAAAATACCTCATGTCCGAGGGAAATGTATTTGGTTAAATTATATAATGCATTGTATGCAAACACAGTGTAAAATATCCAAGCCATGTAACAATTATCCCAAGAAACACTCTGTACAGAATATATTAAACTCGTTTGGTACCGCATAACAGTTTAGCAAAAACGCTTCGTGGTATTTACATAAACGTATCTACGTCATTTTGCTTTCTCGTTTAATTTGCTTGCACTCCCCTTACTAGTATGCGTTAATATCATTACATCAACACCCTATGATGTCTACATTTTGATTAATACGTAACCTTGGTTTATCGTCTTTGATAAGAAAACACGTTTTCCTTCCATCTCATCAGATCCAGACCGATATTGATGATTGGTAAATATTGATATTTTCCAATCAGGATATATATATATATATATATATATATATATATTGTATACGGTGTCGACAAACATTTGTAAACGTGCACCCCTCATATGTACAATTCACTAATTAAAATCCTTTACATTTCTATCTGCCTTCTTGCCATAAATAATATATCATTATGCTACGACGCTTGTTATTCCTGCATCAGGTTTTTTGGCATAGGAACCTTTTCGACTCACGCATTATCGAGCTTCTTTCTAATCAACGATGCTAATACTGTTCGTTTAAATTATGCGGATATAATTCGCCATCGTGGCAGCCCTTACGATACTTCTAACGGCGCACGTATACGTGTCGCGTTCGAAAGCCACCCTGCTGGCCAACTGTTAGAAAGTGGTGCCCAGTTGGCAGGATCATTATTGCATTTTTGTCACCCCGAAAATAATCCTAAAGGTGTCTGCCCGCGTTGGATTACTATTACAGCAAGCTTTACAATCGGTTCCACGGCTGGCATTACACTATTTACATTCACGACAATGATAAGATCGCTTGTCTCTGTACCCGATGCGACTGAATGTTCCTTTCTCGTTAAAAATGTTGATTTCGCCTAAAATCTTCGATGAGACACGAAGAAAGTATTTGGTATTAAAAGTAATACCTGCAGCTGCCTGTTCCCTCCCTTCCCCTTTCGCATCCTTCGATAGATATTTACTTTTACGTGAGCAATTAAATATACCTCTTGACTCGATAAAATCCTCCACTTTCCCCCGAAAGTAGCCACGAAACGTACAAAGACACAAAATCATGTCCCGTTCACATAAAATGCTTCTACAAAAATGTGTAAATTACGAATTAATACATAATTACAGATTCTTATGTACAAACATACAGTCTCGTCATGGAATGGTATGACAATATATATATTATATATATCATCATCTAGCTTAAATACCCTTACAATTGTTTCTTTGCGACTATAATACAACGTTAGTCTAAGATTTCGTATTACTGGCGAATATTCAAACAATGCGAACGATGGCGGAACAAATAATACGCGAAATTCGAGAAATGTACACACGCTGTTCGATGAGAAAGAAGAAAAGTGTTACCCCGCCCCCTAATCCGTGTCACTGACTTGCCCACCAAATGGCACGAACGGGCGGTTGAAAGATGAGATCAATGAAAACGATTCGCAAGGGTAGTGAATAAAAAAGAATGACTGCTACCTTTTCCCATGAACTTAAGCAGGCTTAAGAACACAGCGGCAAAGTTCCTGTTGAAAGAAGCTCAGTTCAACGCGTGACTGTTTCTACGTCTTAGGAACACCCTGCTATTGACCGGGTAGACTCTGGTCAACAGTATCAGCGAGCTGCCGAGGGCCAATTTCACTGGAGCCTGTCGGCCACCTGGTAATCTGATAAAAACCGTGGCCACAGCCGCGACACCGTCGTCCGTTGGCTCGGCCGCGACCGGTCGCACGTCGCTGTGAAAGCTGACTAATTTATTGCGCCTGTTTTTACGCTGTGGCGAGCTCGGGCTGCAATCGTTGCCGTCCCGATCGTAGATGATAGTAGCCGAGGCGAAAGGTCTCTTAGCCATGTGTAGCATCTCGACAACGTGCCTTCTCCGTGCCCTCCGCACGTCGGCTGCTTGTTTCGTCTTCCATGCAACCACGCAAGCGGCCAGGAACAGAAAGAAGCAGGAGAAGAACACGGAAAAGAACACAAAGAGATCAATATGCAGCTGATCCTGGCGAAAGAAAATCATTCCGTAAGCAGCTCGACCACTTGTCTCTGGGTGCATAGGGTCGATTGCCCTCAACGCGATGTGGAATTTCGTTTGATGGAGCTCATGTTTGTCCTGGGGTAAAGTTAACACTAATCGATTAGTCAGGTTCCTAACGACCAGAAACGTGTTCCTCTTCTCGATCGGTAGGAAAGTGGCCAAATTCTCTGCGTAACGTTCCATCACGATGTATTGGGGGCCGGTGTTCCAATTTGGCTCCGTGGTAGAGCCGTTTGATGCGAATGGAAATGTATTATGTGGGTGAAACTCGACAATTCTCATTTTACTCCGGGTACGCTCGTCTAGCCACATGCTATGTGGATCTCTCCGCCACACGAATCTACTGTCCAGGTCCACCTGAAGAGGAAACGGTGATGAAACTGGGAATACAGTGCTTAATAAACAGAAGGTATACACGTACTTCTTGGTAGCCCGTTGTGGAATTTAAAGTCACGACAAAAGAATCGTCGCGCGGACTGAGAAACAGATCTAAAGCTCCTTGAGTTACATCCACCATAACTCGGATGTCGACGTTCATGAAACGAGGCTGCACCATGTAGAATACCGTTTGGCCGGGGTTCAACGGCTTCGGTTTCATTTTGCACTCGTCTGTAATTAATTAAAATAATATATTACAATGAACAACAGAAAGGTTGATATAAGAACACGTAATAAGTCACCGTTGGAGGAGGACGAACCATAAGATCCTCCAGACATAATAGGACCTTGCACTTTGAGAAAAATATCGCTTATTGTTAGTTAAAGTGCACACTGCACGAGTGTGAGAAACTTGTAATTAATATGGTGGTGATGGGGCTTTTACGCAACAGAATTTTTGTATTAGATGAATGAAAGGTGCCACGGCGGAGAAGTATACGTATATAATCGCTTGTTAGATTGCTCACCTATTAATTTCGTGTCAAAGCACATTTTGTTATCGGCTGTCACAATTTTGTAACATTGATGGCCCATGATCGGTGTACCAGCATAATTCTCCTTGCATTTACTGCACTGGACCATCCAGCACGGTGGATTACCAGTATTCGTACCTTTCATGGGCCCACTGGTACAAGTGGAGTCACTTTCTGTATTATTACCACAATTGCATTTTTCCCCTGTCACAGGATCACAAGTGAATCCATGCCCATGACACTCGCAGCTAGAAAAATATGTCCTTTTAAAATAACATCTAACAGCGCATTCAAACGTAAAGATTGTCATAAAAATACTAACGGTCGGCATACATCGCGGAGATCTTCTGTCCCTCTGAAATAACCAGTCATACACTCTCCGCATTTGTCACCTTTCGTGTTGTTCCCACAATTTACACATTTCGCTTTAGCCACAGGACCCTCAACCAACTGTTTTTTCAACAATTCTAGAGACATTTTGTTAATAGAATTCGGATCCTACAAAGAGAATGATCACCATTTATTCGATCTTTATATGCCTCTGCTTAATATGCGAATTGAACTTAAATTACCGGCACGGTCATGCTTTCATTGATGCAAATACGAGTGTGCCCATTGCAATATTCAAGGCATGGCACGCACTGCCCGTTGTCCGCTGGATTCCCAACGAATAAAGGTAAACACTTGTCGCATTGTGGTCCCATAGTGTTATTGTGACACTCTAAACATACGTCCAGCTTATCTGGGCCTGCACAGTTGCTGTGACCGTTGCACTGGCATTGAATCGAACAATTGGCACCAACGTAACCGAAGTCGCAGCGACACACATTTGGTTCTACGCACGTGCCCCTAACGCAACCTTGCGTACACATTGGCACGCATATTTTTCTAAAGATAAAACACATAATGAATATAATATGAAACGTAGTTTCTACCTTGAAGTTTCATTAAAGTTATACATAACGTAAATTATACCTTCCAAATTCATTGAACGAAGATGGCCTGAAATACATATAAACCAAATTAATGACTTGTTTATTTCTTACAGTTAATACCGCAAGAAAGACGAAGTAAAACGAAATTACGTTTCAGTTTTATATCCATCGCCGCACATGCATTCAAATCCTTTTTCCAAATCAAAGCATTTCTCACTCTTTGGAGAACATGTATGGTGCCCATTGGTGCATTCATTTTCCGGAGGACACCGCACGTAATGCCAAGAGAATACTGGTTTCGATATTACATTAGGGATTAACATTGTAACATTGTCTGAACTTTCTAAAGACTCTATGTAATGTGGGAGCAGTGTGGTTACAAGTGCTGTAATCAATTATAAACGATCATTGGTAAATACATCACTAGATACAAAATTGAAACGTATATAGATATTTAAACTTACGTGGCTCTGTCTGAGGGAATTGTTGATTGTAAAGCATATCGCACGTTCCACCAGCTGGATGATCTGCGGGCGCTTCGAGTGACCCCTCTGTGCATATCCCTTGACCAGTTATGTTAGCTGAATCTAAGGAGCACCATCCGCAATGCGAGTGTTTCAAGCATGTGCTGCATTGCTTGAAAACCGAACACGGTTCAGGACAATGATCCATATCAGAACTGCGTAATACTAAACCGCATACCCCACCAGCACAGTATAGTGGTTGATACGATGGAGAGATGCACTAGGATTAATTAATAAACAGATCCGCGTTATAATGTTACTCAAACGTTGAATAATTATCTTGTTATCGCTGTAAATTTACTTCGTTAAGCTGCGTTGACCATCTGCATTCCCGCCATCCACCCTCGGCTCCTGTACCCTTCAGACAACTTCTACAACCCTTATGGTCGGCGCATCGCTTTTCGCATTGTGTGCTCCCCATTTTAATGCTTGATCTCTCGAATATATCATCCGGCACGCAATTCCAGTCGTATACGGGTTCTCCAGTTACCGCAACCCCTAATTCAGCTGAAAACATTGATAAATAAAGGTGTTAAGGATTGTTAAATAAAGAGTATAACGTCGGAGTTAATGTTTGAAACTTACAAGTCTTCAAGACCTGCCTCGTCCATACGCAACCCTCGAGGCTGTTACACTTCTCACAATCACTAGCTGGACATTGTCGTTCGCCACACTGATTTACATCCGTCACCGATATTTGCCTGAGTCTGCATTTGTTCAAGTCGTCGCAATGTTTCTTATACGGTATACACTTTCCATTTGGACAGTTCGTGCACCACTTACACACTGGCTCCTCGTTTTTATAATACGGCCATTCTGCTAAACATTCCGTGCAAGTCTTGAAATTCTGGCATTTTCTACTCGCCATCCATTCTGAATTGCAAAATACTCCATTCGATCGTTGAGCTTGAGTAACATTAATGTCGCATCTAAAATAAGATCGCCTTTAATATTCTATGGATATAATTAAGAGCATGTTGAGCTAGGTGTACCCGCATACCTATCATCTTTGTTAATGGATACTTCGTTGGAGAAGCAGAAGGAGGCATTAGTCCCGCTTATTGTGGTAACAGAACAAAACGAGCACCCAAAATATTGTCTGCAGGTTGTCTTATCTATCCAAAGATTGCACAAATCTTCGGGTATACTTATGAGGGTCACGTGACTTTTAATGCCACCATCAAAACCGCCAACAACGTATACAGCATTAGACTCTGGATCGGCATGGGTCATTGCATGAGCGTACGCTGGTGGCGGAGGACTTCCAATAACTTCCATATCCTTTGTTATTAAGCGGATCCATAAATTACATGAATATTTGTAAGCGATCAATGAATCGGAGGTGTTATGAGGATTTTGGCGACCACCAAATATCACCATGTATTCGTCAGTAGTAACTGCAGAATGAAGAAATCTAGCTTGAGGCTGCAATAAAACAGTACTTTTACAATTACTCTTTATTCCCTTACAGCAACGATGGATAAATAAATGTCTGCTTACCAAGCTACTCCCATCTGTAAAGTCGTCATCGAATGGTGGAAGAACGGACCAGGCGCGGCTTTTATAATTCAATGCGTACAATTTGTTTGAAATGAATGTTCGATTTATCGCGTAAGTATATCCGCCAAAAATGTAGAAACTATCCGATTTGCTTTGGTACACCGTTGAGTGGCCATACACCCCTAGTGGCCCATTTCCAATTGTGTTTATCGTATCCCAGGTTTCCGTTTCCAAATTGAATTCCCACACTGTGTCGAGATATCCGTACTTAGGACTAAATCCTCCAATCAATATCAGACTCTCTGATTCTCCATTCCTACGCAAAGTCAATGTATGCCCAGCCAGAGGCGGTGGTTCCCTTTTAAGCTCATCCTGCGTGATTTGCATCCATCTCTGGTTCTGCAGACTGAATTTCCAGAAGTCGCTCAGAGTGTTGTTCGACAATCCTTGAACGTCTTCTTCTTTCATCGACAAACCACCGTAGACATATATCTGCTGCCTACTGTGGACTATTTCAGTCGCATGGAAATATCTGCCCTGGGGCATAGACGCTTCTGAAGTAGACTCCACAGTAATTGGCATCCACGTGTTATTTTTAGTATCAAAAAGTCTAATATCATTTAGAGGACCGTGACTAAGAGAATATCCTCCGAACATCCACAGACTACCTCTTCTGTCTGCGACCAATGTATGACCAAATCGTGGTAAAGTTTTCCTCAGATGATCTAATTGATCCACCAAGTACTCGGAGTTAAATAATTCAGTAAAAACCAATTGATGCTCTTTAACTTTGATTGAGCAATCACGCCCCCCGTACCCAGCTGTGCAGACACAGCGCCCGTAACCCTTGTCGCAAATTCCTTGCTTCTTAGACGAAGTGCAATTGTTGGGACACAGCTCAACGTCGCAATTGATCCCTACGAAAGATGCTTTGCACAAACAATTCCCATTCCGGCATTCGCGATTCCCGGGGCAATTGTTACACGTCATTATTACGTAACTTGCATTGAAACCCTCCACTTCGTCCAGCTGTTTATAGTGGATAGTAAGGAATCCGGACTTAGCTTCCACTGTTACGGGATAGTCCGTGCTTTCTGTACAGTAAACGCCTAATAGTTGACTCTGGTGACTAGTAGACGATGAGACAAATTCGGGAAGTCCGTCGTACACGTAAACGCTGTTCTCTTGGCAACTAACATTAATGTCATCGTGTATAGTGAACTGGATTACGCTTTGCGCTCCAGAGAGCATGGTATCCGATGAGAGATCCGTTTTTGGGCTAACTATCCAGAGGCACTCTCTTGTTGGTGACTCTCCGAAATGGCTCTCCCATGATAGCTGCGAATGTCTGCTACCAAGGCCACGTTTGCCAGTTCCCTCGCCTCCGAGCATGCCTCGCGACATACAACCGTAATAGCACATCCCACCGTCCCTTGGATCGCCATAATAGCCTTTCTTGCAACGCTGACACATATCTCCTTGAGTGTTGTCGCGGCAGAAGCACACGCCAGTTTGCCTGTCGCAGATCCCCAGATCTTTATCCCCATGCTCGTTGCAGTTGCACTTCTTGCAACCTAACGGTGTTGTAGCGTTCCCATAACTGCCTGCTTTGCACTCCTCGCAATACCTTCCGGTGGTCCAATCCTGGCATTCGTCGCAAATACCCGGACCTTGTGCGCAATTAGAATGATTGTAGCAGCCGCAATTCGTTCTACAATCTGGGCCAGTCCAGCCAAGATAACATTCGCATTTGTAATCAGGCGCTTCGCTGCAATAACCGTTTACGCATTTCTCGTAGCAGGTCTTCGTGCAATTCTCTTTCCCATCCCCGTTAAACCCTCTTTCGCATTGGCAGCTAAAACTGCCATGAGTATTGGTGCACAGTGCGTTGGGATGGCAGTCGTGCAAACCCAAATCACATTCGTCAACATCAGGACATTGAGCGTACGCCCAACCTGCCTCTTCAGCTTCTAAAGTAGTGTTCTGATAATCATTAATGACTAAGCTGCAATTAACGTGTGGCTGATTGAAATCTCCTTGCACGCACGCTCCTAGAATAGGATTCTCGAGGCTGTAACACCAGCCGCAGCTCAACGAGTGGAGACAGCTGGAACAGTTCGTGTGCCGACTGCAACTTTTGCATTGATCATTGCCCGTTAAAGATGACCCGGACCTCGATGTCACTCCCATGAGACCAGCTTGATCCATCCATTCCCGACACAAGCCAAACTGATATTCAGATGTGTATACCGAGAAGGAGAAGCATTCCTGCGTTGCTTCGCACCATACGCATCTTCCACGCTCGTCCAAGCACTGTGTGCAATTCGAACGCTGCCTGCACGGTATCGGGCACTGATCAAGGCTGACAACAGCATTGGGCAGCCTGCCTATTCTCGCGCAGCGTGTCTCTTCGGTCCACCATTCGCACAAGTTGCTACCAACGCAGGACTCGCAGGAGATGTAATTAGAGCAATTAGCGCACGCTGAAGGAGTGATGGTTAAGTAATGCCATTCACGGCTCGGATTGCCATCCTCGTCCCACTCCACGTCCGCCACGCAGCTTTCGGTCTCGTTAATCGAACGAGAAATACATTTATTAATAATGTCGCACCACCCGCACGAAGAATCGGTTAAGCAGTGCAAGCAGTTCTTGTACTGGTGACAAGATCCGTTTTGATACGGTTCCAGATACTCGAACGTGAAAACCTTCGGATTCTCGGTTTTCTTATTGTGAGTAATCTCCATTTTACTGGCGTACGCGTAACTCGTGGTGACCATTCTCTTCGACTCGAAATCCAATAAATACCGCCCCGGCAGCAGCAACATTTGGTGACCGTCTGGCCATTTCGTTGGAATGCATTGCGAGGTCTCAGCCGTTAAATTTGCAACTAATTCCTGGAGAAAGTTGATTGAAAGGGAATGTAATACGCGTGCGTTTCTTCTTAAAGAATACTAAATAGCATTTCAAAAGAAGAAGTATATTTTATATCTAAAGTACCACAGATTAATTTAAATTAATTGAAAAATAGAAAAGCGATTTACCAATTTCTGAGGGTCATCGTTCCGCGACACATGTAGGGTTGCGCTGTTATAACTAACGCAGATCTTTAAATGCTCCACAGTGCTGTCCCAAAAATACGTCGGTGGTCTAAGGAACCCGATTAATCTAGCAATCATTTCCCCGCCAAGGGCGGATTCCGTTTTAGCCCCTTGCATAGACGGAACATTAAAATCAACCGTAGTAGCGTTGACTATTGTTACAGAGTCCGGTTGACTAAAATTCACCGGCGGCTTGTACTTCAAAAACGTTAATCCCGGCCTTTTATCCATTTCTCGACATTCCTCGACTTTTATAATCTCCGTGCCCTTCGCACCCCACCATCCCGGTATTTGGGACGGCGTGTCGTCTCTAAGACCACAAACCCCGTAATTGTCGTCTTTATGGTGGCAGCGTGCATTCTGAACGCACCAAGTGCAAGTCCCAAGATTTAGTTTATTAGAAACAGACTTTCTCCCGCGAGCCGTCGTACCCCAGCCACCGCCAGGCTGGCCATGTATCAAACAGGAGTGACAATCTCCAAGCGCAGGGCAAACGCCTGGGCAACGAGTCGTTTGAAGATTAGTCGTGCAATTACTACCAATAGTTCTGCCGTAACATATCTGGAACAGATAAAAAATATTCAAAGTAAATAATTGTTCTTCGTTGAAGGATAGGTAAATGTTTGTGTGCCAGAAGAATAATACCTCGTCTGCCGAGCACCAACCACATTCCGGATTAGCTGCACATTCCATTAGACTTTTATGCCTTGAACATATTTGCTCCGGTTCTATGTGGTCTTCGTCCCCTGGCGCGAGCATTGGTGGCAACGTGTACGCAAGTAAGTCTGCGTTTACATTCCCATGATAGCCGCCCACTAGCAACAGAATGTTTCCATTCCGCACGTCTGCCGCGTGTGCAAATACTCCTTGTTGCTTTGGATAACGGGAATCTAAAAGCGACACGACGACATGTGTTTCAACGGAGAAGCAATGGAAAGTTTCAAGTTTGTAAGCTATAAAGCTCTTGGATTACCTTTGTCGTTTATGCCTAATACATCGTGACTTACCCAGGCATGGCAGCCTAGGTGGTAAAGATACATTTGATTATCATAACAAATTTCCTCTTTATTGTGTCTATGAGAGTATCCGCCAAATACAACCAAATAATTCCCTACGAAATTAATTACATCAAGTCCGATGACATTTCATTGTAATAATAATATGAGCAGGCTATGGAGCGTCTAATTACCTATGATATTGCAAGTATGAAATGCCCGTTCCCTTGGAACGTATGTGTCTCTCAAATGCGCCCTGGGATAATCAATTTCAGACCAAACTTTTCTGTCAAGTTGAAACACGAACATTCTATCTGATAATTTACTAAAGCGTGCTATACTAGCCACTACTCCCCCATAGACTAATAAAGAATTAGTTGCACGATGGTACACAGTCGAATGTGCAACGACACGTACGTCTAACTGTTTACCCCCTCGAGGATGTACTTCCTTCCATCTTTCTGTAGTCGCGGTAGGATCAGCTAAAATGCATAATACGTTTAATATAAAATATTCTTCTTTTACCTGCAATATATTACACGCAATTAAATATTCACAGACATATAGGCTTACATAGATTCAGTTTAATCTTATAAAGGCTCGACGAGAATTCACCATCCACTGTACTACCACCGAACAAATAGATATAATCGTTCGCCAATGTAAGAGTGTGTCTCGTTAATTGCGGTGGATAGAATGGAGAATTTTTAGCCCGCAATGTCCAAATACGAGTATTAACATTATAATGCCACAATTCATTTGACAGAGTACCATCTTGTACTTTCCCACCATATATGACAAAGCCGTCTATAATTAATAGATTGTGAATTATATTATATTAGTTTCTGTATCAGCTGTTATGTTTATAACTAACCGTCGTATCTGCAAGCAGCGTGGCCATATCGTGGACTTGGTTTAGGTAATTCGACGGTCGGTGGTTTTGTGGGTTCGTCGTTAAATGATTCATCCGCTGCTAATTTCGGATCTTGGATGAAAATATTCTCTTCAATTGGATCCTCGACGCTTTGCTCCTCCCAATTCAATACGTCACTCTTTGTATTCGGTACGCGAAGTTCTCGATAAAGGTTTAAATTCTCAAGATTTCTGCGATGTCTAATACAATAAGAAATAAAGACATACATTCCAATTACTCAAATGCAAGTTCAATAGGTTATATAAAAAAGTAGATTTTATTTGTACCTTGCAGTTTGCGCGTATCGTGGCTTCGGATGTCTAGAATGCTTTCTCCTAAGATCATCGTTCCTTTCTATCCTAATTGTACTTTTACTCTTATCGCCCTCCCTGGTTTCTTGAGCTTTCCTCTCACGCTCTTTGTGCTCCGCTGTATTTCTAAACTCCGTCCAACCGTGTTGCCCATTTTCCACGTTTCCATGATTGGGTAAGCTAAACGTATTATTGTCTTTAATACTGTAGAGTACTCTCCAAATAAGGGACGATGTACGAAGACCATACAATTCTTTTGCGCCTGAACCTATCCGCTCTAATTCAGTGGCAATGAGCATAGGATCTAAATATTCTGCAGACGAGGTGCCTTCTGTATTAAAAAGACATTGTATGTACCAAGTGTAACGCAGCAATTTGTATAATTACAATAAATAATCTCAGCTCTTACCTAATACACTACCATATTCGTCTTCCCACTGACTTGTACTAAATCGATACATTTCCAAATCGCTGAGTATGTAATTGAGATCATAGCCGCCGAAAACATAAAGCGAATCAGTTTCTTTTATATATACTGCCGTGTGTGCCGCACGCGGCCTTAGTCCACCTTCTGAATGCGAAAGCCAGTGCCACCTGCTTATCATACACAGTATGTAGAAAATGATAATTGGTAATTAGATTTAACGCAACAGCGTATTTAGTAACATACTTATTGCCTTCCGGATGAGTTCTATGCAACGAGCAAGACTGCCCCGAGTATCCATTATGGCACTGACATCGTTTTAAACCACACTCTCCACCAAAGCTGCAATTGTTGGGGCACAGAGCCCGGGAGCAATCTCGCCCACCCCAATCGTTCTCGCAAAAGCAAGTATTATTAATACACTTTCCATGATTTGTACAATTGTTCGGACAGTTTGTAACCGAAAATTCTGCGTGAAAGCCATCTAATACGTAATTTGTATCGCTGTACAACAATATTAGCATCTGTAAAAGTGGAATGAAGAGATCGTCAAATATGAATTATTTATGACATCGTATTGTTTATGACTGTAGGATTTCGTCTTCACTTACATAACCAGATGATGATGTCACTTGCTGCGGCTCTGTTTTTCCACTGAAGCTGCCCAGCAGCGGAGATCGGAAGGAGTCTCCATCATAAACGAAAACGTAGTCGTAGCTACATTCTGTTCCCATCGTACGGAAACTCAAGGTAATAAATTGGCGGCTGTTGTTCGCTACAGAATGATAGAAATGTATATAGTAGCCGCACAGCAAATGAATAAGAAAAGAAGGTTATTACGAATGTTTTAAGAGATCTTTACCTTTTATAAGCCATTCACAATGCGAGTCTTGAGTATAATTCGAGCCTAATGGTCCATCACTAATGATCCCCCAAGAATCAGTAAAAACTTTCCTTGTTTTATCACATGGAATTTGTTTCGGAGATGTCTGCGGAGCTAAATCGAAGCCCCGTAATAGGCAACTCCATATAGTAATCCATACTGTGGTGGACGAGACCCACCCCATTACAGTATATTCGCCTCACTGTTGCTCGATAAAATAAAGCTCATCATCCACCTTCATTGGATTGTTTGAGCAATTATGGCGTAAGGAACTCGCAAAAGGGGTCATATCTAGAAATATATGCGTCTTATTAAACCAACTATCGTATAAGCCTCGAAGAGCAATTCTCTTGTCAAATTTTGAAAAGTCTTTATAACATAAGAATAAAACACTTACAGTACTTTATGACAAGTTTACAGCAATTTAAACGAACCAATCGATCACGTGTGTAACTTTACTAAACCCGCCAATATCTTTCGCATTAAAAATCTCAGTTAATACCAAACAAAGCAGTCAAACGTTTTTATTGTTATAAATGATACACACAAATCGAAGAGCAAATTGGAAAGTTTGAAACTAATACATTCTCAGTCAGCGACATGAAATGAAATTTATAAATGTTTACAGAAATGTTTGTTAATTCCATACCAAGAAAGCAACTTCAAATCGGTGTGATATTATTCAAGCTCGAGGTATTATCACAGTCACGCTGAACAAGAATACTGCGAGCAGTGGGCATACCGTTGTTGTCCACAGCTTTGCATGCTTATTGAACAAAAATGTTTATAATGTAACAAATGTCGGCTCACGGGTGACGCGCCGTGAAACCTGCAGCGCTCAACAACGAGAGAATTAACGGCTGTCTACAGTTCTGTCGGCGAAACGATGTCGAAGGATATTGTTCCTTGACGAAACAGATACAAAAAGAGAACCTCGGCCGAGATTGAATCAAAACATTACATACGTATACACACATACATGTCAGAAGAATTTGCACCGTGCTACTCTCTGAACAGTCGCATCACTCGCATCCTCTAAACGCCAGTTATTCCCGGAGCATGTATCGCCGATGCAAGGGCCCGAACGTTCTAGTACGATGCGATAAGCAGCGAAATAAGCATGCAAATACGAACAGATGAGAATTATCGCGTAAACTCTGTTCGGCCTCGCCTGTTGACACCTTGACTGTCTCTGCATACGAGGTCAGGGTGGGGGCTGCCAGGCCGCCATTAAATTCCCCTCGTTAAGAACGCGGTCCCGATATTTGAAAGTTACCAGAGACACTTTGTTTCAGAAAATGTCGCACACAGCTGGTCGGAATTTAGCCCCCAAATGGGGCAAAAGAAAATTAACATTTTCGACTTCGACTCGATTGTTGTGTAGGTATATGAAACACAATTTTCTGGGTGAATAGGAATGGTTTTATCTGAAGTTTGTAAAGACCAGGGTAGGTACTATTCAAGAGAGGAGTATTGATAATGAAAGCTTAAGAAGTAAAATGGGTTTAACTAGTAATGTAACAAAATATATTTGTATACTGTGTCAAAGTATTTATTTATTTAAGATAAAATTTGGGTAAAGTTTCTTTCTACTGTTTCGAGGATAACGTAAAAGCGGGAAGTTTACCTGTTAAATATTTAACTAGGTTTGAAACAGAATACTGATAGACGACCGTGGGTGGAGAAAGCACCCCTTCCTATAATCATCGACGAAGTATAGGATAGACCTATCACCTTATGGGATTTCGTGTCACCACCCAAACTGTATTACCGAAAATCCATTTCGAAAATGCAGACGGCCATAGAAAGAGAAAGATACACATTGGGGATAGCCTCTCTCTTTCTAGCGCCAGAGGCGCTCATTGCCTGCTTCGTCCATGTTTATTTTATATGCTCTAAGGCGTGATAGGCCTATCCTATACCTCGTCTGTGATTTAGGTCTCATTACTAGATGGCCATAGCATGTCGTGGTTTGTGCGGAAGGTAAAGAAAATTGTAACATCAGTCGATTAAACAATTAGTTTTGTTATCGGCAAAAATATTGTATTTTAAATAATTGCTAATTTAACTAAATGTAATAACGGTCCATTTAATAAAAATCTTCAAAACGCAAAGTCGCTTATTGTATTTCTATTTATTTACAATTTATATTCCAATATAAATTATATACCAATTACACCAAATTCTAACACATCTTAATCCAACAAATTTTCATTTCGTTAAACATTCGAATCTCCAATAAAAAATAAATTGAAGCACTTATATAAAAAAGATTGTAAGGTCTGTAACTTCTAAAACATTTAACTTTCAACCAATTGAAACTACGTTACATACCTGGTTGGTTTAGAGAAACCTCAAAAAGTCACATGACAACTGTGCTGATTAAAAGTTGGAAGTTTCGAAAAAAGCTACAAATCTTTATAATATCCTATGTAAAGAACCCCATATTTTACGAGCATTAGCCCGGCAGGGTTCGAATATCGCGGTTCCTAGTCGCTTTTATCGTTCAAGGACCAAAATACCCGTAGACTGCACCCAGAGGAGATCGATACCAGCATGGCGGTAAAGGAGCGGCTCCATTCAGCGTGATTGGAAATCAAGATTATTATGGCCCGTATTTTATATTACATAACGGAAAAGTGCATTTCCATTGAAGTGCATTTTTCGCGACGCTCAGTATCATCGTGAGCGACGGTAAAGACGGAACGGGAAAACTTTGTCGCTCGAGTTGCCGTGCCGTGTGAAAAGAGAGAAAAAAAAACGGACCGAGAAGGAAGACGGGGTTGACGTCGCAAAACGACGACAATACCGCAATCGAAGTCTAAGCCCCGGCAGACCGAAGCGTACACACGATCACCATGGCGAAGTACGAACGATATTGCGTAACGCCTAGCCTTATCTAATTATAGCAGCGTAGAAAGTGCATCTCTAATTCAATGATAATGCTTTGTTTACTATGCCACGCTGCACACTGACTCATTGCTACACTTCGATTCACCGGCTACTTTTTCGGCGGCATGTCCCTTTTCAAATCCTTAATCTTTGTGAAAGAGAATGCTGACTTTAAGTTGGTGTGAGTTCGTCGATTGCTAATCGGGAGATCTTAGCCACACATTATCCTGCTTCTTTCACACTTTCCAACAATATTGTATCAGTTAGCGAATATGTATTCCTTTTTTTTTTTTATTAAGTTCATTAACTGCTAAATGTTTCATTTCTTATTTATTACATTGTAACTACATTCGTAGTATTATACATGTATGTAATTAATTGATTTATATTTACTCATGGTTACACTCCATTGCTTTACATTTCTTTTTTTTTGTAGCGTAATGTTTATGTAAATAAAAGTATGTATTGTTTCTGTATTGGTTGGATTAATACATATGCTTTGTAGAAAAGATCTTTTGTTTTCATTGCGCACTAAATTTGATTCCCTTTATGCATACACGCATGGTATATTGCGAGAAATATGTTTCATTTATAGTTTGCGGCATTAAACATTCCTATAAACATTCCTAAATATATAAAGTTCATACGAGAGTGAGTAATGTGATTGAAAAAAAACTTGTTGACCTTTTCGAACATGCCACATCATAATAGAATGAATTTCTACACCGAGTGTACTACGGTGTACAATATATAGCTCTTTCAAAGAACGTATTCTAAACTGTAATCTTATCTGGTTTATTTTGTTATCGGTTACTGGTGCAGCTAATCAGTAGCTCTCCATTGGCAATTGTTTACTTCGTAGATTCATTCGTATATTGGAATCAAAGGAAGTAACAGACATTAATATTATGTCTGTAATTTTGTAAAAATGAGCTTCGACATACATTTGCGATTTTGCATAGACTATTTTTATCGATTACTTCAGGGTAAGCTAATTCATTTATAAGAGACAGAACATTTCGCTATCTTATATTTAACAAGTAGCCGTAAATTATATATGGTAGTATTATGGAGCTGTTGTTAAATCATTCACGAGCCACAGAGTTAATTAATCGTATGACATTAAGTTGAAATGATTTCAACATCCTTTTTTATGTTTTTAGAGAGATGATGATAGTATTTGTTTACGACACTGCAAGGTGTTGTAAAGAAGATGATGATCCTGCAGAAGCAGTTATGTATTTCCATCCAGCATGGGTATCTCTTACTCAAAGGCTAGCTCTAGCAGGTCAATTAATGGCTGTTAATCAATTCCTTACAACCTCGTTTTCTTCTCCGAAATCCATTACGTTGCAAGGGGGAAAATTTGTATTAAAAAAGTTTGGACAATACATTCTTGTGAGTGCATTATCACTTGTTTTTTCTTTTAACATTGCGCAGAAACTTCTAAGCTTTCAGAGCTAGGTGCGATTAATTTGAAAAGCTACGGGATGAATTAGAAATTTAGAGAGACTAGTACATATGTAGAAAGAACAATAAGTGTACAATATGGAAAGATATGTATAGTACAAGTTTATAGTAGTAGTTATCTGCTACAGCGGTAACAATTATCAGTGTACTTTTAATGAATGAAGCGTAGAATCTTTCTTATTGCTTAATGCGTCATACATGGTATGAGTTAACATTTAGCACGCGTAGCTCAGTGTTTATTGTTTTGCAGGCAGTGGGAACTGATAGGAATATTCAAGACTGGATTTTAGAGAGGCGTGCGAATACCCTGGAATCGTTGTTGAAGTTTTTCCATTGTGATTTGAATAAGATACTGGAATCATTCAACAACGATAGAAATAAATTTACAGAGAAACTATATCAAATGTTTGAAACATATTTGCCAATACTTCAATACAGTGCCAATCTTTTCTCCAACATTCCCATTATTAAGCTTCCAAAGGTTAGCGATACATGATATCAATTTCAATGGTTTGTACTTTGTTCCCGCCATTTTTAATTACTCATTCGTGTAAGTAATCTTTTTAGACCGCCAGTAACATATTTTTAGAAGCAATTCAAGTTCTACAATATTGTCAAGAAATTAATGGCATCATGGGTGGCGCGCTCTTCTATAACAACAAGTGAGTTATTTGTTCATAATTATGAACAAAATGTATCTTTTATATTTTCTTTTTGTATACTCATTTTTCAGGGTAGTTGCCACTCAACTGAGCGCAGACTTGACTAAACAAATTGTTATAACCGATCCATACAGAATAAAGGTATATTATATTCGTATAATACAGAATCTTTTATAAAACGAGTATTAATATTAAATATGACTTTTTTCTCAGGCTCCTGCAGAGAGAATATCAACAGAATTTCATTTACCTATTGGAGTACAGTTGCTGCGAGTGTATATAGAACAAAAGCAATTTGGCAAGCTTGTACAAGAGGCGAACAATGAACGACATTATAGTTCTTACTTAGACTCTGTCATGAAGAAGGTGTTGCAGAGAAAGGTAAGAAGTGTTCAAAAGCGAATCGCAATAATCGCATGGTAACATGACAATTGTGTTTTCAGACTATGTCGAAGAACAGCAAGGAACTACCTCTGTCTGGAATGAAACGTGACACTTCTCGTATCTTCACTGTACCTGAAGAAGGGGAATTAGATTCTTCGCAGTACAACGATAACAGCCACTACGTACCCTCCGTTCCACTTACAGCGTACAGTTCGCCCGTTAAACGTAAACAGGAAAGTAAAACAGACCGTCCTAAGTGTGTAAATCCTTTAACTCCTAGCGTTTGCTCTACGCCCTTAAAAGATATAAATAGAGTTCTGCATGGCAATGCCATGCTGATATGTAACACGAACGAGGAGGCGAGTGTTGAGCCGGAGGAGGAAATGAAAGAGATGAATACGAATGTAGATGATATCCCAGACGTTGTTAAGGAGGCACTTAGATGTAAACGTTTGAATAAATTGAGGAGCATTCTGCCGAACAAGAAGTTAGTTAAAAGACGGGAATTCAATAAAAAGAGCTTAAGTATGCACGACCTAGATTCGTCCGTGAGTTTGTATTCTAATCGAATATCAGTTAGAACGTATGGATTAGGTTTGCCGCAGTTAAAGAACGCTTTATCCCCCGAATCCTCCCCTCAAAAGAAGCCCACGCATAAGAAGCAATTCCAAACGATCACCGATCCTTGCTACCCTGTATTTCGATGCGACGGGCTGCCAGTATCTAAATCGCTGTACGAGCAATACATATCTTCGCACTACGAGGAACTTAAAGACGACAACAGCGACGCAATTAATCGTAACGATTTCTTAGCGAGTTTCACTAACAATTGTAACGCTAAGAATGTAACAAATAACTGTGATACCACGAGCGAAGATAATCTAGAGAAGCTGAATAGCTCTCGTGACATAAAGATGGATAATAAAACGAAGCAAGAATCTTATCGCCGATCAATGAGCCTCCCTTTGAAGCCACTGAACATCACGGACAACGATGATAGACGGAAATCAGCCTCGGAGTGCGGCAACACGTACGAGTTTCTTCAGAAGAAGAAGTTAGACGGTTTACAATTAACGCCCCTTATGTCTAAGCTTAGCTTACTCGCTGACGAAAGGACCAGTGGCTTTTGTAGCAGAGAAACTACCCCTAGCGAGTTTCGCGATTTATCCGGATTCTCAACGGCAACAAATCAAATGATCAAGCAAAAATTGGGGGCAGTTAACAAAGAAATTGGTAGTGACGGTGAGGATGAATTGGAAGAGGACTGGGTCTCTATGTCCAAAGACGAGGTTTGTCTTGAGAAATCAGAGCTATTTCTCTGCGGGCATCAAAATATGGTGCTAGTGTTGTTAATGGAAAATGGCACCGCTAATAATCCTGATCTCATACACTCCCTTGTGAGTATATTTTCTCATCATATTTCGCCATCATTCAAATTTTTACTGAACAATATATGTATGTTACAGTGGCAAACTTGCGTAAGCACATTAGGGAAGCTTGAAGCGAGACTGCAGCAATGTCTGGAGCCTCTACCGTCGAATGAAAACAAAGAATTATACAGTATTTTAGGCATCGATCCACAATGGGATACAGTAAATCGTTCTGGTCTATGGGGTGTTACGGAATTGGATATTGTTTCTTGCCTCCACGACAGATTTACGCATGCTAGTAATCTCACGGATATCATCGTCAGGTAATATTTTGGATATTAAAAAACTTTTTTGAACTAGTTTCATTTCGCATATGTCAGCTTCAACTCGCTTCTGTAGATTTGCCTTATATCTTCTCGCTTCATTCAAATTGCACTTAGCGCGTTAAATGTTTCTTAAGTTTTAAGAGCAAAAAGTTGTAACATAGAGAAATTTCAAACATTCCTTCTCTTTCGCATAAACTTTATTAACCACTTATTCTACCGTAAGATTTTTACTACAACGAACGGTATTTATATAGCGACATTTTTTGAAGTGTGATAAAAAATGAGTATGTTTTATTAATTAACTAGAACGGAGGATACGGTTGTTTATGGTAACCAGTGTGGAAACATAGAGGTATTTTATCAACAAGCAGTAGCGCCGAATACCTCTGGAGGACTTCCAACTCCTGCAGATTTAATGGGAATTGTATCTCTTAAAGCAAAACGTAGACTGGAAAGAGATCATGGGATCGTATTATTATAAATTACAAATTACCTGCAAATGCTTCCACTAGAATGTCGTTCACGATCGAATTATTTCGCTCTTAACATTCCGTTTCGTATATTCTGTGGCATGCCAAATTAACGATATTAAATGACTTTCTGTATATATTATTTTCTGCATATAGTGATAGATAAATTTATCCGATGTTTTAACGATATTGATTAGAAGCATTCTCTTTGAGCACCTTGTTACTTGATAACACAAGGGCATTGGAAATGAGAATGAAATCCTTTGAATTAGTAGCTATAGCATGTAACAGTAGTTAAACTCTAATTACCATAGCAATGACTTTATAATATTCGCGTATAAATATCGCGTATACATTTTAGTGTTTATACAGATAGTATTATACGTATTTAAAGCATCCACATCTTGAGTAAGAAACAATGAGTTCAAATTTCCATATCTCTACAAAAATAAAAAAGGTGATCGAACATTCTATTAATTTAATCGACTAAGGCTACTTTTACAATAAAAGAGCACGACGTTGTTGATAGGAGAAACAAAAATTACCGAGTTTTCTACACGTATTTTTGTAATCAAATTCACACTATATCAGGTATAATTAATTTAAGAATTGGCTGTAATCAAAGAACTTTTATATTGCTCACATGTATCAACCATACATAATGAACACCGCTATCCAAACATTGCTATTTTCTCAAGTACGATAAATAATGTATTTTAATATAACACGTTGGATATTTTATTGAGAATATTTATTTGATAACAAATTTTATATAAATTATTCGTAATATTACAATTAAGAGAACTTCACTCGTCATAATTCTATGAAAATAATGGCATTGGTCGCAGATATTGGGTGTATTTAAAATTAAAAATAATGAAAGTTCATTATTTTCAATATATGATAATTTGGTAATTTTATTATGGTATAGAAAGTTTTGTTTTAACTGGTTAAATACGAATATGTGCAGTAAGGTACTTTTCGCGATAAAGTGGAATTTAATAAAACTATATTTCACGTCCTGAAAACGGTGAACATTATTATGTATGGTTTCAAAACTGTATAGAGTTATGCGAAACTGTAATACCGTGGCATGGTACAAGAAATGCTTTTTCGAATCTACGCTTTTACTGTCTTAGGTAGAAGACGAATAATTCTAATATTCTAGTGCTACGTCCAAATTAACTGATAATTAGAGCTAAATAATTTATTTGTGTATTTATACATTGTATTATTATGGGTAAAGATTTTTATTACAAGTAGGTTTAAGATAACCGATGTTGTTTATCGTTTGACTTTTTAATAATTCAGTGTTATACAAATGAATTTATATTATATGTATCAAGATTACAATTAACTCTTTGTATATAAATATACGTAAAAAGCATCTGATAATTTATTTGTGTAATTCATAGATAACAATGAACGAATTTTTTAGCTTGTAGCGTGGGTAGGTCGAAATATTATTAAGGAAGAGATACCGCAAAGCAATGTATTATGTCAAAATTGTTTTAGATAATACAAGTGTGATTAAATTGCCATGAAATGAATTATAAAATCTCACTAGTAAATAGTCAGCCTCTAGCAACTGATAATTCTGTCCAATAGTAAATACTAGATGTCCCATTTGAATTTCTATTTGCAAAATAGCAGTTTCTGTTTATAATATATATTTTGTACATAAAAATTTCATTCTAGGTTCACGATATATTAACATCCCCGTGTAAAACATATTAGTTTTAACACAGAGAGTGTTAAACATTTATGAATAATACTTTTACGTCGTGAAACATTTTAGACGTTACATATTTATAATTTATATTATGTATCATTTTTTAAAATTGTATTTCCAGCAATTTATTCTAGTCAATTGTACGTATGTGTATTCCCCGAAATTCTAAATATTTTGAGTTTATGTAATGCAAGGTCACTAATAAATTGGAAAGCTCCAACCAATCTGAACAACGTAGTCATATTTAGGAACGTGTAAACAGAGATAATAGTTTGAACTACTGTATATACATATACATTGCCCACAGATTAAATTTCCAACTATTTAAAATGCAATTGAAGTTTTTAAACGTTTAAAAACTTTAAAACTTTGAAATACTTATGCCAAAAAGTAAGATAAAACATTGTACAATAAGTTTCCTGCAAAAGATATGAGTAAAACAAAAAAAAACAGTGAAGTTAATTGCAATTGTTACCTTATTTGTATGACTTTCATATTCATCTTATCGTTTTGATTTCTATTATTATTTAATATTTTAGAAAGCCTTGTTCGTTTCTTTTCATAATCCTAGATCTCAGTGTAACAGGAGCGTGGAGAACAGATTTCGAAAAATATCGTAGACTGATGTAATTCTGGTTTACTATTTAAGAGTCATGCTGAAATTTATTACTCATATTTACCATGTATCCTGAAATTGTGCCGTGGTTTTTTACTTGACCTCGGCGACGATGGAAATGAATCTAGGCGAGCCTCCTGGTTCTGCCGGTTTGTTAACATGTTTACATTAACAGTGCCCGCCTTTTAAACAAGAATCCAGGCAGTGACGCACAGCCAATCACGTCCCGTCATTTCGATTGGCGAGCCTCCGCGAATGGAAAGTTTGGCTCGCATTGAAAGGGAACTCTGAATATTTAACACCTTCGCGCAATATTTTCCAAAGTGGTATCCCCGATATCGAACGAGACTAACGATCTAAAAAAATGCTGATTTTTATTTAGTCGAGAGATAAAAATCTAAAGTTCTGTCGCGGAGCTTGCAGCGTCTCCTTGGAAAACATAACGATTAAACGTTCTGTTTACACGCTCGCCATGCAAATGCGAAATATTAGATTCGATCAGCATCGCGATCTCACTAAAAACGGGACAAGAAAACAACATTCTCTCGTACCAACACACATTGTAGGCTTGCGCAGCACGATTGCTTGAATTTTTGCTGAAATATAAAGCGTACACTAAATAAATATCCTTATAGGTTTTCTAAACATTTCTAAAATATATTTAAGTGAGAATGTTTGAAATCATAAGTGACTAAAGAATTGAGAAAAATTACCAGTTTGAGAATGTAGCAAGTACATTGACGGCATAAAAGTTAATGGACTTGAAGGAGTGATATTAAACACGATAATTTCAGAGAGCAGTCCTCAACCAGGAAAATATCGGGTGATAATGTGTAATAGTCTTGAAAAACCTGCTCGCTAGTCGTAATAAAATTAGACTGGATGATTTACGATTCTAGGAGAGTCTGACGCAAACAAGCATCCGCGATCGACCAATCAGCGACCGGGATGCTGATCACCGATTCGGACGCGCGGATATTTAAGCAGTGCACACCTTCGATTGAGAGCTGTTAAAAAGAAATCAGTACGACCAATTATACCAAAGCTTTTATCGATAATTCGGAATGGTAAATTTTAATAAATCACGCTTATTTAATCCCACACTTACAATCAGACTGTTCTTATTTGTATTTACCATAATTATTTTCCTATTTAATTTTACAACTTCATGCCCTTTCTTTTAAGTTTGTTACTATTTATTGAAATTTTAGCTTCGATCTTTAAAGCTCGGTAAACTAATTGTATAATATTCTGTAATTTTCTCAGACTACGTACACGGATAAAGGACCTAAGGTAATTAAGATTTGTATACAATTAATGATTAGATATAATTAAACAAATAATGCGTTATTAATACAGTTTTGGGATTTCAGCCTTTGGGAGGAAAATTCCTGTGTTTTAATCATATAACATTTTGGGTTGGAAATGCAAAACAGGTAATAAGAGTGAAATACATACTATGTTAGTAATAAACATTATTGAAGCTTATAGAATAAGTAAATAATAGAAGTCACCTATTTCTTATTGCAGTATTTAACTTTGTACAGAAAAGTAGTTTCTAATAGTATTATACAGTACTTTGGTACTGTATAGTATATGATGCTAACACTATAATTTTGAAAGCATTATATCACCAGAACTTATTTCTAATAAATTACAATAATTTAGCAGTGTCGATTATATTCAAATTTAAATGAATCATGCTTCGATTTAAATTCGTCATAATGATATTTTATATCATACGTATTACGATTGGAAATGGTAGACATATTTTTCAATGTAATACTATTTAAATTTATAATAATAGCGCTTGTTAGTAATTATTTAATTGGCGATGCTCCGTAAATGTATATCCGAATCCATTTATTATTGCAGGCTGCCAGTTATTATTGCACTAGGATGGGTTTTGAACCTCTATGCTACCGAGGTTTGGAGACTGGTTCAAGGCATGTGGTTTCTCATGTAGTTAAACAAAATCAGGTACACAAAACACATTTATTATTTAACTCTGAATTCCGTCTTATACTTAAAATACACTTTCCGCGGGAATTAAAATGGGCCGACGAAACCCTCATTGCTAGTCTGTCATTTTGGATTGTTTAAAGGATGACCGATCTTGTTTTTACTTGCAGATTATTTTCGTGTTTGAGTCGGCCTATGAACCTGACAATAAACTTATGGGAAGTCATCTTTCGCGACATGGGGACGGCGTTCACGACGTTGCCTTTAGTGTTGAGGACATTGACACCATTGTAAAGGTAAATTTAGAAAAAATCACACATTCGCGAAGGGAAAGTGATTATAAATTTTGTAGATTGCGAAGGAAAGAGGAGCCAAAGTAGTGAAGGATATATGGGAGGAAAAAGATGACTATGGTGTTGTAAGATTAGCCACTTTGAGAACTGTAAGTATATTACGCGAGAGTGAAAGAAACTAAGCGGATAAATGAATGAAATATTTTAACAAATATTACGTTTCACTCACTAGTACGGCGATACGTACCATACTCTCATTGATAAATCAAAATATAAAGGAGTTTTTCTGCCAGGATTTCAAAAGTTACCAGAAGATATGTTTTCGATAAATTTGTAAGTTATTTAACAGTAGATAAATTGTGCTTTCAGAAATTTATTAACATGTTTTGAAGAATTTAATAATTCATTTAGGCCAAAGATTGGATTAAATTTTGTGGACCATATTGTCGGTAACCAACCTGATAAGCAAATGGAGCCTGTTGCGAAGTGGTATGCGGAATAGTTTCACATTTACTAGCCATAAAAAGAGCGTAATTCAACAGAATTTTTTTTAGGTATGAGCAATGCCTACAGTTCCATCGATTCTGGTCGGTGGATGATACTCAACTGCATACAGAATACTCTGCTCTGCGCTCTATCGTTATGACTAACTGGGAGGAAACAGTCAAGTTGCCTATTAACGAGCCTGCACCTGGCAAAAAACGTTCACAAATACAGGAATATGTGGAATACTATGGAGGCGCAGGAGTGCAACATATTGCTCTTAATACTCATGACATAATTACAGCTGTAAATTAAATTTATTTTTAGCCATTCTTTTCTTGAACCCAGAACTTTTGGTACTATACCCTTCTACTGTTTTGTAGATACAGAATCTGCGTGCAAGAGGCGTAGAATTTCTGGACGTACCAAACGCTTACTACGATATGTTAAGAAAGCATTTAAAGACCAGTAGTGTACAAATTTTAGAAGATCTTAGTACTCTTCAGGTATGGAAGTCAAGAGAATTTGTCGAAAAATTAGCGTAAGTTTGTTGAAATTGGATTTTAAATATTATGCTTTCAGAAATTAAAAATCTTAATTGATTATGACGAGAATGGATATCTTTTACAAATATTTACGAAAAACATGCAAGATCGACCAACACTTTTCATAGAAGTCATTCAAAGACGCAATCACAATGTAAGTGTCCTGATAACCCTTGACACGAAAAAGATATCTACAGAAATCCTTTAAAATTAAGAACATCAAAGATCTGTTAACTCCGATTCTATTATAGGGATTTGGAGCTGGGAACTTCCAAGCACTATTCGAAGCTATCGAAATGGAACAAGCTAAACGTGGGAATTTGTGAAATGATATAAAGTTATCGATAGACAATAATTATACTTATTAGAACATAAATATAATTACGTATAGGTACTTTGTATTTAAGAATTTTATATAATAAAATCTTATTACAAATGTAATAAAGAAACAATTTCCTTTACTTTTAATTTATATTATAATTAGTACCTTCTAATGTTGCACATTGGAGAATGGAAACTAACATTGCATTATTCCAGATGTTGTATTTAATGGCCAATATCTGTTTTACAAAAATACACACAGCATGAAGGTTTAAAATATGTAACAATACAATTTGAAGCGTAATAATCGACCATTAAAATCAAACATTATATAATATTTATTGTATTGTATTGTGGTGTTATAAGTGTGTAACCAACAATAGGCATATTTAAGAATTAGGAAGTTAAGGAAAGCGAGATAATTATTAAACTGTGTCTATTTTTAATGCTCTCTTTTTCTATTTTGTGGCCAACACATAAGCAAAAGTTCTTTTGTTTTTTTTTCATATAAAAATTGCGGTATCTAGAAACAATGGAATAATATGTGATGACAAAGGATATTAATGAGAAAGTAGCTCACTTATTTCAATCTCTGGGGAGTCTATGGCTCAGACATCTGTCTGCCATTAATCATGATGAACTCTTGCAAACACTTCTCTTCATGCAGTATCATGAATGCCAAGGCGAAAGATGTCGTGCTGACAGAAGAATGAATTCCCCAGTGGCTTCAGCACAAAGATTTGCGAGTAGGCATGTGGTGGATCTTCATCTGCCTGTAACAGAATTACAGGTATTGGTGTTATGCACGTAAGTACACGCAAATACATTAAGTTTCTTATTCGTAACTAGAGTCAAAAGAACTTTAACAAACATTAGATTAAACAAATTCATTATATATAGACAATGGAATCTAAAATGTAGAGAAAAAACATGTCTGTGCCATTTGATGTTCTCTTCTTTATCATGACACTTGTTCTTTTAAATCAAATATTTTTTTATCTCCGCAAAAATAATGGAGATATCTCAGATTCCAATGTTACCTGACTCACTCTGCATGAGAATGTACCGCTGTACCATTAAATTGCTATTACCTAAGCTAAATTATAATTAAACAAAATCAATGATATTATTGACAGTCATGCAAAAATTATGCAAATCTTGCATAAATGTAGTATAAACAAAAAAATGTACTACAATGATGAACTTACCATGTGACAACATTAATATTCAAATATTTCTTTGGCTTTATTTTTTATACAACTATACTAGAACTTTCTGCTGCATTATGATGATTTTAATTATTATTAATTTATGTATTCCTTATATCAAAGAAAATATAATACTACTTTATTGCTTCAAATGGTAAAAAATAAAACCAAATTATTATTACATTTTACTTACTTGCTGCAACTTTATGTATTGCTATTCTACCCATTCATATAAAAAAGATATTAATTATACTAATGATACATATTTATTTTCAACGCATCACGAACATCGAAGAAGAAAGATCGGATATTATTCCTGTCAGTTCAGCAATTTAAGGTCTTTTATATAATTATGTTCGTTAAGTTCATTGTGTCTAAGCCCAATTGAAGTGAAAAAATCATACTAAACCTAAAGAACTTCGATACATTAAAAAATGCAGACAATGGATCTATTGCTACAAACATATTTCAAGCGCAGGGTTCATTGATATCATATGTAAAAGCTAATTGGTGCAAAATATCATTTTCTAAAAAAAAGAAAACGTAAAACAAAACATTGCAATATGCATTGCAGTATGCATAAAAGCAACATGACACAAAAAAAAGTAAGTTCAAGTGAGAGTTAATAACAAGCAGGCATTCTGGCAAACGTAAAGCAAGTGAAGACACTAAAAGTTAGTATCGGGCTTGCCTGTACCGTGGTACGAAGATCAATGAAAGGTATCAATACCTGACGCCTAAACTGTGTCGTGCAGCGCAAGTCTGAAGATGTCGTGCTGCACGTAAAAGCTGGTGCCAATTGGCTTCAGGACAAATGTCTGGATGTATGCATGGGGCTGATCCTCATCAGTCTGCCCAATCATCAACAATCACTGACTGAATTTTCTTATTTCATCTTCTTTGCGGAGGTAGGTATATAGAGAGATTGTTGCTGGACATTAGTCATAGCTCAATCTCTATCTTCATATGGCAGCACAAAAAATGTAAGGCAGTACAGTACACATTTGTGTAACATGTCCAGCCAATAAAATATAATGTACGGACGAGCACAAAATATTTAAAAAAAGAGAGAGGGGAGAGGGGGAGAGAGAGATAGAGAAAGGGGAGTGAGAGAGAGATAGAGGAGAGAGAGAGAGAGAGAGAGGGAGAGAGAGAAGGCAAAATTTGTCCTCGTTTATGAAAAAAATGTACGAACATTAAAAAGAAGGCGGTAACAAAGAATTAAATTACTGAACCAATTGGAATAAGAATTTTATCGCACGCTGTGTCATCGAATTCTTTTTACGACGATAAATCTTTATAGCCTACGCATAGGAACTTGTGATAAGACTTTTGTACATGAAACTTTCTGCTTGTTTATACTACGCATATCGTAAACATAATATAGTAAAGGTGATTATTCTTACCTGCAACCTTCCTAAAACATTAATGAGTACACCTCCATCGAACATTGGTTGAGAATCGATAGCGGTTATTATCCGATTAATTTTTTGAAACGATAAACTCTGAAAAGGAAAATATGTATAGTTAAGATAAAGAATAAAGAAGCATGATACATCTATTCTTATTTACTCATCAAACTGTATGAATCTTTTTATCGGCGAACAATGAAACTTTGAATTTTTGCAATCATTTCTCCACTCATACGAAGTACATTCATCAAATGAGGATGGCGATTAAAGTGCAATATAATATACTCTGCTCTTTTACGCTACGTACTTACAGTTAATTTTTCCATGATTTTAATAGCACCCTGTATTTGCAAACCCTCAAATGTCATGAAAGACGACTCGGTCTGTAAACGCAACATCGAACGATCATGTGTAAAACAATCGACACGGATAATACGAGTAACTGCGAACAATCAGGACTTACATTGTACATATTTATTAAATTTGGTCTTTGAGCGGGGTCGTCAAACAGTGCATAATACTGCTGTACGAAACCCTTTCCGATGACTTCGTATTGAGGGTTTAGTGCCATTACGTTAACTTGGTCTATTCGCACCCACTACGCAATATCAGCACTATCAGTCTTCCCAAATGAATTCGCTCGTTCCACACTTTTGTCCTTAATAAAAGTTCTACGGTAAGAGTAAAATAATGCCTATTAACATCCCTCGTGTAGGCTACAAGCGAGCAGGAAGCTACTCATGCCGACCAATCATTTCGATGTATCGAGAAAATCGTCGGGATTATTCTCGAACTCTCGAAAAGTGTAGATTATTGCGATCTCCGCTAGGGTGAATCTATGTGTTACGTGAAGTTAGCTATAGGACATAGGGATATCAAGTTTTGATGTGAGAGCGAAATTCAAAATCCTTTGTAGGTATGCGGGTTCGAAGCGAGCAGCACATCTGGAAGGTTTTAAGCGAGATCAAAACGGAGGACGAGGAAGAGTTTCATGTCAGGACTCATAAACACGTAGCGCGTTTTGCTTCTCGAGGGTTTTTCCTTCCCAGTTTTTCGAACGTGCTCGTACAATATTAGTAGCTGATACCTGAACTCAGAAGGCGTACGAGAGCCTGAAGGTGGAACCGTCTGATTCCACTTTAAGATTGCATTCAATAACTTTCAAAACTACAGTTAGGCCAAGCGAAGATAGTAAATAGCTTAAATTTTCCTTCCACATCTGCGTGCCAAATTTCGTTGAGCGGGCAGCGGCTCGTCTCGTAGAACCACTTAAAATTCTGTCGAGCGTCATTTAAACCGCGACGCTGGATTGGTTCGTCGTCATCACCGGATGTCTAGTGGCGCGACATCTATAACGTGTACTTGGATATCGAATGGTTCAGTTCAGTGATGAAAAGTTAGGTTAACTTCCTTTTTTCCGGTGTGAAAAGCCGTGAGGTGTGTGCTATTTGTTACGGTAGAAAGTAATCCAAAAACATCGGAAAACAGAAAGATAATTCGCTCGTATACGTGTCATTATTTCAAATACTGTATATTCCGATATTTCTGGTACATTAAACGTTTTTTTCCTACTATCTTGTTAATAACAGGTTTCGAAATATATGAAGAAAAGTTTTATCTTTGTTTATATTCGCTTAAGCGTGGGATTATATGCACCACTTTCGCTTTACGCAGTCCAACAAATATGTATTTTGTAATATTTTGCTTTTCAATTTAACAAGACAAATGCGTTGTGTGGGAGGTTATGTGCTACTTTTGTACACAGTGTTTACAACTGCCAATGTAATCTAAGCGTTACGTTCTGTACAGGAAGAAGAATGAAATACTGGCTAAAAGTGTGTTACATTGCTTGCCTCTTCGATTGGTAAATTAACTGTTTTTTTATTTTGCAGTACATATCTTCAAGATGGTGAGGATTATGAAAACAGGGAAAGTCGTGTTGGTCCTCAGTGGCCGATACGCTGGAAGAAAAGCCATTGTCATGCGTAACTATGATGATGGCACTACAGAAAAACAGTACGGGCATGCCATGGTTGCAGGCATCGACCGATATCCACGTAAAGTGCATAAAAGAATGGGTAAAGCGAAGCTCCACAAGCGTTCTAAGATCAAACCGTTTGTGAAAGTAAGTCCTTCGGAAATTATTACTTGGAATTTTTTTACAAAATTTTAAGCCTATAAAATTTTATATATTTAATACCATTTGTGAAAATAAATCAATTATATTCCAGGTATTAAATTATAACCATTTGATGCCGACAAGATACACCGTAGACGTGCATTGGGAAAAAGTAACTCCCAAAGATCTTAAGGATCCAATGAAGCGCAAGAAGATTCGTTTCCAGACGCGTGTTAAATTTGAAGAAAAGTATGCATCTTTTTCTTCTTCTTTTTTTAACATTTTGACACTATTTTGAATATTATTTAATAGATGGATTAATGGATAAATATTTGTTTTCAGATACAAATCTGGTAAAAACAAATGGTTCTTCCACAAACTACGATTCTAATTAATTTTAAATAAAGATAAAATTATATAAATATTTTACGAGTGTATTTATCAATTATCCTTTTATACCAAAATGAGAGAACAATTTTTTTTATTATATATATATATATATACTCACAAGGCATGATACTAGTTTATTTTTAGTTTACAGTGTTTATACAATTAATGAACGTTTTCTGCTTGTATAACATACAAGAATAATTAATTCGAATTATTTAAAATACTGTGTTCGGAAACTAAAATAACTTAATGAAATCATGATAAAAAATACATTGAAAATGCAGTACATGATCGAGTATAGAATTGCCAGCAATTTAATGAAAAATTAGTGATAAATATACAGTTTAATAAATATATATTAAAAAAGTTCAAGTGTAATAATTTATAACGAATTTATGTTATCACCATAAATTATCACTTGTTAAGCTTTTTAATACGTTCGTCTAACGATTCTATATTACTTTTTATAATCTCTAAATTTGATGCAAAGCTTTCTTGCACCCCTTTTAAAAGAGATTTGTTACTTTCCAAATCAGCATTGATTTGTGATTGTAACTCCTCTAAACGTGTTAGAGATTTATTAAATTCAGCAGCTGAAAAATAATAAAAAATATATTACATAAAAAAAACAGAGAAAGAAGAATTACTTTATTTCAATGCAATGCATTTAATGCATACCTTGTTGGTGTATAGCGTTTAAAGCCAACATTCGATTCACAGTTTGAGGTAAAATTTCTGACATAGTTTCCGTTTGTTTCATAACATCATACATTTCCGAAATCTGAAAACAATGTTACTATCAGACTTAATCACCCGTTATTTAAACATTTTCAATTCACGAGTAATGGCTTACCTTTTGCTCCTGTTCCGAATCCAGAGTCAACGCAGACTTTTTCTGCGTGATAGTATCCATTCTATGAATTACAGAAGCCAATCGGTTTTCAATTATATCTAATTGATACGTATCTAGTAAAGAAGCTTTCGCCCCTAATTCTTGAACAGCCTCCATTACTCCCTGACATTTGAGATTCTGTCGAAAAATGCGATCGTCATATATTTCGTAGCAAGAGCACTTTGTTAGTGCGGTAAGTTGCAGCAGTTATGCAAGAAATAAATATTTTACCTGTGAAAATTTAGAAAGCTTCTCGCTCGTTGTCCCAATAACGCTTTCTAAATTACAAAGCCTTTGTTCGAGTAATGCAATTCTTGCTGCTTCTTGCATTCTCGCTTTCTCTGGAAGATACATCAGCTGATATTTGAGTATATTAGGTTCAGTCGCTTTATCAGCTTTCGCGCTCTGCTCCTTTGTATCGGATTCAGAGGTAAGAATGCTGGTTTGTTTGAATGCTTCTATTTGCGATATCAGTTGTCTGAAATAGCAATTAATGAAGGAAAACTGTGGTTCATTATGATTTAAATATATTTTAAACAGACTTACTTCAATCTTGTGCCTTGCGGATCAGATAGAGTTGCAACAAGATCGGCACCAAGACACTCTTCCAATTTCAAGGAATCTAATTGTTTTTCTAGGTCTTGTACTTGTGAGATTATATCAATAACAGACTTAACTTCTCCTTCGTCCTTTGCTTTTTCCTATTTCACAGAAATTATATAAAGCATTGTTTTATAAATGGAAATAACAAAGAACGGTATATATTCCAAGTATGATATGTAGGAGACGGAAAAAAGAAGAGAGCCGCGTTGCCGGGACTAGAACCCTGGGCATCTGCATGCTGGTCAGCCGCCTAACCGATTTCCCCACCGCGACTTCCCGAGGACTCTGCTCTGTGAGCTCCTCTTAACCTTTAGAGAATTTGGATACTTTGCCGGCCATTTTCGTGGTAAATATGCATAAATTTTAAGTAAATGAAATTTACAATTTGAATGAAAAAATCCTGGTCCTCTGAAGGTTAACGGGCGCCACCTATGGGCCTCACTCGCACCATAGACCATCCCCGTCCGTCTCCTAACCAATCGAACTACAAAAAATAAGAAATCTGATACTTTCAAATCGTTGACTTCTTCGTACAGTTCTTTAATTTCACACTGCAAACGTTGATACTTTTGAATCGGCGTTTCTTTCTCTCCCTCTCCAGGAAGCTCCCAATCTCCGAATCTAAAATTTTTTATATAGCTTAACACATATAAATTGCTAATATACAATTATTTATACAAGCAAGATTTACTTGTAGCCTGTTCTCGATTTAACCGACACACGGTCTGAAAAGTCAATTCCTTTGCCGATGACATGTTTGCCTTTAAATTTGTTAAATGCTTCTGTGGCGCTGATATGTAATTTTTCTATGGAGTCAGTGTCGTCCTAAAGGTGAGAGTATTATTAGCGCTAAATAAATACCAGTGATACGATGCATAAATTAGCACTATACCTCTGGGTAAATCTGAAACTGTTCGCATTCTGGTAAATCAGTTGTCTCGTACACATCCACTTGATCGTATGCCTATTTGCGCAAACAGGGATATTAGTAGGAATTGTAAGAAGAGTAGAAATAAATACAGATTTATAGGATATATCGATTAATGCAACACACAGATTCACGTACCAAGTTATGTTTACCAATAAAATTATTTTGACATAGTTTTCATACGAAACACATAAAGTACTTACAATGCCAGGTAAATCGGCATACTTAGGATCGGCCATTATTTGTAATGAAATTGAAAGGTATCAGACAGCTTTTAAATTATTTAACACAGCGCAAGGAATCTTGCGTTTTATGCTTTATCAACAAGTGACAAGAGAAGGAATTTCTGTCGAAATCCTGAGATTTCGATTGTTACTGTTACTGACACCCAGTTTTACGTATTCATTTATGTCACCTTCACGACACCTCGCAGCGAACACTTGAACTACATCGGAAAGTGGAAACTTTAAACCGCGATAATATTAAAAATGACAAACATTGTAAATGTTGGGAAATAAATAATGATTATATATTAATATATCGTCATTAATTACCCCTTCTTTCCTGTTAAATTAATAATGTTAGTTGATAGTTCTTTCTTACTGTCATTAGTAAAAGTTAAGGCATTCAAGTACATATGTTAGGAGTTATAAGAAAAGTAAAACTAAGATTACACGTATTTCAATTAAATGATATCTTAATATTCTAATTAGATTTATTCATAAAGTTATACAGATATTCCAAGAATTATATGGAACCGCATAATTCTATTTGCTTTTACAGTATCTTATTTGCTTGTAAATAAATATAGAATTAAATGATTTTTAATCGTGAACATCTATATTTGAAAGATTTATTTATAATTTGTCCAAAAGCAACCAACATATACCCCACTTATGTAATCATTTGTAGCATGTAATGTCTAGATACAAGCTTATCACCATGAAAAGTGATTTTTAAATCTTAATAGCTTTTATCAACCTATGTATTTCAATTTAATACAGTTTGTAACTTATTCAATGTAAGTTGTTCAGAGTTTCCTGAAATATACAAAGAAATGTATGTTCCTTGATGTATAACAATGTTTGACTTCATTAAAGATGCACACTGGATTAAGAAATACTCCAACAAATTCTCATGCAATAAGTATGCTGCAATTAAATAAGCAACCACTTCCTAAACAGCCTGTGCCAGATTTAAACGAGACTGCTGAACAGTACTTAAGGCGGGGATTTACATCTTTTTAAATTAAAAATAGAAACCTATTATATTTTTTATAGGAATTTTGACATACGGCCGATAAGAAACAATAATAAGTATAAAATTTCTTTAGATCGCTCGAACCATTGCTCAATGAGAAAGAATATGAAAAAACGGAGAAAATTGTTCTGAATTTTATTAGCGACGAAGGTGTTGGTTCTAAATTACATAAAAGATTATTAAACAGATTAGAAAATACTGATAACTGGGTAAATATAATAAAAGCTGAAGTTATTTTTTATCGATCTTAAGTAATATTATGTTAAAGAAATTTGGAAGCAAAGTATTTGATTTTTAAAAAGTTAAAGGACAAATATTTAATCGTCTACAGATGAGCGAATGGTGGTTGAATACTGCTTATTTAGGCTACAGAGCACCGGTGATTGTAAATTCCAGTCCTGGAATTGTAGGTCCACCGATTAATATTAAACATCCGGATGATGTCTATATCCTTGCTGCCCAACTTGTGAGAGCTATCTGTGATTACAAAGACATAGTAAAGAGGTAGATTAACAATAAAAAGATGTAAATGAATGTATTATAAATAAAGAAACATATATTTTGACAGCGGTGCTATGAAACAAGAGATGATTCGTGGTGTACCACTTGACATGCAACCTTACGCGATGATTCTTGGAAGCAACAGGCAACCTAGCGAAGGTTCTGATGTACTTTTACAGACTGACGAAGCTAATCATATAATAATTATTAGGAACAATCATGTATGTATATTTCTGCAGAGAAAGAAGATATTATTATAACGTTTTAATCTTACAGTTCTTTAAACTGCACACTGTCGATGAACTGGGCATTTTAAGTGAAAGTAAGTTCGTAGATGCAATCAAAGACATTGCAGAGCGCTCCTATATAGAAGCAAAACCTGTTGGAATCTTAACTGGAAATGATAGAAATACATGGGCGGAAGATTACAACTTACTTTTAGGTTTACTTCTTGTTTTATTCCTTCTTCCTTTCTAAAGTTTTATGCATCTACTAATTTCTGTATCTTACACCATTTCCAATTACTGTACAGGACTTGGAAATAATAGGAATATAGTCAAGGATATTGAATCTTCATTGTTCGTGTTGTGTTTGGATAAAGATATACCCAAGGCAGTATTCAAAGAAGAAAATAATGCATCCGTAAGAGCGATTCAGTGTTTAACAGGGTTTAATAGTCGTACAAATGCAGGTAACAGATGGCACGACAAAACTGTACAGGTAGGTTCCATAAAAATTGTTTATTTTATGTTCAGCAAAGGCTGTATAAAAATCATGTTTCATAGTTTATAATATCTTCTGATGGATTTATTGGTATGGAATATGAACACAGTCCGTGCGAGGGGACACCGATTGCAGTTTTGTATGACTATGTTCTAAGGTATATGTAAGTCATACTTGAGAATCTTAAAACAAAATTTGGAAACAAGTTATTTTCGTACGATTCATTTTCAACATTTTATTTCGTTATTAGTCATGGTAAAGGAACTGCAGAATACGCTAGTCCAAAAAATTTTCCACAGGCGGAACACTTAAAATTTGAAATTAATAACACTCTGGAACGCGCAATAGAAAAAGCAACTTATGTAGTGGACAAGTAAGATAAACGAGATTTCACTGTGAACAACACTCACAAAATCATTCCATAATTTATGCACATTTTATATAATTATTCAGGCTTTCAGAAGATATAGATATGGAATGTTTCACGTTTGACGAGTTTGGGACAAAGGCAATTAAACAAATTAAGTTAAGCCCAGATAGTTTTATACAAATTGCAATGCAGGTTGCTTTTTACAAGTTGCATGGTAAACCACCAGTTCATTATGAAGCTGCTTCATTGCGAAGATTTAAAAGTGCACGCACAGAGTGTATTAGATCTACCAGCTGTGAATCCATGGACTTTGCAATGGCCATGGTTTTTAACAATTCGAATATAAACAATGAGAAGAAGAGAGAATTAATGGTTAAAGCGATACAAATGCATAAACGGATTGCTAACAAGGTAAAAATCGTAACTTATGTAATATACTTCAGATAATAAAAGTAACTTTCTGATTAATTATTCTTTAGGCAGCAATAGGCAAAGGCGTTGATAGACATTTGTATGGTTTAAAAATGATAGCTGAAAACGAGGGAATAGAACTGCCAGAATTATACAAAGATATAGGATATACAAAAAGTACATATTTTACTTTAACGTCCAGCCAGGTAATTTTAAATTATTACTACAGAAAAAAGAGTTACTGAGTCAGTACAATATTGTTTCATTAAAAATATATACGAGCGATACTTACATATATCTGCCGTTTTAATATATATATATATATCATAATAAATTTGAATAAGTACTGTATTTTAGGTACCTTTTAAAAGCGCATCTTTTATGTGTTACGGTCCAGTTGTTCCTGAAGGATACGGATGCTGTTACAATCCAAGACTAAAAGACATTCTCTTTGCTTGTTCTTCTTTCAAATCATGCAATGATACTAGTTCAAAAAGATTCGCAAATGCCTTAAAGGAAACGTTATGCGATATGAAAAAGTTGGCAAACGCATAAATATTATGCATTCCTAATGGCACTATTTTATCATCCTGATAATAATTGATTTTTTATCGAATGCTGTACTTATGTTTACTAAAATTTAATTCAATTATATGTACATAATTCCCCCTAATTGAGAAATAAAAAGGTAAAAGCTCATAAAAATACAAAAAAGCACAGTTTTCGTAATAGTTTAATTAAAATTAATATGAAAATTGCAGTATTGATTATCAATAAATGCAATTGAAATAGGGCCGTTCGAATACTCGAACTTGGTTCTCTTCGAACCGCTCGAAAAAACTCAAATTCTCGGTTCTATTCGAGCTGCTCGAAAAAATTCGAGTTCTCGATTTTCTTCGAGCTACTCGGTTCTTTCGAGCCACTCGCTTTTTTCGAGTACTCGGCTCGGTTCGGTTCTTCGAGCCGAGTCAGACTCGAACAGCTCTAAATTGAAACGAGAAAATAAAAATAAATAAAAAAATAGTTACAGGTTGTTTTTTCTACAATTCTTCGTGTGGAACGGAAGACGAAGACCTTTCGGTAGGGAAGCCCCAAAAGAATGTCGGATATCCTTTAATTTCTCTCTCTCTTGCAACGAAAGCTGAGAAGGATGAAATACAATTTCCTATGAAATAATTTGCTCTTCCAAGAATGGCCAAATCCAAATGAGGCGATGCAGGTGAATCTTGCCTAAAAACTAGCACCTGTAATAAACATAAAAAAAATGTTTACAAAGATAATAAAGCGCATCCAATAAATTTTTGTACAAATTGGTATGAAATACAGTGGCTGATTTCTTACTTCCATACGTGCCAGAGCTTTAGTGAGTTCCTTGATCATGTAATTATTGTCAGATGCCACAAATACTGATTTCACATCATTGCCATTTCTAATAACACGTTTTAGATGTCGTAATACTAAATCGAATGATGGTAAGCACATAGCAGAAGTCGCTTTTCCTCGTTCATTTCGATAACCAAGACACTGCGGTGCAGCAAAGAGGTTTGGTGTGCTTGATATAAATTCACAAGCACGAATCTGTAAAACGAATTTGTAACTAATATATTAAAATTTCAATAGTTTCAACATGATGTAAATATATACCCAATCAATTCCATTGCGTAAATGAATTCCTATAAATGCTCCCTTCGGCAACTGTTGTTTTATAAATGTCTTTGCTTTATTGAGTATATCTGTGTTCCATTCTAGACATTTGTGCAGCCTCTTATTTTCCAACTGGACAGGAAAACTAGCAGGCGCACCTGTAAATGCTAATACCGGCCAACTTACTGCCGGATATTGTCTTCTCCATTGTATTGCCATGTCTGTATGATAAACATCATAATGTAAAGGACCGTAAAATTCTGACTTCACAAAGTCTATGTTATACGTGTCCCAAAATGGACCAAACGGATTTCCATCTTTGGCGTTGCAAGAATCTCCTTTGCCACGTGCAGAATAACAGAACGCTGGAAGTAATAGTACGTCTCAGAGAGATATCTAATCTTTTTCTTCAACATTCAAAACTTACATACTCTTTCCTTAGATTGCCATATACTTGGTGCTATATCTTGCATGAAATCCTCCATCAATATTGCTTTATGACAGCTTTGTACTTGTGAAACGTTAAAGTAGACATCAAAAGGAACTTGTATCTAACGAACAGATTAAAGACATTTATTTATAGAAATGTCATCTACAGTCGCCTTTGGTAGCAGGATTACGCATTGTCAATTACTAACAGATCTCGTTTCTCCAGTTCTGTATTCGACCCATGGTGGTAAAATCAGAGTACGATTTAATGCTTTCGCGAATCCTAAAGCACCTAAAAAGTGATCCGCTTGATTTCCAAATCTTCCTAAAATACACAATCAAATTCAAATAGGTCATTACTTTTTATGACAAAAGAATGTGATTAAAATCATACCCATGCATGGACAGTAAACAATGTATCCATTTGTGTCGATGTCAAAATTTTCACAATGTGTGCTATAAAACATGTTCAATAATAGAATAAAAAATATAATACTGATCATTATGATCGTGCTTTGTTTAATGTAAACAATCTGTTGTATAATACGTTTTGCGTTAAAAAGCCAATACACGATTCAATCTACACTATAACCTATATACAGTATTAGTTCATACATTTCCTCCATTACTATCAATTACTATGGATTACTATGGATACGTGCTGACAGCCACAATGTTGAATGGATAAAAAATTTTAGCGGTGCGCAGTGGTGAAAGGGTGAACTAAAATAGGCGTTGAATTTAAATTTGAATTTGAGTTTATTGAAAGATAAATCCTAGGCTCACAATAACGACCCCATGACCTCAGGTACATTTCCAAATTCAAAGTAGAGTCACCTTATATAATATATACATTATTACGATAAAAAAGTTATAGCAGTTTACAGATAATAGAGAACTTATCTGAATATATATGATACTGTATTGGTAACAATAAAGGCGATATTAAGCAAATGCTTAAGCATGCGGCAGCCTCTACCTACCTAGTAGAATGCTTGAAATGCTCTTTAGAGCTCAATGATTTCATCTATAACAGTTGACATTTCGTAAATATCTACATATGTCCGATTTCTTCCCGGTTAGTAAACCTCCGATTAAAGTCCCGGTTAGTAAACGACCAATTGGATGCTATCATGTGGCACTCGTCGACCAGTTGGATGCTATCATGTGGCAGTTATATGGAACATTACTCTAACTGAAAGATTACCGAAGGTGAAGAAATCGGCCGATAATCAAACTTTGTAACTTTTATGTATTCTTTCGTGTAGTGTTGGTAGTGTTCCAGGAGCACATGGCGATTGGCGATGATAAAAGTTGTTTGAAGTGACAGAGAAGCAGTACCGGTTTAAAGAAGACGTAGTTGTTTATGTTTAAATTTTTGCGACAGAAGATGAACTTTCCCTTATTGACTGGAAAGTAAAAATTACATTTCCACATTGTACTGCAACGTATATACTGTTGAAACACTTTATTTTATAGTGTATCAGACGTTGCTGGATGTTGGGCATGTTATGTGCGATGCGTATTAAGACGTAACCTAACAATATTCTTTTATGACTATTTAACAACATCGATGATCGATGTACCGATAATTATACCGAAAAATTGATTCTCTTCGGGACAATGTTTTTTGCACTTACAAGGTGCATGCTTCGAATTGAATCGCAATTGTTTAAACAATGCATTTTCTACTCCACTGTAAGGAATACTGAGCACAACCAAGATGAATATATATTACAGCCTAACGATAAGTTGATACTACGGCGGGAAGGTAGAAAGTTTTTAAAGGTCGCTATTCTAGGCCTCCCGAATGTTGGAAAGAGTACTCTAATAAATCAACTTGTACATAGATCGGTATGTATCCTTATGCATTGCTCACTAGTAGTTTGTTTATAGGAGCGGTTTACTTAAAATGAACACCCGTTTCGCAAATAGATATGCCCCACGTCATGTAAAGTTCATACCACGATACACAAAGTAGAAGCGGTGTATTCCCAAGATGATACACAGATCGTATTTATGGATACACCTGGGCTAACAACAGCTACAGAGAGGAAAAAGTATAATCTAGTCGATACCTTCCAGAAAGATCCAGAGGTTTCAATTTCTCAGGCAGATGTTATTGGAATAATACAAGATGTAACAAACGTATATACCAGGCATAAAATCGCTGATTGCATTGTACAATATTTAAAAAGCAAAAGAAGCGATACACCACTGTTATTGATTTTCAACAAAGTTGATAAGTTGAAGAAGAAAAATGTGTTGCTGGAGCTTTCGAACATGCTTATGAACAATGAGGATGGTCCAAAATTCGAGGATATTTTCATGATATCTGCGCTGACTGGAGACGGCATAAATGATTTAAGAGTAAGATACCATTTGCAGGACGTGAATGTAGAAGTTACTATAAACTCTTATTTACGTACTCGTGCATTGTATATTTTAATACGCATTTCAGAATTACATGCTCGATTCAGCCAAGGAAGGTGATTGGGAATACGAAGAGGATAGTTACACTGATCAGCCGGCCAGGAATATAATAGAGCAGACTGTAAGAGCTGCCTTAATGGACCACCTTCCGCAGGAAGTGCCGTACGAAATAAAAATACAAACAGAGCATTTTGATGTCGACGAAGATGGAAGTATTAATACTATTATAAGATTAGAGTGTGATCGCGCGCGTCTTATAAAACATTTATTAAGGCCTAAGGGAAGCAAACTTAAATTGATAGCGCTATCAGCAGAACAACGATTGCAGCATGCCTATAGAACTCGTGTACAGGTGTTATTGTCTGTAATAAGAAAGTTGAATAGTTAAATCTAGGTAAAGTTGTTAATTAATATATGGTTCTTGCTCTTCCTTAGGGGAGAATGTATAATAAATTATGTAATCAGTTTATACAGGCTGAGCGATAAGTTTCGTTCTCTACTTTTAAATGTATAGTCATTTAATATAAAATAATTGTTAATAGAAAGATACCTGTAGTAGTATCTTTTTTACACGATCCTGCCATACATTTTCGAAAATAATTTCACAAATATTTAACCACGGCTGTGTGAAAAACATCAACTACAGCTTCTGTCAATATTGTTGTTAAAATATGGGAACGTAAAATCTGTTCCTTTAAGATTCTCTTCTATCCATTTGTTAGCCTTAGCGTCAAGATCCGGAGTGAACGTGTCCCTCCAACCACCACTCTGCCCCTTCCTAACAAATGTCCCAGCTGTTATAATATTGCACTCCTTAAATTTGGACGAATTCACCATCGGATTATCTCGGAAGTTTTTGATATTCAAATAATCTGCCGCTTCTCTTATCTGCTCGTCTGTATAAGTCTTTCCAAGAAACTTTGCAACGTTTTTAATGGCCTTTGGAAAGTCCTGAAAAGAATACATGCGTATTATCAAAAGTGGTTAAAAATCAAATTAATGCGATCGCAACGCATTCTTTTCACTCACATGCTGCATCTCTTCGTAGAACATGAACAGAAGATTTGGGTGATCTTTATGTGCCCATGCTTCTTTTAAATGCTCCCAGTAAGGGCTCCACGGGGCTAAAAGAGTTAAGCGAAAAGTGAGTTATACTTCCTTCAGAGGATTGTACTACTTTAACTATGTAACTTCTACTGTAAATACTTACTGAGATTATTTTGAAAATAATCCCAGAATGTTGCGAAGTCGCCTGTGTATCCCTGAGTTTTGATCGCGCTATTCAAATGGTACCAAGAAACGGCCACGTCTTTTGGATTTCGCGCCACGTATACGATCTATAACATAACAGCGATATCGATCAGAATTACGATAGTGGAGGATTAAATGATTCTGCTTGTGTTTTAATATTAACGATTACTTATCCTCTACCTTACAGCCGCTGTCTAGGATTCCAGGTAATAAACTGAATGGGAAATGTGACTTGATGAACCTAGGAGATGATATCCCCGCTACGACTTCATATCCTGGCTCGGCGATACTTCTACACAATCCCTCTTTATCCTTGTCGTGCTTGTTCATTTCCACGAATTCTCGCGTTACTTCTGGATGATTAAACATGCTAAACCTAAAGATAAAAAAGACATAATGAACGGTAGATTTTTATTCGTTTATCGATTATAAAGTTCAACTGAGCTGATCGGTTGTTAAGAATATTTCTTGCTTGAAATTATTTCTTGTTTCTTATGCTTCCCGTTACATTCCATTTCTTTTTTTTTAAAAAAAGAGGGATATAATTCCCTGTTATTTTCAGCTGCACGCAATGCCAGTCACGAAACATGGTATAAACCATGCAATTTCTCGCGGATGACATACTTCTCCAACTATAAATCTCGAAATATTACGCAAGTATTAGAATTGTTATTTTACAAAATACCATTTAATGGAAACCCATGAGAGGATTATAAGGTCCCGATAATTGGTAAGGAAATCGACTTAATTGCTAGAAATTAATACAATGCTCGTATTACTGAAAAGAAGCAAAGGTAGATAAAACTAATCGACTGTACTACAGATAATCATATCTCGAAACTATAAATAAGCAAGTGAAATTTAAGTTTCATCTTACTAACTCGAGAAATGGGAATCGCTCCGTGAGGAACTCCTTCCTTGCCCTCTCGAAGTCTAAATTGTTCGATAACAGCCAAACTAATTCTTGAGTCCACGTTGTACCTTAAATAAAATAATATCTTGTTTTAAAAACTCTTAAACACGAAATACCAATCATTTCTTTTTAATTTCACGATTTCGATAATCGAATTAATCAATTTCAATCATTCAAACTTCCTTAACGAAATTTGGCGCTTCAACGTTGCGCATCTGAATCTTGCTATTACTTAACAATTTCTAAGATTTGAAAACTCTTTCTTATCCATCGTCCACCGACTATTTCAGTTCCCAAAACGATTTAAATGTGCTTCAACGATAAAGATATATATATATATATAGACTTACCAGATCTTGGATAAGATATGACCCAAGTGTCGTCGGGTCTCGCCTTAAAGTTATAAAATCCTTTACCCTGCTCCGTGTATCTGTACGGAAAGAACCACTTTTTCGGTCCCACGAGCACCCAACCTGTTCTTTCACCCTTAAATACCTTCAACATCTCTTTGGTAGTCTCCTCGTTCAAGAATTCGTATTGCGGTGGTGTGAGAGCCATGGTCGCACGCGAGCCTTTTCACACCCGCTTAAAACAGACTTGGGCAAAAATTATATAAAATACAAAATAACAGTAGTACCTGAATTACATTGTTATACTATTTCAAGAATAACTCAGAAAACTCCCGCACGATTATAGAGGAATAAAAGTAGAACACTTATTCAAATATAATATAAGATAAAAAGCATTTGAACTAGTAGCCAAATAGTATAATAATTCAGACGAGAATTGTTTTGCTTGTTTTTAAAAATAACTCTCAGTCGCATAAGATAATATAGTATTCGTATAATCACCTTTTAAATGTTCTCTTTAAAGAATGCCCAAGCCCAGTGTAAAGTTCCTGCCAACAGGCGCCAAGCACCTTAACTCGCCGACAGCCGCGTAACTTGTAACGCTCGCTACTCTCAATCGCGGTTAAATAAAGCGGCTAAGTGATTAAACAGTGTCCCATCGCCTTCGCTTTGCTGGCAACATTCGTAACCAACGTTTCATTGGGTGCGCGCACCTTATGATTTTGCTATGTATTACTGGCATCACGGTTTCCATTAATTAAAGCGCGAGAAACATACGTCTATTTTTAAAACGCGCCAGAACTGTCAATCCGCCCGTCTGCTACGATTTATCGATACATGGGAGATATGAATTAATGAATGGTGTACATACTCATGCACCTTGGAAACTTGCTATAATTTAAATTACAAGGCTGGAAGTCGATCGAATGCTTCGCGAGAATTTATGCTACTTTCTTTTTTCACATCGAGGTATTCTCTGTTTGATAATTGATTAATAAAATATTCAAATACTTACAAAGAAATGGCGTTACGAATAACTACTTATTGTTGGTGGTAATATTGAAAGGCAAAGAAATCACAGCTATTGACAAAGGAGAATCATGTTCTCGCGTCATAAGAAAGTGCACAACTATCGGAAAGAAGAGAAGATTACTTTCATATGAAGTCTAAAGACTAAGGTAAGAATTTGGGTCAACGGTGACTTTCACGTGACCCACGTGTCCCACTTCTTTTCTTTCTATTAATTCATTCATTCATTCATTCATATATATATATATATACCGTGTTGCGAATTAAACATGCATTTTCAAAAGAATATCTTTATTCTTTGTTCACATCTTGTTTGGCTCCCATGGCAAGCACTTCACTTTAACTCCGCCATTCTAATCCTAAAGGATGGACTATTTAAAAGTAAGAAATTATTTAATTCGTCAGTACATTAATAATTATCATAACATTCACAAACAGGCGATTCTCAGACCTGCAGTGATTCTCTCATGTAAACGTGAGAAATGGATTTATATCGAATCTTCCATTGCCTACTTGCTTTGGATAGGAACTTGTCGTTACGAATTCATGTAACGATTATCATCAGTCTTATTTCCTTACTTACTAGCGAAGTAAGCGTAAGAGTGATCTCGTCCTATATTGATGAAACTTGCTTGGCTAGCTAGGAATTATAAAAAATGGCAGTTTCTTTGGTCGTGGGGTCGAAGTTCCCATCAAGAACGAGCTCACCAACACTTCAATCGAAAATCGGGATGCACGAACGTCACGCGGTTACGTTGACTTAAATTATCGCCCGTGCGAACTGACTTTCGTGCAACAGCCTAACTAATCTAATCGAACGTGAAAAATATGACACATCTTTGTTTTAAACAAATTAATACAACCTTACGCTCTAAATTCTAATCGGTTTCTTAATCTACTAAAGCACGGGAATGATTGAATACGTCGAGTGTAAGACACTAATGGTGTTAGATTCGTCAAGAATTTTAAGTACCTTCAAGCAACGTTTAAGAATTCACATTCCTTCTGTCGTTTACGATTTAAAGAGATCTGTAGTAAGTGCCCGAGTTTACGATTCCTTGCATGCGACTGGTTTTGTACTATTGGCTGTCGTTACGATACTTAATTCGTAATATTCTGTTTAATTCATTCATTCTATCCATGCACCCATAACACAGCCTTCAAAAGCTCTCTGGTCCCAAAACATTCTCGAGGACTGTTACATTCTCGTTTTCCGGAAGGATCTGAATCACACTGATCTCGGCGGACCTCGTTATCCCATCCGCATCTGCGTACACGTCATCGTGACTCCACGCTTGGTCCGTGGACTTGATGCAAGATATATTCAGCCCTAATTTACAGAGGTTCATCCCAGTCTTTTCTTTATCGCCTACATTATTCATCGATGATTCCTCGTCCGGATCATCAATGTGGGACGTAGAATTAGACGAATCGCCGTTCTTAAAATCTTCGGTCAATTCCGCCGTCTTACTGAAAGACGCGCTCTTCATCTTCTTGTTCCATAGATCCTTTAGATCTGGATTGGCGAGGAACGGTTTGCACCGTTTAGTGTGTATCTTCATGTTATCGTGCCGGTTGAAAGCTTTGTTGCACGCCGGACAATGAAACCTGCAGCAAACACATTATGTAACCGAACAAAGTTGCGATGTATTATTAAGCAAGGAAAGTGTTAGCGAGATTACCTAATCTCACTATGCACAGCCATGTGAGCAGCTAAATGAGACTGCTGGCCGAACGACTTTTCGCAGACGTTGCATTTGTATTTTCTAATACCTTTGTGCTTTAAGAGATGTTCTTTCAAAATTTGACTACTTTTGTACACATTCGGGCAGAGAGAGCACTTATACTTCGCAGCGGCATGAACCTGCGAACACGGGAATGGCATTTTATCCTCAAGTGCGATGATAATTTATGGTAAATCCAATGAATGAATAAATATCGAAACACAGTTTACATTTTGATGATTATGCAAGGCCTTCCTCGACTTTACACGCTTGCCACAGACGTTACACACGTAATCCTGCGTGTGAAAGTTCCTGTGATGCGTTTCCAGCGATTCCGCGTTGGACAAATAGGCGGAGCATAATTTGCATATTACTACTTTGTCTTTATTGTGTATTATCATGTGCGCGCGTAATCTGCCTCTTGAGTAGAACTTTTTGCCACAAGTCTGACAGCTGATGTCCTACAAAGTTTAAGAAAAAATATATATTAAGTAAAATGGGAAAGGGTGTCGCTATTAAAACAGTTTCACACTCCACTTGTACTTACTTTTATTGGCTTATGAGTGGAGGTGTGGTAACTAAGCATTTGCCTACTTGCGCTTGCGAAATCACAGAGTTTACATTTAAACGGGCGTTCACCTGTATGAGTATTAATATGTTCGTCTAGTAGAGCCGAGGTCACGTATCTCTTTTCGCAAAGGTGGCACGCAAAAGGTTTAATCTTCAAGTGGCTCTTCCTAATATGACAACGAACATTACTAACTGTTACTGTCGCGAAGTCACATGCCTTGCACTGATATGGTTTCATTTGTAAGTGCCCCCAAATATGCACCTGCAAATGATAATAGCAATCGTTACATATTCTACGGCGAGTCAGACTTTTTAGTTTACTTTCACTGTAAAACTTACCTGACACTTATCCATCCTGAGGTAAGGCATACCGCAGATATTGCAACGTATATTCTTCTTATCAATTATCGTTAAATTCTCCTGCACCTCTTTCGAGTTAACGATCGACATGTCAACCGTGTAGTATGTTTCAATAACTTGCTTCTGTTCATCGCTGATCAATTCGGAGACTTTACCAAATGATCTATCCCTACTCTTGCTTTCGACGCAACTGCTGTTTCGCCTGCGATGTCGCGACGACGGTAATCCGGCGACATCGTCTTTCAAATCATCTTGCGCACTATCATCCATCTCATCCGCTGTGACGTTCAACTTTTCAGAATCCTCCCCTATTTTTTCTTCAATGCTGATTTCTTTGGTCTGCGAAGATTTGATAACAGTCACGCGATTCTGCTTCGCGAACATTTTTGGTCCCAGGTCCTCGCGATCGGTGCTAGTGGAAACGTCAGAATCCTCCGAGCCGTCAGATTGTACTATGGTATTGCTCTCGCTGCTTTCAGTCCGTTTCATTTCGTGAACCACAGGCGATGATTCCGTGTGCTGTTGCACCTTACGACTTCGATGTTCTGGCTCCTGCATAAGCATCTCGTTAGGGATCCAAACGAGCTGATTCGATTTACCAGTTCGTTGGAGGGGTGCATCCTCAGTCTCTACTTTCTCTTGCTTCACGATAACTGATATCGCTTTGCACGTCACGGAATTGTCTTCCTTCTTCTTCAGAAAAGCTTCCTTGGTTTTAGCTTCTACCGAATTGTCGAATATGGGGCCATTGGTGGACACAATGTTGTTCTTCTTATCTTTGTTACTTTTGCCGTGAGAATCGCTTAACATCGTATCTACTACTGCTTGCTCGACTTCGACTTTGGATGAAATCACAGCACTGTTAGGTGTCTTTGACTTATTATTCGTAAAGATTGCACGCAGGCAATGTCTCTTATATTGATTATCATTAGTTTTATTGTCATCTAAATTACTTCGCATCTTTCTTTTTATACTTAAGGGCAAACCAGCTTCTTTCATCTTTTCTAACTTACTTTTCTTGCCCCGTTTACGGCGTACAGGCAGCTCTGATTTCATATCACCATCATTAATACTCTTAAAAATTGAATTTATCGAATTGCTCATAGATTCTGATTTCGCGGTACGAATTACAGTCGGCTTTGGAACGTCTATTTTTTCTGATATCAGACTTCTTCTGCATTTCAAACTGCTACTACTGCGGTCCTCGTCCTTCGAATTTTTCTCATGGACAATTATACGATCCAACGTGGATTGTTTCTTGGGAACGAGATTACTGTTCACTTGTACTGCCCTATCTGCAGCTGACTGAACTTCATTATTACAATCACTGTTATCTGGGCGACGAGGACTACTAATTTCATCTTTACTTTCGGTTCTGTAGTACGACGCATTGTTTAGGGTCAAACCATTTTTTGTACTTTTTGAATGAATAGGCGATAAGGGTTTCGCTTTCCGTTTCACGTCGTTCGTCGATGGGAAGGTGTTCTCCTTGTCGGATTCGGCGTCGCTGTCTCGTTGGAACAGCTTCGATTCATTTTTACTCTGTCAAATATAACGGAAAATGTTGAATTGAATTAGTGACCATTTTACGCACTCCATCCAAAAGATTACTATAGCTTACAGCCTGCATAAACTCCTTTTGGGTGAGGTGACACCGCTCGTAGAAGTCGCACAGAAATTCCAATGTTCCCAAACATCGCATACAAACATTCTGCGGCAGTCCATCATTCTCTTCTATCTGAAACAGCAAGAAACATCTTCTGTGTTCAGTCAATAAAATACCTTGGCTTCAAAGTGGGTGAGATATTTCTACCCCGATTTCAAAGTTGTCTAACATTACAATTTTATCAGAGAAATGTTACTTCTGAATATGTCACTTGGAAGATCTTCTGTCATCGATTAACAATCCTACAGAGTTACTACTGTGTTAAAAGAGAACTTATCTAAAACCCACTCTACGAAAGTACAAGATTCAGATTAATGTTATGAGATACAAGTAATAGAGAGAAAAAGCACGGAGAAATTGATACCGAGAATGAAATAATCAGAGATCCCAAAAATATTGTACCTTTATTGAGAAATGTTATGGAATCGTTAAACAAATTCTTCTTATTGTCGAGAAATCGTTATACGCTATTTATTTACTGGACATTACTTCAATGACGTATTAACATCTATCCTTATAAGTAGTAACTCTATTGACAAGTACATTATCTCCTCCATGGAAAAATAGTTCGGATTGACAAACGCCTCGTACAAAATAGGAGTTATTGCTTATTACCTAACTATATGAGGAAAGTGTAAACATTAGAATATATATATATATATATCATTCGCACGGGTTTATTAACAGTTCTCGCGTATACGATTATATCAGTAATCGTTCCATTGTTTTGAGAAAAATTAATGGTCACCATTGTATGAAATTCTTAACGCTCAGATCTGAAGGTCTAACGTCCAAGGAGAACACTGTAGTTTGTAGAATGCTACATACATAGAACTGCTACATACGTACTCCCTTCGTTTAGTATTTTTGATTCAGGATATACTTAATAAAAAACCTTTCTTAAAATTCAGCTTCAACACATTTGTAAGACTCATCTGACCTTAAAAGAAAATCAACTTCTGAGCGCAAAGAATGGACACTGACTTCCTTTAGAAGGAAGATCAATACTGTCATATGCGACAAATACAGTACAAAAGAATTATCAATGCTGTTTTCATACACCAACATTTGCACCGTGCGTGTAGAAAATATATTGATTCGACCAAGGCACTTGGATATAGTTTTACTATTTTCGCACATCACATGATAAGTTTCGTAACAACTTTCGCAGCGATATCTCTGTTATTCTTAATAAAAGATCCAACGAAAGCCATCATTCGCTCGTTTATAAAATTTCAATGAAAGAAACATTTCAAATGTTCAAACGCGCAATAGCTTCTGCTGGATCTTTACATATATACATACAATAATCTTAAATGTAAAATATAATCGAAAATAGAGTAAAATATATCTTGCACATGTATCTTTTAAAAGTTTTGCAGTTCATCTAAAAAACAGCCATGTAAAAACACGTAGAAAATATTTTCACACCCCTTTCAGTTGAGGTTTTCGACTTTGGAAGCCCTGTCCATTCTGTCTTCATATTTTTCACAAATCAAGCTATCTTAGAAAGTTAACTGTGCGATAAACAATTTTCCATCTATAATAATACATCCAATAATACCCTCTGGCTTCCTTACACTTTCTTATTTCAGCGTATATAATTTGATCGAGAAAATCTTTTTTTTAAACACTCCAATACGAGAAATGTAATGTTACGATGCTTCGAACGATAGATTATCGAGTCATGTTTCGTGGCTTGTCTTTATTACAGCTTTGGTAAAAATCTAATCGATAGATTTCCACGTGCAAAAATCTTATACCGTAGTTTATGTAAATGGAAAGAATACTTAAAAGATCTCAGTGATTTCTTAAATGCACACCTACTACGTTATGTACACAAAAGACTAACGCACCGAAGAGAGTAATGTGAATGAAATGGGAAGAGTTGAACTGACTCAATCTCTCGAGCTGTTTCCAATACCCGTCTGGTAACGCGCATCGATCCTTGGAATTAAAAGTAAAATTCTAACTAAAAGTGAAACTGCGCAACGAACTCTCACGTATTCTAGGCCTAACCGAGAGCTCTTAATTAATATCACTTCGTATCTCACAGCTGAAGAGAAATTTTACTTTTAATTCTCGGTTCGTAGATTACCTTGCCATCAGTTCCCTTTACATTTTGGCAAATGTTATTCATTTATATAATATAACGTTAGAAAGTGTCTGTTTCAGAAGGTCCTAACGTCACCCGTGAATTAAGTTAGTCTTACAAAAATATCAGAGCTATGTCAGTGCCGTTACTTTTCGTTAGACGCGGTGGAAGTGACGTCGGTGTCGGAGGCATTCTTTTGTTTATCAGTACCAGTCTTTTGGTCCTCGAAATGTCTTTTTCTATGTACCTTCATGTTATCGCGCCTATTGAACTTTCGCCCGCACTCCGAGCAGGCGTGCGTTTTCTCGCCGTGCACGTGTCGGTGTGCAGCCAGATGACTAGCTTGCGCAAATCTCGCACCACAATTCTGGCAGATGTGTTTCCTCAGCCCTTCGTGCTTCAGCAGATGTTCGTTCAGGAATGCTTTAGACGCGTATCTATTGTTGCAGATGCTGCACGCGAAGGGCTTCGGATTGGAGTGCTGCAGCACGTGAGCCTTATACTTGGACGCGACCTTAAACGTTTTGTTGCAAACGTCGCAGGTATACGTGGTCGTGTGGCGCGTCTTAATGTGCTCATTCAGGACTGCGAGGCTCGAATAGAGATTGTAACAGAAACGGCACCTAAAATTCCGACGATTCTTCAAGTGCACGCTAGCCACGTGGCTCAGTAATCTCGTACGATATGGGAATATTTTGCCGCAATACTCGCATGCCAAATTCTGAGGAGGTAAATGCGACTTCATGTGAATCTGCAACGATACTTTATGATGGTAACTCTGGCCACAGTCCGAGCAAGAATAAGGCCTCACACCCTTGTGCACGTTATCGTGCTCCATCAAATAGAACTTGGACTTGAACCTCTTTGGACATTTCGGGCACTGTATCGGCCTGGGGTTTGTGTGAGAGCATCGGATGTGCTTCATCACGTCGGATTTACATACGAATTTGGCATTACATAGGATACAAGTATACTGTTTGATTCCCAGATGCGTCTTTACGTGCACCATACACTTATCCTTGCGCTCGTAGAACTTACAACACAGTTTACAGGCATAACCATTCTGACTATCAGTCACAACATGCTCGACGTTGTCGTCCACGCGGATCTCTTCTCCGTCGATCTTGAACAGCTCTTCCGGGTTCTGAGAGGCCTGCCATTTCTGCTCGAATTCCGTAGAATCCTTCGCTTTCGGCGAGTTCCCGTTCTTAACGCTGCTGTTGATAATGGTGTTTATTATACTATTTATTTCTACGCAATTCTGGTTCTGTAGAAGAGCTATAATATCCTTGTCCACCAAGCACGAGCCTTTATCTGGAAACACTCGTGCCCGCACAGTGGCAACGTCCTCGCTCTCCTTCTTACATAATTCTACGATGAAACTGATGTCCTCCGAGTCGTTAGTTTGATTTCTGGATTCCTTCACGGACACTTCTATGTTTGGCGAGTTCGATACGATACTGAGGAGTTTATTTAAAGCTGAAGTTGGAATTTGAATGGTACGTGGGTCTTGTGGCTTTTCAACGTTCTCGCTGGAATTATTGCAAGGCGAATTAATATTTATCTCGGTGGCAGTATTATCATGACTTCTAAGCCTATTCGCAATTGGTGTATCGGACGCTGTTTCATTCGCGGAAGTTTCTGTATTCTGTCTACTTCTGAGCCATCGCGGGGGAGTTGTCTCGGTACTTTGGACAGCGTTTATAATTTCTGTATCGTTTTCGATCAAGCTTTCGGGATTATTCTGATCATTCGTGGATTCTTCGTTGCTTTTCACTTGCTGCTGGCTTCGTAAATTTCTTTGAGGCTTCGGGGTTGTTTTGGAAACACGTTGCTCTACTTGCTTAACACCTCCGTCGCTCGGAGAATTAAGGTTTTTGTTGGTATCATTGTTGTTATTGTTTGTTGACGTACTTGGTGCTGTATCTTCAGTCTTTACCTCAGCCTAGGGATAGATTGAAATGAAAGTAGAGGTGGGTACCAGAAATTTGTTAAATTTTATTAAAATACTAAAAGAATGAATTACATCTGGCATTTGTGGCGTAAATATATCGAACAAAGTTGTGCTTAATCTCAATAAATGTTGCTTGCATATTTGCCATGATTTCACTTAAATTTTCATCGACCAAAATACCAGATGATACCTTCTGTATTTAACTTGAATTTTAAATATAATAATTAATAAAGAATGAGCTGCATGCTCTGGTGGCATCATAAATGAGCGGTAGAGCTGTGCATGAAATTGATATGCGGACTTACAATCTCTGTTAAGGGCGGTAGATTGTATCGATCGCGTAACACTTGTTGGGTGCGAAGACACTCCTCTTGGAAGTCGCAAACGAATTCGAGCTTGCCCAGACACTGAACACAGATCGCCTTGGGCAGAGGATCCCTCTCATCTATCTGCGATTCAAACAAAATACCTAAATACTAAATGTATGCGATTTTAAAGTTTTAATGGAGAATTCGATTCTGTACAACTTTCAACTGAACCGAGAGAGTTTCTACGTTTCCTGTTGCGAGAAAAATCTGAGAATGAATTATGTACAATCATATTTAAACCCTACCGCTCTGTAGATACACCATTGTTAGAATTATTACAATTCCAATCTGGTACCCACTCTAATATTATACAATAGTGACCTTAATATTTATCATTACAATTGCGTGACTACAACGGTGTCTTATAATTATCTATAGACGCGTTGAGTAGAAATAAGCATGTACAAATCTTTGCGCAACTATCGACTGTATAAAATGTATGAACTTGACAACGATTCATTCTATATTTGTACAAATCTTCAAAAGTATCTGACAAGATTCCAAAAGAGACGCTTTAGGCGGTGCCACTTACAGTACATTACAATAACACGATCAAACATCTAGAACAAGATAATAATTACAGATCAAAGGATGCAATGTACATGTATAATGTCAAAACAAATCAGATAACGTGTCCCTATTAAAATGATCATTACTTTTCATAGGATTCACTAATCATACATGTCATTAAATGTTCCATGATCTATGGTACAAAGACAAATAAATTTTCCAATATATAGCTCCTTCTTCGATACTTCTTTCCCGAGCTAAATTTCTCATTCCACGATAACAAGTCCAGGGAACATAAGTGTTATAACAAAATTAAATGCTCATATTCTCTTTTTAATTAAAATAATTACACAACACAGAAATAAACGTGCTACTATCAATTAAACTCCCAAAGAGTTGCTTGAAATTCATGGGCAAAGTGTGAAATAACGAAAGAAGCAGAACGTCTTTTCTTCTCGTGCTCTTCTACCCCCCTCCAACTATGGCCATTTTTCTAACCCCCTCCTATATGATGCAAACGGGGCCCCGGGACCCCATGGCGCACCTCTCGCCTTCTACTCACCAAAATGTTGATTTTCGCGTGGATCTTGAGGCCCAGAAATCTTTTAGTCCCTTCCTCGCCGAACACGTCGATGTATATGCTCTCGCACTGGCCACAAAGTCGACAAATCTGCGCCTCTCCCTCCCCTAGCTCCATTTTTGTTTACGTTGAAGGCTGCCTGAATACGCTTTCGACTACTTGATCCCACACCGAAGATTAATCGGCCCTTCAACCGGTGCTGGTGGTGTACGTTTCCCCGGCGATCCCCGAGCACCAGCTACCCGTCCCGGCGACACCGCGTTTTTCGGCCTCCACTCCTCCCCGGCGAAAGAAACATAAAGAATAAACAAAAGACAAAATCCTAACGTGTTAGCGTTACTACTTGCTCGCTGGTCTGGCACGGGGATGCAGCCGCGTTCGGGCCAGACCAGCGCACATCGCCTCCCCCTCCGCGCCCCGCTCCCCGCCACAAGACGCAGGAATTTCCACCAATCGGCGGGACATTATTCGCAGTACGCATGTCGCCGCGCCCGCGATTGGCCCGCGGCCCCGTCGCGCTCCCACTTGAAGCATCGCGTATGGACGCATCGCTAGATTGACAAAATGAAAGAAAATTTGGACTTTTTTCCATCGTATCTTCATTATACTTTCGTTCCCTAGTATTGTCGTTTGACATCTGAATAGTACGTTCATTCAACAATAACGAAGGATAGTGGCTTCGTTTCTATCTTCCTGAACATCGTTAATCACTAAGGATCGTCAAGTTGGCACGCGAGGATATCCTGTAATTTACGAATGTGTCAAATTGAGATTATGGAATTATCTGTTAGACTGGCTATTTTGAATCTTTCTTTTAAATCCTTTTCGTATGTAGCGTAAGTGCTTGTGCTTTTCTTTGGTGTTTTGCTGTTTTGTCAGGAATTGGGATTGCAAATTGCAAGTAGTATATAGCTATAGCTTATCGAAAAGCGACAAGGCGACAAAGTCGGTAGTTATACATATTATAAACATGTTCCCTTGTTGTGTACTGCAATGAAAATGTAATGGGATTTAATACTTGGTAATACAATGCGATGCTCCCGTGTAAATAAATGTATGTACTAGCTCTTTTTTTAATGTTCGCTGATTAGAAGGGGGAACGATGTTCGTTACGTGTTGTGTAATCCAGTGTACATGTTTTTGCATGTTTTGCAGGGGAATTCCGATCTGTTCGAACTTCAGTGTTGTGATTGATGGCGTTTTGGGTTATGTCACGGAGGATCTGACTGCTTTCGACGCACATCTTTTAACGATTGCCATCAACATTAATTCTAATTAATGAGAAAAACGTGCAATCACTTTCTTGCGTACAAAAAGTCTCGCGAAAAGTAGCGCGAAATATACAAAATGTGTGAACGTTAGTTATTTTTATATTACACATAGAAGTAACATACCGAAATCACTCTTTCGCGTAGACCGAGTAATTTCGAGAAGAAAATAAATTTACAAGCGCCGTTTTCGTTTATCTTGTCTCGGATTCATAATGTCGCCCACTGTAAGTACCAAATTCCTGTAATGTTCGTTAAATACTTTTTGGATATGGCTGTCATTAAATTCCTTAAAAAAGTGATCTGTCGTAAAAAAGCAACTTCTTAATAAATAATATAAATGTCGATACCCTAAAGAATAAATAATTGGATAATGAGCGAGTCGAATGAGTCTGTAATAATTTGTGATGCATTTTCTAAGTCGTCTTGGAAGAAAGCCTCTGTGAAGAGTAAAGAGCGAGCTAAAAGTGTGAAAAGAACGTTCTACGAAAGCCCCCTAAAGCATATTCAATTAAGGTAAAGGAAAATGCTAAAGAGATCTTCGATCGTACCATTGTAATGTCCATGAGTTCTTCTGTGTAATTGTAGCAGCAAAAGATGGGAGCAAATACAGACACAAAGGAGATTAATGCACAAGGCTAAGCTGGCTGTCAAAGAGAAACAGTGTTTCTTCCCTTCGTTAAAGGACTCAGCTTTTCAAGATAGTAGCATAATTGTTTTAAGTGACAATGAAAGTGAATTGGATAACGAAGAGGACGAGAACATTTGCAGAAATAATGCCAAAGCCAGGAAAAGATGTTTGGAAACACAGGCGGAGGAAAAATTAACTGTACAGTACAGCTTACATAGTTCGAAGAAATCTTTGAATCAAGGAGAAACAATATTGAAACCACGTCCCTGTAAAAAGAGGAAAATGGATGCTACTGTACTACTGGATTCGTCTTGTTTAGTGGTGTCAGACACAGAAGATGCGGAGATCACAACAGTTGAAATTGATGATGAAATAGACAATGAAACAGATGATGAAAGCATAGGTAAAGAAACAGATGACGAGAACGTAGGTAAAGAAACAGATGATGAAAACATAGGTAAAGAAACAGGTGTCTCCAGACTATTATGGAACTACATTGGTATTATATTTTACTGTAATATAAATTTCTACAGCATCATCCGGTTCTGTCAGTCAAGGAGTGGACGATATTGTTGTAGTGTGGTCGTCGACAAGAAAATCTTCGCCAACTAAAGATCAGCCTTCAGAGAAAGAGACAGAACATAAGGCTAAACAAAAAGAGACTGCAGAACGGTGTAAAGAAAAGAAGCCTGCAAAGCGGTCTAAAGAGAAAGAAACTGTAAATCAGGATGAAGACGTTAGAGTTTTTATGGTAGATTGTAATCCAACTCCGCAGTATCTTAATTGTTTGTCTAACGAAGATCCAATGACTCAAACATCTGAAAGGAATATTTCTAAGATGGATGAGAAAGAAGATTCCGACCTACCTTTCAATAAGCCAGGATTGGTACTACCTACAGCTCACAATATAAGCAAGGATATAGTAATGAAAAGAGGAAGGTCAAGTACTTATGCGCTAGCGCATCTACAACGACAGGCATTAAGATATCCTGCTGCAATTCAACCATCGGTTAATTCATACCCTCCGTTAGAAAACGCAACTCCTTTGGGATATGTAACCCCATTGGAACCGAGTGAGAGATTAAGAGAGATAATTATTGACGGCAATAACGTAGCTATGGCGTATGATGATCTTGATTTCTTAATTCTTCTACTGATTTATAATTTATACATGTATAATGTGAGCTTAACATTTTTTAGACACAAAAATCACCACGTATTCTCGGAAGAAGGGTTACTGATAGTTATAAATTATTTCCAACAAAGAGGTCATTCTGTGAAAGTGTTTATACCTCAATGTAGGAGGTCGATCTCACGCCCATTACTTGAGAAATGGTATAACGAGGGGATTGTAGTTTTCACGCCAAGTCGATATATTGGTGGTAGATGGATAACTTCTTACGACGATCGGTAAATCAAGCACGCTCATGATTGTTTCTGTGTAGCTGCTTTGCTTGCCGTTTAAACCCATAGAGATCTTCAATTTTCATTGCTTTTAGGTTTATATTGCAATATGCCACGCTATGTGGAGGCATTGTGATTTCATCAGATCAGTATAGAGACTTGTATAAAGAGAAACCAGAATGGCGCAATACAATTATGAACCGGTTATTGGCACCAACTTTTGTTGGGAATATCGTCATGTTCCCTGAAGATCCATTAGGTAGGAATGGCCCTAAACTGGACGAGTTTCTGAAATACTAACTGTAAAAAGCTGACATGGCAGGGAAATATTGGTAAGAGTAAGATAAAGACGTGTGTAAACAAAGCTCTCCACTATTGCTTTTATAAGAAAATTTCTTTGTTCAAGACATATATTCTCGGTAAATGTATGAACATGTATCTGTATATAATGTTTATTGTTTACACGAGTATTGCAAAACATTTTCGACAAAAGGTGTTTTCACGAAATCTAATATAATATTTAATATAAAATAAATATAATTCTTGTACCAAAGGCTTGTAATTGTTGACAGGTGAAAGTATAATTGATTAGTTTAATCAGCGGAGAAAGAAAATAATTCGATAGACCGTCGAAATATTTATGTTACTTTGTTTTCTTATATATATTTTGCACCACCGAAAGTGCCCGAGATATTCACACTATCTCATCTACGTGGTTACGGACAGGATAGAATCGTATGCTTGATATAAAACAATAAAAAGTTTTCGTTTGTAGATAGCCAAAGTAATACATGCATACTCTTTGTTTTTACAAAATTAAAACAATATTTTAATCACTATGTTTTTTACATAACGGCGGTACATAAACACTAGTGATGTATTGTTAATGTATATATGTCTATTGGAACATACATTAAAGAATATTTTTTAAAATAATTCTGGTTGGAAAAATATCTTTCATTTCTGACGTTAACCAATGTTGATATAAATTACTATATACAGTGTTCGTCGAACAAAATTTCTCTCCGTATAAATCTATTATTAACTGGAAAGTTCAAGATCATAAAATGAAACAATTTATTTTTTGATATATAATCTCTATTTAATTTAGACGATAATCACCTGTGACTTGTATATAAAAAGAAAAATCAGTCTCTTCTTAGGATGTAAAATCCCACGTGGGTTTCCAACACCATTTACGAGACTTGCGAATGTTATCCATATTCTCTTGCGCCGTTTCCCGTGCTAATCGGTGCATTGGATTCGCATTCTCTGAATTGTACCCGGAATTCGATAATACTGTTTCATGCTGGAATGCTGAAGTCACAGCTGCAAAACAAACATGCAATTTATAAGTGTTTGAGAAATGTCAATCCAGCCATTCATCTAATGCAATTCGAAAGGTAATTACTCGCTTTGGCGAACAGCTTTTCTAAGACATATTGGTCATCTTCAGTTGAAGTGATCTGTTCTGGTTCGGACCGCCCAAGACGTCGTCCGATTAAATGCGAAATACGTTCCCCTTCAAATATAGCCGATTCTTTTTCCGATTGGGCGCCCTTTCTCTTTTGTCTGTGTTTGTGATGTGTTTTATTTGGTTGTGATATTGTGTCTTCATTCTCGCTGCATGAAATTATATTATTCTTTTTACCCGATTCCTCTGAGACTTCATCGTTGCTCTCAATTATATTATTGGAATTTGGTGAATCCTTTTCCGTAACACGTTCGATATTTTCTGAGGCTTTATTTCCCTCTGCACTGATTTCACTGGTACTTTTCTGTATCTCAGCAGCCGCGTGTTCAATTCTCTCGTGAAAATCACTTTCGATCTCAGCCCTTTGTTGCATCAAGCTATCTTTGGTTTCTCTACTATTCTTTAAACTATCTGGACTATTACTATGACTCAAGGTAGAACTATTTTCTGAAGTAGTTGCATTTTGCGTTGTAGACGTCGAATTGGAGGCATTCTGGCTTATATTTTTGCTAAGCATAGCAGCCAATTTTCGCATCTTCTCGATTTTACTCGACGAGAATTTAGCCATTGTCGGTGTTAATTTAGATTCGCGAAATAATTGATCGGATTCGCTAGAATCTCCATCGATAGACTCGTTAAAATTGAACAGTTCAACTAAATCGGAAGTCTTGAATAATCGACGTTGGCGTGGATCTTCCAAAACTTTATTTGAAAGAAGCACTTTGAATATTTGTCTGTGATATATCTAAAGCGAAATACAATTATTTCATTGAAATTAATATGTATATTGGTCGTATGAACGGTTTTATTGGGCGCTTGAAAATTTACCTTCTCTTCTATAGTACCTGCAGTAATGAGCCTGTAAATAGTGACCCTTTTGTTCTGCCCAATTCTCCAGGCACGTTCTCTTGCTTGAGCATCAGTGGCTGGATTCCAATCTGGATCATAAATAACCACCCGATTTGCTCCAGTCAAATTCACACCCAGCCCTCCGACGCGTGTAGTTAGCAAAAACACAAAATACTTGGGATCCTATAAAAAATAAAATCTATCTCCCTTCTGAATGCATTAAAAGAACGTTAAAGGCCTATTAGCACGCATACATTATTAAACAAACGGATTGTTTCTTGTCTCTGCGACATCGGGGTAGTTCCATCCATCCTCAAGTAAGTATATGCCTCGCTTTGCACCAAGGATTCCAAAATATGCATCATCTGTGAACGAGAAGTCGTCATTTTTTCATCTCCGGATCATCTTTTTCCCGAATAACACCGAAATGAAATGTATGTATTTTCTACTTGCGTACCTGTCTTCCTTGAGTAAAGAGTAGAACCCTGTGGCCTTGTTTCTTCCAAATTTTAAGAAGCGATCGAACAACCGTCATCTTCCCGGAACGTTTCCAATAGCCAAAGTTTTCTAACGACTCTTCCGACTCATTAATGTCCTCGTCAGAATCCTAACAACAGATTTAATTAGCTGCAACGAATGTTACGATACCTGAATATAAGATAAAGAATCTTACAATTTGGCTCGTGTACAAAAATATATCGGGATGGTTACATATTTTTCTGAGCGATGATAACGCTATTAAAAGACGTGCTCTGTATCTTCCATTCTCCGCGTGTCGTTTATCATGCAAGACGACGGAGACATCCTCGGATAGCAAGTACCTTTTGTACAATTGTCTTTGCTCGTCCGTCAAGCTGCAGAACAATACCTGTAATACGTGCCATTTTCTTAGATGCTCCGAGGAACGGTGAAATTGCAATTTCTTGCAGAGAAACGATGTAATGTACCGCAAACCTGTTCATTTTTTTCTGGCAAGCTCAGATGATGTTGGACATCGTTTTTTGTCCTCCTGAGCATGTATGGTGTGATAGCGTCCCTAAGCATGGTGGCAACGTGAAGCGCTGTAGCTTCTTGCAGAGGAGTAGCATTTGCGTATCCTCCGCGGGTTATGGGGCTCGCGCAATGCTCTAAAAATGCAGGTAAAGTACCCAGTTTACCTGGCAGAACGAAGTCAAAAAGGGACCAGAGCTCTTTCAGGGAGTTCTGCATTGGACTACCAGTTAATAAAAGACGGTGTGGCGTCAAGAATTCTTTTACTGCCTTACTGACCTGCAGAGGATCGCGTTTGTAATTAGTCAATGGTATTTGAAGCTTAAGTTTCTTTGCTCTATGAATCGCAAATTACCTTTGCTTGTGGATTCCTAATTTTATGACCTTCGTCTAAGATAACGTAGTGCCACTGAGTGGCAACGAGTAAGTCTTTATGGTTAAGCATGCCAGAATAAGATGTAATTAATACACCACCGGGTTTCAAGGAATGTATTAAATATTCTAGATCACCTGTGAAAGTATCGGTTGCTGATAATACAGAAGTAATGCGATTGTATTTCCTGATACGCAATTTAACTCACCACCGTATGTCCCAGATTGATGTAGGATAGCTATTCGTAAAATAGGCCACCATTCATGAAAGTGCTTCACCCATTGTTCCATTAACGTAGCTGGACAGACAATTATGGTTGGCCCTAATCCTCTAAATCTGTCAATGGAACGTATATTCTATATTAAAATTTCATGAGTTTAACTATATACCAATGAACTGTAGAGGACTAATCATGAAATGGACGAAGCGTCCACGAACAATGCGTTTAGAAGGTGATTTTTTACCTTCCGCCATCAGAAAGTAGCTCGCTGCAATCCAAACCAGCCAAAAAGGCAATGACTTGAACAGTTTTTCCTAATCCCATTTCATCTCCCAGTAAACCTCCTAAATTACGGCAATGCAGTTCCCAAAGCCATTGCACTGACACTCTCTGATACCTGAAAAAAAATAAAATAGATCATCTAAAAAAGGAGACGCTCAGGTTCGTTTCATATTATCTTATTAATACTTGAATAGTTTCTTCCAAATGGACTGTGGAACTTTAAACAAATTATCTATTTTATGCAACGGTTCATTTCTTGCACAACCATTTTCCTCCACTCTCTGCCTGTACATTTCTTCATCTCCATCGTCAAAAACTAAAAAGAGTATAATATATTGATAATATAAATATTGTATTATATAAGTATTTAATACATACCTCTCTTTGTAGGTGTAGATTTCATGGCAAACTTTTTTTTCTTGGCCGGCGGTCCCCTTTCATCTTCTGAAAATTTTAAATTACATTTAATAAAAAATTTTAATGCTTATGGATTTATATTTCTCCTGTTTACCTGAATCGATTTCTTCATCACTTGGGACATAGTCGCTGCCAGAGTCGTTCGCTATATCCATAGGTTCTGCGTTATCTGTTCCTTCAATTGATATCTCTCTAGCATTATGCCTACTTCTTTTGATAGAATCATTAATTTGATTAGATAATGTACTTTCTGCCCCATAATTAGTATTATCGTTTTCATTCGAATCTTTGGCTTTCTCAGCTTCTGAAATTAATTTTCTCTTATGGCTTTTCGATTTTAGTTTGTCCACAGTTTTACATTCCTTGGAGCTGGTATCTAATAAGTTTGCTTTTTTCAATGGGACTGCTTGATTTCTACTGCAAGATGCTTTGGAGTTTTTCTTCAATTGTTTTCTTTGTTTAGCAAGCTCAGCTTGCTGGCAAAGGTATTTCTCAAGGTCAAGCAAATGGGACGGCTTATGGGATGTCCTAGAAAGAGGAAATTAATATATGTAGATTTTATTATAGTCTCTCGTATAAAGTTTAATGTTATTTTATACCCTTTGGCTTTAGATGGACTAGACTGTTTTGCGATTGCTTGAAATGGTGTGATCTCTCCAATCAAGACTTGTTTCTCTAACTCTGTATGCGGTGTATGATCCATAACATTTTTATCATTTTTATCAGCAGACAGACACTCGGGTCCTTCTCTAGCTTCATTTACAATAGTCTCAATTTCCTTTGATGCTTCACAAAATATACTTTCCTCACTTCTCATGGCCAAAACCTAGAATGATTTGTCATTGATAGTCTAAGTAAAAGTAGAATGGACGTAATATGTAAAGATATGTCTCACTTCCTAAAACGTTAGGATTATAAACAAACAAGAGTAACTTTGTTTTTCATCATACTTTTAATTCGAGTAAATTGCAGACTTAAGGGGCGAGGGTATGTGTCGAAGGCAACATTGGGATTCACGTAAATTTAAAACCATTCGAAACAAAGTGATCATACAGTAAAAATAATAATTCTTTATTTACGAAAGCCTAACCTTCTCCCCGAAATGTTCAGACATCTCATTTACATATACTTCGCTCGATTTCTCATCGTCAGGTTCTTGACCACCTTGATCATCGGTCTCCATGATTACGACAATGAAATAGTAATTATTTTGCAATGTTTAATCATGAACAGCTACAGTAAGCTCACGCCCGGCATTCCATTAAAAGTGGCAAAGGAAAATGAAACAATAGCTTGTATTCTTATGAGCATAACATTACGCAGTGATTTCGAAATATTAATTTTACCGAGGAAGTGTTTAATATTAAGTAATCGTTACTAATTACACACTGTCCTTCAATTCGCAAAAGGTGATCTCATGCAAACATTGCTCTCATTATCTTGCTCGATTTTACCGGCGAATCAGACAAACACCGAATTCTTTTTCCATCGTATGTTCCAGCATTTCGGTCAGATGGTGCAACTAACACAGACCAGGTATGATGATAATAGTACAGACGAGGTATAGAATAGACCCATCACCTTATGGGACTTCGTGTCGCCACCCAATCTGTGTTACCGACCCATAATTTCAGGACTGAATTTAGCGACCTCTGTTCATGAACAGCGTCCAACTCAGCAACTACTCTGAAATGCGTTGAAATGCTGAAAGGTGTTGCGTACTTGTATACGTGTGACTTGTTTAGAGAGAGAGTTTGACATAAGAGCGTAGGCTTTTGTTACGGTATGCTCTGGTTCGGTTGGTCAACGACTCACGCGGATTTCTCTCCGAAAATCCATTTCGTGGATCAAGACACTATGGCGTTCAGAAATGGCATTTCTTCAAAGCCCGTGCAAGCTATACATTGCAAGATGACATTGTTTATTAGCACTTTGCGTACCCTTGCGAACCCTTTCACGTATCGTGCGCCGAAAAAAGTATTAAAAATTCACGCTGTTACTGATATTCCCACAAGTTTCTAATGCACTGTTTAATCATTCCAGTGAAGTAATAATAATTGGATTCCGTTTGCCCCTAATATTAGTTTACCGCCAACACTGAAATTTACAGTAAAATCTAATTTTAAAAGTCTCGCAGAAAGTTGCATGATGCATGAGTGTCTTAAAAGTTTGTCTAGCCCTGAGAAATTCATCGGTTCAGTCAAGTGTGTGCATGGCATAGTGCATATTATCTCGTGATTGATGTGGGAGGCCTTTTAATTTAACAGGATTCCATTCAGATATACCCGTTACTTAGAAGACTTTTTCAGAAACTGAAGGATGTTTAAAAACAGAAAATAATTTTGTAATCGTGTGCAACGCGATTGTAGAGTCAGTGCCTGTGCCTGCCAAAAAGTGTTTCATAGAGTACCGTGCCTCTACGTGTTAGTGATGTGAACGCGAATTCCCATAAGGTGATAGGTCTATCGTTTTAGCCTATACTTCGCCGATGTTAGTAACTAAGGGGGAGAAACAAGTATCTCGCTCATATTTCTCCAAATATTCCTGCAACTATTCACTTACACTAAGTTCAACTAAAACGTATTTATACATTATAAATAATACTACGTGATATGTATAAGCATTAACATTAATGTATCGAACGATTAACCATTGAGAATAAAAGAGAATTCAGTCGGCGCAGAAAATCATTTGCAAATCCAAGGCCAAATGTTACAAATTGCTTGATATCTCGAGTTCTATCGATTATAGTTAATAATAATTTATACTGGGCGGTTAGTGTAAATGTTGTTAACATTATTTGTCACAGCAATAGTCACTGGAATGGATATTTTAGCCGAAAATCCATTTTTGCCGAAGAATTCGCTGGATTTCGCAATTGTAACTAACCGTCGACCTTGTTTTGATCGGGGGACATCATTCCTCGAAGTCTACATAAGGAGCTCACAGATCTTCATGTACTCAGTCGTCGTCGGTCCTCCGGACTTGAAGGACCTCCGGGTACCCTGGAGCTGCCGAGCCACCTGGATGCACTGGACTTCCTGGACTTGCTGGGGACCTGGTCAGGGGTTCAACCCTGGTTCTTCCTCCCTTCCCCCCTGGAGCTGCCGAGCCACCTGGATCCACTGGACTTCCTGGGGACCTGGTTCTTCCTCCCCTCCCCCCGGAGCTGCTGAACTTGCTGGGGACCTGGTCAGGATTTCAACCCTGGTTCTTCCGCCAGCCTCTCGCCCCTCTGGCCTGGGTTCGTTTATTCGCTTGGTGCTGATGAAATTTTGGGGTTCGGTAAGTCATTTAAAATTTTATTGTTTTGCGAATGTTAAATCTGATTTCTTCGGTCGTTTTCCATCATCTGTCCTATTTCCATGCATACTTTCGAGAATTTTGCGCGAGTCGTTCTATTTTGTGTATTTCTTCGATGGGTTTAAATGATTTATTTCATTTTCGTGAATTTCTTCGATGGTTTTCTCTGATTCATTTCATCTCGTCGATGTCTTCGATGGTTTTCCCTGATTCATTTCATGTCTTCGATGGTTTTTCCTGATTTATTTCATCTCGTCGATGTCTTCGATGGTTTTCTCTGATTCATTTCATCTCGTCGATGTCTTTGATGGTTTTTTGTGACTTCTGTCACTCTGTCATGCATCTCATCGATGGGTCTACATTCTCTGCTCTTTCCTTCAAGTACTTATCTCTGCGGTGGTTTTGCATGCTCGTGCGTGCTCTGCTGTTGGTCGAAATTATCTCGATCGTCTCCAACTCAATAAGCTTTTCCTTAATTTCTTTCCAGGCCGACCACACCGTTACTAACATATAGTAGTTGATTGTTTCAGCTTTTCAGGTTCACCGTTACTCGGGGAATGGAGTTAATAACACGATATATTTAAAAAGAAACTAGTGAAAAGTGATAGTGAAAAGTGATAGTGAAAAGTGATCGTGCAAAGTGACAATGAAAGAAGACATCTAAGGTAGGCTAGGCTAATTTATTATAGTATGAAGTATTTAAGGTCCCATGTAAAATTGCCAAGCAGTCACTAAATCATTAACTTTGTTGTTCGTTTATTGGCTCCTCATCTGTGATGAGGAGGTTACCGCTGCTTCCGTTTGCGGAAGCAAGTGACTGAGCATGGAATCGGTATGGGTGGATCAGTTTCATCCCTTGGTGTTCTTGTCCAAAGGGAAAAGTTTCGAGCGTAGGGGGTGCACCTTTTGGTACACTGCCTGCGTAAGTCACCCGGTTCGATTACCCAATCTCCGTGTTGGACGGCTTGAGTCAGGTCAAGTGTTTGGTCAAGTGTCCAGTACTTGTTTCATGCTTACCCTTCGCCTTTCCTTCTTTCCTGAATTTCTTTTAATCGAGTGATTGCTTGGCAGTTCCCTAGATTCTATATCTAAACCGAAGGGATCGATGGAACTTTGTTTCCATCCATCTCTTTGGTTTAGTAGGCTTCATGTACAGGGAGATCGATGGAACTTTGATTCCATCTATCTCTCTACGGGTCTCCAAGCGCAGCAACCTCCTCGCGGTGAGACCTGCTAATCGGTGAGAACCGAGCCGATGGCTGCGATTGGCAAATATTCTAGTCGTATATAAGAATTTCTTTAACTTGCAATACTATGTAACTTAAAATGTTGTTCGATTGTTCCTACCGAACCGCAGAATACGAATATAGTGTTAAGATGGAAGAATAAGTGCAAGTTGGAATATTTCAGCGAGATACTGGAACTGTTGAGTTTTTCACAATTTTTAAAGTCCTCTCTGCTTCAGCATTTTATTGAAATATACAAAGTTACAATTCCTTTGCGAGGTATTCCACGTTACATCATGAAAGCATGTCTTCCACAAATATTGTTGTTGTTTATATAAATTTGTATGTTAAATAAATTTGTTTTGCGTTAAATAAACCGGAATAGGACAGCAAGGTTAAAAGACGAATGTGATATCGTTTTATTTTCTTCCTCCGTTTTGAGACTTCACCGGTAACGTTGCATGCGACACTAAAATGGCAAGGGGGTCCTAGGACCCCCTAAACTATATTTCATTATACATGTATGTATGTTCACGCATAACTTCCGTATAGGTGCACCGATTTCGATGATTCTTTTTTTATTTGAAAGAGTATGAAGAGCCGGTGGTACCATGCCATTTTTTTTTATTATTATCTAGAGACGCTAGAAGTATCTAGAATTCCAGTTTTAATGTATGTTCGCGCATAACTTTGTAACGCGTGGACCGATTTGGATGATTCTTCCGTTGTTATATGGAGTATGTTCCCCAAATGGTACAATGATAAATGTTTTTTAAGCGACTTCAAACAAAGGTCACTAAAAAAGTAAAAAAAACGACTTCAAATGTGCGCTAAAAAGGATAAAATAATTTTTTTTTAAATCGCTGCCAAAATGGAAATAGAATTAAATCAATTTCTTTAACGCCCGGGAATTAGAGCGCGAAAAAATTTAGTGGGACATCACGCGTCGACCCAATTTAATTTCGTTTTTATTATGGCACCGATTTAAAAAAAATTTACTTTTCTTAAAAAAACTTTATTAATTACATTTTTACAAAACAGCGTTTAGTATTATATTTACAAGCTGATAAGCAGCTTGCATGTGCTAGCTTGAATATCTTAATTTCTGTCCGTCACAGTGGAACAGTTTTGGCCTCAGATAAACGTTAATCTAATCGGTGCCTGCAGCAAATATGAAATAGAAATCAGAGTGTACATTTTATGTATGAACAAGTTCATTGAAACGTTAGAATTAGTGGGTTACATCGTTACACTGTAAATAATACAGTGCTACGATTATCCATTATGCAATTAGCTTGTTCCTTCCGTTTGAAGCAACCACGAGTGTATAACTTAATGAGTGCAATGAATCAGTGCTGTGTGCATTGAAATCACATTAACGATGCATCTTATAATGCAAAATTTACATACATATGCATATCAGCAGCTGCATGCTACAGTCACCTCAATAAAAGACTGCCAGCTAAATGTTGCGTGCTTAGTCTCGAAACGAGAATGACGAGGTTGCCGATCATTCTACTTTTCCTGGGATTCGTGAACTCCTGGCAGAAGGACGTTCCAAGGGTTCAGACAGACTTGGGTGACATAAGTGGCTTCTATAAGAAGTCTTGGGGCGGTGAACAGTACGCGGCCTATGAAGGCATCCCTTACGCTCAACCCCCTGTTGGGAACCTCCGTTTCCAAGTACGTTCAGTAACTGCGCTTCGAAAATCGCTAAGGTTAGTCGAAAAGGTACTTTCTAAACTTGTGCGAACTCTGATAGCCACCGGAACCTGTGCAACGGTGGGACGGGGAGCTGAAAGCGACCAAAAAGGGCTCAATTTGCACTCAGTATCTGATGTCTCCGTCTGACGACGGAGACAGGGTCACTGGTTGCGAGGACTGCCTGTACATGAACATTTACGTGCCAGTTAGGAATAGTAGCAAAGGACTATGGCCTGTGATGTTTTGGATCCATGGCGGAGGCTTCCAGTTTGGTAGCGGAAACGAGGCTGACGAGACGCGTCTGATGGACCGTGATGTCATATTCGTCACGTTTAATTATCGTTTAGGGCCTTTCGGTGAGGGCATCATTATCGATGACTCGAACAGTTGATTATTTCCGATGGATTGCCGTTCTAAGTCGCTTTGGGAAAAAAATTCATTTCAGGATTTCTCAGCACGGGGAATCACGTGGTACCTGGAAACATGGGGTTGAAAGATCAGAGCATGGCTTTGCGATGGGTGTCGAAGCATATTAAAAACGTTGGTGGTGATCCTGATAATGTAATGCTCTTTGGATTGAGCGCGGGGGGTGCGAGCGTCCAGTTCCATTATCTGTCGCCCTTTAGTGCTGGGCTCTTCCAACGTATGTTATTACGATCAATTTCCTCCTTGTTTGATCCTTCAAATTCCGGTCTAAGAATATTAAAGTCGATTGGTGTCTCTCGTAATCTTTGCTCCTGATCGCTTAGGTGGTATCTCGATAAGTGGGGTGGCATTGGATCCTTGGGCACAGACAGAACGTGCTCCTGAAAAAGCTGACAAGTTGGGCGCTATATTGGGATGTCCCACGAACACTACGACTCGAATGATTAACTGTTTGCGAGAACGTCCAGCACGATTGATATCGCAAGCTGTTGGCGATTTCATGGTAAAACTTGCAAGATTCCTCTGTTTACCAAACTATCAGGATGAAGGAAGAATCGACTTTAGTGACGGCGGATTAATTTCTCAGAAAAGTCTCCTCTGGGCTTGGAGCTTGTTCTAGCGATTAATCCTTAGAACTATATCCCGAAGATGGGAACTGGCGATCCGAGGTCTTCCAACTCGATTCTCTCTTCAATCCTAGGATATTGCCACTCGTTCTGTACAAGAAGCACTTCTTCAGACCATCAAATTTCAAATCGTAGTATTGGTTGTACAACCCGGTCATCCCATTCGGGCCAGTCGTAGAGAAGCAAGTAGATCCCGGTCCCTTTATTAATCGCTCTCCAGTCGAGGTGATCAGCAGGGGTGAGGCCATGGACGTCCCATGGATTACTGGTGTCATGAGCGAAGAAGGGCTGTATCCCGCAGCAGGTGCGATATCTCTCCACCAAAGTCTCTCCGTTTCGCCGTAAAACCAGAAATCCTATTTGTGCAGAATTCGTCGCCAACGACACACGTCTTAAGGAGTTGAACGATAATTGGAACGATATTGCACCGTATTTGTTAGACTTTAACGATACCATTCCTCTGAGCGACCATGCAAACGTCTCCGAGAAAATTAGGAAGCACTATCTGGGGGATAAAGAAATTAAGAAGGAGACAGTGTTACCTCTGATACATATGATTGGCGATCGACAGTATGGTGTGGGCTGTGAAAGGGCAGCTAGGCTGCAGGCTAAAGCGAACAAGAGCCCAGTGTGGACGTATTATTATAGTTACAGAGCTATGCACAGTGTCAGCGAGGTGTTGAGCGGCTCTACTGAGAATTTCGGTAATCTACTGAGGCTTTTTTTAATAAAATACGAGAGTATTTGAGGGTTCGAAAGGGTTTTAAAAAGCTTGGTGTGTCAGGTGTTAGCCACGGCGACGATATACTGCTCGTTCTCAATTCGAAGTTGGGCAACACCACCAGGGCAGAGGACCACAAGATGCAACAGGTTTTGCTGAACTTTCTTACTTCGTTCGCTATTACTGGGTAATTATATCGGAAGAATAGATCATTGATGCTGCGTGTCGTTTCCTAATTCCCGTAATACACACTCTGCGCATATTTTAGGAAGCCGAGAATTCCTAACGATGCATGGGGAGTATTGAATCCTGATGAAAAAGTGTTTCGTTACTTGCACGTAGCGAGCCCACAAAACGTGACCATGGAGGACAACGATGATTTTGCGGAGAAGAAGTTCTGGAACACGATTCCTTTTGAGGAGAACCAACTGTCTTCGAATCCAAGGGGAAGTAATTGATTGCAGGTGGTGGAAGAAAGAAGTAAGGAATGGAAATTCAAATATGTATCTTCAACTAGATTCTAAGTAGTTAGTAGAAATATAGGAAGATTTCATTTTCACTGGATGGCAAATAAAGGCAAGTGTAAGGAGGGTTGGAAGAGACATTGAGTCTTGACATATCTACAAAATCATTCATTTGTACAAAAAGACACTTAATACCAGCACGTACTGTCAGAAAAGTCTCAAGAGAGAATGAATTTTGCAACTTGTTTTAAATATATCTACATAGGTAGCACAAGGAGGCAGGTCATCACATTTCCTGCGGTTGGGAATTGATCGATGAATTAACAGTGAAGGCAGCAGAGATACACGTGATGGACACAGTTGGTGCAGGTTGTAGTAGTTATCTTTCGAATTAGTTAATGCTTAAGTTATTAATATTAAGGCACTACTGTGGTGAAACCTGGTTGCGTAAATGAAGTATGTAAATGACGCGCAGGTACTCCATTCGAAGATTCGTTACAACGCGCACGTAGGTACCAGCAGCGATTCGAAGAATCATTGATAGCAAATCAATTTATGAAAGGTATACTTTCTACTTTTTTTCAAGTTGGCACTGAAACAATGGGTCAACATTGGCAGCATTTTTAAGTGTAATTTTCATTGAGCCATAAAAATACCTGGAGTTGAACAGATTAAGATAACGGGTGAACCTATCTCTGTCTTACAACAGGCTATGGTTGTGCATGTGAGTGAAGTTACCCGCGCGCAACATACATACATAACACAGATAGTACAGATAGAAAGGGCTAATAGGAAAAAGAAGAATAGGTTCACCCGTTATCTTCTATTTCCCTCGGACCGCTATTGCCTCTACTTCTTCCCATCGCTGTTCACTCTCCACGTATTTTTATAGGTCAATGACAATTTTACAAAACAACGTTCAGTGCTGTATTTGTAAGCTGATAATGAGCCTTTAACGAGGAAACTGGAAATATGTAATAGAAATGAAAGTGTACATTTCATGAATGAATAAGTTCATTCAATTGATGGAATCAGTGGATTTTATTTACACTGCGATATATCAGAGAGTTACGAGTATTTATTATGTAAACAGATTCCATTAATAGGTGCAATGATGGACTGTGTACTGTGGACGTTGAAATCTCATTAACAATGCATCTTAAAATGGGAAATGGTAGTAGGTACATATTTTGTTACACGGACTTCAGGTGTCTCAGATTTTTTCAATCTAATAATACACACTGACTTCTGGAAACATCCGAAGCAAATCTAATTACTTTCTTCAAATCCACTTATTCTCTCAATTCAATTTAATAATACTATGTATTCGCCACTATTTTATTTACGAAAGCACAACGTTTCCCGTTCTTCGAAGTACTGTTACCTTTATTTCCATTTGCATGGCAACCCCGCAATTCTTTGCCAACACGTAATGCATCCGCAACTATTACAAGCTCCACATAACCCGTGTTTAAAGCAGCTCCATCCTTTTACTGCTATTTCCTCACCGATAAATTAGGAGATAAGACAGACCGTAACAGTATATAAATCCCTAATATGGCAATGCGGCACGTTATTTTCATTTTTTTTTTGTTCGAAAGCCCCCGCCTGCGTTTTACTGGCGTCGACATTAGATAAGCAAACCTTTGCATACATATGCATGTCGGAAATTGCATGCCGCAAGCAACTGAATAAAAGGCAGCCCGCTAAGTTACGTGTGCTGAGTTTCGCACCGAGCATGCCGAGGTTGTCGATCATTGTACTTTTACTGGGATTCGTGAACTCCTCCTGGCAGAAGGAAGTTCCAAGGGTTAAGACACGTTTAGGAGACATAAGTGGCTTCTATAAGAAGTCTTGGGGTGGTGAACAGTACGCGGCCTATGAAGGCATCCCTTACGCTCAACCCCCTGTTGGGCATCTTCGTTTCCAGGTACGTTCAGTAACTGCGCTTCGGAAATCCGTAAGGTTCGTCGAACAGATACTCTCTAAACTTGTGCGAACTCTGGTAGCCACCGAAGTCGGCGCAACGATGGGATGGGGAACTCACTGCGACCAAGAAGGGCTCAATTTGCACTCAGTATCTGATGTCTCCGTCTGACGACGGAGACAGGGTCACTGGTTGCGAGGACTGCCTGTATTTGAATATTTACGTGCCAGCCAGGGGTGGCAACAAAGGACCATGGCCTGTGATGTTTTGGATCCATGGCGGAGCGTTCCAATTTGCTAGCGGAAACGAGGCAGACGAGACGCGTCTGATGGACCGTGATGTCATATTAGTCACGGTTAATTATCGTTTAGGGCCTTTTGGTGAGATTATTATTATCAAAGACTCTAGCAGTTTATTGTCTTCGATATATACGTTATGGAATGGCCGTTGTAGTTAGTGACCCTCGATTTTGTGCTAAATGAAAAATTCATTTAAGGATTCCTCAGCACGGGAAACCGCGTGGTCCCTGGAAACATGGGATTGAAAGATCAGACCATGGCTTTGCAATGGGTGTCGAACCATATTAAGAGCTTTAGTGGTGATCCCGAAAATGTAACAATTTTTGGAATGAGCGCGGGGGGCGCGAGCGTCCACTACCATTACCTGTCGCCCTTTAGCGCTGGGCTCTTCCAACGTATGTTCTTACGATCAATTTTCTATGAAATAGTTTCTCTTCCTCTTAATCCTCGCTCGTGACCGCGTAGGTGGTATATCGATAAGTGGGGTGGCATTGGATCCTTGGCCACAGACAGAACGTGCTCCTGAAAAAGCTGACAAGTTGGGCGCTATGCTGGGATGTCCCACAAAGTCTACGAGCAGAATGATTAACTGCTTGCGAGAACGTCCAGCACGATTGATATCGCAAGCTGTTGGCGATTTCATGGTAAAACTTGCGAGATTCCTTTGTTTACCCTAGTACGGGGTTGAAGGAATAATCGACTTTTGGGACAGCTACGGGCTGTATCATCAGTGTTTAGACCGTGTAACAAGTTCAAGTAATGCAAGGTTGGTGTTCGTACTTCAAATGAGAATGAAACATTCATTTAATGGTCGGGTGAAATTCAAGACTCATGCGGAGGTGTCCAAATTCGATTCTTTCTTCGATCCTAGGATAATGCTACCCGTCGGGTACTCGAAACACTTCTGCAGACTATCCAATTTCCAATCGTAGTATTGGTTGTACAATCCCTTCACCCCGTTTGGGCCAGTCGTGGAGAAGCAAGTAGTTCCTCGTCCCTTTATTCGTCGATCTCCAATCGAGGTGATCAGCAGGGGTGAGGCTCTGGACGTACCATGGATTAGTGGAGTTGTGAGCGAGGAGGGACTCTACCCCGCAGCAGGTGCGACGTCTTACTAGAAAAGCCTCGTTCTTAACCCCATTTCGCCGTAAAATCAGACATCCTATTTCTACAGAATTCGTCGCCAACGACACACGTCTTAAGGAGTTGAACGATAATTGGAAAAATATTGCACCGTATTTGTTAGACTTTAACGATACCATTCCTCTGAGCGAGCATGCAAAGCTATCTCAGAAAATTAGGAAGTATTATGTGGGAGAGAAAGAAATTAATAACGAGACAGTGTTGCCTGTGATTCATATGATTGGCGATCGACAGTTTACTGTTGATTTTGAGAAGACCGTTAGGCTGCAGGCTAAAATTAACAAGAGCCCAGTATGGACGTATTATTATAGTTACAGAGCTATGCACAGTGTCAGCGAGCTGTTGGGCGGCTCTACTGAGAATTTCGGTAATCTAGTGTCGCTTTCTTTTCTAATATACGGGAGTACTTGAGCGTTCGAATTCATTAGCTTGGTGCGCATAGGTGTCAGCCATGGCGACGATATATTCCTTATACTCGAATCGAAGGTGGCCAACACTACCAGACCAGAGGACTTAAAGATGCAACAGCTTTTATTGGACTTTTACACTTCATTCGCTATCCATGGGTAAATAGATTGGAAGAATGGGCATGGAACATTTCTGACTGCCCGCTGGTTGCAGATTTCTCTAATACATACACTGCGAATATTTTAGGAAGCCGAGAATTCCTAACGCTGCTTGGGGAGTATTCAATCCTGATGAAAAAGTGTTTCGTTACTTGCACATAGCGAGCCCACAAAACGTGACCATGGAGGACAACGACAATTTTGCGGAGAAGAAGTTCTGGAACACGATTCCTTTTGAGGAGAACCAACTGCCTTCGAAATCAAGGAAAAGTAATTGATTGCAAGTGGGGGAAGAAAGAAGTAAGGAATGGAAATTCAAATATGTATCTTCAACTGGATTTTAAGTAGTTAGCAAGAATATAGAAAGATTTTATTTTGATCGGATGGCATATAAAGATAAAGGAGGTTAGAATTCTGTCCAGGATTCGAAGCGATTCGATCGGTCTTTAGCCCGTCACTATGAAAGGGTTTTGGCGTGAAAGCTTGATTTGTGGTCTTTCGAAGGAATGCAAGGAAAGAAGGTCCTCCGGTCTATTGTGTTCAATCTTTTAGAGGAGAAAGTGATCGGCCGCTTAACGAGAGTGAAGATTCTAGCGGACTGCAGTTAACAAAGGCAGCGGAACGTGACAACAGGAAATTCACTCTCGTAGGGGAGGGAGAACACGCGAAGCCAAGATGACGTCACGTGCTTGTCACGCCACTGCGATAATTGTGGTACTAATCGGTAATTACGTGGAAAACACGTGGGGCGCTTACGTTTGAAAAAGACAAGGTCCTCCACTTCCCTTTTTCTGATAAAATTAATTGAGATATACGTAATATTGAACAAAAATTCACCAATTATGAAAAAAGTGATGAAATCCTCCCCCCCCCCCCATAAACATGACTCATGTATGAAAGAAGCTAATTCCCTTTAATTCACGAAAAAAATTAAAAAAGTTCACATGCAAATTAAGATTGTGAAATCAACTTTGCTAATTCCAATTGTATTATCGTTCTCCGCTCTAACACTAATTAATCTGTCACTTTTTATACTTGACATTCCTTTATTGGCCACAAATCAATTCAGTGCTCAGAGTTTCAGCTTCGGTTTTAAGGAATTAGCAGGCGTTGTATAAGATGAAAAAAATGAAGTCGACTGGAAATAAAATGTTTCGCATCCTCCGCATCTCTCTTAATCTATTACTGACTTTGATTCGTTCAAATTAGTGTCTACCAAGTTTTTATTATATTCTATCGTAAAATGATCTTCATACGACGTTTTTAACAGAAGATGTCCCTCTTGTAAAAGTTTTTGTGTCAACTACAGGCCTCTCGCCCGCTAATTCCTTAAAACCGAAGCTGAAAATCTGAGCTCTGAATTGATTTGTGGCCAATAAAGGAATGTCAAGTATAAAAAGTGTCAGAGGAATCAGTGTTCGAGTGGAGAACGACAATACAATTGGAATTAGCAAAGTTGATTTCATAATCTTTGCATGTGAACTTTTTTAATTTTTTTCGTGAATTAGCTTCTTTCATACATGAGTGGTGTTTATGGGGGGTGGTAAAATTAAATGAAATAAACGTAATATTAATGAGATTTAAAAAAAAAAACACGAAAATAATAATAGAAATATTATATATTTATGCAATTATTCTTCTAAACTCGTGGAAAGTTATAACGTTATGTATAAACTTTATGCAGTATTTACAAAATATATACACAAAATATAAAACTTAATATTACAGTTAAAGTATGATATAATATACATATAAACAGGAATATAGATATATACATATTATCAACTACAATATATACACACTTATTAATATAATATTTTCTAATTGTCGCTAGTCTCGTTATCACTTTCATCTGTCTCATCCATCAATAAAATGCCAGCGAGTTCATCCGGTATACATTCTCTCCTATACATATTGTTATTAAATAAATTTAGCATGTTATCAGTAATTTCGTAATCGAAAGAGTTTGCATTTTTATCGATTAAATCTAATTTAATTCTGGTTAGCGCAGCTATCGTTTGTAGATTCAAACTGTTTCTCTGCTTTGTTTTTATTTCTGTGACTATGGAAAAGAATCGTTCAACATCAGCGTTCGAATGGGGTAACGACAAGCACAACTCTGCTAGCTTTGATATGTTTTCAAATATATATTCCCCGGAAATATCGTTAGTGTTGCGAATTTGATGCCAAAATCCAGGTATACTAAGTACGTGTAAGTTTTCTGTCTCCTCGTTTGAAAAATAAAATGGTAATAAATGCCACTCATTTAATACATCGCTGCGAATAAATTTAGATTTAAATTTGCTTAAAATACAGCTTAATTGGTCATTCCGATGTTTAGTAATATCTAAAGCTACGTGCGGGCTTAAAAAGTCTAGTGAATTTATAAATGTCTCGTTAAACGGCAATCGTCTAACAATATTTTCGAAGGCGGATTGATAAAATTTCTTTATATTTGTATAAAATTCTATAATTTGTTCGTCTTCTAAATTACTATTTATAATCTGATTAATTGTTGTCATAGATTCCGCTCCGATAAAAATTTTTTGTATTGGCACTAAATTTGCTTCATTATAGACGTCTATTTTGTGTATATTGGGTGCCGTAATATATTTAGACTTTATAAAATTGCCTCCCAATAATCTTAACAATCTCAAGCATTCAGGGAGCAGGCAATGAAGTAGAAATTTGGAGCTCTGAAATAATCTATTGAACCCAATAAATATGTTTAATACGTAATTTAAAAATTGCACATACGCTTTAGTATAAAGGCAATTGAAATTTCGAAATATTCTGCTGACGACTTTGGACTTTCCTTCTGTTACTGCCTTCGCAAAGACAGCAAATAAAACTGGCCACTGATTTAAAACTCTTTTCACACATTCAGATAATGCTAGCCATCTGGTTCTTGATGGCTGTAGTTTTTGCTTTGCAAAGTTCATGAAATCTTGCGCACCTTCTAAAACGCTCTGATGTTTAGGACTTTGGGAGAAGTATGTACAAACCGATTGCAAAAATTCCTCTATGTGCGATGGCAAGTGTCTGCACGCATGGGATGTAACCAAATTCATTGAATGGCAAATGCATGGGAAAACAGAGATTTCTTCATTGTCTGCTAATAAACGAGAAATCAATGAGTTCTGTCTCCCCAGCATTACATTCGCATTGTCAACGCACACACCGACGATATTGCTTACAGTCAAATTATATTTCTTTAAAGAATGTAGAAAACCCTTGTATAAGTTTTCTGCTGTACAATCCTTAACTCTAATTAAATCTAATAAATATGTATATATCTGTTCTTTGTGGACATATCGAATTAAAAACCATAAAAGTTTCGTATCAGATATGTCTCTGGTTTCGTCTATTAAAACGGAAAAGAATTTGCCACGTAGTATTTCCGTCGTTTCTAGAACAACGGATTTATTTATAACATTTTGTATAATTGCTGAGATTTTATGTCTTTTAAGAGACATGCGTTTAACAATATTGGGATCTGCCGGTGCCAAATGCGTCATTTGAATAAACTGTTTGAACGAGTTAAAGGATCTATTGTGCTCGGCTATGTCTATGCAGAACCTTATCTCTGCCACTTTTACGCTATCCATAAAACTTTTTATCGGCTCAAGCTTTCTTATTGGCCCTTCTTCTTTTCTATGTTGCATGTTCACGCGATGCATTCTGCTCTTTGCATGTTTTCTCAAGTCGTTTTTGCATCCCACAAAAGTTTTGCAGCAAACTATGCATTTCCCTTTGTACGGATCCTCGGCTCGTTGGAGCCAGCCTTTGAATTCTGGCTCCTCCATCCAAGCGCGGCAAAATGCTTGCTGCCTCTTCGGTTTCTTTCCAGGGGGGTTGATGAAGCTGCTATCACTGCCTATTCATAAAATAGTCATTTTTATTATCAAGAAGATAATCATGGAAAAAAGAAACTATGTTCAGTTTATAATTCTATAATTCAAGAAACTCTTAAATTAAAGATACATCTTACTCGATTCATTGTCTATATCTGAGTTTTTAATAGCTATACTGCTACCTCCAGCGACGCCAATATCAATGCCTGCATAAAATATCCATTATTAGTACACTTCTATATAATATCACAGCAATACATACTGAACAAATTTGAAAGAATAAATATGAAACGAAGAAACTAATAAACATGATGTTTAGCACATCCTTGGTAAAAAAGGTACTTTAATATTCCAAGAAATGACCATTTCTAAAATTAAACTGACGCAAAAGTATCAAATATTCGTTTTACCTGAATCCTTACTCATACTGGAACTTTGATAAAACACTGTAAAACTCTAATGAACGACACAATACGCAAACGTCTCGCATCACGCACAACAACGCATGGCGAAGATGGCGGAAGATAAAGCAAAGCTCGGCGAAGAGGGCGCCACAAGCGCATGTACAATTGAATTGCGGTTTCGCATGAGTGCGCATGTGTGAATGGTTTGCGCGCGAATTTTTCATTTGCGGAATGTACGAAGTGGGTAGTTACATAATGTTTTATAACACACCGATGACAAGCGGCACGTGGGCTGATGCCGTCACGGGTGGGGAAAAGTTGCAGTCATCTTACCAGGTCTAGGGAAAAAAGGGAAAGCGGTTGGAAGTGGGAGACGTAACTCAAGTGACGTGATCCAAGCGAGGTAGGTGATGTAGAGTGGTAGTGGGGGTAATGTGACGTCATAGTATTTGCCTCGGAGGGAATTTCAGTGACGTCATGCCGTCATCACGCACACATAACCGCACTGCTGTAGGCGCTCCTCCTCCACTACGGTAGGGAAATTCCTGGCAAGCCTGCCTAAGAGCGGGCCGAGGTAGACCCGAAGCCATAAATAATTGCATTCCTTTTGAGGAGAACCAATTAACTGCCTCTGTATCCAGAAGAAAGTAATTGATTGCAAGCTGGGTAAGAAAGAAGTAAGGAATGGAAATTCAAATATGTGATTTAATTAGAATCTGAATATTTAGTAGGATTGTAGGGAAGATTTCATTTCGATCGGTTGACAAATAAAGGCAAGTGTAGAAATGAGTGGAAGGGAGGATTAGAACAGACCTCGAGGCTTGACATACAAAATCGTTTATTCATATAAAAGGACACTTTATACTAGCACGTACTGTCAAAAAACTATCCTAGTTTCGTGTACAATCGGGACCACCGAGTGGCGACTCCCTTTCGCTCGCTTCTCCTCGTGTATCACATTATTATTATACGCGGCAACTGATAACGGATTATGCTGAGAATAATTGGGGATAACTGTCATTGTGGTCGTAGTCGGAGTATAAAAAAAAAAAAAGAAAAGAAGAAAGAAAAGAGGAGGAGAACGTCCGATAGATCCATCACGGGCGTTCGAGTATATTTGCGTACTGAGCGCCATAGTCGACTCGCTCTTCACAGCATGATCAATTTTAATCCGCTCGATCAGCCCCCCCCTGGAATTAAATTATTAGTGGAACGACGCTGCTGCAATCGAAGACTATAATTGGCACCAGATGAAAATTGGTCATTCTGTGCATAAATATTATGCGTTTATGTATACATATATAAAAGTCGCGTGGACGGGTCGTGCTGGTGGGCAACGCCTCTGTCTCGAGCGACGCTTGGATCCCACTAACATCGACCCAGTCGGTTTTGTTATTAATTACATGCATCCTATGTGTTCACCATAATTAATACGCCTTACATTAGAGTTACATATATATATCATATAATCGTACCGCCGTAACACTCGTTACTCCCAAGTACACTATCGCTACGAGTGAAGTGGATATTACGATAAATACTAGGCTCGACTAATTGCTAGAATCATCAGCTCGGTCGGAACCGATCCCATAGTGTGATTACCGAATTACGATAAGGATCGACGGATAAGCCAGCACAGTGCAAATTGAAATTCGTTGATGGACGATCGTCGGTTGCGCAACTCTCAACGCGCTTCGCCGACCGGCAAAGTGCTTTCACGCGTGATCGCGACTTAAATGGGTGGTAACTTAGATCGTGGAGGAGACTTTTGAGGAAATTTTGTCGCGATTCGTCGGAATTACTTTCTTCTTCGATTGAATTATACGAGGCTACTCCGTCGTATGGAATACCGAGAACAGTCCAGGCGTTGAACGGATAGAAGCTGGCTGTGTCGATGGTAAAAGGTGGGCTACAAATGCCACTGTTTTGGATGATCTACTAGAATTGATCACTCGGCGTATTTCGGTGTGATTCGAAATCGAGCACCCTCTAATGATGACTTTAGGCCTGGGTCGAAGAATATTGAGAGAGATTCCTCGGGAGGCCTCGGGAATCTACGAACGAAGATGAAGTACGTTTCGAGAGAAATGTTTTACGAGGCGAAGGGCGGAAGCGTGCTCCGTACGTGTATCAGCTTTATTATTAATGTTGGGGGACAGTGACAGTAAGAAATATGGCCACTTGTATCACGATCGAGTTGCCTTGCGTGGACGCACTGGGTGGTTACTTGCCGACCTCTCGTTCTCTTCGATGGACAGAGAGCTCTCCTCTTTCTCGTATTATACTTATGCAGAACACTTTTATTGTATGGATAACCGTGCTAGGGGTGTCCCGTCGCGGGAACGAGCTAAATTAACGAACCGGTGGTACAAAAAGAAAAGAGAAGAAGTAGGTTCCACGGGTTACACTGATACCAGGAAGACAGCGCTTGGACTCGTCGACGTCTTCGATCCGATCATAAATACAGACAGTATGCGCAGTATTTGTGCGACGATAATAGCGTTCATTCTATTACACCTAAAGAGCCCCGTGTTCCGAAGTCTCAAAGCGTGACGACGTTGTATCCGACATTGATTCCCCCACCCCCGTGGCTCGTGGCACGAACGCCACCCCCTATCGTTTAGTGCTCGTATAGTATCAAATTAATTGACAGTTAAGTGATATATCGCGGCAGGGGTGGGGGCGCAGGAAGCACGATTACCATCCCCCCCCCCGTGACACTTTGAGACTGGAGAACCAAGGGGCCGTCGTAGATTATACTTTCGTACAAACGTATAGAACATCGTTTAAGTATTATCATTAGGAGGGTACAGTGCATATAAAGAATCGTATAAATGTATATATTTATATTTATATATATATATTTATATATATATATATGTATAATGACGCCAGCTCGCCGGAGAAGCAAATTCGCGATCGGTCCTCCGCGCGAGCCGCTGTTTGAGCTTTGAGATACGCGTACCTTTCGTCTTGTCTTTCTTCCTTTCATCATTTTTTCTTTAACACATAAACGTACCATGCACACACACACACGCACGCTCGCGCGCTCGGTTACGATCCTCCCCCTCCCCTCCCACTCGTAGTACGTAGATACACCCTCCCGATCGGGGTGCACTGTTCGCGCGTTTATGTTGGCATTTGGAAGCGTTTGGAAGACGGCTGTATAGCTGCGAATTGGAGTGTCGCGTGGGATTGCTTGTAGAATGCTTGTCAGTGGAATAGATCGGCGACTGTCGGTTCGGATCGTGCTCGAGCACGCGTGAACGCCAGCAGACGTGAGTAAATGCGAACTGATCTCGTTGGTGCACGTTGACGCGTGCCAGCCAAGGAGCGATTTAAGATCTACCTCGATCGATACAGCGGTATCGCCGTGGATCATCGTTGTTCGAGCCGTCACAGTGGCATTACAAGGGGCACCCTCCGCGTTGGATCGCGCCCAGGCAAACCGGCGAGCAGTTATCCCCGGGACGATCGCGATCGCCGTTACAATGCCACTGTGCACGAGAGACCGTCGGACGTGTGTGTGTTTTTCTCTCAGTTTTCCTTCGTTGTTTGAATTTTTTTTGGTCGCGCCTCGCGTCGAAACGCGTTTATCGTTTGTTTCCCGTCACCGCATTTTTTGTGTCCTGATCGACGACTCACCCCACCCCACCGAGGGTGGGGACTCGAACGACGACGATCGTGGCCAACATCAGCGCCGATTCACTGCCACGAAGCGAAAGTGTAGTGCCGCCGTTTGCTCGGCACTGACGAAGGCACAGTCATAAGTCTCGTGTGTTCGGCAAACGTTCTTCGTCGCGCTCCATCCTCCGCTCAACCGTTTGCACGTAGAAAAATGGCGCGAGCCGTGAGACTATCACGGATATATTCCGTCCACTTTCCACCCGGTCGATTTCTCTCCGTCACCGTTTGGCACCAGAAACGAGCCTCCCCTCCTTCCTCCCCCCGCGCTCTTCTCTCTCCTCTTTTAAGTCCCTTTCGCTTCACCATCTCGCCCTCCCTCCCCACCTCTTCGCTCTCTCTCGTGCTCTACCCTTATCTCTATCTCCCTTTTTTTCTTTTTTTTATATAACATAATATAATATTATAATATAAACGTTTACGTTTTGGCCACACAGTTCCTGATCGCCGAAGCACATTATTGTCTGTGATTCCGCGACATTTCGATAGTTTAGAATATTCTTAATTCACTTTTATACAACACTGATCCTCCCCCTGGACTTCCTCGTGTGCGCGTGTTTCTTTAGCGGATCCCCGGGATCGTGTTGGCCGGCTCATCTCCTCCTTCTGGCTGTGGCTGCCGCGATCATTTGCCTCAGCATCGGCTCCGGGCTGCACACTCGTGGGTCGCACTTCATGTTACCGTCGCCTCCGCAGCTGAAATTATAAAACGTTCGTCTTTGTTAGAAAATTTCACCCGAGAAGCTCCGAGCTCCTGTCTGCTTTGTAACTAGGGGTGCATTTACTCGAATGCTTAGCGCTACAGAAAGTTGAGTAACTTACGTGCACTGAAGGCAAGGTCCCGACGCGGACCTGATGACTTCTCCAACGCGATACGCCTGGCCGCGAATTTGGCAGCCGCTCCGTTTCGCGGCTCCCTTGTACGCGTGGGCGTGGAAGTGCGGCGGTAACGTGGTGGTGGTGGTGGTGGTGGTCGTGGTTAGGTTGAGCGACGTGGCCATCGACACAGGACACTCGTATCTGGGACAGCAGAAGCCACTGATCGGTTCCTCGTGGCAGCCTGGGATTGGCGGCGGGCAGCTCTGCTGCAGGCAGATGATGTCGCTTCTGAAGCAGAAGCAGAAGTCGCAGGGATCGTCCCTCGGTATCTGTTGCGCCGACACGTAGACCTTGCCGCCGTATCGGCAGGTGCCTGGCCCATAGATGGCTTGGTCATCCTCGTCGTAGTCCTCGTCAGGATTCAAGTAGCTGCCAGTGTTTGTGGGGAAGTGGGGGTTCTCTTCTCCGGAGACGGACTGGTCGGGGTACTCGGGCACTTGTGGAGCCGCGGTACTCGTGGGTCCTTCGTGAAGACTGGGTTGAACCGGTCGCCCTGTAGTTTCGAAGGTGTCGTTGGCTGGCTGCTGGTGTTCGTCGAACAGTGGACCTTCAATGGACTCCTCTTTCTCGGTGGTTGGTCCTGTTTCTGGCAGTTGAGGTTCGCCTGGAGGTCGCGCAACTTCCTCTCCTACATCCTCGTGTTCCTCCTCTGCGAGCGATGGCTCCGTTGGGAGCGCGCCCGTCTTTGCAGGGTGCTCTTCGACTGGCGCCTCGGTCGACTGGGGGCCTTCTTCAGCTTTCACGGGAACACTCTCTTCTGTGTGCTCCTCGGGCAGTGGTTGCAACGTACTCTTCTCTTGAGGCAGTTCCGTGGGCTTGACTGTCTGCTCTTCTTCGGGGGTCTTCTCGGTTTCCGGCTGCTTTTCTGCCTCGGTTTCTGTCGATGTCTCGACGGCAGGTTCTGTGGAAGGCTGAACTTCCTCTGACGGTTGGATCGGCGGAGTTTCCTTTGTGGGCTCGTGCTCTTCAGCCGCAGTTGGAGCCTCTGTAGATTCTACCACTGAAGGTTGTTCCTCGCGAGGGGATGTCGCTTCGGCCTCCGGAGCAGGTGTACTAGGTTGTGCTACTTCTTCCTCGCCAGTGATTGGGGCCTGCGTCGATTTCTCTTCGGCTTGAGGAGCTTCGCTCGGCGTTTGTTCAGGCAATTGTTCCTTGAGCAGAATGCTTTCTGTGGTTGGAGCTTCTGCTTCTGGTGGCAAGGTTTGCTGTTCACCTTCCGCAGGTTTCTCTTCTACAGGAACAACCTTCTCTGGCGCTTCAGTGGCAGGCTGCTCTTCCTCCGGAAGAACCTTCTGTGGCTCTTCAGTGGCAGGTTGCTGTTCCTCGGGCAGAACCTTCTCTGGCAATTCGGTGGCAGGCTGTTCTCCTTCAGGAAGAATCTTTTCTGTTACTTCAGTAGGTTTCTCTCCTTCGGGAAGAACTTCCTGGGGCTCCTCGGTGGGCTTTCCTTCTTCGGGAAGAATCTTCTCAGGTGCTTGGGTAAATGGACTCGTTTCTGGTGTTTCACTAGGAAGTTCCTTTTCTACCATTTCGGTCACGACTTCTGTCGCTGGCGCCTCGGATGGGAGCTCTGGCTCTGGAACCCCTTCAGCAGGAGTTACCTTCTCGGTCGAAAGCTCTTGTTCAGGCGTCTCGGTTGGAGTTTCTTTCTCGGGTACCTCAGCAGGCAACTCCTTTTCTGGCATCTCAGTCGTATGTGCTACCTTCTCAGGAACTTCGGTAGCCTGTGCAGGTGTCGCGGTAGAAACTGCTCCTTCCGGCGCTTCAGGAAGCTTTGGTTCTGGAGCTTCGCTGGGAACTACCTGTTCTGGCGCTTCAGGAAGCTTTGGTTCTGGAGCTTCGCTGGGAACTACCTGTTCTGGCGCTTCAGTGGGACTGACTTCGGCAGATACTTTAGGAACAGGTTCAGTCACTTCCTGAGTTTCTCCTACTGAAGTTTGTCCTTCGAATTGCCCCTCTTCCTTTTCAATTGCAGGTTTTCCTGTTTCCTCTTCTACAGCAGGTGCTTCAGTCTGTGGTGCTGCCTCTGGCATGCCTTCCTCCGACGGTTTCTCGCCTATCATAGATGGCTCTTGTTCGTGAGTTGGACCTGCTTCGGTTGGTGCAGCTGGAGCTGTTTCTTCAGTTACAGCTTCACCTTCCATGACAGGTTTCTGTCCTTCCTCAGGCACAGCTGGCGAGCTCTCAGGCATCAATGTTGAAGCTTCAGGGGCTGACGACGTTGATTCGCTAGGTTGCTCTTCACCTGCTACAGTCACCTCTTCCTGAGGCATCTTGGCTGGCTCCACAGATGTCACGCTCTCTTCTATGCTCGGCTTTTCAGTTTCTGCTCCAGGTTTCTGCTCCCCTTCACCTTCAGCCGGCACAGTAGCTTGTTCAACTGGCACTGTTGATTCCTCTGGCACTTCTTTCAAAGCGGTCTCCGGTTTCGCTGTCATTTGTTCTTCCTTTTCTGTTACCTGTTCTGGAATTCCTGTTGCCTGTGGAACTTCATGTTCAACCGACGCAGTTTCAGGTGCTTCAGTCTCGACTGGTGCAACAGGTAGTTTTTCAGTTGCTGCTTGTTCCTCTGGTTGAGCAGGTTGTTCCTTGACAGTAACAGCTGCCTCAGTAGCAGGCACTTCAGCTTCTTCCTCAACCACTGTCTGTTCGGTTCCTTCTTGAGGCGAAACTGGTTCAGACATCACTTTTGGAGTTGTAGCTTCGGGCGCTGTTGCCGTGGTTTCTTCTTGAGGAACAATGGATGGTGTGGCCGCCTCTTCAACAGGTGAAACAGATACAGTTGCTTGTTCCTCTAACGATGGAGTCACCTCGGGCTGCTGCTCTTCAGCTCCAGGTTGTGGAGTTTCCTGTTCAGGTTTCACTTCAACTACACTTGGCAGTTCCTCGGTGACTAGCTCCTTCTCTTCCGTTGCATTGGTTGCAGTAGGCACGGACGGTTGTTCGGTGGCAATTTCTGCAGCTTCAGTCGAACTTGGCAGTTGCTCTTCTGGAACTTTCTCAGGTTCTTGAGTAGGTGCTTCGGTGTAATCTTCGATGCCTTCCGTGGTTGCCTTCACTTCACCTTCAGCTGCTGGCGTTTCTTTGGTCTGTTCCTCTGCTTCAGAGGTGGGCACTGAAGTTTGCTCAGTCTCACCTGGCACGGCTGGCAGCTCTTCAGGAGCCACTGGTTTCCTAGTTGTTTCTGCAGCTTCGATTAATGGCGTCGCAGCTTCCGCTGCTTCAGTGGCAATTGGTTCCTGTTTCACTGTACCAGGAACGGTTGCTTCCTCTGGAACAAATCCTGGAGCTTCAGTGGAGGCTCCAATTTCTACTGGACCAGGTGTTTCACCTTCCACTGGCTTAGCAGTTTCTTGCTCCACTGGTGGCTGTTCTGGAGTTGACACTTCTATTGCAGGAGATGGGCCTTCGGTCTCTGCTTCACTTGGTCGAATAGTTTCTAATTCACTGACCGGCGTAGATTGTTCAGGTTGAGCGGGTTCAGCTGGCTGGGAAGGCGTTGCTTCTTCTGTCTTCTGTTCTCCAGGCTGTTCCACTGGTTGCAACCCAGATGTCGTTCCTTCTTCTAATGGTGCCTGACCTTCGGTAACTGGTTGTTCACCTTCTGACACTGCAGGCTCTGGCATAGCGGAAGAAGTGGGTGTTTCAGCCTCTTTGCTCGCACCTTCTACTGGCATTGCAGGGGAAGCAGTTACTGCTTGCTCTTCCGTCACAGCTTGCTGTCCTTCAGATGGTTCTACGCCAATTGATTTCTCGGTGGCAGGTGCGGCTGTTTCCTTCTCCATGCCAGTAGAGGTTTGTTCCGGTTGCACTGCCTCGGTCGTTTCAAGCGTCTGCTCTTCGCCAGCTGGGCTCGAAGGCTGTTCTTCAGGCACATGTCCTTCAGGAACTTGTTCCTCGGGAGCCAGACCTTCGGTAGGCTGTTCAATAGACGGCATCTTCGTTACATGTTCTTCTTTTGGAGATTCCTTCTCTTCTGAAGGAACTTGACTAGAAGACTCCACTTGCATCGGAGGCACAGTGTGTTCCTCGGGCTCCGTGACAGATACTCCAACGGTAGTCGGTTGTACATGCTCCACAGGTTCAATAGATCTCAGCGTTGTGGGTGCTTCCTCGGTCAAACCAGGCGTAGCAGTCTGTTCGCCAGTTTCCTTGCCAGGTGCGGGCACTTGAGGTGTCGTGTGCTCCTTAACAGCTTCAACGGGCTCCTTCGCGGACACTGGGACCGGAATCTCAGACACTGGCGACACAGTCTTCTGCTCAGCTTCCTCTGTTTCGTATTTAGGCGTTTCGTGCTCGATCATGTGATTATCGGACTCCAAGACCGCCGTAGGTGTTGAATCGCAGGTGTACATCGGGCAGCAAGAGTCTTTACCAGTGTGTATGGGCATGCAGTTGGACAAGTGGCTTGGGGGCGGTGGACACTCGACAAGGTCGCACTGAATGATGCTGCTGATGCAACGGCACTGAAGTTGACAGGGATTAACAGGAGGAACAGCAGAATTATTGTAGAAAGATTGTCCTTCCACGAGACAGTTGCCTTCACCTGGAATCGCCGCCGGCACGTGAGCTGGGTACTCCGATGTTGTTTCCTGTTCAGGAGTTTCTACAGCGATTGTAGATTGCTCGACAGCCTCCTCGGTCGTTACCTTAGGCGATATTTCTGCGGATGGTGTAGATTCTGGGACTACTTGCTCCATTGCTGGTTCTGCAGTCGATGGTTCAGGACCTTTCTCTTCCATGACAGGAGATTCTGTCTCCTTTTCCAGTGGCAATTGCGTTGAAGCTGCTTCTTTCGATGGGGCTACCTCCGTTTGAACCTCTTCGGGAAGCGAAACCTTCTGTTCCTCTTCTGGTAACGCCGTTTCGGCAGGCTCGGTGGAACCTTCAGACACTGCAGGTTCGGTGGGGGATACTTTAGGCATCTCAGTACTGATACCTTGTTCTGGTTCTTTAGCCTCTGCCTCACCTGTCGTTTCAACTGGAGCGGCTAGTGTCGATGCTTCAGGTGCTAATTCCGGTTTCTGAGTGCCTTCTTCTGGTAATTTTTCTTCTTCGGCAGGCTGCTCTGGCTCAGATGGTTCTGTGGAGGATTCTTCATGGCGAGTAGGAGCTTCGGTGGATTTCTCCTGCGGTAGAACGCTCTCTGTACGAGTTTCTTCCGTAGGTGAGATTTCTTCTTCATGAGCGGCTGTAGATGTCTGTGGTGCTTCCTTCAAAGTTTCAGTCGATGTTTCAGGTTCCTCTTTAGCAGCAGTAACAGCTTCTTCTAAGCCAGGAAGTTCTGTAGGTAGTTTTTCAGTACCTTCAGATGGTTTCTCTTCGACCATGGGGCCTTCTGTGGAAATTTCTACACTGACTGGCACTTGACTTACTCCCTCCTGAGGAGGTGTGGCTTCACTTGTCTTCTCTTCTTCCACAGTTGCCTCAGTTGGCTGTTCCGGTGCAATGGGACTTTCGCTTGGTTCCTCAGCTGACTTCTCAATTGGCTTTTCTTCTTCAGCAGGCTTTTCAGTTGGCTTTTCTTCCTCGGCTAACTTCTCAGTTGGTTTTTCTTCCTCGGCTAACTTCTCAGTTGGCTTTTCTTCCTCAGCAGGCTTTTCAGTTGGCTTTTCTTCCTCAGCAGGCTTTGCAGTTGGCTTTTCTTCCTCAGCAGGCTTTTCAGTTGGCTTTTCTTCCTCAGCAGGCGTTTCAGTTGGCTTTCCTTCCTCAGCAGGCTTTTCAGTTGCCTGTTTTTCTTCAATAGGCTGCTCAGTTTGCTTTTCTTCTTCGCCAGGTTTTCCTTCCTCTGTAGGTCCTTCAGTTGGTTTCCCTTCTTCAAAGGGCTTCTCAGTTTGACCTTCTTTTTCAATTGGCTTTTCTTCTTCAGATGGTTTTACCTCAGCTGCAGGTCCTTCTTCAGTGGGTCCTTCCGTTGGTTTCTCTATCTCCGTAGGTTTTTCCCCCTCTACTGGTTTCATCTCTTCCACCGACCCTTCAGTTGTTTTTTCCTCCTCGGAAGGTTTTTCCTCCGCAGTCGGTTTTTCTTCTTCAATAGGCCCTTCTGTTGGTTTCTCTTCTTCAGCTGGTCCTTCTTTCTCAATAGGCCTTTCAGTCGACTTTTCTTTTTCAGTCGATGTTTGCTCTTCAATAGGGCTTTCAGTTGTCTTTTCTGCTTCAGCCGGCTGTTGTTCCTCTATTGCAGGCCTTTCAGTTGGTTTTTCCTCCGCAACGGGCTTTCCTTCTCCAGCAGGCACTTCAGTTGACTTTCCTTCTTCAGCAGGCGCTTCAGTTGGCTTCTGCTCTTCAGCAGGCGCTTCAGTTGGCTTCTGCTCTTCAGCAGGCGCTTGAGTTGGCTTGTCTTCCTCAGCAGGTGCTTCACTTGGCTTCTGCTCTTCAGCAGGCGCTTCAGTTGGCTTCTCTTCCTCAGCAGGTGCTTCACTTGGCTTCTGCTCTTCAGCAGGCGCTTCACTTGGCTTCTCTTCTTCAGCAGGTGCTTCGCTTGATGTCTGCTCCTCAACTGGAACTTCAGTTGGCTCCTGCTCCTGGGCGGGTGCTTCACTTGGCTTCGGCTCCTCAGCAGATTTCTCTTCTTCAACCGGTGCTTGAGTTGCTTTTTCTTCTTCAGCAGGCTGTTCTCCTTTAATCGGACCTTCAGTTGCTTGTTCTTCCTCTGCAGGTTTTCCCTCTGCCATAGGTCCTTCAGTTGCCTGTCCTTCCTCTGCAGGTTTTCCCTCTGCCATAGGTCCTTCAGTTGCCTGTCCTTCCACTGCAGGTTTTCCCTCTGCCATAGGTCCTTCAGTTGCCTGTTCTTCCACTGCAGGTTTTCCCTCTGCCATAGGTCCTTCGGTTACCTGTCCTTCCTCTGCAAGCGTTCCTTCTGCCATAGGTCCTTCAGTTGCCTGTCCTTCCTCTGCAGGTGTTTCCCCTACCATAGGTCCTTCTGTTGCCTGCCCTTCCTCTGCAGGCTTTTCCTGTTCCATGGGACTTTCAGTGGGCTTCTCCTCCGCAGGTTTTTCCTCTGCAATAGGTCCTTCGGTGGGCTTTTCCTCCTCTGTAGGTTTTTCCTGTTCAATGGGTCCTTCGGTGGGCTTTCCTTCCTCTGTATGTTTTTCCTCTGCAACAGGCCCTTCAGTTGGCATTTCTTCGCCAAAAGGCTTCTGTTCTTCAGCGGGCTTTTCAGTTGGCTTCTCTTCTTCAAGAGATGGCTTCTGAGTGCCCTCTGCTACTGCCTTCTCCTGCTCCTTCTCTAGACCCACTTCTTCATCTTCCTTACGTTCACTAATCGGAGGCTTAGTTGGCTTCTGTTCCCCAAGAGGAGCCTGAGCTCCCTCCTTCTCTAATCCTGCTGCGGTGATCGGTTCCTCAGTCGACGGCAGTTCAGCCATTGGCCTTTCAGTCTCAGCTTCCTCTTTCATCGCAATACCTGGTTCTTCCGTCTTCTGCTCCTCTTGAACCCCTTCCGTGGAATGTTCTTTGGTTAATGGTGCTTCAGTCTGCTCGACACCAGGTTGCTCTGTAGGCTCTGGTTCCTCTGTTTTCTTTTCTTCCACGGGGACTACCGTTGGGTGAACTTCCACCGTCAAAGTGCCTTCAGTTGGCTTCTCAACTTCCTCAGTCACCGGCGAACTTTCAACTTCCGGAGCGAGTGTTCCTTGAGGAGCTTCTTCTACAGCAGGCTGCTCACTACTTCCACTCTCACTGACAGGCATTTGCGGTGTGCTTCCCTCTTCAGCTTCAGACACCTTGACAGTAGTCTGCTCTTCACCTGAAACTGGTTTCTCAGTCACCTGCTCCTCAGGTTTCTCACTTGGCAAAGCTTCCTCTGGTGCACTCGTAGCTTCTTCTTCCTGTCCCATAGGCGTCTTTTCTTCAGCAACCGGTTTCTGTTCTGGAACTGGACTCACTTCCGTAGAAGTGACCCCCTGTTCAACGAGTGGAGCCTCGGTCGAGTGAGCCAAGGTGGTTGCTTCCTTACCCTCAGTACTCTGTTCTTCACCAGCTGGCTTTTCCGTTGCGTGTTCCTCAATAGCAGGTGTCTGTAATGGTGCCTCGGATGAGTGCTCTTCAGACTGCCCTTCTTCCTCACCCGACGATTCTTCTTTAGATGGAACCCTTTCACTAGAGTCGCCGACTTCCTCAGAAGAGGTTTCCCCGGATTCTTCGATAGTTAACCCCTTTGTTGGCAACTCCTCCTCAACGGACACCTCCTTCGACGGTGGAGCCTCGGACGAGGGAGCCTCGGTAGCCTGTTCCTCTGGTACAGTGGCTTTCTCCGTCTGTTGAGTCTGTTCCTGCGGCATCTGTTGCGTCGAAGCCTCCAGGCCAGCCTCAGTAGTCTGGGAGACGCTTTCAGTTACTTCTACCTTCTCCTCGGGCACCTGAGCAGCTTCGGTAACCGAAGGGACGGCTTCTGCCATCTCCTTATCCTGGCTTACTGAAGCTTCAGTCACAGAAGGCTCCTCTGGCGCCTGCGCCGCAACTGTAGTTCCTTCCTCGCCCGCCATGGTTCCTTCTTCTTTGGGACTAATAGTAGTTTCTCTTGCAGGTGGAAGATACGTCGTAGGAACCTTTTGTGGAGCTTCAGTGACGAGACTGCTGGGTACATGGAACTCTGGTGGCTTCATGTCAACGTAGCCTTCCGTTATGTGAACCTCGGTGACTGCTTCCTGATCCTCCGCCTTGCTTTCAGGTACACGATCTGTCGCAGAGATACCGGGTGGACCTTGCTCCGGGATCACAGGCGCTTCTTCTTCTACATGGTGTTCGTGGGCAGGTTCTTCAAGAGTAATAGGCTGATCGGTAGGAATGCCATCCTCTTTCTTGGGAACTATACCGGGCAGTTCCTCGGGAGCTTTATGATCGTGCACTTCTAATTCTGGTTTCTGTTCAATGGCGCCTTCCGTAACTCCTTGCTCTTCGCCACCTTCTGGGAAGATGCTACCTTGCGTGGGTTCTTCTTCAGCTGGACTGACCTCCGTCGTCTTTTCCTTCTCCTCTTCTTCACTAGGAACCTGTTCAGTGCTTGGAACCTCATGGACAGGTTTCTCGGTGGGCATTTCTGCTACTGGAGTGGTTACTTCTTCTGGCTCTCCTTCAATTGGTCCCGGTGTCGACAGCTTCTCCTCTGCTTCGGGAACTATTGCCGGAGCATCGGTTCCTTTGGCTGATTCCGTCACTGGCTCTTCACCCAAGCTTTCAGCCGTAGTCACTTTCTCTTCAACAGAAGGCTCGGTCATCTTTTCTTCAGCTGGAAGCTCCGGTGCTTCCGTAGCCTTCTCTGTTTCCACGGATGGCTGTTCCACTTTGGAAATGGTGGCTTCAGTGGCAGGTGCTTGCTCCTCCAAGCTAGACACAGCTTCTTCCGTAGGTTTTACTTCAACCATGCCTTCTTCTTCCATCTTTCCAGTACCTGGCAGCTCTGTTGACTGCTCAGTTGGCAGTTGAGTTGGCTGTTCCTTTTGTGGTATGCCTTCTCCGAGCTCCTTTTCTTCCAGAGTTCCTTTCGTGGCTACTTCCTCTTCGACTTGCTCTTGAGTGGTAGCTTCTTGGGGCACCTCCTCCGCCTTCGCGGACGTCGATTCTGAGACTTCCTGTGGAACTGAAGCTTCTGTAACTCCTTGAGTAACCACCTCTGCAGGCCTAGCAGTCATTTCTTCGCCTGTTTCTTCCTTGACTGGCGCCTCGGTCGCTTGACCCTCAGCTTCTTGAGGCGGTTCCGCCGAGCTGACTCCTGCGCCAGGTTCTGTTACAGAAAGAACACCCTCCGTGGTGTACTCCTCCGAAATACCAGTCTCCTTCTGTGTCGTTTGAGATTCCGGAGTAGCGGTTCCTTCCTCTGGGAGAGCCTCCGCTGGAGTTTCTTTCTTTGGCATCTCTGTGGGTGGCACGCCTTCCGTAACGCCTTCGGTACTGCTCTCTGCTTTGTGGTCCTGTGGAATAACGTTATCATGCCCTGGGAAGGACTCTTCGGTAGTTTCAGGCTGTGTAACTTCCTTTTCTTCTTCAGCTTCCGTTATGGACGGGCCAGTAGACTCTGGAGCTGGTTCCTCGGTGAGTTGGTCTTCGCCTCTTGGCAACGTTACGAGTCCACCTTGTCCTTCGTCGTCTGCACAGAATAAAGGTTCCCGTACAGTCGGATCGTGGGACACTGAAGTCTCGACTTCGCGTCACTTTTCTAAGCTAAATGAAAGATCTCTTACCGCATTGGTATGTAGTTGGGCAACATTTTCCGTCTGGCGGTGGCATGGCGGTGCAGTTCTTCCCGTGAGTTTTCATGGGCGTCCCGCAGTTTTCAACGGCGCAGGCGATGTCACCGTGGAAGCAGTAGCAATGCTGGCAGGGCTGCGTCGAATTGATAAGGTCACCATCCTCGTACACCTTTCCTTCGTGGTAGCATTGCGGCGTCGCTCCGGGAGCCATCGTGGTGGTCATGATGAGGCCAGGCGTTGGTTCAACCGTCGTCGCAAGTTCCTCGTCGTATTCTGTTCGCAGATTAGCAGAAATTATTTATAGCGAAATTACAGACGCACAGAGTATTTTATAACTTTTAAAACGTGAATGTTTTCTGACACTCACCGCAATTGTATTTGACTGGGCAGCAGACTCCGGGTTGATAGACTGGCCTGCATCCAGCCACGCGCAACGTGCACTCCTGCATCACGCAAGTGGTCCTGTTCCTGATGCAATAGCACAGCTCGCAAGGATTCTGCGGATCGATTGACAACTGGGCGCCGTCCGCGTAGAAGCGATCGTTGACGTTGCACCCGTAATTGTCATGGAAGCCGAGCGCCGTGGAGCCGGACGTCGCTGGCACAGTGGTCGTGGACGTCAACAGTTGCACCGGGACCTCCGGGCAAGTGATGACCGGGCAGCATTGATCCGGACGTTTCTCGACGGTGCAGTCTTGGCCGATCGCCTTCGTGAAGGGGCAGACCCTCAGGTAGCACATCAGCATTCGATTGTGGCAGGTGCAGTTCAAGCACGGCTCGTTCGTGAGAATTCTGTCGCCTTCGTCGTAGTGCTGGTAGTTGTAGTAGCATCCTGACGTGGCTGTGGGATTTGTCCAGTAATTAGAATACTACTCCCTTCCTTCCTTGCTTCTCAATTATTTCTCCGCGATTCTCGAACGCGTGGAATTTATATTTCTTTCGCTCCGGGTATCGGAGGATACATTGCTGCTTTTTTAAAATTATTGCAATCGGATGCAATGCTTTGCGATTCGGTAAGACGTGCCGCAATTTACGATCACGCGACGCGGTAATCGGCTGGTGGTGAACGTTTTTAATATTCATCGACAGGATCGATTGAAAGCGGTGCCGTGTAAGAATCGTCGAGGCGGCACGTGCCGCCTGTTCGGCCGCGATACAATTAACATCACGTCGGTGTCGCGTACATTTATTACGAGCAATAAAACTCGCCGCGTTGTACATACCTCCATCGTACTCCGCTACTTGTGTGGTATCCTGGTCGTATACTGGGGCTGTAACAGAAAGAAGATAAGTATTGTTCGAGCGTCACGTGTATGGGGCGTACGGTTAAATCTGTCGCTAGAAATGGTCGACGATCTACGTCAGTCCTATCCAAATCCTATTCTCCGAGCAAAATAGAGTTCCTTCCTTTCGTCTGCGTTACCGTAGCATAAGACTAACGTGCACATGCGAAGATCCAATAAAAAATATAAAATCTCGTTTGATTATTCGTTGCTATTTATGTAGGGAATGCACGATGCTTTGACTGAAATTTTGCTGCATACCCTGTAATTAACATATTTACATCAAAGTCTCTATTACGTTGAAGTTGAACGGAGGAAAGCTTGGACCACGGTTTCACGATTTTCTTCGTGGAACTTTGAACGGTATACCCCATAAGTTTCACCGCGCACTCCCCTCGATATTCCCCATTAAGAATTGCCCTGCGCTGCTGGCGAGATTAGCTCTATCGAGGAGAAACAATGCCCGGGCAAATCAGCGAATGGATTCGAGATGAACGTGCCACGTCGTCGGTGCAATATTCCACGACGCGACGCAAGGCGAGATAATCCTCGGAACTCCATTTCCCATGGAATTCGCGGGGAAGGGAGTCGTGTCTCTGCGTTGCGCGCAGTTTATCATAGTAATTACCGGCGGGATGCGTTTGTCCGGAGGGTGAACCGGCCTTAACAACGGAGTGAGTCAAAGCGTCATATGGCGCGAGCGTACGTGGGCGAATTCTCGTTAACACCCTCGCCCCAGTCGAACGAATTGTATGGCGAGTGCGCACGGAATACAGAATTCCCTTTTTGCCCTCTCTTTCCAGACCGATCCAGTCCCCCTTCCTTTCTGTGCCGTTCCCTCTGTCTACGGCGACGAAGCCCCGCGGAAACGCGTGCAGACGCATCCAGCACGCCCGCGCTTCATTCTCTCGCCAGCGTTCCTCTCCTTGCGCGCACCGTTTTCGCAATTTCTTTGGGATTGAAGTGCCCGCGCGCCCGGGACTCGAGAGTTCGATTGTTTCCCTGAAACGCGACACGCCACCCTCCGACGGCACAATCGCTCATCCATTCTTCCCACTCGTACAATAAGCCTTTCTGCTCGTCGATAGGATCTTCTGCTTCCTCTCCTCCTGTTTCAAAGTCTCGGGGCTTTTCCAAGATTCGCGCGCGGATTTTCTTGACAGTGGCGCGAGTGGCGGGGGAGGTAACGTTTTGGAAAGCTTCCCTTGCGGACTTTCCTCGAAAGTCATCCGGGAACTCCTTGGAATGCGCGAAACGTGCCCGCACGCGGATACGTGCATTGCGAGGCGAAGCTTTCGAATGCCCAGCGTAATTCTTTCATTGAATGTACCGAGCTGGCAGATTTATTATGAGGCAACGAAGATTGCTTGCTAATATTTTCGCTTCGCGCTTTATGATGGAATTTCTCCGAGCACCGTCGTCGCTACGTTCTTCCCACTGAGAGACCCCGGTTACGTGATTTCCGTGTCAATCTTCGTACAGTACGAGGCACAGACCAAGGTATTCTATACCTGGTCTGTGGTACGAGGAATCTTCTAAGTTACTGTAGAAGAAAAAGTGCGGGCCACCGATCGGGTGCCTGGCCCGGGGATCGAACTCGGGACCTTTCGCTTGCCGGGCGAGTGATTCGACCACTACTCTACCCAGAGCCGGCGACTCTTCTTCTTCTCCAAGTGAATATATTCTAAACACAACTTAACTAACGGGGTGCTACCTAACGCCTATATTACCAACTCGTGTAGGCAGGTATTAAAACAATCCAACATCGATGCAAAGTATCCACGAGCAAGGAATCGCGGGAGCACCCACGTCCCATTAGAGCTGTTCGAGTACTCGGAAAAAGCGAGCCGAGCCTGAGTCGGCTCGAAGAACCGGTCCGAGCCGAGTACTCGAAAAAAAGCGAGCGGCTCGAATAGAACCGAGAACTCGAATTTTTTCGAGCAGGCCGAAAGAACCGAGAACTCGAATTTTTTTCGAGCAGGCCGAAAGAACCGAGAACTCAAATTTTTTCGAGCGGGCCGAAAGAACCGAGCGGGCCGAAAGTACCGAGTGGGCCGAAAGTACCGAACAGTTCGATGTATCGAGTAGTTTCAAGCTTGAATGTTTCGAATATTTTAGAATATGTTTATATACTGGATAATGTTTCGTAACTATTATTATTATTATTTCGACTTTATTACTCGTTAAACAGAAAATATAGTACATAAGGAAAAAGTAAGATACGATTAAGGCGAGGCCGCAGTAATAATGTGAGTAATTAAAATATAAACTGCAAATGAAAGTATTCTCTAACTATTGAAAATAAATAAAGTCAAAATAATAATAATAATAATAATAATTACAAACCATTATCCAGTATATAAACATATTCTAAAATATTCGAAACATTAAAGCTTCAAACTACTCGACACATCGGTACTTTCCGCCCGCTCGGTTTTCTTCGAGCCGCTCGAAAAAATCGAGTTCTCGGTTCTGTTCGAACCGCTCGAAAATATTCGAGTTCTCGGTTCTATTCAAGCTACTCGGTTCTATTCGAGCCGCTCGCTTTTTTCGAGTACTCGGCTCGGCTCGGTCCGAATTTCAAGCTACTCGAATACTCGAGTACTCGAACAGCCCTAAGTCCCATCCCGAGCACCCATTAGCGACGCGGTCGGAAATCGGTGGTGCGAGGTTGAGATGCGCGACGCGTGCGTTTCCGCAAGGTGGCCCAGGCCGAGCGCGCGGACATTCGTTTCCGTGCGTGGTGGCGACGGGCCCTCGCGAATCAGCATTCCGCGGCGGCAGGCCGCGCGGGCTCGGCGCGGACGTCGGGCGGCGGTGCTTTCCAGCGAATTGAATTGTACTGGGAAGCAGAGGCGAGCTCCGTGAATGGAAGGGCCCACGGTTCGCCGGGCGAGTCCCACGAACGGGGCCCAGCCGCGTGCCTCCACGTTACACGGAGCCCCCGGCACGTACGTAAATACGTGTACATCGGGGCCCGCCGAGACGATTCTTGTCTCGCACGGTGGCTGTGCTAAATTATTGCGCCGGTTCGGGCCCGCTACGCCGACTCTGCCGGCGACACTTTATCGAGGTGTCCGCGAGTCGCGCGTGATTACAATCGCAGATGACTCTCCGCCGCGAGAATAATGCCCGCGAACCGGGGGACCGGGGGGAATTTACGCGAGTCACAGGTGTACCGGGGCCCGTTACCCTTCCCCGTCACGAAGCAGCTTGCGAGGAAATCGCTTTTTGCGCCCGTCAAGACTATTTCCACGGCGGAGTACCGGTTTCTGTGGCGGACCGTTTCCGCCGTGTCGAAACTGGACGGACCGTTGTTGCGCGGCAGGCGAGCCGCGATCCTAATCGATTTCGAGACGATCGATGGATTCAAGCGCGGCTGAACCGACAGCTGGTTAACGGGACCGTTCGCTCCCCGGGGATCCAATGGGCGCGAGGTGTTTCTATTGCCGCGACGGTGTAGTCGGAGGAGCCGAGTGCCTGACGGCTCAAGAAACCGTGTTCCGGTCACTCTGTTACGCGGAGGCTCCTTCAATCACGGAATTCCAGGTTAATTGCGGTAATTAACCAAGGACAAACGGGCCGTAAGGACTCTGGCTGCTTATCGCCCCCGACAATAATCGCGATCTCGCCTCGAGCGTAGAGCAGCGATTCCTGCATTTGCATGCACGCTGATCGAGGCCAGATCCTGCGAGCCTCGGTGACTCGCGGTGAGTCATTATGTAAGTCAACGTTCTTCGATTGTCTTGCTTCTCTGAGTGATCGTTACTGGCGAGGGCATTTCGCGATCTCGCATCAGCTGGAATTTCGGGTGGAAGCGAAGAAGTCTGCCCATCCATGGTGAAGCTACCACATTTCAAGATCCAGGAGAGGGCGCGAGAGCAAATAAGGCGTCGAATGAAACTGTTAGCTTTTATAAATAACAGTTATTCATCGAACTTTTAAATTTTAAATCACTTAGTTTCAAGGGTGAAATATAAAAGTTAGGAATATCTTTTTAATTAGTATTATTTAAGGAAATGGAAGAGGTAAATTTAGAGGAGAAAGCACGTTGTGATTTTTATAGAATTATTTTCACCGAACGGTTTAAGCTTTCAACTTCAGATGTGGGTAGCTACCCCGCAATACTTTCAGGAAATCTGCTTGTCGCAACTTGACGGCGCTTTTCAGAGCGGAATAAATATTCCTGTTTAAATATAATTCCTTGGCATTTTCAAGAAAATAAAAGTCTCGTATTTATACAAAAATTTATGGAACAAAAGTTTCAGTAAATAACAGTTTTCTCGGAACAGGAAAGATAATAGAAAATCACAGTGATTTGATGATTGAAAATTTCAACAATTTCATTCGACCCCCGGGAGCAAAGTGATCGAGCGCGCGTTATGAAATCATCCACGGCGGCCTTGCCTCTCGCGAAAGTTCATTACCATCAACCGCGCACGCTCCGATGAGCAGCCGGCTGCCTGCTCCGCGGCGAGTATCGCGTGCACGAAATTCTGCACTACGTGTCTGCCAAGGTCGCGGTCTGCCTGGACCGCAACCGCCGCCGTGAAGGAATCCTCGTCCTCGGCGATGAAAAACACGATGCAACAATTTCGCCTCTCGTTGGCGCGGATGAAAAGGCTCATTAGGATGGGACGACGAATGTCCGCGGCGTGAATGGATCTGCGGTCGTCCGCGCTCGCTGTTAAACGCTTTATTACTGTGCCGTTCAGCGAGGATTAGAGGATTCTTTCCTGGCTTCGCTTTTGTGGAGGAAGAGGGTGCAAGCAGTCGTTTGCTGGGTAATTTGAATCGCGACTCGAGACACGAGTGATCAGAGTTGGGTCCTTGGTGGTACGAAGACACCTACATAGGAAGCTCAGAATTGGAAATGAGAAAAAAAATTGAGCGGCGAATTTCCACGATTGGATTCTCCTGTTTTAGATTTCATATAACATCCCAAACTCTTCGCAAATGAAATTCGATTCTTGGAGCTAAATCTGCCGGCATAACTTAGCTTCCCGACTCGTTCCTACGGTGCCGCAAAGTTTGATAGAGTCATCAGTGTCTGCCGTTTACAATCCAGAATGCTGTTTTCACGCGTGCTCGTGATTGCCAGGTGACACTGATTGTACACGCTGGACAATGATCCCGGCACCTGCTCTTAAGCTTGCCACGGGAAATTCAAGTCCCCCGTAATCAGTCGGGGAGTATCGTCGTTCATGGCCTCCCGACAGTCAATGTCAATGTCATTGCTATCGAGTATGCTGCGCGGAGAAAAGCTGGCCGACCGGTTCTGTCGTAATACGCTGGTGCACGCCTGCAACGGCCGCGCTGCATTCGAGGACGGGCATAAATTATTTTCTACCTGCCGGCGGGTTCATTGCCGCGCTATTGGAAAGCTTGCGGCGTCGTTCGATCGATAAAAGGAGTTTGGAGTCGCGTGGGGCCTGTGATCGAGTTCCCACGATCATCGTGGATGCTGGTGCGTCTTTATCAGCGAATTTGGAAAATATTTTGACGATCAGTTTGCAGGAAGCTTCTGCCCCCGATTACTAACCCTTCGTTGACACTCTAGGTGCGAGCTACCCACAGGCTGATTTTCACTGATTTTGAGTGGATATTCGTGGAATAACTGTTTTTCTTTTCAATTACCGAAATAGCCCATCTTCTGTATGCAAAGTAAATACCTGTTTTTCCAAGTATTATATCTGAACAACAGCTCCGTGGTTTTTCAGCTTCTAATATTGAAAATTGTGAAAGTCACAATTTTTTGAAGATTTTATCGTATTTTCTCGACACATGGTAATCTAGATTTTTTTTACAAAAACTGTCATAAAATTTCAATGAAAAATACATTGGAATACATTCTAGAGACCTTGAATTTGACCCGTGATTTTTTACATAACGATTGGACTCTTTAGATGAGAATGGCAGTCGTTGGAAAATGGCTCCGAGCGTGAGCCACTCAGTATGTCAAATTTGATCGAAGAAAGAGGTGCGTCAACGAAGGGCTAATCTTCCCGGCGATAAGCCCCCGCGTAAACGATATTCCACTGTGGAAGATGTTCGCGCCAGTATATAAGATAGCAGTCTGTTGCCGAGAAGACGTCCGTCGACTTGAATGCACGGAGATTTCCCGCGAGTAAGCCTGCGCGAGATCTCGAATCGCGGGACGCTTGGCAGGGATTAACACGATTATTTAATCCGTGTCACGGCTGTGTTGCACCCACGCGGCCCGTTATACCCTTCGTCGAATGACCGCCGCTGACCTTTCGCAAGTAGCCAGGAAAGCGCAGAGGAGAGAGGAAAGAACAGAGGGAGCACGGGAGTGGTGTCCTCTTACGAAGTATCGTCGCAACGGGGTCCTTTATCCGCGCCTAGCGGAGGATCCTTCCACTTCCATACTGCCGCTCGTTTAGCAGCTGGAAGCTACCGGTTGCATCGTAAACGGCAATGATAAGGAGCACGACTCTTGAACAGAGTAGCCTGGAAGATGGACGTACTCCGGAGCCAACGATCTAGCGCGACAGTAGAGAGAAGCGGACAGAAGCGAAGCTGAAGATTTCAAGGTCCCTGGTAGTCTGCTGGTAGAGGAAATGGCAATTGGAATGCGAATGGCTCGTTTAGGATCGATGGCCCCTCGGTTATTGCCTCTCGATCCGGGCCCAAACGATGTAACTTCGGCGACATGCTTACGTAACGGGGACGTAAGAAAAAAAAGGCGCTAGGAAAACCAACTAATTATGCAGGAGTGTTTGGACAAGTGCCGTCCACGTGTATCTTTGCTAATGGCACTTGACCGCTACGTTTACCTTTCCTCTACACGTCCCGAATTTTAAGCACCGCCCGAATTCGCTGTCTATCCTCTCGAGTACCTGGTGACGGACAGTGCAGGCTTGTGTGAAATTGAAAGACAACGTTAGACTGTGATAATTAATCATCGCGGCAACGAGGAGCGATGAGTATGCTTAAACAAGAGACAGGACTCTCTTCAGGGGTAAATACACGGAAGGTGTTTGCCGGAGTGTAGTCGACATCCTTTGCATTATTTGCCGGGTAAACGTACCATCGAGGACGAATCGAGCTTGCAATTAAGTCAGTTATGACGGAGGTGCGGTAATGTTCTTGGACATGGCGTGTTTGAAGAGGCGCCTCGAGATTCTATCGTGGGAATTGGAATTAAAACTAAACCATTAAACGGTACCTTCGTCGAACGTTTCAAGAGAAGCTGATTTGCATAAAGAAGTTTCGTTTCTGTTGACAAATCCCATCTACGACAGCCTCGGGTCGTCGTGCCGCGGAAGTCGAACGATATCAGGTAATGCTTCATGGGAAGCCGGGCCGCGCAATTTCACTCGCCGATTCCAAGAACCGACGGACACACTTGCTCGGCCTCCGCTAAGATATTCGACGGTGCCCCGAGGAAGCGTTCCAGCGCTGGGGAGTGTGATCGCCACAGGCCTCCAGGACGCCGACACTCGAAGATAACGACACTTTGGCTGGCATTAAGGCATAAATATGGAACGTCTCTCGGGGGTCAGGTGCGGCGACATGGACCGTAAGTGGGCAACGGTGAGGTACGCGGTCAGTGACATCCCGACAGGCAGGCGGCCTCTTCAGGGCTTACAGGTTTGACCAGAATTCACAGCATCACGTGGATGCAGGCAAGTACAGGAACCGCTATTCGTGCAGCTGTGGTGTCTCCTCGACGCGCATTTTTCACCGTCCACCCCGGCCTCGTGGATCGCTTCCGCGAGGATTCTCGAAATCCCGCCGATCATCGGGCAAATCAATATTATGAATTTTATGAATTTTATGAATTTTATGAATTTTATGAATTTTATGAATTTTATGAATTTTACGAATTTTATGAATTTTACGAATTTTTCGAATTTTACGAATTTTATGAATTTTATGAATTTTATGAATTTTATGAATTTTATGAATTTTATGAATTTTATGAATTTTATGAATTTTATGAATTTTACGAATTTTACGAATTTTACGAATTTTACGAATTTTACGAATTTTACGAATTTTACGAATTTTACGAATTTTACGAATTTTACGAATTTTACGAATTTTACGAATTTTACGAATTTTACGAATTTTACGAATTTTACGAATTTTACGAATTTTACGAATTTTACGAATTTTACGAATTTTACGAATTTTACGAATTTTATGAATTTTACGAATTTTACGAATTTTACGAATTTTACGAATTTTACGAATTTTACGAATTTTACGAATTTTACGAATTTTACGAATTTTACGAATTTTACGAATTTTACGAATTTTACGAATTTTACGAATTTTACGAATTTTACGAATTTTACAAATTTTACGAATTTTACGAATTTTACGAATTTTACGAATTTTACGAATTTTACGAATTTTACGAATTTTACGAATTTTACGAATTTTACGAATTTTACGAATTTTACGAATTTTACGAATTTTACGAATTTTACGAATTTTATGAATTTTATGAATTTTATGAATTTTATGAATTTTATGAATTTTATGAATTTTATGAATTTATGAATTTTATGAATTTTATGACGGCTCGATTCGGATTCCTCGGTCAAGGTGGGAATCGTTACGTTTCAATGATAAGAAACATCGAGGCACGAACGTAACTTAAAGGCGAAGGTGACTTTTTGCGACGTGGACGACGATACGTCGAAGATACATCGTTCCTTTCTACGAATGCAAACGTCCCCGAGACGCGCCGATCGTAGAAAACCGCGGACAGATAGATCGATGGGATCGGGCCCGGGGATCTCAACGATCGCCTTGCCGGCTCGAAAGGGAAACTGCTGCAAGAAGGAGGACGCTGGCACGCGAGGGACAGGATCGCCTAGCGATCGATTGGAAAGAAAAGGGAGGAGCAGGCCAGTCGAAGAATTCGCGATCGTTCCCGTCCGTTTATCCACACCTGCTGTTCGTTGAATTAGCCACGGCCAATTGCCCGAAGGGTAGGCGGGGTGGGTAGGGGACGAGGCAAAAACGACGCATCCCCAATGAGCTCTCATTGACGATGCAACGTTTTTGCACGTCGCCTGCGTTCGCGGTAACACGCTGTTCCCAGAACGATCCTCGCCCTGCGCGCCTGCTGTCGACCGGCAGGATCGATTCTAGGCTGGCGTTGATGGATCATGAACGCCGATGACTAAGAATCCAGGAAGCAATTACGGGCGTTAATATTTGCCTCGCGGATTTTTCATCGAAAGGTAGCTCCGAGCGTGCGTGGCTCATGACAATGGGAGCTCGTGAGAAGGTTCATTAGGAATTCTAAATTGGGCGCGCTGCTTGTCGGAATACGACGCGGAGGCGTACCAACGCTGCTGAACATTGGGAATTAGAATACAGATGGGCCATTCGTTTTGCCGAAGCCTTCAGAGATCCCTGGTAGGTAAATTATAACCCGGGGTAGTTGCTAACAGGTTGATCTCCCCGTGCACCGTTTTACCCGGTCGTTTCCCACGAACTTGACCCCGAGATTCGCGTGACGCAACCGCGGCGCAGGTGAAAGTAGCCCCGTGCCTTTTCCGACGATTTCCAATGGTATGCATCTACGTGGAGGTGAAAGGGGGGACGGCTAATGGGACTCGATCGAATCTGTCGGTCAGCGTCGATCGATCTTGCGATCGCGAAAGGCGGAGGAAGAGTGGTACGTAATTCGAAAGCAGCTCGACGTAAACGGAAGAGGCCTGTACGTCTATGCGATACTTCGGGGAGCGCGGCTCCGAGCCATCGAAGAACGAATACGGTGCGCCAGGTCCATGGGAAAGCACCTTGGGACGTGGCCGATGCCAGAGGTGAGCATTATGAGGTAACTCGGAGGGTAAGGCTCCTCGCTGGTGAAGAACAAAGATAGGTTCGATGTCCTGGGACCTGGCACCAGCTCATTCAGATATCGCCTGGCTGTGTTGGTCGCCGGTGCCATTTCCCGAAAGAAGATTTATGCGGATTTTTAGCGTCGAAGTTTTAGGGGTGATTCGAGGTATGGAGGGTGATCGAATTCTGTGTGAAAATTTTGGGAGATTGATGAAGGAGAGCTTAGTTATTTTTGTGTAGGCTTTTCATTAGGTAAATCTGTAATTCTGACTTCTACCAGGTAATTGGTTTCGTTTTTAAAAGATCAAATAGGGTATTTAAATTTCTCTGTCGAAGCTGAGGCGTCGTAATGCGGTTATCAAACTACGGTGGTTGTTTTTTTGGGAGGACGAGTGCGCAGAGAATCAGAGGTCTAGTCAAACGAAACGTTTCTTCCACGTCGGGGATGGTTCTTCGTGCCATCTCGCGTACACCTGTTCGCTGTCGAATGAGTTACGTTTCGACGCGCCTGGCGCGTTCGAGGCGTCGAAGCAAAACGAGGGAGAGGATAAAAGTCCAGCGCGCCGAACGAGCTCCTACACCCGAGGGAAGTTTTATTGGCTTGTTCGCCGAATTACTCACCAGAATTGGATTGCGATGCCAGTAGAACAGCCAGACAGAGTATAATCCCGGGTCGGCAGGGCCCGGCGCTCAAGGCCGACATGTCGGCGCTCTTCTTCCGTTTCCTGAAACCACCGAAAAATGTGCCGTTAGTCACCTAGATTTTGTTCTTACTCCTTGAGTATAGGCATTGCTTCAGACCAGATTAAAATATCGTATTACTCTACCAGCTCACCGCTTACTTACAACGAAAATTATTTTATTAAACCTGAATTGGGCCAAGTTACGCAGAAGCTATCAAAAGATTCTAATTGGCAAAGGAAAATAGCTTTGTTTCCATCGAGTATACATATTTTATTTTAATGGGTTATTTAATAGCGAGTGGAATAATTAATATTGTTTTAAATTTTCTGCAATTCTTGTTTTTTTAATCCTAAAATGGTACTATGGCTTGGTAGTTATAATAATTGTATAATAAGTGTTCTATGGGTCGGTGATTTTTTGCAAAATAAAGATCGCAAAATTATGGAATCTGTAGTGTGTTTAACTAATTTTTTGTCAATCCGAGGGTCGATAGATTTCTACATAATTCGGCCCAATTGTGGCTACCAATTTCCACCCCAAAATAATTACCTAATTCAACACAAATCATATTAACTTCTAAACCTCCAATTAAATCTTAACATCATCTATCAAAATAATTATTTAATCTGATATAAATCACATTAACTTCTAAACCTCAAAGCTTGTCATTATAAAGTCACCGAACAGTGGGGCTACTTTCAACAAAGAGCGACTCGGTAACTTCCATTCGATTCGACGAATCATTGGAAATGGGTTTCCACGAGCCGGGACCAGAAATACCCGGAGGAAGAGCGTTGCTCGATCGCGTTGTCTATTATTACCGTCGCGTCCGTGGACTTGCAAAGTGTAACAAGGCATTGTACGCTCTCCCCCGTTGAATGTTAAGGTCGCGTTTATCCTGTCACGTGGCATTCTGGCGTAACTGTCTACCTGACAGCTGGACGTGCCGGTAACTACGATCTGGAATCGCGCCAATGGCATACCTTCGCACTTCGACTGGCCAGTTCCCGCGATAATCCTCCGCGATGGTATGCAGATCAGCACGCCTAGCCTACAAGCGCGCGTATTTCGGTGTCGGATATGGATAGGAGCCGCTCGGACACGCCGCGTTCAGCTTGCGCGCGGTGTCAGCCGAGCGACTGGACATCGCTAAGCACGAGTATACACGCGTGTACGCAGCACGCACGTACGTGGGGTGTGAATTCTCGAGGCACGATTGCGTGGGAACATACGGCCTCTATTCCACCTACTCCAGCACTTCATAGAAACAAGTATTCCTCCTCTGTCGACCGACGAGGATTAGACGTGGAGTTGATCCGGGACCTGTAACTTTACTACCCTCCGGATCGCCGGAGAAGCATTTCGTCAAGGAAGTGGATTTGCCGAAGGAATCTCAAGGCTCGCGAAGCCAACGGTCGCGGGTTGACAAAGGTCGCGCGGGGAAGGAATTACGTATGTGGAGGAGCGAAGTTGATAGAAACGGCGGCGTGGAGGGGGTGGCTTGGGAGCCGGACGAAAAAGAAGAAAGAAGAATCGACAGGAAGGGAAGGTGGACTTTGGTGATGCCGGCGCATACCAGTTGCGACAGCGGCTTGATACAAAGGGCCCAGCGAGATAAAAGAGCGTGGGCAGTTTCTCTTCTACCCGTCGACTTGATCTTTCCCCTGAGCCGTGGCCGCTTGCCCCGACGGCGGTGCGCGTCGCGTCTCATTGTGATCAAGAGGAAGGAACGCGGCTCGTGACACCTAAGCTCGCGCGGCCCCTCGTTAACGGGCCCCGTAAAGCACGCTGTTGGATATATCGTAATGAATCTCGCGATGCCCGGCTGAATTTCTTGCCGGTGTCTTCGCCGCGGCTGGGAACGGAGCCGCGGGGATCCCTTCGGCACTCCGGGGCCGGCGAAAATCCGCGCGTCATTGCGTATTCAGGATACGGCCCATTGAACCGAGGAATTCGGTGAATGGGTATGAACGCGCATTGACAAGCGCGCGCGCTCGCGCGCGCGCACCTCTACCGGTCCCTCAAGTATTCGCCCGTGAAGAGTACGGGTACTCGACGGCGCGCGGAGGCGATAGAATTCGCGGGAAGCGAAGGTCAAGCTTCTGGAATTCGCTTGCCAGCCGCCGGTTTAGCGAGCCGTTGTTCGCTGGGCCGGCTGATCGGCGAGTCATGGACCAACAGGGATATTACTTTGCGCTTGGAAGCCGTCGGGCGACTTTCCATTAACTCTCCTGACATCTTCGCGTAAGAGGGTAGCCGTTACTCCAAGATCGCTGATTCGAGTCTGAGTTTGTAAGAGTTCGGCGTTTAGGAACGGCCTTAAATAGGATTCGGGGAATCGGTCCAAGGGGTTGTACCTAGTCAGTCGGCCGAGAAGAGGCGAATATTTGTGATTTTTTTTCAAGCGGAAGCGTATATTTTTACAAAATTTTTTGCGCTTAAAAGAGCAAAGTTGAAATTCTGATTTTTTCGCGTCCTACACAGTTGTCGGTGAAATTAGGGGACTAGGCGGTCAGAAACTCGATTTTTTGTTGTATTCTTTTAAAGTACCACCCTTCTCGAGTAAAATGCTGTTCGGTTTATGTTAAAATTTGCAGAATTAAGGATTTTACAAAAATCCTTAATTCTTTAAACGCGTTTTTCTCGGAATCATATTTCCTCTTCGTTTTGCAGTGATTGCGAAGAAACGGAGGTGCAAGTCGATTTGAAAAAAATTCAGCATATGCGAAACATGTCTAGTTACGACCTGAACCTACGCGTAAGTCTGTGAAAACTTCTGTTTTGATAAAAAAAAAAAAATAAAATCGCTTTTCCCTGGCGAAAAATCAAGGTTCTTTAAAATTTGCCTTTTTACAGCCGTCATTTTCATAATTTTGATATTTTTTCTTTGTTAATAGGTTCAGGGCAAAGTATCAATTTCAGAGGATATTTCACAATTCAATTTCTTACGGCCAGAATCACTGCAAAATTACAGCGGCTTCAGAAAAAACACCTATATATCAGGCAACTATAGCGCTGTCATACATATGTATATATATCATTCAAATAATTTTTTTTCACTGTTTATAGTATTAACAAACATTACCCAAAAGTACAAGTCACAATTTGTATTCATCCCCTTGTAATTAATTCGCGAAAAATACTTGATTTTCTAGCGATCTGACTGCCTAGTCCTCTTAAAGCGGCTGACCAGCGCGCAGTGGACCCGAAGATCGTGGCTTCGAAACCCATCGCCCGAGGTTCCGTTTTTCTTCTACAAATGCGGAAATTTTATTCGTCGGGGGTTGCGCGACGATCGTCCCGTGAAGCCCGTGATAATTACTCGCCCACGAGCCCCGATATAATTGTGTAATTAAAAGGGCCGCCAGTTTCTGCCCGCGGCTATTTCCTTCGAAATTCAATGAATCCCCACGTCCCATTGTCCTATTATCGCATTCCCCGGCGAGCGTGCCGTATACCGCGGACGCCAACGCCGTTACGTTGACAGGCCGGCTAGAGAAACGGCAGACACACCCACGCGCGGTGACACGCGGTGAATGAAAATGCAAGGCCCCGGGGCGGGTGTCGGCCGCCACGCTTCTGTCCCCGTCCCCCTGTTTCTTTCCCGGTCGGGTTTGGTTTCCCTTTCTTCGCGATCGGCATCCACGTCGTCGATCCACCCTGATTCGTCGCGAGTCGCGTTACTTTCCTCGTTGCCGAGGCCCCCCTCGTTCTCCTGCGCACTCGTCGAACCGCGACTAATTTCACTTGCGCTCTCGGTACGGCCGTGCCGCAACCTAAAGGCCGATTACACCAGGCGATACGGATCGCTTCGAATCGGGTACCGGCGCGGCTGAGGATGCGGCCAGGCGAGCCGAACGCTGCTCAGAGCAAGAAACTCGGCGTCGAATCGTCCACCAGCTTCTTACGCGCAACGGAACGCGTCGGATTTCTGATCAAGCTCGAGAACGTATTCTTTTCGGCGGAAGGATGCGAGCGAGTCGGAGCCTAACGGCGGGGAATTTATTAGCAGATCGAGGGTGCCCGGGCAGGACAGTTAGAAACCACAGTTAGAAACAACAGGCTGATAACGATCGGCTGAGCCTCTGAGGCTCTCCACTATACCGGGATAACAGCTGTTGGCGCGATAATTGCCGCAACATAGGAGTTTGGCCTGAGTATAAGGTGCACAGGTAGGTGCACCCACAGGTCCGGGTGAAATGGGGTGCTGGTGGCAGAGGTTCCGTTAGAGCCCCGGAGGCTGCGTTCGTTCACCATTACCGTGGAACGCGGAATATGATTACCTTCACCTGGGAACAGTCTCTGCGCTCGTATCCCCTACTCCCGCGGCGAACGAGACCGTGGGCGAACTTTCCACCGTGGATCCTGTGTCCCGGTTCGTCGTCGATGCCCGACGATGTTCCGCGATTAGCTAAAGACTAGCCATCACCCCCTTCGCCCGGCTACGCTCCGCGCACGATCCTGGATGTTACAGGGCCGTGAGATCGAGATCGAGAGGAAATCTACATCGACGACAAACGAGGCAATACGCCGGGATCGTCCGGGAACGTTTACGCGTCGAGCTAATTCGATTTCGCGTTGCGTGTTATGCAAATCAGCTTCTCGCGCGTCGGGACTGGTCCTCGGCGCGGCGCGCCGCGGGAAATGTTGCCGCGATAACACGTCCACGAGCGGCCGTATCTACTAATTGGAACATTCCCAATAATTCAAGGGAGCGCGCCCAGCCCCGTGAGAGCCTACCCTCTATGCAAATCGGCGATCTTCCGCGTCGCGTCCGATCGACCGGTGGACCTTTTATCGCCGCCCGCGCCTGAAGCCGGATCCAGACTTGAATGAATATACGTTGAGCAAGGCCGAACGCGCACGAATATTCTGACGTGGACGGGTGAAACCGTAGCCAGGGTCGCATGCTTCTACGTCAGAAAGGGTGAGCGTGAACGCATATGCTAGTGTGGACGTTTCATTCGTGGCGACTCGACTCGCATTGTTCGGGTGAGATGGCCTTTCGCATAGATTGCAATTTTATTTTAATTTTTTTAAATGTATGATTATTTTTTTAATTCAATTTTATATTATTTATCTAACTGTATTTCCTCTTGCAAATATATTTTTGTCCTTTATAAAATTACTAAATTCACGGTGTACTGATTGTTTTAAAAAAAGTAGGCCATCTCTCCGCGACTTCCCCTATGATAGACTTTAAAGCTCTATTTTACTAAATAATTTGCCTTTCTTTTCTTCGCTACACCCTGCATTGTTCTTACTTCATACAGCCTGACCGACTCGCTGTGTTAAAAAATCACACGAGACTATTTTTAACGAATTCAGCTTAAAATGATATAAATCAATTTTTCATGTGATTTCTTTCATTATGGTCCGAATTACGTCGTTCTTGGTGTTAGTTTCATCGGCGAAACATAAGGAATCAATTGACGTCGTTTTCGCAAAGATCTGATGAGAAACTCTTGGACATTTCTGACTTTTTAATGGTATTCCAACCGTTTCGAGGGTCGAAACAAATAAAATTAAGAATCACCCTGTATTGGTAAACAGGATGACTCGGAGGGTTGAGCTTTAAGTTTATTTAGCTAATCACACCATCTTCACGACTGCGAAGTGGGCTAAGCACAGAAGTTGGCGAAGAAAGACACACTGGCACTTTCGACCTCTCCGCATGCGTCATTCGTGCGCGCTCAGCCTGCTCAGCGTATACGCATTCAAGTCTGGATCCGGCTTAACGGTGGTGTATTTCATATATATATACATATAAAGTGCTTAAACAGCCACGGCGTTGTTGACGCGACGCGAGCCAGTCACTTCCGACATTGTAATACTCGGACGGACGGAGTATCGGTGCCGATCGGCCGAATGGCTAACGGACCCGTGTCCGCCTCTCTCCTAAAAGGCAGAGTGACCCGTGCGACGCGAGATTCGACGAGTTGAAAAGTCGATAATTGACAGCCGGGGCTGCCAGGCTGTCTCTCGAATCCTCCGCGGCCCTTGTAACTGGATGGCCAGCTTTGGGAACCTGCTCGGTCTTCCTACGTAGCCCGAGGAGCCACTCCGGCCCGATAGTAATTATTCAGCCGGATAAGAGGTAATTGCATTCGGATAAGGTGTTCGGAAGCTCGGTTCGGAGGCGCTGGCATTCCTTGGAAGACGCCAACGGGACCGAGTCGAATGGAGGATTCTTTCGACCCCGGGCAACGAGCGGGTCTTCTCGATATGAATGCCTGTTCGTGTCCCACGTGGACGGTTGCGGGGAAAAGAAGCCGCGGGACGAGCTGCGCCTGTGCACGCGATACGAGAATCCTAGTGGGGCCGAGGAGCGTGTAGGCCGAGCGCAACAGCAACTGCGTCGTGAGCTGCACGTTAGGGGTTATGGGCGCCAACGGGGTCGGAGGTCACGGGATCAGCGGGGATGGTGGACACTTCGAGCCGAGGTGAAGCCGGTAAACGGCGTTATGCAAATTACAAAGCGGACCGTGAAGATCCGTGACCCTGCTACCATTACGATCGACCGCGACGATGCCTGTGACCTTCTCGTCCTGGGAACCATCCGCGTTATTAATTACGCGAATTAGTTGCCCTCTGCCTTGCCCGTGCTCGAGGAAGCGCCTCGTCTCCTCTCGCCCCCGAAGAGGTGACTTCCGCGTGCCGTGTACCGAACAGTTCCAGACTGGTCCCTGCGGCCTCCCGACAGCTTGACGGGCACCGCGGCTCGTTACGCGATCATCAACGAGCAATCTCCGCACGAAAGGAGTCGTTGCTCTCCTGGGCAACTGGCCCTACCGCGCGAGCCACCGATTCGAAGCCGGCTAGGACGAGCAAAGTGGTCGCTCGGATTGAATGTTGATCCGATCCCGAGGCGGCTCGGCAGATTATCCTTCGTGATTCTAAATGCTCGATCCTCGCGAGGATTACGTGCTACATACTCTACCCTCTGGCGTCAGCGGAGCGGATGAAACTTTGCGCAGATTTGGATATCGCAGCCGGGGAACGGAGACTGCGAGCATTAGTGTGCCTTGCGAGCATTAGGTTGTTGCGAATGAAATGGGCGTTTCTGATTTTGTAATTTAAACTTTTACTTGACAAACCTAATACGCATTTCATCCATCGAAATAGTCACCATCGACTTCGATACACTTCTCCCAACGCGAAATAAGCGCACCAATGGCTTTCTGAAAGAAATCCAGAGGACGAGAGGCAATGAATTAAGCGTTTTAGCTTTTTTTTAACTTTACATGGTCTGTAGATGTCGGGAAACAGTTGAATAGCGAATATTCGTTCTCACTGCGATTTCCCGAACAGTTAGGCGCGAATCCTCTTCAATCATGTCTGTCAAAATATTGTTTTCGATAACTGTTGGTTCATGGCCGGGAGGCATATTTTCGAGGTCCGTATCACCAGAACGAAATTTTTCGAACCGATCACTTGCAGTACCATTGCCGAAATCAATATTTATATTCCGCGTTGCCTCAGCCGCGCTGTGACCAAGTTTCAACTCGTACAAGTAAATTATTCGAATTTCCTTATTTTCCATGATCGGTTAAAACAATTTTTAATCACGTGTACCGCACGATATAACCGAAATTATACACGCCAAATCACGCGTGAGACGTGTACTTTTCAAACGATACCAATACAACAGCATCTGCACGGAAAAGGGCTAAGCTACAAAGCCGAGAAGTTTAAATCGTAGAATACGGCCATTTCATTCGCAGCAACCTAGTAGATAATGATAGCCATTAGTCAGACCGCCCGGGCGACTTGGGATTAACAGAGCACTCGTCATCTGACAGCCCTTCTAACGTACCAGCACTTTGTCTGTGCGGCGTGAAACGACCCGCGCCGCGATAGGATGGAAAACGGTCCCCTGGAATTTCTTTGAAGCGTCGGGCTCGGCCAGAATGCAACGGATATTACCGCGGTGGAAATCATTAGCACCGGCTGAAAGCTGTGGAGGAGCGAGCGCTCGACCGTGTTTAGAACTCTCCGCGAAGCGATTATATTGCGGGTTAAGGGGCTATCGGGTATTCATTACGCCTAATGACCTCTCGAAGCGGCGAGTGCTTTTGGGCACGATGGAAGGATGGAACGTGAGGCGGCGGTACGGCAGAGAGGATACTCTCTCTCGGAACAACGGGGTTCGATTACTCAGGGCCTCGACGTTCACACGAGGGTGCTCGAGCAACAGGTCGGGCATCATGTACAACGGCCTCTATTTATAGATCTACCTGAGCTAGAATTACGTGGGGTCGAGGATAAACCTCCCGACTGACTCCTCGTCTTCACCTGAATCCACTACGACGCGGCCGGGGCCGCTGCCGCTACCCTCCTCGGCCATATTTGGTTCGCTGGCACCGGCAAATCGCGTTTCACTCGGTGATTCTTCGGAATTCGCCCCGATCGACCGGTTCTGCACTTTCCATGTGCACTCGCGCAAACCGGTGTGTGCGTGCCTTTTTTACCCCGCGCCACCAGAGACTTATCGGTTTCGCGGAATTTCGAGAAAAAAAAAAAACCTCCACCGTACAAGACTCCGTCATTGGCTGATGCGATCCCATAAAGCACGCTGGCGAAAAAAAAAGTTATCGCCTCGATTAAGCTGCTTTTTCTTCTAGCCTCTTCCCCCCTCGTGAGCACGGTTTTACGAGGCTCGTTTGGTCAAAAACGAGCCGGCTAAATCGCTCAATCACGAAGCTCCCGATAATTATGTATCCTCGCGGGATTCGACGGTTTTATCGCGGACGTCGTCCTGTCAAGCGCTGGGACCAGACTTTATTGCTGGAATAGCTGTACCGTTACGGTTAGAAAAAGAAGGTAACCGTTCCCCCCGTCGCATTTAGATTGTCCTGAGTCGTTATTAATAACTTAATGGCCTACTTAAGGCGGTGTAAAAGCGGTAGGCTCTCTAAAAACGCGACATCGGCGCAATGACGCGATCGTGGAATATAACGTGACCTACAGCAGGGTTCACGCCACTTGTCGGATTAATCGCCGATCGTTTAGTAGCCTCGGACTACCCTCGCCTGATTTTTAGAAGACGCGCCGTAAGTTCGAGCGTGTCGTAAGAGTTTAGAGAGCAGCCCATCAGGGTATTCAAAGTCCCTCCCGTTTATCTTGCCCATCGTTCGAGTTGCGCGTCACGATTGAAACGTCCTCTCTGTGTCGATCGATCGCTGGATCGTTCGATCGTTCAGCAGCACGTAATAACGAGTATTACCGCAAGATGCGGCGATTCCCCTGGTATTATAATATCTGCTTGAAAGATCGCATCGGGCCCGGGTGCCCACAGCCTCCAGAGATACTCATCTTCATCTTCTTCTTTCTTTCTTCGGATGCTCGAGCGGTGCTCGCGTTCGGCATCGGTGCACCGGAATACTTTTCCGCGCGGGTACGTGCGTGAAAAATCCGCGTAATGTTGCTGGCGTTCAAGCACAGGCCTAGCGCGCGCATCACGATGATTATTAAATTTCAGCAATTTGCCCGAGTCGTTCCCTTTTCAGCACGCTCCGAGAGTGAAATTGTTTCTCCCGTGTTTCGTTGCCAAATTGATCGCTGTAGGGACTCCTCTCCTTACCCCCATAAAATTGAATCGATCGATAGCCAACCCTCTATAGACAGAAGACTGCGTGCACAAATTTTCAATCGGAGAAAATCGTTCCTTTCAAGAGCGTGCTTCGAACGCGTCCCAGGAAGACGTTCCACGTTCCACATTTACAACGCTGCAGCCGAACGCAGCGCTACCTTTCGCCACCGTGCAATTAGCTCGGTATTATTACCGCGTGCGCATAACTCGCCCGCAAGTTACTCGCATTCTTCGGCATCCCGTCTCCCTGTATCTCCTTTATGCATCTGGAAAAAGTAATAGAGCAGTATACCATCTTCCACCCTAGTGCCGTTTTGCCTCTCCTTCAACCTCCTACCCTTCCGCTGACTTTAGTCAATGCCCCTGGGTACGTTTATGGATCACAGGGCATTTTCTTCTACGCCCAGAGACTCGTGAAACAATTTCCGTTACACCTTCCCTTCCCCTCGCACCGGCCGTGGCTCGGTTTTTATGGCGGAAGTCGCTGCTTATCTAATTTCGACGGCGCCACTCCGCCTCCCTGCCTTCGGCAAAAGCTTCCCTTTGCGCTCGGCGTTTGCGCGATCTGTTAGCGCTTTCGACCACGCACACAGAGGGACTTCCACCCCGTTTCCGTTCACCGAGCATCGTTATCGACAGCCCCTTTGACGCGCTCCTTTTCCTCGTAGCTTTCCAGTGCCCGGACCACCCGCACGCCCCGCGGCTCACGAGGGTCCCTTTTTCTGTTTGACGAGAGCCTTTTCCACCGCGTCTTTCGCGTTCCCAGGCGAGAGAAGCCTCTCCCCGCCGCGAGATTCCGGCGAGAAGTGGCCAGGGCCCGAGTGTAAACACGAACGGAGGAACGCGGAATGCGACGACTCGTTCACGGATAGATCCGTAGAGGTCTGCGCACACATATCCGTTCCGCGTCAGTTCCGTATCCGTTCCGTGTCCGTGCGGTGTCCCTAATTTCACTGACAACTGTGTAGGAGTAGAGACCATGGTATGGTACGTGTAGTAAAAAGACACGTGTATTACATATATCCGTACCTCGATCCGTGTAGCTTTTAGTACACGGGTACCCGTGCACTATTTCACGTGTATTTAAATACACGTGTATCAACGTATTTCTGTATTTTGATCAGAATTGGGCAATGGCGGTCACTTAAGCAATAAGTGTAATAAAACCGAGTGATGTTTCTCAATTTTAAGGATTATCGTTGCGTCTAAAAAGAAGCTCGCTTATTACCAGTAATGCCTTAATTTTTCGTATCAAAATAGGTAATCGATTAAATAAATCTTGTTAATTTTATAACTGTGTTATTAGTTGCAATCTGAAAATTTGTAAAGCCATACTTTCCGCATATTATTCTAGTAAATATATTTAAATACATTAATTCTTTTATGAATTTCGCAATCCCCCAGAGTTCTGGGATATCTATAGATATTAAAAATCAGACGAATCAAAATACGGATACGTTAATATACGTGTATTTATAAATACACGAGTATCTAAATTCACGTGTATTTAAATACACGTGAAATATTGCACGGGTACCCGTGTACTAAAAGATACACGGATTCAGGGACAGATACGTTTAATACACGTGTACACGTGTATTTAAATACACGTGAAATAGGGATCTCTATGTAGGAGGCCTGCTCCGGCTCGGTCAGTCCCAATTCAGCCGTTTCTGCAAGCCTGCTGTACAGTTCCTTCAATACCAGTAGGTGACAAAAGTATTCGTACACCCTTCGAATCAGAATAACATTTTTAAAATTCGTCCAAACGACGTGATTTTTTTTTAGAAGCTAGAAGTATTAGTTTCCTAAGTAGGTGGCGTGTTTCGTCGTTTTGAAAAAAAATAGCAATTGGTTGGAAGCAAGAACCTATCACGGTTATAAAAAAGGTCGTCCCTTTCACCTTTCTGTGATTTCAGGACTCCTTAAGTCCAAATGCCCAAAAAATATCGTTAGCAACCTAATTTTAGTTTCACTGAACGGATAGGGGTTCTACACTGACTTCTGCTGACGGTCCTGACCCGGACAAGTGTGCGCTGCTCCATTGTAAAACACGCAAACGATATTTTTTAACACTGATCCTCACGGCCCGGAACTGACGGGTCCGGAGAGACCGTCGAATTTCACGGAACTGACAAGTGCGCGCTGCTCCATTCCAAAACAAGCAGCCGATAACTTTTACGACCACGGAAATGACACGGAACTGACACGGAACGGACATGTGTGCGCAGGCCTTAAGTGGCTGTTTCGTCTAGCCTGGCGTGTCGTGTCCATTCTCCCCCGTCGCCGCGTTCCTCGCGCACGCATTGGGCCCCGGCTCGCTCGCTCGCTGCGTTTCATCGTCGTAATTCCAGGATGTCTTCTCGATCGCGCCTGCCTCTCTCCCCCTGTAATTTCCAGCCTCCCCAGACGTTTCCCGGATGTCTGCGATTCGAGACGCGGTAATTGTAAAATTAATTTCGCCACAAAGTAGAGAAGCGCGTAAAACAGGTTACCTCCGCGTCGCACTTAGTACCCCGCCCCCCCCCCCTGCCACCGATGGCTCTTCAGCCCCCTGCATCCGCGTGTCTACCGGTTCTCCTAGACAGCTAAGTAATCCAATTACGCCGTTCTTTCGTCCCCGCGGCACGTACATAATATCCCGGCGCGATATTACAGATACGAGGCGAATGGGTTGCGCGCGGCGTCGTTGGGCGATCATCGAGGCAATTTGCACGAAATTAAAATAGCCGCGATACACGGGGGCGCGCGCGGGGTTCCGCGAGCAGGGTTAAATCGCTGCCGAGAGGTAATCGGCGGGGCCGATGATTGGGACAGGTGTAGCGCGGCCGTGTGTCGCGATGACGATCGCGATCGCTGGCGGATCGCAAGGAGAGCCCGGCTCTTCGGGACCGAGTAATCTGAAACGTCGGGGCGTTTCGATCGCGCCGCTGCCTATCAGGATCGCGTAATAACAGGAAGGCGTACGGTGATCGCGGTAATTAAAACACGGCACGTTGTAATCTGCAGTCCATTAAAGCCCATCAATTACGGGTCAGCTCTCCCCCCCCTTTCCCTCGACCGAGAGGCTGCATCGCCGAGCGAATCCTCGCCTGGCCTGTGCATAATTCAGGACGTGTTTCGCGATAATGGCGGCCGCCGGTCCGACGGAATCGATAGGTTCCTGGAAAGGGACGTGATTTAAGGTGCTCGCCCCTCTCTATGCGGCCACTCGATTAAAATTTTTCTTCTTGCCACGCAGCTTCGTCCTGCCTCCCCTAATGATCCTTTCGCGCAGCCCCGGACCGGCGGCGTATAATGGATCCTATTATGCCGGGCAGATCTCGAGGGAAATTAATTGGCAGGAAATGTCAACGTGGTCCGTGGGACCCTCTCGACGCGCTCCAACGTGAAATCGCCCGGCTGCCTGAATCTCGATAGAGATACAATAAAGGGGATTAGGGGCTTCGTTGGTGGTATTCGCGGATTTCACTTCGCAGCCGCTGCTCTACGCTTCCCGCAACACGGGGACGACTGTTCTGCGGGACATTCCACGCGAACTCGGACAGATTTCGGGGTGAGTTTTCGTAGATTGCTGAAATTTTAATATACTGTAGTCTTTAGTGATATTTCAACGTACCTCAAAGGATTTTGCGAAATTTTCAAAAATGACGATTTTACAGCTGTTTCAAGTTAAGTGCTAACTTTTTTTCAATACATTATAGCTATGGAAGTAGTAAACGGATGGAGATGAGCTTTACGGTGCTTATAGAGAAGACATTGAAGTTTTAAGAAAAAAATATTCCAGTTTGAAAAAAATAGAACAATTTTTGTGCAATTACTTTAAACAAATGCAGGTTTTTAACATCGAGCGCGATTTTAAAAATCTAAAAAAAGGAGAATGTAGTTCTATCCTTTCCCTTGATGGACAAGTTTTCAAAAAATATGGACATTTTAAAATTGGCCCTGTGAAAATTGTCGAAAGTTGGCGCTGCGTCGCCCAGCACCGCGGTCAAGCGGCTATACCTGATATTCTTATACAGGATTCTCGAAAATGGTAAGTATTTGAAAAAAAAAGCTGAAGCAGGAAAACTCTTACTGTTTTTTATATCCAACATAATACGGTATCTCATTTTTTGGTGTTCGCAATATTTTCCTTGAAACGAGGGTGAAGTAAATATATCGAACTATCTATCTAGTAGATTGAGATTCTTTTTTAAACTGAAATAATTTTTTCTTAAAACTTCAAAGTCTTCTCTCTAAGCACCGTAAAGCTCATCTCCATCCGTTTACTACTTCCATAGCTATAACGAATTGAAAAAAAATTAGCACTTAACTTGAAACAGCTGTAAAATCGTCACTTTTGAAAATTTCGAAAAATCCTTTGAGGTACGTTTAAATATCACTAAAGACTACAACATATTAAAATTTCAGCAATCTACGAAAAATTTACTCCGAAATCTGTCGGAGTTCGCGCGGAATGTCCCCTACGGCTGTTTTCGCCGCTTTCGCTGATTTTCAACGTCCCCGAGAAGAAACTAGGGCCCCGGTGTTTTACGACGCGGCGACGGAAGCTTATCGCGGAGTCTGCGAAAAGCGAGCGCGAAACTTCTCAGGAATGCTCGGTTGCGCGTGTGGAATCAACGCCCATTTCCTCCTTTTCCCGATCCCATTATCTACCCCCCTCGCCACTGCCGCTGGGATTTATAACGCTACTTAGGCGCTTCTTTACGTTCAACGGCCGTGAGCCGAGCGTAACACAGTTGCCAGGAGTAATCTCGCCGCGTTGGGTAATGCGTTTCACGCTTCCGCCCTGCGTTCCGCCGCTTCCCGTCTGACGAGAAAGAAACATCGAGCGCGAAGCCACGTCGGAGTGTTTCTCAGCGCGCGGTGGATGGCGATGTCTGGTCGTTCCTCAAAATGGCACGCGAAACGTCCGATCATCCCTTCGATCGACAACTCGCCGGCGACCCTCCCGCTCCTCGAGCGCTTCCGTTATCGGCTGGTACTCCTCTTCGCTCCGCGTTATTATCGGCAGACGCGGTCAGTCGCGATCAAAGAAGCGCCGGAAATTGTCCGTTACGAGGAGCACCGGTGATTAATTATTATGCAAACTAGCGGTATCCACGTTCCTCGTCCTTTAAGCGTCTCGGAGATGCCGCTGCTCCTCTCGCGGCAGTCTAATGGCCGCGGCTTTAGAGCACTGTTGCGAACGGTCGAAAGAAACGGCGCGATGCAGATTGACGCTCTTAGCGAGATGAATACGCGGAGCGTTGCGCCGAGAAGCTCTTCGAGGCCAATTGCAGCCAGTCCCCGTCGCGCGTCAGGCACCTTAGTGTCGTTGACTCGATGGCCGAAGTTACATGACATTCGGAGGTAAACGGGGCTCGAAGGGGAAAACGCTTCTTCGCCGATGCACGGAGTCGTAGAGATACCGGAGAGTGCCATTTTCTCTTGATGTTCGAGGATTGGTAATTGGTAGCCGCCTTCTCTTACTGCTAATGTGGAATCGATCGATGTACGATCTGACTAATGGCGCGTGACGCTCGTGCGCGAGTAGAGGACTCGATAGAAGCGTTAATAACTCGAAGCTTTTATCAAACAATACGGAGAGTCTACGATAATGTCTCGGTGTTTAATTTTAATCGTTGCGCAATGTGTCCGCGGAATGTGAAAGGATTTTAAAGGAAAATCAGCGTGCTCGAAGAATCGCGTCTAAACGTGGATCTGAATTCACGGCGGCGCGCGTAGAGCCGTTTGCTCTCGGTGGCGCGTTTCAGATCGACGCGGTGGCCGCGTGCCGAAGACGATGACAAACCTGCACCGAGTTCCAGGGAGTTATACATCGGGGATGCGCAGCATCCTTCGGTTCCGGAATGTCGATTGCCCGTTCCGCGCCAGGTCTCGAGGGCCTCTTAACGCCTTTGCGAGCCTCGAACGCGAGCCCACGGAGCAGGAAAAACGGCAAAAACCAGGGACGAACTAAGTAGATAATTGCGAATATCTGCTGATGTGCCTGCCGAGTACGGAAATCGTCGGACGAGTCTCGTTCGCTTGGTCCAACGTCGAATCTAATGCATCCGCGAGTTAGAAGCGAATTTAGTGGAAAAGTTGTTACGTCGTCGGACTCTAGGGGCGGTTCCCACAGTGCCGGAAGCTCAAGGTTTTTCTCAAGTAAGAAGGGAGAAATAACCTTAAATCAATCTCCTTAGCTGTGCGCACGCGACTGGAACGTGTCGAATTGGTATTTTTTCTACCCCCAACGTTTCAAATATCACAGATATAACTAATGCCCGGTATTAGGCGCCGTCCGGCGTTAAGGGGGGATTTTTGTGTAACAGCCCCCGAAATTTATGATTTTTTTTTAAAAACTATTGTTAATATTGCATTAAACTTTTTGGGATATAAGGAGGCATCTTTAAACTTGCAAAAAATATTTTGTATCGTGTCATCTGATTGCAAAAAGAAGAGAATTTTCTTAAAGTTATATAATTTTAGTTATATACTGGACGTAAAATTTTAATTTTAGTTTTTATTTATAATACTTTCTTCGTCGGTATAAAGAATGATATGAAAAATTTGTCTTAGGAAAAGACTTACTTTTTTTCATAACCTATAACTCTTTCAATTTTTCATTTTTTTCTTTAAAGTCGACCAATCCCAGCGTAAGCACAAACTTTAAGAAATTTCTATTTTTTTGTAATCAGATGAATGTGATAGGTGCTACACAACCCGCCAACGGGAGTTACGTCGTCGAAGAGGTGGACAAGATTCCACAATAATTAATAAATAATAGAAAGGATCGACATAAAAAAAAATATTTTCTGCAAGTTTAAAGATGCCTCCTTATATCCTAAAAGAGTTTAATCCAATATGACCAACAGTTTTTTAAAAAAAAATCTTAAATATCAGTTATATACCTACTTTTGGGGCTGTTAGACCAGAACCCCCCATAAGGGGTCTTCCTAGTCTGACGGCTGCAAAAAACTTAATTATTCGAGAATTAAAAAAAGAAACAAGTGTTGCACGTATCATTTTGCACCTTTTAATATCTCCTATAAAAAGAAATGTAAGTAAAAATATAAATTTTTAGCGGAATATGAGGATTTAACAGAACAAAGCAACAAACGTGCTTAATGATACGTGAAATACTTGTTTCTTTTGTTAATTCCCGAAAAATTAAGTTTTCTTCAGCCGTCACACTAGGAAGACCTCTTAAAGGAACTTCTCCCACTTCTTCTGAATCGCCGGCACCTCGCTTCATTCTTCAGATTTATTCAAACTTCTCTGACTATACTATCCATCGGCGTAGGCAACAAGATTTTCCCATTCACCACCGCCCATTCTTACGATTTGATATTCACCGCCTGCGATCGGTCGTGGCGTGCTTTTTCCCCCTTTTTCCTCGAGAGATTGCTAGGTTCGGGCCCGACGTTGGAGATCCTCGATACTGTTTCCAAGTACCGTTCCTATCGGGGCCGATACTTGAAACGCGCGTTCGCATGCCGAGCCATATGCCCGCTCTCTAATCAGACGCGCGCCAGCGTATCCGGTGGCGGCGCGAGATTGGATGCAAATACGGGGACAGGCGGAATAATTAGAATGATAATGGGAAGGCACGGCCGGTGGAGGGGAAGGTGGCCGTCGCGAAGCAGCTGACTTTGACTTCGTTCCCTCGGAATGTTTGCACACCGGGGAACCCTCAAAGTTGCTGCATCGCCGCGCTGTTTGCCCTACGTTTACGTGGAAATCCTGAAATACGAAGTTTGCTTTGGCCGCGTCGTTCCACGCCTTTTTTGTGGCCAGCGAGCAGCGGCCTTTAAGTTGAAGGCACCGTGGCCACTTAGCGAGACAATGTTGAGGGTAAACAGAAGGTCCTGGCGAGCTTTATTGGACGTTTGTCTTCGGCGTGGGAATCTTTCGGCCCGCCGATGACAGATTTCGAATGGAACGCAAGGGTTTCAAGCCACCTCCACCCCTCGCGCGCAGGGGTTACCTGATCTTCGTCGATGTAGGAACTAAGTACACAGTAATACCGCAGCTATCCGAATTGACCTAGTAAACTGAACCTATATTTTCCTGTGTCCACTGTGGATCCTACCGCGAAGAGTCTGCGCACCGTTGGCAATGGGCACCTAAATATCGCGATAGCTGAGTCGATAGCAGACGCTGATCCAGCTGTCCGCGGAGACGAGCGAGGAAATGACTCGCGGAGCTGATTCGAGCCGCGCGTTCGGACAAGCCGTCACCTTCGTCTTGCGATTCCTCGTAAAGGTCGGGGTGAAGGAACCTTAATGACTGGATACCGGGAGGACAAGGGGAAGAGAGTTAAAGAAACGGTGATCCTGTCCTCCCTGGAAAGAGGCATGCGCACCTGTGTCGAGCTTTACCGAAGCAACGTGCCCGATCCCTTAGCGAGTCACGATGGCCAGTCTTCTTGTACAAGGTTTTCAGATCGACGCGACATCCCGACTAGGAAACCAGTACAAGGAAGTACAGGACGATAGCTGGAAGAGGCTGGCGCTCCTGGGAAGTGGCTACGACGAATGTATATGAGATTTCGCGGAATCGAACGTGACTCGTCGAGTTTTGCCGTCATCTGCAACGCCATTCGCCTTTTTCAGGCTTCGGAAAAAATTCACGTTGGAACGCTAGACGATATTTGGCGAATAACTCCAAATCGATTGGCGAATATGCGGGCAGCTTATTTCTGGTAGCTAAGGTACTGGCGCGAGGTAGTTAAAATTATCAAAAACAGAGGCCTAGATACAGTGGCGGATTCAAGGAAAACAGCGCAGACGACAGACGTTAAGAGGGGGTTCATTTATCCGGAAAAGTGAAGAGGTAGTTTACTAAAACCGAGCTATGTAAGTGTACAAAACAAAAATAGTGTTTGGATAAAATCAGAATTTTTTGAAGATAGATAGGGGCCCAGTACTTTTAATAATAGGCTTTTAAAATACTTTTCATTGTATTTAAACCACCGGCATAATAACAAACGTGGTCAACATGGAGCCACGCGAAGAAGATGAAATTCGACTACCTCGGGGGAGATTTTGACCGATTTTGAGGCGTGTGTCGGGCGATGAGTCACAAAAGGGAGCCAGAAGAAAGGTCGATTGGAGCACGAGCCAGAACGAGGGACGCGCCATTGTTCGTTTTGGTCCAGGTGCTACGTCTCCCCTCGTGAAAACCACGGCAATCCTGGCTGGTGATTAATATAGGTACGTGCATCCGGCTGGATTCGACCGACTCCCGTCCCTGCGCTCTGCGACGAAGCGAGAGCTGTCAGAGCGTTATCCATAGCGGGCGAAGAAAACGAGAAGATCGACACGGGGTCATGTACGAACTGGCCAACGGGACACCGTTGTTCCGGTGGCCCTCTATAAATAGGATGGCGGAGAGCTTGATGGTCAATATTCGTACATCCGGCTGGTCGAGCGATCCGACGGATATCCCTACTTTAATTTCATAAGAAGTAAATATTTTTATGCGCACTCGCAAACAAGCCAGTCTGCTGCTGAATATCTTCCACGTCCACCCGAATTCTACTAACAGCCACAGTTTTCTGGAAAGACCAGGAAAACCAGCGACAGCACCGCGCGCAATAAATCCGAGAATACGAAGAAATCCCTGGATATACCGAAAAGTGGTGCCGAATTTTTTCCACCGCGCTAGCGCTGTCAGTGGTATGCCTCACACAGAAACGGCACACCGTAGCGGCTCTGACGGACCGAATAATGCCAGTTGCTGTGCTCTGGAACGAGGCAACCGGAGGCGTTAGCGGACTATAAAGAGAAACAGTGGAACGGTCAGCTCGTGCACGAGCCACACAGCGGGGCGCTGTTGTCCCCGTGGCCCAGGTGTAGGGCCACCCTCGCGTCCTGTCCCTCCTCCCCGCCACCCTCACCGTGCGCTGTACGCGGGGCAAAGCGAACAAGGTTACTCGTCGAAGAGCAGCGCAGCGCCGCTGGACCAGTGAAGATCGACTTCTTGGCCCGAGGACAAGGCGCGCGGGAAATAATACGGCGACGGTGAACCGGATGCGAACTCGCGAACCCACGAACTCAGCCACCCAGCGCACGGGGCCCCGGAGGAGTTGTCTTACCCCGTGTACGGGGCAGATACGATCTACGTGGACTTCTGCCGCCCATCGGGGCCCACCTTCGGGACAGGTTCAACCGGGGGACGACAAAACCTGTCGATGCTCCGACACGTCAGCCTTGGAAGGATGATAATCACCGGTAAGGACACTCGCGAAACGTCGTTAGACGATCGACGCTGGTAATCGATGCGTTAGAAATGCTGCGATCCCAGCTGGTCGCCCTGCAAGCCAGTTCCGCGGCGATGTGCAATTAAGTTTTACGGCCCGGGGACCTCCTGTCGATTCGAGATACCGTCGGGGGAGTCGATGCTTCGGCGACCTCAGGATATAACGCAGTGCATATCCAGCGATTTCCTCGGCTTGATCTTTGGCCGGGGAACTAACCGATCGGGCAACCATTCCCAAGGAACGTCTGCGAAGCTCTACGGCTTCCTCTTCGCTCCGCGAATCCTTGCAAAATTCTATTTCGATATCCAATCGGTACAGACTCCCGCGGTTCGCGACTTCGCCGCGGAAAATCAGGGGAATGTTCGAGCGCGCACGGAGCGAAGCTTCTGGAAAAGGGTGGAACTGGTCGACTCGAGTCGATGGAGAGAGGAAACTCGCTACTCTTTCTATTCGGCTCGGATAGAGCGGCCGAGGTGCAGGCGTACTCTGTTACTATCTTATTACAAGCCTCCGCAAATGGTCTTCATCAAGGCAAGACCGTGTTCCACCCGGCCCCGGTGCTTCCTCCTCCTTCTTCCCTTTCGCCGTCTCTACCCTCCTGGCTTTTTTTCTCCTCGCACGGTTATTTCTACACCGTCAGCGGCCACTCGAGATGCGGACGAAGGTGGATGACTTTCGTCCGTGGAGGAGCAGGGCAGAAGAGGGCCCGTCGTGAAGAGGACGAGGACTCGAGAGCACGAGGACGAAAGGGGGGTGGCTCGGACGTTATTAATCTCGGGATGGCCGTCACGCGCGACGACGGTCGTGGTGGTTTCGTCCCGCGGTGCACAAGGATGGATAGATAGCGGGTACCCCCAGCGCCATGACTTCCACAGTTCATTCTTCATGGTCGAGTGACTTTTGCGTATATACGAACAGCGGACGATTAACGATCGTACCGGTGGTTGCGCTCGTTAAGCGACAGTTTCTTTTCCGCCGGAGATGAGGGACGAGGCGGTGCAACGGACGGCCAAGAGGACGAAGGAGAAGAAGCAGCACGAGCTGGGGCCAGCGAGGGGGAGCCGGTACACGGAGATCATCCCCTTGGCCGAAGACGAATGATCCGGACTCGCCGCCTCGATACATTATCGCTGCGCGCGCGAGACCCGTGGCCTGCACGAGAGAACAGGGGCGACACTTTCGTAGAATCGTGGATCGAGTACGTGACGACGATGGCGATCTGGAAGAGGTCCTCGAGCCAAGGTCGTACGACTAATAATAACTCGGTAGCCAGGAATCGATTTCCACACGAATCACGACCTGCTTACAAGCAGGGCGAGCATGTGGGCCGATGCTTCGCCCTAGTACAGTCCTGCGCGCGATTATTTCCCTTCCAATTTAATCACGCGTCGATACATTCGTGGGATGGCTGATCGAAGTGGGCCATATTTGAAAGTGGATCGTGAACGCAGAACGCTTAGGCTCGGTCGACGAGTGAAAGTGTCTTTATATTACTATGCCGAGTCTACTGATGGATCATTTGTTCGACGCGAAGAGTCGCGCTCGCTGTCCTATTTCGTAGCGAACTTTTCGATGGATTCGGTGAATATTATTCTGCCGCACAACGCCGGCTTTATAGAAAATAGAACGTGATCGGGCAACCGTGCAACGGATCGTTACATCACTTCCAATTAACCCATTGCCGGCGAGTTTTTCTCGTTTTTCTCCCGCGCAAATAATCGTGCGAAAATCCTGGCAACAATCGTAGGAAGTAATGGGTAGGGTATGGGGCGTACGAAGATACACGGGCATGCATCGATGACTGATCGCGGGGATTTCCTATGTGTCACAGTTCCGCTCCATTTTCTGGTGCACGGCAAAGTGGATGAGGAGCGAGATAAAAATGATCGTCGCTTCGAAGCTATTCAATTCGGTGGTATCGTATTTTTACGGCTGCATAAACAGATGGAGACGAAGGAGAGGTTCTTAGAAGAATAAATCTAAGAGGAACCACTGAAATGTACAAATGCTACGATCCGTTTCGCGGTTCGGATCAGTCTCCTCGATCGCTGCCCAGGTTCGCCTAATGGCGTTAAAGCAGAAACCGAGCACCGGTTAGAAACGTTACCGTTACCACGAGCCGATCACCATCCGAGATTAGTTCTCACCAGAGATCGCGGCTCATATCTGCTCGCGGATGTTGGACACGACCCTTTTTCGTCCGCGGCGGCGAGGATCGAAAGGGGCCAGCTCGCGTACGCTTCATCACCGGCTAAAGTTCCATCAATTCGCCAGCGGTATTTGTATCTGCCACGGCCGCTGATATCGTATCGCGAGCACCGCTCTCGGTCCGACCGGCCCGTAAATCGTCGCGCCGCTCGTCGCTCTTCCACCGGCCTCGAATTAACCGTAAATTCTATAATCGAGCGGCATTCAAATTACACGCCCGTTAGCCGGCTACTTTACCCTCCTAATTCCCTGCGCAAGGCAGGAACGCGAGCGCGTAATCGATTACAGTAGAACTCCATTTATGAGAAGGAATTTTGTCCCGGCGCATAGCTCCGCCGAACGTGTCTCTCGGCTCTTATTATCGGAACCCGAGGCGTACCACTTAAATTGCTGTCTATAGGGCACCAGCTCTCGATGGAGTAATTGGGGAAATTGATCGAAGAACTCTAAGAAATTTTCGATTCGAACTTAGAAGTGGAAAATAAAAGCAGTGCGAAGTATTCGATCTGCACCAAATGTCACATTTTCTGCGAGTAAAACAGGTGTCCTAGCATTTATAAATATTTCCATGCAAGGAAGGAAGACTCACGACCCGTAAATTCAAAAAATTATGAAACTTTGTGAATATGTAACGAATTTCTACCTGATTAAAACGCACCTTTTGTTTGTTGCCCAAATTCAATCCAAGAGTGTGTAATTGACCCCTGAAAATCCGGTTATTTTCCGATTTTGTGTTATAACTCGTGAACTGTAAAATATTTGTCTTACCAAATGATAATTCTAATTGAAAGAAGTAACTTTTGCCTGAGACCTTTTTTTCTATCTCTTACAGTTCGCGAGTTATGTACAACACAAAACCGGAAAATAGCTGGATTTTCAGGATTAGATTTTCACCCTCTTAGAGTGAATTTTGGCAGCAAAAAAATTGCGCGATACATACCCGGCGAAGGGGTCCTGCCACTCCCAAAGAAGAGGCTTTGTAAAAAGAGAAGTTCACTGGATTTTATTCTTCAACTAAATTTTCATAATCGCGTAATAAATTTGATTGAATTTGCATTAAAAATATTGTCATCCCTTCAACTCGGCTCCCCCAAGATTAAATCCTGAGTGCGCCACTGCCTCTACATATCCCGAAAGTTTCATAATTTCTGAAATTTGCGAGTTCGGGATCTTCCCTTGTCAGTGGACGCCTAATACCCAAACGTTCCAGTAATCTGTACCGCCATGTCCCCCGACATGTTCGGATAAACCCGGAGCCGTACTGTAAGTGGAAGCGAGCCGCTGTTCCCTGACGGATCGAGTCGGGGGTAGGATCCGGCGCGTCCTCGTGCCGTTCCAACGCTGCCGAATGACGTCAGGCAAAAATCCCCGACTGATTTCTAGCAGAATCACGGCTGCTTGCGTCAAGCTGTGTCGCGCGAAAAATGTGAGGGGTGGCGAAATCACGATTTCGTTTCTCATTAACAGAACACCGTTCGACCTCGGGGCCCGCGATAAAACGGTGAACAGAGTACGGAGCCAGTCGGTCGATCGGATCGCCTCGCCTTTAATTCGCTGTATAATGTTACGCGCTATTGTACTTAATCCCGACGCTGTTACGGTACCCGATTCCCCAGAACCGCCGGTGCACCGCAGGGCCTCCCTCTTTTATTGCCGGCCGCGATAAATAACGACACGGCTTTCCAGAGGATGCGCCGAATATGGAAGACGCGCGGTGAATTGAATCGCGGCGGGGAAACGATTCGATTGTCGAGCAGCGAGCTGCCGTCTGCTTTCCGAGCTCTGTCGTGTGCCACGGGAATAACTGCACTGACGTGGTTCCAGGGATGAGATTCATCTTCGTGACCAGGTTTTATGAATTTCAGGGTGGGATACGTTTGGGAGTATGTTGGACCCGAATTGTCTTTTAAATGAGGCTGCTGTCGCAAGAATGGGATTTCGACACCTTTGTCTCCTCGGCGTTAATATTCAGCTGGCGGATTGGTGCCAACATGATTCACGCTGTTCTTTCAAAACGTGTCTGATTCGAGTTGACTGCTTATGAGCTATTCTTTGGATCGATTATACGGAGCGTTTGCTCGAGGCAGATAGAAATTGCGTAACGATTATTCTCAGATGTGTATCGAGGGAATTCGTTTCTTTATTATATAGGAGCTGGAAAAATAAAGCCACGAGGCGCCGGGAATCGAACCCGAGCCACCCGCGTGCTGATACAGTCGCGTCTGCCACCTCGGCTGACGACGACTCTCTGCGGTCCCTGTCTTCCGAACTCCTCATAAATGGACGCCACCTATGCGCTAAAGTCACGCACTAAGCTAATAAGGAATCATTGGTCTGGCTGGATTTGAGTTTTATGTCACTTTGCATATGACAAGCTCGGGTACTCGATAGGATTTGTCTAAATGGTAACACTAACACAATGAACCCGTGCCCTACGTCTTATCTACGATCGGACCACTCGCCGGGGTCTTGAAAAACGACGGCGTTATAAAATGGAACGATCTATAGGGGCCATTACACGGCTTAATAAAACAGCACCGGTTACCTGTTACCGGTTACCGGATTATTTCGTGAATAAAACGGCGAGCGTCGCGTGCACGCCCGACGTGCCTTCTTTTGTACGCCACGAGGGCAGAAAGAAGGCAGGGACGAAGGAACGGCGAAAGAGGGACGAGGGAAGGAAAGAGACGGGTAGGTCAGCGACCGGTTGTCACTGAACAATCCTCTCTGTCGAGCGACAGTCAGGTATGCCCGCGTTATTAGAGGAACTAGGCCAATAGTGCAGGTTCACTAAACCACAGGTGAACTGGATTACACCTTTATTTTCGTTCGTCCAGCAACGGGGCCGTGATATATTTTAGGTCACCCACCTTCCGACCGAATTCGAAAAGCAAAGGAACAGAGACGTCCCACTATTATTCCCCGTTGGCACACGTAGGGGAGACCGGGGCAAAGTGGGGCGAAAAATGTTTGAAGTCGAATAAAATTTTTCCCTTTCAATAAAAATGTGTGAAAATAGATTTATAATATAATTTGAACGTTACTGTTGATAAATGACGAATATCAATACTTAAAATAAACTTAAAGTATGTTAAAATTCAACTTGAAAAGAAAATGCAAAATCCACCACTTTACCCCATATACGGGGTAAAGTGAGCTACTCTCTGGGGTAAAGTGAGCAGAAATAAAATGCGTGTTTTAATGAAGGATATAATTATAAAATCAAGTTTATTAGAACTTTTAAACTATTTAAACTATTTTTTTTTAAATATATTTCATTAATACAAGCTTAATGTTAATAATTTGTACTTTGTAACTTTGTAACTTTGTACTTTGTGTTACTAACCTAAACTCATTTTCTTCTGAAAATGTGTTTTTAAAGGAACTTTGTTTACATGAACAGTCTGACATATTATAAATAAAACAAATACATACATGATTTTTAATAAAATACGTACTTATAATATCTAAATAAATTTAGATATCACTCGCGCATCTTTTCTTTGCAGCTCAGTTTACCCCGGTCACTTTGCCCCGAATGTGTACTCAGTGGAAAATTAATTATTTAATAATGTTAGGATTAATGTTTTCTCAAACGCGTGTACATGTATGTTTATAAGCTTGTTATAAACACACAGAAAAAAAATGGAGTTAAAATAACACATTTAAGACTCATTTATCCAAAAAGCTAAATTGAAAAAAAATCAATTAGAAGTCTCTAAAACTTCATTTTTAATTTCTTAAATGAATTTCCATTTTTCGATACCTGAATGTGCATAATTATCATTGTCGTATTACACACATTTATTACGTCACCAAAATTTGTAAATATATTCTACTGTTAAAGAATAAATTAAGGAAGCTCATTTTACCCCGGGGTTCACTTTGCCCCGGTCTCCCCTAAGTAGTCATCGAGTGGCCCTTCTGCGCGCGAATTTTTCCTCCCCTTTTCATTTCCGAGGCGCGCGAGCCGAACGAATCATAGGCAAACGATTCCAACGACAATTACTTTCCTTTGAATAAGAATAATTGGACGATACGACGATCGGGGGAGGGATAGGTCGATCGAGGAAAATGCCTCGTGACGTGGATTCGAGACGCGGCGGCGGAGACGAAATAGAGTCGGCGTTTCGTCGATTAAACGTTCTAAAAACCGTTCGTGCGCTCGTGCAATACGTGCGACGAGTCCAAAGCTCGGGCGGCCGCGCAGCCGATTCGTGCGCGCATTGAAATTCTCTGGGACCTCGTCGGCGCAGAGTAGCCGATTTTTATCGAGTACACGACTGGTTACCGGGCAGAGCTCATAAACCGCATTCGACATGGAGGCACGGGGCAGCCACGTAAGGAATACGAAGTATCACAAGGTACGACCATTCGTGGTATTTCAATCGGCCGGACAGAAACCGTTCGAAACCCGTTCGGACCGCGGAGCGAGCGCTCTCGTAGAATCGTGCTGCTTGTAGTCCCCTACGACGGTCGCGTGTCCCCTACAAGCCTATCGTAACAATGCCGTTCTTTTTATTAGAAAATATCGCAGCTGGGAGGAGCTTGCAGCAAGCCAGTGGTATTCCTGATTAATAGATTTGGAAAATGAAGAAACCGGAGCCAAGAATCTCGATATGGAACACCTGCTCGGAAGAGGCAGACTCGCTAAGATTTGAAGCAATCGAAAATGGCCCTTTTGAACGTATCTGCGAACGATCCATCATCCGACAGGGCCGCCTATAAAACGAAAGCTGGTAATTGAACTTCTTTGTTCCCCTCCCTAATAGAAACGGCCGTGCTCGCGATTCTGGTGGCTCCGCGAGCGAAACGACGCGAGCAGTCTGCGGTTGTGACAGCAAGTCGATATTCCGTGCATCGCGAGAGCAGCGGAATTGATTCCCACTCGCGAAAAGGGATCCTCGCCGAGGCGAAATTGTTAAGCTTTCTATTCTCTGCGACAGCGGCGGAGTCAACGGCCGCGCGGCTCGTTCGCATTTACGCAAGCCGAATCTGGCCGTAACCGAGTTCCTCGATAATCGTGGGAGGACCGAGGATCCGTGAACACGCGTGTCGTGGTTCTTTGAGAGATTAGGGCGTCCCTAGCCGCGATAAGGCGTGACGTCGAATTAGCACTTCGCGTACGAGAGGGACGTGCGTGGCATACCAGAAACGGATCGCGGAAACCGCAAACTTCGTGCGAATAGAAGTTGAACACGATGTACGCTCGGCTCGCTGTCTCGAGAACCGTCCACTGTATCATCTCTCCTTTATTTCGCAACGCACGATGAGACTTTCGGTACGATCTAACTGGAGTCCGTCCACTGTGCGAAAGAGGAAGAAGGATGCTGGTGACGAAGTCTATTTCTCGCGAAGGAAAATTCGCGCCCGGCCAGGGAAATCCTGCAAGATCATTGGAACTCTCAGCCGTCAATGGAGGTTTAGCGAGAACGAATAATCGATCGCCTCTGTTGAGAGAACACAGTCCTTTTTCAGTACCGCAGGCCGACGAACCGTTGTCTCTTCCTTTTTCCGAGCGCTATGCGGTACGTCGCTCTTCGATAGGGCGGCTCTTTTTAATGCTCGGTCGCTTCCGAATAGTCGGGCGCTCAAAAGATCGGCTCGATCCGGGGATGTAACGGGCCCTCGGTTGCATCACCCGCGCGTTCACTAACACTTTTCGCGAACCCGACAACCTGTCGCCGAGACGCTGATCGATCGAATATTCCGGGATCGAGATAATTGCCTCTGAATGTGAGGGGAAGCGTGGCCACGGCTCTTCCTAGCAAAGCCCGTATCGAGTTAAACCGAGAGTACGGGAATACCAGTTCGTGGGGTCGCTGGCCTTTGCCGGAGTTTGATAACGATGGATTTAGCAGCGTTTATTTCGGGATGCTTGAAGATTCTGGCTGACAGGTGTTATTGCAGTAATTTAGGATAAAAGAGAAGATATAAGGAGCTGTGAAAAGTGGCGAGAGTTGTCGAGAATATTGAAGAATCGAAGACGCCCGGACGAAGAAGTCTTTCCGTCGAAAAGCAGCGAGTCGGTCACGCGACCCGTATTCAAGGCGCGACACGAGCCGCGCATCTCTCGGGTTTTTACCGTTCCGTGTGGGCCTACGTGATCCAAACGCGCGTAGCAGCACGGATTCTTGCCAAACGGTTCCCGGCCCACGGATACTTTCACTGGGATAACCGGCGACGATACGTTCGATTCACGAAATCGTCTTCCAGCATGACTGGACGTTAATCGTCCAGCTCTGCACGCATCGTTTCCCCGAGATCGCGGTAAATTTCAGCAGGAGTAAAGGCAGGCTCTCGCTACGCCTCGCTTCGGCTCTTCTTATTCTTCCTATGCTTTTCTTATGTAGTTTGACAATTTGACTCGCACTGCGCCTCGAGAAGATTTTGAGGAATAGAGGGCGAGACGCAGCGCGAGTGGATGCAAACACAGGAACCGAGCTCGGACAACTTTAGGTACGGAAAAACCGAGGCGAGGCAAGCCTAAGTAGATGCGAGTGCGAAAAGAAGCGAGAGCCTGCCTTAAGAAGAGGCCCGAGGTCGCGACTAATCGCGTGTCGTGCCAAGAAGTTGTGCGACATCGTTTTCACGCACTCGCGTGCACCGGAGGCTAAGGGAAACGCGAGATGCGCGCGTCCCGATCGATGCAAAAACTAATATTCGCATTTACGAGAGGGGCAGGCCGAAGGGGCGGGAAAAGGCGAGCGTCCGACTAATGGCCGAGCCAGTTATTACTGGCAGTAATTAATTCGCGTCGCGTCTGCCTGGAAACCTGCTACGGTCGCCTGTTCCCTTTCAAGCACGAATCGTGTCTAATTTTCTTTGAACCTTCGGGACGTCACGGACGCTTCTTGGATATCCCTTTGAAACCTTCTGCCTTACATAAAGATCCGTCCGTGTTCCTTCTGCGATCGATCGCGATTAAGCACCGCGAACGATGGATTCGCCACGGTGATTGCTCGCAACACGCGTGCCCACGATATCGCCTCTTACGCCGCTCCGTCTCATTTTCGTCGCCGTGCGTCTAACGAGGCCCGCGGGACCGTCTATCCGGACACACGGTCTCGGTAATTAGCGTTTAGTAATTAGCAATTAGCCGGTCGAGCCGGGCAGCCGGGTAGGCAGTAATCAGCGTATTGTGCGAGGATGAAGATCCTTGCGGTGCATGGAAAAATGTGTATGCAAATTGCGGACGCTGGTAGCGGATGCGCAACCTTTTCCCTGTCAGAGTCACGGCTCTGCTTCGAAGCGATCGCGCGGGTGACTCGTCCGGAGGATCTTTACGATCGATGAAAAAATTCTGGGGTGCATCGCCTGGCCCGTGGCATGAGAAACTGCGCGATTGTTGGCAGCGCGAGGTGGGATTTATACGAGGCACAGGAGGCTATGGTCGGTTATCGAACTCCCCAAGCGGCGTACTCATGGAAATTCATATCCCGGCGTGAAATAGAAACGCCGCGCGGCTCTAAAGCCATAATTAGCGAACCCGCGATCGCATAATTAATTGGTCACTGCTGTTGGATCCCCGGCTCGGGGGTAAAGTGAATCGTTTATTAGAGACCCCGCGTTTCCTGGCGCGCGGGCCGATCCGCGTATATACCCGGCGCACGCTCTCGTCTACATCGTGATCATAGATCGTAATGCAATCGCGACTTCTCCGGCGTACCTCGACCGTGACAAATTCGTTCTCTCTAGTCGCTCTCAGCGAGCTGCTTCGACTCCTACGGAACATGGTTTCCATCCGTTTCGCGAGAGGATCGCGCGTGCACGCTCCCTCGCGGAACCTTGCACTTCGAATCCTCGCTACTCGTCGGGGACCACGGGAATGACGGAGTACATCCCCCGCGATAAAATTCGTCGAAATTGTAGAACAGGTCTGTTTCGAGTATCCGTGAAGTAGCGTTACTCTCCTGGTCCCGATAGCAAGTAGGAATACTAATTCGTTGACAAAGATGGATTGCTCGCAATATCGAAATTGCTTCGGAACGAACTCCCCTCCGAAACTAAGGGTTCCACAACTTCCATGTATTCTCTTGCAAGGAGTCGCCTCATCCGCGGTTGTTAACGCAAGAGAATTCGATTCACCGCGGCAGTTGACCTTCCACGCACGTCATTCCGCGCCGCCGTCGCCGTAATAAAAGCCCAGGACCGTTCGCAGGATACAAAAGGGTCCGCGTGCCTCTATACATCTTCCTAGTTTACATTCTTCGTTCCTGTTAGCGCGTCGCCCACGGGAACGATCCATTATTCCCATCCCTGGAATTCCTTCTGACTCATTATGCCGAACCGCGTTCCGCAGCGGACCCCTGCTTTATATTCCGTCCGACCGGACCCGCCACGGGAAAAATCGATACAATTTCGGCTGTTCGCCTTTGTTCGGGACTGGAGCGGGGCGATGGGATCTCGACTTGGCCGCTCGCGAATCTTTCTAGGGGTCCGATACTTTCGCCTGTTCCCTATACGAATTAATTCGGACCGCGATTAGAGCCGAGGAGTGGATCTCTTTCGGCTGGTCGGGATTCGTGGCGGTTCGCGTATGGTACCGGCTCCTCGAGATTCGTCGGGATACTCCTTTGGTATTCACCCATCGACGGCCCCTTGCCTCGGTATTCAGACACTGTTTCCTAATTGTACGAAGTGTTCGCGCACGTCCGACTAGCCTTCGCCTGCTGCAAGTCGGCACGCATACCTATTGTACGCCGCGTTGAATTATTTAGGCCCGGGCCTCTCTTTGACTCGGTTCTGTCGCGTAGAACCGGTCCATCCTCGCGTGACTCTTTCGCGGCTGGAAAAATCGCAGTCGACGATCGTTCCGCCGCGGTGAAAAGCGAGCGTCTCCTTTGGCGACGGACGCGCGCGGCGGTCGAATTCTCATTTCGGACGTGCACGTCCCGCCGGGGTATTTCAGGGCCGAGCGTAACAGGTATGCGCGAATGTACGCTCTGCACGGTCGCGATAAGTCACGGACAGTGGCTTGCGTACACTGGACAGCAGGCTCTATCGATCGCGCTCGAAAATCCAAACGGATCACTTGCCGCTTACTTGGTATCTTAGCGAGCGGAGCGTACCGGTCGCGGATCGAGCCTCTCGGCTCGAGTCTTGCACGTACATACTTCCGGTGAGGGAACACTTTTGGATCAAGATATCCCGCAGCGAGGCACAGTGTCACAGTCCATAAAAAATCCACGGGTCTAGCGACGACGACGGTGACGACAATGACGACAGCAGGTGTGCGGGGTGTGCTGCGTGTCCTGAATCGCGCTAGCGAGGAAGCACAGTGCAACAGAATCACTGATCTTGATCACTTGGTATCACCAGATCGAGGAGAAGCCGCGACCGTGCGTAACGGCAACGTTATACGCGGACGTGCGCGTACATCACTTTTGCCACCCTCCCGCAAAGCCCCATCCAACGCACGGCAATGCTCCTCCGCTGTTCGAGATCGAGACTTACCTATCCAGGACGCTCGTCGACGGCGGACGACCCTGACGATCCTGCCCGACGGCGTGTTTTCCCCTCGGTGCTCGCGTGCGGTTCGACGGTGAACGGTGCGAACGGTACGAAGCTCCGTGTGGCCGCGGAATCCCACCGTTGGAATTCGATGTCTCGCCGAACCTCGCACTGTTCGAACCGGGAGAGCGTCTCTCGCGTTCGCGCTCGCGGCTGACCGAACTATTCGAAAACAGCGGTATCGGGGACCAGGGGGCAACACCGAATTATTGCTCTCGCTCCGCTCTCGCACCCTCCGCAGCGAGCGTGTGCGAGTTCAGAGCGCCTATTCTTTCTCTCGATTCTCCAGTCTCCCTTTTCTCTCCCTTGTCCTCTCTCTCTCTCTCTCTCTCTCTCTCTCTTCTGTCCCCTCAAAATCACCGCGACACCGCACCGAACAGAAGTGAACTACTCGTGCGCCGCCGGTTCACGGTACCTTAAATACCTTGGCAGCCGCGCCGCCGTCACCGCTGCCGCCGACGCCGCAGCACGCCACCGCCACCACCGCTGTGCGTCGTGCGGCCCCCTACCTCAAACTCGCCCCACGCCGCGCGCGCCGATTGGCGAGGGAGAGGAGCCGATGTGTGCCTGTGCCCGCCGGCTACACCGGACCCATCCTCTCTTCCTCTCCAGTGCTCTTGCTCCTGGTCTCTTCTTTCTTTCTCCCGACCCTCTGCCCTTGCCGCTCTCCTCTCTTTCTCTTCTAACCACCACAGAGAAGCCTCCTTCTCGCTATCCTCCCCACCCTCTTTCGAGTTTGTGCGCTTCTCTCCTCTCTCTCCTCCCCGCTTCTTCGCCCTCTTTGCTCTGTCACGGGTAATTCAACCACCACATGTGTACCCGCAGGACTCCGCCAAGTCCCCGTGCCCTCTCTTCCCCTCCGGAGAGGATGCTGCGTCGAGGCTCGTTTTCGGGGGTGCGTCTCGACCCCTCGTCGAAGAGGAAGAGCTGAAATTTCGGGACGGAGCGACGCGTCCTGGCGTTGGACGTCACCGTGGCCCGTGGCTCCTCGAGGGTCGCGCCAGAGGACGAGGAAGAGCAACGCGGAGCCGGCACCGAGCACCGTGCGCAATCGCGGCTGCGCAGAGCCGCAGAAGCCACCGGAGCGCGGCTCGCCTCGCGCATTCGCGCTCCGCACGCCGCTGCGAGCGCATCCGTTTTTCCACTCTGCCCGCTTTATCTCTCTTTCTCATGGCCGGAGAGTTCATCGCCGAGACGTCGACTCGCTGCGTTCCTCGGCAGATAGTACCCGGGTTGGGAGTTCAGGTCGCTTCGAACCGAGGCGGTGTAGTGGGTGGAAGGAGTGCAGGGTGTCCCGCGAGGTAACTGTCAATCTTTTCCAGCATCTTTGCCAGGCGATCCTGGATCACTGCTATCGTGTAGATTTCTGAATTGAAACGCTGTTTAGCCTTTTGCTGTTGGACGCGGTAGACGTTGATGAGCACCAAGTGCTCGTCGCTATCCTAAACCATATTTATCCCAAAATCGTGAGTATATTGTACAATTTCGAGTGATCGGACTAGTAGTTCTATTGTCGTACGACCTTTCGCTTCAAAATCATCTGTCGGACATGGAAAATTTGTTGTTATCACAGTTTTTGGCACTACGATATTAGAAACTCAGTCGTACCAATATGAAGGGATGTTTTGGGTCTGCAACGCTCTGTATAAAATATTTAGGGAGTTGTATCCTCAAGAGTACCATGCCGCCAACAATTCTCCCCCCGCACATTTCTTCCACCCACGATTATCATAGGCGAACGTTAGGCTCTTGTTTTTCCGCTCGGAGTCCGTGACCGATATTTCGATGCGGAAAATCGTCGGTAGACACGAGATGCCCGAGGAAGCACCGAGTAACTCCACTACAAATATTTGAATACTTAATTGCACCGAGTCGCATGATTCACGGCGCTTGTATCCGGCAGTTGAGGCCGATGTTGAAATTATGTTAAGGTCTGTCCGGCAATTGGTTTCGAGATATTCGTCGGGGAGATTGGTAAATGCCGTTGGATACTGAATCTGCTGACTCACTATCGGTCAGCACGTCGATGAGCACGAACGAGAGGACACGCGAGGCCTCTTGAAACGAGTCGCCACGCATCGCTCCGAACCCACCATCCCGAGCGTTCCCTGAAAATATCGCCTTCTAGCCTTGGAGCCTCCGACGAATCGATCCTTGTCACTTCATCTTGTTTATTTGCCCCGTCGCGAAGCCTCTTGGTAATTCGTCGGTTACGGTCCTCGGGGATTTCCACGGCATTCCCCAAAATTGTGTAAGAGTCTGTTTCAGGGTCGGTTAACGGTTCTGCGAGAAACTAAGAATCAGCGGGCGACTGTTTATTAGAAACGCAATCATCGTGAACGACTCCAGGCCCTTTGCGAGTTCAAGGAAAGGTGGTCCCACAGTTTGCCGCCATTTCTGGAGACACGGCATCTGGAGATAATCTTCCTCTTCGGATCAGCTGCAGCCCCGAAAGGGCTAGATTCAGTGATAATGTCGCTTTGCAGGTAGGGGGTCGTCCTTAACCCTCATCCGTTCCTCATTTCACGAACCGAATCTGTCCCTTGGTGTGAAGTTGACACAGTGGTGGAAGATCGATGAAATGACAAGGTACCTACACAGTTATTTTTCGGTATCTTTTTATTCAAATTGACGAGTTAACATTTACATCTTAGCTTTTCACAATTTTAAAATAAAACGACGCGCAGAACGTACTGCTTGTTTAATTAGAAGGGATGATTTCGGCGCACTGGTTCGGTCAATTAAGTAATTAAATAAAAGCTATTGTGCAGTTTTGAGAATCATCAAATTCCAACGTTCCGGTCAGTGGTTGTGACCATTTTCAAGGAAAGTTAGATAACGGAAGAATACTGCGTATGCTTTTACGCAATGATCGCGTTTGCTAGAAATGTGCGACGTGCGAGTCGGTTGAACGGTGACTGAGGTGAACAGTAGATGCAAGGCAAGAGCAACTAGAGAGTAAACCAGAGTGCGGCTAAAACGATGCCAAGATCGGTAAACGTTAAAGATTTTGAAATAAATTGGAAGGACGAAACTCCAAACCTCACAACCATACTGCCGTAATATTGCTTATGTGGTAAAAATCCATCGCTCATAGGTGTCCAAAGATATAATTACATAACGTTGACAGTAATATGTAATAATGGTCAAACCAGAAAAAAGAAATATAGAAACGAAAATTCTAATAGAAAGACTACATCATATGGGATTACTCCTTCAATAAGGTTGCGTAATAGTCCTGTATTTTAGGTGTTTCATACCTGAGATTTACGCTCGGTTGTTAAATCATATGTAGGGTTTCTAATAGAACTCTCTGATTCAGATTAGCTTCTCTATTAACAACTTTGACGTTGTCAAAGTCAAATCTATGGTCGAACTCAAGCGAGTGTTTCCTTAAAGCAGTGTGTTGGAGAGGAGATAAAAAGATATTTCTTTTGTGCTCATAAATCCTAAATATCATCATTCCAAAAGCTGAGATATCATAACAGGTTTGCCATCCGATCACAGAATTATCAAATAAATAACGATAATTTCGTACATTATCAAACGAGTATCAATAATTTCGTAACGTATCAAACGAATATCGATACTTTCGGAAAGTATCAAACCGGTTTTGATTCGATATAGTATTGATATGGTATCGGTTCAAGAAGAATCGGTATCGACAATTGATACCTAGTACCTAAAATTTCGATGCGTATCGATATTTTCTATTGAGTATCAATAGTATTGGTATCAGTCCCATCACTACTTATAGTACACTGCGTGAGAAAGGAGAGAAGAAAGCGATCGCGACGAGCGCGAAGTTTGCTGCCCGAGCGCAGCGAGGGCAGCACTTCACGCGGGGCAAAATTGCGTCTCTCCCTTGTCACGCAATGTACTATTACGGACGCCCCTAGAGTCGTGTGACGAACTCCTCGCGAATGCCTTCGGATCGTACGTTTCATCAGTCGCGAATCGTGCTTTCTAACAAAAGCTACAGCCCCTTGGAAGAACGAGGCTGTTCGGCGTGTCCGATCCGCACGCAAGTCTCGGCTTCTCCAGACCGAGAAGCGGGAACAGCGCGCGCGGTTGGACGACTTGAGTTTCGTCGTTAATCTCGCAGTCCTTTATGAATCGGCTCTCACGATCGCGAGGAAGCCACTCGACACCTCGCGCCCGGGCTTCTCGATTCCACGGGACGCGCCCACGTCCGAAAGGACGCGTCTTCTAATATATTCGCGACACGGGCAAGTTCATCCTGGCCGAAGAGGACCGACTCGTAAAGCAGCCCGAGCGGATGGGGCCCCCACGGGGCGCACCGGAGATATTCGAGACGCGGCGTTTCCATCTGGGTTCACCTTGGTTCAGCTGGCCTCAGGCCGCACGGGGGGAAAGGAATTCGGTTCAGCGAACCGCTGGCCCGAGCGTAACTCTTACCTGGGCGGTGTTCACGGTGCCGTTCACGCTGACGTAATAACGCGGCCGGGGAACGCCGACGGTCTCGTCGGGAAATCGTCTCGCGGGAAAAAGATCGGCCACAAGGGCGGGGGGCGGCCGCGGAGGCGAGGGAAACGAGATGGGGGGAAAGTGAAATGAGAAAGAGAAGAGGACAGCGGTCGGGACAGACTCGGTGAACTTGACCTGAATCCACGAGCTGGGAGAAAGAATCGTCGGTCGTCGCTGGCTGTTCGTGGAACGGAGAAAGGAGAGAAAGAGCGGGATGGAGAGGAAATTACTTTCGATTTCGAGCTCTTGGGGATCGGTTACACTTTCTCTCCCTCGTGCCTGCCACGGCGAGGTCGTCGTCGCCGCTTCCTTCCTCCTCTTTCACGGCCAAGTCCGTCGTTACGTGACTGTTCCACAGGTCAAGGCCGGGGGCTTCGACGACCCCGGCCTTGCCGGGCAAGTTCACGATCGATCGGTTTCGCGGGCGACTTTCGAACGGATCGCGTGAAATCGGTCGACTTTACGGGGCGAGAGTGAAACGGCTGGGCCACGGTGAACAGGGTCAGGTTTTCAGGGTCGATGGCGATCGGGGAGCTTGACGGGTCCGAGGCAAGGGACAGGGACATTGGGAATAGGGATTCTATTGGGACATGAATTTGATAGGCCTGACAGGGAATAGAGGACCGATCTTCGGGATCCAAAGGAAACAAAGTCAGTAATTAAAAGAATAGGCACTTCTCGATCGTAACATTACTCAAGCTCTTCCAAGCAGAGTAGCATAAACGGCACTTTCGTGCACTCGGTAGTCATCCTTTTGGCAATCAACGTCGAGCCAGGTTCCATTAAAAGTTCATAATATCGTAGGGACATTCCATGCGAACTCGGACAGATTTCGGAGTAAATTTTCGTAGATTGCTGAAATTTGAATATGTTGTAGTCTTTAGTGATACTTAAACGATTTTTCAAACGATTTTTCGAAATTTTGAAAAATGGTGATTTTACAGCTGTTTGAAGTTAAGTGCTACCTTTTTTTCAATACATTATAGCTATGGAAGTAGTAAACGGATGGAGATGAGCTTTACGGTGCTTATAGAGAAGACATTGAAGCTTTAAGAAAAAATTATTTCAGTTTAAAAAAAAAAATTGGACAATTTTTGTGCAATTATTTAAAAAAATGCAGGTTTTTAACATCGGGCGCGATTTTAAAAATCTAAAAAAAATGAGAATATAGTTCTATCCTTTCCCTTGATGGACAAACTTCCAAAAATATGGACATCTTAAAATTGGCCCTGTAAAAATTGTCGAAAGTTGACGCTGCGTCGCCCAACGTGGTACTCGCAGCGGCCAAGCGGCTATACCTGATATTCTTATACAGGATTCTCGAAAATACTAAGTAAAGAAAAAAAAAAGAAGGAGGAAAACTCTCACTGTTTTTTATATTCAACATAATACGGTATCTCAATTTTTGGTGTTCGCAATATTTCTTTGCAACGAGGGTTACTTTTAATTTTTTTAAAATGGAATGCTATATATTTGATTACCAAATATGCAAGCGACTGTCAAGACAAATTCAACCATATGGTATACTACAACCTTCAAGGCCACACAAGGTTAGGAATGAAGTAACTATATCGAACTATCTATCTACTAGATTGAGTTTCTTTCATTTCTATTTCCTTTCATTCATTGCGCTGATAGCAAGCCCGGAGCCGCGGCAGCCCGCGAAGCTGTGACGCAACACGACCGGCGGGGCCATTTCACCGAAACGCGTGGGTGGCGCATTAAGCTAGGCGCGAATGCAACTTAAACGAGCGCAAGTGCGGCTCCGAAGCGGTGGAGTTTTCGCGGCAAGTGCACGGGCGTCGCTCGCCTCGATCTGGCGTGTCGACGACCGGCCTTGCGACGCTTCCTGCGCCTGCCGGCTGCATTCCGCTCGCAACGAAACATCGTTCACTGTTATCCGATAAAATATCAATCGGGGATCGTTTCGACATCGACCGGCTGGTCATCGCGGAAATGCCGCGGCTGCGCCTTGGCGGTATAATTATCGCGCATCGATTTTATTATAGATCGCCGTTACTTTATCGCGAGGCTCGGTTGTTCCCGATAAAACGCTGCCGGATCGAAGGCGCGACGGGCACTTTACCGGGCACTCTTTCGCGAGATTAGAAGGGAAATTATGGCAACCCTCGCCGCAGATGTTATCTGCGGCGTTCCCGCGGCGACAATGCGCCCGCCGCGCCGCGGGAACATTATCCGGCCGTACGAATCGTTTGTTTCGCGATATTCCAATAGAATGCGGAAAATTGCTGGAAACGGTGCGTTCTGTTCTCTGCTTCGGATGCTATTGCAGCGCGGAGCGTGTAAACCGGAGGGAATATACGCCTGCTCGGTGGAAGATGCGCGCTGGTAACCGGAAGCGGACTGACGGCTTACTCCACGGTGCAGAATTTAAGGATGCGTGGCGATGTGTTTGATAGGACAGGATCTTGATAAGCCGGGGAGAGATTTTCTTTGAGATGCGCGTCGCCGGAAATTAATAGCTCGGTTGTCTAAGGGTAGCTTTATCGTAATTGGATAATTCCTTCGGATTTTAACTGCAATTAAAGTTAGATGAATTGTATCGTCGCAAGACTCGCTTGTACTCTCGGGTTAAGTGCGCGGAGCTGGTCTCCCGGTCTCTTCCCTAATTAAATCGTCAGGCTCGCTAAACAGTGAGAACTCTCTCACTTGCTGGCGAACGATCACGTACAGTCCTACGCGATCGCGATCTAATAATAGCCGTCTGATAACTGTGCTCGACGATTACCGTAAATCGTGGCATTTAAATGAAGACAAGCGTTGGAAAGTGATCGTCTGACAATCAGTCGCGGGATAGTAAATTGCCGCGCAATCCTTAATCGCATTAGCGGCGGGACAAACGAGACGCGGCTATGACGCACGCGTCAGAAAATTCCAAGTGATTCTTAGCTCGATCCGCCGGAGGCATCACACCGTTTTACAATGGCCGCGCGCCTTGGAGCGTATTTCAGTTTCTCCTTTTTATTTTCCAACCCCCCTCCCCCCGTGCCCTCTCTCCGTCGGTTTTCTTTCGCTCGCGCGGATCGAGTGGCGCAGCAAACGTCTTGTCCCCCTGACGCGACGGAGTTTCACGGGCATTCAGGCCGCTTTTCCACGAAAGAGGGTAAATTCTGCGAGATAGTTCTCGCAAGGGGGACGAAGGAAATCAATAGCGTTGCTAGGGCCGGCCGGAGAGTATGGGACGATGATGCTTTTAAAGCCCAAGCATCCGGAGAGCTCTGTGTACGCGGAACGCTCCGAACACACGCTCGCGGGATGTCGCCTTTCAAATATTCCATTTGCCATACGTAATTCCATAAAAATCGCCGTTAATCAGGAGGCCACGGGTTTCGACGGATCGTGCCTGTCTCTGGTGGATTACGCGTGTTCGTTTGCGAATTTTAATTCTGGAAAGGAACCGTGTCGTTCAGATTTCAGTAGGGCATGGATTCAGTGGTGAAAAGTAGCAAAGGAAGTTGAAGAATTTATGGGGACGATTTATCGTTAAATTGAGATTGATCTGGGTTGAGTGTAATTTTAGAAAAGTGGTCAGGAGAATATTATTAGACGTGGCCGAGAAATAAATTGATCCTGGTAGGGCAGAAGGATTAATGGTTCCTCGCCAGGCACAATGCCGCGTCTTAATTGTCGCGGTAATTGGAAAATGGACCTTCGACTTTTCCTACTTTCTCTCTCCCCGATGACGTGCCTCATTTCTGAAGTGTCACCAGCCAAAACAACACCCCCGAAATGAAAAACGACTTTAATCTCAGGCTGAACCGTCGATGCAAGGGGTGGCTCGTGTGTCATGTGCGCGAGGGTGAACGAAAGGGAACGGCGTCGAGGCTGGGACACCCGTTTACTACGAAACTACGAAATTTCCGAGAATTCACGAGGCCTCCGAAAGTATATTTTCTCCCTCCGTCCTCTGGAAATTAAAAAGAAACTGGAGAATTCGGTTTAATTACTCTGCCCCTTTTATCCAGGGGTTGTAGAGTAGGTATATTTCATAAAAATTATTTTATATCTCTGGCTGTGAAAGAATCAACTTCAAAAGAACCTTCCTTAAATTTCGAATTTGTAATATTAATAGTTTAATTGCCGGAAATAAATTCCACTTGTACAGAGAAAGAATAGCAATAAAGCTGTCAACTAATACCCCACAGCAACTAAATAGGACAAATCGTTGACTATATTTAGCGTGATCATAATTTTAGATCTGAAAATGCGCAGAAAGTGAGCAAAAATATCGGCCAGTTGTTTGACTGTCTGTAATATTCGCGTTGCTTTTATTTCCAAGAATTAATGCAGGATATCGAGCACCCGTCGAACAAAAGTCTCGTCAGCGAATTCACCCCGCACAATTAGATCTCCATCGTTCGTCGTTCGTCGGATATCGGTCCCCCTTTCCACGTGAAAATCTCGTTTGTGCCATCTGCGAGGCTCGGCGTTGCTAATTCCCAGGAAAATTCTCGGCGTGCTCGAGTCGTGTCGGGTGCCACGTACACGCGAGCGGAAATCCACGGGCGACGATTGATCCCGAGCGCGACGGCGGATCCCATTTGGCTCGCAGCTGTCTCATCAGCTCATTGATCCCGATTAATCCGTGAGCGAGCGAGATCCGACAAAGGACGCCCGCAGCCCTTGGCGGGGGTGGCAGGACATGTGCGTCGGGGAATAAGATGACGTCAGGCCGATGCATTCACTGCGAGGTATCGGGAGGGTGACAGGGGCGCCAGGAAAACGCTCCCGAACGAAAGCGGCTGAGTTTTCCGCGGCGCGTGATCCCATGTCCATTCGATGCGTCAGATTTTGGGGGAAGGCCAGACGGACGTCACTCGCGCGTTAATTGCGCGTTGTACTCATTAATTCCATCGATCGGTGCCTGTCTGTGCTGTGGCCGGCTGGTCATCGAGCTGGAACACGCGTCCATTGACGCAGCGATATGAAAGCGCATAGCGTTTCGCGTTTTGCTTGCAAACGCCGCGTCGCTCGCTTTGGCTAGAGGATGAAGGGATTCGGAGGTGGTGGCATGCCTGGTGGATACAGTGCGGGCTGCGGGAGATTTTCGATTCTGCTTAGAGTGGAATAGGTGGCTTGTCTGGGTGAATGAGGCGGTCGTGTGTTCTTTGGAAGATCAAGTCAGGTTTTGTCTCTATTTCGTGCGGCAGGTGGGTGGTTGTGAAAGCTGGGTTTAAGGGATCTTTCCACTGTAACGCCGAACAAAATGACCGTTATGTGGAACTTTTTTTGTCACAGAAAGAGTGGGTTTACTAAATTCAAGTTTTTTCCTATTTCTTAATAACTGTTTTGAGAATACAAAATAAATATGAAAACATTTCTTTCTTTATTCTCAAAGCACGTATTAAGAGATAGAAGAAGCTTCGATTTAGCAAGCACATTCTTTCTGCGACAAAGAAAAGTTGCAAATAACGGTAATATTTCAGGACGTTACAGTGGAGCGACCCCTTAAAGGGAATGAGTGAGTTGCAATTGTGATACGAAAAGTGGAACGTATGTTGGAAAAGTGGAGCGTAAGTATGTAAAGTGGGGTTGATTGAAATAAGAGCTAGAGAACCAGCCAGCCTCGTTCCTAAAACGCTGAAGATCTTGGTATTTTGCTTTTCAACGCCTGGAGGCGCGCAGCCCTGAACCCGGCTCGTAAATTATTGCGAACGATCGTCACGGTTATCCTGAATGGCGGACCTTCGGAATTAGGTGTATTTACCTGGTCTGGAGGTAGAGTTTAGGTGCTCGACCGAGTGTAACTATTTCATTTTGACATTTACGATGGAATTACTCCCGGTTACATCGGACTGCCGGTAATTTTACAAATCTTGCCATAAGGGAGAGGCACTAAGGGCACCGTGCAATGAGAAGTGGTTTCGAGATCGTTCACCTTCCTTCCAATATTCTCGCTATTCGTCCGTCCAAACTTCCAAATCTCTTGTACCTACATACATCTAACGTGGACTCTTCTAATTAGAAACCCTCCCGTCTCCCCACATCCCATCGTTTCAATGCGTTTGAGAATTAGTCCACCTGCACCCCGTGCCGTTCACAGTACCGCATTCAACGTCGCAAATGAATCACGCGAAAGCACCCCCTCGCGTTTCTCTTATCCCGGACGAAAGGAGACGTCGAGTCCTCCGTCGAGCTGTTCCACGGTGATACGCGCCCCCGGAGTTCTTCTCGTTCTTTCCTCCAGAAATTGATTCGTCTTTCAGAGGGTGATTCTGTTTGCAGGCGGGGGTGGGCGGGCCGGGAGCGTGCACGGACGACGGGGCGAAGGTTGATTACCGAACGAAAGGAACCGGAGGCGGAGGAAAGCATGGGCTTTGACATGAAGTGGGTCCTCGAGGAGGCTCTGGATGGGTCCGCGTGGTTTTGTCCACGCGCCTCGCCTCGTTTCCCCGATTCCTTGCAACCCTCCACACGCGTGTACACGGGTCGCCGTTTGATTTCGACGCGTTTCCGCTCTGTTACCGTTTAAGCCCCTTTGTGCAGGTCGACCGTGACGGGGAAAAGGGTTCTCCCGCGAGCCCAGTCGTTTAACAATCGCCACTAGGACATTGCAAAGGCCGCTGGCACCGATGCAACGTCTCGATGTTCCTCTGGAGGACTCTCCAGTGGCCGTTCTTGAACGGGAACCAGCGCACTGTGACCTTTGCCGCGGAGAGACCCAGCGACGCCTTGTCCCGAGTTTAATTAAAATTTCATTCGCAGGCCAGTGTCCAGCTTTCCTTCGATTCCCTTGCAGGACGTGGATGTTTCCACAATGGTCCTGGGTTGGGTCTGTTTACCGTGGAAGGAAATATTTCATGGCGATGGTTATTGACACGGCGGGAGGCATTAAAGCGCAAGGAAGGGAGCGCGAGCTTTCCGCTCGAGTTAGACGAATGGGCTTGAATATCATCCCCCGTGCTGCCACGCACCGCCCCTTTTTCATACTGAGTTTATTGTGCGCCGCAGTTTGATGGGAAGGGATGTTTTCCTTTAATATTTTCGGAGTCCATATTTCATTCGTTGTCTGGCTGAAATATTTCGAGGGTGGTGCTTTGTTTGCTGGCGTAATTCGAATTGCCGTCGTACGGTGGGCATTTTTAGAATGCTGCTACAGGGCGCCTCGAACAGTGGCCGGGGATTCCCGAGCTTGGACCGTTCGATTGATTCTAACGGGTGTCTGAAAATCCACGATCCATCCTTCTAATTCCGGAACTTTGGTATCTCGATCGGCACGCAACTCGGACCTTTCAGTTCTCGGAAAGGGCCGATCTCCTGCTGCGTGTAAGTAATCGAGTCTCTCCGTTACACCATCGACCGTCGCCACGGTGCGTTACAGGCTAAATCGAGGGTTAATTTTAAAAGGCCAGATTCCTTCCATCGACCACGGGGGCCACTGAATCGACAAATTCCTGAGCGATCGCCCCGCCTATTATAGAAGACTAACGCGATCGTGCGAGGTAGCTGGCACGTGAGTCTGTGTGTACATTTGTCAATCTGTAGCGAATAAAATCGACTTAACAATAAAATGCGTTAAAAACTAAAAAATAATTTTGTACCATATTTAATCTACGGCTCTCACTTTTTACGTCGGCGCCTCATCATTTGCATCATGTATATCTGGCGCAGATTTAAAAAAATTAAGAGTCGTAGATTAAATAAGGAACAAAATTATTTTTCACTTCTTAACGCATTTTTTTTTGAAGTCCATTTTAATTTCTTTTAAAATTTATTTTTAGCTTTTTATTTATTTAAGTTACATAACTACGTTTATTTAAAGAATGAAGTCGGTTAATGAAACAGATTTCTTATTTTTGGAATAACTTCAAAACTACTGAACCGATTTTGATAATTCTTTCACCGTGACCTAAGTCGATTGAAGCTAAATTAAATGCAATAAGATTCGCGAAAATCGGTCCAGTAGTTCCGGAGAAATTCGCGGACAAACTTAGTACCTGCATACTAACATACATACACATCGGACGTAGAACCGCTTTCTTTTTGAAGTCGGTTAAAAATGGTGGAATTGTCAATAACCCATCGTTAAGGAACCGCCGATCTATCCTCACGATTGATAGGGGCGATTTGAGACAGTGCACGAGGGCGACGCGAACCCAACGCGAATCCAGTCTCGCCGATAATGCATCATGAAATACTGTTATCTTAATGTTTACGGTTACCGTAAGTGGCCACTACTTCTATCGCGCTAAATGACTGGCGGTTATTAATATACCTAGGCGCATTTGGCGCGAAAATAAATAATGGACGCCGCTAACTGGTTAACTGAAATCGTTGGCGCTATCTAGCCGATACCGGGCAAAAACCTGAAAGTGTAAAATACCATTCGCTACGGGTTTCGTAAGAAGTGCCACGGACCAGCCATGCCCTGTAATTATCCATTTAATATCGGCAAGGCAACGGAAGCGGAGCAACCTCTGTGCGTAAAAAGGCGTGGCAAAAAAGCAGATAGATATCCGTGAGGTACCGTTGCTCAAACGAATCTGTATCACCTACGGTTTCATTCATTGCCACGGCGGCTTACGCGTGAACAAAACGACCGGCAGGCGAGGATCCTCGCGTAATTAACTGCCGGCTCGTCTTTTTGTCGACGACCTGATCGAATCGCTCCTCTGCCCGGGCGGACTGCATTTTCTGCGCGGTGGACACGCGGATGTACGCCGGGGACGGTCTCGGTACCGTTCGATGCTTATGAATAAGTTCCCTTCTAGAGCTTCTTTCTTGTTTGTTTTTTTCTCCTATTCGTTGCTGCCGGGTCATAAAATAAATCAAGCGGAACGAGCGATGATGCGACGTTAACGCGGGGCCCCGTTTGTCATCCCGCGGATCGGGGACAACAGGCCTCGAGTTCGTCGCGAGTATCGATTGTGACGACCACTGTGCCGTGATCTTGGAGAAGGCTCGCGGAGCAGGGAGGGTGGCAGGTTGTCGACACGATTATTGGGGGAACTTTTGGGGTTTGTTCTTCTTGCTCCGAAGACGATCGAGGCGAGTTGAGAAAGTCGCAATTTGGTTTAGGATACTCCGTGGGAAAAGAGTAAATTTTGTGGAGAGAATCGTAGGACTTTGGCAGAAATTGATTTCTATATTAAGGGGAGGTTCCGGTCTAAATATCGATTTTTGCAAGCTTGACAGCTCTTACTCGATTGCGCAAAGCTGATCGCAAATTGCCTCGACAATTTAATTCCCAACGATAAGCAAGTCTCCAGAGACCACGGGAGCGGAATACACCGCGGTGTTTACGGGTGCAAATTGCAAGTCGACGATAAATATAATTTGCAAGGTTAATGACCGTTAAACTGCCGGACTTCACCTGACAATTACACCGAACAACATAATTCAGAGTTATTATGTACGCCTGGCTGAATAGGAATCCGTGCAAAGGAACAAAGCCTTAATTGCCCCCTCGTTCTGACGCGAGTCATATTTTACAAGGAATAATTGAAAATCCATTCACAAAGGGATACCTCTCATTCTCGCTCGTCGTGATTACATTTGACGTAGTTCTAAGGATACGTGGCTTTCAGTTTGTAAAATATACTTTATTCTCCACCCTGAACAAAATCGGGAATAGTAATTGAATTGAAATGGGAGTTCGTTGTACAAGCGAAGAACCGTTTTAAAATAAGAAAAGCTGTAATAATTTCGTTATCGTGGAGGTTCGATCTTGCCTGATCCAGTAATATGCACTAATGGGGAGGCAGCAACGCAGCAGCGTTCCAAGTGAAATACATCGGGTGTAAAAACGAGTATTAACTGTTGCTTAAACGGTTAAGGTTTAGAGAGGCATGCAGGCTGCAGCGTTTTTTCTTACCCGCCCGCGGCGAAAAGGCGATTGGATACTGCATATTCATTTTCGTGGCTGTTCGACATTAAAGATAGCATCCTGTTTTATGCAATCGAAAATCGCAAGCATTCGCTGCATCGTAATTCCCGGTAGCGCCCATTGTTCCGTTCTTCGAAGCCGGGAGAGTAATCTTCGCTTTATTATTCCTCGAAATTGGTATAATATTTTCATCCTAGTCACGAACGATCATGTTACAAGTTTGTTAAATTGCTATCCCGCCGGATGATTGATTGTAATTCAATCAAGCGCATTAGTTAATTGCATTCGCAACTTCGCATTGGAAAGGATTCCGCAATCAATGTGATGCATCGTACGCGAGAGGCTTAGGAACAATGCTGCAGCCAGAAACGAGCACTGTGCCATTATCTCCGGCGTTGGAAATGCAAATGTACCTACCAGTTCGTTTATTTACTTACCCTTTTCTACGGGGGAACGATCTCTTTAGTACACATCGAAATAATTGACGTGATATCGGGGCAATTATTTTAATAACATTCATAATCACCTCTAGCTTTGAATCTCTACTTAGACCTCAACATAATCGCTATCTGCGCGCATAATAGGCGCACGCCTAGTTCATTACCACAGGCATTCGCGGTCTATAATAAATGTCTTGGATATCAGGTGCGTATCCGGACCTTGTACAAATCTGGAAACTAACGACGCAGACGTAAAACCTTGGAATAAAGTAGAAACACTGAACTACTTAGATTGACAAATTTTGGGCACACCTGAAAAAGGGTACTACGCAACCTTTCACATCAAACTTCGCACTCGGAATGATATTAAATTACCGTGGTTCGTGATTTCATTAACAACAGACATCTTGAAATCACGAACGAGCCAGGAAGAGGCACAGCAGTTTAATTCTGGCAGAGTGTCTGAATTCTGTCGCAACGTTTCAGCAGGAAACTCTAATAATACTACAAAATGGGACCTATTCTCCCAACGATTTTCATCGCTGCGATCGTCCCAAGGACCTCCTTACATCCCTCCACTCTCGCAAGCCTCTCAGTCGCAGTGATTCTCGTTTCCACGCGTTCAAGGAAACTTCTACGCGATCTTAGTAAAGCCAGCCGTGGCTTCCTATTAAATCTCTGCTGATAGCTTCGACCGGCCACTGCGCGAATTCGCGTGGCGATACGAAAGAAAACGGGGGAATATCTGAGAGGCGGAAAAGGTGGAGTTGCCCTTGAATCGCGAGGTCCCCGTTTGATCGCTTCCTGTTGTGGTTTGAATCGCTGCCCCCCCTCTGGCTTCCCCGTCTTGGACGATGCTCTGACAAATGAGAAATTCCCGGGGCCGATTTTCCTCGGTGGTATCGATCCGGGGAACGGGTTCAGGGACCCGAACGCGCGAGTGCCCGTAACGTCATTACTAGAAACACGATCCCGGCCCAAGCGAAATTGCCAGCAGTTTTTCCAGCGTGCTCGCTCCAGGCGAAACGCACGAAACTACCCCGCAACACATGATCCTGTCGGCCGATTTGCGCTGGCCACCTCTGTGTGTGTGCGCCCGCGCGCCTGCATGCGTACCCTTTGCTCACGGATGGATCTGTACGCGCACGCTTGCAGCCGCGTATTTATGGACGTCTGCGGTTACGTTTGAGATGCTTCCTTCGAGAAAGGATCGCAGATGAGAATCTCGCGAAGACGCGGCGGACGATCGCAGGAGGAGGAACAGTAGTTCGTTTACACATACGCTGACTGGTGAAGGTAGATGGCGAGCTTTTCCTGCGGAAAAGTTGGCGGAAATTGTGGGTGAGAAGGGACGATGTTCATGGAGGACTTTGAGTGAAATCGTCAGGAGGAATGGAACCACAAATTTTTGTATCATCGAATGGACTTGAGTTTTATAAATTTCAGCCTGACGAAGAAACATTGCTTCTATATATTTTAATGTGTTTAATCTTGGGGAGCCGAGTTGCAGGAATAAAAATATTTCTAATGCAAACTGAATAAAATTCGTTAGGTGATTACAAAAATTTATTTAATGAATAAAATCCAGTTTTATTTTTACAAAGCGCCTTCTTTGGGGGAGGGGGCAGGGCCCTAGGCCCTCCTCTGAGCGCGCCACTGGATTTTATAAAGTTCAAACGTCCGCGAAGTCGCCGACCGAAACTAAGTACAGTCGATTGCTTCAGCCGTGAATAATTTTTCCTTGCGCGTTTGAATTCAGATGTTCGGGAAGCTGCGGATATCTATCTATTGCGGTTTCTCGGATTTATTGCGCGGGCACGATCCAGTCACTCGAAGATCGCCCACATGCGGGAAAATGAGTCATCGGTTCGTCCGAAGGAAACGAGGCTCGATTGCGGTAGCGCGTGCTAACGCTGTGCGAGATAAAGCGGTCGCGGCACGTGGAATTTCTAAGATAGGAATTGATATAGAAGCGTGTAGTATCTGTGTATTATTCAAATGGCGGTGCTTAGAGCTCGGATTAGAAGAAACGGGCGTTTATTCGCCCGTCATTCTGAGTAGTCTAAATTTAAAAAAAGAATACTTGGAACCGAGCTGGTTGTCAATGCGGTACACGTTGCTTCGCTCGTATTATGAAGCATACCTAAATACAGATTTATTTTAGATAGATTAGCGTGCCAGCTAAACGAAAATAATCCTTGCAATATTTTCTAACCAGTGCCTTTTATAATTCGGATGAATGTCCGATCTATCACGATGCAAAATTAACAAAGCTATTCTCTGTCATCGGTTCTACCGAAGCACGGTCCAAAAAGGTCCGTGGATAGATCTCGCTATTGTTTAGGCAGAATGGCCTGTAACGGTACCTTTTTGGCAAGATTCCCCTCCGTTCGATCTACTATCATCGATATTTCCTTTTTATATGGGCATCCGAGCAATTGGACGTCCGTTGCATGAATTAAGCCATTATATTTCGTGCCCCATGGGGTCTCCATAGATTATCGATCCAATCACACGGCTCGTTCGTTTTAAGAACTCCGTTGGAACGGTTTCTCACTGTCCTTGGAGGTACGAGCTATCGTTCGTACTTACTCGGGGTTCAATTAACGGGGGACGTTACCCTCGGGGCTCGTATTTCCGCGATCTGCCACTTTCCGAGTCAGTGCTTCGACTCGATAACGCTGCTGGCTGGGGAATCTGTCGGTGGATAGATTTCACACTCTATGCTGTAACAGCGTGTTTCGCTCGAACCCGCCAGTGCCGGGCTTGCAGGTGCACCTGTTCGTCAAAAGTTTCCAATGCGATTGAATGTAGAATTGTAGGTAGTAAATCGGTTGCAGTTTAATCGCAGCGCTTAGAATCGAAATATTTGTGGACCTGAGTAACTGGTGCCAAGTCCCGTGTAATTTCACGAAGTATGATTGAAGTTGATCGGCTCTAAAGGTTTACTACGAGGGCGCAACAGCTTCTCGATTCTCCAGTGGAAATCACCGATTACGCTTGCACCATTCCCGACAATCTTCGCGAGAGCCGGCAATAAGCAACTCCTGAGCGTCGTTTTCAATCATTCCGCGGAGGATGTTTACGCCCGGTGAAAAATGTTAACGCGAAGAGGAGACGGATGCTTTTTCCGCGGATGAACCGTGTAACTCGGTCATTATACTTTGTTGCACGAATTCACGAAGCCAGGCCGGCCGCGAGCTGCTGAAGTATGGTTATAGGGAGGCATAACGAGGCAAGAGGCGACTTAACAAGGCTGTTATTGTTGCGATTACGTTAATTTACCGCTATCGAGGGCGACCGGTCGTGATGGTAATGAATAACCGAAGACGTGATTACACTCCGATGTCCCTCTAGGATATCGAACGCCTCCTCCCTTCAACAATGCATTTCCTGCTGCTCCGCTCGCTCCGCTCTGTGTAATTGGCGTCGTTACTGTTTCTTTGCCAGCGAAGGAGACTCTGCCAAGGAAATTAACACCCTTTAGGACTTCATCAAATCACACTAGATTACGTTGGATACCGCATCTGACACGATTAACTAGCGAACAGGTACACATTAAGGGTAGCTTCCCATCGAATCACTCAAACAGTAGGTCAGTTTTAGGATTTTATTTAAAAAAAATAAACGGTCATAGCAAAATATTGTAATCACATGTTTCGGCAGACGTTTCAACCACAAACTTAAAAAAAAACTGGTAATTTTGCGCCGACAAAAGGTTTACAACAAGATTGAAGAATTATCACCCTGCACTCTCCCTATTCCATTCTGGAACCCCAGTGCGCTCTTATCATTGCCACGAATTCCCGCTTACCACTCATCGTTTTCATCCCCCAACCCTTAATCCACTGGCAAACTAATCTCCACTCCTGTTCCACTGAAATTTCCTCAGAATACAAATTAATCTTCCAATCAATTTTCAGCTGATCGAGCATCGTCCGCGCCTCCACCAGCCGGACAGTCGATCGACCTGGTCAAAGCGATGCGCTTGGGTCGCGCGGGTGAATCGGTGGACGCGCGGCGGTGCCATTCGCGGATTGTTATTCATTGTGCAGCTTCGTGGTGCGCTCATGGGACATAGATATGCGATAACGACGCAAATAATTAGCGTTGAGTTATTCGTTCCGCGTGGAATATTCATTCGCGCGCGAGCGTAACACGCGCGCCGGCTAATTTCAGGTGCAACGTATCCTACGGGAACCGTTGGCTCGCGATTCGCGCGCTTCGGCCTCGCGTCTCCTCGAGGCGAGCGTGTACTGGAACGGAACGGAGGACGTGGCCGCCAACCCGTGAAAATATGGACGGCGGAGCCGCCTTGTTCCTTCACGGATGCTGAAGGCGGCGTAATTAAACTTAGGATACGAGCGTTAGATTCCTCTACACAGCCCCGCCAAGCACCGTTCTCCGCCAAATTAACACAGGGAACGCCCGTCCTCTTTCGGATATCCTCGTTTCATTTTCCTTCCCCAGACGTTCCACCGATGCACGCTCGCCTGTTATTTGGCAGAGCTACAGAGACGCTGATCCTTGTGCCGAAAGGCTTTTATGTCGGAGAAGCGGCTCGTGTACACACTGCGCAGTAAGTTGAAGTTAATTGAAGCTTCGGTGATTTGCAGAGCAAGGGAATTGAATTCGGAGGACTTCTGTAAGATGCAGTACAGATTCTTTGGGAGAAAAGGCACTCAATTGCATCGTATTCATTTTCTATTTTAAGAGTATATCCTTTTCGATACTATAAGCAACCAACCACCCCGCATCGTGCACCCTCATATAAAGATTGCTTTATTCGACCAGGAACATAGAAGACCTATAAGCATCGAATCATAGACGTCCCCATAGATTTTCCCAGCCGATAACCGATAGAATAGAATCGCCTCCGGGGCGCGCAATAAGACGAAATTAAATGGAATCCCCGAAAACATTTAACCAACGCTAATTTGCCGCCTAATAAATGTTCGGCTCTGGCTTAATCCCTGGACAAAGGGGCCCGCGTTTCCCGGCTCGTTATTTTCCCGTGGCACGTTAAATACACCGAAATAAACGGTAATCCCAGTCTGGACCTATGACAACGAGGGTGCGGGTGAACGAGTATTGATTTTAGGGGGGGGGGGAGAGGGTGAAAGTATCGGCTCCGGCGACCGCCGAATTTCTCCTCCCCTATCCTGGGACAGGATCAGCGGGGACGTTGTATAAAAGACATTCATCACGGGGCTGGTTTTAAGGCAAACGAAGTAACATCCGGGAAACGGCACGAGGGTGAATCGTAATCGAATTCGAGCCGAGCGCCACCGCGAATCTTTCGTATTTATGGTCCTGAGAGGCAACACCTTCGCTGGAGGGACTGGATTTTGCGCGCAGCACGGGACAGATTTATAGAACGCCATATTTCTGCGAATGTGCACGCGTACGCCGACAGGTTCGTTCGAATCGAATTTGTAGTAAATCCTGCGGGGCTAGGGGCTCGGCAACCGAACTTTCCGCTGGACACGAGGCAGTCGTTAACCGAGCCTCGTTAATACTCGCAGGCATCGGGTACTTTACATAGGACGATGTTCCGAAATAAGATATGCAGTCTACTGGCTTTGGAAACGACTGGGTCAAGTCATTCCGACTCCCACGATTTAATATTCATCCAACACGGCACTTCATTTCCAGGTCTGCCTGCGCGCTTTACCTTCCCCCCCACCGAATTCTATGATTCCACGAACGAAGGCATACCGTTTACTGACTTTTAAAGCGACCCGACACGATTTAACACTCGTTCGAGCATTACTTCTCGTCTCATTTGCAAGTCCATTTCAGCGTTTCCCATCGGGTCCCGGCGGCGGGCAACACTCAGGACAGCAATGCGGACAAGCGGAAAGATCGGTTGCAGGCGGGTCCGAAGGGGAAGCCAGCGGTGGGCCCCGATTTCGACAGATGTCCGCGAGGGTTGATCGCCGATGATTGGGATCCTGGGACGACGGTGATCGACGCGCCCGCGGAGCCGTGCCAGGACATACAGGTCCTCGCATTCTTCTTCCCTTCTATTTTTATCGTTCGCGCCGCGACCTCTCTCCGTTAAACAATTCAGCCGCGTCCACTTCTCCGCGACTTGGCACGTAACGAAGAAAAATTGGCAAGCGATCCCGTGGCGCATCGTGTTTCGTTAGGTGGTGGCTCATCGGAATTTCGTATTATTGTCCGGGGGCACCGTTGACCCTGACATTTGGCAAAGGCAAGCGGTTTCTGTCGGGAGGCAGCGACGTTCCTTGACAGACGTCGGCCGTCGCATCCGTCCAAGGAATCCGCGTGTCGGTAATAAGAGAGAATCGTCCTGGAGCACGGCAACTCCCTTCGAGATCCTCTCGACGATCCTCTGGGCTCCGGAGGAAGCAGAGCACACCGAGCACGTTTCTCCAAGATGATTAAGCGACTTGACACAGTGTTCGCGTTCAGCAAGGAGGGTGGTACATTCGAATGAAGATGCTTAGTGCGAGATGACCATGGAACACCTAGGATCGATGTCCACGTATCAATTAGAAACGTAAGATACTTTATTTTAAAGTACGAGTGGCAACGCTAATTATCCAAGCCCGTGTGAACCAGCGAGAACAATCCCAGGTCCTAAACACTGTCCCCAATAAACATCGTAATTATTGTCCCAAATGGAAGCTACGGGTTCCCTTTTTTGGGACCTACGCCGCTCGAAGAAGGAGCGAGGTCGTGACGGCTCATTGGCAGCAGCTCGCACAGTAGTCGTAAAGTTGGTCGGAGCCGGCGGAACGCGTTTGCATGGCCTCACACGTACCACTGGCAATCGCGATCGGATTAGACGCACCGTTGGCGAGCGCAATGTGTCTCGCATATTTCCGTCACGCTCGGCCGATCCTGTGCCTCCTTGGCGCCAGCCGCTGCTCCATCTTCCTCTCCTTCCCTCTCTACGCCGAGGGTCGAACCGCTTTTCCCTTCTCCTCGCCCCTGCGCCCTCGCGGTGCCGAGATCTGGTTCGATCGCGGGGCCAGGTCGTCGAACGGAAAAATCCCCGATACTGATAATTAGCAATGGGAATTTGAAGAACACGGGCTCCTGCTTCCTGCTGGCGATGGCAGCGGTCGAGAGGATGCAGAAAGTACCATCGAAGATAAGCTCGAGGAGTGTATCTGCCTCGTCGCGTTAGCAATTCAGGAACGGAGCAACGGGGTGGACTGATTTTAAGTAGTAACGGTCTGTGTTAGGGCGACGTGCCACGCGCAGACGTCGAGCAGCAAAAGGGATGTATGTAGCTTTCCATTTTTCACAGGTTTTGAGTTATAACGTGTAATGTACGTAAAGAATTCTATTCATTGCGAATTTTTGAAGTCAGAGGCAACTCCAGATATGAAAAATTCGACTGAAATAGAAATTAAAACTTAGCACTTCAATAACTGCTACTTATTTTGTGAAAGTATATATTTTTCAATTAGTGTTCCCTTTAATCTGAAGTCAGAGCAATGATTTTATAAACATTTTTTTTAATTTACTCGAAGCTGGTAAAAATGGAGCTGCACCCTTCTTGTTGCAAGCTCCTCAACTTCTTCCGGCTGTGATTTCTACGACGATTCGTGTGGATATCTCACAAGTGGGGAACTTGGATGACGAATAAGGCGGAGGGATAGAGCTTGGATTGGGATCGAACTGGAGCTCCACTGAAATTGTATCAGACATCGAATTGCTCGACAGGAGGAAGGCTGAACGATCCACGAAAGAGTGGAAAGAAGTATCTCGTTGAGATATTATTCGTTACCTGTTTCGCCCACTCGAAGACAATGCCTGACCGCCCAGTTTTCTGGTCACCTATGGAATCGTCTTCTGCTCGGTGGTACCCGCTACATTGTATCGAGACATTCCATACCGCTAGCAGGGGGCAAAAAGCGAAGACACTCAGCGTCCTGGTACCATACGTCTACGTGAGGCAATTTGATCCTGCGTTTTTGTGGAAGCACGAGCGTTCCACGTAATAAGCGATGCTTCGCTTTTTCCGTTCACTTTTTTCTCCTTCTCTTTCCAAGGGACACCGTTAGGATTCTCCACTGGAGCCGGAGTGTACCGGTATCCACGAAATGACCGCGTTCAATTTCATCGCTGAACACTTTTCGATTCTGAATTCATTGTTGGCACTTTAAAAATTCAAATCGTGGGGAGGAATCATCGCTTTCTTTATAAATATTCATTTATATATTGATAATTACAAATTCGTACGAATCACACTTTATGATTGTCGTTCCTGGAGTACTATTAGGTAATCCTTAACCCTTCGTGGTCATACGAGGTGCATCGCACCCCAGGATATGTCTTTGTCAACATTTCTGTAAATGTTTAGACCTTACTAACAAAATTTAGAAATTCCGTGAACTTTAACAAAAAGAAATCTCTGTTATCCACAGCTATTTGTTCAAATAAAAATTTCAGCATATCAAAATTTATATTCCTAGAGAATGAAATGGTGTTCAGCCGAATCGACGTAGAAATCACAACAGAAAGAAATCGAGGGCCTCGCAGCAAGAAGGGTGCAGCTCCATTTTTACCAACTTCGATTAAATTAGAACAAATTAACTATTACAACATGATTGCACGAGTATTACCGAGGTAGAATTATCACCGAAGAGTTAAAAGATTCAAAAATACGAAAATGGTAACTGAAAAATGACCACGAATGGTTAAGGGTCGCATTCCAATTACTTCATCGATTACCATTTTCGACTCATTAATAACCATCTTCTACAGTTATAGACGATCTTCGTAACAAGTAAGTACACGGGCATTCCAAGGCGATTATACACAGGAAAATCCTTTGAATTATAGTCCCCCTCTTTTCACCCAAAGACTGAGATTGTAATCTACCAGAGAACCTCTATGGAGCGTTCTACCTCCGCTCCCGTCTCCTAAAATGCTATTAACTGCTCATTAATCCACAGAGATTAGATTCCAGTCGGTGTTGGATAAAAAAGAAGGGCCCCACTGGCACGGCTGGGCCACGAAGATCCCCCGGCATGCTGGTGAAGGTCGGAGGCGAAACGGTGACAATCGTCGGATCGTCACGGTTGAGCAGCCTCTTCCCCCAATTTCGTTTTTGCTTGTCAGTGCCGTTCGTTCACGGGCGAGCAGGTGCTGGATGAATAATACAGCCGCGTTACATGCAGCGGATAACGTCACGGGAGATTTAGTTATAGCGACTGGTTCCTACCGCCACGGATTTACACGTCGCCCACACCTCGCGAGCTCTAGGAAAGGCATTTATACCCTTCGAATTATCCGAGCTGTTCAATCCGCTACTCGCATGGTGGTTCTATCTTCCGCGAGGAATCAACCGAAAGGCGAACAGAAAGACGCCCCCTCTCGCCCTCCCCAGGGCCCGATTCCGCGCCGTCATTCGGCATCGATGCAAATTACTCAGAGGCGGGAAAACACGACCGCATTCTGATCGGTCAGAGGCTTCGCGCGTCAACGTCTTCGAGGAAGATCGAAAAGCCCCGCCGAGGTTGATTCAGCCCAGCCGTCGTTTGCATATTCGCTGATTCACGGGACCGCGCGCAACAGGTTTGCGAATAAGAACTAGCGCGGGCGAAATTCATCGCTGAAACGGGGGGAAAAAAGTGAATTCCAAGCCCTCTACCATGGGACCGGGCCCAGCGTCCTAGCTACCGACACCATTACGAGATCGCCGATGCACGATGCGTTCGAGGGCGGCTCCGCCATTAAGCAGCGCGGATGCTCGCGGTACTGTTCCAGCGGGGACAAAAAGACAGGACGTAAAGGACAGGTCCGGCGTGATTATAATAAAATCGCAGTTTGCTGCTGCTCGAGGGCCTTCGTGTGTTCCCACAGGGCCCACTACTGGCACAGTCCACCAACCGCATCCGCCACGGTAACTCGTCCTACGCTTTGCATACGCGCCGTTTCGGTCAACGGACTCCTGTAAGTGAATCTAGGAAGGTGGTCGATCTAAATGCCCTGGGATACGGCCCCACGAACCCCCAGCCTTCGATTCACCCTGCTTCTTCGAGAGAATGCATCGGTCGGAAGCCTTGGACCAAGGGGTTCGAGTGGTTCTGAAATATTCAGGATAGATAGGAGTCGAATGCTTTGGATAATTGGATAAAAGGGGTATCCAGGGACAATGTAGCCAAAGTGTTTGGCCATGTTAACCCTTCGTTTTAAAGCTACGAAGCTGGGAAAACTGTCTCTCTCTGCAGAAAGCAGAGATGGGGGAGTTATGATTGGGATAAATGCTTCACTTTCACATTGTGTTTTGTTTACTTATTTTATTTATTCACTTTCGTATTCATTGCTTTTTTAATCGCCAGTAGGTAGTTTACTTTTTGTTTGATCTGTTCTTTACTTGTTTAGCGTAAACGAATTAAATATCGATAAATCTGTAGTTGTAGTTGTAGTCACTCATAAATAATACTTTTTTCTTGTTCGTTATTTTTTCACGAATAATTATGCGAGTGGTCTCTCTCAACGACGAAACCCATTTCTTCCGGCACCTCCTGAAAGATGGTCAGATGTCGTGACTTCAGTTTTCAACCTGATTTTCAAGAGATATTGTTTTAAAACAAATACCGAACAGTTTGTCTGAATCAGCACAGAATTCCGAACAGATTTCGTTTATTCTGATAAAGTAAATAATAACAGTATTATTTGTAATAGTGATTTTACATTAGCAATTCATTGCGAAGGGACAAGCTCGCCTGAAAGTCAGCTGCGACTAAATACACGCTGCTCGTCATGTCCCAAGAGATAACGAACCACGACCACATTTTTCTCTAAAGATACGTCACTTCTAAGTGGCTGCCTAAATATCTCGGTTTATCTCGCGAATGATAAGACAGAGTTCCCTGTACATAAACTTGCCGAATAATGGAGGGAAGCAACGCAATTAATCGCTCCTTTTCGAGGAACAACTCGTATCCCCCCGCGTTCTTGCCGCGAAACGGAAGAAGCGAGATCGGGTTGTAGTTATTCCCCGTGATTCGCTGAAAATTTGACGCCACGCCGCAGACGGATACGAGCACTTCCATTAGCCTGACCGTCAAATTTTATCGCCCGACAGTTATAATGAATTCCAGCGAGATTTATTGCCGCGAGAAGCTGAACCGTTACGGCGGCAGCGCAAAAAAGTTTGCGCGTAAATGGCTGTGCACGCGTCCGAAGACCCGGCATTTCGTAGCATACTTCGGCGAAGTAACAGGTGTCTCCTCCATCAATCCTTACGGAGTCTATAGATGATACAGCAGCTTAGCAATAATTAACACTTCGGAGCACATGTGATTTTGAACCTGGACAAGTTTGGTCAAGAAAGAAACACCTCCCTCCGCGCTACCCCTGTAACTTTTTATATAATTAATATCGTTCAGAAATAGAAGATTTATTTAGCGACAACCTGTTACCGCACGACAGAGGAAGCTGAATATTTTAAAGGATATCCGTAAATCACTGGGCAGACGATAAATTAAAAAAGACACGCGCGCTGGATGTCGCGGGGATGCCTTTCGTACCTAGAGGCGGAACGCGCGCGTGTGCCATCGGATGCGCCGATTAATATGGGAGAACGCGCGAGCACGTTTTCGCCCATTTTTAAGCATTCCCCGGCCGGCTCGACCCGGCCGTTAAGATAATAATTTCAAAACGGACATAATGACATTCCGGTCGAGCCGGCTTTCACTGACAATAGATCCTACCGGAGAACATTAACTGTCCTCGAATGCGTCGGGCACGTACGATTCCCCGCTCGATTCACCGTTTCGTCTTCGTTCTGCCCCGTGCATCCTCCTTTGCCCCATTTCGCGCGTACAATTGTCTCGGTTCGGCGATGGCACAGAGAAGAACTCGGTGAACACGCAAAAGTGTTATCTAAATTAAGCTCTTTAGGACGTTTTATGTCGAACTTTTGTTCTTTCATCGCTAGACGATCTACGCACTCTATTTCGCCCTCTTTATTTAAAATGTCCTAGCAAATCGAAACATCCAAGAAAACTGAAGTTTTTACCATTTTTTCTTTTCTGCCGTGGTAATTAGAACTTCACCCAGTGAAGTGAATGTTTCTGTGAGTACGCCGGATGATTTCAAAGCTCCAACGTGGATCCAGTAAATCCACTAAATACCACCACTGCCGTGCTTAGTTAAAATGTCCTATCTAGCATTTGTCCATTTTTTAAAGAAATGTTGAAATATTTCAAGTTCCACGCGTGTTTCACCTTTTAAGAAAAATTATATACCTCTACGTTCTTCGTAGAGATCTAGTAGCAGTCTAATTTATTTACTTTTTCTACAAGAACTGTAGATCTAGATATAGTAGCAGTCTAATTTATTTATTTTTCCTGCAAGAACTGTAGAAAAAATAAATAAAGTAGCAGTCTAATTTATTTATTTTTCCTACAAGAACTGTAGATCTAGATATAGTAGCAGTGTAATTTATTTATTTTTCCTGCAAGAACTGTAGAAAAAATAAATAAAGTAGCAGTCTAATTTATTTATTTTTCCTACAAGAACTGTAGATCTAGATCTAGTAGCAGTCTAATTTATTTATTTTTCCTACAAGAACTGTAGATCTAGATCTAGTAGCAGTCTAATTTATTTATTTTTTCTGCAAGAACTGTAGAAAAAATAAATAAAGTAGCAGTCTAATTTATTTATTTTTCCTACAAGAACTGTAGATCTAGATATAGTAGCAGTCTAATTTATTTATTTTTCCTGCAAGAACTGTAGAAAAAATAAATAAAGTAGCAGTCTAATTTATTTATTTTTCCTACAAGAACTGTAGATCCAGATCTAGTAGCAGTCTAATTTGTTTATTTTTTTCTGCAAGAACTGTAGAAAAAATAAATAAATTAGACTGCTACTAGATCTCTACGAAGCACGTAGAGGTGTATAACTTTTCTTAAAAGCTGAAACACGCGTGGAACTCGAAATATTTCAACATTTCTTTAAAAAAATGGACAAATGCTAGATAGGACGTTTTACCTAAGCACGGCAGTGTTGGTATTTAGTGGATTTACTGGATCCACGTTGGAGCTTTGAAATCATCAGGCGCCGTACTCACAGATACAGTCACTTCACTGGGTGAAGTTCTAATTACCTTCGGTGGTGTAGGCTTGCGGGGAACTCGTTTGGAACGAGTTTATTAATAGTCCTCGGTTAAATCAATTCGAACCAGTATCATCGACACGAGAAAAAGAAATGTTGCCAATGCATATGTTGTTATATACATTCCAAGCCGCGTGTTGTTACGTACTTCTTTATATAACATGACTATTTTGTCTGGTTATAGAAGCGGATTGGTTACCATTCGTTGTTGTTGCTGGAAATCAGCCTGCGGCGTTGGGATTCAACAGGGAGCCGGGTAGAGGGGCTGTGGAAAATATAGATTAACGGAAACGAGGCTCGTAAATGTATCAAGCACGTGAAATACCATAGTCGTGGTCTCTGCAGAGGAGGTTGTAAAGGTTTACAGTTGGTCGTAACGTTACTTTAATTCTTGTTGGAGATGTTTGGTCTCGATAAGTAATTAAGCAGCGGACGATCACGGGCCGATAAATTGTTGATTACGACAGATTGCCTAGACGGGCGCGGGTAGCCGTCAAAACTCAGCTAAAGGTTCATTAACACGTTTCCTCCGTGGTCTACAGTTATTCGTATGACGGTCCATCGGAGTGACTCGCTTGGAAATGGAATTTCCGTGGCCGAGATGGCCGCTGATGCAATCTCGGCCCGCCATTAATTTAATCGGATGTGTCGGAACCTCGACGGTCCAACGAATCTAATTTAAATTCGTCCTTATCGGTTATCGACGCTCCGATTGGAACCCTCCCTCCGGCGATATCGAATTTCAGGGCGTACGTAGTCAATGCAGTCGCGTACAATGGAATTACTGTTTCTTGAGGTACTCGTGCACGTTAGATACGTTTGAACATCTCTGTTCCCTCCACTGACGTATCCCGAACGATGGGACTTATCGGCAGGGCCCGATCTAGCTCTCCACACGCTCTGGGGAATGCTGTTTATATTTAATTATAAAGTTTCGTACTAAATTCAGACGCGTAGATGAGGTGTGCTATAAAAGGGACATTTTTATTCAGCGACCATTTCTGATAACACCATGATATACTTCCTATTAAATAGACTTGTGTTTTAAATACCTGTTTATTGGCCTTCGATAAAAATGTATAGTAAACTCTTTAATAACAGAAAATAACAAATTCTTCCATTTTCCAATAAGTCGAAAAGGTCCCTTTCACGACTAGGTAGTCTTAAATGGGACATTACCCGTTATGAATGGGACACGTGAATGAAAATAAACAAAATGAGAGCCTACTTAGTTTTATATACTTTTTTTACCGCCTTTTCAAGAAGTTTTACTTTCTTATTGATTTTAATTTTCTCTTTCTACGAATTTTGTCACCCGCAAGTTTGCCGATCTGGGCAGTTGCCCTGTTTACTCCTCCCTAGATCGGGCCCTCGTCCTAGGTCACAGAAATAATGAATAAAATTGTACAGAAATATCCGAAGGAGGGAAAAATAAATGACACTTAAGTAGTCTCCCGCTTAAAAGTGCCGGCAACAGGCAAATTAGCAGAGGAATTAGGGTTTCCGTTGGAAACCGTAAATCAACGACCGCCTTGGGGCCCGAATTACCATTCCCATGGGCGACGAGACAATGAAAGGAACGTATCAGCGTCGTGGAACGCGTCGCGGCGCGTCGAATTCGCGAGAGCGTGCGCGGCTCAAAGCCACTTCCGGCCTGGCTAATCATTAGCCATTTCTAATCGCGTGAACGTGACATTGGCATAGGCAGCGAGTCCCCCTGGTGCGTGGTTAACGAGTCCGCGACACTCGAGGTGTTAACACGTAGCCCACGGCGCTAACAATGGGCTAACTGTAATCCGTGGAGAAGGTTTCCACGGTTCCTCGTACATTTCTTTCACGTGCATGCACGACTACGCTCTGTGACGCGTCGCGCCGCCTTTCCTCGCGTTCGCCATCACCGCGGACCGTCTCGTTGTTGCGAGGCGAAATGAGTGCCCCCAGGTGACTGCACTTCTGACGATTCATTTTCGTCTCGGTAATGTTGAAAGAGCGTAACGCCGAGGCACAGTTGACGCGCGCGAAGGGAGAAGTCCTGTATCGGTCGGACGCGTTGCAAGTACTTACCTATGTCTGACGATTTGAGTCATGATTCTTTGGGAGGTCACTCGAGGAGTTGCAGAGGTCCGAAATTTTCTTCTCTACAAGCTACGCTCTAACCCAGTGCTCCGCAACCTTTTCTCACCATCGGCACACCCAGAGTTGGGTATTATCCGAATAAATTTTTATTCAAATAATTTCGAATAAGAATTGAGAATGAAGCGAAGTCACTCGAGAATAACGAATAATTTTTATTCGAATAATTTTGATTATAAATTTTAAAAATTTTATAATAATGCTCAATACCCACGAATAATGCCTAAGCCGTTCCCAGAATTTCGCGGTACACCACAGGCAAAAATATACAAATCGTGTAGAAGGTAAAAAGTCTATGCACAGAAATTACATTTATTTATGAAAAACTTTGGTCGAAACAAATCTTGTGCTTTTCCTCCTCTCGATGGCATTGCGCCGGGGCACATCGGTTGCGAAGCACTGCCCTAACGCACCGCAATCTTCTCCTATCCAAAGAAGCTTTCCAAGCAACGGAGAGGATTGAATGGAAGGAAGCGAGGTTCTCGAAGATTCAATTCTGTTAATGGAGGCACGAAATCGGAATGAACTGTTAACGAGAGGCACGATTGGCCGCGCGAGCCGAAGTGCGGCAACGCGCGGCACGGTCCAAAGAAACAAGTGGTTTGTCGTTATTTGCACACAATGACCGCGGGCAACCGTGACAACCGCTCGTGAGTGAAAGACGAATGGGCTCGGTAGCATCGAGCGCAGCTGTCGTGATTTTCAGAGACTTATTGCCGTATAGTTTTGACGGGAGCGCGAAGAACGCTTGCACGGGGACCCGCGGTGGGATTGAGACACGGGATCGGAGATGAATGGATCGGGATGGACGTCGGGTTCGATCTCACTTTGGTTTTGGGGACATTCCATGCGAACTCGGACAGATTTCGGAGTAAGTTTTCGTAGATTGCTGAAATTTCAATATGTTGTAGTCTTTAGTGATATTTAAACGTACCTCAAAGGATTTTTCGAAATTTTGAAAAATGACGATTTTACAGCTGTTTCAAGTTAAGTGCTAACTTTTTTTCAATACATTATAGCTATGGAAGTAGTAAACGGATGGAGATGAACTTTACGGTGCTTAGAGAGAAGACATTGAAGTTTTAGGAAAAAATTATTTCAGTTTAAAAAAAAAAATTGAATCATTTTTGTTCAATTATTTTAAACAAATGCAGGTTTCTAACATCGGGCGCGATTTCAAAAATCTAAAAAAAAAGGAGAATATAGTTCTATCCTTTCCCTTGATGAACATATTTTCAAAAATATGGACATTTTAAAATTGACCCTGTAAAAATTGTCGAAAGTTGACGCCGCGTCGCCCAGCACCGCGGTACTCGCAGCGGCTAAGCGGCTATACCTGATATTCTTATACAGGATTCTCGAAAATGGTAAGGTATTTGAAAAAAAACTGAAGGAAGAAAACTCTTACTGTTTTTTATATCCAACATAATACGGTATCTCAATTTTTGGTGTTCGCAATATTTTCCTTGAAACGAGGGTGAAGTAAATATATTGAACTATCTATCTAATAGATTGAGATTTTTTTTTTAAACTGAAATAATTTTTTCTTAAAACTTCAATGTCTTCTCTATAAGCACCGTAAAGCTCATCTCCATCCGTTTACTACTTCCATAGCTACAATGTATTGAAAAAAAGTTAGCACTTAACTTGAAACAGCTGTAAAATCACAATTTTTCAAAATTTCGAAAAATCGTTTGAGGTACGTTTAAATATCACTAAAGACTACAACATATTTAAATTTCAGCAATCTACGAAAATTTATTCCGAAATCTGTCCGAGTTCCCCTTTGACGATCGAGGCCGTTTTGCTTCGGGAAATGGTTCAGGAGTTAAAGGGAAGCTGACTTCGTCTCTGTGGCAAATTAAGGGGTACCGAGGAGTCCATCTTCGGGAATAACTTGACCGATCCGAATTCCTCACCTCGGCCCATAAACTCCCTCCGGAGTCGTTGCCCCGGGTGGACGTCAACAGCGACGCGCCGCTTCCGCCTTGGACCCGCGACAGGATCAAAGCGCCGAAACCTGTCGCGCTCATTAATCGGCCGTGTCGTAAAAAGAACGGAATCGCGACGAGGGAAGGCGAAAGATCGGCCGTCCGGGCGAGAAAGAGGCAGCGGGGGCTACGTATCTGGCAGGGCTGCGATAACAAGAATCCCCGCAATGATCGTCACAATTCCGCGAGCAGGCGACGCGACGTGGCAGAAACGTGGCGGGGACGTTCGTCGAATGGCAACGGGCCATTTGACAATTTTCGGGGAGACACGGGTGGCAGAAGATTCGAACGGGGGCCCAGCGAGCGAAGCAAGAAAGAGGATCGTTGGGTGAAGAAGATGAAGCAGCAGCAGCAGAAGAAGAAGAAGAAGAAGAAGAAGAAGAAGAAGGAGAAGAAAAAGAAGAAGAAGAAGAAGAAGAAGGCTTCCTGTCGTGGGCCTACGTACTCGCAGGATCTTTGATCCACGGTGACGCGGTATAAATAGAAACCCGCTCCCTCCACAGGCCGAACCACTCTCCCTCTCCTCCTCCTCCACCCCTTTTCTTTGCTCATCCTTCCTCTCTTGTTTCTCTTCTTCGTCCTCTTCCTCCGGCTTTTTCATCCTGCCCATGCTCGTCTTCCACATTCTTCCTCGCCTGTCCCATCGTCTTCTTCCTCGCGCGTCGCGTTCCTCCTCATCGTCTTCGTCCTCTCGAGGGGTTCTTGCGCGAAGCCCTCCCTCCGCCCTCCCGCCGGCCCGTTCAGGAGGCAACCTGTTATTTCAGGGCTGCGAATCACCGGGAGTTTTTGCGGGTCTCCGGGCCCACGGCACTATAAATATCGAAGTTCCTTTTGCCCGTGGCCTGCTCGCCCGTCGACGTCGGCCCCGGCGGACGAGGCGGAATCGAGCCACCTCCTTCCCAGAAAACAGACTAGGCGCCTCTTCGTGGCATCTGTCGCGCGACGACCGGCAACCCTCACAATTAGACAGGATCGCCAGCGCCTCGTACGTCTTCTTTCTCAGCTGAGAACACGCGGAGAAAAAGTACCATCGCGAGACGCGAGCTGCTGCTCGTCCCACCCCTTGCTCCTCAGATGCGTATCGACCAGGTCCAGCGGCATAGTTACCTGGGAGATTAATTCACTTTGCGGCGGGCTATCGCGCCTCGGTGGAACAGCACCCACCGCAAGTGTCGTTGAACATTTGGCCAAAGTAGGTTCGCGGGGTTGCAGAGAAACGCTTGGCTCCCTTCGTTGCCCGTGTTCCACTTAATAATGGCTAAGGATTCTGTGCCTATCGCTGGCACAATTCGCTCGCAATGTTATCAGGATCGTATCCTGGAAACGGACGCAGGATTACCCTCGGCGCGTCCAAGTCACGGAAGATCGTTCCCGCGAGCACGCGAGGATCGTCTTCGTGACTTCGCGATGGCTCCCCGCGAAACACGATTGCCGATAACGAGCGGCGCAATTATTTCGACGTGGTACGACGGGCTCGCATAAATATTGACAAAAACGACAATTATTTCCTGCGGTTCCGCGGGACGCGAGAGCGCGCACCACGCCGACAGACTTGGCTAACGGTCGCGCGGCGCTGTATGTGCGTGGCTGATTAATAAATCCAGTTAACGGGGATTTATTTAGCCAGATAAACATCGTGTGTACTGTTGCCTTATCGCAATTAAATTTACGCCGCGGCTACCGATCGCGAAACTGCTCGCTCTCTGAATCTTAATTAACGGCGACTCCCAGTTCGAACAGAACGACTGCGTCCATCGATCGTGTTCCTATTTAAAGAATTCACTCGTCACAGGCATCTCAAACGTGCCCGCCTATCCTCTACCCATTTTTACCTCCGCGAACAGACCCTTCAGGTGTAACCTAACACCTTTCCTCGTGGGCCGAGCCGCGGCTCGACAATGGAGGGCACGATCCCCCGGGGAAAGCCCTTTTTATCTGTGTAGAACAAGGTGCACAGTCGGTCGACGCACGAGGAACCCACGTCCCCGTCATTGGTATTCCTCGCGCACCTTTCTGAGTAGCTCTGATTCTAGACGTAATTCACGGAATTCTGGACAGACCAGGAATCCCTATATTCCGGCACGCCCGGCGCATTCGCGATGAGCCGCTGTCGACGAAAACTTCGAGGAACGCGCGGCCGGATTTTCCGAACCAGCGACTTCGGGTCGGCCGCTCCAGCAACGGAGCGGGGCGAGCGTTTGGCCTCACGCGTTCTCGCGGCATTGAGTATGAATGATGTTGACTGGATGTTCGATCAGTTTGATCTTTCTTAACCAGATTGAAAACATCACGATCATCCTGCTTTTCCGTGGTCGAATCAGTTTCATGTAGGTACTCTTCGAGTTCGGAAACGTGAAGAAGCTTCCACTTTAATAAATCAAAGATGACGCGTGACACGGGGTAAGGAGGCAATTGAAACTATGAAACGTGTTGGAAATTACTCCGCAGAGGTTGAAAATAAATGTCACACTATAAACACAACTATGGTTTATTGTATAGATAGAGAATACACAGTGTGTCCACGTATTAATGTTAGTTGGTTATATATAAAAGTATACAAGAAAAAAGAAACTTTAAGAGACGGAACGCGATCTGCACGGTTTGGTCAGAATTTTCAGACTGGCTACGGTCGTCACCTTATGCCCCGGTCAAGACCCTTCGCCCCTCTTCTCCAGAAAAAGAGAAACGCAGCCCCTTAGTCCTAACACTGAGACTCGTTGAACTCCAACAAAACGGTTCAACCGCGGTGGAACTGGCAGGCCTACCCCAGCCACCGTCAAAGTGTCAAGGATTCTCGATCCTCGCGAAATTTCGTTTGAAGCGACGCGGCGCGGCGCCACGAGGGAGCTAGATTTCTCTAGCGCGGATCGTCGAAACCGTTAGCTTGCATCCCGGTTACGCCGCATCCGGTCGGCACGTGGGTCAAACCGGAGATTAATCAGGTCTCTTTGTCTTGGTGAACAGCCAGCCGGCGTAGATAACATCGCCGATATGGCCGATGGGAAAAGCGCCGGGACGGCTCCGCGTATCGGGCCGATTTTATCCCGGTATCGTGACACGGTAGTGCACCCAGAAGAAAGTCTTGTAGCCGATCCATTTACCGCGATATACACGGCAGCGTTGCCTGTGTGCACGGCGCGGATTAACGAGGCATGCGCCGCCACGGATGAAGACGGTCAACCAGCCTTGTAAATCCTGTAATCGAGGACGTGGCAAGGGCGCTATGAACTCTATATACGCGTTTCGAACGGGTTACGGTGTTACGTTCCCGTATTTCACGGATGAAGTCACACACCGCTGGCATTAAAATATTCACGCGCCCCGATTGGCGGGGAGCCGAGGAATCGAGTCGACGACTGCGAGAACGAACGAGATCCAATTTCGACGCGCTCCGAGCCGCCGAGGGTCGACGGCGAAATGTCGGAAGCGAGGGCATGCTGAGAAATGACGGTCTTTTACTGTTGCTATTTAGTTCAGGGGCACTCACGGAGGGGGCACTGTTGCGGCTCGCGACTGCTACCTATTTGGGGTAGGTTTACGCGGTTCGCATTTTAATTGGGTGCTGTCTTTTGCGGGCTGGTGCCTTTGATACACACCAGTTGTTAAAGCTCTTAGGCAGTAGTTAGTCGTTTTTTTTTTGGAGAACAGGAAGCATTTGTTTTTTAATTAATTACAGAGAAATAATTTGAAGCTGAGACTTGTTCTTTGACAGAAAGTTTATTAACATCGGAAGCTTTAAAATACATGTTTGTTTAGTCGAAAATATGCATTATAAATGACGCTGCAGATGTATCATTAAAGAGGCTTTTTGAAAAAGTTTTTCTTGTTTCAAATCAAATTAGAGTTTGTTCAGGAAATGTGTAGTTTCGGTCTGATCGTAAATTGACGTTAATAAAAACTCTTCTTCTTTATGAAAAGAAACTAAAACCTCATCTTTGTCTACGAAAAAACGCACTTTTTCAAAAATCGCCATTTTAAAGCTGTCATTTTCATAATTCTGCTGCTTTTATAGGTTCAGTGTAGAACCAGAGACATTCTGAAGTAGAATTCACGGGCAGGTCGCTGAATTCCGTTTCGTTTTGTTTCGTTAAAATCTCTGCAAAACAAAATAAACTTTTTTAAAAAGCCTCTTCAACGATCCATCTGTAGCGTCATGTATAATGCATATTTTTGGCGAAACAAATATGTTTTTCTAAGCTTATGATGTTAATCAACTTTGTGGCAAAGAACAAGTCTCAGCTTCGATTTATTTCTACGTAATTAATTGAAAAATAAATGGTTGATTTTTCGACAAAAAACGACTGGCTACTTAGCACTCTCGAATAAAGGAATGTTGAATCTGAGAGGGGAAGGTACAGAAGTGTGTCTATTATTCCCGAGGGTCTATTTTGCTTGGAAATAATCGAGATCTTAGAGATCGCCCGGTTCGGTATTTTAAATATCGTAGTAGCGTTAGACCCGTTTAGAAAGCCGCGAGTTTTCCCGTAACATTGAAAGTGTAAACGACTTTTATTGTTTTCTCCTCGCTCCGCTCGGCACCGCCGATGTTACGCCGCAGACGTGGAAACGACTATAATATAAGGAACTTCGCTTAGGTGATTTTCATCGCGGAATCATCGCGATCCCCGCGCAAACGTAACTACGTAATTATCGTACGCTTGCCAATAACTGCTTCTAATGATACACCGGGCTGCTACGGAAAAATTGTTACGCAGCGCGTCTTCTTAATCACTCTTTTAATTTGTACCCGTTACCAGTATTAATTGCGCGTCATCGTCGATCGGATAGCCGAGAGGCCGCGCAGGAAACTTTGCAAAATAATGGACCGTACCTTAGCACGTTTAATTCTTATGATTTGCGTCAATTAAACCGACGACTTCGCTCTTAAAACGTAATAACCGACTACCTATTCCGTGGATATTAGGGAACATATTAAATGATACCCGCGGGGAAATTGCAGACTCTGCGCAGGATATAGCATGAGGATATGCTGTCAGCTGGCGGCGCGTCAGATCGAGCCTTCCCTCGCGGCTTCTACGCGTCTGGCCAGCCACGGTTACTGTTTCCCGCGACATCTAAATCATAATTCCCAGCAATTCGCATCAGAGGCTCGTCACGCGTTCGCCAATCCCGTTGCGACCCCATTACTCTCTCCGCGAGCTTCCCTCAAAATTAAAACACACCTTTATTCCACGCATTAATGTCTCTGCCAATGAAACCCCAAGACCCCAGGTCTAACAAACTTACGAACTTACGGACCAAGCAGGCTCGCGACATGCAGCGAGTCCACGACGCTCGTAAACTTGGCGTGCCCTGAAAAGACCTCGACTGCGGCGGCAGTCGACAGAATTCTATCGGCAGGTATCTCTGCGATAAATTAAATCCATAAAAGATCGTAGCTGGCTAGCTACGTGACAATCTTCCCAGCCCTCTGCATCTAGGACGTCGATCTTCGCCGCGGACACGAGTAGCTAGCTCCTCGGCGATAACTCGCTCCAATGATCCAGATCCATTTACCTAGTTCCCTGGAAACATTCGCGGGACCCATGCGCGACGGTCGACCAGGACAGTCCCGGTGACAGGGCCCTGTCCAACACGGCGGTGTGCTACGCGGGGCCGCGCTGGCACGCGCTTGCCTAGTCCTCCGTAACGCTTCGAAAAAAGAAACCGCTAGACCGGTGGCCCCCTATCTAACTGGTACATCGTTTTCGAACGGACCGTTCGCCAGATTCCACGCAAGATTGCCTCGCAGGCGAGCAAGGCTGGTCGAGCGCGCGCGCGGGCCTCGCGGACAGCCGGGGCACACGTTCCCGCTCCATTCCAGTGCAGCGTGTCACCCGCACTTCCGGTAACGCGGTGCCGCGCCGTACGTCTCCTAGCCTCGAACAAGCGGCCCTCACGGTCAAGGTCAGGCACTCGAGCTGCGACGAGGGGACGATAATTGCCCGGTGTGGTCTGCAGCGTGGGTGTGGTCATCGGGGTTGTCGAGCCGCGCGACGTTGAACCCGTGGAAACCGTACCGGGCCGAGAAATTCGGATGGTTCAGGTGGAGGGAACGGGCTAATCGATTAATTACTTCGAGGGTTTTTAGAAAATTTGCGAGAAGGAACTTTCAAGTCCCAGGCGTTCCTTTGGCAAGGTCGGACGTGGGCGTGGCCGTCGGAGGGTTATCGGGTCCTGTTATCAAAATGTGCCAGCGATTTGGAGCGGAGCCCCTAATTATGGGGGCCGCGGCGGTTTTACATGCGCGCGGTGCCTCTGAAATGGGACGTGAAACCTTTCGTGGAATACGTACACAAAGCGATACAGTCCCGTAAAACTGGCAGATAAGATAATTCGCGCAAAACGGAGGTCTCACCGTTATTATTTCTCTGCAACGTCCAGCGGGAATGCCCGGTTTATGTTACGGAGAAATTCCAGCGGCACCCCGCGAGAAAAGTCACGTCCCGCCGGTGTCCCATAATGGGCGGATAAAGTAGGAATATTATCGTTCCGCGAGAACAAACGGGAGTCACGATTTCACCTATTTGGTCCCTATCCATTGAAATTCTACTGCTTCTTATCATTTAAGCCTCCACTACGTTTCTATCCAAGCTCCGCTGACGAAGAGATCTGAAACTGGATATCGGAATTTTTTTTACCAAACTCGCGGCAATATCTTTGCCAGGGGCGTCTCTAACCGAATCAATTTATCCAGTCTCGCGACACCGTGATAGCAATTCGTCTCGTCTGTGTCCCTCCCGTCTGCGCGGGACGGATTAATCTCGTTACGAGGTACATAATCCGATTCTTCTTCCTCTGCGCCTCGATAACAGGCCGAACGAGGGCTCGGCGGAATCGTTATCGTTATCGTGGAAATTTCATCGCCCGGATTAGTTAATTGATTTTCCCCCCTTCCACGGAGAGGGCTGAGCGAGGAAAGACGAATCCGCTGAAACGTTCGCGTACACGCCGCTGCGGACGTAGACTAATAGGGACAATGATCACGTATAACACGGGGGTTGTTCGCGACACGTAGCGAATAAATTAACGCTGCCTTGGAGGACTATAATCTGGCGAGCCTGCGCAGTTTGTATCCCCTAAGTGTAGTGGTGGCCGTGGTCATAGAAACATTAGTACAACTCGCAGTCGAATAAACCACCTTGTTGATTTCGCACTTCGTGTACTTCCCGTCTGGAAGAATGTAGTAACTCGGGAAGACTGCGGACGTTGGCCGTTTAACGTTACATTGACACATTGCGTCCCATGAAACTACACTTCACGAAGAATTTCACTTCATCGCAGAGGGATACTAGTACCAAGACCGCTCTGTTAAGAGACCTAATCCGTGTGCGCTGTGAGTTAGCCGGGGTAAAAAGCTCGCGCCGCAATAGGGGAAGGTCTTCTTCCGACTAAGTATCCCATCCAGGGAGGCCCACGGTATGGTCCATTAATAAACACGTGGCTTTAATAGCCGTTCTACGATACTCCAGTTTCGAGTAGGCGTCGGAATCTTTGATCGACACGTGCGGTTTCTGGAAACCCTTCGACAGAGCGCCATTGTCCGGGCTTTTTCACGGAATCACCGAGATTCTCGTGCATCCTTCATTCCGACTATTTCGCAGCTGTACAAGTGTAGGTATTTTGAAAGAAGTAATATATTTCATCACAAATTCTTCTGGGGACGGAGGAATATTTTTGGGCAAGGATTTCGTCTGTTTTAAATAATGATATTCTTCACGGTGTAGAATACCTACCTACTCGAAGTACGCGCGAGCCTCGCATACGTCCTCTCGCACCCAGGCTCCCGAATGAGACACTGCGTAATTCCCAAATCGAATCACCGGGTTCCAGGGTCTCCGAGGTACGGTACCATGGATGAAGTGGCCCTCCCCGCTAGCCCCGGGTCCTCCCCGCCAAACAATTAATCGTAAATTAATTTCACAGCCCACGCAACCCCGCCTCGAGCCATTTCATCAGATTTAATTCGTTTCCCTCCTCCGACTCCTAATATTCCCTCGAATATTCGGCCCTCCCAGGGATTTGCCCGGTGTATAGAGGTATCGCATTGTTGGTTTTTTTTCCTCCTCCACTCGTGAGAAGACCGCAGGGAGAAGAAGACGCGTCATTCCGGGAACGTACGGGCGTAATTAGGCAATTATCAGAGCACGACCTCTGGGAATTTGATAGGCTATCGTGGTCCGTTCCAGGATCCTGTTTTTTTTTTATACATTCTTTTCCCTACCCCCTTCTTCGATGGCCTTGTCTCTCATCCGGGCATTCGGAAAAGATGAGAAAGTGGGAAGCAGTTTGGTGGAATTTAGATCGTTTCAACTAATTGGGAGATAAGGTATACTGGGCGATCAAGTTTCGGTGTGAAAGTGAAGGAGGGGTTGTAAAAGGAGACTTTTAAGTAGTAACGCAATAACAATTGAAGTGTCTGCGTACAAAACACTGTAAGTGCCAAAAATTAAATTCTATACATATTTTAGTATAGTACCATTGGCACGTAGGACATTTTCCAATTTTTTTCTTTTAATTTCTACAAGGACTCTTCAATTTTATTACTCTACCGCGCGCAGAATACAGTTAGATTCGCAATAATTCTGTTTAAAAAAATCCTATTACAGTTGAGTTAAGAATCGTTGTCTCAGAGATCGGAAGAGATTCGAAAAAGCGTCTCGCCGCAATGAATCAGCCAACAGAGTGCGCATTAATGGAAAGGCAGAGAAAATGTTGGCTCAGACAGGAAAAGCGGGCGGCAGTTTTCACAGCACTTAGTCGACGCACGTGTCTCGTACGAATTCGGTAAAAAAGAAATCGCGGGACGAAGCACGCGGGGACCTCCTCGGTGCCCCTTTGATCCTGCAAATTAGCTTATAGTTTATTGCATTTTTTACAGCGCCTTTCATCTCCGGGGAGACCTGCGCGCGCGTCGGCTAAAATCTCTCATCAATATGCAGGCCGGGCGGACAAGAAGAAGCGTGGTGTGGGTATGATCCGTGGAAAGAAGGGATGCCAGTAACTAGAAAAGAACGACGAGCCTGAGAAGGGGAGGCGGGTGGTGTGGCGAAAGAACGGAGGAGGAGGTTAACGGATTTGGATTGCGAATCGCGATGAATAAAATCCACCTTAATCTCGACTCATCAGCCGAGAAGAAAGGGGCTCTTATTAAATTACACGCAGTAATATTTCAGAGGGAAACGTTGGGCTTTGAAGAGGATTTTAGAGGGAAAGGTAGGGTGTGAGTGAGATTATTCTGGAATTTTTAAAGGAAGCTTTCAATCTGGTGCAGCGGTCCATCACTTTGGCTGCCGCGTTTAAAATTTCATGGCGGCTACTGGTGTTCAGCATTGTGATCCACAGAAGGAATAATTAAAAATCAATTGGGTCAGGCGAAGAATCGTCAAGCTTTATCCACCACTGCGACACAAGCGCTGCGCGTTAAAAGTAATTTCCTTCGTATCGAAAATCGTGTACCATCTGAAACAGTATTCCATCCACGTCTCACGCTTCTTGCCCTAATCTTTCATATCAAGCTTCATCCTCTTCGCCGCGAATCCTAAGGGAACAATTCATCTGATAACAATTACGCTTCCGCAGGGAACAAGTTGGAACAAGCTTTCCCTGAAACCTCTTCCTCTCGAAACAGATTAATTGAGAGCCCTAGCGACTAATTGCGGTAACATTCGCTGAATTTTTCATCCAGCTATCGCGACGATCATCCGCGGAACGCGGCAAGCGATGAGATGAAACGGAATCGCAACGGATGCAGGGGTGAGCATTATTTAAATAACAAATTATTTAAATGATGTATCAAATAAAAGAGACTTTAGTCTTATTCGTCGTGAATAAGAATAACCCGGGACAATTTTTAATCGAAGCGCCATGATTGAAATAATTCAAATTGTTTCTTTAAAAGTAGTCGGATTTCAATTATTTTCTGTCCATTTAATCAGGAGAATACAAGGAATCCATTGGTGCCACTTTCATATTGATACAGTGAAAGATAAAGGAATTCACTTCCCGTATAATCGATGGCACATCGCCGAGCAATTCCAGGCACCAATTTACAAGGGTGAACGATACAATGTCGCTCGGCTCGGGTTAGCCTTGCGCGGCTTCGATCAAAGGCTCTCGAGAGTCTCGAAAAGTTAGTCGAGCTTCAATCGACTAAAGAACGCATGAATACGAGAACATTGTTCAGTCAGTCATGATTGAACTCCCATGATTGAAACAATTCAATCATGGCCGACGATTGAATCCCCATGATTGAATTATTTCATGGCGCTTCGATTACAAAATTGACTCGGGTTATTCTTATTCACGAGTCTCGAATAAAATTCTCGTCTTTTAGTCGAACTGAATTTTTTATCTGAAATAATTTCTTGACCATCTCTGAACGCAGGACTCCGGAGCGCCGAGGTAGATGGTAGTAAATGGCGCCGCTTTTTCTGCGCGCAGATTATGTTAATCGGCCGCTAATTGCGAGTGCTCGTAGCACCGGCCGCCACTCACTTTTCGTTGAGGGAATCGCGAGTGAAACGCCGCGCGGTATGTAATTTCAATGGATTTGTCAGGGGCGATCCATCAGGTATCTCCGCGCGTCGCTCGTCTCACGCGAAATGGAAAATACGCGAGGAATCGTGCGCCCGAGGTGGTGAAAGAAAACGACGCCGGGCACGGGACAACTTACTCGTAGTTATAAAGCAATTTGCTGGCGAGCTGGCATTGCTCGAATCGCTCGGAGGAGAGGAGACAAGTGTCGCTGAGCGAAACGGATACGTCGCTCGATTTGTCGCGAGTCGCCTTTCGATGTTTTTGCCGGCGCGTCGCGTTCCCTCGGATTCCTGATAGATGCTGGTATTTAGGTCTTTATGTAACGTTTAATTATTCGTGGAAAGGCTTCGTCATTCCTGGGATCCCTGCTGCGTTAATCGCTGAACTGTCTTCTGACGCGCGGACGCTAAGTCTCGGTTGGGTTGATGCGTCTATGGTCGATCTTCAGGAGCATATCGATATTAAGAGAGGCAACACTCTTGCGATCTTATTGAACGCATAAAGAGTTCCATCTTCACCTGGAACGTTATTTTGATACCACTAATAACCATCATGGTAGCAAGGATTCATCAAAGAGATCCCAAAGCAACAAACTTTCTGCTCGCGGATATTTCTTCTCCGCTGAGGTCCTGGCGAATCCTTTCGATTCACGAAGAGCTTCATCGGCCCTGACCGTTCGCACCCGAGAAAGGGATCCTTCTCGCGTTTAGTCATCCAGCCAGCGGCTATCTTCGAAGGAAGAGGAAGAAGAAGAAGACGACGAAGAAGAAAAGAAGCGGCCAGAGATCGCAATCGACCAGGCAGGCCACGACATCGGCGACGAATCTCGAGGGAACTCGAGTTCAACCTGGCAGCCTCTGACCGACCGGTTGGTGATGTCACTCAATATTTCCGTTCTCAAAGAACACGCGGTGACGTCAACGCTCTCATCCCCCGCAACGTCATCGCAACGCGACGCGGCTCTTCGAGTCTTCTTTTTTCCCCATGCATTTCTCGGCTGCGGAAGATCGAGGAGACCTGTTCAATTAGCTGGGGACGCTTTGAATTAGCGGAGATAAGGGAGCGAGTTTCAGAGAAATTTATGGAGCAATGAAGGAAAATGGCAGGCAGCCTGGTAATTCCGAGAGGTGTTTATTAAAATTAAAATTGATTGTACAGGAAAAAACATGGTGGCTGCTGGACAAGGTGGTTTTAATGTACCGATGGGGAGATTGTCTTCAAGGTTTAATTCTGCTTGAGTTGCAATTAGAAGAAGAGTTATATATATATATATATATATACATACATAGAAGTCTCCTTTGTGGGAATATCTACGTTTCCTCAAAGAGATGATAACACGAGATGTGTTAAATTGAATTTTCGCGAAAAGGGAAGTGGATGTTATTTTTTTCACAGGGAATCGCCCTGCTTCCTCGTTCCCACCTTACGTATAAAAATTCAATAGATAACCAACGCTTCCCAAGAAGGAAACTCCCTCCGCCGGCGTAGCCATTCACCCTTTCCATCGTCCTGTTCCTCCTTCGATTCTCAGAATTAAAGATTTATTCTCCACCTACCTGGATCCTTCCCGCCGCAGCCAGGGATTCGAATATTTTTCCATCCGTTTGGAAAACCAGAGCCGCCAATTAGTCGCGGGATCGTCGGGGTCGGTTGCTTTCCTGTGAGATAACCCGGCGAGTTGAACGACACACGAGAGTGCGCCGGGACCGGATGTCGTCTCGCTCGCTTTGTTTCCTCCTAGCCGTGGGGCCGAGGGAAAAGACAAGACGGGGACATTGTCTGCCGCGGCGTGGCAATGTCAAGGCCCGGCGCTGACATTATTGGAACGTTTCCACGCGAGAGGAAACCCGTGAGGGTCGGCGAGAACAAGCGAAGTCGCTGGGAGACGGTTCCGACCATCGATCGAATCATCCCCGTCGATCCATCCCCCGTGCAAAAACCGATCGACCTCGAGCGTCTACGTTCGATCTACCGGCGTCGCGTCACGCGACGTTCTTGCCGGGGAACACCCGATTACGTTCCGCCTGATTGATTTTATCGTGATATTTATTAAAACGGGCAACATTCACGTCGTTCTGCATGTCGTGTCCAGCGGCGCATTCAGGGTTTAATCTTGGGGGAAGCCGAGTTGAAGGGATAAGCATATTTTTAATGCAAATTTAATAAAATTCATTAGGTGATTATAATATTTAATTAAAGAATAAAATCCAGTTTTCTTTTCTTCTTGCAAAGACCCTTCTTTGGGGATGCCAGGGTCCTTTAACCCCCCTCTGGGCACGCTACTATTTGGAAAAGACAATTTGATGTAGGAGTAGGCTGACTTCAGCCTTGTATTCAATTGGGATTGGAATAAATTGAATATAAATAAATAAATTCTTATATACATCTTATATAAATAAATAATAAATTCCATCGGAGCTGATGAGGTGGGATCAGGATGGTATTGGCCTAGGATGATGCATTGTTTGGACGTACGCGATGTAGTGTTACGTACGAGCATAGCCGCGTTAATGGTACTCACGTAACACGAATGAATTCACTTGAGCCTCTCATAGGGAACGAGCGCCAAAGAAAAAGAACGGAGAAAAAGCTTTTTCCTGTATTGTTCAGGGAGCAAGAATTTCCATGGCGTGAGCCCGGCGCGATCCTTTCAAGAATCGGTGTATCTTCGCTCCGACCGAGAATATACCGATATTTGAACAGTGACATCACCGATTTCAAACTCAAACACCGGGGAAACGATGCAGCGGATAGCATTGTATCAACGTTGCGCGTGTCTGTATTGGATTACAAAGCGGAGCGCTTTTGTCTTCCTGTTAGTGAAGACCTGCTTAAATGCTCAAATGTGGCTGCTCAGTGTCTGGAGGTATTAAAAGTACAAAGGAGTCTAATAGCATAGAACGGAGATGTTAATGGCGAATTTAACGTGGTGGTCTCAAGGAATCTACAGAATCAACAGAACGTCTGACAGAGTTTGCCTCTAAACGTTGATTCCCATGCATCCTTTACCAAAGAGAACACTTGCCAGGTTCGACTTTAGAATTGTCTCTACTTTCGCCAGACCTCAGGATATACAGTTGGTCAAAAAATCATTGGTACACCCTTTAAAACAGACTAAGTACCTTTTTTAAAATTGGTCCAAACGACTTCAATATATTTTTGAGAAGCTAGAAGAAACCTGCAGTACCAAGTCGTATCTGTTTAGCAAACCCCAAAGCTAAAAGGACGCTTGGCAGTCACGCCCCACCTACGTAATCAATTTCCCTGCAAGGATAACTTCGGCGTTACATCCTCAACACTCGATCAAAGAGAATTCCTCCAAATATAGAAGCACCTGCGTCCAAATAACTTAGAAGGTCCCTATCGATCTGACAGCTTCTCCGTCTGTCCAGATAATCGTCAGCGAGCCGTTCGAGCCGCGCAACAGGAACGCCTGGATTCTCGGCCGGCTCGCGATATCTATTAACGATCGAAGCCGACGTAATCTCGATCCTCCCCTGGCTCGGCCGGGCAGCGGCGCGTGAATGAAACGAGAGGTGGCTGTCGCGTGACGCGTCCGAGCGCACGCAGGACGACGAACGTCCGATGATTCACAGGACGATGGCAGGTGGGTAAAAAAAAAAGGGGGAACGTAGATGATGATGGCCGAGGACGTGGGCCGGGCGGGCGGGGAGACAGCGTCGATGACGACGACGATGAGCACGACGACCGAGGAGGAGCGAGCCGAGAGAAGGAGAGGAGTCTAGGGTATCATCGCCTATAAATACACGCGCAGCCTCGGGCAAGGACGTCGTTGGCTACGGAGGATGATCCTAGACGATCGCCTTACGACGATGCTGACCTCCTCGAGCGGATCGACACCGGGTGCTCCTCTAATTGCTGCCTTCAGCGGCCCAGAAAAACCATCCCTGGGCCCCTGTAATGAAGGGTATTACCACGGGCATTTCAGGATCTATACGCACGCTGGCCCGTAGGGAACCGCCACGGTATTATCCCCGGATAATGAGTCCTGAAACATCGTGCACGCGGAAGGGACGCTGGGGACGGAAGAAATAACGGATCGATTCCGGTGACTTCTTTTCTTCATCCTTGGCCGCGATTAAAACTGGACGCATCGTCGCGCGAGATTTTCAGCGAGAACAGTCAAGCACTCAGGCACGAAGAAAAATTGCGGAGTACGCGCTGTTTAATTAGAACCAGCGGGGAATATTAGATTTAAAGAATATCACGAGGACAAGGCGAGGAAGAAAAATACACGGATCCGTGAATTACTTCTAACGATCGCTATTGTCGCTTGTTACCGCTGACGTAACTCGCGGGCTATGCTTTGCTCTCGACAACAACGTCTGTGTTGCGATCTTCACTTTCTACTTGCTGACGCCGTCTCGGTAGGCTGTCTCGGATCTCCTGTTGCCACTGCATGATCGCTCTCGGTCCAGCATTCAACTCTCCGATAGATATCGTTGCATTTCAAATTGCTCATCCACGACGGCCACTTTGATGCTCCATTGCCCGCTGGGTAGTCTGGTGCCTACTGCTCTTTATGCTTTCCCATTCTTTTCGGCGCGCGATAGTTTGTCTTTCACGGTAGTCGTTCCCGAAAATAATGCAACAGCGAGGAGCGGATACAGATCGCGTTCAGTTCCTTCGACCATCGTTCAAGCGTAATTGAGAAAAACGAAGGGGAGGACGCGTCAGGAAGCTGCGGATCGATTAATCGGTGTTTGAGTTGCAGGAAGACAGTCGTTTATCGGCGTAATCGATACCTTACTGGGCTAATAAATACATCCTTCGCAGGCATCGCCTCGCCCGTGCAATGTTCTCCTCGTGCTGCTCTTTCTTCGTGAAATTCGCGGCTCGGGGAAGAAAAACAGTATTAACATAACGATTACGTTCATGCGCGGCCATATTGACATAATCGGTAGATAGACCTGAGCCCCGTATATTTATTAATATCGTGAAAGCGGTGTTCCTTTCCTTGCCATGGAATCTGCCGTCGAATATTACGAAATCGACGTTTAGTCATTCCCCAGTCAGACTGCTTAACGTTCTCACTTAAAGACTGACTATGCTCGACCATCGACCGTCCGAGCGCAAAATATTGACGCGAATTATGATAAAAGGATAGCCACAAGATCGCCGGGAGTCGTGACTGGTCCTCTTCGTCAAGTTCAACGACCACTCTCGCGAATTTCTGTTCCCACGAGTTCTCAAAGAAACACAGCTATGTGTCAAATAAATCTGTGGAGTCGATATGTCGAGTCGATAATATCCTTTTAGATCATTTCTCGATTGACTTCCCATGTTTCTCGCACAGTCACGTGTGCCAACTTCTATTTTTGGACTCGCATCATCGCAAAAAGGTAGATATACTCCGAAATTTCTGAGTTCTCCAAGCGATAATTGCAATTATAATTTTCGGCTCTGTTGCGCTTTGATTTTCAAGGGAGTTCCACTTTAGTACGCCTCTCGTCCGTTGCCTTGATTTTCACGATTCGACAGAAACTGCTCAGCATTCTTCGGTTTTCAGTGGAAACAATCGCAGGGCCGAGGAGCATCCTGTTCCTCGAGCGTGTACATATCTCCCACATCTCGCTGTACCCGGTTGCACAGGATTCCTGGTGTCCATGGGTGGTTTAAGTTGCAGCAGCATGATAAATGCTGCGCATTTCGCCAAATCCATTTATCTGACACATCCGCCGAGTACAATGTCGAAGTAGCGAGAGCTGTACGAGTAGTACGAAGCACGGATAATATATGAAGTAGCACCTCTGTAATGCGACTCGCTTGCCATCCAGAGTTGGTCACACTTATCTGTCAATTTATCATTTCCGCACCCAATTCATCATTGACATATCAAACTGCAGGTATCGTTATTTCGCGGCGACCACTTTCGTATGCGTGACAATTTATCTGTCTGGGAAGTTGATCCGATGACTCCTTGAAATTTAATTCGCCTTAATAGCATTTCACGAACAGCCAATCGGCGCGCGCGACTTCTCGGGTTCCAATGGTCCGATCGCAATAAATTTCTCCACACATGTTCGTCATAACAATTATAAGGGGTTGACATTCGATGTTTTCAATATAATTTTTTATCGTAAATTCTAAACAACTTTTGCCTGCAAAAAAATCGGTACAAAATGTTCAAACACTCGCTGTTTAGTGCATTCTTGATAAATTAAGAAAGACGGAAGTTCATCACCTAGGGATTGCATTATAATTAATGAAAACCGTTCGCTTTTTTGTTTCCGCTGGTCCTACAAGGCACAATCGTGTACAGTGTACACCGATTGGCGGTTCGCGAAAGGCTATTAACTTAGGTACGCGCAGTCGTCGCACGGCTAATACATTCAAATTTTCACGATTTTGCAATTGATTTTATAACTTCACGATATGCTAAAAGAAACTGCCATATCCGGAAAAAGCCTTTTATTACCCGTAATATTTTTGACTAAACAAACATGCTTTCTAAAGCTTACGATGTTAATAAACTTCATGCCAAAGGAGACGTCTTAGTTTCAATTTGTTTCTTTGTAAATAGGTAATAGAAACAGGAACGCTTCATTTTAGACCGGACCGATTGCCTGCTACCCTTGCCGTACCAACGGCACCTCTTTTTCCAAAAAAAAATTAGACCCCTCTGCGTTCACACGAACCACCAAACTCTACAAGAGTCCTGCAAGAAACAGCACCACATACTCTTTCTTTACGAGCTCGAAACTGGTCCATCTGACCGATCATCAATCCCCATTGAGGATCACGGTTGCACTTGCTCCCAAAAAGCGTCAGGTCAACGACGCCGCGGATGAACCGTTGTACCTGCGTTTCCCCCGTGGCGAGCGACACCAGGAATGCGTGTTTTTCTCGGGCATCGATTTCGACCAGGAAGTGTCGACGACCCCGGGGGGAGCGATTAAGTAATCCCAGCAAACGGCCCCTTCGCTTTCTGCCTGGCCGGGGGAGTCCACGGGCGTTCCTCTTAGGTACGCACAGGTGGAAAGAAATCGAAAGGACCTGTACCTACTCGGCGCGCGTCCTGTTCCACGCTCGAGGAGGAGGGGGTCAGGGGGAGAGGAAAAGGGTCAACTACCTTGTCGGTTGCAAGTGCTCGGCCAAGAAGAATGGTGATTACCGTAATGGTAGTCCTTTTCAAAGGATTACACGGTCTTTCTCGGCCTCCAGTTCCATGCCCTGGGTTGATGACCCGAAATTCTCGAAGAGGACTCCTCCCCCCCCCTCGCCCTGTGTAACAAGCGTCCCCCTCTCCCGTCTGGAATCAAATTGACGTGCCTCGCCTGCTTTTTACCTGGTAAAAATCGATTTTGTCAAGGGAGGGGGAGGAACGTAAACGATGGCTCCGTGCTGATGTCATCGCTGCATCGAGCGTCCGCGATTCCTGTTACCGGCTGCGTCCTTTAGATCGGACCGCGATTGTCTCCGGAGAAATTAACCGTTAGGCACGGTGGAATCGATGGCTCCGTCGCGTTTGATTTACCGTCGCGGGACAGACCCGGCGGAGAGGAGGGCTGCGAGTCCAAGTGGTTCCGTGAAATTCTCGATGGAAGAGGATGCACCTTCCACCCCGGCTAACCCCACCGCCTCCCGCGCCAGGGAAATAAGTTAATCGTAATGTAATTGAAATATTTTCCTGTCGCCAGCGTTTGGTTGTGCGGAGGCTGAAACGGCGGCGTCGGAACGTTTTATTTATCGCGCGATGAATTATGGAGAGGCCGCGGGGATACGTGGACACCTCCCGGCTAGGGTTTACTCTTTATTTATTAACCCCTTCGGTGGTGAACATCATAGCTCAGAACGCTAGGCCCAGCCACGCCGCGAGCTAATGTACATACACGCCGCGAGTGAATACTTTATCGCCGCAGCCGGGGCGTAGATAGTCGGGTAACTAGGTGTACTATTCCCTGTTTAACAGCGACCATTTCGCGCGCTATCCTGATCGATGAAAGGGCTGGATTTATCGCGGGGATAGAGGGAGGATGTATCCCGCGCGTCCTCGCGAGCGGGTCCGCCGATGTGGAGTGACTCTGAAGTTCTGAAATGTACAATGCTTTCTCCTAATTTAATTAGATAACACAATATTATACTATCGGAAAGCGAAAAAAAAGTTTATGTATTAGAATAGACGTATTTATTAATGAAAATACGAGGATATGAAGGTGTCCCAGTAAGCGGACAACCTAAAAATGCGTGTCACCTACTGGTACATTAAGGGATTACACTTAGTTAGGAGACAGAAAAGAGGTGAATATTTGTGAATTTTTTTGAAAAAGTGGAAGTATATATTTTTACAGAACTTGTTGCTCTTTCTCAACCTCTTAAAAAAATTCTGGCACCAGGAAGTAAATTTATACTTCTTTCAAAAAAATTAATTTTCTTACATGTTTAACCATATTATACCAAATTTAAATCTCTCTACTATTATTTACTATAATATATAAATAAGAAAAACTGTCAACATTTTCTTAAAAAATGAGCGGCTCGTCTTAACAGAAGCTTTAGAAATTTCTCGAAATCTGTTAAGCTGGGTTTACGCCTGACGAGTGACTCCGTCTGCTACTCGGCCGAGTGAAAATCTTGGCCAATTTGCGCGCCGGATTATTCGGTCAAATACTAGAATATGCGTTCAGACTGAGCGAGTCCTCGGCCCAGTGGTACTCGGTCGAACACTGGTCAGGTCGAAACTCTATATTTTGCGCACGAAGTGTTACAAAATAATTATTTCAACTTAACGATTTTCAATTTTCTGTAATAACGATTTTAATTAATATTGCTAGATTTTTGTTTTTAATTACACTAAAAAAGCTTGAAAATAAATAAAATTCGCGCTATTGTTCAGGTACCTAATGGGACATGTCCGGGCGCTGTTACATCCACCTTAGCCTGGAAGGCAGAGAAGATGCTGTTCGTAGATACGTGCACAGATCACAGGGATGTGAATCTTTTTTTAGGCAAATCGGCGACAGAGCGATGCTAGACAAGCGGGAGCCCAAAGAAAGTAATTGGCCCCGCGCCATGTGGTTGGGCACGTAAAACAGTAATCAGTGTCGTGTTACCGCCTTTGACGGATTGGCGATGGGCTCGTAAACCCCCTTTCCAGCGGGACACGTGAAGCCAGGGTCTACTGAAGTCACCGAGCCACCCACCACGAAAACCCCGGATCCTAGTTCCCCTCTGTTTATGCTGCTCCGAATTCGGATCGGTCACGATCTTGGACTTCCTTTTTCCCTCCGTTCCTGGGTATTTTTAGGCGCCTCCGAAACAGCTCTTTTCGCAGCGGAGGGCATAAACACGTCTATCCAATCTATGCGGGGGAAATTTGTTAAAGAATCAAGTCCCCTTGAAAGCAGTCAGTTATTCAATCAGTAGAATCATGAATTACCCAACGAAAATTTGCTCACGCTTCGAAATCTTCCCGCGAGGCTACACCTGACTCTCCAGGAAATAGGCTCGTCCCTTTTTTATCCTCGGGCAGATGGCGTTCTGCGTTAGAACGGTCCCAGGGAACGCAGGGGACATTAAATACCGTTCATCGCGACGATATATCTTTGCTGGTTACGCATTTCGTGGCCGCGTATTTGGTTACAGGCCGCGTAGCAATCTTGTTGATTCACGAGACAAGTCGCGCTAAACGACGTCGTTCAATTATATTTATATTTTCGCTAACGGCCCATTCAGCAGGGATCGTGCGCCGCCTGGACAAAAACCTCTCTGCCCTTTCTCCCCTCGACTGAAATATCGATGCCGACGCCGACGTGGACATTTGAAGGAACAAAAAAAAAAAAAGAAGAAAACGAAAACGGGACAGAAGAAAGGAGAAAAGTACTCGAGCATTTCGCTCTCGGCCCGGGGCCAACCGTCTCGATTCCGTCCATGGAAATGCATCAAGATGCACGTCGTAATCCGGCCTCCGCGGAACTTGTTTCTTTCCGCGTCTCACCCGATGCTGCATAGAAACGACATGCTTCAGAGAAGGAATCGCCGATTTTCGGGCTCCTCTCTCGTTTCCGCCGCGGCCAATTTCTTTTTACGCGCCGCTGCCCGGCCTGAATTCAAACGGCGCGCTCAGCGTTTCGGGAAAAATCGTAAAAACGCGTGCGCGCGCGCCCTCGGAGCGAGCGGCTGAAAACGTCGCGATAAAAGTAATAACCGGCGACAAAAACGCTGCGGCTGGTTGCCAGCGAACTGGTAGATCGACGGCTATCAGTGGGACATGATTTTGAGAAAGGAACGGGAATCCCTGTGGAAACAGGATTTAGATCGTGCAATGAGGATGTTAGGAGGATAGATTCCTCTGGCATTTCTGGAAAATTTGAAATGTTATAGCACCTCGTTTGGGAAAAGGTACAGTTAATACTGTTTGAAATCTTATTGCTAGCGAGTTCTCTGCGTCGTATTCCCCATTAATCGCCGGTGGATTCAGCGAAAACGAGTGTAAGAAAGCAAGCGAGGTGGAGAATGCCCATCTTCTGCCGTCTGCGGAGAATAGAATCCCGCGGAGGGGTATACGGGAGCTTCCCACGGGAGGTTAAAAGCTAAGGAGCTCGCGTACAAGAAACAGGATTCTGTGGCTTTAATGACAACTCGGTGTCACGGTGCGCGGCGCTGTTACCTATTGAAAACGTGGATGATCCTGCTCGTCGATAACGGTCCACTGAGATTGCTTTTAGATAATGCTGTCAGGGGATAATCGCGGTTGTCCCGATGAAGTTGTACGGGGTCGCGAAAGAAAAATGGACAGGAATCGGGATAAGACGCTGCTCGCCGCTGGTGCGCGCATTAATCATTTGCCTGGGAGCGCTCCAAGTGTCCCCGGCGATTGGACATTAACGCTGGCGGTTAATTGCACGCGCGAAAATTGTTATTGGTTCTTGGCGGCCCTGGATGCGTCTCTGCCAGAACCGCACACGAAAGTGGCGAGTAGAAAGATGCGAGGATCGCTGGTTAATTTATTCTCAATTCCCCCGAATTCCTGCATCTTTTGATCGAATCGGTCGATCAGACGCGGACTCCGCAACCCCCGCGCTGAAGGAAATCCTTTAGCGTTTGTCGCTCTATTTTATCGGGGTGAGTCCGAACGATTCCTCGCATAACTGGCTCAACTGTTGCGTGTAGCCGCCCACGCGGGACCCGTTTCCACTTCCTGATCGAGATTGCCGGTGTCGTCGCGTGCGGGCCAACGCAGCAAGGAAAATCCTCAACGCCTGGCCGCGTGGCGCGGTAATTTGTACGCTCGGCCAGCGTTACTTACGAACGCGTTCCCGTATAATGAAAGGAGCTGAGGGCGTATCAATTATCGAATTACAAACGAGTGGGCGGCCTCGTCCGTGACCGCGGAGCCACGGACAGCTCGGGGATCCGCGCGCTCTCTTTAAATTCTTTCGGAGAGCTCGACGCTGGATCGAGGTGTCGAAATGTTCGCGCGAGCACTCTGCACGCGACTCGAAAGATTGATCAGTTGCTCGGACAGCTTTGCGTTCGTGAGCTGCGAAATAACGGGGACGTTAAGAAATAATATAATTCGCGGATTGACTGGAATTTTTCTAAAGCTGGTTCGGCAAACAAGTATTCGTGAGTAGTGCGAAGCTGTGCAGTAAGTGGCTTCAATTTAACGCAAGAGAGATATCAGGGGCGATCCGCAACGCTCAGATGCGTTGTTGAGCTATCGGTGCATTAAATTCAATTATTAACGCCATTTGCGTTTCACGCGATCCAGTGCCTCGTGTCTTTAAAGCAAGATTAAGTATCACCTTCGAGAATAAAGAGTATCTGTAATATTCATTCTCATTAATCGGAGATCTTCGGTCAGCAAAGAAATCTTCTGCAACACCGCGCGCCCTCGGAAGCAGACGCAGCATTGTTAATCCTCCTTCACAGGTACCTGCGCGAGTGTCCTCCCCTCTGAGATATCCACTCGACCACTAGTCATCGTTATCAGCGGATCTTGAAGTTAATTGGAACACCGACTGATCCAAGCAGATTACACGCGGCTTTCCCGCGCGATTTCATAAATCCGTCGTGATTCCGTTCGGAATGCAGGCGATCAAGAGGAGAAGCGTGTGTACGCTGAAAGACAGATCGACGAAACGACCAGTGCTCGATGTACGACGATGTTCAACGAGGAATGCCGAGTCGGTACCAGGCTAACCTTCTAACTACCGGTAGTCCCTCCGTGTACCAGGGGGATCGAAGGAATTTAATGGAATCTAATGGTTGTAGCTCCGAGGCTGAATACTCGAGAGAGTCATTCGCTTCTTTCTTTCCCTCGACCGGTGTCCTTTATTGATAGGCACTGAACCACGGGTTCCGTTAAGGGGGCCAGTTCAGAGGTGGAACGGTCTTCCAAGTCGGATATGCCGAGGTCAGCGCCATCAAGGAATAATTGCGCTAAATGTCCCAGGGTGTCGTTAATTAACCGTGGTAAACGAATAGCTGCAGCGATATTTTCAAGTGGAGCAGCTTTGTCACCGTTTCATCGGGTCGCGAGCGATTCGAGGGTGGTTTGTGACGAGTGGGTATGACATGGTATAAAATGGCAAGCGATTTTAGTATTATTATTTTTTTTCTGCCCTTCTTATTGTTAGTTAAAATCTCCTACTTGGCATTTCGAAACAACCAAGAGAACTGAAGTTTTATCATTTTCTTGGTGCCGTCATTCTTTTCTTCGTTCAGTTTAAAAAATCTTGCCACTATTTCGTAGCAGACGAATATAATTTTTTATGATACGTGTACCGGTAGATAATGTATTATTATCGTAGCAATTGAATAAGTGTTTTAAATAGGATATTTTAAGCATCTGCGAAGCAGTTAGGTTAAATACAGTAGACTCTTTCTTGATCTCTACCAAGCACGTAGGGTTTTCTAACTTTACTTGAAAGGTAAAAGCCGTGTCTAGCTTCAAATATTTCAATATATCTCGAAAAATGTTAGACAGGACATTTTAACTAAGAAGAGCAGTATTATTATCAGGGAACCTTGGAGATGTTACTTTTGTTTAATTTCAAACAATAAGATCATTTGCTTGTATTAGAAGTTCTAGCTAGGTACTTGAAAAGTAAGTTCAATTATATAAAATAGTACCTACGATAAAGTACCGTGACAGATTAAAGGTGTGTTCCACAAGTTCTCCAAGTAATGGCTCACTTGTCCACTGCTACCAAGATTCATCTCAACTCTACCACCTAACGAGTCGCCGAAGAGAGAAGCTTTCTAATTACGCGGGAGAGGTTGAATCTACCCAGGGGCCGGTGGTGTACGCGGATTCCAGGAAGTTTCGGTAAATTTATAATAGAATCCAACGAGTATTGCTCGGGGGTTAAGGCATCGGGTACTTGACGCTTGTTCCGTTGAAAGGACAAACCGTCTCCTGTGAATGGAGACTTAAATACATGTCCCGTTACAGCGACTGGCATTACTGAATCTGGGACTGAGCACTGGGACCTCACATATTTTCCTTTCGTACAACCTGCGGCTTTCGCCGCGAAAAATCCTTCCCGTCGCAATTACCGCCGACTTTATTGCTCCTCTACTTCATTACAGGCATGGGTATGTGGAACGAGAAATGGTGGAATCACGGTCTTCATTGATGCCCTCGCGAGCGCATGGGAGCAGAGAATCCACGCCGTTTATTTCCCTACGGTTCACTTCGCGGTTACTTAATCGTCCGAATTAAGGGACTACACACATACACCTAGGACCGTGAAAAGAGGGGACACTTTATGATTTTTCTTACCTATAAGTAATTTTATTAATCAAAAGCAGTAATATGCATTTGAAACATTATAATTTAAAGAATATTTTCCAACAAAAAATTACGATAATTCGTTTCGGTCGCCGAGTAACTGCTGTTGAGCAAAGCAGGGTCGTCGTGTAAAGAGTATGCGGTGCCAAAAATATCTTCCCTGGGTGTCATCCCAAAGGAAAAAAAAAAATGTCCCTTAAGGTGTGTGAAAGAAGCCATCTTTATCATACGCTATTTTTAAAACTTTCATTTTTAAAAAAAAGATGAGGGTTCGAACTTTAATTCAACCCCGCAATGCAATTCCTCAGACGAATTTCATCAGTTTTTTAATGATTAAAACCAAACTGCGGTTATTACAAAGAATCCGCACGATAAAGACTAGATATGGATGCGAGAAATAATCGTGTCAAGTTTCATTGAAATCGGTTCAGTAGCTTTTGAAATATCATTAACACTAATTGGAAAAGCGTAGGTAGTTTCGAGAAAACAGCGTTTAAAGTCGAAGGTAGGTACCGGTTAAAGTAAGATAATTTCTTTTAAATTTACAGACAATCATCAATTTCAGGGCCGTAGAATTGACCTTCCTTTGATGTTGTAGCTTCTGCGAATTCTTTACTGGAAAAATCAATTATTTTGATCATTCTAGGTGTGCGTAACTTCTTGAACGCTTTGACAGAGAAACGAATAAAGAATTGAAGTCGTTGCAACCGGACGTTGAAGTATTCCAGTATCTTTTATTGGAATTAAGAGAATCCGCTGATTGGAAGGACTCTATTACCAGAAGGAATGCGGTGGAATGTAAAGTCCTCATAACTGAACAGAATTTTCCTTTCTATCAATAAGCGTAGGCTTTTAATTCTCAGCTTCGTTGTCTACTTAAGGGGGTATACCCGTTTGAACCCTCGGAAAATGTATACATTTTGTGGATTTTTTTACAAGTCAACGGTTTGATGCAGATTTCCCGTTTTTTAACTATGTTTACATAGTATTATGAACTACTTATAAAAAAAGTTTCAGTTAAAAAACTATTGTTTTTCGGAAGTTACGGATACATGTCCGAAAGTCTCTCGATTTTAGACGGCTAAACGGTGGCCCTAAAAACTCGCGCTACGTTCAACCAATTTACTTCAAATTTTGCATGCAGAATCATAATAAGATTCCACATCGTCCAACGAAGGCGATTTTGAAAATTTTGAAAAATAAAGAAATGGTGAGAGATCAAAGGTAAAGTTAAATTTTTCTAAGAGAAAAATCCACCTTTTTCCTTTATAAATAATAAACGGGGAATCGAAATAAAAAAAGCCTTCGTTGGACGATGCGGAATCTTATTACGATTCTGCATGCAAAATTTGAAGTAAATTGGTTGAACGTAGCGCGAGTTTTTAGGGCCACCGTTTAGCCGTCTAAAATCGAGAGACTTTCGGACATGCATCCGTAACTTCCGAAAAACAATAGTTTTTTAACTGAAACTTTTTTTATAAGTAGTTCATAATACTATGTAAACATAGTTAAAAAACGGGAAATCTGCATCAAACCGTTGACTTGTAAAAAAATCCACAAAATGTATACATTTTCCGAGGGTTCAAACGGGTATACCCCCTTAATTGGCCTGGATGGCGACGCAGCTTTGATCGATAGCAGGACTTCTGACACGGCAAATGTTACGCAACGTTCGCAGCGACTGGTTGGCTGCTCAATATTATGTGCGATGTATCGCGACGATATAGAGCCGCGCGTGATATGGACTGTTCGCGATTGTCATTCGTGGGACGGCGCGGAAAATCGCGGCTGGCAGAAAGTAGGCGCCTTCTGATTCCTGGCCTACCGCCAGGAGCACCGCGATCCCACACTCCGGACTTCCAGGAGCCGTGGCACTGGAAAAAAATTCCGCTATCGATCTCTCGAAATAGTCCGCCACGTAGAAAAGTGTCTTGGGCGTGTTTAGAGCGGGCACGCTGATGAACAGGGCAGTCACGTCTCGAAAAACTATGCGAGCTCTTTCGTCGGCCGAGCGGTCGAGCAATGATACCATCGCACCGAGACCATCGCCGTCTAATTGATCCAATCGAGCACCTATTCCCCATCTTCCTCATTGCCCTCCCCCAGCGACACTTCCGAGTCTCGTCGATTACGCGGACGGATATTTACGCGGTCCGCAATTACGCGTGCTCCGTATACACGCGAGCCCGCCGCGGGATCGGCGGCATTAAACAGCGCATTCCCATCGTTAAGCGGCGTGTCGGTGTTGTTCGCGGCTGCTCCGCGGATAGATAATTTTATTACTAAACTACCTCCACTTACGATAACTACTCCCCCCGTTACTTGACGGGGCACGTCTCTATAAAGCGGGCATAATTAGCCGAGTTTCTCTCTTTTCCCGGTCGGAAGGGGAGCGATCGGGGTGCCGGTGGCTCGAGGGCGAGAATGAGTATCAGCATCCGCGAGCGGCTGGATTCGTAATCTCCCAGACACCTTCCGACCGTGTCCATCGCGGACAGGTTGCTTCCCAGGCGTGCGTTTCTATGCCCGATGATGAATCCAGTCATTAGCTTGATCCTCGTCCGTGCATTCGATCGTCGCACGGCGTCAGAATGATTAGCGGGGTACGTTGCATCGTCGTTACCGTTCGCCAGAGCACGGGGGTTAACGAGTCTACGCGTCCACGGTCATCCGGGGTTATTTCGTTATCGCAGCGGGAACCTCTCCTCTCCAATCGTTCTTCTCTGTCTCGTTTCCGCGTCTTTCGGCTCGGTCAACGTCTCGCAGATCAGAGGAGGAAGGCATGCTCTTGTGGGGGACTTTGTCCATTTGTGCTTTCACATTTGTGGGCGTTTGGGCACTTTCTGGGGACTCGATGGCTGCGGGAGGAACTATAAGGGTTTGTCAGTGCAGGTGTACTTATGCAAGAGGACGTCAGAGGTTTGTAGATGCTTAAGAGGTTTTTAATTTGTACATTAGGTTCTTCATGTCATTAGAATTCCCTGTGGATGGGGGAAAAGGTGTTAGTATATTATACTATCTTAGAAGCTGATGTTTCTTTCCAGTTGTGGCACTACAATGTTCCTCTTACTGCTTTCTTTAATCGATAAACTGGTAGGTAGTTGGCACCGAGGCTCGCGAAAAGCATCCAACAAACGGATGACTCCTCGGTGTTTCTCTCATTCCCGGAGGATGCATCGTGCTTCACGTCGCATAAAACACAACAATCTCATAAATTTCGCGCGCGAAGAAGCCTCGGAGCTCCTTGAGGCGAAGGTTAATCGTGGTCTAGCGACAAAAATGCGCATACTTCGTACATTTCGTAAAAGCCTGTCAGCCAGCAACGGCGCGGTGTCAGCGCGCGTTTTCCAACCGCCGTGCCCCCTTATTCGGTATTTTCAATCCTTTTCCTCCCGATAAATACGCGCGGCCAGAGGCTAATCGAGCGTCGGGATCGTGAATTCATTAGCTCGAAAAAGAAAACCGGATACGGAATCCGCGTCGCCCGTGAGTCATTGTAAGAGACAACTCGTCGTTATCTCGTTGCAGGCGCTTTGACTCCATTCGACTACGGCATGGTTATAAATAATCGATACAAGTCATCGCGACGGCTAAACACCTGCAGCCCCTTCCAATTTTCGCGCAGGATTGCCTGCTTCTCTGCCTCGCGCAACTTCCTTTGTTAATTACGTCCCACCACGTTCTTGCGGATGCGACTCGCGGCGTAAACACGCTCGAGGTAAAAGTTCTAGCGAAAGGTATTGAGAAATCCTTTCCAGAAGCGGTGTGCATGGGAAGAGGACGCGAGGTGTAATAGGTGTTTTGCTAATGTAGGAACTTTGATTCGAGTCTCGGAATGTCGAGGCGCAAATCGGATGCAAGTGCTCTTCAAATTTAAGCCCAAATTTGTGGAATAGAAAGTTGCTTCTACTCTTCACGATCTTCTATACTCAATGCGCAATTGCATCACCCGTCTCGATGGAACGTTACCAACGTCTCACCCTAAAAATCACCCCTTCGCCTTCGTTTACCCTCCTCCCCACTGCTGGCGTCCCATCAGACAGACGAAAGAGCTCGCGGACATAATCGTAACGAAACGACGAAACGCTGCGAGCAAATGGCAAACGTCGGGGAATAAGGGAGCGTGGAAACGAAATTGAAGGGGTGCCTTTCCTTTTTTATTCGATGGCTGGCTTTGCGGCGAGCTCTCCCTCTCGTCCCTGTTTGTCCCTCGAAATCCCCTGTTGTAGAAACTCCTTTTTCCCTTAGGCTGCTTTGGTGTCCATCGTTTTCCTTCGTCGAGAGTGATCCGGGGGCTAATGTAACAATTTATTGACGTTGACGTGTCGAGTGATCTTTGACGGAAAGAGTCTAGCAAGGTAAGCACGAGATACTTTTCCTATTTTGTTTCATTTATTTATTTTAAGTAGTATCTGATAAAAAAAATGGCGAATTTAAGGGCGCTTATCCCCATATTATGCTTAAATGAGAGGTGGAGATCTGAAGCTCCACGGAATGGTGTTTCAAGTGAGGAGTTTGCTCATATTTACCTTGCTAGACTCTTTACTGATTACACAGTGAGAACTTTGTAGTTGAGTTTAGTTTGGTTCTAGGCAACAGTTCTCGTTCTTCGTTACTTCCAAGAATTTGTATTCGAAGATCTACATTTTTCAGCTCGCGACCATCCCTCCTTTCACCATTTATCTACCGCGTACGAGTCTCGACTATTTTCCCATACCGTAGAAACCTAAACGTCGAAGGAAGCAAGCTGCATGGCTTTATCGTTCCCTTTTCCCCATTGGGGCGTAAATCTCTCGCCATCGTCCCGCGAGATCCTCTCGATGACGTACTCGTTCCTGGACATCGTGATTCACACACGCCGATGGCTCCGCGGATAATTATTGCCGGTGCAATTAGGTGCACCTACGGTGTACCGTCGATTGACTCGCAGCTAGACGGGGGACGGCGATTAATTATCCGGTGGTTGACGCGTCAGAATAAGTAATTGTCGTTCGTCGACGTTCCACGGTGCCTGGCCAGCCGCTGAAAGAAAATCGCGGCGGCCGGGCCGGGGAACACGCGGTGAGCGGTGCCGGGTGATTTACTGATTCGAGCGTAATTGGTGATGAATGGCAATCGTTGGGGCCACCTTTCATTATCGCTGAAAAACACACCGGCGGTATCATAATTAAAGGCGCAACAACGCCGCGAAAATCTATTTATCGTAACCGTTAGGCTGATAACGCGCCGGTGCATTAAGCATTCTAGGGAAACGGGCACCACTGTCCTATATTAATTACGGTATTATTAATGAGATCAGTGTGAATTTGGTTCTTGAACCTCCATTATTTCAACTAGGAGGTAGTTATGGGCAATCATGTTTTCAGAGCTTATATTTTACTGTAATATTTTGTAAAGAGGAAATAGATACACTTTCCATGCATTGCATTCGAGAGGGTTGAGTGTCCCATTTAATGGTGGCGCCCATTTTGCTGTAATTAGCAAACAGATTAGTGTTTACAGATTACGATTGACCTACCCCCAGTGGCTCGACGGTTCTCAAGTAACTTTGGGGTTAGGTGTTTCCGTCATTCGCCGAGCTAAGTAGTCGTGTCTTTCGTGTCGAGCCGAATAAAATATTCTCCTTTAAACATTCTGATATTTATGATCACTTGCTTGTAGCGAGCACATACCCTGATTAAGGGTATATCGAACAGTGTTGAGTGTAAATATAGTGACAGACTTTAGTGTACTGAATGCAATGATCGATAGTGCAGTGGTGCTGAGACCTGATCGTCCACACTTTATTTTGGTGGAAATTTCTGGAGCCCCTTTTGCTTGAAATTACTTGGAACTCGAGTAAGCTGAGCTTCCTTGCACCTTTGAACGAGCACGTCGATTTCCTACAAGACGTTCATTTTAGTCGTTTACTCTAGACTATTATAGTACCTTTTCGAGATTAGAAATTTCGATATCATTTATTTGCGCTCGTTAGGCATTTTCTCAGGCAGCTAACAAGCATGGAATCCAGGAATAGATTAATAGACCGAGGCTACTCAATTTTATCAATCATATTGCGACGTTGTTTAAACGGATCAGAAACGTATAACGTAGGCTGCTTATGGCGGTCTAATCAGCTAGTAGCAGTTAGGTATACGAGGGCCTTAAATATTTCTCCACGCTGGAGGGGCACTAAATAAAACTCGCGGAATCAAGGAAAGAAGATCAATAATAGCTGTACCAGATAACGCTCGGTTTCTTTCTCGTAATTTGCCGGGAGTAGCGAGATACAGCTTCCTACTTGAAAAACAAAACGCTCGGCAATTTCGAGGCCCAATTAGGCCACGTTCCACCGATCCAATCCCATTATCGATAAATTAAATTGCTCCGATAGCCTTCGGTTGCCAGGTAACGATCTCCCGTAGCCCCGCGAATTCGGAATCCGATTTAAAAATACATGCCACCCGAATAAAAGAGACTGCGCAGAAAGCATTCAATAAAACCGCGACTATTCTCTCCACAAAACAGTTGGTTATTAATTATTTACGTATGTACAGTGTCAGGACTACAATAATATCCAGTCAATATCCCCACTAATTCGGCGGATGGTTCACTAATATCGCTTAAAATTAATTCGCACCCATCGATGTATCTTCTCCCTTACCTTAACGTCCCATCCTGAGATCGAAGGGATAATTGCGCGAGCGTGTCGCCATATTCGGGTGGACGTTTCCCACAACACGAAGCTGCGGGGGGAACGCACGCGAGCATATGATGGGGACGACAGGTAACTAGGATAACGTAATAATTTTAGAAGCGAGCCGAGCTATATTTAGATCACATTGCCTCGCGCAAAGTGTCTTCTGCGTGCGTAGATTCCCGCTTATCGGACCATGACCGCCTCGACCGCCTCTTCGTCGTCCCTTCTTGTTCTTCCAGTTCTTCTTCATCCACTTCTTCCTCCTCCTCCTCTTCTTCTTCTTCTTCTTCTCTTCTTCTTCTTCTTCTCCTTCATCGTTGCCCGGTCGCGCGATCCGCCTTCTCCCTCCCCGTCGGTTCTTCCTTCATCGGCCAACGTCTGAGACGCGCGGAGAACGAGTTCCCCGCACGACGTGCGTGTTATGGTTCGCAAAGGGTAATCAGCTACCGGATACTTGTCTTAGAGGGATTTCACAGATGGAATTAGACGGGGAATCGGGGAAAAATCGAGCGACGCCGTTGCCCAGGACGGATCATTACGTCCCGCGGAGGGAGGGGAGAAATTCGACGTCGGAATGACGGGGTTGCGCGAGGCAAGGATCCTCCGCGGCCGTGCGGCGTATAATTAAGAAACAGAAAAGCGAATAACAGGGCGCTCGCCAGCGAAATAAAGTCCGAAGGGCACGGGAGGGGACAGGGGGGATGAAATTGAAGGGGAGAGGAACGTATGGTGGGTTCGATCGGGGGCGATTCGTGGTGCGGTTCGTGGCAAGGTGTTTTTGATCGGGTGTAGCGATACATATGACTAGAGTGAAACACTGTTTTGTATGTAGAGTGTTATATTTTAATTGGAAATGCTTATATTTGGGGATTGAAGGAGTTTGAGGATGGAGGATAATTTATTTAGCGGAATATGATATACTTTTCGCGCGAGAGACTCGTTGACACATTAATGGGGGATGAAAGGGTGCAAGTTAAGTTGTTTTTGTCGCAAATGAAGCGTTTCTTTTTCAATTAATTACAGAGAAATAAATTGAAGCGGAGACTTAGTCTTTGACACAATGATTATTAGCATCGTTAGCTTTAAAAAATACGTTTATTTCGCCAAAAATATGCGTTACAGATGACTCTACAGATGGATCATTAAATATGCTTTTTAAAAAAGTGCCTTTAAAGCTCTACATGTAGCTAAATATATAATACACATTTTTGACTAAACAAACGCGTCTTTTTAATATTTATGATGTTAATAAATATTACGTAAAAGAGCAAGTCAGCTTCAATTTATTTCTATGTAATTAAATGCAAAAGAAATGCTTGATTTCCAACAAAAACGACTGCCTAGGAAATTTTCCAAACTACTACACGCCTGTACAAAGCAAACTGGAGCAACAATTTATATATCATTGAACAGAAGACGAAGAAACAGTTCGATCTGCGAAATCTAATACACCCGAGACTCGAGTTCCTCGATCCGAGCTGCTTAAACTCCCCGAAGGAAATAAGCTTTTTTCGGTTGCTCGCAATCAATTGCTCAATCCGAAACCGACAAACGCATACCGGAGGGAAGAAAAATGCCAGAAGAAGCGACAGTTCATTCGTGTTTACGATTGCGGCGAGGAATTTCGATAAGGCTCGAGCGGGGAGTGCACGTTAGGAAAAACGGGTATCGATCACGCGGCAGATCGATTCTGACCGTTCAACTTCTCGCCGGAACAGTCGAGAGCACCGTTACGCTGCAAACGATTTAGCCTTTGGCGCGAGGGGATCGATCAACCGGGAAATTAATCTCCCCGACAAGATACTTAATATTCGACGAAATGTCTCGGGCCGCGGAGGTTGCTCGACGGGGCCGGGGAGCCTCCCCCCCGGGGGCGCAGCCGGGCGTCTAGGTGGCCGATTTCACTTCGATTATCCGTTAAATTGATGTTGCGCGGCGCGCGAGGGACGTAACGAGTGCAATTATCAGAAATAACGCGGGGAGGCTGCTCGCTTCGGTGTCTGTCTCGTCACGGTGCAATTTACCATCGCCCTCTTTCCACCTCCTCCCTTGTCTCTGCCTCGCCCCGGTCCCCCTTGCTTGGATACTCGCTCTCTGGGCACCAACAACGAATTATACGCACTTTAATGAGACGATTTTCCAGTCACCTTTCGCGACGTGCGGGCCGAGAGAATGAACGCTTAACGAGCGTGCGTGCGTGAAGTCGAAAAATAAAGAGAACGCCTTTCGAGAGGTGTAAGAGCGCAAATCCGTGTGTTTGCTGCGGCGCGTGTGTGCGCGTTTGTACGAGGGAGGCGTGGAGGAGATAAGAGGAGAGTAGCAACAGCAACGAGACATCACAGGACCCCCAGAGAACACCTAGACCCGGGGGCCCACGAAGGGGCGATCACGGTGGTTAGATTGAAATTAAAATCAATTAGCCTCGGGTGTGTAATCATTAATCCGCCACGTTGGCCGCGTCACGTGACGGCGATCCTGATACGGCTCTCTACGTGTCCAGTTCAGACAAGCTTCGTAGCGAATGAGAGGGGTCGATAAAAACTTGTCGGATGTTCGGCGAAGAAAGGGGAGACGATGGAAACGCTGGCTGCTACGCTGGCTGCTGGGACTTTGAAAGGGGATAGGTTGGCGGCGAGGGTACGTACGAGGATGCTGCTTGCCATCGTGTTAGATGGAGAGATCTGCTAATTGCGAATTTGTTAATGGGAGCTTCTGATAAAGCTAGAGGTTCGCGAGAGGATTCTGCCTTTTGGGGGTTGAAGTTTACGGCGGACTTCTAGCCATGTGATTTTCATAGATTTTAGGGTAGCTGCTTCAAAGGAACACCTCGGCACTCGCGTCTGAGTTTCAAAGTTCCCTTTCCTGCTAATGCGGGGGAGAACGTTGTCGATATTAAGGGGTCAGGTAGGCAGAGCCCCGGGTAGTGACTTCGAGGTGGAACGAATCGAATGGGTTCGATTTCTAGATGCCCCGAGTCCCCTTCTTGCGGCAACCAGCTACGAACCACTGCATAATGAGCGTAATTGCGCTTTGCCGTGCGCGGAAACGCGTAAAGTACGGCGTCCCTGCACGATACTCGGCTCAGTCCCCGAGGGGTCCTTAAGTGGAAACGTGAGAAACAGGAACCGTCTGGATGGCACGTTATCGGCTGGAGAGCAATCTGTGCTACGTTATCAGCGAAAAATAATTCCCGCGCGAATCCACGGCCCTGCTCTCTGACACTAGCGAGCGCGCGACACTCGCAGCATGACGCTATCGGGATAATTACCAGGTCGAGTAAGAAATCGGATGCTCCTTACCATCTTACATAAAATACTTAGCCGTTCCGCTCGTTGGAACCTGTTTCTCTTCTCGACAATCCTCCATTGTCAACTGCCATTGGCACTTTTCTCAATTTCTCCCTACTAACCTTGGCATCCACCTCCAATTTCAATCGTGAAATCTCAATCGAAGAATGTCACTCGAATTCCAAAGTTCGTTTCGTTCAAGCGGCTAAGTATACGAAAGCGCGCGTTTGTTTATGCGAGCAGGATAAGGAGCGAAATTACTCGCGGAACGACCCGAATGCTTCATCCCACTGCTAGCCAGCGGAGGGTTATTGTCGTCGAAATGAGCGGCAATTAACCGCGAATAATTATCATCATTTGTTCCAGCGAAAAAGTGCCGGGCGCTCCCGTGGAAGCTGCTGGGACACGAGCAGGGGAAGAGAGGAGGACAGCCCCCCGTCTGCCCCTTGGGAATCCCACGGGGAATAACGAAGGCCGGCGATGGTTCGCCGCGTCCCCGTTAAAACGGCCCCTCCGCGGGCTTATCGAAGCCGGTTTATGAGGCGTCCGAATCGAATTTTTCCGGCGACCGCGGCGCGTAATCATTATATCGGACGCACTGGTTTAACCAGTCCCGATAACATCTTTCCCATGCTAAATATACCGGCGTGCCGGCTAAATCCGTATCGCGGATTCGCGGGGCGGTAAATCGTGGCTGGTTCGGCCGGTCCCGTAAAACCGGGCCTCTGGCCCTCGCGCGGCGACAGAGGTGTAATTAATTTTTCCGCTCATGCCGGGCTCGTTACATTTCAAAGAATTTCGATCTGATCGTTTTGCTGAATGGGTTAGCGAAACGATTGTCACTGAAGCGTAGGAAGTGGAGAGGTTTATGGTGTCAGTGGTTGTTAATTGGGGTGATTGGGTTGCTGAAATTAATGGATTGTTAATGCATCGAATGGTGGTGAGATTTGAAGGTGCTACGATCGCAGAAATTCATGTCGAGGAATTAATAAGGATGCTAATAATGTAAGGTAAATATCTTTAGAAATGTGGTAAAGGTAAGTATTAGGTTGTTGCAAATGAAATGGCCGTTTCTGATTTTTTAATTTAAACTTTTTTTTGATAAACCTAATACGCATTTCATCGATCGAAATAGTCACCATCGACTTCGATACACTTCTCCCATCGCGAAATAGGTGCACCAATGCCTTTCTGAAGGAAATCCAGAGTACGAGAGGCAATGAATTCAGCGAATGCAGTTTTTACATCCATTTCTTCTCGAAACACTTTCCCAATCAAAAAGCTATCTAGGTCCTTGAAAAAATGATAGTCTGTAGGTGAAAGGTCAGGGGAATAAGGAGGGTGAGGGAGAACTTCGCACTTTAATTCTGCTAACTTTTTAAAGGTTTGTTTTGCAAAGGTTTGTATTGACCAATGCCGGCTGTTGAATACGCAGCTTTTCATAAATGATATCAATTTCTTGACAGTATTTGTCTGAATTTATGGTTTCACCTCGTTTTAAAAATGAAAAATGCACAACACCCCTTGCTGACCACCATACAGACACCAAAATCTTTCGCGGATGAAGGTTCGCTTTCGGCATATGTTTTGGGGCTTCATCTGCATCCAACCACTGTGCAGAAGGTCGTCGATTGTCATAAAGAATCCATTTCTCGTCACAAGTAATTAGTCTATGTAATAGGCCTTCAGTATTATGACTAGAAAACAAAGAAGAACTGATCTCCAAGCGGCGGATTTTGTTATTTTCAGTAAGTTCACGTGGGACATATTTGTCCAGCTTTTTTACTTTACATGGCCTGTAGATGTCGGGAAACAGTTGAATAGTGAATCTTAGTTCTCACTGCGATTTCCCGAACAGTTGGGCGCGAATCCTCTTCAACCATGTCTTTCAAAATAGTGTTTTCGATAACTGTTGGCTTATGGCCGCGAGGCATATTTTCGAGGTCCGTATCACCACAACGAAATTTTTCGAATCAACGCCTAGTGGCCCGATCACTTGCAGTACTATTACCGAAAGCAGTATTTACATTCCGCGTTGCCTCAGCCGCACTGTGACCAAGTTTCAACTCGTGCAAGTAAATTATTCGAATTTCCTTATTTTCCATGATCAATTAAAACGGTTTTTAATTACGTATACTGCACAATATAACAGAAATTATACACGCCAAATCACGCGTGAGACGTGTACTTTTCAAATGATACAAATACAACGCGATCTGCCTGGAAAAGAGCTAAGCTACAAAGCCGAGAAGTTTAAATTGTAGAAAACGGCCATTTCATTTGCAACAACCTAATACCTACATGCACAAAGTACGAGCGAAGTGGTCAAAAAATTGCAACACGCCTTGGTCGGTTTAGATAAAGGTGGCTGGGGCACTTCACTTTTATCTCTGTATCTTAGGCGACAATTTTTCGCGGAGAAGGTCCCCAAGGTTATCTGTTTAATACCGCAATTATGAAACAATATTACAGGTATCTGTATGCATTTAAACTTTGACCTCATCTTCTCGGAATCCCCTCAATTGCATTCGATGGCGATGTTAAAACATTTATGTGCCTTTGTGCGGGCACGATGCCTTCCACTATCTACATACAATGCTTCCATTAACTTTTTTCCCGCGCGTTCGCGTAAGGACAATTTTAAACGCGCCAATAATACTCGGATTTCTTTAAAACCGTAAAAATCGTGGAGCGAGAAAGTTCAGCGAACGCGGCGGGCGATCGAAATGGGAGAGGGGGGGGATAAAAGTATAGAGCCCCTCCTATTATTCTCAACCCTGTCTACCCCATAATCGCTCGTTTAGTATTTTTAATGGCCGCGGTTTACCACAGCGGTCCGGTCGGCAATAGGCCGATGTATCGCAGCGATTAATTCATCAGAGGCTCGGTGGGAACAGGGCGACGTTGTCTTGGCTGGTTCGCGGAAGGCAGGCCGCAAGTGAATCCCAGAAATTTCACTTTAACTTCCTGTTAACGATCCCAATCGGTGGATGCACGGTGACGCTAAACGATGGTCCCGCTGATTAATTCATCAAACGGTGTCCGGGGTGGTAGTACATCGAGTTCGACCCTTCAGGAAGAGAAGCCGTGAGCGTGTCTCAGATAGTTTATGGTAATTCTTGCACGCTGACAAACCGGTGGGAAACTTGGGGACACTGGACGCCGTAGGAACGGTTTCCAGTGGCACGGTGTTGAATCATTTCGCGGTGATTAACTATTCCGCGCCTAGCACGCTGGGCTGATAATTTCGAACAGACAGAAACGCGTCTCAGAGTCAACGAAATGTGGCAACTATCGTTTCGTAGATTTCTTCAAAACTATCCGTAACAAGTATCAAACTTTACACAGAAACCTTCACGAAATAGTCACATTATTTGGTGGAAGGGTCATTCTACGCGAAATCGGACACTTTTTAGAGTTTACAACTTAGCAGTATGTAGTCATATATAATATATAATCGTATTTAAAAGGATTTTTCAACATTTTAAAAATTGTGGATCTTACAGCTCTTTAAAATATACCTATTTGACATTTTTTAAAGTAAATTATAACTGTTGAACTAAGAAGCTGATAAAAAATGAGCTTTTGGGTGCTTACAGTGGAGATATAAGAGTAGCTAATAAAAATTATTTCACTTAAAAAAAAGCGAATTTTTTACCATTTAGGTATTTTGCAATTGTTCTAAACGAATTAAATTTTATAATAGTAGGGCACTATTTAAAAATTCTCCACTATTTAAAATGCTGATTTTAATCAGTTTCTTAGTTCAAGAGTTATAATTTATTGAAAAAAGGTCAACGCTATATTTCCAAGAGCTGTAAGAACCACAATTTCAAAGATTTTGAAAAATCCTTCTAGATACGATTACATATAACCAAATTTACAACATATCCAAGTTTCCCCAGAATCTGGAATGTGTTCGATTTTACGTGGATTGACCCGAAAGGAAGCATGCTCGAAATTCAGAATCCAAAACCCGAATTGAAAGCCTCTCTGCACCGCTCCGTCCTCTTATCAGAATCTCCGCGACGATCCAGCATCGTCCGGAGCGTCCCGCGTCGAAGACGCAGATACTCGGTATTAATTAGCGCGCGCACGATTACACGAGCATTTTAGCGATCTGGTTCGCGCGCTAATGCCTCCGGCTCCTCTCGCGTTTGCGGAATTACCGCAAGCTGGAAGATTAATGCGCCCGGCGGTAACACGATGAATTAGCCGCGGCGAGATTAATCGCGGCCGCGCTTAGACGATGAATTATCCGCGATCCGAAAAATCAATAAAGCAAACGGCCGGCAATTAATTTCGCGAAACGCAGCTAATCGCGATGGAGGAGTCGCGCGGCGCGGCTCGCCTTATCGGGGCCTTCCGCGCGGTATATCGCGGCGGTGACATTAAAATCAGCGCGGACGATTACGAGTTAATTGGTATTAACGTTTTCATCTTTCCACCGCGATAATCCCGTATCTCCCGTCGCGCCTCGTCGCTTTCCCAGATGCGCACCCGAGTCTCCGCTTAGTCACAAACTGAGTATCCACACCTTTTGGGCAAGTGGCTGCCGTAAACCTGAAAATACGGTTGCAGGGAATCGAATTTGCACGCCTTCGGCCGCCCTTCAGAACGAAGCTGCTTCGAGGGAATAACAAAAAGAAATGAATCGGTATTAGACCCGCCGAAATTCTACGTGGCACCGAACATATTGCGCTGATCTATCGTGGCCATTGGCGCGTAATTACGATCGGGTCTCACCACAGAGCGCCTCGTCTTAGCTGCTACATATCTCACAGCATGATTGATGGATTTCTTTCCTGCTCGGTCGTGCAGCGAGCCTAAAGGGAGAGGTATTTAATGCTCCAGCGAAGGAGTAACGATTCGCATGAATACGTTGAGCCACTAATACTAGACGGGCGGGGGGGGGGCAAGGGGAAAATGCTTGAGTCCCTGCAGTTAAACGCTCGTTTCTCGGCTACAGTAAAATATTAATGAAGGAACGCTCCTCTCTTTAACGAACCACCACCCGTTAACGTTCGTTCCTAATTGCGCCATTCTGGTTCTAGGTAATTAAGGAAATCCTTCCGATAAAGGACACTTCCACGGAGCGGGGCAATCTGGACGGTGCTCTAGGCTTATCGGCGAATTTCATTATGATCCGATAAAAAACCGCTTGCCGCTTATATCCAGTAATTGTTTAATGGCCCGGCATAAATATCCCTCGCTCCTGCGGCACAATCGATGGGAACTGCATTCTGTTGCGAAATACACGTATTTAAAGCGCGCGCGGGGCGCCGATTCTCGACGAAGTGAATTGAAAACGGGCTGTTCCGACCGGATTACATTGGATTTTATACTTTTGTGAATAGCTCGGGGATATCGGCACGGTTAAATCGGGAAACGATGTGTCACGCTATTTAGATAACGTTCGAAACACGTACTGTCGCGAATTCTGACGGAATGGTAAAATCCAGGACGTAGACACTTGTTTCGGACATTGTAAACATTTTCGTATGCACGCATAGCTAGTACAAAAAAGTATTTGTTTGATTTTTCACTGTGTTTGTTTGAGGGAGAGCTAACGCGTTCTGCACCTGTCATTGTCAAAACTCTTATGCGCAGCACTTTACTGAATTACACTTAGCAATGAATTTCCAGGAAAAATTGCCAGCAGACAATATAACACTTCAAGTTTCGTATGCAATTACTACAAAGAGAAATTTACAACGCGATACAGTCAATTCGGATCGAAGAGTCTTTTTGAAGTAATTGGGCTGACTGTAATGGCTTATTCTACTTATCTAGCCGATGGGAAACGCTTATAAGTGTCGCGAGACATTTCATAGACACTAGAGACCACGGTATGGTACGTGTAGTAAAAAGACACGTGTACACGGGTACACGTGTATTACATATATCCGTACCTCGATCCGTGTAGCTTTTAGTACACGGGTACCCGTGCACTATTTCACGTGTATTTAAATACACGTGTATCAACGTATTTGTGTATTTTCATCAGAATTGGGCATTAACCACGGGAGAATGGGCAATGGCGGTCACTTAAGCAATAAGTGTAATAAAACCGAGTGATGTTTCTCAATTTTAAGGATTATCGTTGCGTCTAAAAAGAAGCTCGCTTATTACCAGTAATGCCTTAATTTTTTGTATCAAAATAGGTAATCGATTAAATAAATCTTGTTAATTTTATAATTGTGTTATTAGTTGCAATCTGAAAATTTGTAAAACCATACTTTCCGCATATTATTCTAGTAAATATATTTAAATACATTAATTCCTTTATGAATTTCGCGATCCTCCAGAGTTCTGGGATATCTATAGATATTAAGAATCAGACGAATCAAAATACGGATACGTTAATATACGTGCATTTATAAATACACGAGTATCTAAATTCACGTGTATTTAAATACACGTGAAATAGTGCACGGGTACCCGTGTACTAAAAGATACACGGATTCAGGGACAGATACGTTTAATACACGTGTACACGTGTATTTAAATACACGTGAAATAGGGATCTCTAATAGACACTCCCCGAAACCACCACAGTTCTTCGGACGATCTATAAACTCAGCCCGTTAGATATTACTAGCTTCGCCTTGCGCGACGACGGCGCGGGAAGGTGAAAGAGCGAGAGGGACGGGCTGATCGCCCCGTTAGATCAAATCTAGGTCGTTACGCGCGTTTCAGAAACGCTTCGACGTTAGAAGCGCTGTTCGAGATGCACTCGACCTTCATACTAATCTCGACCTGGAACCTCGTGATTTTTACAACACGGTCGCGAATCTGGGTGTCCTGGAACTCGCCAGCCGATCGACAGATCCGAATAGTCGATTCCGTGAAAGAACGAAGCTTCTTGGAGCCGAGGGAAATAAAAGCGCGGAGGATCGTCGAAATCCCCTTTCCTATCTGATGACGCGTAATTGCAATGGCGTTGATTCGAGGTACCGTTTTCGGGGCGGAAGAGAATGACGGTCATCAGGAGCAACGGGGAATTGAGTTCGTTAACCAAGAGCGACGACGTCTCTCCTCGGCGTCGTACAGATTGGCTGGCGATAAGCGCACGCTTGCGAGTAAACAAAGGGGAGTTCTCACACAATGCGACAATGAACCTGAAAGCCCTTAGGTAACATTAACAGACTCCAGACGCGACGAAGACGCCTCGCATAGACGTGATCTCGTAATTATGCGCGGCCCGTAGACAAACTGCCTTCCCTCTTCGCCCTTTTTCCTTCTCCACCCCTTCCCCCTTTGTTTCCTTTCGAGCGACGCTCAGTCTTGCAGCACAAGCGAGCCTTTCGCCAGTGGCACTCGCGGACGAGTTCTTCCAGCGAATTGAGCAACTCCCTTGAGTCCAGCTTGGAAGCACCCTTTTAATTGCATGTATATTATAAATCTGTACAGTTCAGAGAAAACGTGGCCGGATTCGCGGACCGTCACTTTCTTGAACGAATACACTGGAAAGTGAGGGGAAAAGGACGGCTGCGTAGAGGGAGGTGGAAAAGAAAGAAGGCTCCGGCGTATCGTTCGTAATTCTCGGTAGCCGGTGTCGGTAGGCAATCTGATCCCAGGACAACGGTTCGGAAGCATTGGTTGACAGTAAAATATCAGCAGGTACTAGTCAGTATAGCCGCGATAGGATCGAGAGAGGAGGCTGGTATATAAGCGTGTATACGTGGCTGGGCTGAAGGCACTCCTATCCTGGCAACAGTCCTCGGGGTACTGTTAGCCACCGATGAATGATAACCATATCGCGATATGCGCCGCCGATACAATGGAGAGTAAACGGAGGATGTATTGGTCAGGAAAGCGCGCGCACGGGGATGCGTTTCTCAAAATAGAAAGAGTATTGGATCGATAATTCATTCCGGGTGGAATAAACTTGACTCGCCTACCAGCCACCCTCTGGCGCGCTGAAGTACGCCTTGCCAAAAATAATACTGCTTAAATTGGAGGGTAGGTATCACAGTGAACGCATTCTGGGAATATAAAATTGCGAAAACCAGTGCTTTTCCAAAATTGCCACTGTTTTATGATTTTAGAGGAAAGCAAGTTGAAGGAAAAATTGCTTTCATAAGAAACGCGGTGCGAAGTTGTAATTATTTTAAACGCTACTTGAATTAGATGATAAATCACAACTATTGTCAAATTTTACGTTTAAAATTCATTTTATTAGGTCACGTGTCCCCAGAGAGCTGAGTGGCATGGGCTTTTCCAAAACGCATTTGCTTTTCCTCAGCGTGAAGAAAATTTAATATGATTCTGCTCGGTGAAACGTATATGCTATCTATTAAATTAGAAGGTAGGGTAATTATATTACATTGCAGAAAATAATTAATGGTAAAAAGATACAAAAATTTATGCACATGTGGCATTTGCCTGTTTCCTACCGGGCCTCTCAATTCTCAAAGTGCCAAGAATACTTTTCTTCTTGGACAGAAAAGGAACCCAATCAACCAGTCCCAATCGTTACAGCTTCCAGCGGAACGATCTCGAAAGATTCGCTGAAGCCTCGTTTTCTCCCCTCGTCTTCTTCGAGCTCGTTACGTCCCGAAACTTACGAGATGGCGACAATAAGAGCTAATTAACAGAGTGCTCGTGGCTCACGGGTCCTCCGATAATTGAACTCGCTGCTCATGGGAAACGTTTCCGGTTCCCCTGCCCTCTCTCATCCTCTCCGGACGCTTTCCTACTGGCTGCGCCTCCTTCGGGCAACCTCTCAGCCCGAGGTCTCGCTTAAATTTTATCTGTACAGACCTAACGGCGCGGCTCTTCAGCTTCGTCGAGGATCAAACGTAACACTCTCCGTTTCCACGAGCTCGGAGGTTCGTCATCCGGCGCGATGTCAATGTCCTGGGTTTCGTCACTTTTGGGAATCCGGCGTGGTTCCCTGCCGAGCTCTCTGTTTGCTCTCTGTATACTTGCGACGTTTCTTCCTGCCCTGTTTCGTGGGTCCCATCGAATTAATGGCAAAGTGTGTGAAGAAGGTTGGCGACTATACCCTGCCGAACTTCTAGGGTAATTAAATTTATAGGTGGAGCTTCTTTTAATCCTTTTCATCGAGTAGAAACTCGCGCGCAGTTGAGTTGCCGCAGATCAGAGATGGGCAACACTTTTATTGAAGTAAATGTTTCGAATAACGAATGAAAGTTAAAGTTGAAAAATTTATTCGACGCTGAAGTTGAAACGCTCGACGAATAAGAAAATCAACTTTATTCGCCGAATAATCTAAATTTAGAGTAACTTTTATTTGATCCGTCATTTAAATAATTTTTTATTTAGTTAATGCTTCTCTGCCACAGATGCCATCAGACGAAAGCAATGTTCGCAACACTGTACGCTTTCAATTCCACTTCGCCGTACAGTTTCGATTTTGTCCAACCCCGATGCCTCTTGCGATCGCAACAGTAACCTCGATCTTTCCTCTAGCAGTTTCTTTATCGACTCGCTCGTGCTGCGCTCCTTTCAGGCCAGAGATGGGCATTATTTAAATGCAAAATTATTTAAATAACGTATCAAATAAAAGAGACTTTATTTTTACTAGTCGTCGAATAAAAATAATTTATGTTACTTAGGTAGTCATACGACTGAAACCGAGAAAGTCATTCGAAGCTTCTAAACGAATTCCCGTCGAATAAAAAAATCACGCGTTGCCGCCGAATGAATCCCGTCGAATAAAAAAGTGATTTGAAGCGCTTCGAATAAAAATAACCGAAATTATTTTTATACGACGACTCTCGAATAAAATTTTTATCTTTTATTCGAAATCAATTTTTTATTTAAAATAATGTTTTGCCCATCTCTGATTTCAGGCCCGTCTCGCGAGTTCCTCCTCTAATGGCGATTTCACGTGGCGGCCGCTGGAAAAGGCGCAGACAACGGCCAGACTGCGCTCGCCATTAATCCAGAAAGCTGCAAGAAAGGGAGACCGAAGGTCCTCGCGATCGCCGACCGACAGAATCGGTCGTGGCGAAATCCAGCAACCGAGAAAACGGTGGATGAAGAAATTCGTCTCGCGCGTCAGTCGCCAGCCCTCGAACACGCTTCTTTGTCGCTACTTTCTGAACGAGAGGGAGCCTATTTCGACGCAGAGGATGGGGAGAGGGGAAGAAAGGAGTGCCGGTTGGAAAGCGTTTTAATCGAGGCTCTGAATTCTGTGTGCAATACGTTGCGTCGCGAAGTCGTTAGCTTTTTATTTTTTCCGTAGACCATTTTTATGGTATCCTGTGGTTATGACTGATTAAAGATTATACTTGTCTCAGGCAAGAGGACGATAGGTGGAGGAGATATCCCTGACCGAATTGTGCCTGGGGAAAACCTGTGACTTTGCAAAGGTACTTTGCAAGTGGCTTAATGATTATTTGGCGAAGTATTAGTCACTATTATTTCTATACAAATTTAATATCCAAATAACTTCCCCCTCTTGAATTAGATCGTGTATTAGTACTCTTCGCGGTAATAGCTATCATTCTGTTGATAGGGGATGCTAATATTTGACAAGCCCACAGACACAGGACTTCCGAGTGTTTGATCTGACGTCGGCGCGTCTATATAATCAGAAATTCAGGATCCCATGTATTCCTCAAATATGTAAAAACTCGGGCCTCTCATGGGTGTGTACATAATTAATGCAGAAGCAATAACTTCGTAAAACACTTCTGCTGTAATGTATATTCGATTCTCCGCGCTTTTAACGCTGCGCAAACACTTTCTGTTGCACAACAGCCTCGCGATATTCTCCGTATCTCTATCGATCAAAGAGCTGAGTTAAAGTTTCAATTCAAGCTCAAACACTTGACAACCACCACGCCTTTCCAAGTGGCCTGTTGTCCGAACCACCAAGTCCAGAAAACACGATGTACTTGCAGAAGCACGTGGGCCACAGCCCGTTCGTCATCCGAGTTTCCCTCGAACGTCAGCCGCGTAGGACAGAACTCCGATTCGTCGGGCCTCTTTAACATCGATTCGCGAAAATAACTTCGGTAGACCGATCGTCGGTGCTCGTCACTCCCCTCGATCGAAATCGAGCAAAACGCGGGCGCGATGCGTTTAATCAGCCGCTGGGGAAAAATCCCAACCGCCTCGGCCGTTTTGTCGCGTTTCACGCGCCTCTAGGATCAGTCACACCTGAGAATCTGGTTGGATGACGGCGAGGTGACCGGCGCGAAAATCCAATGATCGGCCGGTATAATGAAACACCGTGTCGTTTATTGGCTACGGGTCGCGCGAACGCTCGTGTCTGTACCGGGTGGAGCGGTAAAAATCGGCTGGGTAATTGGTTCCGGACGATCGGCGATCGTAATTACCGGTAACAGGATGATCGAGGCGGGGCGAGGTCTTGGCAGGTCGTAAAGAGCCAGGAGGACGTCGTCAGTGCCACGCACGTCCATCGGCATCATCGATAAGCAGATCCACGCTCAGCACGATCGAGCTGGTAAACATCGCCTCGGCGATCCAGAAACGGCCGATTTAAGGCGCCTCGCATCTCGACGACGCCGCAGAATTGCGAACTTAAGACATCAGGAACGATTCCAAGGAACCCATTGGTCGATTATACTCGTGTTGGTTTAGAGTTGCTATCGGGGCACTTCCATCGACGTAATCGTTAAATATAATATGAATAATTTTCTTAGAAAGGCGTGAAATGCTGGGTGGAATTCTCAGTGCTACCTTGTACACAGAATCCTGTTGACAGATGCGATGCAAAAAGAGGCGTGTGAATATTGCATTAAGAGGAAGATTAAATTTGAAGTCGGATACCAAAAGATGGACGCGTAAAAATCTTCGAGGACGAACGTCTGTGATCTCATAAAAGGTCAGAAAAATGGCGAACGCAAATCAGCGACCGCGGAGGGAGAAGTAAGACGAAGATAGGATCGATGGTTGGCCGATAATCGCCGCGTGAGAACTGCCCGGAGACGTACAATAGTGGGTCCTGGTCGGCGATCGCCGCGCCGCGGTGATCCTCTCTTCGAGGATCACGTCTAAACTCCCTTAAATCGGGTCAACGGCATTCGCACGAGCCGCGGTTGCTGCTGATTCGCGATTCACTGACCTACGCCGATTTACGAGAGTCGCGGCTAACGATCCAGCTGACCTTTGGTAATCGCGCTTCCCCGGGCCCGCGCCCCCTCCCGGGGTGAAAAGTCAAGAAGACTCGGACTCGCCTCGTCGAACGCCTCGGACCGTTACGTCAATAAACGACAATAAGTCATTATCGCGATGAAATCTCTATCGTCCCTCTGATGCATGGAACACCTGGTACTTGTGGCTCTTCCATTATTGCACTTTCAGCTTTGCACTCCAAGTACAAATTGCGGCAGTAAAATTGGTCGTAATTAATTTCGAAATTGCAAATCGCTTCAAGACAGGGTGTAGAGAACGAAATGGCGAAGTTACATCGCAAGATCGTAGATGGTAGGAAATATAGTCACCCTGAGCAGTGGCGCAGTTCGGATTAAATCTTGGGGGGAGCCGAGTGGAAAGGGTAAAAATATTTTTAATGCAAATTCAATAAAATTCATTAGGTGATTTAAAGATTTATTTGAAGAATAAAATACAGTTTTCTTTTCTTCTTACAAAGCTCGTTCTTCGGGGCAGCCAGGACCCAATTTTTTTAGAAACTATAAATCTCCAAACACATTTGCAAGTATTCGATCACCTTTACATATTTATCGCGATCTTGCTCGAGATTGCGCGAGTGTAATTTGAGAGCAGTAGTATTTAACCCAATTCCCACCCTTTATAAATCGAAGCGGAGTGGATGATCCAGAAATATTCCTCGGGCTCGCCACAGGATGCATAAAATAGCTCCGGGGCGGTGTAACTGCTATTACCAGGGGCCCGTGGCGGGGCTCGAAAGTTTCCCCGATGATCTTATTGAGCGCGGCCAGCCGGAAGTGTGGCTGGAACGGTTTCCGCCGTGGGATCGCCGCGCCACACCGTGGCGGGTGACATTTCACGAAGTATCAGGAGGTGGTCGCGGATTCTGCCCCGGCGAATATATACGATAACGATTCCAATGACTCGTAATCGTTATGGGAGGACACAACGGGAGAGACGCCCGTTATCTTTACGACTCGATCTTTCGCGCAGAACCACGAAGTGGAGGGTGGCCGGCGATAAGAGATAACGGAGCCAGGCATCCAAAGGCGAGCTGGCTTTATTTATCGAGGCGGTGCGCCTCTCCGCCGGTCATCCAGGAAGGCGGTTTACGTGGGTTCGAGTTCCACTCGCATTCCCACTGACAAACTAAGAAGAAGCGCGAAGCCGGAAGTCCGATGAGCCCGGAGGTTCATGCACTTTCGACTGATGAGTCCGGTGTGGAAAGGAAGTATATTTCACACGTAGTGTTGTATACCAACGTCATTTAAATCTATATAAAGTATTAGTCAGCGCGTTAGTTTTCCAGATAGCAATAGTAAGCATCCTGAAGTCCTTCTTTTATGACCTTATCCGTACCCTATTACTCATCCTTGAACCTCGATCTCTATGCCTCATCCCTTAACGACCGTTAAACTCAGGACAACCCCCACTTTTCAGCTTACCGAAAACCGTACATATATATATTACACGCAATTCTTCCAGTCAGAAGCACTTGAGCACTTCAGTCCGAATAGTCTGGACACGAGAATCTAGTTCTGAATCTATAATCTAGTATTTATCTGTAATCGTCTTAGTTTCCGTTATTTGTATAAAGTTATTTAATAAAATAAAAGTAATACGAAAAATACGGAATACAACAGTAGAATAGAATCTGATCGCTTTCAAAGTAGATCCCTCGTCAGCTCGTTGTCTCCATTTTCGTGCGAGCTGCATAAGTATTAAGTATCAGAATAGGTCCAATATCATTTGGACTGGAAGTAGAGGAAAATGGGTTTTAAGAATTAAAGAGTCCTCGAAGAAAACACTAAGTGCCAAAATTAAAAAAAAAATTTGTCAGAAAATCTTCTAGGTGCTAATGGTATAGTATAGAATTTGATTTTTGCCACTTACAGTGTTTTCTACAAGAGAATTTTTCCATTGTCTGTGTAAGTAGTTTTGTCGCTTTGTCGTCAGACCAAGTAGTTTATACTTAGAGTACAATGCTTCGGGAGACTTTTTGATACCCCTCGCCCTTTTCGCCCCTATGTGCAAATATTATGGCAAATAAGTGGTTAGGGTGGTTTTTCTTTCGTTTCTTCTTCGCCGTGACTCTGGAATTCCACAGAAATTCGCGGGAAAACGACGAGCAACTCGGTATGCGACGTATGCGCGAGAGTGAAAGAGGAAGAATGGAGCCGCGACACAGGAAGCTGGTGACTTCGAAACGTAACGTCCTCCCCTTTTTCCTTTCACCGAACAATGAACATTCCAGTTTGCCGGGACAATTAGCGAGGAATTCCGGGATCGTTTGAGAGAATTCAGATCCCCCGTGACACAGGGGGCAAGGGTGAAACTGCGGTGAGTTTACTGACTCGAGTGTTTTCTAATCACGGACGATTCTAATTAAGGATTACAGGAGAAGGCACGAATTCAAATCATCCCTGGCGTTAGTGAAACTTTTTACTCGCCTATCGCGACGATTTCAGTTCTGGAAATATTTCTGCGATTCAAAGGCATACAAGATTACGAAAACTCCATTCGAAAATGTTGTAAAATCATGTTTGTCAAGCTTACAATGATTCGTATCTCTTTTTATTGCTCTCGTAACTTGTAAGAGGTGCCATTTGGAAGAATCTCAAGATTACACATTGGATATTGGCGAATTTGAAAAAAGTATATTTTTAAAGCAGGGGTGACGGTGCATCGGATGTATTCTATGAATCGGAATCCCGTAATCCAGCCGCGTGACAATAAATCTTCGTCGACGTTATGCACGCGAATTCCTCGCTCCTCTTCTTGCTCCTCTTTCTTCCGTGGCACTCAAAGCACCCGGAGTAATTGCCAGCAAATATTTCTGAAAGCGTCAGCTGAAAGACAGAAGAAGGAAGAGGGATTGTCAGAGATGGACACGGTGTACTTCAGAATGCAAGCAGAATGAAGTTTATTTCTTTGCCCTCTCTTCCGATCGAATTCAATTACACACGAATTCTTTTTCAGTGGCGCGGAATTCCTGTTCGAGTGCCACGGCCAACGAACACGTTGGTATTCCGTTGTCAAGTAATTCTATTGACGCGAAGTTTAAGTTCAATGCACTTGTATTTCAAGTACCTGCCTTATTTCAAGTAGGTGCGTTACTTCATCTTTCGATTTTACCATTTTTAATTCTAATAATCGCAAGGTTCAAACTACTACGGAACTCTGTTCGAGTGAGCTCCCTACAGAGTATTTTCCCCGTTGTCTATTTACTTATTAATACAGATATATTTAACTGTCTAACGAATCGATAAAAATCAGTAATCTCTGCCTCACACTTGGACGCGATTAAATCTTTTAATATCCATCTTTGCAACTCCGATGTTCTTACTATCAGAAAGTTTATCCCTTCAACTGCGAGGCTCGCACGGCGTAATCCACGTTTCAATTCTCGAAATGCGAGTATCCCGACAGAGCCACCTTCATCGATACTAACAAGAAAAATCCGGCTCCCTCGACAAGGTAGAAAATCGCATTCACGGGGCCCTCGGCTACCGTGGTCTCCTCGAAAGCAACCTGTCACCGTGTCTCCAGGGATAATCGCTAGCAATAACGTCCCCCCCGCTTCGTTTCGACAATAATCGCTTGTCTGCTTTTTGTCGAAATAATCGCGACAGCGACGCGACTAAAAATAAAGTCGTCAGCCACTTGTCGCTCTTGCGAGCCGATCGTGGTCGACCTTTTCTTCCCACTCTTCTTCCTCCTCTTCTTGTTCGCCGGTCGGTATGCGGGGATGGCCCCACGGTGGCGATCGAAGAAAAGAAGGAAGAGCCTCGCAGAAATAGTCGGGAAAGAAGAAAGCCAGGCTAGACAGAGGGAGCAAGAAGTTGCCCAAGTCTAGCCGAGTGTTTACTGTTCCACTGGGCTGTAGATCGCCTCTATCTTCGATCTGGTCGCTCTTCTGGCTGTGCTTGAAGTTGAATGGCAAAGAAGGACGAGCCATGTCGAAGTCCCTCAGAATAGTCGGGCTGCTGCTCGCCCGGGGATTTACAAGGCAGCCTTGTTCATCCGTTATTGGTACCACGGGACTATCATAAATCGCTGGCCGTGGCCTTACAGCTTTTCGGAATCCGTTGATCGATTCCGAGGAATTGGAAGATTTTGGAAACCACTAGTCAGGTAATCGCTGGGCGGATCGAGACCTCTGATCGATGGGAGGATGGATGGTAACTTTATTCTTCCCCTTTAAGTCGAGAAGATTTAAACACGGAGTTGCTGAAGAGAGCTACTAATCACATACATCTGAGAACATCTAGCCCACAGTTCCGAGCGGTAAGTCAAAGTGATCTTCGCGTTGAATTCTGGTAACGTACTGTGTCCAGTCCCGGGCAGAGCTGAAGCAAAATGAAGACAAAGAGACTACATTCCTGGAGTTTCAGGAGTCAGTTGTATAACGGTGAACAGGGCACAGTGTCTGCACGAGGGACGCTTTAAATACAAAGAAGTTCCCAAGCGGCGGATCGATCTTCGCGGGATTTCGAGCTTCTTCTTGCACTCTTCTCGCTTCCCTTCTCGCCCCCTTATCCGAATATCTGCGTATGTAGTAACGAGTGCGCTCGACAAGCGGCAGGCAGCATTATTCAACACTTCGGACACCCACGTTCGCGTGGGCGATCTGGACGGTGTCCTGCAACGCGAAGAGCTCGCGTTCACGCAACAGGCCCGATCGACATCGGTATGCACCGGCTATAGTCCCTTCCTGTTCAACTTCATCTTGCTCGATAAATGCGCGCTGCCTTTTAATCCCTTCACGGATTCGATACATCGACGGTTTAACGGTACCCAGTTTTACCTCGTGCCGCGAGCTTCGGGATAACTTCGTAACTAAGTACGCATAGGAAATTCCAAATCGATGTGGAATCTTCCGTGAAGTGGCAAAACTTTAAGCTTCTATCGGGCTTGGGCAACATTCTTCGAGTCTTATCTTAAGAATGAGGGGGTGAGTAGCTTTACAGTAGGTATTTTTAGGGGGTTTTGGGATTGTACTGGAGGAAGCAGAAGATTTTTGATATTTCAATGGTGTATTCTTAAAAGGGAATCCTATTTTTTAGGCTAAAAACGTAGTGAATTTTTTTTTTTTTAAAAACTAGCGATTCGATTTATTAGAAATTTGGGCCACGTTTTGATGCATCTTTGAAGAAGTTGCAGGTTTTTTTATATTAAGTTTTAATGGTAAATGTAGGAGTTACATGATCGATCATCACGCTGCGTGAAATTCGTCTTCCGCTAGTGTGCGTGATATTTATCTTCCAGGTAGTCCGAAACAGGAAAATGAAACGGCGCTTACTGTATACTTCATTTTGGTGAACCAGAATAAACCAAAAAAATCTGAACCTTTAATTTTTGCTATCCAATTTTACGCCAACTTTCTTATGTAACAGCAGGAGCATATGACTTATCAGTAAAAAATTAATTAAAACAACCTGTAACTTGTTCAAAGATGCATAAAATCATAGGTCAAATTTTCGATGAATCGGATCGCTGTTTCTTAAAAAGAAATCCCCAATTTTGCTATGTTTTTAGCCGAAATAGTAGGATTCCTCCCTTAAGGACTAAACAATTCATGTTACTATAGTAATGAATTTATTGAAACGCTTTACATCCCTTTTATTCTGGTATCTGAAGAATGTGCTTACAGAGATATTTAGCAAGCCATCCAGTGATCGTGTCAATTCTGCCTGGAACGCCTGTACACTCGCAGCTCACACGCGTCATCGCTAAAGAGGACTCGCGGCAGTGATTTATACACGATTGTACGTCAATCAGAGGCAGGGGTAAGGTCGCGTAATTGCAAAAGAATCCTCCTAAACGTACAGATATCCGCGTCATTACTGTTACATCATCGACACGCGAAATCCTGGCGTGTTTATGGTAATGTACACAATCGAGTCTCCTCTCTCTCTTGGACAGCGCAGTGATTCCCTGCCACAGGTATCTGGACCTCGGCACAATCGACTGCTGCCCCGGGCCACGTGTCCGCCACCAAGTTATTCGGCTGTTCCCGGAAACGTTATTCTGATATCAAAGATTCCACTCGACTCCTTCGCGAATTCTTGTTGAGCGGTATACGCGGGGTCTTGAACGGAATCCTGGAAGTTTCGGCCCTACGAGTCACTCCGGATATAATTTTCTTTTCATCCCAGCTTCTAACGGTGGCTTTAGGCATGCTGTTACATTATTCATTCGCTGGTTCAAACGTCTCGCCGTGCTTCATTCTTGAGACAAACATATTTATCTTCTACTTCATTCCTTGGGCGAGGGAACCATGTTATCTTTAAGACCCGCAGGGTCTAACTCGTACTTCGTATTCATTTATCCATCCTCCGCGTATCAGGTACTTATCCGCGGCGGGGAGGAGGCAACAGTTCTTTCAGCAGACTTTTCTCTAATCTTCTTGCGGACGGTGCTAAGTCAAGTAACAGGGCAGGTGTCCCAACATCTCAATAGCAACGCCCAATAGCTGCCCAACGCTAAAATTAACGCGCATTTATACTGAAACTTCTAACGCCTGATCGACTCTCCCAGACAGTTTCTCACTATTCGTAGGTGAACGGGCGGGTAAATGGAAGGGCGAGGAAATAGTTGACGCCGGGACCTGTGTGGCGGGTTGATCCACTGATCCTCCGGCAGGACCTCCAGGAGCGAAGGATCCTCTGCACGCGATCCCTCGCGGCGATGCGCCATAATGTGTCGTTCACTCGCGCCCTTCTCTTCTTTCGCTTCCACGAAAGACAAACATATGTACGTTTAACGATCCGATAAACGTCCCGAAGATAAACGCGAGCATTTTTGCTGCCGACGAGCTGACCACGACGCACGCCTCGCATTTGCATCCGTTTCGCGGGCTGAGGGGAAAGACGGAGCACCGATTGGATCGGCTGATCGGCGAGCAACAACGAAAGTTTATCGACGCTACCCACGAAACCGAAAATCGTGGTAGAACTTTTATACGGGTGTAACGTTAAAATCAACGCGTCGGCGAATTCATAGTTCGGAAAGGGAAGCTTTTGAAACTCGAAGCAGAGGAAGGAATCTAGAGACGCGGTAGCGTCTCGACGCCAAGGACATGAAAGACACCTAAAGACACTAAAATCAATAAAATGTTGATTTTATATATTTACAGATAATCGAAGCAGAAGATCATACAGTGTGATCTACGTCAGAGAAAAAAAATTATTGTGACATAGGATTATATTAATAATTAAACGATTTTATTAAACGATTTTATTCAGCTTCGATGCTCTGTTTTCTTCTTGTATGTTTGCTTCGTATCTGAAAACTGAAATTTAAACCAATTCCACCAATCCACTGAATACGTATAACATAATTTACATATTTAATCAATGTCAAAGGTATGTTTAATTAGAAAATATTTAATAAACTTAGAATCCAAGGTACACCGTATTTACTGTTAAATATTTGTATTTCTCTACATTAGAGTATGGATTAGCGCCAATTTATTTAGACTCGTCCTTTGGAGAATACTAAAAAATAGTTTAAAAAAGAAGGTTGTAAACTGTTTTACATATTTTATAGAAGATAATAATAATATAATATTAAAAGCTATCTGAAGTCATTCCCCATGCAAATTATCTTTGTAAAAAGAAGTGAGATGCCCATAAAAAACTTCAAAAAAGTAAAAAATTACGCCAAGTACGTGAAATCAAATAAATCACAAAAAATAGAAGTTAATAATAATTACAAAATAAAAAAATAAAAAATATGTGAAATCAAAATGAGCTGCAAGTACATAAAGGTGCTTTCAGTGAAATACTTGGCCTGGCGAGGCAAGGTATATTTATTGACTTATTGTCCCGTCAGAACTCGCGAATGCCTCGGCCGAAGAACTTCCCTCGTAGTTTCATCTTCGCAGCGCACGATCCGCGCAAAGGGAGATCGATGGATCTCGACTTCATCTATCTTCCTTAGATCTCCGCTGGCAACTTCCTCGTGGCGAGGCCTGGTAATCAGTATCACCTGCGAACAATTTATTCACTTATTCACCGCGGTTAATATCAAGCTAATTGATTCCAGCTTTGAAATACTTCATTAACAAGTTCAATACCGCCTTGGAATTTCGAGCAGCCAGCTCAACTTCAAGAGCCTATTGCGGTGCTCAGATTGCGGTATTCAATTGCAGGGAACGTCAGTCGCAGTTCAATCTTCGTTTACTTCGCCATGCTCGCTAAAAAAAAGCACGCTTATCCTTGAAATAAAACCCTGGATCTCAGAACACGTCGCGAGCTATCAAGAAGCAGGTACTTAACGAGCCAAAGAGCGAGCTTAGGAGAGGTTTCGAGTCCCGAGGAAAAGCTGCGAGCGCTGCCTGCCGCGTCGAAGGCGCGTGCATCGCGATCGCGTTGATTTTTCGTCCCACGCAGCCGCATTTTCTTCGCCACCCCCCGGACGCCGCTCGCGCCGGTATTTCCGCGATAGGGGATCGAAGCAGCGTCGGCGGCGATGCTGGCGGCGGCAATAACGAGAACATTGTTAAATTATCGGGGATCTCGCGTCATTATGGCCGCAGCTCGGTGGCTCCCGCCGCGGTACGCCGGGAATCTCGCCGTTTGAATCGACTCGCCGCGAGGCAAGAAAAGGGGGATTAGCTGGACAAAACGAAAGAACAGCCGCCGGTGGATGCGGGTGTCGCGGCGCGATAATATAAACACGCCTCGAGCTCGGCTCCTGCCACGATCGCCCTCCCTCTCCACCCTCGCCGGGGGGGAAAATAAACGAATCGACCGGTGGAGAGTTAATTCTGATACATCACGGCTTTCGACAAAAGAACGCTCCACCGTCAAACGCCCCCCCTCGTGTCCTGAATTCCTGAATCCGTAATCGGGGACACTTTCGAGGAATAGGGGTTTTCGATGAAGGGGCCAATCGAGGAGTTTTCTGAGTAATTGATGGATGTCCGAAGACGCAAAGCGGTGAGAAGCTGAGCTGCGGAGCGACTGGGAATTCGATGGGAGTGGTTTTCGAGAAAGTTATCTTGAGTTTGCTTATGTTGGGTGATGGTCGGGTTTCACGTCGAGGGAAATGAGGGATGCACACTTGTGATTATCTAAATAGTTCCCCATTACGCCTCTTGGTATAATAGTCAGTCGAAGTGTTGGGGCTGTTCGTTTACGCCTTTCCAGTAGCTGCTAGGCACTGTGCTAACTAATGTAGCTGCATACATTACTCGTACCATTACTTATCTGATATTCCCCTGTAGCGGCAATGCGCTGGTGTTTTTATAATCGTGCTCCTTTCTATTACCACCACTTATCTGATGTTTCTCGTTAATAGCTTATTAACGGCAGATTTTTATACGACTCGTTAACAATCTTTAGACCTCGTTCTCCAACATCGGTGGAGGAATATCGATGGAAATGGTAAAATAGTTTTCTTGCAACGATCCCTTCTGTGGCGTATCAGTGACAATGTACCCACATAGGTACACAGCGAGATGTGTTTTTCTTCTGTTTGCTGTCGGACTGCCAGACAGAAACGCGAGTCTTTCTGTGGAATCCGTGAATAGACACCTCGATTACGTACCGACGAAGTACGCGGCAATTTGTATTGTAAATTATCGCCGAGTTTGACCAGGATAAAGGGAAGAGGTTCGATCGTTCGGCAAAGTGAGTTACGCTCCGGCTCGGCGATGAATCAAACAACAGCCTCATCAGGATTACGCCTGGGGGTACTTACGATTAGTGTCCATTCGACGCCGTCTTAAGGCCACCTTTTCCCATGACGACTCATTGTTACGGTACTCGCCTGACTTTTTCACCCTTCAACGTATCCGTGAATGCGCGTGCATGCAAGCGGGCCCCGACACGCGCAACGGAAACGAGCTATTCCAGTGGAGCTTTCACGATCACCTCTCCAGGTGGCGGAATTTCTTTCGCTCCAGCACTGGTCATTCTGCATTATCCTCGTTCGCGTAACAGTGTCCTCTTTGTCGTTTATTTCTCTCGAAATTATTCTGCATAGGTACGCGAATGACAGTCGACCACTTGTCAGCTTCTAATCAGACTTCGGTGAGCGAAAAATGTCGATGGCTTACGGCACAAATATTGTACGTCCATTTTAACCTTTTCGGGAAAAACAGGTTTAATCGTACAATGGATAAAAATATTATTTTTGACAAATTTGTGAAGGAGATATAAGTGTGATTTTTATACAGCGTAAAGGAACAGTTGAGAACTATTTGCTGCATATAAGAACTCGAATTTCACAAAAAGTGGATATACAATATTTGTGCATTAAGCCATCGACGTGTCTTCCACTGAGGCAAGATTCTGCTTGCAATGAAACGAATAGTGTACACGCATCACTTTAGTATGAGAATCTATAACGCGTCTGACCAGTGACGGTGCAAATCTCCTTGCTGCAGAAATATTCCGAACCCAACTAAGCAAATTAAACCAACTGTTTCTGCGTTAAAAGTGCTTCGTAAACGTTACTTTTAAACAGACACAAAGGAAAGAATTCCAGGCGGCTGCAATCGAAAGCAAGAATTTCCACTGAACAAAGCATCGCAAAGTTTCTACCAAGCAATTGCTCACGAATCTCCTTCTACATAAAATACCCCGTAAACCAACAAACCAGTGTCCATCACCAATAATCGGCGACTGACTTTGCGAATCTTCGCGCGCTGCAGGTATCTCGTAAACCAGCTCGAGTACTAGTAATTTGCTCTTGGTTCCTATTGAACTGTTTTCACGCGGAAGGGTTGTGGAAAGTATCGAAAGTATTGCCCGAGTGTCGCCGAATGTTTGCTCGGTGCCTCGCTCCATTGAAAGTGTTGGAATAACTATCGGGACGCTGCCTAGTGAGGGGAATTAATCGAAAGCGAGACGTATCGAGGCGCGAATCCGCGATATCGGCGCGCGGGGAGCAAAGGTTGCCGCGCCTCTGTTCCGTGCACGACACGACGGAAGACGGGACAGGGACGTCGATGGCCGTCGTCGATATTCCCCGGAATGGCCACGAGCCCGGGGCCCTTTTCCGTTGGAAGGTCGAGGGACGTACACGGGCACGGTTCCGGGTGGACGACGGCGAGGACGAGCCTGACATTTCGGGCGAGCGGGCAAGCGCTGCTAATGAGCCTCCTTTATGCTAATCGCTCGCGTGCTCGCCACTTCGGGGCCCCCGCTCGGCTCATGAATTTTATCACGGGCCCCTATCATCCTCTCCGTTCCCTTGGAACCGCGATTGAGTCGTCAGAGCGAGAGAGGAGGCCCACTTCCGTTACCACGAACCGCTCGGCCGGGGTGCAAGTGTCCCCGAGTGGAAAAATCCAGGCACGGCGCACGAACACCGCGAGCCAGGCGGAGCTGGCGAGTCCTGGACGCAACGTGGATCGTGAGAAATGCATTCGCAAGGGTGCTGCCGAAGATATAGGTACAGCTGAGCGCGCGATCTTCGGAGCTTTATTATGGGGTTAACTGTGTCGAAGGGTGGACTGAAAGGGTGGTCCCTAGGTAGCTGGATTTCGGTGACAGTAGAAAGCATAAAAACATTAGAAAATGGACCTTCGTATCGGAAAGACGAAATATATGTAGCGATACCTCCAACTCCACCTCTCGACCGGTCCTGCTCTAACATCCCCGCGTCTAAGACCTCTGCAACCACGCCTCAACCCTCGCCAAATATTCTTTCACCTCCCAGAAATATTTTCAAGCCGAGTCCCGATAAATTCCAACCAAGGTGTCCAGAAACCCTCGAATCCTATGCACCGTCCGAGGCATGCTTTCCCACCGCTGCAAGCGTACCTCGTTGAAAGCAGAGAGTCTCCGACCGGCCGAACGAATTCCCGCGAATCCTCAGGGTCCTTGGAGCAGAAAGGCAGGCGGCGCGGTAAAAAAATGACGGCGGCTCCGCGACACCCCATAGCGACTGTCTCGGGTGGCGCGTTGAGGCGTCCGGCGAAGAAAGAAGAAGCGGAGTTAAGCCGGCGCGTACGGACGTCCCTGAAGGGTTACCGGAGGCTCCCCCGCCAGGGGGAGGGCCCGGCTGGTACGTGTGTTTTGTGTGTATGGGATGCAGCCGCAAAGAGAGAAACGCTGCTGAGGCGTACAATGTCGTGAAGCGGAGAATTAAGCCAGACGATAGCTCGAAGGCCCCGGCCTTGGTGTAACGAGTCACGCGGCGAGAAGTCGAGAGTCACGCCCCGCCGTGAGAAAATTAATTGATATAGATTTTTGCCGGCTGCAACGGGCCCGGCAACACGCGGCGCCCCCTGCTCCCCCTCTTAGGAACGACGCCAGGACCAATCTCGGAAATCCTTGCACAGCTCTCGGTCTCGGGCACCGATCGTCGTCGCCGTTCGGCCATAGCCGTCGCTCAGCGCGCACAATCAGCCCGTAACAAATGGACGGCCGGGCCTTATCCCTGCTGTCGTAATAATAAAGCGGCGGATGCCGCAATCCCGTTCGCGGTCGATTAGTAACGATTATGCGCGATTAAACGGCGGCAATTACGAGCGGGACGAGGGGAACGGGACGCGGAACGTCCTTGCAAGGATGAGGACGAGCGCCGACTGTAACCCGCGAGACACCGCGCCGTCCAGGTCCGCGTGAATACCTTCGCGTCGTTCGTTTCCACCTGGACGTTTGTCATCGACGCTGAATGCGATCTGATAAGGATTTTCTCTCTCTCGCGCGCCAGCACGCGGTTGGGATTCTTTGTCCGGGTGGTTTTTAAGGGATACGGGCCGTGGAATTTATGCCCGACTCGGGACACTCGCACATTGAACAAATTTTGGATTGCTACCAGAGAATCGCTTTGCGAAAAATTTACTGCAAGTTTCTTCGGGAGCATGTTAGAATGTCGCTGGTTGCTGAATGTTATGTTAGTTTTCATAGAAAGGGAATGATTAAGTCAGTCGTGCACTCAGGATTTAACCTTGGGGGTACAGAGTCGAATGGGTAAATATATTATTAGTAAAAATTTATGTAAAAAATAAAGTCCAGTTTTCTTTTTTTTACAAAGCTCTTGGAACAGGTACTTCAGTCGTGGTTAATTAATCTCCTTCGTCCTTCTTCTTCGCAGGGTGCCAAGGCACCTTGGCTCTCTCTAGTAATTCTCTTTATTTGACGGTATGAACATGTTCGAGATTCAATTTATCGATGATTGATGTTTAGAGGTTGCGTCATATGTACATCCTTGGTCCCCCCTAAAGTCTACGCGCGTTGGGATTCGCGTTTTTTAATTGATCACGGTCGTATTGGTTTCTCAGCCACCTTAAAATCTAGTAGTGGGGTTTAAGGGTACCGAGGCAGTCGTTTTTGTCGAAAATGAAGCATTTCTTTTTCCTTTAATTGTTTTGCCAAAAATATGCAATTTATTTCTTTGTAATTAATTGCAAAATGAATGCTTCCTTTACTTAATACCCTTATTAACAGCTCGCGCGTGAAATTTTAGCCTCGATGACCCTCGATATCCCATCGCGCGACTCATTTCCGTGGTATCTAATCCAACAGCAGAGAAACCGATCGAAATTTCTGCAAACACGACGGAGGCCGTACACTGGGAAGTAGCTGGCCCACCGCCAGCTCTCAGCACAAAGCAAACATGCTGGACAGTCTCGCGTAGTCATCGGATGAGTGACAGCCGATTTTCGTCGATTTCGCAATCCCGTCCGTCATCTCGCTTCATCTCGACGGGATTGGGCGCGCGGGATTTGTTCGCGATCAGGCACCGTCGTCCTTGACCGCTCCGCGAAGAAACGCCTCGAGTTCACTCCGAATCAGTCGCGAAATTCGCGCTTTCCTCGCCGCTTCGAAGACACCTGTACGCGCAGCTGCATTCCAGCCGTGCGAACGCGTCCTCAAGGGTTTTCATTAAACTCAATGACGCCAACGAACACCGCGCACATGCGCTCGTTAATCACGGATCGCGGGTCGATTCGTAACGAGCTGTCACCTCGAAAAGGGAAATTGCCTTCCTTTGGACAGAGGATTCCGGAAAATTAGAAGCTCCCGACGCTGAAGGATGGCTTAATTCCCCGCGGATCGATGGTACAGGTGTGCTTCGGCGAATTGCATTGTACGAACGACGTCTCAATCTAGTTCTCATCTTATTTGGTCCTGCCTTCGAGACGTCTCAATTGCCTCTGATTTATTTCGCGGAATTTTCAATGCACATGCCAGCCTTTTATCTTTCTTCATTAGCCTCGGCAATTTTCATTGATGTAAAATCGTGGGAAAATTAGATGCTAATGGTTCTCCAACTTTCTAGCGAATCTTTACTTAAGGGGGGAGCCTGGTGTAACTAAATGAAAATCGAGGCATTCTTCGGGAATTTTTTTTAAACAAAGTATTTGATAGATCTTTCTGAAACTTTCAGGATATTGTATTAACAGGTTAAGGTATATACCAAAAAAAAAATTATTAAAAAAGAGCGGCAAATAACAAAGTTATGCTCAGTCCGTTGGCGACGCAATTATTGCACTGCGGGCAACGTAGCGTCTTTTGGTTTCATCTGGAACCAAAAATCGAACAGTTTTCTTTTAGTTTATGAGTGTACGCACAGAATGAAGAAATTTGAAACTTAAAAGATGCGAAATGAACAAATGGCGGCCTCTTCAATAAAAAGTTCACTGTTTCCAACGAAATTTTCCCTTAAATGTGTAAAAAAAAGTTATTTATTTAAACAATATCATTATACTAATAACTTAGTACTATGAAGAAAATGTTCACAAATATCCGTGCACAAGGCCAAGCCGATTGGTTGAATATTTTTTTAGTTACATTGCCCGCAAAGTATAAAACTGTCGTTTCGAGAAAAACACATTACAAGTTTTGTGGTAGCCTGGCGCTCCGTTTTAATTTTTCGAATTTCGTTTTGCGGCTTTGGGAGCATATTGTCGTGATGTTCAACTATTGATTTATGCAAAAAAAAAATCGATTTCTTCGATTCGCTACACCAGGCTCCCCCCTTAAGAAGATGGTTAAGTATGAATTACTTTGCTCGTTGAAATTGAAGCAAGAAGGACGATGCCAAGTCTAAGTTTCCAGGATCATTTTATTCAGACGCTACAGAAAATTCGTGATCGTCTCGTTTATCATCCTTACCATTATTGCGATGTCGTTAACGATCAGCTGACCTTTCCATTTTGACCTGAGACTTTCCTCAGGCTAGGGTATTCTTTCATTCTGTTCGCGCGGAGGACGTGGACGAAACGCGACAGGCGATAAAACGCTAATGCTCGCGGCGTTGGTATTTTATTGGAATCGGAATTACCGAGGCATCGGAATCGTCGAGGCCACCGAAAGTGACGTCACCCACGCGAACGATGATTATCTGCGCTCAGGTACACGGGGCCTTGACGTGTCTTCTCGTCCTCGTGCCCCCCGAACGTCTGTCTAACGATCTATCGGTCCGTTTCGTCCGGGTTCTCCAAGTCCGACGAAACGCCGCGGTGGTTTGCTCGCGCAGAAAACGTTGCGAGGTTTCAACCTTGTGCCGGGATCGTGTCCGCGTTGTTCGCGAGTACGTGGAATGGAGGCAAGTGTCCTTTGGAGAATATTCGGCGTTGAATTGGGTAACAGACGTTTCTAGCGTAGTCTGAGAAACTCAGAAACTCGCGGGACCAGGGAATACGAAACTGGCTGAATAGAAGGTGAATAGTATATCTCACGCAGCTACGTCTTAGAAAATAGAAAGAGGATTCTGTGCCCCTTAATCACGCGCTGTTTAGATCATCCCAATCCCTGAACTCTGACATTACTACATACCTCTGTTTTTTGTAACTCGAGAGTCGATATAATTAAAATGTTTCTGTCTCAAGATAAATTGATGGACGTGCTGGGTTATTATCAGACAATTTGGTGGCCTATCGTGCGAGTAAAGACAGGAAGGAATTATCCGATTCCACTTGAAATATTCCACTTAAGAAGCCTAATCTTGTTTGTCATCGCAGTCGCGTCTTTGGTCCACGAAATTTATTCTCAGATTTACTTTTTCGAGCCGAAGCTTGAAATAATTACTATAGACATAAAGACAGTGAAAAATTACACGGTTTCAATCACAAGAAATCGCGATGTTTTTTGATCTTGAAAGAAGTTAATTGATTCATCGGTTCCCTTGACAGAACAAAAGGTTACTTGTTTCCTTCGATCTCTCTTCCATGTAGATATTTCACTGCATCGTTTTAAACTTCAGCAGAGAGGAAAGTAAGAAAAGTTGCAGCTTTTAAGATTTACAGCATTCAGTAGATATCTTTATACCTTCTTTCTCCCTGCTTGCCTGAAACTTTATTCATCAAATTTTCACCGCGCGCGGTCGTAGGCTTAAGACGTAATTACAGCTCAATATGCGCGCAGATATTTGCATTTCCGAAGGCACTCAACATCGTGGTTATTTGAATAGATGTTTGTTTGACAAACCTCGGTCGCCTCTTCGCTCCTCGCATTTTAAAAGCGTTTGTCTTCCACGGCAAATAAGCTCCCTCTCTCTCTCTATTTTTCGCTCTGCTCGCTGTCGCGAATCCTTCGACTCGTGTTTCACCCATTTATATAATGCGTTAATTTCTATGCCAGGCGATATGACTTAACGGATGGAAAATGTCTAACGCCGTCCAGTCTCGTCCTCAAAGCAGCGACAGCTCGCCGCGCGAGCGCCGTGAAAAATTAATATTTAATTACGACCCGAGCCGGCTGTTTAATTATCTGCCGTCCCGATCGATGACTCCTCTTATTATCTATCGCGATACCCGGCAGACGGGATTAATTTCAGCCGGTTTATCGGCAATCGAACGTCCCGATGGAATTACCCGCGATCGCGAAAAATGAACGATAAAACGTTACCCGCTCGGTTGACAGACGAAGGAATCTGCTTCAAAGTTGTACTCAATGTACTTACTCTGTACCTGCGTATACAGGGTGGGTGGATAAACGTGGCACAACAAGGAGGCCAAGTGAGTTCCTCGATCACTGTAGAAAATTATCAGATTACTTGTAACACCATTTCGCAATATTAAAATTGAAACGCCTTCTAAACTAAGTAGCATCCCCGTGACACAGGTACTATAGTGACACTGATACATTGAAAGTATATACATAGCTCTGTCTAAAAAGATGAGCCACCCCCAAAGAAGGAGCTCTGTAAAAAGAAAAGAAAGCTGGATTTTATTCTCGAACTTTATTGAATTTGCATTGAAAATATTTTCATCCGTTCACTTCGGCTCCTCCCAAGATTAAATCCTCAGTGCGCCACTGAGCCGCCCTGTATAAATTAGATCAACAACATCCTGAACATCTTCACTCGGCGTTCAACGAAGAGCCGCGTGGCTTTCAGTCGCGGCCGCGGAGCGCGCAGCTTCTTTCCCCGCGGAGTGTGTATCGATATCATCTGGAATCTTGATAACGCCGGCTGGCAAGTCGGAAGTTGTAACTTGTCCAGGAAAGAAAGAGGCTCGCGGCCTGGGATAAGGGAATTTCAAATAATCTTTATGATCACGGAAGCTTTCGATATTTAATCGATAAGAGTCACGCGGACGCGCGCGCAATGAAATATGCGCAGTCACCTGCGATCCCTAAAGATGCTCGGGACTTTTAATCGCAGACCGCTGGGCATCACTCGCGAGTTTATTTCAGTGCACGCTCACGGCGGATCTATTTCTGTCCCGACGACAGACGCGAAACGGAGACGACAGGATAAACTGTCAACGCTCGGCTCTTATCGTCCCGCGAGAATCAGCGAATTAACGAAGCGCGGTGAAAAGAAGACGCGTGTTTGCCCGTCGCAAAGCGACGAGCGCGCTGAAATCTGACTGGAAAGCGTTCTCGAGCGGATTGATCGCTCAAGGGGTTAATAAAGAACGGTCTAACGGCGTCGTAAGCGGACGTTTAATTAGCCTTCTTTGCGCGCTAATCAACGTGGTACGCTGCTCCTACAAGCGAGTCCGTGGAAGGAGAAAAAGCTCGTTAATTATCGCAGGGAGGGGAGGGGGTAACTGTTTCTTTGACAGCTCGTTAAACGCTTGTTTACCGAACGCTACGAAAACCGTGAAGCCATCGTGACGGGGATGAAAGGAGTGGCGGGAGAGTCCAGGCGAAAAGGAGCGGAAAATGTGTTTAAACATTGTAAATCGATCGTTTGGCGACCGATTTCGTGCCGCTGGCAGAGACCGCAGTGGAACCTGGATAAAACGCGGCCGCGCGCACGCGAATACAATTACGCGGACGATGATCGATAAATCTTGTGGGGGAGCCGCGCGTCTTGGCCCCAATGAGCATGTTTACTCGTTTGCAAGCGAGGTAATAACGGGACGTGGAGTACTCTATCGTGCCGTGCTTAGATTAGCTCGCGTGTTAATTTTATGCATGTTGAGAGCGTAATTAAAGGCCGCGTCACCGTTTCCAGACGCGATAATCCTACTTTCCAGACAGGGGGACAATCGCGACGATCCGCCGAGGTATGATCGAACGTTTGTTGTATTTCTTAAGCTGCGCTTCCACGCGAGCAGCACGGAGACAAAATGATAGACGGTGCTTTCAGGGACGGGGGAGTTTAACAGCTAAATGTTAAAATAAGCTGGGCTAACTAATAAGGAAAATAAGCACGTGCTTAGGGCATCGGGAGAAAGGGGGTGCCGTAGATAATTTCTGAGTTTTAAAATATAACTTTTGATAGAAACACTTTTTGTTTAAGAAGTCGCACATTGCGCTCAAGTGATCACCCTGTGTGAGAGGGCCTTAAAATGTTTTCAGTGCTTAGGTATTAAGTATTTAGCAACGTGGGATCCCCTGTGTAAAAAGGAGCCTGGAACATAGACACCTCGGAGGGTCGACTTTGCTGGGGTTGGTTAGGCAGCTGACCAGTGCGCGGAGAATCCGCAGGTCAGGGTTCGAGTCTCGCCGCCCCGAGGCCGTTTTTTCCGTGGCTCTCGCAAATACGTAGTGCGGGAGTGCGAAGACTGTTCGATTGACAAAGTATGTTTGGGCCAGAGCGATTGGGATCGAGAGCGGTTGTTTATAGTAGAGTATCGAATGCGTCAGGGGTGTGAGGTTTGAATGGTTTCGTCGAATGCACGCGGAGAGTTTGGGTGACCCGAGTGCGTGTCAAGAGTGTGTGTTGTAAGTGTGAATCTCGGGGAGCGCAAGATAAGAATGGATGAAGTCAGTCCTGCAGAGTCCGTCGAACGAGAGGCATCATCGCCTGAACCTATTCTTTACAATAAATAAGCCTTTTTTACTTTTCCACGAGTGTGCAGTTTACTCCTGCCCTGATCACCTAACATCCCTACAGTAGGAATTACGAAACCTATTCCTGCAGTAGCCGTGAGATCCTGGCTCCAAGCTTCGGCTCTTTATCGATTGACAATTTAGCCGTAAGTGGTTTGAAGGTTCTTCTGGTCCACTTGACAGAAATAGAGTGAAGCCGATTCGATTTAAGGGGAGGTTCTGGTCTAGAGCCCCAAAAAATAGGTGATATTTAGGAATTAATTAAAGGAAAACTACTATATATAATTTAATGGGACTTGTTGCGTTGTATTAAGGATGTCTTAAGCTATAGAAATATATTTTTTGTTTTATAATTAATAAGTGCAAACAGCCCTGGGGAGTGGTTAAAGTTAAGGCGTCAAAAAATTGATCCAAATCGGTGGGACCTGTATCTCTAAAAGTTATTATCCGATTCAACTGAAACCTTTTTCATTTTGAAGATTATTCTTTTTTCTAGGGGGGGGGGACTAAAAAAAATTACAAAAATTACATTTTTTTTAGAAAATAACGACACTTCACGTTTGAAATCACTTTTCCCTGTATTTTTCGTCCTTTCAACGCCTTTAAAAATTATAAATTTTCAACTTTTTGTAATTTTTTTTAGTTCCCCCCCCTAGCCAGAAGTATATTCTTCAAAATAAAAAAAGTTTCAGTCGTATCGGATAATAACTTTTGAAGATACAGGTCCCACCGTTTTGAGAACACTGTCTCGAGAAAAACGCGTTTGAAGTTTTACGTGACCGCCGAGTGGCCGGTCGTGACCCATGCATTTGCCGCTACTCAAATGCCTATAACTTCGTGAATTTTACGAATTTCAACAAATCCTTTTAAACACGTTTCCCTAAAAGGTTGAACATTCGAAAAATGAAATAAAAAAAAAATCGACATTTAGACCAGAACCTCCCCTTAAACAGTTCAGCCGTCGGGATCGTCCAGGTCTGTTATCGCCTAACGATGAAAAATGGGAATCCATTTGGACGGGACGGTGCGTTGCACCCCCGAGTAAAAGAGCGGAGTAAAAGGGTGAAGTGGAGCGAGCGCGCGCGCTGGCGCGTCGAGTTATTCGTGCGTGCAGAGCGATTCTGTTGCGGGCCCGTTGCACGTTGCAGGCCGCGAGGCAGAGGTCGAGCTAAATCGAGTGTCCAGCGATGAGTTATCGATCGGCCCCGTCATCGGCGACAGGTTATTGTTCCGCGGCGTGGGCAGTGCCGCCCGTAAGTCAGTGCTCGCGCGAGCAGGACGGACTGTCCAGCGTCTTGCCGATCGTGTCGTGCGATTTGTCATCGTCCTGGACCTTACGGCGTGTCTTCCTCCCCTGGCATTCCCGGGGGAGACACGGGATGCGAACGGCGACTCGATTAATCACCGATCGATCTCCCTTACGTAGACAGGGAAATGTCTGTGTGTTCCGCAGAGGAGAAAAACGGCGTATGCGCACCGCCGATCCAACGGCCACCGTCAGAGATCTATTCGCGCCAATGGGATTCGACTGATCGATCACAGGGGGCTGGCATAATGCGCAACAAGCTGCGGGGAAAGTTTGGATCTTTAAGGAAGTCGGGACGCTTTCGCGGAGGGTGCAAGGCTTCGGTGGTTTCGGTAGCCTGTTCGCATCTGCTCGCGGAACACTGGTCGACGCCGTGGAAACGGACGGTAGGTAGGTGTCGTCTTGATCTTTTCGCTGTAACTAGCGTGGTCCGACATTAAAGTCACAACCCGTTCAGAGGAATTACGCAAGTACCACGCGACTATAACGATCTCGATCCCTGGCGAAGGCTAATGTGGCTCCAGCAATCATGGCCGACGACGTACACTTCAATGCCATCGGTTTCTTCTGCCGTAGTGGCGGATTCCTCGCGGAGGGCAACAGGAGCCGACGCGACAAAGAATGCAGAATCCACTTTCTAGAAACACAATGTTTTGTCCCCTCCCCGTGCCCCGCCGGCTGCCCACCACGCCGCGTTCGTTCACGATCGATTCGACGAGGTTCAATCGGCTTTTATCTCCTCCTCGAACGAGCTACATCGATCACGGGCAAGGGAACGCGGCCACCGGCGTCGAGGAGGCCAGAACACTCTATTCTTGCAGACATAGTCGCTCCTCTTCGCTCTTTTTTCACCCCTCTCACCCTTCCGTTCTCTCTCTCTCTCTCTCTCTATCGCTCTCTCGCCTCGTGCTACGGTCTTCCTGTCCGTTTTTCGTCCTGGCGATTCTTTCGCCGCGACACGACGAAGCACAGAACGGCTGTCGCCCAGAATCCGCTCGGCGGACAGCCGTGAAATCCATTAATTGTGAATTCCCTCCGCGAAGTCACCTGGAGATTGTTGAACCCAGCTCTGTCCAACAGCTTTCAGACCGAGACGGGACTTCGCTGTTGCGGAAACCCGCAGAACATCCCCCCGCACCCGTGCCACACCCGCCGCACGGCCGCGCCACTTCGGCGCGGCCGCGACACCTGGAATTTCATTAATTAAACGCCGTCATAGGTGGACGAAACTGTGAACAGCCCCGACGTGTGCACTCTCTCCGCATGACGTTGCTGGGTTTATTTCTGCGGGGATTGCACGCCGCTCCGGTGTCGTCGACGGAATACTTCTGCGAGGCTGTTAGGCGGGGCTCTACTCCGAAGCTCGAGAGGAAAAGTGTAAGGCAATTAAGATGAACGGAAATTGGGAAATTTGCTGCAAAGTGTTCTCTTTCTTTTTGTAGCTGCAGAGAAATGTATCGTGACTTTCAATGTCGATAAATGTCAGGCGAGGGATTGTTAGGAAAGTCTTTCGTTGTGTAGGGTGTCTATTAATAGGAGAAATGTGACTTCCAAATGGGAATTAAGGAATCACAGAGATGAAATAAAGATGAAACTGTGGAAACGTGGTATTTTATGATTTCTCAGGGTTACGGAACAGAAACGCCCAGCTTCAGAGGGAAGAAATTACAAGCAGCGAGCCGGAAGTCGCGAACAGAACTATCTGAATTCAGAGCGACGTTTCTGACGCGTGTAAAGGCCGCGTGGGCGGAAACGGCGTTAAATTAGACATCGAAAGTTTAATTTTACGGCGCTGTTTACGCCGACGGTAATTAACATTTGCCACTAGACCCGAGTTAAATTTAAACTTTCCGCGGCAGCGCCAGGAATATGGCGAGCTTGTTAATATCAGCGCAGAGCGAGCATTAGGTTCGCAGGGATGGCGGCGAGTAAAGTTAATGAAACTCGGGAAGTTAATTATTAAGTTGCGAAACGTGCTGGTGAGCGAGCATCTCCGTGTTAAAGGTAGCGGAGATTTGTTGAAACTAATATAAAAATCGAGAGGAAACAGGAAGGAAGGACTGATGAACTTTAAATGTAATGAAATTTTTCTGTCTTTGTATCTGGTTGGGAAAGAAATGCGAAGTAACCCAAAGTGGGTAAGCTGCTGGAGCGTAGTTTATTCTTCCCTGCATAATGTAAATCGAAGTCCCGCTTTGCAACTATGTGCGTTTCCGCGGAAAGCGGAATTTCGGTCTGCAACATTGTCGCAGCTGCAAGAATCGTGCGATGAATTTCGGAACAATCCGTTTTTGAGTTCCCGCGCCTGCAACAAAGTTGCAAACCGAAATTCCGCTTTCCGCGGAAACGCACATAGTTGCAAACCGGGAGTTTGATTCGCGAACACCTCGATTTCATTTGCAATATTGTTAACAAAATTTGCCCTTTGCAACTTTGCTGTATTTTGGGGACGGCGCTAAATAACGTACCATATTATCCACGATCGTCGAATAACTTTTCCCTATGTCGAAAACAGTGCGCGAGTACTGTAACAATTAACGCGTGAAGTGTGATGTGTAATATGTGACGCAGCATAAAAAAGGAAAGATTTTTAGGAGCGAAACTTTTCGTCTAAAACCCTTTAAAGTATGTCGTAGTTTCTGCCAAGGAATGGGAACAAGTGGAATAGGACGAAATGTGGTCAGACGAAGGGATATACAAAATTTCGCAAAACCAGTTCGCTATCTTTAACAATTTATTTATTATGTCACTTATCAAACAATTTTACAACATCTTACAGTATATGAAAGGAACGCGTAAATATTATAACAAAGTCCAGCATGAAGTATCACCATTACCCACAATCTTCTTGCACGGGTTCCAAAAGAGCATCGAGACTCGGATCGACCAAGGAAAAATGATACAATCGGCTCGAGGCTTAGCACGTCCTTCGTTCCACAGCCGCGACAGCCCTCGTCTACACCATACTGTTACAAAAATGAGATTACAAATTATTGCAAACGTTGAAATTCGAGTACACATCCAATTCGCCCGACAGCCGGATAGAACTGGAGAATTTGCTTGAGAGAACACGGGAGGCTTCGCGGATCGATTTCACGCACAGAAAAGTCCCTGTCCCTAAACCTCTGAGAGCCTATCGATACCGGTTCGAGTGGTACCCTTTTATTTTCCGCGTGCGCAGCGTCGTGAACCTTTCGATAACCACATCCCCCGTAACCGCAGCGATACAAATTAACGGGTGGGTCGGGGAAGGAAATTACAGTGTTCGAGCGGTAGGCTTCCGTGGCTGGCTCCATCCTCGAGAGCACAATGTTGCTGGCCCTCGCCGCGCGCGATTAAGATAGAGTAGAAATTGTTTATCAGTAAACAGCACGTAGCAAAGAACGTTGCTCGTGAGAGCTCATCTCGCTCAACGGTCGCTTCGTATTTGCCTGCAAGTAGGTGGTGCCTCGGCGATGGCTTCTTACTTTGTTCATCTCCAGCACCAGCACGATGCGGAAGAGGAGCCTCGCGCGTGCACTTGTAGGCGGAATATAGGGGGCTCTTGAACTTTAACGCGTCGAGGCGTTCGCTTCTGATCTTAAAATATAGAGCAGATCTTGCTATTAAATGCGTGAGGTCTTAAGCGCGCTTCCACTGTTCGTTACGCCCCCCAAGGGACCCATTATCTCGATCTGGGAGAACTTGGATCTCCGTGGAGAGAAATAGATATTCTAAGTTGATGATCTACGATATAAGTGGAGAAGTTTCAGTTCAGGAAGCTTAAGGTTCGATCGTTCCAGTGGATTAGAGGCCGGGAGTTCCTGCGGATCGAGTAATCTTAATCCCGAAACTGATCTTACGGTCAAAGTACACTTTGATCTTACTTGGTTAGCGAGTTGGTTTTGGAGGCTTTGAGAGAGGGATGGAGAACGAACTTTCCGATGGCTTTCGATATCTCCAAGCTATCCTATATTCGTTTTTGAGATTACACCACAGTTCTTTGAAATTAGGAATGAGTGTAGCGATTTTTAATCCCGATAGCAGCAAAGAGCGTAACAATATCTAATCACCGCCTCCTGTTCGCTCGGCTCCCGTATTGGTAGCGTTCAACGAGCTTCCCAGCAGATTCCCGCGAAGCTGAAGTCAAAAGTGATTTAATGGAAAGCATGGGAAAATAAAGCGGACGCACGGTGCGATAAATACTGAAGGATTCTTTCGTGGGTACGCTCTTGTGGTAAGGAATGAAGGATTAAACGAAGGAAGCGGGGATAATACGTTAGGAGGGATAATAGACTGTTAGGTGGAATATTAAACGAGTGGAATAATTAACTGGCGAAATAGGAAAGTGTTAAACGGAGGAAATGAGAAGATACTCGACGGAGAGGGGGGTTGCGAAAAGGCTGGGTGGCGTGAGATATTAGAATAATAAAATGATAGAGGGAGCTGAAAGACATTGGCTAAAGTAAATAAGAAAATTTCAGAAGCGGGGGATAGGACTGAAGGGAGGCCAAGGGAGGGAGATATGAAATATCCCTGTGGCGGAGCACTAGATTAAACAAGCTTAAAGAACATTAAACGCAGAGATTAAACGCATTCCAGCTTTTAAAGAGTATTAAACGCGAAGGTTAACGAACGGAGCTCGCAATGAAAGAAAAAACCACCACTCGCCGGTCCCGAGTAGTTATTAAATAACGGGAATTCCAAAATATTGTAACGCGAGGGGTGATCGAGGGTGATTCATATTTATTGTTAGATGCGGGATACAAGAAAGTCTTGCGCGAAACGATCAAACCTCATAGCTGAAAGCGCATAAAATCACAAAATTATTACAGGTAATATTGGATAGTGGGCATAAGAAGATATTATACAAGACCGGCAAGGAAATTTCAGTCGATCGAGGGTTACGCGTTTAATATCGGCAGAAGCGTCGCAATGCTGCCGCGATACGATTCTCCAGCATCAGCAACAGGACGCTCCCGTCCAGTTTGACATGTTCAATCAACAGCTTCCGATCGCGTTCGATTCAATTAAAACGGTACTCGAAAAAAGGACTCGATCGAAAACGGATCGTGCACGATACAAGTATGCCCATACATACCCGCTCCTCTGCTATCTATTCCCAACGACACCTGCCCGATCCCCTTGCTCCTTTTCCCGACCATTCGGCACGCTTCTATTAATCTGTGTTTAACAGGCACAGCCATCAGGCACTCGCATCGCCACGACGTTACGTGAGCTTCGTTTTCAATTTCTTGGGAAAGAAAACTACCGTCTCTGCCACCTGCGGATCTTCGCATGGCGGTAATGCCATGGCTGTTGTTTTAATTGAAAAGGGAAACGAAAGTCGTTTCGATAAAATTAAAATAAAAGTTGATGTGTCAGTAATTTATGACAAGACTGTAAAGTGACAATCTGGAATGAAATAAATGAGATTGAAAGTTCAGTGCACCTTGTCTGACCAGTAACTTCTAAATCTACTGTAAGAACAAGTTACTCCGTGGATATCGCTGGTGTTCCATAGACAGAAGCCGATCTGGCTCTTCCCCTGCTCTGTGCAAAAATGATTCCTGCCGTCCTTTATATTTAATTATAAGCGATTGCTTTAAAATATAATTTTTCACAGTGAGTGAAATTTTTGTAGATATTTGTTGGATAACACAAGCCGTTTGTTTTATACAGAAAAGTTAATATTGATGAATTATCAATTAACCAATTTTGCTGTCCTGGGTATAAATATGCAGTGGTCCCATTTAATCGATTCCCACGATTATTTATAAAAGTTTGCCTGTTTTGCATACAGCAAAAATACCGGCAGCGTAAGTAATTGCGATGCCTGGCGGAGTATGACCGGTGCCTTAACAGAATTCTAATTTGTCCGAGTAATAAACAGTCCGCGAGGCAGCAATTTATTTCCCTCCGTTCACTTCCGGCCGAACGAACGCCTGCGTAAATGCCTAATACTTCAGATCTGCCTGACACCTTTCCGCGCGCCACAATTTTGTATTGTCCCGCCGCTTTAAATAACAGCCGCGGCGGCTGTCAGAAGACGAGCAAACTGGCAAAAAATTTTAATGGCGAGAGGCAGCAACAGAGCCGCTTGCGATCAAGCAATTTGTAAGTTGCTGAAAAAAAAAAGAACAGAAGAGGAATGAATGTACGAATTTAGACCTCGTTAAGCGATTCGACTGGTTCCCAGACAGTTTTTTCTCGCCGACTAATCGGAAAAAGAGACAGGCCCGTTTCGACCGCCAGAATCGCCGTGCACGCGTTCTTCTAGATCGAAGCGCTCGAGCCCGCTGAATTCCAAGTCACAGGACCACGCGAGGCCTTCGATATCGAGGCGACAAAGAGACGATGAGCTTCCTGGTTCCTGGCTCCGTTGAATGTAAAGGAGAACGAGGAGAAACCGATCGAGCGATCGCTTTTTTTCTGTAAACGGATCGGTATTAGCAGGCTGAATACTTGAAGGAAGGTCGTTGTCATAGAGGGAGGAGCCTCGGTTTGAATTAATCTAACTTGATTAAATTCGTGACTGCACCGTTTGAAAATTTCAGTTCTTGACCCTGCGAGCGTTAAATAAAACGTATTCAAAGTCAAACGTATCTTTCGATATTTCTTCTACTTCATTCTCCACTGTAGCTTCTCACGAAAGATGTTCCACGTATCTACGCGTCTGAGATCTTATTGTCGAAGAATACTAGACAGCCGTTCATAAGTATTACGACACCTACTCTGTGTGGAATAATTACGATAAACGTTGCAAATTTCTTAAATGTAAATAATCGAAATATGTCGCCAGGATTTTTGAAAACGTCACGAAACTTGCCTCGCGAGACTCTAATTTCATGAAACTAATGACAAAACTATTAAAGAGTAATAAAAGAATGGAAACAATTGTGTCGTGAGATATTTTTGCCTCATCGTGGGTTTGCATCTTAACAGATTTTACTTTATTTGCTTTTAAATTAAAAGCGGTGAAAAGTATTCAATCTACATCAAACATCACCTTTTCTGCAGATACACTACGTGTCCACATTTCCATTGAAGTAAATTTTCCCACCCACAATGACTGGACGTTACCTACCTAGTCTTCCTTATTACGGGCCCTCAAAATTCATCGACCTGTTGTTTGCACCCGCTGGATTCTGTTCAGATCTGTACTAGATCTGTATCACCATCAGCCTGCGCAATTACACGCGTCAATAGGGAGGCCCATGGAGCACCTGGGAGCCCGACGATCGATCGGCTGCATTCGGCGATGAGTCTGCTCTAATTACGCCCCGCCTTGTACCAATTTCCATTTACAGGAATATCGGAGGCAGGAGGTTCGGAACTCAATTTCGTGTGGCGCGGCTCTGACGCAACGAGAGTTCATTATCAGCGCGGCGGCTCCTTGGGGCTCCTCAGCATTAACCAGAGGGGTTAATTGCCGGGGATGAAGAGGGGAGGCTATACATCTTCGTTACGCGCGATTTCGGTAATATCCCTCGCGTACACAGAAATTTGAGACAGACTCTCTGCTGAGGGTGAACACTGACTCCAATTCATGGAAGTCTGCGATGGCCCCCCTACTTTTGTTCAGCTGAATGATTTGGGAATACCTGGGTCTAGTGATCTTTGAATCCAGTAGAAGATTATAGGCTTGTAAGTGGAAGATTTAAATTTATTCGTACACTTTACCATTTTTCTGTCTTCGCTATGTAGTACCGTAAAGTGGAGCGACATTGGCAGTTACTTAACATGTATTAAAGAAGGAAAAGGACAAAAATTGTATGCATCTGTAGTACAATCACAAAGGATGCAATGTAAATCGTAAAAAAAGTGGTTGCAGAGAAACTGTAAAAATATGTTAATTTTTATATATTTTATATATAATTTTCAATTATTATTGATGATTATGGATTTCTCATTAAAATAAAACATCTTGAGTACCTATTAAGTCTTTCATTTTAAATATATTCAATCGAAAGAAAAATAGGCATAAAAGGACAATCACTGGCATCTTAAAATGTGAGATTATATAAAAAGAAATAGTTAAAAACAAAGTTTAAACAGACTATTTCGTTCACTGTTAAATACCTACAACACTCAATAAATCTGTATTTCAATCCATTATTACTTAGTTATAAAACGACAAAATCTACTTAGTCCTTATCAAAATTTTAAGAAAAAGCTTGAAACTCAGCGCTTTGGCTCACTGCTACCTTCAAGACTTTTTTATCGTATTGACACATGTAAAATGTGTAGTTCAATTACTGGACTTTGCAGTGTTGTAGTGAAAGAAAAATAAGAAATTGTAAAAAAGTAAGTTCTAAACTCGTACTTCCTAATATTTGGCTTTTTAATCAGGAGTGCCAATGATGAGTGCAGTGCCAGCATTAGTGCAATTTATCCTATAACAAAATTGTCCCAAAACGTGTCAATGTTCCCCCGGTTTGCGGTACCAATTTGCAGTGTCGAGCTCGTTATTTCAGGGACACCTTGTATTATACAAACGTAGCATTTCGTCCCTTATCTCTCGTCACTGGATTGTCCAGTCACGCGATCCCGCGATCGTTTTAAGCGACGAATCTATTTCAATGGGCTATCTGCAGTATCGATCTAGCATCGATGCCCATTCATCGAGCTCTCCAATTGAGTCTGCCAGGTCCCAGGCTACTAGATCTCGGCTGGGTGTCCCGGCCGGCCGAGATTTTCAACCTGCGGCGCCCGATAATCGATCGAGATTCGATTGGAAGCGGGTAAACGGCGGCCAAAGCGACGCGCACCGAGCCAGGCGCGGGTAATTACGTTCCGCGCGGCGGGCATTAATTAAACGCAACGAAATAATTAATCTCAGCCACTTAGATCATCCTCGAGAATCCTCCACGAGCCCCGCAACGCCCGACCGCGTGAATGCGTGCGTGCACGTGAAATAGAGGCTGCCGCAAAGCTGCATCGACGAGGTTCAAGGATTTCGAGTCGCCGCGAATGTGTAATTAAACGATACGCGCCGCGATGCTCGTGCTAATTCTGTAGAATGTAAATACAATGCAACGTGCTAAAAGTGCTGAAGTATCAACTCGTATTCCTGAGTAATTACATTCAGTAGTAATAATCAATAATTATACTCAATTATGCTTCTAAGTATTATAATTTCTAAGCATTTAGAATGCTGCGGAATAGTTTGAAGAATAGCAATAACTGATCACAGGAACGGTGCAAAATTTGAGAGTCCTTCCAGATAACACTGCAAGTGCCAATATTAAAAAGGAAATTTTATCGGAAAATGTCATGTGTGCCAGTGAAAATACTATAATAAAGAATTTGCTTCTTTGGCACTTACGGTGTTTTCTACAAGCACTCTTCAATTTTTCTCATTAAAAAGTACCTACTCTCAAAAAGGTAAACAGTCTGTGGCAATATCTCTCACCTGGAACATAACTTTCCTCTTCGTAATCCCCACAATCCAAGTCCATCCTAACAATAAGCCAAAGTATCTCTTCCTACATTCGGATCGTCGACATTGACACCCCCTCCATCCATTGAATTTTAAATCGAGAGACACAACGAATCGATCACGGTCACGAAAGATCCTCGAAATTTCCCTCACCCTTGAATCGCTCTGTACAAGCCCGAGGAGCATGGGGCTCCGCGGCCGCGTATTCGACCTCATCGTCGCCACCGCTGAACAGATCGATTTATCGAATTTATTGCCGCCTCTATCTGGCCGCCGATCGCGGCGCGGTGTAATCGCTATATAACATATAAATCGCGGGAAGACACCTGCGGCCCCTTCGTAATTTCTGCGGCGATTTCTGCTGCTCGTTTTAATCGCCGCGCGTAATGATCCCGAGGGCAGAGAGCTGTCAGGTGTCCAGAACCATCGAGAGTGAAGCAAACACCACCCCTCCTGCGGCTGGGTTACAATACGCGTCGGCGTGACTTATCGCAATGGTAACTTTTGCTCCGTCCACTTGCTCTCGATTTTCAAGAGATCGTGATACACCCTCGTAGGGCGTGCAACGCTCGAAAGCTTAGCGTGTTTGCCGAAAGCGCGGCGATTTCTCACTCGGAGGGTGTTCAGCTCGAAGGCGATTGGCAGGGATTTGAAATTGAAATTTCTCCCCCGGTAGCACGCGCCACTTTAGATCGCAAACGAGCTCGAGGACGCTCGTTCCTCCGCGCGAAAGAAAGGGAGATAGTGGAAGGGTCAGGTAAAGGAAAATGGTTCCGCTTTCTTTCGCCCGGTCCCTCGATGGCGAAGGGGATAGCAGATGCTCGGCCGAGGATGAAAACGGTGGCCGTACCTGCGCAGTCATCGCTTTTAATTGCAATTCAAACATTGAATTATGATAGCGCCCACGGGAGACGCGTCGCGGAAGGCTCTGTCAATGGGCCGGGCGGGGTGGACGTTTGTGCGAATCGCTGACAGGCATAGCGGTAACGTGGTCGTTGTTAATTAGTCGTTGTTTCATGACTGCTGGCTGTCGCCGAGCGTCACCGAGCCTTCTTGTAAATTAATGCGGCGGTAGCCTGATACAGAGATCCATTGACGTGTCACAAACTTTATGGTTGTATCGAATGAAACCAAGATGGCCAGTGGCGGAGTGAGTCTAAAAATATTGGCTGCCAGGAAGCAAGAGGCCCACCAACAACTATAAATTTTAATGTAAAAGTTAGGCGGTTGGATCGTAATTTTAGTTGCATACAGTAATAATATTGGAACTTCTATTATATTTTCAAGCTAAGCTACTATAAGCTCATTAACATTTTTAACATATTGTCTGATGTTTAAGGAGGCCCAGTTGCCATCGGCTAAGCACCCTGGCCAGTCCGTCTCTGGATCTTTGTGTTTTCTTTCGAACCATTCAACTTTTGATGTAAACATTTTTCGATATCGTTCATAGCTTCAAAAGTACCCCCGCGCAGTAGCGCGCGCAATATTTAATCTTGAGGGATCCCGAGTTGAACGAATGCAAATATTTTGAATGCAAATTCAGTAAAATTCACGAGGTGATCAGAAAATTTTACTTAAAAAATAAAATCCAGCTTTCTTTTCTTTTTGCAAAGCTCTTAAATTACTTCAGACGTAGTTACATTATCTCCTTTTTCAATTTTCTTTGGGAGTGCCAGGACCGTGTGCCCTCCCCCCTGCAGAAAGATAAGGATTGTAGAAATTTATAATACACTCGAAATAAATGTAAATCAAAAGACTCTAAGAGTGTCTATCAAGCGAGGTCACAGAGTTACTGAATCATCTTCTCTTATTCGCAATGGCTAATTACCCTGTCGAATTATCAACGACTATACATCAAACTATCTCGACGCGAATCTCTGGCTGATGTATACATTAGTAACGCCTCTGTTCAGCCGCATTAAAATGATGCTAAAAAGAGCGAAGTTGAGAAAGAAACGAAGCAGTGACGCAAGCAGGGACATAATCACCCTGCTATTTAATTTCGCGCCTCGCGCGCCGGTCGCGTTAATTGACAAAGAATTATAGCGCCGCTTTACATTCATTACTCACAGCCATCGCTGAGAAAAGTATTCACGAAGCCCGCTCCCTTTGGTCGAAATTCTCAGATGAAAATTCTATTCCAGCTTCCTGCGAAGTGGTTGGATATACGTAGACAGGTTTATGCACAGATTTTAATAAGGGTGTCAGGCTGCAAGAAAATATCAATGGCACTCCATCCAAGCACCGCGATCTAAGAATAGAAATGGAGCCATGATTTATGCCCGATTATTTATGTGCTTCGTCTATCGTAGCGATTCGCGTCCCCGTACACAGTGGAATCGTCGAGCAAAGAAATCGCTAATATATCGTCGATCCAACAATGTTTTTTCCCGCATAGTACTCCCCTTCTTCCCCTCCGCCGCCGCCGCGTAATAACTAATTTCTTATCTTCTGCCGCGGGCAATTCTTATTTCCAACTTATCGAGTGACGATCCTGCGCAATTGACACGCAGGGGAGACTGGGCACCAGTGGGCATCCACTTGGGCAATTAATCGGTTAAAGTCGTCGGTGATTAATCAGCCTAATCGATGCTGGACGAAATGACGCAATTATGGCCCGTTCCAAGGAGGAACTGGCATGCAAAAGGTAGAAAAAAGTTTGATGGAAATGGCTCGATCGATCTCGGCTTGGAGAGTTGCAAGACCAAATTCTGAATAGCAGAGGTTCGTGTCTAAAGGCGGAACCACATCTTCGGCATTAGGGGATTGCCGAAAGTTCGGTATTCGGAAAACTGTTCGCCAAAGTATTTGCGTATATCTCCGCGCTATGCGCTTTTATTCGGCAAATGACGAGCGTTTCGATAAGATCCACATATGGAAGGTTCAGAAGCCAATCGGTGCAAGTCGAACCTTCCCTGAAAATAAGTTACGTAGTTTACCATCCCCTTTATTGTTAAAACTTTCAGTTGATGAATCAAGTAAGCCACTACTTTCATACACAAAAATGATCATATAATCGTATAATCATTTTTAGGAAAAAAGGAACCTGCAGATATGATTATTTTTCCAAAATTTATTTACAGCTGTGTTCGGTTAATCAAACGACAACTATTCCGCACCCAGGCCAACTGAGAATTCAAATTTAAATTTTCCGCTCCGCCCTGCTCCACGAATGCTGCTCGCCGAATGCCGAATGTGCGATTGCGCCTTAAGAATAGGTTTGATCGAGGAAGCCCAGTGTAAGATTTCCGCAGATCCCTTCCCTTTTCACCATTTTTTTTCTTGAGGCTCTTAACATAATCTTTTTTTTCATCTCGAAGGTTATCACGTTGCCAAATGGCGTTTCACTTTTCTACCTTCGGAGACGACATTAACTCCCTCGAAACGGAATATGAATTTCAGGGAAATTATGACACTTACGTCTTCCTTAACGACCTCCACTGCAATCACGGGATAACATTAGACTCCTTAATTACGCTTCATGTAGGAAGGTCATCGAAATCACGGAGGTTAACGATTTCTTTCTCTCCTTGTCCGTGAACGCGGAGGATGCGGGCTTTTTAACAGCGCTGGGTATAATCATCTGCTTTTATGACGTAATAAAATACAATACCGAAACGAAGCGGCGATCCAAGCGAGCATCTCGCTCAAACTAAATAGGTGTTTGTAGCTTGGAGAAGCTTTTTCACATCTTCGATTTCGTTTACTCTTTCTTTCTCCTTGTATTTCTTTTTCTTTGCGTTAATATTCTTTATCACGTAGTTACACGATGTGGATGTGATAATAATAAATAAAGACGTAATTTGATAAGAAAATACCCCGGTTAACAGGTTAATCGATCTCTATGCAAGTTGCAGTCAACAGAGAAGTACAATGTGCATAATTCTAATTACCGTTCATTACGAACGTTGCCTACGAGGTTTCCATTAGTATCTTCACATTTGATCGCCGTTTTAGATCGTATCCCTGGTTGAGAACATTCGAGACTCTTGTTGTTTCTGCATTGTGAATGAGTATCTACATTGTGGACTCTACGATGTGCCACGTAGCAAGGCCTCACTCCCCATTGGGAACCTTCGTCCACCAGCTACAATGCGAGCATAATAATGGCCAGTTTACAGGCAGAGCTGTATGGAAAACAGTCTAATTGCGCGGATACGTTTAGATGCGGCTGTCGTCACCAGGAAACCGGTGGCAGGACGTGCCAGAACATTGCGAAATCGAGGATCAGAAGGAACGGCCACGACCGCTCGTAGGGAACGCACCGATCTATCGTTCGACCGGTGCTGGGAAGTACCGAGAAGAAGAACAGTAGAATTTTCTCGCGTCAGAAGCGATATAGATGTAGTAGAAACTGAAAGAGTCTATAAATTATACATCACTGGGGTATTTTAAAATTTCTAATCGTTTAGGTAATCGAAATATCTTTAATTAACTGACTCTATAAATTTCGATACTCCATACAGAACGTTCTACAGATAATTAAAACGTCTTCGTCGAAGTGGCATTTCGGCTAAATTATGCAGAAACCTACCAACCCTTAAGGGGGTATACCCGTTTGAACCCTCGGAAAATGTATACATTTTGTGGATTTTTTTACAAGTCAACGGTTTGATGCAGATTTCCCGTTTTTTAACTATGTTTACATAGTATTATGAACTACTTATAAAAAAAGTTTCAGTTAAAAAACTATTGTTTTTCGGAAGTTACGGATACATGTCCGAAAGTCTCTCGATTTTAGACGGCTAAACGGTGGCCCTAAAAACTCGCGCTACGTTCAACCAATTTACTTCAAATTTTGCATGCAGAATCATAATAAGATTCCGCATCGTCCAACGAAGGCTTTTTTTATTTCGATTCCCCGTTTATTATTTATAAAGGAAAAAGGTGGATTTTTCTCTTAGAAAAATTTAACTTTACCTTTGATCTCTCACCATTTCTTTATTTTTCAAAATTTTCAAAATCGCCTTCGTTGGACGATGTGGAATCTTATTATGATTCTGCATGCAAAATTTGAAGTAAATTGGTTGAACGTAGCGCGAGTTTTTAGGGCCACCGTTTAGCCGTCTAAAATCGAGAGACTTTCGGACATGTATCCGTAACTTCCGAAAAACAATAGTTTTTTAACTGAAACTTTTTTTATAAGTAGTTCATAATACTATGGAAACATAGTTAAAAAACGGGAAATCTGCATCAAACCGTTGACTTGTAAAAAAATCCACAAAATGTATACATTTTCCGAGGGTTCAAACGGGTATACCCCCTTAATGTTCTGAAATTGAAGAAATTTAGTTTGCAAAGTTTAATCGTTAAAGAACAGTAGCTTTATTTCTATTGGATATATTATATTTCTTGTTATTGTTTTACAACATTTTTAACGAGTTAAATTTCCTGTAACTTTTGTTCTTCAAGTCTGAACTATGACTTTGTTTTACAGGTTAGTATTTTTTTACAAAATAAAGATCACAAAATTACTCCAATCCCTACTGTGTTTAACAAATTTTTTTGTCACTGAAGGTTTTCATTTTTCCGCACAACTTGGCCCAATTATTCAACTACCTATTCCTCATCAGCAGTACCTAATTATCCAAGCTACACGCTGACACGCAAACTTCCCTTCAGAGGCATCACGACCAGCCCTGAAGAGGTCCAGGACTCGTGCGAGTAATCCGAACGATTACGGCAAGACATTCGGCTACTTTCATAAACACAGTTTACGACGGGCTCTCCGCAATATCCTCCTCGGACCGCCAGCGATCCCCGAGCGACCTGCGCGATCCAATTTCAGGCACGTGCTCGAAATCGCGATGATTCCGAGCACGTGCACGAGCGATATAAAGGTCCGCCGGTCTACCCGTGGCCATCGACCCCCCTCCGCCATTCACGGTTTCGACGTGTAATCTGAAAATTTTACGCCGACATTACGATCATTTACATTTAGATTAATCTGTCGTGATGCGGGCCGCGCTCCGCGGCTTCGTCTCGGGTCTCGCCGTATTATTGATTATTCAAACACGTGAATATTCAAACGCACCCCGTCACATTCACCGCGCCGGGGCTACTTTCCTTTAAGTACACCAGACGTCGCCTCAAAACTCGATCCACCTTCTCCCATCGGGCATTTGCATTTATATTAGTCATTAAACGGACGATATTGTAGTAACATTAAGGGATGCACGAAATCACAGTGTCGGCCGAGGACGACCGTCCCCCGCGCGCCGTCGCGTCGGGTTCATCAATATTGCATGAACGGAAAAACGATTAACATCGGGGGGAGAATCGTCGACCGGTTTCGGTGATAAATCGCCGCGAAAATTCTCCCCCTTTCCCGCCGCCCCCCTCGCCGTTCCACCCTCCCCCCCCCCCCCCACTGGCCGCGTTATAATTTAGATTTCATAGCTTGATCGCATGAATCTTGTCGCACCTTCGACTGCCTATTTTGTCCTCTGTTTGATTTAAAGCGGCCTGCTCTTTCAATCTGTAATCATCCACTATGTATGCGACTCGCAGCGTTTTGAAACGTGCGTCTCCTGAGGTGCTGGCTATCCTTCGCGCCAGTTATTAAATAGAAAACGAATATGCAAGCGGACGTAAAATGTAAGCTGGATAAATGAAACTGGATTACAAGTGGACAGCTTTGTGCGCGGATAGAGTATCGCCTGGTGATTATGGTAGTTCCATTTATATTTTTCAGTTGTATCTGTTAATTCGGAATGGTCACAGCGTTTCAAGTAACTAAATGAAGGCTCCGGTTGTGTCGGGTGGAAACGAGGCGGCCTCAGCGTTTTACCTCTTTCCTGCGGCCACGTCATTATCGTCGAACGAATCTACCTTAATTGGGGGGGCTTAATGAATGATCTAACGGTACGTCCAGCTTCCGGAAGCGGCGTTTCGGCCGCCACCGGAAGGTGACGCGTGTACCTTCGATCCCACGGACATTTGCATCTTCTTTTCTGGCGGAACATGTCAAGTTCATGGGGATTATGGTAATTGAAACGCTCTCCGTCTCCCCACCCCTTCTTCACCTGATTTCTTATAATTGACGGCCTGGAGGGGGGCTGTTGCGTAAATGTTTGGCAACGAATGAAGTTTAAAGGAGATATGCTAAACATTTTTTCTGCAGTGGTCCAAAGAACCTCTAAAATCATAGATAATTTAATACACAAATTGTTGTAAATAAATTTTTAAACCAAGCGAATAAGTATTTTGTTATATATTTTTTAATAGAACTCTTACAAAATTCCTGAAATCATCCATTTTCGCCGCATCTAAACGTATGTAACCCTTTAAAGCAATAAAGAACAAACAGATTTTTATTTCAGTTACTCTAAAGTCTAACGATAGAGTTCCAAGATACATATTGAAAGTTACAGTGAAATTCGCGGAGCGACAAAAATTCCCCGAAAGATTGAAGTAAAATTCCCATAACGATCCATTAAATGATCCACAGGAAATTGCTTTCAAGTCTGGCAGAGGATTCCGGAAACGGAATGCCGTAAAATGGACGGTAAGGCTGTGGCTGCTAAAAATATTCGAAAGAATAAGCCCGGCTCCGTTACGCGACTCGTTCCACTGTCGATAAAACGTGGACGATGGAGTAATTAAGCGCAAGACGATTCAAAATAGTCGATGGGGTCGTTGGACTCTCTTGGAGCTTGAATCGTTCGATAGAACCATTCAGACTTGCTCGACTGTATCTCTGTACCGCAATTAAGGAAATATTATTTCATAAAATAAGGCAGAAAAGGGGGGGTGCTAAAAGTCTAAAACGACTGAAATGGTCATTAATAAGAGTTAATAAAAGTCGAATTGATTTACGCGACGAGACTCGATTGTAATAGTCTCTGCTGAAAAGCAATTACAGAAAGTACAGAAATGGAAGATCTCCACAGGAATACCCCAATCCCATTAGGCATGCTTCATCCCCAGTTCCATGCAATATTGATTTACGTAACACCTTTTAAATAATTCCACGCACTACGTTCATCTGGCTTCCCCATCAATGAAAAAACTTGACTCTTTGGGGTTGGAATAAAAAATCTTACGAATTTTTATACTGGGGGATGGAAGGGGTAAAAAATCGCCAAAATTACTCTTACGTAATTTAAGGGGTTTTCGATTGGTTGAAATATAACAAAATAGCTACACTTTGAATCAAAAAGCTCATTTTCGTGTGTAAGAAAATGGACTTTATTTACGTATAAGTCAGGTAAAAATTAAAATTTCGAAAAATTGACGGTCTGGCGATACACAATACATTTAAGAACACCGGTGCAAAATTGTATAAAAATCCGTAGGATTTTACTCCAATTACAGCGTACACCGTTTTGGAAAACGTGATTTCGAGAAAAACGCAATTAAAGTTTTCAGAGTGTTTTGATATTTGAAACAAAATATATATATATATTATTCAAAGAAGTCTCTGAGAATTCCCAAAGATGCGATATTTCTTTACCTAACCAAGATGGTCTAATCCCTTAAGACCCCCACTCCACGTATGCCTCATGACCCAGAATAGTTTCTACCCGTGTGAATCGTTCTACGCAAAAGCCATCGCACTGCAATATCATCGACGTGCTTCCCATCGGTGAGCCTACACCGCCCCACGCCGTAGTTCCTGACCAGAGTGCTTCGAGGGCGGGTTCGAGCCGTAACCCTAATCGAAAGGAGAAGTACGGGGCCAGCGATTTTACGACTTCATCCAGGAGACCGTTCCGCCTGTCCCGAAAGGGGCCGATGATTCCTGAAGACGGTTTCGGCGGGCAGAGCCGTGTATCCCACGGTAGGCCAGCGAAGCAGCCCCCTCGACTGAAAGAGTGGGCCCTCGGTGCAGGGGCCCGGGGGCCACGCGAGGTCAAGTACTCGGCCTGGTCGACGTGCAATTTCGGTAATTTCGCGCCGCGAATCTCCGGTTATCGAACTCCACGGGGGGACGGCCCACGCGAGCAAGCCTACGCGCGTTTAGATGGCCCACGGGGCCCTTCGCCGTCCGCCCTCCGCACCCCCCGCGATCTTTCGGATCCAAGGAGCAGAGTCTGAGTAGGGGGGAGAGGCCGAGAGAGGGACGGGAGGCTGGGAGAGATCGTTCTCGATACACGCCGCTTCTTCACCCACCCAGACGGGCCCCGGGGGTCATCGGGAAGTTCGACGGGAGGTCGACGATGGAGAAAAGAACACCGGGGGATACACGTCGCGGAATTTATGGTGAGAGCGTCCCCCGGTCATGGTGGTCACTGAGACGTGGAGCCGAGCCTCGGCTCTTTGAAATTCGCGACGATGAGATGGTTTCTTACGTGGGGGTGTCTTGCACCGAGTGGTTAAAATATTCTAATCGTCCGGAACTGTGATTTTGTAACTTGTGATGGAACCGTGAAGTTTTACGATTTTTTATGTTACTTTAATTAAAATTGTATCGATTAGGAGGAGCCTCTAAACGAGTGTGTCATTGCATGTGAAATAATAGAAACACGGGTTGAGAGCGGTTATATCGGTTTCGGTTCTGGAATCAGTTATAAGAACCGAAATAATCTCGAAACAGTTACGAGTGAAAACGGTTCTGGCCTATATCGGCTTCGGTTGCAGTCCTGTAGAACCTACATTTTATATATATATATATCGGTTATCGGTTCCATAACGGTTATATTCGGTTGTGTAAAACTTTAATCGAAACTGATGTATTCAGCAATTTCGGTCCCTTATAACAGTTATTGAGAATATTGGTTTTTCATAACTATTTCAGTCAGGACGGATATACATATGTATAACAGTTTGAAACAATTATTTTCGGAACCATTTCAACCCCTGAATAGAAGTGTATTACGCTCTGAAGATGTGCGAGGAAGTCAGAAAAGGAAATAAAAAATATTCCTAAAATGTCAAACTTTCCTTTTTACTCACAAATCCCTTTCTGCCCTTTTTATTCAACTGCCCGCCAATTGACTTCTACCCTCCGCGCACAACCACCAACGCACTTACTAAAAATCACACTAGACACTACCCTCGATTAAAAACATTAAACTGTATCGCACCACTTCCTTCGACCCTCCCAAAAGCGCGACGCGATCGCGACTACGCTACGTTCGAAACTGCAATGCCGAGACGCAACCCCTCTTCTATTCATACGCTCTGGAAATCGTGAGAGCGATTTTCGTTTTCGTGGAACTGAATTCGTTTGTTTCGAGAGGGAAGGGAAGGGAAGGGCTGGAAGATAACCGAGCGACATTCCTGCGCCGAAGACGATTCAGTGGAGCAACGATAACATCCCGAAACCTACGCGCCACTGTGCACGAAAGAAGTTAATGACCATCGTTAAACGTAATGATCCCCGCCATCCCGCTGGGTACCATGTAAAATAGTCGCTCGCAGAAGGTGGCAGCCGAGAGGGGGTGGGCGGGGTAGCAACACCCCGTATCACGAGAGCGAATCTCGGTGAAATTTATTCGCGACAATATGTTTGAGGAACAGGCATCTCTGAAGGTGCAAATTGTGCTCCAATTGAATTTATCCGCGCTACTTTGTCGGCCGGAGCGCCCGAGGATCTTAGGGAGGGGCGAGGCACGAGGGATATTTGTAAGAGGCAATATTCTCTCCAGTCAATGCTGTAAATAACGGAAATTGATTTTTTGTCGTGCAACGTGCACGAGTTACATTTTATTCGCGTTGTTCTGTTAGTTGAGTTGAAGCAGGGTGGATTATGGTTAATAGATTTAACCGTGGAGCCATTATACAGTAATGGCCGGAGATGTCCCGCTGAGAAGGAATATCAACCGTGGTTTGTTGCTCGATGAGACAGAGAAAGGAAGCATGAGAGTGCGGCAGGGGTGGAAGCAGAAATTTGAAATTGGGGCACCCTCGTTGCATCGCAGGAGGAACATCACTTGTCTGAGGAACGATAAAGAGATTTATCTTTGGTAGCCAATTTATTTGATTCCTCCCAGTGCTAACCAGAGGGGAGGCAAGGGGTCCTGACACCCCCCAAAAAAAAGGAAAAAGGGATTAACCCCGACTGGAGTAAGTCAACAGCTTTGTAAAAAGAAAAGGAATTGGACATTCTTCTTTAAATAATTTTTTATAATCACCTAATAAATATTATCAAATTCGAATTAAAAATATTTTTATCCGTTCAACTGTGTTACAAATCATCATCCCTCCACCTTCCACTCAGAAGCTAAATGCAACTTCTCCGAAACCCTTGAATCATTTATGATAATAATCCACAGTTATTAAACTGCGGTTGCTCGGCGCCTTCGGTTGCTGGATTTAAATTATTAACGGGGAGTAGTGCCGCGTTATGCGCTAAGCTTGATCGAGTAAACGATCTACGGCGGAGAATTGAACCGTTGCGGAACGGTTCCAAGGAAAGTCGGAGGATCTAATGGAAAGTAGAGACCTTTGGAACGAATGCCGTAAGCCACGTGAGAGATCGATCGTTAGAGCAGATTCAAGAGGTTTCAGCGGTTTCTTTTGTATTTAAATCCCGCGGTGGATGATTCGCGAGGAAAAAAGAACGGTGCAAATTCGTAACCGTTCTTCCGCGGTTCACCTTGCTCCGAGATCCACGAGGCGTTCAAGTGTTCCTCTCTAACGGAATTCGAATGCATCATTAGCAGCGAGCGAGATGTTTGACCTATCGTAACATTACCGAAACCTGTCGTCGCTAATAGGATATGTTAATCGAGTGCCTCGCAAACATCCACGCAAACTTTTTCTGCATCTTCTTTCTCCATTCAAAGCTCATTCCTCTTCCTGCTTCTTCTCTCAATGGAAGGTGAGCATAACGAATCGACACTGTAGTAGACAGTGGCGTACTCAGGATTTAATCTTCGGGGGAGCCGAGTTGAAGAGATGAAAATATTTTTAACGCAAATTCAATAAAATTCATTAGGTGATTATAAAATTTGTTCTTCTTTTTCACAAGGCCCCTTCTTTGGGGGGTGCCAGGGCTCCTTGGCCCCCTCTCTGTGTGTGCCACTGGTAGAAGAGTAAAGAAATAAGAAATTAAAGTTACACCTAGCATACCAGCTCCTGTTATTTATAAACACCTTTTTAAAATTTCATAATAAGAAGGAAATTCCCCCTCCTTCAAGCAGCGGAATTAAGCTTCCCAAGAACGCTGCACTAATTGCCCCCGAAAGGTCTCGATTCATTGATCCCTGACGCTTAAGGCAGAATTAGTATTTCAATCTACCCGTAACGTAACCACAGTGCAATCTCCGCGGCAAGAAAAGGTTGATAATCACGTGGAACAAGAAACATTCGTTCGCACCCCACACGAGTCTCGTCCTCCCGACGCTGTACTTAATCATCTTTAGCGCCGCAATTGCAGACATTCTTCGCGCGGAAAGAAAGCCCGCGCCTCTTCAACAGTTCCCTAGACAAATTAACGAGCCACGAGACTGACAATCTTTTCCCCCGTTCGTAGAACAATTTACCCGCAAATGAACATCTCCTCGACTCTATTATTACGCCAGGAATCACCGTGCGCCTCGATACCGTTAGACGACAAAGACGTCAATCATTCGATCGAACCTCAGCAATTACCGGACGTACGCTCGTGAAAAAAAAAATCGAGGGGGATTAACAGCGAGGAGTATCGATCCTCTCCATTTTCCGCGCGATCGGGAGCGCGTTCGCCTGGACGGGATCGCGTCGATCAGCGGTAGGCAAATAATCCTGACGGATCAATCAGAAGCGACGCGTGATGCTGCGGGCCACGGGCCGATCCTCCTGAATGCGTCCGGTGACCATTTTTAATCGAGGCTAATTGAATCCTCGTGGGACCTTAACGATATAATTCCAACGATGCGCCCAACCTGGAGCGGAGCAATTAAATTCCGGGGTTTCAGTGGTAATCGCGTGAGAAAGGAATCCATAAGAAGGCAACGAAGAGGAAGAAGAGGAGAAGCGAAACCGAAGCAATAATGGGGACCCACGAAAGGCTGGCAAAGGGGTCATCATCCTCGCGAATCCTTGGACGAGCTTCGGCTCTTTTGCCCGATTACGGTTAACCTATTTCGAGGTCGATGGCTGGTGGATGGGTAAAACGACGTGTGGTGCCTGAGACTTCTGGCCCAAGAGTGTCTATTCGGTATCTATTAAGTTGCAAAGTGAGGAATATCCGATTCTATAAAATGACGTTACGATACTTTGACCGTTTTACTTCCTGTTCCGCTTTCCAAGTTCCTTCGCTTCTCCAATTCGTTGTAAGAGTCTAGACACTTGTGTCAAGAATCTCCGATGATCTGGATTTTATGTAAGACCTCCAAATTCTCACGATCTCCTGCTAAAGCAGTTAGCTAGCTCCGTAGCTGCTGCCTCTAATGGAACATTGGGAAGATCTAACGACGAGCCATTAGCACTCCCCTCGTCGAGAGCCAAGATAACGTCACACTCTGACTGAGGGACGAGTAATAGAATGAGTTTAAAGGGGGACATACCTAGATATGCCAAGGATTGATTTTCTTTTTTCTTTACATATTTTTAGTGTTTCATATGTCGAGAATGGGTTCCCAAAATTTAGGACCGAAATTCGTAGAATATCGAAGAAATAGCGAGCAGAGTTTCAAACGCGATACTACCCACGATTACTCAAAAGCTATTCAACTGATTTACTTCCAATTTTTCATGGCTATATGATACACTATTACGCAGCGTCTGACGCGGCAGATTTCTTATTTCATTCATAACTTCTTTTTTCTCGCACAAAAAGGCAAGATTTCATGTTGGAAAATTCAACGTTTCATTTAGATTGCTGTTATTTCTTTAAAAATTAACTGTTTTGAAATCGGCCCCGTCGAAAACAGTATTTGTGAATATATTTTAAGAAACAAATTTGCTTTTTGCGCTCGCGTAAAATCTGTTTAATTGGGAGTGGATACCGCAAACCACTGCAGCGAATGACGCATTTGGAAGTAGCCCCTGCAACTGTATTATACGACTAATATTTTTGCATACAAAAATTCAGCATTATAGTCAAAGATGTGACATAATTAATAAAAAAAATCACGGGTGCAATGATGTTAACACATTCTCAAAAAAAAATTCTAAAAGGACATCAGCTTAAAACGCAAGGCCTCTCTAGGCGTATGTCTTCTGAACGCGTAAAAATAAAGGATCTGTGGAGCATCTGAATTGTTTGTCGGAGTGGATGATAACGGGACGACTGCTCCTGTAATTCCTTAATTATATCCCCGATGGGAATTTCACGGTATGACGTGGACGTCGTTAGAGAGATTTTTGGAAGTCACCGAACCGTCTCGACGAGAAAAGAGATTCCCCGGAACGATTTGGCCTCGAGATTTCTGAAAGGTAAATGTTCTGTTTCCTTCCATTGTGTTCGCGTTTTGACGCTGAATCTCGCAACGGTACAGAAGCTCAGAATCTTACGTTAATATTCAATAGATCGCGTGTTTAACTTATCATTTTAATATCTCTTCTTGCGATCTTCTATGCAATTATTCACATTTTAATTGCGAATCCTGTCTATTATGTGCGTAACTCGACGACAAGGTGGTACAAGCATAACGGCGGCGCCAGTATCGAGGGAGAAAAGAAAATCGCATGAATTCCCTTCGAATTCACGTGCGTTGCTCCCCCGACATTCCGCGCGAGGTCGATATCACGATCGACTCTCGTGAAACGCACGTTGTTATACAACACGGCGGCCTTGAAACGCATAATCGTCGCCCGTGCCTTACGTCAACCTTACCGCCTTGGGTCGGCCCCCCTTTTCATTCATTTTGCGGAGCAATGTCCCACCAACGCCAGTGACTTCTCCTCGTTTCCACGAATTACCGATAAAATGAGACTACGCTTAGAAATGAAAGGAGTGGTCTTTTTTCCTTGACTGTCGAAAGCGCAGAGAAATTTGTGGGCACTGTGTAGTTTCTGACGTTCCGAGGTATATGAAAGGAAAATGCAGTTGCCTGCAGTGGTTCAATTCAGGGGACGGCAGAAAATTTACGATTTCCCCTTGTTTACAGCATGCCTGTGTAAAATATGAGATTAAGGGGGGATTCTCCTGTAACAGCCCCCGAAATTTATGATTTTTTAAAAAAAAACTATTGTTAATATTGTATTAAACTCTTTTGGGATATAAGGAGGCATCTTTAAACTTGCAGAAAATATTTTTTTGTCGATCCTTCTTATTAATTATCAATTACTGTAAAGAATAAAGAATTACTGAAATTTATGATTTTTTTTAAAACTATTGTTAATATTGCATTAAACTCTTTGGGATATAAGGAGACATCTTTAAACTTGCAGAAAGTATTTTTTTGTCGATCCTTCTTATTAATTATCAATTACTGTAAAGAATAAAGAATTACTGAAATTTATGATTTTTTTTTTAAACTATTGTTAATATTGCATTAAACTCTTTGGGATATAAGGAGACATCTTTAAACTTGCAGAAAATATTTTTTGTCGATCCTTCTTATTAATTATCAATTACTGTAAAGAATAAAGAATTACTGAAATTTATGATTTTTTTTAAACTATTGTTAATATTGCATTAAACTCTTTGGGGAATAAGGAGGCATCTTTAAACTTGCAGAAAATATTTTTTTGTCGATCCTTCTTATTAATTATCAATTACTGTAAAGAATAAAGAATTACTGAAATTTATGATTTTTTTTTTAAACTATTGTTAATATTGCATTAAACTCTTTGGGATATAAGGAGGCATCTTTAAACTTGCAGAAAATATATTTTGTCGATCCTTCTTATTAATTATCAATTACTGTAAAGAATAAAGAATTACTGAAATTTATGATTTTTTTTTTAAACTATTGTTAATATTGCATTAAACTCTTTGGGGAATAAGGAGGCATCTTTAAACTTGCAGAAAGTATTTTTTGTCGATCCTTCTTATTAATTATTAATTACTGTAAACCTCTTCGACGATGTTGGCAGCAGGTGTAGAGGTGCGTGAAAGTTTTTAAAAAAATTATATATATAGTTTCCTTACAAAAACTTCCCCAAAAGAACCTTGAATTTTGCCGATTACACTAGCTTCCTCCCTCAAGGAATCATCGGTGTCGTAAAAGTATCTCGCATCGCGCTTTCCGCTGGGCGTCCGCCGTGCGCGAACTGTTTCCGCGCGAGTTTCCTCGCGCGCGGTGTACCGTTCGCGCGATTCCGACGGTGTTTTTAATCGAAGAGGCCCCCCGTTACGCGTACCCACGGCTCCGCGGCGCGCAGGCTCCATTAAAATGCATTGAATCAGAAAGGCGATCATTTGCAATTTATTTCGCGACGCGCTTCCTTGACCGAGCGCGCTCGCCGGGCCGAGAGAGACATTTGCATAATAGCGTGCTTTATTTTCACCTATATCCGTTATGGTTTCGGCGACCTTGAAATTTATTCCACCGCGCGCCTCCGCTTAACGGATATGTTCTTTAGCCTCGCGGAGGTATTTTAAGTGACGCGCCGCGTCATGTTCTATGCAACGAGCGGAGCATCGAAATCACCGGCGTTGCTGCAACCGCGGGCGTCGATACTGATCCGCTCGAGCTGCGCCCAGCGCCGTAACCTCGCGTGGATTGTCGCGGACGCTCAGAAACGTCCGAGGAGCAAGGATTCGCGAAGTCAAGGCTAATTATAACGCGCTCCCGTGGCTGTGTGTTAAGGAACAGTCCAGGAAGAGTTAAGTTGAGAGTGGAGATGTAAAATCGGTAGAGTTGAGTGGTATTAAATTGAGAACTAATGTGGTAACAGCGCTGTCGTTGGTAAGTATCTAAGTGGAGAGGCAATTACAGAGATAAACATTTCACAGTGAATTACAAATAGAACGTTCAGTAATTTTAAACCGAGAAAACCCCGTAGAGAGGGTTTCTTTTCCTGATTAATGTAATAATAATTGGAATTATCTATAACGGACAGAAAGTATCCATAAACCACTCGTTAAATGTAGCATGCGATGATATTGACTTGGAAAAAGAAACTACCTGCTTTTGAGATAAGAGTTATCGCGAAAGGCCTGTGATTGCTGTTAATTAAGTACCCGTGGCAGAATGCTAGCAACAACCGTAAGTGTTATTCATAAAGCGCTGCTAAGCGAATGCTCCAGCAGAGTATTAACGAATTTCGAGTGGTTTTAAGTACGCTGGAGCCGTGGCGCGAGGAAGCGTATCTTCTGCTTAGAAACTGCGAACCTGAAAAGCAGCGCGGTATATCAAATCCCCGAGTTACTTGAATTAAAACAATGGCTCAACTCAGCGAACCACTTGAAACTCTTTCCGCGGCTCTGGCCGCGAAGAAACAATTGCCACCTCGCCGCGCAACTTCCGCAACAAGCATTTATTCGCAAGCTCGCAAGTAGCGCAAATATTTCTGGCAAACGAACGGAGCGCTGCGTGAACGGCGTCGCCCCGAAGGAGACACTGGTGTCATTCATTCCCGCGCGACGTCGCAACCAGGCGCATCATGCGCCGAACCCATGCTCGTTTGCTTTTGCATTAACTCGATGCATCCCAGCGCCAGAGTAAAGTACCCTCGAGTCATACGCGAGTTCGTTGAGTTTCCTGTGAAGCGACTTGTCTCGCTACCAAAACGGGACCTTGGTATTCTTCCATGAATATTTTGCAGCTCTGGAAATGCCTGAGGATTTCTTACCAACGACCAACTATTCCGACGATTGATTACCGATCATTCCTATCACTTTTGCGTACAGGGACGATCACAACTTTTCAGGAACTCGACGCTTAAAAATTCATCTGCAACACTGTGTGCTTACGCTGCACAAGGTATCGCATTAGGGTTGCCAAACTGTATTATTATAGTATTGTAGTATATTTTGGTCCATTGTACTATTTATAGTTATTTTTACTTATTTTTATATTCTATGGCAGAATCGTAACTTTCATTTGTGAATTTAAACTTTAAACTTCTGAACACGACTTGAAAAATGTGTTGTCTAAGATCCGTTTGTCAAAATTTATATAAAATTATTTCATACTTCCTCTCTATTCGCCAAGGAACTTATTGAACCCCAAAAGGGACATTGCGCGACCTTTTGCGCAGTGACTTACCTTTCACGTTACTGATTACAGTCACTTTCTCCTTTTAGTATCTAAATTGCCGTTCTCGTCGCTCCGCCTCGGTATTCGTCGTCCACGAGGCCCGAGCACAGAGTTTTCGCTTCGCGATTCATTCGACGCGTACGTTTAATGGGGCACGAAGCGGCCTTCCTGGGTAACGCCCTGCCCACGGCTCGTTCGTCGTGGTGGAACGCGAATCGCTATCCTAACCGACGCTTATATCGTATGCCGGGCGAGCTACTGTCTGGACGGTATAGCTAATCTCCATAAAAAACTTGAAAAAAGTAAAAAAATTACGCCAAGCACATGAAAAAGTCGAGGACGAAAAAGAGTATCACAAAAAAAATAGAAGGTAATAATAATTACGATATAAAAAAAGATGTGAAATCAAAATGAGATGCAAGTACATATTAATCGTGCATTCCATTACTCATAACGCGGATATTTTAATCCCATAAAAAAGAGTCCCATTTAAAAACATTGTCGAAAATTAATATCTTTACAAAACTAATGATATACAAAAATGGCGCCAATTATCACAATGGCTATTTATACAAAGAAAAAAAATGTATTAAATAATATTAAGCAGATATATGTTTATACAAATAATATTAAGCAGATATATTTTTATACATATAAATATTTTAATACGAATAAATATTTTATTGAAAATACTTGGCGCTGCGAAACCGAAAAAATGCTAATTGTCTTATTATTAATAATTTGCAATAACTCCCTTACAATCTAAAATACCTAATATACATATACATACTAGAAACGCAGTCAGATTTAATCTACATATATAAGACGCCACCGCGTCTCTAGATAACTGAATGTTACAATCGCTCACACTCGTGAGGAACGTGGGAATGGTCGATGTAGAAACGTCGAATTCAGGACTTAATTAAAGAAACATCAGCGATCTTGCTTTTAAATTACTGAAACGCAAAAACAGAAAGGAAGAAGTGTCCCCAAATGGTACCCCCAACCACAACGGCAACTTCGCCAGCTTTGCGCATACACCCAAGCATCCAATACATTCTCGCTCCCCCGTCTCTGTCCACAGCAGCTTCTGCAGCGGCAATTAAAACATTCCTGCTTAACCGTCCCCGGTGAAAAGGCTGTAAAAGCGCGGCGATCGGCGAAGGAAGAAAGAGGAGCAGCGGAAGGAACGAAAGAAGGAACGCCGCGACTTCGATCCGTCTAACCACCGCGCGAACCACCCCGTCCTTGCCCCCTCGGCATTATAATGGCGAATATCGCGGCTGGAGCGTGATCTATAGGCGCAATTGCTCGTTGGACGTGGAACGCGAGCGAGGCAGCGACAGAAAACGACCACGATGGAGGAAGGAGGAGCGGCTCGGCTCGGTCCCCCCTCGATTCGCCAAATAATTGATGCACGCCCGAGCCTCCGCGCCGTTCGACGCGTAATGACGGGGGGTGCTCAGGCCTGCTCGCGGTTGCATCCCGCCAACCCCCTTCCAGTGCCGTGCTAAATTGGATCCACGTGAAAAATGGACGGGGCTCCGAGATCCAGCCAAGGTGTTTCGGACGTGGCCGTTTAGGAGCCTCTATATTACACCCAGACGCGCGCCGATAATGCGTGGCGTCGATTCCGCCGGCGCGCAACGAGCAGAAGACGGGGCACCGTGCAATCAGAGGTTGGCGGAGGGGGGTGGCAGGGTTATTTCGTCGCCTCACGCGAAAATGAAAAACTGGCCCATCCGCGCCGCTAACGAACGAGCCCAGCCGCCGAGTCGAACGGATTCCAGCGCGCTCGCGATTCCGTAGATTATTCATCGAGGCCCCCGTAACGAAGACGTATGGGGTGGAAACGATCCTGGCCGGGAGGAGAGCGTGTGCGAGCTCGGGAAAAATGGCCCTCCCCTCTCCGGCGCGGTGCTATTAAACGCTCGCCAGCAATTTATTAATCGTAATAAAACGCGTCGGCGAGGACCGTTCCGCGCGAGCAGATCACGAAGGCCGATAAGGATGATTGCGGGGACGAAACTCGAGATCGGCTGAAATCTTCCGTTTAATTATATGGGACTGCGCGGACGCCGCGGACAGGCCAGGTTAATCTCTTCCGTTCCCCAGATGACGCGGGAACATGCGTCGCGGAGGATAATCGGTTTCGGGGGGCGAGGAGTCTCGGCTCAGGACCCCGAGATCTACTCTAGATTATTGTCCGAGTGGAAGGGATTTGAAACGTCAATGATAGACGTGCTTGGAACAGGATGTGTTGACCGCTGAAAGGTGTCTAACATTTTTGGTTTAATTCTAAGATCGTTTCTCGGGGAGAGATGACACTACGCGTCGAGGCCAAATTCCTTTTCTCCCCGTTGGAAAATCGCGGCACGTCGACGGCACGACGCTTTTTTGGTTAGAAGATTCAAATTTCAACGGAGTGACCAGAAATAGCGGGATCGCGGCGGTTGAACGATAGCGCGGATTAACATTCCAGCCGGCGATCGTGCGAGGTATTTCGATAATTCGACAGAGACGTGTCGTCGATCGTGATCGGCGAGCGAATTCGCGAAACGAGGTGAGCAGTGTGTCGAACCTGATCTCCCACGAAACATCGATGTCACAGGACACTCTTCCTCTCCTTCTCTCTCTCCTTCTTCTCTCTCTCTCTCTCTTTCCCCGTGATCACATAACGTATCCCCCTGCACATACTTAATGAAAGGAATCGCTGAGAATGAACGACCACTCCGCGGTCGAATATTCTCCGTGAATACGCGAATCGAAGTTCTGTCACGATCCGTCGATTTCTTTCGTTTCGCGTGCTTTCCGGTTCGGCGATCCTCAATTTCGCGCTGCTTTCGGTGGGCAGAGTGTTTTGTAACAACCGGTGAATACCACGAGCTTCAGCAGTCTCTCGATATTGGACACTCAACAGCTGGTGACTTTATAAATTACACTTGGGGGTCGTCCTTGAATTACGCAAGGCTTTCCGTGGGGAAGGGAGTCGCGAATTTCTTACGTTTTCTTCTAAGATGGAAGAGGGAGTCAGGTAGCGTCTTACGTAATATTTTTTAAACATAATTTTCAATATGAATAACCTTCGAAAGAATTTTATCGACTGCAGAAATGCAATGTAAAAAATATTACGAAAGCAAAGGGGAGGTGGAATATAATTTCTTATACTTGAGAAGGGGTGTAAGAAGTCGCTAAAATTACCCTTCCTACGTAATTTAAGGGGGTATACCCGTTTTCACCCTCGGAAAATGTATACATTTTGTGGATTTTTTTACAAGTCAACGGTTTGATGCAGATTTCCCGTTTTTTAACTATGTTTACATAGTATTATGAACTACTTATAAAAAAAGTTTCAGTTAAAAAACTATTGTTTTTCGGAAGTTACGGATACATGTCCGAAAGTCTCTCGATTTTAGGCGGCTAAACGGTGGCCCTAAAAACTCGCGCTACGTTCAACCAATTTACTTCAAATTTTGCATGCAGAATCATAATAAGATTCCGCATCGTCCAACGAAGGCTTTTTTTATTTCGATTCCCCGTTTATTATTTATAAAGGAAAAAGGTGGATTTTTCTCTTAGAAAAATTTAACTTTACCTTTGATCTCTCACCATTTCTTTATTTTTCAAAATTTTCAAAATCGCCTTCGTTGGACGATGTGGAATCTTATTATGATTCTGCATGCAAAATTTGAAGTAAATTGGTTGAACGTAGCGCGAGTTTTTAGGGCCACCGTTTAGCCGCCTAAAATCGAGAGACTTTCAGACATGTATCCGTAACTTCCGAAAAACAATAGTTTTTTAACTGAAACTTTTTTTATAAGTAGTTCATAATACTATGTAAACATAGTTAAAAAACGGGAAATCTGCATCAAACCGTTGACTTGTAAAAAAATCCACAAAATGTATACATTTTCCGAGGGTTCAAACGGGTATACCCCCTTAAGAACGACCCCTTATTTCTTCAATTATTTTCCCAAACCTTGTGACATCTTTAATACCAACTATTCCTAAAACTCCACGTCCACTTCAATTAATTCCACCATAACAGAAAGATTCCCCAAAGTAGCATTGCCAAACAACATCCAAATCTCTCTCGATTTTGAGTCCCACCCTACGTTCCCCAAAGCGATTCTGCCCCACGAAGACGCACCGGCGTTATCGTCGAGCATCGGTGCGCGGCCCCACGGCTCGCGAAGGAGGATCTCGCCTGGAAGCTGGTCGCTGGGCAATTAATCGACTAATGACACGAAAATTGCCGGGGCAGGCGGATTTTTCCCTCGAGGGGGGAGGTCGTCGACCCTTTAAGGCAAAGGTGCGCAGCGTCGGTATCACCGCGCGAGAATGTCGAATGGAATTACGTCAAGGGAGATATCCTACTCTTGGCGCGTTTACCGTTTCGCGTTCGACCGGCCGCCTCCTCTTCTCTCTGTATCTCCCTAAGAGAGAGGCTTAAAGGTTACAAACGCACTGACCCATGCGTGTCACCGTTATTCCCATTGATTTTTTCTCCCTCGCTCTCCGCCCCCCCCCTCTTTCTCTCACTCTATGTCTCTTCCTCTCTTCTTCCCGCTCGAAAATCCTCGTTCGAGGAGGAATCGACTGGCGAACTCCTCCCGCGCTGCCACGTACACACCGCCACTGGCTGGCCTGGAAAACCGCCTGGCGAACGAGCCGTGCGATGCGCGCAGGGTTCGTTGCGTGTGCCACCTGCTTCAGGGATGATTCAACCCTTGAGCACGCTGACAAAGGTAGTTACCGTCGAGCGGTGGTTTTTAAGGAATCGCTCGAAGCAGGTACACTTGAACGCGTCGCTGAATCTTAGGCAGTTGAAGAGTTTACGAGTGGAAGATTATGATGAGTAAGACTTTGATTATGATGAGTAAGATCGAAGAAGGATCCATAAAAAACTTGCTACTGAATCGTAGGTAGTGTGGGAGTGCGAAGACTGTTCGATTGACAAAGTATGTTTGGGCCAGAGCGATTGGGATCGAGAGCGGATGTTTATAGTAGGATATCGAATGTGTCAGGGGTGTGAGGTTTGAATGGTTTCGTCGAATGCACGCGGAGAGTTTGGGTGACCCGAGTGCGTGTCAAGAGTGTGTGTGTTGTAAGTGTGAATCTCGGGGAGCGCAAGATAAGAATGGATGAAGTCAGTCCTGCAGAGTCCGTCGAACGAGAGGCATCATCGCCTGAACCTATTCTTTACAATAAATAAGCCTTTTTTACTTTTCCACGAGTGTGCAGTTTACTCCTGCCCTGATCACCTAACATCCCTACAGTAGTTTGTGATTAGTTGAGATGACCCAAGGAAAATCCTACTTATAGTATAATACAATAAACGCGAAGGTGTGTTTGGATGTTTGTTACCCAATCCCGTCGCAACTACGCAACGGATCTTTCTAAGATTTTGTATTACACCTTAGCCTGGGGCCAGTAAACGCCGTGTACTTTAAGCTAGTATGTAATAATCGAAAGTGTTACTAGGGTGCAAAGCTGCTTGTAACTAGGAAACTTGGGGATAATGGACGTGTGTTTGCGTGGCCTTGTTTCATTATCCCTAAGTGCTGAATCCGTTGCTGAAGTGGGCGCCCGCATATTGCGTGGCACACACCCTGTATATAAGACGGTTATTGGTTTACAATACCACAAATCACGGGTCATTATCTTATGTGGTACATGGGAAGCTGCGGTCAGACGTTTTCCAGAGAGATGCCACGCTGACGTTTCCCCTCCCCCCGCCCAATTTGCATGATCGATGGGCCCCCTGTCTGCGTGATCACCGTCAATCGAACGCATCGATGGACTATCAACTGGCTATCGCTGTGCAAGACGCCCTAAATTCTTGTACGAGAATAAAGTCTCAGTTTCGAAGATATTGAAAAGGAGGAGCAAGAAGGATTTGCACCTCGAAGCCGAAGAAGCATCGCGGGACTAAGAAATTTAATCCGAAGAAAGCTCGAAGATTAGCCTGATTCAGAAATGAAGAATATTTCAGATTCAATTTAGGACTTGCAGATTAAACATTTTCTAATTTAGTGTATCGGCGACACTTTTGGAGCCCTTTTGCGTAAATCGCTGGAGAATTCAAAGGAGTATCGCACTCCCTTCAGGAAATACTGTAACCATACAGGAAGGTCCCCAAGGATGCTTCCTCTTTGTATCATGATTCTAACGCGAATGTAATATTCATCGGCACAGCTTTCTACACAGTGGTTTCCATTCACAACGAATAAAATGACTGCAAACGGGAATCTGACTTCTCAATTTCCCGAGTAAGCCTGCCTCCCCCTACCAGGAAGAACTTATTCTATCAAAAGTTAAGATCCTGGTTATTGGTTCTCGAGAATAATACTCCTTACAGGACAAGAGCGTACTAGCCCCATAAAGACAATTGTCCCTCCACTCTGCCCACAGTGATCCACCGAAAGCTGCTCCAAATAAATAACCCCATCCCTCCGCGCACGAAAATTGATAAAAACGAAATTGAATAAGTTCTCGACGGCAACAGTTCTCGTCGAACAAGAGCGATTCGATATAAATCCCGTCGGAATGCAATAAACGTCCCTGTACTCTACCTCCGCCCTCCTTCCTCCCCCAAATAATCCACTAAAACGGGAGCAAATAACTCCGTTCCATCGCGAATAAATCAAGAACTGTTTGCGCCTGGGTAACCAGGCTGTTTACGCGCCGTTAAATCGCGGGCTCGATATTTTCCCCGGGACAGAGTTCGGGACGTTAAAGATTTCGCTGGCAACGCGGGAGTAAATCGGCAGGAAGGACCTTGCAGGGGTTTCGAAGGGTAGCCGAACGAGAACAGGCTCGCCCCTTTGGAGACGGTTGCACCCTCGACGTTATCTGGCCGTGGCAACCCCTCCCAAGACGTGCCTGCCCGTGCTCCGGGGATTGTGGACCCCGGATCGATCCGACGACGTCGCAGCAGGGGAATAAATATCCATTCCGTCTGGTGGCCATTTATGAATGATACAGGGCGCGTCTAACCCTCGCCTGGGACCGGGAAGCTTCTATATCCTCCAAGTCTCATGCCTGTCAAATTGAATCTTCGCGCAGCCAGCCTCTCGCCTCTGATCCATCTTCAATCGAGGAGCGTCTTATCCATCAGGAAATAAGGGACGTCGCCCCTAACGAGATAATCGGCACCGGGGTTAGCGGAGCCGACGCCTCAGGCGTTGATACGTGGACGTAACCGGTGGAATCGAGACGCTTCGTGGTTTTCAGATTTTAGAGAAATTAGTTAGAGAAAGAACTCTTCTGTTTGTTGATCGGGGATTGGTTTTTCGTAGAGGAGCGCAGATTGTCTTCCCTCGAATGGCGTTAAATAAACGCATAACTAAATCGCGGCAGATATAGTAGGTACGTTAACGACCGCGCTCTCCGTGTTCCCCGACTTCTTTTCAGGACACTCGCTTGGCTTCAGGTTCTGCGGTACACGCGGTTTGGTTCCACGAGAGGAAATACGCAAACTGGTTACCATAAATCCATAAATATGAAAACTCGTTACCATCGGGATTTTTAGAATCACTACCGTTCCCATGCGCGCGCGATAGGCAACGAGCCCCGTCTTTGCTTACCCGCAGGAAACGCGAGAGCTCGTAACCATAAAGTCGCCGGTCAAAAATTTACTGTCTACGCCGCGCGCGACTGGTACTCCCTGTGTTTTAGTTACGAGCGGGATTACCGAAGGGGACGCCTGGTACATTTATCCGCGTCCATCCGAATCCGCGCGTTCCATTAACCGGCGATCAGAAATCATCCGACGAACCTTGCATCGACGCGTCGTTCCATTTTCAGCCGAGTCGCAACCGCTGACAAAGAGGAGCATCGATGGCACACCACGCGTCGGGCCTCGTAACGCAGAATAATCGAAAACCAACAGCAGCCCTTCTCCCTCGGCAGAGCCTCGGGTGTATAATTTACGCTCCGAGAGAGATCCTTGTCTCCCCCCTCCCGATTATTCATTCGTCGTGAAGCTGGAGTTCATAAGGGCTGCGAAGTCACGACGAAGACCCAGTCAAGTTACTCGGCTCACTTCACCGTTCACTTCGTTCATTATTGATATTCATCGGGGTGGCGCATCAAGTGCCGTCCGGCATCGCGGGTAGAGACCTCGGCCTACGACGTAGCGTCGCAGCGCGACGGTTCGAGGTGTTCTTGCCCGCGGTGGCTCCTTTTACGCCAGCGCAATGACACTCCAAACGCGCTCTGCGGACGTCCATCAGGATCCGCGGAGGATCCTGACCGCCGCAGGACCACCTACGGTCGCTCCTTCTTCGTCTCCTTTGATGTTAATAGAAGTGTCTCGTCCTCGAGCGGCAAAGCTCGTCGGGCTTAACGGTACCGCGGATCGCTGTGGGAGAATGGCGGCCTTGCGAATGGCCCGGAAGATATTCGCCCGCCGACAGAAACTGCATCACCAAGGATACTTACGCCGCCGCGATTTATGCGGACCTATGCGTGGCTGATGGCTCGAGACGACGCAGAGGAGCTGCGACCGATATTCCCGCGAATGTGTGTTAGAAGAGAATGGGCACGGGCGGTTCTGAGACCGGGGCTGGAGAGGGGACCGTGGAGAGTCTGATAGGTTCCACGATGTGGACTGTAGAGATTTCAGATTGAAGAAGAGAAGAGAAGGCTAAAGAACAATAATTATTTATTCGAAACGTGAAAGAGGCTTTTCTTAAGAGGTTGCACCGCTCTGGAGCCTAAACAAAGCAGCTATCTTTAAGATTTTTCTTTAGAAAATGATCAGAAAAGTGAAAGGTACTAAATATGTGGAGATTTTATACCCAAAGTACGGTTTTTGGGAAAATGGTGAATATTTGGAAAAGATGTCATTTTTTAACTAAGTATCGAGTATAAAAGTGTCCGGAACAAGGTCAGTTTACAATACATCTCAAAACGGCTACATATTTCTTTAGTGAAAATCGTGTAGAAAATAAAATTTTTGTGTTTCTTGCTTTAGGTCCAACTGCTTCGCAGTTATTTTGCACGGAGAAGCTTACGTGGACCGGTCCCAGCAACGCCATTTTTTTCGAAGGAAAGAAACAAAAAAAAAATTTCGCGTACTTCAATAGTTGTACAATAAATACTTTCTTATAAATATTTCATTCTCTTTACCATTTTTTTTTAAACCTTAGAGATAAGGCGAATGTCCGAAATTCTGCTGATTTAAGAGGTAACTCGTCATAAAGGTGTAAAAAATTTGTTTGTGATGAAAATTTGCAGAGTTATTGATTAATTCTTTAATAATAAATCAACCAGTCGAAAATTATTTAAGAAAGATATTTCAAGATGTTGAACTATTAGTAATTTGTAATTAAATATATAATCCTCTAAATGTCTGTATTTCTGCTCATGAAAAATAACACTCGCGTAAGTGTTTAAATAATTTAGAATTATTTTGTTGCAACTATAGTGCAAACGTAACGCATATAATAATAAGAAAAATACGAAATGAGCAGAAATTGGGACATTCACCTTAGCTGCTTTTTTTTAGGCTCCAAAGTGACATTTTCGATCTACCACACTTTCGATCTTGCGTTCGGTATAACTACTTAGCAGGATGCAAATACAGACCTCCCCAAGCAGTTCATTAAACATTCCCCATTGCTTGTCCTGTTTTGGGAAACGGTTCTAGCCAAATATCCCCTATACTTCCTCCCTCTCGACGCGCAATTAGAGTAGCAGCAAGTCGAACGAAGTACTCCCACGAGAATTCCTCTCCGTCCTGCACGGAGAAGTGATCTGGAGGATTCCTTTTACTATTCCTAGCGAGACAGTGGCAAACACGTAATCCCGTACATCGAAGCAGACAGGGTTTCAACCCGGAGTCCAGCCTCGTCGCACCTCCCAATCCACTGCAACGGTCTCCCTCGTCATCTCCTTCCTAATTCCGTTCGAGTAAACACCGAACGAACGAGGACTTTCGAATCGGCGTGGCTGCACGATCTAAACGAGTGTAGACTCCGTGCCCGTTGACATGCAGACCCCGTGGGCCCTTAACTCCACGCGTGTCCGCCCTGTAGCCAGCGATGGGACGAACGCGCTTCGAGTTGCTTTAGACATGCAACGAAACTATCGAGTCTGTTCAAATATTAACTTTCGAATGCCAGTCGTTAGAAGATTACAGTGGTTCAGGGTTGAGTACAATCCGCACCCAACACTTGGTCACATTTTCCATCGGAGCAGAGGTGGGCAAAATTTTTACTTAAATAATATTTCGAATAAAGAATAAAAGTTAAACAAATTATTCGTCATTCGTTCGTTAACCCGAGATAACTTTATTCGACACATGACGAATTTTGACACATTTTTGTAACTTTTATTCGATACTCGAAATTTTATTTAAATCAAAATTTTACCCATCTCTGCCTTGGAGAAGCTTAAAAGTTTCGAAGCTGTTGCAATAGAGCTGAGATGGAAGCCTTACGTCTACCTCCGCAAGTGTCGACAGAGATAATTCCGAAGCCGAGCCTCTCTCCAAATCCCTCCCAAGGTTTCCCCAAATTTTCCTACAATTCCGAAACTCTCCAAAGTCCATTGACACCGCTCGGTCCCGCTCGCTCTGCCAAGCATTCCTGAATTTAAATAACACTCGAAGCGATTCGAAACTTTGTACGCTCAAATTGCTCGAAAACTCGACGGGGAAAGAGTTGAATGCCCATCGCTCACGGTAATCCTCTCCCCTCTGTCGCGAGCTCCTCTCGCGGGACACGCTCACGCACGCTTACACAGCCGCGCACGCACGCACGCCTCGTGAGAACGGCGCTCGTGCGTTCTCCCGATTCTATTGGCGCCACGCCGCGAACTTGGTGTGCGTGCAAGAAGACGGTAAACTCCGGAGGAGGGGAGAGGGAGGGGGAGAAGGAACGCGACAAATTTCCGTGCTGCTCGTCGCGCATTGTCCAAGGATACCAGCCGAGCCGGGGACCTGAATGCATGGGAATACGGGGAAATTCTGTTCCGCGATCGATTCACCGATCGATCCAAACTGTAAATCCTGTGCGACGACGTGACCGTTACGTGGGCAATTTTGGGAATTTCTTTGGCTTTGCCAGCTTACCTCGGCTTCGCAAAATCGCTCGCCGATCCTGTGCATTGTTTTTTATATAAACCAAGGATTCGAGTTGGGCATTATTTGAATGAATTTTTATTCGAACGATCTCGAATAAGAATTGCGAATAAAATGAAGTTATTCAAGAATAACGAATAAATCCTTTCGATATAAATTACTAGAAATTTATGCAAATAACGTCCAATCAGGCTAATACGCGCATAAATCCGTCCCCGCGAATCTCGCGATAAGAAGGAGCACGGAATATTGTATAAATGGCGTCTCGAATCGAGCGGTTAGATTACGCGCCCGGCAAAGGACGAGTGTCGGCGAATCGTCGATCAGCGCCGATAAAGTCGATTCGACGTCGCGATAAGGGCTGGCAGATAACGGTGGCTTTTCTGTTCCGCCGATCGGTTTCCCGGACCGAGGGCGTCCGACGCGTCTAACGAACGAACGCGTCGGCCCAGGATTATTGATAAGTTCAACGGCAGTTGATATACCGTAATCCCGGCGCGGATTTATGCCCGCGTAACTGGATAGCGGCGTGCGGCTCCTCCGCGGGCGAGGGGACGTTTGTAAAACACGCGCCGGGCGAGTCCCTCTGTGTGCTGGCGACATCGAGAGGGCCGAGGAAATCGAGATACGTTTCGGGTCGATGCTCACCGGCCTGATTTACCGCGACGCTTCGACGACCCGAAGAGTTTTATGAAGCTAAGTATCTGGGGCCTTCTGGAAAATATTAGTCCCGAGAGACCAGGGGACTGCTTAGTTCCAAAGCACCCCCGTCGTCCGCTCGCCCCTCCGATAATCGTCCGAGCGCATTCCTCTGTCCGCGATCGTATTCCACCCACCTCCTCGTGTCGCGCTCCCGATATTACCTCCGGCCGTGTCATAGCTTGAAAACGAGCGCCGCCAACACGCGCGTCGACGCCTGGCTACAGCCATTAAACACGTCGCCCGGGACCCCCGACGCGTTCGTCGAGAGAGCGTTGCTAAGCGGTGTACGACAAAGCTCCGACACAACCGGGGTCCGTTCGTGCGCGCGTTTCGATGGATGTAAAGTAGCTGCATCCGTCTCTATAAGCGGCGCGGGCTGAATGGACGCCGGGAGACGGGGCCAGCCGCAGCCGTTAAATAGCGATAGTCGGGCATGCGACGACGCGGCGCGGCGCTCCCGATCTAATATGCGCGTAACACGGCGGGCCGCGCGGACGGGCCCGCGGAGCGAGCCAGGTCTCCTCCGCGGAGTGGTCGAGCATTCAGTCCTCGCGCGGCCAATTCCATCACGTGTGAACGAATTGACCAGCTGGTCAATATAAATAAATAATGCCGGTTGGTATGCTGGACGCGAGCCGGCCGCTTACGTGATCGATCGGGCGTCGCTCTACGTGTAGGCGGTAATCGGCTGTAATCGTCTGCCGGGGCCATGGGAATCGCGAGCACCTGCTTCAATTGTTCCTCGCCTCTTCCCACCCCTTTCCCCGCTGCCCCGCTCGTTTCGTCGCGGCGCGACGTCCACCGCGTCCGAGCGGACGAACCGAAGAAGCGGCGAGGAATTTCGCTCGGCGCTGAGACAACGAGGAATCGGAGATAACGAAGGGACCTATACCGGGTGTTCCCGGGGAACGGAAAACGCCCGCTGCGCTGTTGTTCCATTTATTTATTGCTCTTTCCCTTCACGTACCACCGCGCGTATCTTCGCGCCGTTCAACCTCCGTCTCTCATTCCTCATTCCCCCTGTACGATCGGCCGATGCGAACTGCCGCACAGCCGATCCTCGAAAATCGTGCATCCGCTCGCGACAGAAGGCTTCATTCAAGAGCCGTCGCCGTTCCTCTCGGTACGCCGACGGGGGCGCACGTTCCTCATTTCCGGCTGCAAGCAAACACGCGCCGCGTTCCCAGAGACGCGGTAAACACCGGTCCGTGTAAATACGATTTAAAATGGACGAGGCTCGCCGGTGACAAGCGGCGGTGAAATTAATCCAGCCACCGAATCGATCGTTTCCATTCGCGCGACTCATTTGGAAAACGAGGCACGCGTGCCTGGCGCAGAGAAGCGAGTCTGTCGGATCTTCGGCTGCGTTCCGATAGATTACGTCAACGTCGATTCAGCCGGATCCGGCTTCAATCACGTCCATCCTCACCACCGTAAAACAACCATTCAACTGTACCAACGGACGTCAGCTATGTCGCTCTTAATTCGATGAGTTTCGGGCATCGACAAGAAATTTCTGGCCTCTGGCGCGATTGGTACAATGGTACATTAAGGTAAATGTACCAGTAACTAGCCTTTTAAGGAAACGGTGGCAAAGTATAATGAATATTGCGTGTAAAATTAACAAATTAAATGGAACTTTTTTTCATTCATAAAGATTTTGTTGTTTCTCATCAGTATTTACATAACAATTTTTTTTTATATTTAACGTAAAATGAACAAGAATATTTGTACGTGTAAATGTACCAATACATAGCCAACCTCGCGCGATTGACCTAGCATCCCAATTTTCATGTCCCAGTACCTAGCCATAGGTTTTATAATGGCGTAAAAATTATTTTAAAAACTGATTCTTTGTCTCAAATGGAAAAATCCGTTAAGGAAAATTAAGAAGTACAGATATATAAAATTATTGTATAAGTAACCATAATAAACAGATTAGGAAATAATATTAAAAACATTTTGTTTATCTTACAAGTAATATAATTTTGTTTTATATATAGTATTGATTATATAACACAAATTAATCAATATATTGTGGCTGATTGATATACATAGCTTAATAATAATTAATATCTGCATCAGTGGCCATGCATTGGTACATGGCTAGTCATTGGTACATTTGCCTCAGTTTGGGCATTTCTAGAGTTCGGAAAGAAGTAGGTTACGCGGCTGCCCAGTATGCAGAGAATCCCCGAACATCTTGGGTTCGAGTCCCATCGCCCGAGGTTCACTTTTTCCATTACATTTGCTTTATAGAACTTGAAATCCAACAGAAATGGGAAATCATTATTGCTGTTAAAACTATTTAGAATTAACTACGCTGAAAGCACAACTTTGAATTAAGTGGATGTCCAGTAGCGATGGGGTCTGAGGAAACTCGGTTTATCGAGAGCCCACTGTAATAGAATCGCCTCCGTTCCCCTGGATACGCGTATCTCGAAGATGGACGCTGGAATTCCTGCCGTCTCTTTCAAAGCTTTCGCCCCCTTGGCCCTCCTATGCGTCCCTCGGACAATTACTTGCGAAGCCGTGGCTCGACCACGACGACAGAGGGATTCCCCGGGCTTTAGCGATCGTAGGCTTGATTCAGTGGGGCATTGTCTCCCGTGCGATACGCATACAATGGCTCAAAGCGATCTGAATCTAATCTATGACTTATGGCCGCGGCGCTCGCCTCCTGAATGAACAATGTGCCGCGGCGCGCGCGTTTTTCGTTTTCTTCCGACTCGATCGAGGGGAGGGGGGGGCCTAGGCCCTCCTCGCGCAGGCCTACCAACCGGAGGGCCGGCGGACGTCGTTCTTCCGGTCGCGCGTCGCTTTCAAACGGAACTTGGTTAATTATTCGATGTTCGTCCCCTCCAAGGTTCGTGGAACCCAACACTTGACGAATAAAGTCACTTGGCGTTGCGCTCAGCGGAAAGTTCGCTCGAGTTTCTTTCGCGAAACGGGACTTGGAATCTGGACACCTGCAGTCTGTTTTATTCGGTGGTGAGAGGCCCATCGTTTTCCCCAATTCAGGGATAACCGAATGCATTCCTTAATAAACCAATTAAAGTTAAGTAGAAAAAGGAACTCAATCGAAAGTGGATACAGGGTCCACTTGGACCCGTGCTACGTGTCAAACTATTTACTTAGGTATGTCACTTCTTATCAGTATTATTTCTTCAAGGAAATAGGAATTTTAGATCGTAACGTCATCGAAGTTTAGCTTACTCACCCCCAAAGAACGGACTGTGTAAAAATACCAGAAAACTGGATTTCATTCTTTAACTAAATGTTTATAATCACCTAACGAATTTTCTTATCTCAGCCCCCCTAGATCAAATCCTGAGTGCGCCACTATCAAAGCTTATTCCGCGATGCGCATACAGACAATTATTGACCAAAATAGAAACCAACCTACCCGCCGTCTTAGGTTTAAGGGAACTCGCTTTGAACTGCTACTTAGCGGACGATAACTTTCTAATGGATTTTTGTATCACCCTTTATTTCGACTTACGCTTTACTTCCCCTCTCGCGAGTAGGTACTATGCGACCTTGAATCCTCGAATCTCCTCTTTACTCTTCACGCTTCTGCACGTCTGCCCAGGGGACGCGCGTGAAGCGTCGCGCACGATCGTCGCCCGGGCGCGCGTCGAGAGACTTCGAGCGGAAGGCCAGCGTACCCTGTTTCCCGTTGACGAGAAACCCGTAGCCCGACTTCCGTCGGCTTGGTAAACCCACCATACGCGAAGGAAGAAGTCAACGGCACGACAATATGCATTTAGCCGCGGCCGGCGGAGTATTACCTAACACACGCCGCGAGATTGGATCTCCTTACGCAGACAGAGAAGAGAGGACGCGCTGGATGACTTCCTACATAGATAACGATCACCACGGACGAGTATCCTCTTTAAGCGACGAGGTCGCCGGTTCTCTATACCCGCCATTATGCAATTCCGTGAATTCATCCGGACGTATATCGATGTCCTGCTCGTCTTTCGCGGCCGTATCGGTGTTGTACCTGCCGTCCCGTGGCCGTGCCCCGCGAGACGCTCGTCAATCGCTCGTGAACAGTTCCGAACGAGCGCAACGGGACATGGAGAGAGCTTCTTAGATCTGTCGACACCGGCCCGGCCTGCGTGAATGGGCCTTATCTGCGACAGAGGTGCGCCTCAAGCTAAGATCGATGGGATTACAGGGGATTAAGTACGCGGGATAGAGTTTTCGACGACACTTACATTTCGAAAGAGCGCGGAGACCCGGCGGGATGGATGGAGGTGTGTGCGGAGGCGCGAAGGGTGGGACCGGAGAACACGAAGGCTACCACGACGCCGTGTTTCCTCCATCACACCCTGTCGCCTTCTTCCTGCTCGACGTTAATTCGTCCAACGAGCGGTAAGCAGCGCTCGGAAACAATGTTTCCTGTAAAGAATCCTCCTCAACCCCATCGAAACGGGTGGAAGCGGCCATTCTGACTTACAGGAGTATGCGCCAGCCATCGTTCGTCAGCCAGGGCAGCGTATATCGGTTTCCGCGTGCGTTTCTGTATAAATACATCGACTATCGGAAAATAACGTTACCGCGGTATAAATCTGTCCAGGCGGCGGGACAGGAAAGGCTGATCCCGTGCCGCGAACAGGCGACTCCATGGTAATGCACGTAGAGGAGAGGCGAACCGGCGTCAGAGCTGCGATGAGGGATGAGAGAGGAAGCGAGACGCACCGACGGGAAAAATAGAGACGGATAGCGCAACGAACTACGAAATATAATAGGTCTGAGTTACGACCGCGACTGTGTGGTCCTGGTTTGACCCTCGGTCGCAGCAGCTAGTTAGCTCTAAGGGGGTAGACACGTCACGCGACCTGGCCGATTCGGCAGGTCGGTGTTACAGCATTTTTTTTCTGCACAGAAATGGTAGTAACGATAGATCGACGATTACCCGGTGAACGCGAGAGGGAGCTGTTTGCTATTTGCTGTATTCTATTCTGAATAAGGATTGAAATTCTCAGCTGTTCCGTTATACTTATAAAAATTTAAACGGAAAGTCGGCTGGTACTGTAAACGTAGAAAATTCATTGTACATTTTAATTACTTGAAGTGTGCTTATGCTACGATATTCTACGTTAGCAGTAAGGAATTCTAAGTGAAAAGGGAAAATAGATGAGGGAATGTCCCCAGAAAATGAAATTTGTTAGGACTTGCTCTGTATTTTCGCCAACATGGCGGAACTCGTTTTTGGGAATGCAATCACGGGCTTACGTTGTTTGTCGTTATATGAGCAAATTTTGAGCTGGGTGAGGTCTCGTTCGAAAGAGGAAGGTTCAGTACAGCCCGCTCTGCTCATCGTTTGAGTCACAAAACTCTTTTAGTGACGCACAAATGCTTGGAATCTGCGAGTGAATTTCGCCCACTTTTTCTCTACTTTGGACACTCATATTATTACATATCAACACAATCTCTTTGAACCATGAGCAGAGCGGGCTGCGTTCAACCTTCGTCTTTCGAATGAGACCTCGCCCAGCCCAAAATTTGCTCATATATGGACAAACAACGTCAGCGCGCAAACCCGTGTTTCGGGCCAGATTATGTCGGTATACAGAGCGCTGCATTACCCGTGTCTACCCCCTTAAGGCTTGGATCGCACGGCGCAAAAGGCACGCGGGAAGAAGCGAAGAGAGAAAGCTCTGATCTCGCGGTCTAGCTGGAGCAGTCAACGGAATAAACTAAAAATAAAAATTTTTCCTCTGTTGCATGTTTGGCTACTGCGATCCAGAAGCTCTCCCTCCTATGAATTGTCGTTATAAGTTTCAGTTGCACGTGGAATAAAACAGTGAATTTAACAGTGCGTTTGATTAGTTCAGTGATCGATCAGCCAGTAACTGCATCTTTGAAAAATCGAAGCGAGCTGCACTTTGAACACGTGGGATCGCGGCTTAAGGCCCCTTCCAGACGTCCCTCCGCCACTTCACGGCCACCCCGTGCATCGAACGACTGGTCGTCTCTGCGAAGAGGCATGTTCCCCGAAAGAGCGGAGCTTTCAGCACGAATCGGCGAGGGGGAATGCGATTACCGCATTCGCGCAGTACGTCTTCTGCATTTCGTAACCCAGACGAGGCTGGAGCGCTCCGACGAATACAGAAAGCGCATCCGAGAATGACCGGAGGGTTAGGAACCTCGTACGGGAATCGCTGTGCGTCGCGATGCGTGCCCCCGTCGCCCGACTCTTACGCAACACTTCGGAAATGGAACTCGTACGACCGATTACCATCCGAACAAGAACAAGTAAAGAAGAGCAACCGGTGCTCAATTAAAAATACCCTACAGTCGACAGCAGCTTCCGAGGGCAGCTTCAAGCAAGTGGTTTCGAATTCGCGGTCACACGAGTCGCTTAACAATCTCGTCTCTATTCTATCGCTTTAAAAAATTCTTCTGCGAAGGATCGTACACCCTCCTCCCCCGTACGACCGCTTTGAATAATTCTAGCTTCGCTAATCAGGCGAATTTCAAAGCAATACTTCAGAGACACGTACTCCAAGTTTCCTACTCTAAGAAAACGCAAAAGTCCGTTCACTTCAGCCCGTCTAGCCGTCCGTAACCCTTCAAACTGGACGACAGTTGGTTCGTGCAACGACCGAGCGGCTCGTTCCGACTTCTCGCGGCCTGTGGCGGTGGCCTTTCGTATCAGCCGCGTGTTGTCTTCGGGCATTACGTTTATAGGAGCACGTAATCGCATTCGCAAGCGGCTGCACTTGCACGACGGGAGTATAAAGCCCCGGAGGAGAGAGAGAAAGAGAGAGAGAGAGAGAGAGAGAGAAGCGGCGTATAAAGGATCGCGCACGCGTCCTCCCGTGAATCTGAAATCTAGCCTGCGCGGCTAGTTTCGAGAAGCTAGGCGAACCACCAAGGCAAAGCACTCGCGCGTAGATCCGGTCAGATCCCTGACACGCATGAAGGACCGCCGCATGCGCGGCCCGGTCCGACAGCGCGCCGCTGGTTTCTTGGTAGCAATTAAAATCGCGCGCTCACGCAATTCTCCCTTTCCTCCCCTTGGCATTTCCACGGAGGACAGTCCCCTTCGTCCTTCTCCTTAATTCCTTTCACCCCCTTTCCTATTCATCTGCCGACTTTCTATTCCCGTCAGCAACCAGCCAGCGTTTCCGGGAGATTTGCGACAAGTTCAACGTCACAGGGTTGTGGCGCGTGGAAGGGCGACTGGTGGAGGCGCAGCTCCGCTCCATCGCGGAGTCAGCTGGCCGCGAGCCAGATGTTTCCGGGCGGAAGGAATATAGGGGGTGCGAGACGATGCTGCATCATAGAAAGCAGCTCTACGGTGTAACGCAACGCTGTTCCCTAATGCAGATTCTGGAAACTGACTCCAGGAACGCGTCTCACGTACCACCAAACAGTAATTATGGAAACACAACTGCTAGTGCCCTCGAAATCAGCGATGAGCAACCCGTGGCCCGCATTTCGCCCTGCAGGCACTGACCCGCGGCCCGCGATTGTTTCAATTGTAAATCTCTATCGGAAATAACAAATCCTCCCTATAAATTAAAATTCTTTGGTTAGCATATTGAAGTATTTAATATTGCGACCTGCGTAGAGTATTAGGTTCCCACTTTTGGCTCGCTACAGGCCAAAGGTTGCTCGTCGCTGCTCAAAAGTATCACCCTCGCGCTCACGGCTGCCATAATCGCTAAAGTCCAGTAGACTGGCGCACCGCATGGAATTCCAGCGATCGGGTGTGGAGCAACCGGTCCGCGGATCCTCCGTAACAGATGATTTCGTAACGCGTCCGCCTAACCGGGCGCACAGCTCGTCTCGTTTCGGCTGGCAAAATGGAACGAGTCACGCGACCATGCAGATCGGGAGGATTAACGCGCGAAATGAGCCAGTGGTGGTCCTGATTCGGCCGTTCCCGGGAATCCGCGCCGTGGGGGACGAGAGCAACAGGCACGCCGGGGGTACGGTGTATCTCGGTATGCAGGTCACCCCATTCGTGAGTCCACAAATCACCGGACGCATTGTCTGATCAGATAACGCGCGAGTTTATGTTATCTCACGGCGGCTACCGCATAACTCTCGCGGCAGTTATCACGAGAGCATCCCGGTGAACCATAGACGGACATGCCGACGTTCCTCACGCAGTTCTGTAAGGACGACCCGCGGCGGAGGCACTTCTGTTGCGCGATCAGCCCCGTGAAAAACGGCGCGGTGCTGGGAGGGGGTTAGAGAGGGAGAGGAGCGACACGTGCAGCTACGTGGGCTCGTTCCACCGCCAGATAACCGCGATTAGCGGAGGCCTTAGATCTGCCCGTCGGGAAAGCCTGACACGGGCTCAGCGAAACGGTACATCCGCTTTTCCGCCGGCCCCTAGGCGTACGACGCCTCTGAATTATAGCACCGCGGATCCAAGGAGCCAGGCAAGGTTGTAAAAGCAAGCGCGGAGGAAATGGACACGGTGGCGCGGCAGAGTGGCAGTTAAGGGGGCGCTCTGCGGTAATCTGTTGCGTGGAGATTGGTGGAGTAAACGCTTTTTATAGAAGTGACTATGGAGCGAGTGGTAGGGCCATTTGGTGACTTCTAGCTTGACGGCCCGGGCACACGCGTGGGTACTCTCTCGTCATACATCTCTGTTACACAGTGACGGCGCTGAACCGTCAAGGCGCCTCGGGTGTCCTGCCAGGTTTCTTCCGCCCACTCCAACGCTTGCCTTCCCACCCACCTACTTTCAGAAAAAGAAGTAAATCAAAATATCGACGGGAGAAAGAGAGGGTCGAACAAATATCCCCGTTCGATTGTTCGAGCAGCGGGGGGACATCTTTAAACATAACCCCAGCCAGGCAGCGACGTCGTGGGACATATACTGGCGAATGTTAAGAGGTCCCTTTCAAGCGTAGCCTGGCCGTGTCCCCGGCCACGGTACCCGGGCCCAAGATGTAGTATAAACGTACGTACGAGGCAGGCAGCTGGTGGGAATACAGCGTGGGTACTTACCTTTAGCCGAGAGAGCCGATCGCCTTTCTCAGAATTAGATAAGTCCCTTTATTGGTGATCGGATCACAGCAGCAGCAGCAGGAGCAGCAGGAGCAGCAGTAGGAGCAGTGGCTGGCGGCAGCAAGTTCAAGGTTGGCTGGTTAAAAATAACCAGCTTGGTGGACTCTCGCTCGCTGGAGGACTCCTCTTGCAGTTCCCTTCGCTAGCTCAACTCCACCGGAAATCTACCGTCGTACAATCGACAGGCCTCTCGCCGTCTCTGGACGGCTGATACTCCTCGATCACCAGCCCTCTGAATTCGATTCACCACTTCCCACGGAAACTAATCAAGGCTTCATCGTCGTGGAACCGACGGGTATGTTGATGCGATCGACTGCAGCTGACCCGAACGGTCTAGCGAGTAGCTTTCCATGCGGATAGCTGGGAAAATTGCATCTCCTGATGCATCAAGGTGTGTATGGTTTTTCTCGACTGACGCCTGATAACGATGCTGGGCCTTGAACTGGTTGGTTAACGTTACGGGCGGAGCGGGGCGATCTTAGCGGAGCTGATGCTAGACAAGCGATGCACGAACCAGGCGAATCCACCGATTGATAAGTCGCCAATAAGCCGCTGTAACGGTACAACCGTGCGTTCAAACATGGATCGATTTTCTTTTGGGAGATTTCAGTAGCTAGGAATGCGACCCGCTCGATGCGTTATGACCTAACTGTTCTGCCAATTATTGGCATTGTAACGCGGCGCCTCCGCGATGAGCTTCCATTTCCGAATAGTGTAACGACGTGATCTTCTGTAATATTGGACGTGTGTAATTTGAGCGTAATGAGGGGAATAAAGTGCAGTGTAATTTTCGCTGTCTGGAATGCTACTCGATAGACACGTTAATGTACAGAAATTAGCGTGATAAAATTGATCCTGTTCCAGCTATAAGAAGTTCGAAGTTAATGTATATTTTGCCGCGTCACTTTTCAGCTCTCCTTCTGCACGCTGGAAATATAGAAGACTGTTAGTAAAGGAGCTGCACGCGTGACGAGAACACAGAGAACACGTGGATTCAACAGCGATTCCGTAAACGTCACGTTTTATTGAATAATCAAAGTGGTAACACTATAGTAGCGACATTCCTCATAAGTGTAATAAATGATTAGCCTAAAAATTCTACCGCCGCGTCGTCGTCTCCACCATCATCATCATCATCACCATAATTATTTTTATATCGTCGTCGCGACAGATGAAACACTGTGTCCTCGGGCGAAGTACAAACGAACCGTTCCATCCGTCGGCACATCATTAATTCTACACGCGTACATTGGTATTGCGAGAATCTTGAATAAAATCGGTGACGAGATGCGTGCTCGTATCTTTATATAATGTATATTTTATATGCTTTTCTTTATAGGTACACTTACGGTGTAAGTCTCGCCCCGGAAGCGGCGACCAGAGGGTTGGCTCCTTCCCCCGAGACGTGTAAATCGCGCCCTAAAAATTTCGACGTCGACGTCGACGAATCGTTCGCTTCTGCCCGTCGACGCCCTTAAATCTACATCATTTGTCTATCTACCATCAGGCGATCCATTTTTTTTTTTATCGTTTTCTCATTCTTGTTCCACATAGCCAGCGTAAAATCAATCGAAAGAGCGGGAGCTCCTTCACACCCCTCCGCAACCCACTTCAGACACTTCCGTGCCTGAAGAACAACGTTGTATCTTCCCTGTGACGAATAAAAACAGATACTAAGAATCGAAACTTGTGCATCATTCTTCCCAAAGTACGTTCCACCGAGATCCCCAATTGGGTTGCGGGGGGTTAACACGTCGCCTTCTAAAGATACCCTACTATCCGCCGAATTTATAAAATACACGATTTAACAAGTACATACCACGGAACATACCTAAAGGATACAGAATGACAGTTCGCGAAAGGCTTTCGAAATCGCGCGACGGCCGGTCCCATCTCCGTCGATGGAATAAGAAGCCAGAAGATCCCATTCGACGCGTCGATCCCGTCGAATCGGAGGCGGGAGGAGGAGGGATCGTTTGGGAGCGTCGCGATGTTCGCCACGTTATTGCACTATTGGGGCTGCTGCTGGGAAAAAGGCCAATGCGACGTGATTCGTGGAGTGTATATTCAATGATCGGGCGTTATTTATTGCTTCGTAGCGTCGATCGCGATCGCTTCCATCGAGTGCCCGGCGCGACTGATTCTCTCTCTGGCTCCCTCCTCTCCCATTCTCTCCTGTTTTATCCCTCGATCTCTCTCGCACGTGCAATCGATCTAAACAACTCACGCTCTGTTGCCTGCTGCGGCGAGCACGTCCATTCTCTAAACAAGCCTGCGGAGAAACGCTTGAAAAGTGGCAGCGAAAGCACTGACGCTGGTCAAAGTAAACGCACCTAGGGGCTCGACAATTTCGAGGAATTCGCTGACAATGGGCCACGATGGGCTGGAAAAATTGTAATAAAGAGGCAAAGTAATTATTCGTCGATTTCTTGAGTGTTTCGTGTGCCAACCATCGCCAAGCCCCGCTCGCGTCACTCCACTCTGTTCTGTTTAACACTTTTTCTTCCGATCCGCGCGCGAAACGTTCGAGTTTTCGTAAGGGAGCTTCGAATGTCAGCGCACAGGAAACGCCGTCGCGTATTTTCGCGCGTAGCACCGTGCTAATTCTGTATTAAATGTATACGCTTTATAGGATAAAAGATAATATTAATCATAGCAGTAATTAATTATGAAATTAATAAAAAAAAAAAGAATGAAAGGGGCACGATCAAGAAGAACGTTAAGTTAAACTATACATCTTTCTCACGCGAGTAATCGTTCCCTCTTCCCGCGCTTTCTCTACTCTCGTTCATCGATTCACTCTCTCTCTCTCTATCTCTCTATCTCGCATACACTTTTACCGTATCCTCACGCGCGCCCGCGTATCGATTAATCGCTAGGGATCGTTAAGTAACTATATCTCCATCGAAAAATAGGACGTGTCGCGTTTCCGTCCCCCTCGGTCCCTCCTTTCTCATCTTCGCCCTCCCATTTTTTTGACGATTGTTTCATCAGAAATCGATTGAAAATGTGAAACGATGCTCTTTCGTGGGAGCCTCTATTTTTTTTTTTTAGAATATCGAGATACACTTAATTTAAGAAAGTTTCGTCTCATACTTTCGACTCACATTTGTAAAAAAAGAATCATTTCCCTCTCGATTGTACTACGAACTACGCATCACCCTGTGTAGATGCAAAGTGCAGCAGTGAAAACACCAAATGTAATAGATACAATCGCAATTATCTAGCGAATCCTGGACCACGATTGTACCGATACTGATAAATTTAGAGGTTCGATTATACGGTAGCTCCCAAGTAACCATCTAAAACTAAGACAACATTGACGTTCCTTATTAATTGAGAAATGTCTCGATTACCTTGTCTCGGTGGCCAAATTCAGCAGCACAGATTCCTCAGCAATTCATATGTTAATCGTGGTCGAGGGGTAGATGTGTTAGGGTGGAAATCCCAAACCGATTTAAGGAAATAAAAAAATAATGAGAAACTCCTCCACTATGAATGAACGGTTCGTCTAAAAAAAAAATCACTCTGACGTTTCTCGATTCGCGATTCGTCTGGTGCGATCGAAAGCTCCAAGGAAAATTGATTGCAAAAGCCTCCACATGACGTACTCGTCGCCGGTTCCATGCCCTTCTACTCGGAATGCTCGTCATTTGGATCGTATCGAACCTGTTCCGATTCGACGATAAACTTTTAACCCCCTGCGGCTGACACAACCGTTTACTTCCATCACTTCCGTCTCTAATATACTTGCGCGCTCTAGTCGACGATGTTCCAGAATAAATGAATAGAGCATGTGTCTCTAAAGGGTGTGCTAGCGGTGTAGTAAAATAAAATTTGTTAGTTTGCCTGCCCCCAGAAGAAACGACGAATTTGTTCCGCAGGTTTCATCCTCCGCAGAAGGTTAACCCTTTGCTGACCGCTGTGGATCCTAAAAGATCAGCGGGTTCGAGATCTATTGATCTCTGTTACTTCCTAATTGAACAGCTGGCGCTGGAGAGCCGGCGCAGATCGCAGGCAACAAGAAGGGGCAGTTTCTGACGCGCGCGTGATATTCGATTTAGCATTCGTTTTGCGCACACGACGGATCTCTTTCCGCTCTGCGATTCATCGATATTCGCCTCGTAACAGATCGCACTGCAAACCTTCCGATCGACGGTCGTTCGATCACTCATGGCGCGACTGCTTTCTCTATCGGAGTCATCCAACATTCGTCGAGTCACTTTCCATTGGCGATTTGATTCGTTGCTTTCTTACTGTTCGCGATAGCGGTGCTAACTATGGCGACCCTCTCTGACCCACACTGTTTTTTAGAACTTCGTCCTTTTAATCGAATTTACTGTGTAACTTTGGAGAGCTTAAGTGCCGCAGCAGTTCCCAATGTTAAAGATTCTAAAGAGAGGTGGTAAAGATGCAGGTCGCAGAGGGCGAAGAAATGAAAGGGAAAGAGCTTCGTGGGAATAGTGCAAAGGCCTCCTGATATCAGACCTTTAGAATCTACTAATTGCCTTTTTTCGAACGATCTACGTTTAAAGTTTTACGATGAAGCGTTTCTAACGATAAGTATCTTCTGCTCCGCGAAGGGACAGTTGTGCAACAATTGCGATGTTTCACTTGGATAATGTACACTTGAATTCATTCTAATTAACTGGATCGATTAAATGGGGTCGATTTTGCTCATAAAATTCCGCCAACGTGGTGCCATTTACTCATGGAGCACTGTCATTTTGGAACCAACTCAAATCCGAGCTGCCTTGATCGGCTTAATTGACAGAATGGCCTAACTCTGTTGACGGAAATGATTTCGACTGATCATTACAGTGGCATTAATTAAACCATCTGAACCAGCAACAGGGATTTTGATTGATAAACGAGCGCCAATTAATTCAAACACAATGATTAACAAATTGCTACCAACTTGTCAGGCTAACCGACGGCAGGTTTGGCGAAACGGCTTCACTCGAGTGCGCCAACAAAAAAAAAAGAGCTCGGCTTTGTCGCGCGGTGGGCATGAGTAAATTAGCAGTGTTACGATTTCAATTCTTCCGCCGTTAGTGAGTTGACGCGTTCAAGTGTCGCGATTACAAATTCACGCGGTCGCCAGCGTGCTCGGCAAGGACACGCGCGCAGTCGCTGGGAAACGACGAGGATTTGGGAGCTCGTACGGTATGGCTCGTAAAAGTTTAACACGTTGCTCGGAATGCGAGCATTTAAAATGCTTCCGGATGTTCGTGCTCGTTTAAAATGGTCACTCTTTGTGCTGTAAAAGTGCATCCTGCTTACACGCGCTAATACCGAGCGTCTGACGCGCTATAAAGAGGAGGCAAATTGAAACACTGCTTGTGACAGCTTACGGATCGGAGCCGCGTTGGAGTGACTATTAGACGTGTTCTTTTTTTTTTTAAAAAAATAAAAATGTGGTGGTATAGTTGTGTATTGAGAGTACGACGTCAGTTGCGATTGGCAGTAGCTCTTGTTAATTATTTATATTAATATGTGTAACATATTGCCATATTAATATAGGTAACTACTAGAATGTTGAATTAACTTTGTAAGATTTAGATTAGATGCAGGTCGCGCTAGGTATGAGTGAAATTTGACCATTTTTTATGGTAACTTCTAATGAGTTCTAATAATAGGGCGTGTATTCGTTTTATGTAGCATGAGAGGTTCACCTCTGAAGCTTACGCTGCTTTCCTTGCATTAAAAACTGTTGGCAGACAGGAGTAATTCAAGGGATAGCGGTGCATAGCTTTATGATACATAAACTATGGAAATTAAAGAATACAACTGTCATTATTCTTCTCAACGAGCTTCTGCGTAATCGCGCGTGGCACCATACTGACCAAACTCACCCACGCGCCACCCCAATTAATTAAATATAAAATACAGTTCTGAAAATTGAAAGATTCGATAAAATACACCTCTGCCCGAGACACCCCCGCAACCTGCGATCTGCGAGGTTGTTACGAAACGTCTACTAAAAGAAGACCGACGTGAAATAAAGGCATCGTGAGAATCGAAAGGTATAGAATGATTAAAAAACGCAAATACCAGGAAGGACAACGAAAATCGCTTCGAAAAGCTCGAAAGAGGAGGCTCGCCGTGCGAGGGTCGCCCGTTTACGTAACCAACCAGAAACAGAAAAAGAAAAGAAGGAAACGGAAGAGAAAAGAGAAAATTCATTGTAGAACCGTTCGGTACGGGGCTCGGCTAAGGACGGCATACAAAAAGAAGAGAAAAGAAGAGAAAAGAAGAGAAAAGAAGAGAAGAGAGAAGAGAGAAGAGAAGAGAAGTAAAAGGCAAAAGACACAGATACGGATGTACGTGGATTCCGAGCGCATCCTCCAACGACCGCATACGGCGTATACAATATTCAAAAGTGCGTATACAAATATATATATGTACATGTAGAGATAAATGTAAATGTGTATAGATCGTTACAAACATGATAAAAGGAAGGTACACAAAAAAAGCCAGCCACGTTGGGCGGTCGTCATCGATAAAAATCAACCAAAAAATATCTCGCACGTGTAAAAATACCGACGCTTCATCTATATCTGCCTCTCCCTCTCTGTTTCGCTTCCCCTCTACTTTAGGTCACCGTTTTCCCATTTTCTCCTCCGACGGACGAGGAGACCTTTCTCTCCGCTTCCTGCGACGCTCTATCGCTCTATCTTTCGACTCATATATACAACATTTCCCCTCACATCCCCTTTGTCCCACTTTCGATCTCACACACCTCTTCGGATCCCTCGCGAGAGATGCTTCCAAAACGTTCGCGCGACTACTGCAATCACCACGCCTGATCATTTCGCGCATCAAGTTCGAGAGGGCGCGCGCATCGGAAGAATCACGATCCTTCCCCTTACTTGGCAGTGGCCCTCGCGTTCCCTGCTCCGTTTCCCCTCGCCTCCTCAGTCACCTACCGTCTCTCGCGTCCCCATTCGCTCTGTTCCCTTAAACCGCCCCTAAGCCTCCGTTCCTCCACCGCCGAACGTCCATCTTTCGCCATGGAGTAAACCCGACGCCCGAGGGAGAAGCGCATCGCCTCGCGACTCCGCCGTCCGCGCCGTGAGGAGGACGCGCGACCACGGGGAGATCCGCGACCTCGACAATCAGGGCTGAACTTACGTGAACGGAAGCTCCGTAGCACGCGCGATCGACGGCTGATCGGTCACGACTGCTGTGTACGTGGGGGTGGAGGAGTAACAGGATGGACGAACCATCCACCGACGAGACGTCCTCTCCTCTATCTCATCATCCACGCTCTCCTTCTGGTCTTGCTGCGGTTGCTGGTGTTGCTGCGGCTGGTCAAGTCTGCTCGGCGGGGGTAACGGGAGATTTTTCGTTAGCGGATGTGTCTGGTGGGTAAAACGTCTCAGCCGAGGCCTGCCCACTGCATGAAGTCGGGCACTTCTCTAACGGGCACGTCCCTCGCCAGAGCCTTCACCCTCAGGTTCCTGTCCTCCGTCAGCAGGACCACCTCCCTTCTCAGGCGTCTCGGTTGGCCCTCTTCTGTGGGGACAACAACCACCCCCCTCCAGTGTACTTTGCTTTTTCCCCTATTGTCGATTTTTACTCGACAGTGTGGCTTGATTTTGCAGGAAGGGCAGAGGATTTGGGATTTAATTGGGACGACCGATATTCGTGATTTATTAACTGTTAAGATAGATAGGGTGCAATAATCAACGTTTATAGCAGGCACAGCTGAAATCGCAGCAGATCAGCGGGTAGCGCGGTTTCAATTAGCGCGCCCCAGCTTTTAATCACACCGATTTCATTAAGTGTTATTGTTGGCGATCAGGAAGAGGAGTAATAGTTAGTAGCGTGCTCGGTGATAAATTCTGCCTCGATAGCGGACGGTAAAAGTTGCACATGTCGATTCTATCGCGGTGCAGCGTTGCGCAGATAACTGTTAATCGCTATGTAAACTAGAGCCACAATCAGCTCGGTATTAATCGCTATCAAAGATACAGGAAACGATGGAACGTGGTCAGGATACGCCCGAGGAAGAAGGCGAAGGTGCTCGTGTACGTACCTGCGTTTGCCTGATCTTTGTTACCCGTTTTGCAGAGGCTCAAGCACGTAGCCAGTATTCTGTCATCGTTCCTCGTCAGCCCATCCTGCGACAGAATATCGTGGGTGCTCGTTCATTCGTTTACAAAATCACATTTACTCCAAAGTCTCGCGTGGACCTTAATGCCCGACCACTTTGTCTTGCTAAGATTTCTCTTGAAAAAATGGGGGTGGCGATTCGCTCGAAGTTAATACGAAATTGGGGCAACTTGTACGTGGGGGTGTGAATATTATTCTACTACCTAGAATCAATACACCGAAGGTGGCGCATTTTTCTAATCACCTCGAAAGCTTCCTTGACTCAAGCACCATGCCCTAAGTCACTGTGAACCAGTATCGAACGCCGGAGAGTTTCGAAGGATTGCCTCGAAAAGTCGAGCGGGGATTGGAGGAAGAAGTGGAGGAATGCTGCGGGATGGAAGGGAACAGCGACAAGGAAGAGGAAGAGACAAAGTACGAGAGGCGCAGGGTGGTAAAGGCGCGCAGAATAAAATCTAACGAGCTCGCAGCGCGCGTTATCTATCGTTTGACAGATCAAGGTTCCTGTTACGATCCTATCCTACCCATGTATCCTGCATGTTACCTACGAGATAAGCGGGAGGCCGAGATGCGTGCTGCGCCAGAAGTTACCACGCCGTGAGAAGAGTTTATCTGCGCACCACGTGGGGGTTCCCTTGGATACCCGACCCCTTATCATAACATTCGCGCTTCAATGAACACCGATCAATCCCTACTCGCGTGCTCCGTCTCTCAACCTAGTCTTATCCACCTTCTTTTCCATGGCCTACTCTATACCTCTGACCAGTGCACGGACTCGCACTCTAAATCTCCCAATTTCAAGGATTATGTGTGTTCAAATTATTGTCATGAAGATCAGGATTCTGCGTGTCCACAAGGGGAATAGGATCTTCTTTCTTACTATAAATGATAAGTGGTGCAAGGACTAAGGGTCCTCTTTAGAAGCACTTGGGCAACTTCAGAATACTACCTTGCATATTTTGTTAAAATGGACGAATAAAAGATTAGAAATGGTGTTTGTAACCGTTGATACTTCAAATCAAATCTGCTTGACTCCGATTGCAGACTCGCTAGTAGTATTAACCCCTAAACGTCAGACAGTAGAAGCTAGCATACCACGTGGAGAAAACAACTAACACGTATTGTGAAAACGAAAATTACATGTATGTAAAAGAGAAGACGAGCGACGATAACTTGACGCATTCAACGCGGCTGACCGCCACAGCCTCGTCAGTAGTATTAACCCCTAAATGTCGGACAGTACTGACTGGAAAGCAATCTGCTCACCTTATCGACATCCTCCTCCATCGTGAAGACGCTGGACGTGAGGACAGTTCCTCTCGTGGTTAAGCACCGAATCCCTGGATTTCTGCTCCTGGCGAAGGCCAGTGCCGTCTTCGCGCTTTCAGCCACCCTGGCCACGTGTTCTGGGTCCAAAGCAGCCCTCGAGGCTGGGGGGCAGTCTCTGGCGTCCGCGCCCCTAGCTAGGCCCTCCAGTTCGTTTAGAACTGAAACAAAAATTCGAGTGCTCCGTGAGATACCTGCTCCACTCGCGAACACTTACAAATATATAATCGTCGTGTATAAAATAGATCCATTCGCATCGAATTGTGCAGGTAAGTTTTGAATAAGTGAAACCCTTTTCCCACTGGAAAATATGGCAATCTCCAGCGAACTCGTTTGCCCAGCGACTGGAGGGAGAAAAAGTTTTTTCATCGACGCCACTGTCCTCGGGGGGAGAAACGTTAACTCCGAATTCTAACGAAGGAGCCTTAATGGTGTTTACTCGAACTTTGCTGGTCAACCCCCCAGCACGAAAGCACAACCAATGAATTTTCTATCGAGCCACGGAAGTACAAGCAAGGAAACTGGCGGTGCAGATGGGCTTACAGTGTTCTGAGAAACATGTGATCCTGAAACACCCGATATATCTTTGATAAGACTGCAGATCTTCCAATAAACCTTGGAAGTGATTACGATCATCGACGTTCAAGTCTGTCTTAAAGTCAGTCGCCATAAAAAAGAACTTCTATGCCCGAAGTTTTAATTCCTATCAGCAAAGTTCGAGAGTATCAAGTATAAATACGATTTCCAAGCATTTACTTTCCGTTACATCCTATTTTCTCCCCTTCAAGTCTCGTGGGTATTCGAAAAGAAAACTTAGTATCTCCGGAGTGTTTCCCAGGGTTTACTGGAGTTCCACTTTAGTACAAGCTCGGATGGCCCATCCTCTCTCCGTGGATCTATAAATCCAGGGAGGATTTTCCAGCTCCTTCTCGAAATAGAGCCCAGGTTCGCGCGGAGATCGACCGGCTTCGCGAATTATATATGAAGCCACGAGGCCACGATTTCGGCCGTTCTAAATGGAGAGGGATTCTCTGAAGACTGCCGCGACAAGTCCTCAGAAGTGAACAGTGAATAAGTAATGACGGCGGAATTTCTGGCACGTTGGCGACTTGTCGCGATACTATTCGCGGATATTTTTGGTTATTGATCGAGGGGTTCATGGACGAAGAATTAAATTACGCAAGAAGTTCACGTAAGTTCCAAATGACGATTCATCTGGCAGAAGAGGATCCTGGATTTGGTTAATGGAATTCGATACAGACTCTTATGAAAGTTTCTATCTGATTTATTAGATTTATTTCTTATTCCCCCCTTTCGATTTCGAGCAGCGTATTTCACGTCGCGGTGCCGACGTTTAATAATAATCAGGAAGCGGGGTCGCGAATGCACAGAGAAACAATTTCAGAGTGTCTCTGACAAGCGGTAATTGGACTGTCGACGAGAGTACGTGACAGAATTCCATGCATTTCCCTGGCACTGTTCGCGGCCAGATTTTAAATAATCCCCGCATTTCTATTCGACATCGCGAATTTTATTAAAAGCCGCGCGATGCCACACGATTCCCCAGACATCAAACGCGTAGCTGCGATCCAACACATTCCCGTTTCTAGAAGCGGCTGGATTTACGCACTTCAGAAGTGGCAGATCTTTAATATAACGTGGAACTATTGGCACTGCAACTAACTTTCCTATAATCTCTATCTCCAAATTCAACAATGCTAAGTGAAACTACAATGTCCATCCTTCGGATGACTGTAGAAGCAACGAAAAACTGTGCAGCCAAGAGAAATAGAAGACCAAAGTAGAACCAACGTTCTTTCCATCTGCTAGACTTATATAAACTATGAATATAATATCTGAATATAACCTATACTATGCTATTCTATAAAACATTTTAAAAAACGTAGCACAGCTTAGCTTAGCTTTTGAAGCTAATTTTAGGGTACCATCTAAGGGGTATTGCCGCGAATTTTTTAAAACTTCCCATAGCATAGCTTCGCTTAGCTTTCAGGTGGATTCCCAGCTTGAATATTTTGAAAAATCTTAAAATTCAAGTGACATTCTTCGACTACAACTGAATCCCGATGCGAAGCAGATATCACACGTAGAGTAGTGACGAAGCTGATGCACGCACGCTATCGAGCGTCTCTAACGATGGAAATGGGGTGTCGGTTGATGTTGGTGGCAGGAGAGCTGCAAAGGAGTCAGAGAACAGCCACTCGAAAGCCATTCCCCAGGTCGCTGGGTGACCACCACGGGCATCGCCCACGTACCGATCGTGCCTGGACAACGGCGGCGTGGTCGTCGGGGCCAATCGCCCGCCGTTCCAGACCGTATATACACATGCATTCATGTATGAGCCGTGAGAACCTAACTGTGAACGTAGCCCGTTGTCGGGGCCAGACGGACCGTGGCTGTCCGCCACGGGATCAAAGGGCAGCGCCAGTCCATTTTGCATCAACGCGCGCGCGCGCACGCCTGCACACTTTCGTTTTTCGGTGCCACGAATGACAAAAGGAGCTGGACGGGGCACTAAAGGGGCGAGAAAGGTCCTGGAGACAAAAGAGCAACGACGCTTACGCTGGCCCACCTAACTGCAACAGCACGAGGATATAAATATTTCTTAAGTACTTTCGTTATTTCGTGGGCTCCCTTTTCTTCTGGTTGGAGAGCGAAAGTTGAGAGACGAAGGGCTGGAGTGGTAGGCCTCGTTCCGTAGATTGGTCTTCGAATTTTCCTCTTGCTGAGGCTCTTATAAGAAGTCTTGAGATTTCCAGGTTTTTTTTCGAGGAGGATTCTCGGGTAACAGCCCCCAAACGTAACTGATATTTACGATTTTTTTAAAAAAAAAATATTGTTAATATTGGATTGAACTCATTTTTTTTAAGACGAATCTTCTTATTATGTATTAATTATTGTGGAATCGTGTTAAAACCTGCGACGATGTTAGCGTAACGTGTATAGGTTGGTTTATACAGCCAACGAGGACGGGCCAGGACGAGCCGAGCCTATGGTAAGCTTATGGACGGCGAGGAGCCACCGAGCTCGGTGGAAACTCGGTAGCTCCTCGGGCTCCGTCTGGAGCTCGTCCTAGGCCCGGCCCGTCCTCGTTGGCTGTATAAACTGATCTTATAACGTGTAGCACCTGTCACGGTCATCTGATTGCAAAACGAAGAAAATTTTCTTAAACTAGAATAATTTACGCTGAAACTGAACTTAGAATTTTAATTTTAGCTTTTATTCATAATACTTTTTTCATCGAAATAAAGTAAATTTATCGATGGAAACGAAGTTACTTTTCCTTCGAACGCTACAACTTTTTCAATTTCGAATTTCTTTTCTTCAAATTAGGGTCAATCCCCGCGTAAACCATCTAATATTAAGAAACTTCTCCTTTTTTTCAATCAGATAACTTTGACTGGTGCTACACGTACAGTCAACAGGAGTTACATCGTCGAAGAGGTTGGCAAGATTCCACAATAATTAATAAATAATAACAAGCAACGTCATAAACGGAAAAAATTCCGCAAGTTTAAAGATGCCTCCTTATATCCCAGAAGAGTTTAATCCAATATTAACAATAGTTTCTTCAAAAGAAATTCGTAAATATCGGTTAATTTTGGGGCTGTTGCACGAGAATCCCCAGTTAAGTAGGCTTCGAAGATGCTCGTGCAAAGTCCCAACTTCCAATTGCCCAGTGTTTCGTCGTCTTCTCGGAGATATGCACCAATAATGGATTCCATTACAGATGAGAGCGTATCTTTCCGTTGGTTCGCGAGCAAGCGCTTCCCTTTTCTATTTACTACGCCCTAATCCAACGCAGACGCAGGGGTTCGAGTAAATCGTCGCAAAGCCGTATTGGATGCTGCGCCTATGATTACGAAATTGGGGGTGGGTCGCGGGGTAGGCTAATGCATACCAAATGTCGTTGAATCTCCAATCGGAGAGTGCCTCGGCGTCGGTCTCGGTGTGTTTGTCGGTGGGACCGTGGGTTCGACTGGTCCTGGACCCCAGGCATCGTGTACAGCCGAGTCGATTATCGGATTTCGAGGATGGCACGGAAGAGGGTGGAAAGGAAACGAGGAAAAAACGACACGTAGGCAGCCGGTCGAGGCAGAAAAACACGTCTGCCCGTGGATTCTTCGGAACTTCGGGCGGTCGACCGTCAGCGGCTACAATTTATTCGACGAAGTCGGGGAGGAACGTTCACCCCCACGAGTGTGTATGTATCTCCGCCCCGCCACAAACTTCGCTTTCTTTCCTCGCGCCAGCCAACTCTGACAGTGGGTTAATTTATCTGGCCACGGAGGGAAGAAAGTGAGTTCCGCCGAATTCTCGTTCACGGTACCGCCGAAATATTCGATGTCCCCGGTACAATTATTTGAAACTTCTTGGGAGAACCGGGAGATGTGTGTCGATTCCGAGAATGGAGATGGGTTGTTATAATAAATATATTCCTGAGGAAAGAGCGCTGTGAACTCACCGAGCAATCATACACCACACAATCCCATTCCCCAAGCACCGAATTTCAATGGAATCTGGTATCCCGCGATGTTTAGCGAAGGCAAGTGGCGCCTCGAAGCCACACCATTTCGCCTCGACCATAGCCTCGTTCTAAAATAGTAACCCTGCTCCGTTCTATCGCGGAAGCGTGCATTCGTAGCGACATTCCTTCGCGCGCACCATAAATCCTCCCTCCCCCTGCTTACCATACACACGGTGCACGCGAATTTCGGTAGGAACTGCGCGCCTGTAGCCCGATGAAATTTGCTATTCCGCGTTAAATGGTATTCGGGGCCGCGCGTGGAATAACCGACGAATCGCTAGCGAACCCGGCCGGCCGTCCGCTTGCCCGATGGGAGATGCATCTTCGATTCCTGGCGCGTGTGCCTCCGCGCCTAAGCTTTAATCCGGAAGAATCGACCGGCGATTGGCGATTCCGATCGCGGGGTAGCCGAGCAAGGGTTGTATTCGTGTGCGACGATGCCATTTATCTTCGACCGCCGTGCGGGAGGCGCGTAAATAGGGGAGAAATGTAAATAGTGGCACGGGCGAAGAAAACTCGACTAGAAACAAGGAGAGTATCCTGGAAAGTGTCCGTAAAGAAGTGCTTCGACGCGAAATGAATACGAAATCAAAGTCTTTGGGGAGCTGGAAATCTTTGATGAAAATTTTGGACAAAGTCTTTCCTTCTTCTGTGTGTTTCAAAGTGCGAGGTAAAATAAAATACGTGAGAGTAATAAATGTATCGGTGTGTTCTTCCTCCAGTGAAATTCCCAAGGCCGAATGATCGCGGTGGACCTGACCTAGGTCATGGCAAGTGGATAGCTCGTACAAGTGAATATTAAATTCAACTCTGTTTCAACACTGTAGATCATCTGTTAATGGAAGCTTGATTCTTTGGAATGGATTTGCCTAAATTATGGGGTAGCCATTAATTTCAGATCACGTAACAGTGATTGATGGGCCTCTCCGTTTCGAACGGCCTTGAACCCTCGACTCGACTCAGGCAACCTCTTTACGGGAACATCTCGAACATCCTGGTTTCTTGTTCGAACGGTGGAAGAGATATTTTTGGTATTTTCTTTGCTTTTTATAAAAACGTGGAACGAAGTATATTTCCGTGTAAATGAATTATTATCCCTACGCAGAGAGTATGATACGAGAAGATACTTTAAGTACCACTGGAGAAGTGAAAAATAATTCAATTTCACCCTCGTAGCCACTCGTGGGACAGTTCCGTGAAAACCTTCTATTATCCTCCTTTCTCCGTGTAAAACAGCTACTGCTATATGCCGTAGATAAGCGAAAGAATAAATAGAAGGCACAAATTCGTTTTTAAAGCCATGAGAATTCATTTGTCACGGCAGTGACTGGATATGCTAAGGTAAACTTGCGCCACGAGAGCGCAGCGAGGCAACGCAGTAGATTCATCCGTCACAAATCAGACGTTCTCGTTACGCGGCTAAAAGCGCGCCACGCGGAAGACGTGGCGCGCGCAAGATAATATCGAATATTTACGATTGCCCGCGGAGAAAGAAGGCGTGCAAGAAAACTAATAAACAACTTGAGGCATGCTCCAGCAGCCTGCGAAACATGTCTCGCGGTAACGCCTGTAAATCTGGTCGCATTATCGTAAAATTCTCGCGCAAACCATCGAACACACCCGCCATAAAAAAGAATCCAAGTTTATCGTCGATCGCGGCCGATCGCTCGCGAAGAGCCTCTCCATTAACCAGAAGACCATCGTGCCCGTCGTATTTCGCGTCTCGATTGACGGAAACGGTACCCTCATTGACACGGAATTACCATTCACAGAGACAATTACCGAAGGCTTAACAAGACGCCGTACACTCATGGGACATTCATGGGCTTGAAATTTAAAAACACGAGGTTCCGCGCAGTCACTAATCCACGTAAAATTACTTCTGAAAATTACAATGCATAAATTTACCGAAGTCCAATAATAAACAGTATAACTTATAGAATGATCACTGATCCGGCCAAGATAATCGCCATAATATTCTCAAAGCTGACATTCCAAGATTAAACCTCCCACATCAGAAATTTTAATTCCATTTCGCATAAATCTCCGCTGACTGTGAGAACCAACCCGCGGATATGAATGCCGCGTTATGTCATACGGATAAAGTGGCTTCGAACGGAAGAAGTGTGTCCCGTTGGGTGAAAAACGGAGAGACCCCAATCGTACCGCGACGTCACGGCCTACTACATCGTCCAACGCTTCCCATTTTTTCCCCGTTCGAAAATAAGCCTGTCCGGCGATCTCCAACGGGGACATGACGCGTCAGGCTTCACTCTCGAGGACCTGTTTCGACGACTCGTCGATCGACAAGGAGCATCGGGGTCGTTGGCGTCGACTGGAACACATTTACGATCGCCTCTGGCTGCACTACCAACACGCCAGGTTCGATGGTTACACCGCGGCACGGTAATTGGGTAATTGCTATGCTAAAGTACGCTCGTGCGTACGGGTAATTACTGTTCACGTTCATGTTCCAGCTAACGGACTGTCGCTTTTGCCGGTAAAAAGCGAAACCCCTGAGCACGGCGAGCGAGCGGATTATTTTCGGAATCGACTCTGCATGCTGAACGCTCCGCTGCTACCTCTTAACGTAATCATACACCGATGATGTAATCGTGAGTATCGCGAGCTTCTTCCGCCCAAGCCTTGTATAGAGGAGGCTCCTTCGAAGGAGCAAGAGCTGGTGGAACCGCGGGCCTCCGAATTTTTTGTGCCAGGACACTTGGGGAGTAGATTTTCGAGGAACTGCGTGCGAGTCTGAGAAGTGACGTATGGATAGGTTGGAGTAAGTTGGCGAGGAGGAAAGCGACGATTCAGATGAAATTGCTGCCGCTGCCGACGCGAATGATATCGAAGATCGCTCGTTATTTTACCAGAATACTAATCACGCGGTGTATCATCAGGATTTGGATCCTCGCAGGAGCGAAAGGAACATCCATGATCTTACAGACAACGGACGGACGATGACCAACTCGATGACGATGGTTATCGTCATCGCAAGGTGAGTTGGATATTTGCGTATCGTTTTGACCCACGCCGTGACCTGCTGATGATATCCTCCCGATGACACGATCACCCTCCGGCGATAATTTTAATGCCGACGCAAGGATAAAGGACACGTTGAAAACTGTTGTACATTGTAGCGTATACTTAATTATCGAACATGGAATATTGCTTCGACGTTTGTACACCACCATAAACCCCACTATCTCGACCACTCCTTATCCACATTTAACCCCCCTGCCATTTTGCTTCTCCCAAGATACCCGATTTGTTATCTCAACCATGGCCACTACCGTTCAATTTATAATCACGACGAGCACAGCAGTGTTTTGTCGCAACTTTCAGCGTGGCGAAGGTTCTGCATAAGTTCCACGTAAGTTCCCGGGAAGCTAGCCTGTGCATCGTCCAAGGAACAACGTTCCATTGACAACGCCGTGCGTGATTTGGCAATGGTTTCTCAGAATCGCCGAATCTTCGCGATGGGAAGAGAGGAAGGCAGAGGAGGGCCGCGCGGAGGCGGGTTTACGATATTCAGCTCGATCGATTCGCATCGCCTCTCCTTTATTTCTGCCCGAGACCCTCGGCGCTGCGGAGAGGGACAGAGCGAGGCAGGAGAGGTCTCGGGATGCACGAGAGAATCACGGCCTCTTCGTCGTTATTTATCGGCGATTATTTCATACGTTTTACTTTTTTCCGGCCGCAACGAGGTATTATTTCGGACGGCGTTACCCACCTCTTCCCCTGGCCGGGATAATCGACGACCTTCGGCCGAAAGAAATACCCGCGTTGAGGGAGAGAAATCGAGAGACAGAGAGAGGGACGTGGGGTCAACCGGTTCAGAGACGCTTCTGGCAACCGTACAACAGAATTATTTAATCTCTTCCTTGTATTTCTGCCGCGCTGCTCGCGCTAGGAGAGAAGAGGAAACGAACTGGTCCCTTAGTTCAGCCACGCGGAGAATTAACGCCCTCGAATGTGTTTTTCATAGACTATTATTTGACGCGATTAAAATTGCATAATTAAATTTCAGTAATAGGAATACAGAGGACAGTTGCAATTATACCTACGTGTTTTATAATTCAAGTGGTATCTATATTTCTACAGCTATGGAGGGTGAAAGGGAGAGAAAAGGAAATTCGCAAGAATCGTAAAAGTTCACTCACCCACGAGCGGCACCATAAGCGTGTAGATCGGTTGCGCACCAGAAATCGCCTTCGCGATATGTTGCAGCTGCGGCAGGTAGTCAATGAAACAATTCGTGTCTGGTACGAGCTGTCTGGGTCTCACTTCGATTTCCACCGACACCGAAGACTTTTGTAGGATTTGCTGAAACATTCAAAGGCTCGCGTTAGTTTAACGATTAAGCTTAAACCCTATTCCATTTTCATTGTTTTATTTAGGGGGGAAAAAGTAAATTGGACCAATCACTTTCACGACTAATTCTACTTTTTCGTCTTCTGAAGAGGCAGCTATCGCTGTTAGGCCACAACGGGGCAACGCGTCTCGTGGTATTTACCAGCGCGTATCGATCATCGTCCCACGAGCCGAGGGTAACATTAGAGGGCTCATTACGTTCGTATCCTTTGTTACAACAATGGCTACTTGGCATTCGCGTTATGCCGTCGGCTCGACATTGTTCTCCGCGGTGTGCGCGACCGTTCCACGAGGCACCGCGAGCACACGTGGGATTCAATTGGAGGATAATGCGTCTTCCGTTGCATCTCGCGGCCTGCTCGCAGGTTGATCCTCCAGCAAATCGGACTCGCGGGGCGTTCGTGGAAACACCAGGCTTAAAAACGCAGGGAAGGAGGCAACTATCTTTCTAGAATTCCTGCCCACTGTACTAACAGTGCAGAAACCAGAGCAATTTTCAGGGACCAAGAAAATCGAAGACCACTTCTAATTTCAAGCTACTCGGAATCTTGGATCGCCAATGCATCTTCCGTCCAAACTTTCCCGCTCGCAATTAAATTACCCACAGAGTATCTATCAAAATCCTGACGCATACGAAGTTAGTTTGAATTACAACCGGTGCAGGAAGAGAAGCTTCCAACGACAAGTTCGCGAAGAAGTGGGGAGAGAAGTTACGCCAATCTCCGCGTAAATGGAGCTGTCGATAATAATTAGAGTCATTAGTCACTGTTTTTCATGGAGCAGGATTCCCATGGATCGCGCGAGTGATAGAAAGAAGCGCGTCCACGTCCGCCGCGGGTAATTAAAATCGTCACGCTGACTTCTCATTTATCCGCGTGCGCTCGATCGACGCACAGTGCGAACGAGGGAAAATTCGCGCGATGACTCAACGCCGGTATTCCGCCGGCAACGGTATCTTGGCGGACGATTATTCAAATTCCGAGAACGACGAGAATATCGTTCATTGTTCGCGCATCGTGGGCTCGGGCTGGACGGGGAGCGCGCGAAGAATTCGACGGCGAGCCTAATTGTTCGTGGGAGTACACAAGGGGAATGCACAAATAAGACGGGGACATCTGCAGGGCCGTGGCCCGTCGTTCGGTCACGTCATCGTGCAAATGTACACACGTAACTAACGCTACTCCGCGGGTGCGATAGCCACGCCGTGGTTCTCTCGACGGAGTAGATGAAGTAGGTGTATGGTCACGCACGATTCGTATTTAGTGGTAGAAGTGGAATGTGGTAAATTGGAAACAGGTTTAATTCACTATGCGTTCATAGAAAGTTTCAGAGTTGTGAGATATGGGGTGTTCAGATTGGGATTCGCTGCTTTCGATGTTTATTGGAATCGCGGGCAATTTTAATCGATTGAGAAATGTATAGACGTGCGTTTCGTTTACAATGAATTCATTTTTGCGCGCCTCTGAGAACTGCAGTGACGCAAGTCAATCGCACGTTGCGTGTAGACATTAATGCTTCGAAGTAGATTTATTTTTACCGATATTGTGCTATCGAATGCACTCGGAAGACATTTGAATACCTCGCTAGAAACCGTTCGCTCGATTAGACAGCCACTTTGCTGAATGAATGGGGACACCTGCTTCGATATGCAGGTGGACACGTCGAGGATATCCATAATCACGTACGCGAGTAGTCTGTTCTACTTAGAGACAATGATGCCATATGACAGAGGATGGCAGACACGAGGAGACAGAGAACCATCGAAAGGGAAAATGCTCCAAGTATCGTCGAGTCCACGTGTGTATTTATTAAAAAAATTAACAAAGGAATAATTCTTCAAAAAAACCTACAAAGAATATTTTTTCCCTTTACTCGTGAACTACGATAAGCACGGAAAATACTGATCAGGTGTTGCTTCGAGGCATCGCGAAGATTACTTAGAATTATTTACTGGGAGTAAAAATGGAGTTTGTACGACGATCGATAATGAACGTCGTTAAAAATCGTCGCGCGACAACCGTATTACGGATTCGTAGGCATTTCGAGCGGCGGTGAATTCTGGAATGCTACCTTTCTTTGAGCTCGCGACGCACACACGATACATGATAATTAGGCAGAGGAAGAAGACGTTTTATCGAAACTGAGCGCGTAGGAAGCAGCGAAGAAGCAACGGTGACTTGCCTGTTTAGCGATTTCTGCCGATATAATGATTACATCGAAACGGTATCTCCGCCAATGATCTTGACAGGCATCCACGATAATATGCTAATGCAAGCTAGAAGTAATAGCTGGAACGAACGAACGAAATCTCGGGAAGTCGTTCGTTTTTCGTGGAAAGCAAATCGTTTCTGTTTCGCGCTATCTGCAATCCCCTATCTTACGCTACTTATGCATCTGTGATAACGATGCACATTTTCTGTAACAAGAACCTGGAATACTCTCGGGTGTTGCAATAAGAAACCTTTTCCTCTCTAGGAAGCTACCACTACAGCATTATGCATCCTCAAGTGCTGTGTTCCTCCCCTGGGACACCACTTCAGAGCAAAGTAAACGTTAACCGAACACTTCGCCCAATCGGAGTTCAGCATTATTCTCATCAATTTTTATTAATTTTATTAATCTTCGAATAAAATGAAGTTATTCGAGAATAAGGAATAAAAATTGATTCGAACAATGCCCAACTCTGCACTAAATTCGGCTGGAAAGGACCGAGTAATCTGTTACAAATTCCAGCACACCTAAATGTATTCCCGACTGCTTCGAGAACCAACCAAAGTGTCCGAACAACTGGAACCAAGCGAGACAAAGAGGTCTGATACCTAACCGAAGGAACCGGGAAAGAACATGAAAACATACTCGCCACCCGCCAACTTCTACAATCTACAGGCTCCTTCCCGTTTCCTCTCGAGCACCAAGCGCCTCGCCTTCCCCCAGGTCTGGCGTGTCGCGTGCTATCACGAAGGCGACAAGACGCCGCGCCGCGCCGGGGAGAACGCCTCGCCTGCTTTACTCCCGTTTAGAGTATCCGCGAATTCCTAAACGGTCGTGGCCACGTACCGTTGGCGCGGGTGTAACCCTCGCCACTCTTTCTTCCCGCTCTAGCTCGTCCTCCCCCGCCTCGTATCCCTTAGACGACGTGTTTCGAGCAACGAGTGCCTCTCGCCCCGTGAGAACCCGCCTTGAATCACGCACTGCGGCTCCAAACGCCCACGCATATTAAAACGGCCTGGCAGGAACACGTGCAAAGAGCGCGCGCGCCTCTAGCAACATTGTATAAACGCTTTCGGGCCGGGACTGACGCGAAACCTAACTGGCGTCGCGGTAAGGACAGCTTCGCAGCTCGGCAGACCGCGTGTTCGAACACCTTGACGCAGGCCGATACGCGCCGAGTTTTGCACTGTCGCGCATACCTACACCGAATTTCGCCATACACTCGTGTGTCGCGCATTTTAACTCGTCGCGATACGGCCACGGAGGACTGCTTGAGAACGATAGTGAAAACTTTTAAGATAGATTTCGACGGAGACTAGTTTTTCGGATCTGAACTTGAATCATTAAAAACTGATCAAAATCGAGGATACTTTCTTTGATATCTAAATAGGAGATAAATGAAGGGTAAGGAGAAACCAGGGAGTGTCACAAGACAGCTTCATCGAGAAAATTAAGTTTTAATACTTAGGCCATCAGTAAAGAAACAAGGTTCAATGAATTTAATTTTCTTATATAATTTTCTTCTTTAATAATTTCTGGTGTTCCCTTGACGACAGAAGCTTATACTTAGACAAAGAGTGGGGACCTACTGTTTTTAATCAGTAGGTACCTATACCAAATATTTAACATTATCTGATAACTCTTTTTATAACCCTTTGCGATAAATATGCTATAAATCGCTAAATCGCAAAATCGCGAAAAATGGAAATTCCTCGCTATTGCCCCTTTACCTTTCAAATGATATTTACTTCGTCGTTTAATAATCGCCTTGAATACGCAACTGTTATGCTCGATGGTATCGTAACAGAACTATATTTTAAGAGCAAACCAACCGTGAATTAAAACATCGTGTTACCCACTGGAAATAATATTTCAAAAGCCTCTGCCAGCGGTTATTGGCCGTATAATCGCAGAAACATCGCAGTTCTTTTTCCACCCTGTTCTTTTTTTCAACATTATACACGACACCTTAAACTTGTTCGTATGGAATTAGCATCGCGCGATGGGAACGCGTCCGCGGCGTATTCCCGCGCCAGCGAGAAATTTCATTCAACTGCCACGGGATGAGAATCAATTAACGGTATATCGCATTCCGGGCAATAGCGACACGATAAGATATCATAATTGAGATTATGTCCACGTAGCGGCGGGCACGAAGCGAACGATGGCCCGGGCAACTGGGTCAGAATCGACGGACAAGCAACACTTCCGCTCGCGGGTCGCGAATAATATAAAGCTTACCGGCGAAACCGTGCCACGATTATCGGACACGAGACCGCGAAGAGGATGGATGCCCGGAGTCACGGCACATTTACGGCTGTCTCGGGATGATAAATCACCGACCGGAAGTGCACCGCGGATAGATACAAGGAAGAAGACCTTTCTCGAATTTACACGCCCGACTTCTCGTCCATCCAGTACCTCTCCATTTTTCTGAATTCACACGAGGGCTGCTCCACGGCGCGGGCACACGTCGAAGCTGGGAAATACTGGGTTTATTCAAAGGCAGAGAAACTCGACGGAGGTTTGTTAGAAAGAAATCTGAATTGAATATTCCCACGCGAAGCCCGATTTTGAGAATCTTCTATAATCCACGCGTATCGCTTACACCGCAGAGAGAACGTATTTTTACTACGCCATTAATCTCGAGCGAGCAAAGGGTTGAACGCAAACATTCTTCAGAAACGCTTACACGAGTAACAGCTCGGAACAAAAACACGAAACCGGCGAAGAAGAAGAATAAAAATCGAACGAACCGCAGCCCACGAGGAAGAGTAAAGAGAGAAAAGGAAAGGATAAAAAGAGCAAAGGGGGGGGAAGAAATTACCACTCGTAACTCCGTCCTGATTTTATTGCTCCTCCACCCCGATGGAATTAGCGAGCGGACTTACACGGACGATATATTAAGGGTAATCGCATTCATAAATGCAACAGTTGCGGCTGCAACGATCCCACCGCGTGTAATGGCTCTCGCAAATCAGATCGGGAGGGAAGGGGAGGCCTGCGAACCCCCTCCCCGGACCATAAAGTACACCCACATGAGGATCGACCCGAGGACGACAAAATACCGGAACACCTGGAGGGCCCCGGTGATGGCCGACGCCACCTTCGCGAGGACCTGTTACACGATGAACAAGTATCCCGTCGTGTCAAAGTGTAATCCCCCTGGCCGTACATTCGCCGGCGCTGATATCGCGGAAAGCTCCAACCTATCGCATAGATCGCGACTAATTTATGTAGTTAAACGTCCAATCTGTGGTTTAGATCCAGGCTTTTTAGTCGCGGCTTTCGAGGAGGTTAGAGCAAGAAGCTCTCACAGGTGATAATCTACGGTTGCTACGAGAAATAGGAATTGCACAGGATATTAGAGTTTGGGAGATTATTTCCGATGGGAACTAAGGAAGCAAAGGGTTGAACGCAAAGTCGCTTGGGACGATTATCTCCGTCGAAACTTCAACGTCACAAGCCAACACCAGGCCGTCCTGTTTCCGTATAAAATACAAAGGAAGCTAACGGTCACTCGAGCTTCACGCCCTCCGGGGCGAGACAAGCGACGAGGATTCAATGGACAGGAACGACAGCCCGAGTGGAGGCAGCTAGAAGGATCAGAGATGGGTGAGCGTAGCAGACACAGTTGACATGTTCGCTGTGACAGGACGGAGACGAGAGAGGAGCAGAGAGAGAGAGAGAGAGAGAGAGAGAGAGAGAGGCTGAGTCTCGGGGAAAGCTTGGAAATTAATGGAGGTTCATTGAGGTAGTCCCCGGCAAAGAGCGACTAGTTCTGCGTACCCTCGACACGAATCCATTCTTCCTGTACAACCTGAAGACACTCAGTCTCCGGCTGTTCTGAGAGTGCTTCGGTGCAACGACGCAAACATTGACATTGTCACGAGCCGTACCACTAGCCCTCCTCTCTCCCTCCTCCTGTGTCTCTCTTCCGCTATCCAGCCGCCGCGTCGTCGAATATCGTCGGGGTCTCGAGTGCGTGCCGAGAAGGAGACCACAAAAGAGTGTTTGCACTGTCAATGACTGAACTAATAGAAACGACGCGGAACGATCCCTCAGCGTCGAGCCAAGAGGAATTCCAGGTGTCGGCGAGTGCCGGCCCCTTGGATTTCCACCCAGCTAGACGACGCATTCCATCCAGACATATTTCTCCGCCGCCTACGGGGGCAGGTCATGGAAATCGCGGGGCAAAATCGAACGCCGAGACAGAGAATAGAGAGCTGCACGGGGGAGTGGGGCGTTCGACCCTTTGAGCAGAAGAATATTGACCCACGAGGGCATCCGTCGAATTGGAAAGAACGTCACGTCTCTGGACCTCTCCTCTAGCGACGCGCGGGGATAAAGTAAATCGTCACCTATGTACACGGACCAGGAAGCGACCAGATGGCGAGACGGGTGAAGGACACTTCAGAAGGACCAGAGGGGAAAATTCTGAAGGAAAGGTGACTTCGAACGCAGGAGATCCTGGGCGACTTTCAGGATGGATAGTTTCTGTTTATTCGAACGGGGACGCTTCGTTTCAAGACGAGGCTTTTTAATTCTCAAAATTCATAAGCTCGATACATATATGCCATCAATAAAGGGGGTTGTTTAAATCTATGAGGTACATTTAAATATCTACCTTGAACGGATCTTACTAATGTTAATAAAATATGAATTTAGATGAATTTAGACGAATAAATTCAATTGGAGTTTCGTAATTTACGTTGAAAGTAGAAAACAGATGAAGCTAGTCCTTCCTCTGGGCCCTACTGCTTGCGTGGTAAAGCAATTCCCATTCATTAACGACTCATTTAGACTAAGGGAATAATTTCAAGGCATGGATTCAATTCCTGGGGGTGCGTAAGACATCGTTTTGTCCTCAAAATAATTATGTTTCGGTTTTTAATATGTAATTTATACCTACAATTTTTAAAGTAGTGTTTTAGAAATAACCTTTTCATATAAGAATCAATTTTCAATACATAAAATAGTTATCAATCCCATAATATACTGCAATGATTTTCATTCCATAAATGCAATTAATAATTGCTAATAGTTGCTAATCTTGTAATTATATGCACTTTTTTTTAAACACTGTGACCGAGACTGATTCACATGTTATACATTACAAACATTTTATTCCTTTTTAAACGATTTTATTTAGCTTCGATCCTCTGTTTGATTATTTGTATTGCGTATGTTTGTTTGTCGTCAGAAGCGATAACCCTTCTGCTATGCCCTGCTGGATTGTAGCAGAGGCATGCTCTGACAAAGAAAAAAGTGTATAAATGTAAATAATAAAAAAATCTTTATCGTTTGTAATTTTTGTTAGTGCTGTTTCTCGGATAATTTAATTTCTCATATATTAGAACGCAAAAGTGCCGAATTTTATATATTAAAAATAAGTTTCGAGGTTTTGACCACGAGAATGGATATAGTTCTTCAATTGACATCTGTATTAAATTTGTAAAATTCAAAACGTTCATTTTTGTAGTTTAGGCCATAAAATCGCAAAATTTCCCCACTGTGCGCCGCCACGGGCATAACGGGACCCCGTTGATCACCCTGGCCCTGGAAACGTTACGCAATCTGCGAGAAGAAAAGGCCGAGGCACGACCTTTGCCGCGCGTACCCCAACGCGCCGCGATGAATCAAGCCCGGAGCAGATTGCTCGCCGGGTACGAGGCCCCTGGGACGCCGAGTGTCTCTTAATATCGGTGGAAATTAAAGATTTCTCCGAGGCAGCCTCGCTCCCGGCCCATTACCCGTGCCACCATCGCTGGGACAATGGGGACAATGTCCTTCTCGTCGCCGACAGACCACCTACCCCATGTTACTACAGGGGTTGACACGACGGAAACGTTATCTCGGCTCTGCAGATGATGCGAGGGTGAGCCTCGACCACTTGCGCCTCCCGCGGGATCCTCGTAATATTTCGACTATAAATGTTTGAATATGACGGCCTCCAGTGCTCCACCGGGGGTGGGGTTCCGCACCGTGCACGCGATGTGGAGCACAGGGAACGAGGGTGGTGCACAGCCTGTGGGGTGAATACGCGGGGATTGTGAGCGTGGGTGCAGCCGCGTCTACAGGGTTCTCAGAGGATGGGATCCTTAAAGGGGGTTGACCGTGGAAAAATGAATAGAGTGACAGGTCGATCGGGGAGACGAAAGGACAGGGCGGAACGGAATTAACTGGCGGATTACTCGGTTTTACAGAGAGAAACGTCCAAGATGTTATTACGAGGGGGCGTAAGCTGGACGGAAGACGGAGATTGAATGACTCTTTCCACGAGTATTTTGCCCGTTGGAAGGTCCCTCTCTGGACCCCATAGGGGATCGGATTTGGTCGCGCGGGGGTGGTGAAAGGGAGGCTTAAAATGGGAACAGTAACAGCAACGGTTTTTGGTGGAGCATTATGAAACCCTGTATTATCCACCTTCGTTTCGCTTTGACTTTGGAATCAAACGTACATACGTTTCCACGATTGGAAACGTTAATGATACTTCGCATTCCCTACGTAGCGGCTCGTATCCAAGACTTCAAAGATCAAATACAATCATCTGCACGCATGTGAACACCCCAACTACATCGCCAATAAATTCACCTTGCAACTTCGTTATCGAAAAGCCCAGTGGGACATTAAACGTTGCCCGGCTCGGCCACCGAACACTCGGCACGGTGCACCGGTGGCATATCTCATTCGCCGAACGAGCGAGCACGCCGCTAATAATATTGCCATCGCGGCGCAAATGGAAACGTAACCGCGCGATCGGGTAGCAGAAACGGGCCGCGATAAGGCCCCGACATGCGTTACCATCTGGCCACGGGACGGGGTGGTCGATTCAAGTGGAAAACCGGCGTCGCAACGATGTTCGCTGCTGGCGGCGACGATAAAATTATCTCGGACAACTGAATCGGCCGACACAACAGGTTGCAGCAGTGGGGGAGAGCAATGCAGAGCGGCCGAGCAGGGTGTTCATTAACTGGGATTACAACTTTGATCGCCGCGGGAATCATTCCGTTCCATCAGAGTAGCAACTCTGCCATCCCGCCAGCTCTCACCCCCCGCGCGCGTGTCTTTTACGAAACCAAAGTGCCAGTGATTTCCGAGTTGGCAGCTGTAGCAACCTTATCCGCTCGATCTTGCCGCGAATGGCTGGTTTGACGATAAAGTTAACGAGATCCGCGCGACGGAATGGGGATCGTCCTAGCATTACACGCGTGTCCGCTAACAATTCGCAGGTCTTTCGAGTGCTTCGGAGCTAATCGCTTCGATTTTCCGCGCGAACTCGACACTCGTCGGGGCGTCTTTTTGCTCGCGAGCGTAAACGCGAAGGTGATAACTGGGTGGGTGATGGAAGGACTGGCCTAGTGCATATATTTGTCGCGTATTTATACGATCATTTTATTCTAATGCTGCAGGACGCGCCGCAAAGCTGCCGTCCAGATGCTGAAGCCTCGGTGCTACCATTTCGTTCGAAACGGCTGACGCTGGCGAGCATTTAGCGGTGGCAGCAATTGCGATACGCGGCTGAATTCCCCGCGAAATAATGGGGAAATCGTATACAATGGTTGCTTTTCTGACAACGATGGGGGTTTCCATTCATTGTTCGAGGAATCGCGGTGAGCGGAGTCTCGAGTGGGACGCGTTTCGTTTTTCCAGCAGAGTGCACTGTTTGCGGGCTCGTTCGCTTGGCGGAGGCGATAGAATGGACATTTCACTTGACGCAGTGGCAGTCAAAGCAGGTGTATATTGTCCGTGATTGCGCACGCGAGGAGAGAGAGAGAGGAGTATCCGTATTCGACTTGCGACAAGTGAGAACAGAAAGCTACCCGGTTCGTTACAGGATTCCGATAATCGTCGGAGCATTGCGGTGCAATGGAGCGGACTACGCGTGGGTCACGGTGCAATTACGAGAGCTCGCAACCCTTTTTTCAAGACCGTGAACCCAATCTCCCGCGTCAGAATTTTTCACCTTGCCATCTTGACCCGGCAGGCTCCCCGCCGACCTCCCCAACGAAACTTCTCATTCAGGAACCCCGAGGCCAAAGACGGTGCAGCAAAATGAGCACCAAGGAACCCGTCACACGCCGTGCCTGTCGGCTACGCTAAAAGACCAACGCGAAAAGCGGGGCCGAAAGAGAGGGTGGCGCGCGTTCTGAAAAGAGGTATCCTCTGAAGCATCGCGACAGGTGTCCGTCTTTCTGCCGTTTCATGCCTGCTGCTTGTCATTTATTCACGCAGCATCTCGCGTCGCCGACATCGCACGGGGATTATTATAGCTTAAAGTTTCACAGGGAATCGGTAGGAATCGTAGCATAAATGAAAAAGCAGTGATCTCTAGCACGTTTGAAGCCTTCGGACTATTTAGTTTCCTAATGGTACCCTAAGGCAGGGGTGGATTCTTCTATTATAGGCTAAGTAGGCTAGAGCTGCAAGTTTTGGGCGAAAAAAAAATGAAAATCGTATAAACACAGAGGCTTTGAGACAACTTTAAATACAATTCACTTTTCTTAGATCTAGCAAATTAACAATAACTCATCTGTAAGTTGAATTAATTTTAAGCCTATGGGCGCCACATCTCCAAATCCACCCCTGTCTAAAGGTATTAATATCAGAAAATATTAGAAACTGAAAACCAAAGACTATTCCTGACACCAGTGGGTACCTAAAGCGATTAGTGATACCATTTGAAATCCCTTCACTCAATTCTTATCTAACCCAGACCTAATTTTAACCCTAATTTCCCACGAGTCATTAAAAATACCTTAAACTGAATATGCCACAGAAATTTCCACTGTTTCGTATAGTCTCCCCTCGTTAGAATAAATGCACTCCACACCGCCCTCTCCCCAGCATAACTCACAATGAAAATCCCGCGTGTTTCCGCGCGCAAAATGAAAATTAATCGTAATCAGCGTGTGTCCACGCGATAATTACCCGCCGTCGGCATTCCCAGTGTTATCGGGCAGGGCGAGGGTGGCCGTTGTTATTATTACCAGTGTTAGCGGCCAGTAGCCAGCGGCTGTCGGTGCACGTTGCAACGAGATCGTGCCGGCGGGCCCGCAGTCAATATCGATGGTCGAAAATAATTTATCGGCCGGCGTACGTTTCCGCGGCGATCGTTTAGGCCAGAGGGGGGGCCAGAACCACCGCACGGAATATAAATGGCGCCGCGTGATTCCCATGCAGAACGCGCGCACCCCCGACAGTCCCGGACGCGTTATTTCGCCGTGGCCAAACGAGATCGTTAATAAACGATACGCTTTATTGTGATTTATGCCGGTCGTGCCCGCGTTATACGCCGTCGTTGACGGGGCACATACGAGCGGATGCGACGAAAGTTCGTTCATTTCAGAGCCGCCTGCGTCATGGGACGACACGATCTTGGGGGTTCCGAACTATTTACGCGCGGAAGATAAATTATAAATTATTCCGCAGCCTGGATTTATATTCTTCTTTATCCGTTCTACTCTTTAGTCTCGGAGATATTCGGGAATACGTAGAGCTTCTTTTACGAGTGATGTTCCAAAGATGTGTATAGCTTGCCACAGTAATGCCACTTATTATTTAATCCGTAAATATTGGACTTCATTAGCGCATAAATGTTCTTCCCTTACGCACGATTGAGAGTGCGCAGATTTCATGGTCAGTAAGTTTTCGTAGATTGATGAAATTTGAATATGTTGTAGTCTTTAGTGATATTCAAACGTACCTCAAAGAATTTTTCGAAATTTTGAAAAATGTCGATTTTACAGCTGTTTGAAGTTAAGTGCTAATTTTTTTTCAATACATTATAGCTATGGAAACAGTAAACGGATGGAGATGAGCTTTACGGTGCTTATAGAGACGACATTGAAGTTTTAAGAAAAAATTATTTCAGTAAGCATAACGTATTCAAATTTCAGCAATCTACGAAAACTTACTCCGAAGTCTGTCCGAGTTCGCATGGAATGTCCCAATGTTAATTGTAATGATAGAAAGAGGACGCCACTGGTTCACCCCCCATAAAAACATGCCTTCATTAAAATGGCACGCACGCAAGTGTGGCTTTTTCGTCCATCTGCGTGAGCGTTTCTGGTTTTTCTCGCGCACGTGCAAACCCTCCTCGTGGACAGATCATCCTTTAAAAATCACCGCTGGCATAATTGCTCGAAAGATAACGATTCCTTCGTACGCGATCTTTGTTTATTGCTGGCCAGAAACACGGGTTCGCCGGGGCGTTCTTCTGGCGTTCCTCAAGGCTCGCGGTGTTAAGACGGCAGGCGCTCGCCCGCGGGCACACCGGCGCTAACAAAAGGTAATTAGTTTAGAGTAATTAGCTGCTCGACCTCATCCCTTTGCCGCTGCTCCTCCTCCCATACCGATTCCGCCGTGCCGCGGCCTTCTCACCGTGAAAACCGAGCGCCTGTAAAACACTCGCCTGTGAAACGCAATTGCGCCATGCTTTTTGTCCTTTAATGAGACTACGGCGAATCTGCTCTACACGCCACGAAAAACACGGGGAGAGAAGTTTACGATACTAGCTACTGCGCCTCGGACTCAGATTTTGTACCATTTCCTTTTTTAAATTGCATATTTAAAATGGAATTTAAAAGCCTTGGGGCGTTGGAAAATTTGAATGTCAGAAGGTTTCCAGAGCTATCCCCAAGTTTCCTTTATTCGCAGAATAATTTCATCCTGACGTGGCGAATTTTTGGCATGAAACGAGCGACTGTCGAGAAGAAAGAGTCGAGGACCCTATTTACATAAAACAACACCGGTGCCACTTAAAAGAAGCCTTCGCCGAGGCTGTAACTTAACCCGAGACACTGTATTTAATTAAACGTCCGGGAATAAAGGCGTTAATTAAAGCTGGCGTCCATTATTCCCTGAAACGGGCTGTGTCCCCCGTCTACGAGGTAAATCTAGAACGCGTCTACCTCCGCGCGACTAAGGGCAATAATTCACGGTGTCCTCTTTCTAGAAGAGTCGTATGAACCTAGTGCCCAGTGATCTTGCAGAAGTGGTTAAATGCAAGCGGAAGAGACGCCTGTGATTATCGGCGCGGATTCCGCGCGGATCGTGGGCACAAGTCAGTGGAGCAACTTTGTACGTGACTAGACGGGATGACGTAATGGGAACGGCTCTAATCGATACGCAAGCAGCTAGCAGGCGATCGTAAGACAGCGCGGCGACACTCTTTATCCTAACTATTATTTCTAATTAGCGCGGATAGGTCGTTCACCGCCAGTGGCTCGCTCGGCTCCAGCGACCGCGCTTTATAATTTCAAGTACAGCGAGCGGAATTAGTTAGCACGACGTCGAAAATGAGCGACGTCGCTCGTTCGAGAGGAAAAGGCCACTTTCATTCTTCAGCGGGCACCACCTTCGCTGGTATCCTCCCACCGGGAATTCATTTAGAAGCGATTGCCTCGCGAAAAAACGATTTCAATACAGCGCCCCGATAATACTCTCTCTCTGCGTGTAAAATATTCAGACGGGAGGAGGAACTTTGAGAAAATGTTTTATGCATACATTTCGCGAACCTTCGCCCTTGTTTGCATTCCGGTGCCCTTTTCCCTATAACATTTCCCCCCGCCAGACACTTTAGAGGCATCCCCTTTCGCCCAACCCGACTTGCCCCGGAGAGGCGGGGTCAAATCTACTCTCCCGTTTTCCCCGACGACAGAAATATCAGGGATTCAGGAGCACCGCGGAACTTGGATCGGTGTAATTGGACCGTTCTTTCTGGGCATCGACGTGATCGTGGAAACGAAGAAGCTGGCAGAGAGCAGCAATTTTCTTTAAATTTTAGAAAAGGCCTTCATCTTTCAATTAACTGGCGGGAAGACCTTTCCTCTCTTCACTAGGGGTTTTCCCTGTTTTCCACTCGGCACGCACTTATTTCGGGACGTTAATGAATGCGACCAACGACCAGGCATTTTCCTGAGTCCTCGTCACGTACAGAATTATCCGCGCGCTGTTCTAACGCAGAGCAAGTCGCGTTACACGTACAAATAAACATTCTTGCGAATAAACAATTTATTGTCACCCTCGCGTCTCTCACCCCAAACACTTTGATCAAAGCCAGCTGGTTCTACGTGCATCTACTATCGATTCAACTCGACCGTCTCAGCGGCGACCATTTTATCCGCGAGGTTTTACGGGGCCCATGAAAGTGGGCTGACTCGCCCGGACCCCTTATCTGGTCCCCGAGGTGCATTAAACGCGGCGAACGACGTCCGATGCTACTCTAATTCCAGAAAGCGAAGCTTTCCATGCTCGTTTACGATCGCGCCGAAACCACGAATCGAACCTCGGGGGGGACGTAATTGGGTTTTCAGCCGTTCTATGGCGATAATTTGCACGCGTGCACGCATCAAATCGCATTAAACGAGCGCACACACGCGCCACGTTATCGTCCCATTACGTTAATTGAACGTGCATTTCCTATTATAGAAGGCAGCATGAATACGATATCCGAGAAGTAGTCTCGCAACGTGATAACGTGGGGTAATGCAGGGGTCGATGCTGAACCTATAGCAAAGCTTCCTTTTTGCCTTGAACTTGGGAGATACGAGCAGCGGCGACTTTAATTGGCATAATGTAAGTTTAAATAGAAATCTCACGGATGTGCCAAAAAAATGGCGCACCGAAAGGTCTACGGTGCTATTCCTCGGTTGGCTATGTCAATGTGGGTGTCGCTAACTTTCGTCTGCAGAAGAAACACGTGGTTCTGCTACGTGTGGTAAGTGTCTGCATGTGACTGAAGGGAGATTGGAACACACTTTTGGCGCGATTGTTCTTGTGGAATGATTGTTTGCCATTGAATGGAGGAAGAATCGATTTGTGCGATGGAAGGAGTTTCTCGAATCATAGTATCGAGTTCGAATATCCTGACTACCATGAGACATACAGAACACCAACTAGATTCATATCACTTTAACGGCTTCTACACCCTTTTCAGGTAGGAAAATAGTGTCACTTTTATGATTTTCTTTTTTCATATAAACAAACGTGATAAGTATTTAAAAATCAAGACACACACGTTTTTGCGTATAAGTTAAGCTGTATTATCTTCGAAAAAAATACAACTTGATTTATACACAGCAAGGTGTATATTTTGATTTTTAAATATCGCGTTTCTTTATATGAAAAAAAAAAAATTATAAAAATGGCCCTATTTTCCCACCTGCCAAGGACGTGTAACCCCTTAAGTAGTATCATTCTCTTTCTCCAAACAACCTATAGAATACCCCACGAAATTTTACATCGCTTCCAAATTACCCTGTACGAACCCAGAAGGAGCCTTTTTGCCAGAGGTACAAGTGTCCGCAGCTACTCCGCGATGGAACAAAGACAGAGGCGAAGTGATCCGAGGAGGGGTAGAACAGCATCCGTTGGAGATTCTGGTCTCGGTTCTAATGATATTTAGAGGTGGTTCTGTTCGCGGATGCATTGAAATATCGGAACGGGTTCTCTCCTCGTCGCGGTTGAACGACGAAGGTGACCAAGCGCGCGATCCTCGGACGGGGCGGAAAAGAAACGAATGAATTCCGCCTCGGCGGGCAATCGCAAGGGCCGAGTTAACGGTAATACACGCTATGATACGAAGGACGTAGCCACGAGAAGCAATTTATATTTCTCCCATCCCTCCGTTCTTTTTTCTCTCCCCCTTTTCGCGGCCGCCTAGAGTCCGAGGATTATTCACCACCGTCCGGCGGCTCGGTCACGTTCCCATCTCTGGTTTAGATTCTTTTACCTTTTTCGCGTGGCACGACCGTCAATCCTATCATCCAACACGCGGAATCGATTGTTGCAGCGAAACGCCGAAGCGGAGGGGCGAAATATTGTTGCCGCTATCCGATGGCCAGATTAAATCTACGCGAATTATTCTTGTTTCAAGGAAATTGGAAAGTGCGCGTTGCAGGGGAATAATTAGAGAATCTACTGTTGATAGAGCGAAGTATGTCTCTGGATCAAAGGGAATATGGGGAGCTTTGAATAGAAACAAGAAGCGTCCGCAGTCAACGACTGATCAATAAAAGAAACGGTAAATAGAATCGATTACTGTCACTGCTCGAAATATTTCCACGAGCCAAAGATCCTCGTCAAGGGACCTCCTACGTTCTAGACTAAAGAGCATCGACCGAGCATGACGGGTTGTTGGATAAAAAAATTCCTTCAGGGCGAGGAATGTGTGGAGCGATACGGGGAATATATTCTAGGCGACGGATTAATTAGTCACGGTTCAAGATCCCAGTGTACGCGTATCTGGCGAGCCATCGTCGACTCTCAGAATTCGGGGAACCTTCCTTACGCCTCGCCCGTGATAGGATTCTCTTCCACTCGCCTCGAACGGCACGAATACACGTCGCCGTGGTCGCCAGACCCAGATGCAAGCGATGCGTAAGAGAGATTGGGAGATTGCTGGAAATGCAAATTTGATTCGCCGGGAAGGAGATGTGCCCGGGGGAAAAAAACAGTTCCGCGTAAGTGCGGTCGCGAGGATTAAGCGCGCGCCAGCGTCATTTAGGACGGCCGGGATGAAAACGACGCCCGCGGAACCGTTAATTCGGATGAGCGCTACTCGTTCCTTACGAGGCCTGACTCGCGTCCGTGTGAAACTCTGACCCGAGCCAGCCGTTTCGCGGATATATGGTAATTTCCAGGCGCGGATTACGGTTACGCGGGCTTCCGAGTAGCTTCTATTTTCGACGTAGCATGTGCCCATACACGATGCATAAATTGTGCGTCAGTTAGATAGGTGACAGATAAATTGAATCCTTTGTAGCGTAATAATCGTTGCACGAGTCACGTGTCTTTATACGTTGAATGCCACGCGAAAGTATGATGGAAACGTACCTCCGCCAGTGTCCCCATTCACCGGATAAATTGAACCCAGTCGAAGTGTTCGAGCAAGAACCGTAACCACCTCTCGCGAACCTTCCCCGCTGGGCTCAACGCTTCGCGACGAATTCTCGTGTCAATTATCACGCAACGACAACCTGTCCGCGCGAATCTGGGCCAATTTTCTCGACCAGTTCAATTATGTCACTCGTCGACGTCCCAAATCCCCCCTTCGGCCCGCAAAAACGGCTCGTCGGCACAGGCGTTGCGCCTTTTAACTTTAATCAGCTCGCGTAAGTTTTGCGTCTTAAATCGTGCCGAGTTAGCGCGCCACGAAAGGCGAAACCGGCTTCGACCAGGCTGGTCTCGACGTCCTCCTAATTCCCTTTTAATTCGAGGCCCCGCTGACCCGACGACCGCGGACCCGGAGGGGTCAGAACGCGCGGCATAATGGCCGTGGAGACACTTATCCGTGCGAATTTCGCGGAGCAGCGGCAAGTACCGTTTTCCCGTCAGGCAGGCGAAGAAATTAAACGCACGAGCGACACTCGAGGATATGGAACGGACTAATTATTCGTCCCGTGCCGCGGGTCGTTAATTTTTCTTTACAGTTACGACGCTGTTTTTAATCCGGTGGCCACGGTTTCGCGAGGCCACGACCGTGAACTTGAGCTAGAAACACGAGGTTGAATTGATTGAAGTGGAGGATCCGAACTGTTCTGGCCTGACAGCTTCTTTATTCACTGATTTCCTTTATGAGGAAGAGTATAGGCTGATTTAGGGGATGAATGGGTGTTACTGTATGCATATATTGTAGGAATAGGTTTCGTAATTCCTATATGTTTCAGAAACCACGGAAAAAGGACCTCGACCGATAGGGCTTGAACCCAGGACCTTGCGGATCTCCTTCGTACTGACCAGATGCCTAATCAACTCCACCACACTGCACAGTGGGACGAACTGCACTTTTTTTAAAAAAAAAATGAAAAAGTATGACAAACAAGTTGTAACCTTAAAAATCTATGCCGAAGTTGATATTTTCGAAGAAAATTGTGGTTTTCCCGTTAGAAATGTTTCTTTAACTTGTTATACATCATTTCCTACAGATTTTGACGTGCTGGATTCAAATCTGGCCACAGAATTTGTCTTGCTCTTCGCGATATTTTGACATAGATTTTTCACGTCAAAACTTGTTTGTTATGGGGACTCCCGATCCCATATATAATAATTAAATATAGTAATTAATATAGTAATTAAATCGAAATTCGATATGCTTTGAAATTTATTTCGAAACTGTCACTTCGTGGTCGAAACGACACAACTGCGGGAGGAGTTGTAGGCTTCGTTGAGCCAAACAGTTCAATAAAGAAGAACCGAAAGGACCCAGTGATAAGTGCTAAAACCGATCGTGTTACGCGTTAGACCCTGAACACCTGAACAGACGTATCCCGTGGAAAGTATATTACTACAACGCCCCATAAAATGCACCAGAAACACCCCTAACTCAGCCAGGCCCTTGGATCCTTTAAACTACACGAATCGTCCATACATTGAGGCAGAATTTCGCCTTGCAAATTTCCGCGCGGCGACTATTACCGATATCGTGTTACAAGGTGGAAGCAACGCCAGCTTATCAGGTCGCGGTGTTCATAAAAAGAAGGAAACATTTCGGGCTGGAAGGGCGTGGAGACAAGGGAGTGGGACACCTCCGAAAAGAGGAACGAGCCGCGATACAACAGCTTCGACCGGATCGAACACGGACTACCGAGGTGTGCAGCGGTAGGGTATCAAAAGTGTCCTTTATTTCGGCACCGGGACACGCCACGGTTGTCAGCAGGACCCTCTTCTATCGCGGCTCCTCCGTCGGGGTAACTTTATACACGGGATGATATTCCCTCCTCCCCGAAACCCCGACCTGATAAAGCTGCCTGGCAAAAGTTCAGCAGATAGAGGTGAATTTATTCTGCCTCCCTTGCCCAGAAACAAAAAAAAGAAGAGGAGGAAACGAGTCGACGGACCGTAGGAAGATAATGGAAATAGTACCGGGGGAAGATCGTGAAGGGGATTGCAATGAATGGGACGGAGGACATCGATGAAGTTCGGGGACTTGAATTTAGACGTCAACCGGCGATAATACGCAGAGTGTTTTACATTATCTTCGAAAGTTGGAAATTCCGGTGTCCTGAAAAGGGAACGAAAAATCTCGGCACACGTCTCCTCCAGCGACTTAGTACCGACGGCCAGAAAAATGCTGGGCAACTTAAATGAAGTTGAAGAAAAGAAAGAAGCAATGCAGACGTTCTCAGGGATCGCCTTCGTCCTTTTGTGTCTGATTTGAGAGAAAAATATCCCTCGGCGAGGCGGGGGAGGTGGACGAAGGGGCGACGACCACGTAGTACGCAGAAAATCCGGCCCTCAAGCGAGGGGGTCGATAATAAATATGCAAAAAGGAGGAGCGGTGATGCCGTAAATAAAAACGGCAGGCTTGCGTGCCGCCATCTCTCCGAGGAAGAATCAGGGCCCGTGAAATAAAAGGACGAACAGGGGCCAGGGGCGCAGCTGAGAAAGGAACCAGGGAGGAAAGAAGGAACGGACAGCGAGAAAGAGGGGGCGATGGAGGAACAGTACGCAGCCGGGGGGATGTGTCCCGGTAATCTCTTGATTTAGTTCGACTTAGGGCTGCGAAACATGTTTGGCCGGGTCACTTTGTCGGCCCTTTCGGAGTGGCGAGGGCGATGAAGATACGGGGCGAGAGAAGAAACGCGAGGAAACGGCTGGAGAATCATCGAGCCGCGATATCGCACCGACGGACGTCTTTATTTATAGAAGCTTCGACCCGGGCCGGGCTAAATTTGGAAGTGTCGATTCCGTTCGGCGGTCTGCCAGGTGAGTCCCTGCCGAAGGGACGAGGCTGAGTGAAGAAGGGAGAAACAAGGAGCTTGGAGAACTTCTCTGACTTTATAACTAGCGATTATTTCATTCTTCGTTAATGACTTCCTCAACCGGCTTAGGGACCTATATGGTGGCAGAATTTGATATCGAAATGGACTAATTTTTCCAGGATATATAATAGCTTTTGAGGATACTGATTTCAAATTTGTGGTCATTGTTACAAAAACAGAAACTGAGCTTCTCTGCTGTAAACCCAATATTTCAAGAACTCTTAACATACTATTTTTACTTTCAACCTACGTAACTAGTGACTGCTTTTGCAATTCTTGCAGGTTTCAAAACATTACTTTCTTTTACAATATTTAGACGAACGCATCTTTGCACAAATTTTCATTAGTGTGGTTAATGTTACTGAAAAGTATAGTTCTTTAGCTTAAATTTCCAGTTTGGCTCATGTTAGTACAACTCGGGGTGGTCCAATTTGGTACGGTGGTAAGTAGGTTCTTCCTGGACCCCAGCCTTTCTTGAAATACGCGTTAAAAAACAACTAGGGGACTCCTAGTCTCAACTAAAACCCCAGTCGCAAGTGTCGCAACTAATATGAAAAAGCGAGTGCTGCGATAACTGTGGGACCTTCAAACTTGAATAACACTCACTGTAGTCTCGAATAAGGGGCACGATTAATGCGTCCGGAAACCATTGAAATTTCGATGCCAGTGAGAAAGAATAAAGTTGATTAACATTTCCTTATTTCGCATCCCGTTATTCTCGACTCGGCCTCGTTCGCTGGCCAAAAATCTTTGCACAGCGACGCAGCAAGTGGCGATCCATCGGCGCGCTGTATCGATCAGCGGGCTCGATAGATCATCTCGCTGCGCGTTTAACGAGCGAGCCGTACAGGCCCGGGGGGATGTATAACGTGCACGCTGCTCACCTGTACTCGCTGTCGATGACGATCCTGCTTCCGCTGCCGCCTCTCCAGTTCCTCTTTTCTCTCGATCAGCGACCTTATCTCGACGGCGGCCACGGGCGCGGTGGTATCCTCAGGCACGTCCGCGCACGAGGGTAATCTCCTCAGGGTGGAAACGGGCTCGTCCTCGTCCTCGCTGTAACTTTCTACCAGAAGCTCCGAGTCGCTCTGGAAAGCGAATCAAGAGTTTCGTTTCAGCCAATTAGTCGCGGCAGGCGTATGGGGCAGCTGGGACTGCTAGCAATTTCCAACTAAATGTTCCATCCCTCCCTTATACTCCCTTGCTTTATGCATTTCATTCGATTACCGGCGTGTACTATGTATGTGTTTCTCTGAGAATTATTCCTGGGGTCCTGAATGAAACTCTTCGTTGACCAGACTTGGCGAGGAAAATCTGTGATGTCTGACTTAGGGACCGGAGCCGGGGCGTTTAATTTACTCCAAGTTTTCCCCTGGAGGAGTTTAGTTACCTGCTCCGGGGGTGAACTCGGCGAACTGGTGCTGGAGGCTTCCACCACCGAGACGTACTCGCTGACACCTGTCTCGCTCTTCTGCAACTTCAATACCGGCGTCTCGAGGCCGCAGAGGAACACTTGCCCGAAAAACAGAATCTTGTTTATCCTGAGGCACACTTGAGCGACTTCCTGGAACACATCGCGGGGGCCAGAACTTAGTGGAGGGCGCGCCAAAGTAAAGGGGACAGGAGTCTGTTAAAACTTCAATTGCAACTGCGCTCCAACTTGCAGCCGACGCTTTTAATTAAACTGCTCCACTGGGAGGAACTTTTTTCATGTATATATCAAAGTGAGAAGCGGCAGACGGGGCAGGTGTTCTTGATGTTGTTAGTGGAGGTGAAGGTATAGATTTCAGTGGGACTTGGAAAAGTTTGGACGTAGTTCGATGAATGTTTTGGGCGCAGTATTCAAATACTTGCTTATGGTATCTGTGTCATAATAAAATTAATGCTAACCATGTCTTCAGTCTTCTCGGCGTAGCAGGGGTCCTGAGGATTCGACATCAGAGGCGTGAATCCCGCCAGGGTAGTGTCTTCTGGCAGTTTGACCAGTTCTAGTTCTGAAACAAAATTAAGCACGACTTTTTAGAAATTGTCAATTTAAATTGCGAAACTAGCGCGACTCTTTCTGTGACTAGAAACTTCGTGAGTTCCTAGGTGGAAGGTAAGTATCTATAACTGCAGGTGTTTAACTCAGAAAATTAGATGGATCGTTTCGAAGTGCTTCGAGATCCTCTGTCAGATCGTCAATTTCCATCGCATTTGGTGGAAATCATTTTTAACCATAATCGCAGTATCATGGATTTCTCTACGCTCAACAACTTCCCGAAAATTGCGCTCCCAGCGAACGTTGGATGAAAGAGCCGCATAATGAGACACACAGCCCGTTATCATGCAAATGTCAGCGGAGTGCATCGGCGACAAGCACTCAGCAGCAACTAGCAGGGAGTGGCAGGGCGTTCCGGTTGATTCAACTTAAGAAGGCTTAAGGATATTCAACCTGTCGAATGACACACTTGCGCGATCGATGAGTTTCGTCGAGTCACTCTGCAGCGTGCATACCTCCCCCCGTCGATCGCCGATAATGGAACAATGTAACACGTGGGACAGGACGAGATTTCTCTCGTATGAAATATCTGCGACGACGATTCGACTTCTTTCGCGGGTTCGTTTTGCTTGGAGGGAAACAGGCGGATACCTTTGGAGATATTAGTCAAGAGGAGCTGACTATGGTCGGAAGAGAGTCAACTAGGTGCTACGGGGCGAGGGTGCTATCCCCTATCACAGGCACAGCAAACCTGCGTCAATGATTTACAGGTGATATCAGTAATATCTGTATATTAATCTAAAATACTTATCATATGGTTAGATATACATACTAAAACATTGTTGGCCAGCTTTTACTAAACGACAATGTGTATGTAAATTTACGAGTTCGATCTTATGAAATTCTATGTTAATTTTTAAACTTGACTCGATAAAATTCCGCAGTGATAAATTTTTTATTAATTGTTTTCTCCTCTGGAAAACCGCTCGGCGCGTTAGAAATTCGATAAATATTATTTATAAATTTTTGGCACGCGCTGATAAGAAAGTTCCCCACAACTGCTCTATCCCGCAATAATTCTAGTGTTAAGCGTTATCCATAAGTACCACTAGTTACGTGTCTTCGCGACTTTAGCCACGCCAGAAGCGTAGCGCAAATCACTAGTAATTAATAAATGGAGGCTAAAGCGAGCCGCATCTCGAATTTTATTCGCCGTGCCGCCAGAAAATGAACTTCGAAAGAAGAACTTCTGTTCCCCCGATGAGTAATAGCTGAAGGCCCAGCCCCGCCTTCTTTCAGCGGCCTGTAGGATGGGGAGCCGCGTAGTGTTTCATGCAGGACGAGGATGTTCATGCAATAATTAACACAGGAAACAGTGAAACGAGCATGGGCACTTATCCCCCAGAAAGCATCTCGGGTATCGCGTCACGAACGGCGCGATCCATCGCGTCGTTAGCCGGCCGGAGCAACGATACACCACTTAACGCCACGACACCGATTCGGAATGCGCATTAACAACGTTGCACGCGAAATAGAGAGCGCGATTAGGTTTCTATAGATTTCTTTTCCCGGCCAGGCGCGGGAGGGGAACGGGGGAAGGGGAAGCCCGGGCTTAATCTACCTCATGCGAGGTCCTCCCGGATGATCAATTGCGAGAGGCTGCCAGGCCTGATCCTCCTAACTCGATCCTCCTCACGTTCCGCGCGAGTGCCCAGGCGATACTGACCCTGAACTTCGTGTAATATTCGCGATAAATGCATCCTGCCGGTGTAAAACGATTCGAGCGATGCCACGCTCTGCTCCGTGCGCGGATATTAATGACCCTGGCATAGATTCGAAACCGGTGGACCAGCCCGATCTGTAATTCCCCCCTCCCCCCGAGTCCCCCCGATCCCAAGCGAACCGGACCGTCCCCGACGCGATACTAAATCGGCACGGACGGCCTAGGAAGCGGGCGCAACATAGTCGTTTTTAATTGGACAGGATCGATCGGCGCGTGAACCGGCTGTTAAATCATCCGGCTCCGAGCGAAACCGATACGTCTATATATCGTTCGGGGGCGGCCCCGAGCAGCTCTTCCAGCGGAATACGCGATTACCAAGCGGCACTGTAATTTTCCATACTGCCCGATGAAAATCCCAATTACCCTGCAGGGGAGTTGATTGGGCGACGAAGGGGTCGTTGGCTGGATGATAATGGCTCAGCAACTGTTTTCCGATTTCCCACAGAGAATGACTCTTATAGGGTAGCTACGGGAGAGTTACCGCACCTTACGCAACATCGTCATCGCATCTAAATTTTGCAATGGAAACTTTTTCCAAGGACGCATATTATTAGTTGAACATCTGGTGGTAATACTCGAAATTTTAATATTTATCACCTTAAATAATTAAAATTATAAACCTCCTGTTACAAAAGTTATATCATGAAGAATTGTGAATTTTTAACTATCCTGATAGCGAAAGTAAACACGCCGTATGTCTATTGAGGCAAAGTACGGTAGGCTTAAAAAAGAAACAGCAAAATATTTCAAAGTAATAAGGAAAACACGTTCTCGCTTATTGATCTAACCCAAACCAACAGCCTAAAACAAATACAATCGACAGAGCTGTATTTTATTCCCGACAACCTTGAAATACCGAAAGTGCGGCGCCTCTCTCATAATTACCTAGAGACGGTCAGATGTTGGACGATCAGAGTTGAAAGATAGGATGAAGAAGGAGAGACTGTTTGGTGGTCCGTTCTTAATTACATTTTTACTTGGGTCAGTCGCCGATAGAAGAGGCTCTTTCACCCCCGCTATCGTCGAATTGCTCGATTTATCCGCTGTTGCCTCGGAAGTGCAACGTTCGCAGGTAAATCGAAGAGAATGAAAGGTCCCCATCGACGCGGACAACGTGAGAGAGGAGCGAGCGCGAGAGCCAGCAATGGAGAGCCAACAAATTGGCATTACGGCACACGTTAGCCGCGGGTACCGTTACTGTCTCAGTTCCTTTTTCGAATCGTATCGCTGGGCTGCGTTCTCGCGTGCCCGCGCCGATCGACCGAAGCGTATTCCCGTTCGGCATTTCGGTACGTCGCGCGAAATGTTCGCTCTCGCGAAGAATCACTGCTTCTCAATGGAGGAACGGAGCACTTCTCCAGAAGATGCTTCTTTATGGGTGGGACCCATAATAAGATCGGCTTCGTCGAATAACGAGAAAAAGAGGTTCCTAGAAACGTGTGATTTGACTCTGCGTTCGAGTTTTCCTCATTTCTGTGCTCAACCAACTTGTACCTGCTTATCTTTACATCGAGTGCTCGAAATGACCACCTGCGCCTTGATGCAGGCCTGTAGACGTCTGATCATAGACCGTCTTATTCCGCTTATGATCTTCGGCGGGACGTTTTCTTGTTTGAAAGACGTCTATCGGGGAAACTAGGTTCGCTGGCAAGAATTCTGAACGCTGGCGCCTTGCTTGGAGTGTGCAAATCAGATGCTTATCTGCCTTTCCACGATTAAAATAACCTTCATCGAACCTTTTAGTAAGGTTCGCTGGCCACTTTTGAGATTCAAATTCGAAATTTAATTTACCAGTGGCGCTGATTTAACGCTCTCTACTCTACTGCCTATGCTGGCATTGAAATTACCAGGGATCCGCGGTGGCAATGTTGCTATTACGTTAGCGATGCCGCGACGAGTATTCTGCAGTAATATATAAGGTAAAAGGAGAATTGTCCAGTTTTCTAGCCTCAAAAGGGAACCACCTGTGATTTAATGGATCCGCGGCGATCAGCCGTGTATCTTCGATACATAAATCGTACAATGAATCATGTACTGTTATCGTATATAAAACCTGTCTGAACAGTAAAGTATAACACGAGCAAGGACGCGCCTCGAAACTAGAACGGTCTTTCCCAGCCGCCTAGATCCGTTAGGACAGACCCAGTTCCAGTGGACGGACTCGGTGACACGTGAAACATGATTCCACGGGGAATGAATCGCGGCGGAGCAGCCTAAACAGATGGCTAATTCATGGCGAGCTAACTGTTTCCTTCATACTCGTATAAAATGCTAAGTAGCCGGCTAAATATGCGCGCTGAACGTCCGCTTCCTTCTGTCAGGAGTTTAGAATTATGAAGAAGCGACAGCGTTGGAACAATAAGCGGGAATTGTCGAAATGGTGGTACGATGTCGTCAAGAACGGTTTCGCGAACTGGATCGAGAATAGTTCGCGCCAGAATAAGGAAGAGAACGGTTTCCCCTGCGCCGATATCGATAAATACTAGTTACGATCGCATAAATAATCACTTGCTCGTGTCGTACGCGCCTTGCTACCTGTCCCCACACGGAAACACATGGACGACGAAATATCGTCGGGATCGAACGGTAATGGATGCTGGTCGAAGCACGCGAATTCATTAACCGCCGTAATATTAATTGCCCGCGCGTCGATCATAATTACCCTCGGGTTAATCGGCGATTACGGCCTGGCGGTTCAATGAATTCATCCTCGCTGATTGTGTTCGTGCTTTATGCATCCACGTGGACGTTCGAGTAAGTCGTAGACGCAGAGAATGATTTCGAGGTTCCTTCGAAGAGGGATCTATCATACCCAAAAATACCACAACCGAGCAAGGGGCATTTGATCTTTTAATAGTCCCGGGATTGTGCATCCTCGTATCAACTGCTACCGGTGGCGGACTGGCTAGGGTGTCAGCTTGCACGATGGCAAGTGGGCCCCCTTAAACATCAGACAATATTACTAAAAAATATACAAGCATGTAATTGTACTTTTCTGCCAGTTGTGTATTTTTTGAAACTTTTGTTTGCTTATTATAAAAATTAAATGGTAGCCTTATAGTCGTGGATGGGCCATTTTTAGACCCAGTCCGCCGCTTTAATTTTTTTTTTAGACACGAAGAACGCATCGGGTAGGTACTATTCTCAGCCCCGAGACCTGGTGAAATCTCCGGTTGCCAAGGCATCCTCCTAATAAATTTCCTGCAGCCACAATGCAGCGGTTTGCCTTCACGATTCCCATCGAAACTTGAAGAGTGCTGGAGGGCAGCAGCCTATAGCCAGCGAAATTCCATTGGACGGGATAAGCATCGTCGTCGACTGGCCGCGAATTCTCGCAGGGTCCGCCGGCGTAAATGAGAGAGGCCGGATACGGGGGCCACTGCAATTTGTGTATTCATAAGATGCGCATGGAAAAGGGGCAAAAAGGAGGGAAAAGGAGCGCAGAGGGCACACAGTAGCGCGAGCACCGCGGTGTGGCTCATGGTGCACGCTCAAACACCATTGGCTGGCGACTTGTAAACGGCCACGGCGGAGTGTATGGCACTGCAGTGGTCACATCGAACGGATTCACCGTTACGTAACCGGCGGCTATCCACGGGTCAACAGACGGCCAGAGGAGCCTTCACCGTTCGAGGAACTTAAGTTTTTCGATTAAGGACTGGTCCAGCACCTCCGAGGTGGGGAGCAGAGGATCCAGGAGAGCCGTTTATCGCGGGGGATCGTCGCGCAGGTCGGGATATTTGCTCAGGAATTACCAGCAGCCGGCTGCTGCCTGCCCGTGTAATCAGCGTCCCTTAGCCTCCGACGATATAGTTAGGCTGGGAGTTACAGATAAAGATACGCGGCATCGGTGCGGCGAGAAAAACCAGACTACTCTCTTCCACTACTCGAACACCTCGGGCAACTAGAATGCACCCGCTTCGAGCGTTCCAACGAGCGCAAAATCCACGATTCGCGTCTATAAACGCTGAATGAAAACTCCGCACCGTGATCTATGACGTTCTCCAAGGTCCCGTCAGCGAGCGCGTTATAATTGATTACGGGACGTCAGCTCGGAGATCGATCGCCGCGTGTCGCAACATCGCGCAATTATAATACGGTTACGCGACGCCCATTACTCCCCGAGTTATATTTATAATGTCGTGTGCGGCGTGTCATTATGTAGTTACGGTAAACTACGGGCAACGTCCCATTAAAATCGTGGAATCGAAATAAGAGCACCGCCGCGGAACGGGCATTACGCGGCGAGGCGCACGCCTCGATCTTCGTACCTTCGGGCGTGTTCCCGGGCCCAGCCGTCCCGATTATGGCATTAATGAATAGGCGATTGTGACTCGGGCAAGCCTGTTCGCGCTACCATTCCGATTTTATGTCCAGGGCCGCGGACTAACGGCAGATCGATCGGTCCCGGTCGCAGATTACTATGATTATCCAGTCCACCTTGTACAGATCGCCGCGATGTCGGCGCGCCTGTCTCGTGGCGGAATAGATCGCGCCGCGCCGATACTCCGCCGAACGTCAAATCGAACGACCGAACCAGCCACCAGGCGAATCACTGTGATTACTAATCGACTTATATTCGATTACCAACTGGCCACGAGTGGGGCTTCGTCCGCTGTCCCTTGGATGAGCCTCTGTCTACGAAGATCGACCAGCGATCGAGGCCTAGTCGTACCTGGGATCGCATCAGCCTCGGGAGAATTGGGCGAAATTTTGCACGCATTCGCAGTGGGATTAAGTGTTATTCAGATATGAAAAGAAGGAGCGTCGAAGAAAAGTTCATGGTACGCAACAGGATGAAAAAGTCGATCCATCCAATTTGCCGAGAAGTGCCCCTTGATGATCGGTTTAAAAGTTCACTCACCATCCTCCCGACCCTCCGCGTCCTTGGCCTGGATCAGGATCGTTCTGGAGTAATTCAATTTTTCCAGCAGGTTCACCATCATGGCCAGCCTGCTCCAGGCGTCTCCAGGTGGGCTGCAACAAGACCAAGAGGCTGTCTAAGCGAACGAATTAAATTCCCATCGTCTTCGCCGTCGCGCTATCGGCCGAGATCGCGTAACAAGAAACCGGAAGGATCCAGCCGCAGATGCTTCTTCCCGGTTGCAATAGATATTCCTCCGTGATTCACGAAGCTGCCAGAACGGACGAGCCAGATACCTCGAGAAGAAGAATCGCGCGCCGTAGCCTATTTCATTGTTTCAGGGCACAATCATGAATTCGATGGGTGGATTCGTGGCCAGTCCAACGACTAACCATCGCGAAAAGAATTTTGTATAAAGCTGCGAATTCAGCTAACAACAACTTGTCTCGCGAGAGTCTAGTTTCATGAAACTAATGACAAAATAATTGAAGAGTAATAAAATAATGAAATAATTGTCTCGTTAGGTTGAAGTCTCACGCGAGACACGATATTTTTGTCTCATCGTGGATTCGTACCTTTCCACCTCCCTGTTTCATATCTCACATGAAAATACGCCTTCCTGTCGCCCTTAACGCTTGATTCCTGTACTGAACCGCCTAGAAACAAGGCAGCCTATCTTTGTTTCACGGAAAATCACTTCAACCCCGGCAATCCTACTTTGTAATAATATCTGGTGCATTAACATCAGGTGCAACAATGACAATGCTGAACCTCGGTGAATCACCAGCGACCACGTCGCATCCGCGATCGCGTTACTAATTCTATTCCGACCGCGGCGGAGTTATCGTCCATTCGTTTCCCTGAAAATCAGCGATAGATCGCGAGTTTCACGGTTCCCGCGCACGTCGAACGGCGCGTATCGGTGACATCATTAAATATATGACGCGGCGGCGGCGCGGCGCGCGTATCCATCGGCCACTTCCGTATTACTGTAAATCCAAAGTCGTCCGTTTAATTATTTTCAGCGCGATGAATGGCACCGCGCGGGGGATCGTTTTCCAAGCTATCGATCATTCGATGGTATCGTACGCAGCCCCCGAAGGCGGCGATAAAGAACCGAAGAAGAGGCACAGCTGCAAGGAAAAGCCCCGCGAGACGCGGCTCCAGCGTGGATTAATCGATCGGCGTCATGAAAGGTCATTCGTTAATTGCGCCGGCGGGCCGCATGCTGCACACGTTCCCATTCGTCTAAGCGACGGACCTCTTTATCCGTAAATTATCACTGGACGTTTCAGACGCCTTATTGAATATCGATGGGGAATTCTGAACGGTGCGAGTCGGGGAGCGCGCGTTTCCGCGGGGGGACTGCTAACCCTTTTCACGACAGATCGCGGGGAAACCAGTTTGCAAAACGAATTGCACTGGCTACGCCGACTGTCTTCCGTTTCCCACGCGAGCCGCGAGGACTATTCGAAAAGGCGTCGCGAGCTGGGGAACGAGATCGACGACTACGGGCGATCAAACTTCCACGGAGGTCGAGGAATCCGCGGCGGTACGCCGACTCGCAACGCCCCAATACTTTTCCCTCGCTAAACGACCGCCACGAGTTTAATAATAGACGCCGTGGTAGCTAAACGGAGAAAAGAAGAAAGATGCTGAATAGTGATTGATTGATCGCAATTACACGGTCTCAGGCACGAGCGCCGTGAAAAACAAAGTAGCTATCCTCGCGGAGTGGCGAGAAAAATCAGCGGCGGAGGGGGGAAACGAAGTCGCGATCAGACGGCAGATTAATTGCGATTCCCGTGGCTCTATAAATAAGACCGTTCTCTATCCGCGGCGAGCAGGATTAAGCGGATGCTGGATCGGTTTGGATAGGCGACGGTCGCCGTTCGCGGCCGCGTCCTTGCCAAGGAAACGCTTCAATCGCATAATTGTTAATCGCTAACGAGCAACAATAATTAACTCATCCAGCCGGATAGGGGGCCCCCGTTGGTTGCGCAAAAGAGGTGTTCGATCGAGCGCACGCGTTCCCGCAGTTATACGGGACTAAGGGGGGCCTTGAAACTCGTTTAATGGACGACAGATTGCATCAGTCGGCCAACCACCGACCACTCTTGCCTCGTCTTTTTCCCCCCGTCTCGTTAGAAAGATCCAGGGGATCGATATTCGGCTGGCTTCGAACCTGTGATCCAGAATAAAAGTCCCTTGTCTCCGATCGCGCTCGAATATTCGACGAAAAGACGTTTCGTTTCAACGGGCCGCATAGTCGGGCCCGCCATTAAACGCAGTCGAGGAGTCTTCTTAGTTGGATCGGAGTTCCAGCTGATAAGAGAATTCACCGCTAAGAAGTTAAAGAATATTACAACAGTATTCTCTACCCAAACCACCCCCGCGATGCCGAAGAGAAACATCCCAGAAGACAGACGCAACGCCACGAGGATCAGATCCAGATGGCTGCATCAATTAGACGATCCCCGGGGAAAATTTCGCGCGTTATCGCGCGGATGGATCGCGAACAGACGCCGGGAAGATGTTGGTCGTCGGTCGGTGATGTCTCTAGCAGCCTCGCCGAACTTTCCCACCCTGAGAAATTGATGTCCGCGAGGGAGAATTAATAGTCCAACACAACAGTCATAATTCAAGACACCTGAAGTGTCAACCTGAATTAATAGTCGCGCGCGCGCAGCTGCGACGGAACCGAACGTTCCCTCTTGGTCGATCTGCGGCCTCGTGAGAAACCCACCCCACAAATCTCTCTCTCTCTCTCTCTCTCCCCCTTCTTTCTCTCCGTCGCTCGACCGAGGACTTTGGAGATTAATCTGTTTGACAAAAGCGGGTTGCAGATCGCGGCGAAGGGATCGCGACACGTTGCACGCACGTTCCCCGTCGAATTAGAGGAGCGGTCCTTCCTACGGAGGAAAGGAAGAAAGGTACGAGCGAACGCCGTTGGAATCTCTGCGAAGCTCTCTGCGTGACTGCAGATCGAGTTTTGATACGATACAGCGGTTGACCGTGACCCGCGTCACACTTCCAGCGCCAAGAGCGCGCGCCTGCCTGTCCTTGGTCATCACACTTCGGCGAAATTCAAGTTCTCCCGGACCCTTTTGTTTCGGAACTCTTTAGGGTATCGGATGATACGCTTCAGGATGGAAAAATCTCCACGCACCAGGTTTTATCCGAGTAGGGATAGAGGCGCGAAATTTATTAGACTTGGAAGTGCGTGGAGCGTGAGGGGGTGGCCATTGCGGTGACATGCAAATAGGAGTAGAGGCTGAAGGAACGACGGGGAATTAGAAAATGAATAGTGTCTAAGTTGTAATGTGAGAAGTTGAAGGGAAAAGGAGCAACAGCGTGTGGGGATAGCATTTGATACGTTTTTCAAAGAAGGACCAGTAATAAAGAAATGAATGTTATCCTGGTTCCGACCCTTGAAATTGTAGAGGAAAGAACGTGGCATTAAAGCTGCCAATTCTAACAAATAATTGCACAGTATGGTGTAGCGCTAAGTCAAGGATCGAGAGGTTGAATGAAGTTGAAAATTCTGAATGTATCATTAAAAAGGCGCCTTCTTGCAATGAATAATTTGTGGTCGTGGCGTAATCTGCTGGCGAACGTATGCATCGCGCGCAGTTACCGACTGGTCTCTGGAGTTAAGAGCCAGATTCAAACCGCAAACCCACAAACCACAGGATCAGGGGGCGAGCTCGAGATATCGAGCATCCTCGCTTCCCCGATAGGGCTCTTTGTGATCCTAATACACACGACCGCGCGCAGATCCGCAGCCCGAGGAGAATTTATTTCTGCTACTTGACAATTTAGCGGCTCCAGAAACGCTACGGGCTAACTATTATAGAGAGCCTCGAGTAACCGTGCGAGATTTCGAGAATGGTATCCGACCCTGATATTCTTGTTCATTCTTTATAATATACGCGATAATTTGAGGCTTAAATTTTAGTAAACGGAAGAGAAGGGAAGAAGTGGATTAAATCTTGTTGCTCCAAATGAATATTGCTCTAAAACGGCTGGACCCTTCGTCGACGGTAAAAACTACTGTACAATTGTCTGAAGGACTCACCCAACTCTGTAGTCCGTGCAAGATGGCGGTGGATTCCAAACGGTGCTGTGGCAGAGCATCCAATCGCACCAAATCTAGAACAAAGAGTCCCAACGCTGAACGATAGCGCCATGAAGGGAGCAGAGGGAAGGGTTCCTATTTATAGAGAGGCTAGGAGACATTTTATTTCATCCGCCAACGATCATCCATCCTCAGAAAGTGAATCGTATTCCAGTAGTCTTGTATCGCGTCTACTTTATCGGCAATATTAATGGTCTTACTTGGGGCAAGAGCCAAACCCACCCATTATTCCGCGTACTGAGTCGCGTATCGATAGTGATCCTCACCCTTTCGACAAATCGTTTTTAATTATACGACTCTTTCGCAAACGAGACATTCCACTTCTCCAATAGAATTGTATAAGTCTCTCTTTAAATCGGGGTAAAAAATACTCCACCAAATTTATTGCGCCTCCCCTCAAGACGAGTCTCTGTCGAGCACCGGGAGATCCTCTCGCAGTTGCAACGAATCCCATTACGGTGCTATAGTTTAACTCCCTTGTTACCCGTGCGAGAAAATTTCTAGAGCAATTTCTATGAACGCGCGACGATAGAGAGCGAGACGCCGCGGACGAGCATCCTTGAAGGCTGCACCAGTCTGAACCAGGAAGAACAAGCAGTGACGCCGCGATTCCAATGGCTTGTCATAGGCCTGACCTTTATCGATGGAGCGTGCGTGCATGGCTTACGTGCGATAGGTGCATTAATCGCGAACGGTGGGTTGCATAATAAGTCGAGACACGAACGAACCAGGTCCAGGGCCCTGACAACGGCCACCGGCGGGCCTTGCGTGGGTGCGAACCGCCCGTCGCTTCATAAATTCTCGGCCGCTTAAGCGCGCTAGCCACGCGGGATTGCGGGCGATGACAAGAACACCGACACGATGACCGATCTCTGATCAGGTTCCGGTGAAAAATCACCGTGACGCCGCTTATTTCCACGTCGCTCAGAGATGGTAATTAGCGGGGCGACGCATGGCGCCGAAATCCTCGTTACTTTTAATAGACTGTGCTCCTTCATCGAGTCGAGACTATTACCGTCCAAGTATTAAAATAAAAACTCTAGAATTTTCATCGCATTTGCCCTAGGTAACTAAAAAGAAATAGAATTTAATGTTGAGTTTATGCAACGACCCTGTTATCTACGAAATCAAGGCATACACCTTTTTGTGTATAAATTAAGCTGTATTCTCTTCAAAAAGAAATTTGATATCTTAAGAAATAATGCCCTAGCAGGCCCTCCTCTCAAGCCCGCTTCATATTTGAATAAAATTTTGCAGGAATTTTCTTAAGACTATAATTTAGTACGTCTTGACACGATTTTTCGATTAGTGTCTTGTTTTGTTTTTTATTAACAAAAGAAGATGGAAACTTAAGTCGAAAATCACGTGCTTGACTTTGAATAGCTGCCATTTTTCAACAAATAAATCTTTTCAAAATCGGCGGCGACAAGTACTAGATTATACCGTTAAGAATGTTCGTGCAAAATTTTATTCAAATCGGTCCAGTAATCTCTAAGATATTTTTGGTACCGCAAGTATGAAGCGGACTCGAGAGAAGGGCCTGCTAGGGCATCATTTCTTAGGATATCAAATTTCTTTTGAAGAGAATACACCTGAATATGTACAGAAAGAGGTGTATGTAAGATAACCCTATTTTCCGAACTGTCAAAGGTATTTAACCACTTAATGGCTTAAATTGGTATGGATCTTTAGAGTGTAATTCTTGAGAGAGAATAAAAGAAGACACGAACTGTGAGTCATGAAAACGAAGAACTCGTCATACTCGACAGACTTGACTGTCTTAAGTAGGCTTCACGATTCTTCGATTACAAGATTACGTCCGCGGATTCAGTGATCGATCACTGGCGCGCACGATAACGCGTGGAAGGATTCTCATTTGCTTGCATCGCGCGGCGAAAGAGTCGAAGAATGACTGAATATGTGCGCGCGTTTAGCTCCATGTCCTTTTTTTTTTCAGCATACCTTTCCCGAGCGAGTCAAATGCAATTAGAATGACGCGATTCTCTCGGTACGGCGAAAGTTTCTTGGAAAAAGAGATCTTGATAGAGGCCCCCATTAGATATGCTGTAGATAACGGAAATACCTTGATAGCTGGTAAAAGGACTTGCATGTCCTCGCTAACAACCATCCTCGGCTCTTCGCTGCTGTCCAACTGAGACTTGAGCAAGGACACGCCGCGTTCTAAAATCAGATTGAACATCTGCAAGGATACCACCAGTGCCCTTTCTTGGACCTCAGACCGGTACCCCTGCTCCATTTGGGAGTCTGAAACAACAGATAGGAAAAATCGAACCGTTAGCGACACGAATACAGCATTTCACATCTTCCTATTAACGGTTATACCGCTGTTGCTTCCACCCACGCTTCGGCTACGAAATAAGCAGGGCGGCAAGACGTGCATGGTATCAATGGAAGGCACAGTCACTTAGAAGCTTCATCATTTCGTAGGCATTCATAGGTATTTGTAGCGTTCGGAGAAGAGTAACATTGGAGTAAAGACTGCACCCACCGCTCGAGGAATCCTTTTTTCGCCCACAATTTATTCAGATCATAACGGATTACGGCTAGAACAGCACAGAGCAGCCCACTTACGAAGCAGTCTTCCAACGAAACAAGAAAAACATCAGAAGCCACACGGTCCACGGGCACCCATCTCCATCGATCGCCTGGCAACGTTAATTGTCACCCCGCGACCCTTCCGAGCATTAAGCGGCGATCGTGAAAAGGGGGCGCGAAACCGATTCCTGTTCCGGGTTGCGCTCAACGGAATTACAGGCGAAGAAGCGTCCGAGAAAGCGTTCGCGGCACGGGCGCGTACAATTACACTTGCGCGGTTCCGTGCAATCGTGGAAACGAAGAATGGCCCCGCCACGGGCAGACAACGCGACGGCGAAGGCGTTGAGAGAAATCGATCGATCCATTCTTCCTGCGATTGACCGTCCGACCGTGGAAATCGTTGACCCCCCCTCGCGAAAACCGGAAAGAACGGGGCGGAGAGGGCACGAAGGAGCGTCAAGAACGCCGTCGGGGGAGAGAAGGGACGCGGAAGAGCATCCCAGCAAGGGGGAAGACGGGGCTTTTCATTATCTCGTATATCCATCGCGGGCAATCGGCATAGCCAACATTTCAGCTGCGTTTCCAGCGGACGGGGTTGGGACGGGAGGCTAACAGAAAACCGTGCACGGGGGAGAAAGAGGAGGGGGCACCTAACTACTTCACGACGGCGACATTGTGCGGTACCTTTCATCTAGGGTACCGCGATCCTTGGCCCATTGCTCGGTGAGCACCGCGAACGTCTATCGACCGCGAGAGCTCGTTATTGATCGAGCGCGTGCCCCTGCCCCCTCCAATCGGCATTTCCAGCGTAATAAAGGGGAATTTCGAAGGGAGAAGTTAGATGACCTCCACTTCCTTGCAACTTACTGGCCGACGCCTTGGGTGCCTCGGAATCGTAACGATGGGGGTGATAGCGATCGCTATTAAGGGAAGAGGACACTGAAAATTAGCTTGTATGAAACGAGGGAAATGGACCTCATTAGCCGAAAATATCGCAAGAGTAAGAGTAGAGTGAAGCGTGCTATTCGTTTAGCAAAGCAAGCGGCGGTAGCTGCTAAATTGAAGAGAAACGAGCCTGCAATAGATGATTCTTCATCTAGTGCTCGTTTCGATAATGGAAAAGAGAAGGCCACTAGTACCAAGAAACTGGAATACTTCAGAAATAATGAAGAAAAGCCAGTTTCTGAAGTGCAGGATGAATTTTATATAGTGCACAGATCTATAATTCAAGAGTTGATCAAAAACTGGACCCGCAGTGTTTGCCACTCAAAAATGATTATTCTGGATAGTGACGCACAGGTAAAGTGATCATCTTTCTCAAACATATCACCCTTTTCACCATTTTCATTTTATCCTGAATTATAAACATTTTTTCCCATTTATTATTACAATGTTACTCTGTAGATTTAAAATGCATTTATCTCAAAACTTCTTTTTTTAATATATTTAATGTTCCTTGCGCGAAACTGTTGGTCTGATTCTCTTGCAGTTGGGCATGCATCAAGAGCAACATGAGACCAAAAAAAATTGAAGAAATGAAGAAATCTGCAAAACTCTTTGAGCTGTGCTTGCTTTTCTCAAAGTTTTGATCAAATTTTGCATTTTTGACATTTAATAAATTCAATAATTTTTAGCTTAAAAAGCATGAGACGTAGAAACTTCTCGATACACAATTTTTTACTTTACTATGAACCCTTCTTCGCTGCAAAACCTGGAGGCTGTGGCATCGCACACTTTCCGCAAGAACATTTTTGAAGTTATGCTTGAGTTTTGTAACGTAATGTAAATTCTATGAAAAGCAATGATTAAAATTGAGTTCAGACTAGCATAAGGGCTTTACTTCAAACCTACTTCCTTCCCTGAAAAGGAATTCAGCATGTCTGACATATATTTTCGGATTTCAAAATTTCAGTGTCCTCTTCCCTTAAATTTCATAGAGTGCTTCTAATCCTTTAAAGGTTGTTAAAGGGATTGGACTCGAGTAGTGGCGCGCGAGAACAAGAGTTCGCGCCAGCGCGGCGTCTAATAGGGAGCATAGGTGCGCGCAGGGATAGCCGCGAATTGAATAAGCCAGGGGCAGGCGAACGAATATTCCACAGGCCAGGCCGACGCACGCATGGCCACTCGACGATGCCATGGTGTCTGGCAGTTTAATTTATCGCGGACGAGGATAATAATTAGCGTTTAACTGCGAGCTTCGCTGGAAAGCCCGTGTGGTCTTCTTCGAGGGGCTGGGTGTGCAAGGGGCAATTAGTTAGGGAAGATTTATAGAAAGGCCCCTAACTAATTGCCAATACGGTCATTAGCGAAAATTACGCGTATCGCCTGTCGACTTCCTCCTTGGATTCTCCCCCTCCGCACACCTCCATCCCAACGACGAGCGTCAAAGTTGCGCCGGGTTACGCTCGCCTGTCAAAGTTGCAACCGGCGTGTTTCGTTATCGGCTGCATCGGTGCCGAGGTATTCCTCTTGATCTTATCAAGACCAATTTCCTTCCTGGCGAAGCACTAATTGCAGGGAGCTATTGGTTCGCGACTGTCGAGCGTTTAATTGCGAAATCGATGTGAAGCAATTAAGCTGAGGGAATGAAAGTGGACATCCCCGGGTGAGGATGCAAAGAGTACTTTGTACGGACCGTGTCACCCTGCGCATCAGATCTGAAGGAGCCGGATTTTTGAAAAGATATACTCCGCGTTTCACTGAAGTGTCTTGGCTATAGTCAAGCTCCAAACAGAAGCATCCATTCCGCCTCTGTTCCCGCGAGCCGAGAGCCCGTCTCCGGAGCAATTACATTCGCCGAGGCATCAATTATAAACTGGTCTCCCGACGGGGCGCAGGGGTGCAGGGCATTAAACAGAAGTCGCAAACAGTTTGCAGAGAGCCAGGGGTAATTCGATTGATGGTCGTGCACCAGGAGGCAACAACGCCGTGAATGAAGTCTGAAAAGGCAACTCGGCTGGGCTCCCGTCTTCCCTAACGAACCGAGCGCGAGAACCGGCGACGGGGCTCCCCCGCCGTCGAAGTGAAAACTCCGTGGAACGTGTGCCGTTTAATGAAATTCGTGGGGGAGGGCCGCGAAGGGGGCGAGGTCAGCCTTCCCAGTTTCCAGAACCGATACTAACGAGATTACCTCTCGCGAAAACGGACCGGGAATCGAGTTAGCCAGCTGCGCGGCTAATTCCATTAGCATCGATTCCGGCGGCCCCGAGAGCCTTCAATTCTCGTCGGGCTTGCTGGTGCGCGCACGCGACGGCGGTAATGAATTTCCGCGAGACGCTTAACTCGACGCGCATCGTATCGGCACTGCAAGCCTTTCGTTGTCAAATTAATGGCCCGCAGATCGCGGACGCGAAATCAACGGAAATAACGTTTGCCCGTTCCGCGGCCATCGCTGATAGACATTAACCTGACTTAAGACCGAAAATCGACCGTCTGAGCGTCATTGATTAATGGGGCATCATTCAACCGTTTCGCTGGCTCGTCATTGTGCGAGAGTTTCATTCACTTACCTCCAGGGAAGACTGTTTTTAAACTTTTTAATTTTTTAACACTTTCTTCGATTCGGTACTCGTGCGACGCGGAAGTTAACTGGGGGCTAATAATAACAACCAGAGTCAGCTAATTAATGGAAACGTCGATAACGATGGCAGTAGATAAGTCCCCAGCGTGCCAGCCTAAAAGCTCCTAAATTCGTCAGTTATTCGCGTCAAAGTCGAATTTCCTCTCGGATAATTCATAGGCACGCTCGATTCGCCTGCGCTCGGCTACAATTTATTTCAAGCTTCCCCGCTATTAGCGTCAAGTGCGGCGAGTACCGCGGGAAATACAATTACCGGCGCGCATCTTCATTATTGGCATCAAATATTGGCGCACCGTTTTGCTTGTTAACGAGCGATATATTTCAGAGTAACGCTGGCAAATTCGCGGCGTTCCCTCGGCTCGTTAATTCAGTTATTACCCGGGCTTGTTTTGTAGCAAGCGCGGAGAGCGCGAGAGACCCTTTTGTTCGAAACTAATCGCACCGTTAATGGCCAATGGAGGAGCATTGCCCGATACGTTAAGGGTAACCGTAATGAGCGCGAAAGAGAGTTGAACGCGTGGAGAGCAAAGTCGCGCGCGCGGCGACTTTAATGACATCGAGTGTCATCCTTCCACGTGATTCGCCTGGTTGAACAAGATTGATAAGTCGCTAGTAGCGAGAGGGGGCGAATGTTCTGCAAAGGTATTTTCGATTGGCTTTGGGTGCCTATGAAAACGTTTCGAGTGCAATATGGGGCTTCGAGTGGATATTTCGAGAGACCACTCTGCACGGATACTCTTGGAAACGATCAAACACTCGGGGTGAATGAAATGGTTAAGTGGACCGTGAAATATTTGCGTTGCAACGATGTGCCCTTCCTGTTATTAACTTCGTGGGCCTGGAAACTAATTCTGGCTTTTCTTGATGCCACTGATGAAACTAGTGGTGGCTATGGGATGTTTCTTCAAGCTTGAAGCAGGTTAAAAGAAGCAACTTGAATTATTAGGCGGAAACAGAGAACCTCGGGCGATGGGACTCGAACCCAAAATGTTCGGGGATCCTCTGCGTACTGGACAGCCGCCTAACCAACTCCACCAACACCGACTCTCGAAGGTTAGCCTTCTCCAAACTACATATGTATACCCAAACGCCGAATGCCTACAAATTACTGTGTGTTTCCAACGTGGCTTCCTTTCGATGCATTACTAAAACAAGGAACACTCACGAAGCATTTCCAAATTTCAAAAAATTCGAAATCTGGAATACCTATATCCCAGAGGCTTCACCCTCTTGCGCGTGCTTGCATACCTCGCCAAGAACAAGTTCGCACCCCGACGATCGGGGTTAACGGCACCGTGGCTGCCAGCAGCGAAACCACTATGAGGTTCATTAACCAAATCGACCTGTCCTTCTGTGGACAGGAAGCCCTTGGAAGAGTAGCCGCTGTGGATGACAGCCGCATCGTGGTAACTGTCAGCCATCGGACAGCAAAGACGCAACGCGTTCATGCGTGAAGATCCAGCGAAGACCGTGACGAAATTCCGCATGTTCCCGCGTTACACGTCGTCAGCGAGCGGACGTAGGTGTGAACACTTTACGCCGCGACCCGCGGGCAACTCTCTGGGTTTACGATTCGACGCTCGTCCCTCTCGAGATCATCCCGCGAACCCTTCCTCGCCACTTGTAATAATTATTATCGACAGAAGAATAGACAGAAGGAAAAGTCATCTCACTGAAGGAAGCCATCTTCGACCCTTACTACTCGTATGGTCACAACATCTGTGGAAGGAGCAACTTCTCGAGCATAATACCTAGAAGAGACACATCGAGGTCGTAAAGTCTGCTGGAGTCCCAAAGTTTACAGTTTCCAGCTTTCGGAACAAGTGGTCTAGCATTTTCCTCGGGGAAAGTAAAATTTCCAGACCTCTTCTTCAAAAACCTCAAAGCTGTAAACTTGGGCACTTTCGAATCCTGGAACCTTTACCACCTCGCGCTATCCCTTCTAGGTACATACCTCACCGAAAACCATTCGGTAGCATTGGACACCCACTCGACGATAGCGAGTGAAAACTATTAACAATCGAGGCCACGCTCTTCATCGTAAAGGTCCTCTACGAACTTAATGTCGTCCCTCGTGATCTATATATTTTAAGTTACCGATAAAGGAACGAGGTAACATCCATTCAGGCTGAGGGAAGCCGTCGAGGGATCTGGTTGCCCGGTAGCAGAGCCGTGGCACGCAAAGAAGCCCGCCTCTGGAAGGCGCCTGGCGCCAACAGCCTGCTCTGCAAGACGTTCGTCGAACCCTCGACGAACCATACAGCCCCGTTCACAACGCAGGGGCGCGCAGCCGTCCTTGGCGACGGGCGTTTTTCGCCCGCAGGATGATGATAAACCGAACACGGCTCGGAATGGGGATACGCGATGGAAATGAAAGGGAGGAAGAGCATCGCGAGTGAAGTTATCGTAAACTGGTTTGCCAGTCGGAATGGCGCGGGCCTGGGTGCACGATTTAATAAAATGGCGCCAGTCTAGCTAGCTGGATATCCGATTACAATATCCCTCTCCCCGCGGCCGCTGATAAATTCCGTAAGGAACGGTGGGTCGTGTCGATAACCCGACTAGAAGCGGCTGACTAACAGAGCGGGGGCTACTGCTAATCGAACCGCTTTCGAGAGGTGTAAATCGATTGTGAACACCGTAGATGACGCGCACGGTGTCGATGACTGATGGACCGACCGTTATTGTCTCAACAGCCTCCAGCAGGCTGATGAAACATTCAATATTCATCCTCGAGATTGGAAAGTACATAAGAACCTGGATTCGCGGAACATTCCTCCTTTCCAAGTGGTCGCTACCCATGTCACTAGAAATGTGAAGCAATTAGCTGCTAGCACTTACAATTTAGTCTCGGATTTCGATATCTGGGTAGCAAATAAGGGTCCAGGCCACCTGCTCCCAACGACGGCGAACGTCGTGGGCACTCGCTTTTACCTTGCCAGCGATGGAAGTCGCCTTTTATCCCCGGCAGGCGGACGAAGAAGAAGAAGAGTCCGTAGGAGAAAAAGGGGAGAGAGAGGGCGAAAGAGGACTACGTTTATTCGTCTGGAAATTAGTCACGAAGTCGGCGGATCGCGGTGGCAATGGAGGAGCCGGGGATAGTGGTGGCGCTGCCACGAACGATGGTGGTGGTGAATAGCTTCTGCTGGCAGGCCGAGCTCAACGTACGACCTTGGCGAGGCCTTGCGAGGTCGCTGACATGATTCCGTCCTGTCCGCGGACTCGAGAGATCGCCGGGATTAGGAGGGAAGGAGCAGGGAGAAAGGGGAGGCCGGGAGAGGAGGAGAACGGTTCAAGATGCCACCTCTTATCATCCTGCGCGTCCTCTGACAGGGCCTGCACTTTTATCCAGTCCTTTCTGCGACTAGCTGAACCATCCCCGCAGCACCCCTCTCACCGTGCAAATACGTAATTTACACGGATCCTAAGGTCGCCGGTGGGCTCTAACGAGCTCCGTGAAATCCTGTTTGCGTGGACGTTGGCTGACGCTCCACGTCCACCGGGGGATCCTTCCCCGCTGAACTCGATGCGCATCTCCCCGCGGCACGCCGGGATTATCGATTCCCGCGAACTCGGATAGTAATTGATTGTCCACGGACGCTCCGGCGCGTTTCATTCCAGCTGGCGTGAGACGAGGAGGAGGTGTGATCAGGCTGAATGGTGATACGGCGGACTTGATTTTCAGATATTATACGGTTGCCCGAGCAGGCTTCCGGGAAGCTGCGTTTTTACCCCTGCTTCGGCCGAGTGTGTGTATTTTAAATAACAGGGGGAGGTTGATCTCGCTTGGATCCTAAGTCTTTGAAAGGCTCGAGATCTTTGGGATACCTTTTAATGATACCTTAGGCAAAGAAGAGGAGCCTCTCCTCTCTCACCAATTAATAAACTTCGACCGAGTGATTAGAAATCGAGCCGAAGCGAGAGTCACAGACACGAGAAAAACAGGAGGAGACGCGTCCGCGTCGTTCCACGACCGAGCGCCGACAAAAGAAAAGCCTGGAGCTCCTCTCCCGTGTCGCGAACAATCTCATTTTGACTTTAATTATACAGCCGGGACACGCTTAACGTCGTCGAAAAATAAAAGGAAGCGGTTCTGCATCGCGGCACGGCATCAGGGCACGCAAAGCTCGCTCCTTTCCTCCCTTGTGCCTCTTCTGTCGCATCGTAATTTTCCCCTTTTAATTCGCGCAGATACGCAGCGGGAGCAGGAAGAAGCCGAGCTTCCTATAATCATCGTTGGAAATGATACTGCGATGCATGGTAATGATCCTGGATATTACGCTGCAACTAACGACCTAGGGCTCCAGCTAACGTCGATCCTTCCGGATCGAGATCGACTAGCCAGCATCAACTCTCTTCCTTGACACCGTTCTCGGCATCCACGGAATCATTGCTGGGGTTCAAATCTCCAGCGAGTTGGGAAGGATGTTAGAAATCGGGGGAAAAACGTGGACCCGCAGAAAGTGTGTCTGAAGATATGAGATACGCCAGTTTACATTGCTTTTATATTGCTTTGGGAAGCTTTTCTGTAAACTTTAATCGCGTTACGTGTAAATTTTTTGTAACGACTTGGATGAAGTTGTTGATAGAATTTTACTTTTTCAATTACATTTGGTTTTTGCTTCCTTCTTTCTAAAGTTCTGTTATCGAAGGAGGAATTAAAGATGAGGCTGCATAAACAACTATGTATATATGTGCCTTTAATTTAGATAGATTTAGAGGATCTATTAACTCTCAACTGCTAAGGAGAAGCTGAAACGATTCATATTGATCTATCGCGGTGTCATGTTCGATTAGATATAATACTGGAATTTTCAGGTCCACGAGAATCGTGCCCAGCATCACCGCCGATACACGCCACCTGCTGCTTTGTTTTATCAAATGCACCGAGGCTCGTTAGTTTCGTGTAACAAGTATCTCGAGCTACCAGTTCAGGTCAAGATCGATCTAGTGGCCCACGATGCAGATGTATTTCGTTGTCAAACTAGTCGATTCTATCTACAGCTCTATCTATCTATAACTGACAGTCCTCGGCATGGATGCATTTCCTACAACGTATAATCAGAGACTGTAACGATCATTCAATTGTATCTGAAGTGATTGCAGTACAAGCCTCTAATTATGCGCACTATCGTGTTCCCAGCGACTGTAGGCCGTACGTATCCACTGAGCCAAGAAGGTTAGGAGCGAGATTCTGGGAAAGAGGCAAGACCTGTATCGAGAAAGAAGAGCTAATTTCCACGGGTGAAGATCCCTCAGAATCCTGCGGTCGTTTCAACGAGGGAAAAAAAAGGTTCGACCCTAATGGGACTTGTTCACCAACATCAGGCACTGTATACGCAAGCCGAACACTATAGAGAACGATCGAACCGTTGAACCCTAAGAGTACGATGATCTGTCGAGCGCAAGAAGTCAATGATACCCTTCTTCCCAGCACTTGTATCTACTAGCACCTGACTGATCGAAGGGCATTTACATCCAGACACATAGATCCTTCAAACGGGGCTGTGTATTCTTCAAAAGGGGCTCGGGCGCATTATTCATCATAGACGGTGGCAAATGTCACGGTATAAAACAAACAAAATCCCGTGAGCCGGTAACGAGAGGGATAAATCATCGACGACAGCGGACAGAAACGCGACGTCATTTTGGTTCTTTTTATTCGGTTCACGGATAAGTTCGCTCGGATATCCTGGCAGAGCAATAACTCATATTAGGTTTACGCGAACGCCGCGCAATCAATAGACAATGGACGTCGATCTCGAAAAGGACCAATGAATTGATGTACACTAGGTGTCCCGAATATCAGATTCTAATTTATCTCCCTATCGCCCGATTCTAACAAGCCACCTCAAACTCTCTCGCGCAAATACCCTCGACGGACGAAGTCGTCGCTCGCGATGAAAGGAGGAAACGCTCACCGAACGACCATCGGCAATTACCACGATTCTAGCCGCCAACGAGGAAGCTCTTGTTCCGGGAAGGGAAAGAATAACGGGTGGACAGAGGTTGCTCGAGCTTTATTTAACTCGCGCATCGATTGCCCCGGAGCCCTCTGCGCTGCAGCAACAAGAATGCTCGCGGCTGGTGTAAGTAATCGCCCACCAGGGCGACTAAACGCGTCGTGTCGCAGATAGATAAACTTAATAGCTCCATCCATTCAGCAGCGCCGATTATTGCTACGCTAGGCGCGTGGAGGAGCGGGCCGAACCGAGCAACATATTACTGGCTACGACACGCGGGGACGTTCGTCGAATTCCTTTGTGTCTACGGCCGTTCGTCTTCCGGGAGGATACGCGCAGGCACACGCGACTTTTACGATGCACCCATCGCGAGAACAACCCAGAGATCATCGTTGCGTCGATCCAACAACGTCGCTACTCGTGGGAATCCTATTAAGCCTCCCTCCGCTTCGAAAGGAGCTCCTCGATCGCGGCGATCGTGAAAAATGGCGAAACGCGAGCTACGAAGTGGAATCGAGGAAAATGGTCCCCCGCGGTTCACCCCCCTCGCCGTCTTGTTTCTCCTCCCGCGGGACAGGCTTTCGTCGATCCCCGGGATTTCTGCACGAGCGGAAACCATGATGAGGCGACGTGACCACCAGAGACTATCTCACGCACACGATCTGCGATTCGCCGAACTCCCGAGCCGCTCGTGGCCCCCGTGTCCTAGCGGGGGCGAAAGAAAGAGAAATCGCTGGATGAAGATCGAACGGACGATTGCCCCGGCCGCGCTGGACTCTTTTCGCACGAATCACGATCCAGCCATTGCTGCGCCGCAAGTGGATAACAACCATCACGCGGAAACATTGTCGTCGATGAGTCTTTTTACGTGACAGCGTGACTACGATTCCCTGGCAAAGAGTTGCATGATATCGGCGGTCGCTTGCGAACGTTGATCGATACACTGTCGACGATCGGGCTTCTCGGAGAGAACGTTCGGTTTGTGTGTTTTCTTGGGGATGGGATGCAGGATTTTTGCTCAGGTAGAGCATTGAAGTGGCTGAATGTGTGGAACTTGTGGCAATGGAGTTTTGATATTGGAGCACTGAAGGAATTTGGGTGGAAACCAGAGTTGCCAATCGCACTGTAATCTTAATATATAAAGCAGAAAGTGTTTGGGCGTTTGTCTGTCGCCTAAACACTTTCGAACGGTAAACTTTGGGGTCGCAACATGTGTCCTAGCTGCTCGTTATGCCTAGCTAATCCAAATGAATGCGACTATTTTCAGAAAATAAAATAATTTTTTTTTATAAAATCAGAATCTAAATTTCGGGCGAACCCGAGTAGTAAAGCTAGTAATATATAGTATTGTATTATACTTTTGTTTAGTGTACTATATACTGTTAAAAAAGATATAGAGCGCAAAACTACTATATTTCCGATAAATTCTACAATATTTGCTTATTTCTTTCTTCTATGGCTCCATCAAAACTTTAATTTATGAATTTAAATTTTAACGCAGAAACTTTATCCCTCATAAAAAACTAAGCTCCTTACATATGTTAATTTGTATTTTCAGGGCAAGCAAGCCTTTGACATATTTGTTAGAATCAATAAATTAATTAATAATGCAAAATACATTTAAAAAATAAGATACTGTTTTAATGTACTTTGATTTCGTATCACTAGCCTCTGAAATGTACTATATTTTTTCACACATTTGGCCGTGAAGTACTATATTTTCCCGAAAAAGAGTTGGCAACCCGAGTGGAAGCATTAACACATCGAGTGGCGGTGGGTTTTATTCAAGCGAACACCTCTGCGCAGAAAGTTTTGTACAAAGCGCAGATAGAGAAATTCTTACTGGGTTTGATTTCGGAGCACACATTCGGGGACTCTTTGGCAAACACTCTCCGTGCTTTTAGGAAATAACTGATGTGAGAGGACGAAATGAGCAATTCAATTCCATCAATGTTTTGTTATTCAGAATGTTAATGATAACAGGTTTGTTTCAATGCTGCAGTTATTCTAATATACACCTCATTCAATAGTTATTTGAAGTTTGTAATGGCACGATTCAGGATGAACGTGAAAAACAATGACGATCATGATACCGCGGATTATGATCGTATCGTGGATGGGACGAAGAAGCGATCTCTCGAGAAAAAGACGATCTCGAGCCTGGCCAAAGGCGACGAGCTTATTAGAACGTGGCTCGCGTTCGTTGCTATCAGTGTCACGGTCGCGACGTGCATTTCGATGGAAAAGATTAATTGCATCTGGACTGAGATCGATGGATCGCGGCGATTTTTCGTCAAGCGTTTTCATCGAAGTTAACGAGCTTCGCTAACGATCGGGGGCTAATACAGTCGACGCGATCGAAGCAACAGAATGGTAAATAATACTCTAAACAAAGAGAAAACGAGGGAAATAAATTGCTTACCAGATGATCATCATTGTAATATATAGATTTATAGCATCAGGAAATAAATTTTTATCGGCAGCTTATCACTTACATTAAATTCGTGTTCAGCCCGACACACCGGGTGTACGAGTAAAAATAGGTCCGGGAAAAGTTTAGAAGATGGTCTGCCTGAAAACTTTCAAAATCCTTTGAAGCGAAGAGTTTACGAATTTAGTGAACACGGAAATAGAAGCTGCCAAATTCGAAGAGAATTGAAAGGTAGCCACCAAATGGGACGCGTCCAAGCAAACCAAACACCTGAAGAACTAGCCCCGTCATAAGGCAAACAATAAGGAAGCAATATGTTCATCGTCCAGTCATTGTCTTTGCAGATACGCTAGCCAAAGATGATCGACGAGGAATGGCGATTTGAACCGTCGTTTTCGTATTTTCCTCCGCGTGCAAAAATACCTCCATAAACTATATTCGCGCAAAAGTGGGCGATGCCGTGGAAGATATATCCACGTGCCTTAAACGCGCGTTATGTAAATACACGCGTTTCGCTGGTACGAGAGCGAGACAGAGGACGGCGGATGAAGAAAGAGGACGGCCGATACGTACGACCGTGGTACGTGGCTAAAGTAAATTGGTGGTCTGCCGTTGATGTATGGCGGAGTGATATTATGAACAGGCCGTCGCCTCATGCATATTCATCCGAAACACCCTCCACCAGCAGCCCGTTGGCTACAGGATTCGGTACTTAAGCCGATTCGCGGACGGTTCTTCCGATACCTGTCTTCCTCTATCGATCAGGGGGTCGCTGATGATAAGGTTATCGACTCCCATCGACAAGTTGAATGTAACCTGCGCCACAGAAGGGAGGCGAAAGCTGCTCGCAGTACGAGGGAACAGAAACTGATGGTAGGTAGTTGGAGATGCATCGAGGGGATTGAGGAAATGTATTGGCATAGGATTAGTCTAAAAATTGGATGCTCCTTTGACATAAAGCTCAATTGATGGAAAAGTCTTGCTGCGGTGTTCAATCAGATGCTGCTCCACTTAATCAGTGGCAATCTATTCATCTGTAAACTTCTACAATAAAATAAATATTTTACGTCCACTTCTGGTTCTTCCTCACTCCCAAGTTATTTAACTAAAGCTCATATTTCCCTCATCCTTTACGAAGTTGAACACTGACTTCTAAAAATTTCCTAAACCTGACTTGCACCATTCTCGTTTGAATCGCGACGAAAAACCTCGCCAACCGTGCGCGCGAAACCGAATCCAATTTCTCTCCCGCCAATCTCCGCAGGATCGTGTAAAAAACACGCACTTCCTAATGCACCCAGCCGGCGTCAGTAGCAGTATTTACAAACCAGTTCGTGAATAATCCAATGGATCGAGGAAGAAGGAGCAAAAGGAGGAGCTGAGTGGATAAGGGACAGTCCAGTCTACGGCCGATGAACAGACAGGTAATCTGCATGTCTAATAATCTCGCCGTCGTCCTCGATAGTAGTACTCCGCCGTGTGTTCGTTTTGACGTTCGTTCCAGGGTCTAAGAAGCTGAACGGGGATCGCTCGAACGCCTTGTCAGGCTACTTCACCGAGCACGGTCCATTTTCGCGCGGAGCTTAAGTCGCGCTGAAACGCGATACCACGAATCTTCGATTCGATTTATCAGCAGTCGACGACAGAATCAGTTGCGTGGTGTCGATATGGAGCACGCGACGAGACCTCTTAATCTACCAGAGCCGTCCATGCCAGCGACGGGAGGATGATCCTTGCGATTTCATCAACTTAGGTGGAAGACCTTAGATCTTAGACTAGGGCTGTAACGAATATTCGAATAATCTAAGTACTCGAATTTGCGATTCGAATATTCGAATAATTACAGCTCTACCTTAGACCTTAAGGGGAGGTTCTGGTCTAGAGCCCCAAAAAATAGGTGATATTTAGGAATTAATTAAAGGAAAACTACTATATATAATTTAATGGGACTTGTTGCATTGTATTAAGGATGTCTTATGTTATAGAAATATATTTTTTGTTTTATAATTAATCAGTGCAAACAGCCCTGGGGAGTCGTTAAAGTTAAGGCGTCAAAAAATTGATCCAAATCGGTGGGACCTGTATCTCTAAAAGTTATTATCCGATTCGACTGAAACCTTTTTTATTTTGAAGATTATTCTTTTTTCTAGGGGGGGGGGGGACTAAAAAAAATTACAAAAATTACATTTTTTTAGAAAATAACGACACTTCACGTTTGAAATCACTTTTCCCTGTATTTTTCGTCCTTTCAACGCCTTTAAAAATTATAAATTTTCAACTTTTTGTAATTTTTTTTAGTCCCCCCCCCCTAGCCAGAAGTATATTCTTCAAAATAAAAAAAGTTTCAGTCGTATCGGATAATAACTTTTGAAGATACATGTCCCACCGTTTTGAGAACACTGTTTCGAGAAAAACGCATTTGAAGTTTTACGTGAGCGCCGGAGTGGACAGTTGTTGCCCATGCGTTTGCCGCTATTCAAATGCCTATAACTTGGGGAATTTTACGAATTTCAACAAATCCTTTTAAACACGTATTCCTAAAAGATTGAACATTCGAAAAATGAAATAAAAAAAAATCGACATTTAGACCAGAACCTCCCCTTAAAGTTTTACGTAAGCGTCGAGTGGCCGGTTGTGACCCATGCATTTGCCGCGATTCAAATGCCTATAACTTCGGGAATTTTACGAATTTCAACCAATCCTTTTAAACACGTTTTCCTAAAAGGTTGAACATTCGAAAAATGAAATAAAAAAAAAATCGACATTTAGACCAGAACCTCCCCTTAAACCTTGACTTTCAAGTTCAAAGCTATCTTAGATTCATCGATTCGAAATGGGAAATCGGAAGGATCGTGGAGCTTTTAGTAGCTCATTGTCAGTACTCGAAGCTACTTCCATATAGCTCCAAAGAACCAACGCGACGAATATCCCATCCGCCTGACACCAAGAGCCGCGTCACTTCTCGCGAGGGTGGCAAATCCGCTAGCACCGCCGCGATCCATCATCGAAGGACACGGGTGGGACCGCGAAGGCCAAACCGTAGGAAGACGCGGCACGGGTGCCCGCGGGTGCAGCTCGAGAGTAGGAGGGTCAGGATAGGCGGAGGTTGTAAACCCTGGTGGATGGTATGCGTCATTAATGCTTCGGCCATGGCACCGCGGCGGATCAAGTCCTTATGGCTGGCATTCATAGTTATTATCCGCGTCTTCGCAGGAAGTTATATTTTAACGGTCGTAAAGGCCCCGGCTGGCGAGATGCCTCGCGACGGCTGTTTGCTGGAGGGTATAAGCGCTCATGCAAATACAAAGGTAAACGCGTCTTTCTGCGAGTCCGCGCGTGTACACGCCTCGCCGGGCGGCATCCGCGCGGCGTCCGCGAGCAAATGTCACCGGGGAAGACGCCGCAGAAGCTCTCCCAAGGATAACCGCGAGAACCGACGTCTCTTCTAGCGTCTACGGGCCCGGGACCGAGTCGGTCGATTAATTTATGGGGCAATTCGCCGTGACAGGGGCCGCGGGGAGGCACGTCCAACGGCCACGTGAAAATCACGTCCTCTCTCCCCCTGGCAGGGAAAATTAACGGGCGAGATACCACCTCGAACAGTATTGGCGTAATAAGAAGCGAACGTTTAGATACGCCTATCACCGTGTACGAGCCTGGAAAGGTACAGAGTCCCGGTGATACCAGAGGGATGATCACGGCGACACTCTCGTTCTCTCTTTTCCCCTCTTTCTCTCTCGCGTACCGTGATTGAGATGCCGAAGCTTGGCTGAATAAATAGGGACCAGCGTGCTTCTATCATCAGCCGCGACCAGGGGTGCCCCAGAGTTTAGTGCGATTCGAGGCAATGAAAGGGACTCCGATGGAAGATTCGTGGTTTTACGCGGCTGGGGTACGGAGATGGTTCAATCTTGGCGCTCGATAGAGAGGTAAAGGAACTTCGATGGCCCTGATGAGGGGGAAGGAAAAAGATTTACGCTCCAGGTTCTGGGTACTCGTGGCGATTATTTTTAGCGGAATGAGTTACGACTTATCCCCATGGCGGCAGCTCGTTTATTTTGTCGCGGGAATTCCGCCTGCCGAGGGAAGGCTAGATGAAACGGGACGAAAGTAGACGCTGCCCGTCAGTACTTCCGTTCTTCCCGGGAACACGCGCGGCAATGGGCGTAATTCTTTCTGCCTCGTTCTCCAGGCTCGTCTCGACGCTAATATATGTGACGTCTGTTGTAATGCTCGATGCCCCCGGGCTCCTGTTCGACAGGACGTTCGGCTTGTTTCTCAGATTCCTGGAATCCGTTCTCACCTCTCGCGTACCCGCGGCCGTGCGTCAGGCGGCCCTCGAGGCTACAATGACTGTCAGAACGCGGATAGCGCGATTTCAGATAATGGTGAGCGGAATGTATCGCTGGAAAGGAGAAAGGGGAAGAGGAGGCCGATGGAATCGCTTGCCAGACTGTATTAAGACCGCGCGATGCATGACGACCATCGCGATGCGGTCACGGTGGAACGTAACAGGTGCACGGTGGCTTCGCCAGAGAGAGACACAACACGTCCGTCGTCATTAGTCCATTCGTCCATGTTTAACAGACGATCGGTTCGTGATTAATACGCGCGGTCCACCGGATGATCACAGAGTGTATCGAGATGCAGTCGTAATGACGCACGGTGGCTGAGGTTTAATGAGCTGGCCACTAAATGGAAGGTAAACTGGCATGGACGCGCCTTAGCAATTTGCTGTGATAAGTGTAACAGAGTCTCGTGTCTATCTCCTTTTTACGCTCCTTCCGTATAGACGGCTATTTAATAGCTACGTATGTTATTCCCATTTAGAATTGAAAGTTGAACCTACGGAGCGCATTCTGAATTTTAGACTGAATTTTAATTTCGGTCCCAACGCTTTGCTAATTCGAAACGTAGAGGACTCTCGGCTGATTACTAATTAAATGATATTCCTGGAGAGTGAATCCAGATGCCTTATTCAAAGGGTAAATGCGACCAACATTCGCGAAGCATGTCCACGCGCACGTGCCGCGGGCGTTTATGGAACCGCCGCCAAGAAGCTGGCGATCTACCCTTAAAGATGACCCAAATGACCCTCGAGGGCAATCTCGGGAGGCTCACCCGGTTGCTAAACGTAACACGTCGCGGCGTGCTCCTTGAAAAGGAATTTCCTTACGGGCCGAGAGCCCGCGATGCGTTATTATTCCGCGCACGCACCGAGGGCTGATTTACGACGGTGACCGTTTAATAACGCTGTCATTAATTTGCAAACGGTCGTACGTTTCGCGATTGAGCAGAGTTATACCCAGCCTTGGTTATTATACACGTAAACGGTGGTACCGGTCGGTTTAACACGCTCCGCGCTGTGTGGATCATCGGTGGTCCACGATATTTATCGCAGGCGAAACTTTCATCAAAGAGAAGAGAATAATCTTCGTCGAAGTAACGAGTAAAAGTAGATGGAACTGCCGTGTTTAATTGAAGGGTCGGATGCAATAAGGGGACCAGCGCTCGAAAATGGGAAAAATTATTGTCCAATCGCTAAGAAAGATTGGAAAATGAAATGTTGTTAAACTGAATTTTAAAAAATATAGTGCTGTAAAGCTCGTCAGGGCACACATTTTTGTATAGAAATATATTTTTTGATTTATAATTAATCATTGCAGTCGGCACTGGGGAGTCGTTAAAGTCAAGGCGTCAAAAAATTGATCCAAATCGGTGGAACGTGTATCTCCAAAAGTTATTATCCGATTCGACTGAAACTTTTTTTATTTTGAAGAATATACTTCTGGCTAGGAGGGAAAAAAATACAAAAATGACATTTTTTTAGAAAATAACGACACTTGAAGTTTGAAGACACTTTTCCCCTATATTTTTCGTCCTTCCAACGCCTTTGAAAATTATAAATTTCAAATTAAAAATTCAGTTTTAATAACATTTAATTTTCCAATCTTTAGCTTTTAGACAATAATTTTTCCCATTTTCGAGCGCTAGTCCCCTTATTGCATCCGACCCTTCAATTACAGGATAGGAAACTGTAGTTCCAGGTTTCTCATAAATTTTTCAATGCCTCTCGTAAAGAGTATCAGTTACCTGAAATAGAAACCTCTACAGTAATGTATGGAACACATAGAGCAATCTGTTTAATGTTTCAGGGGAAGATTGAGTTAAAACTTCTGCACTCTCCGGAGGTATAAAATCCTTTTCAGGCACGGAGATATCAAAGAGGACGTAAAAAGGCCAAGTTAATTTTGGTCCAGGTAAAAGTGTACAGACGATACGAAACCCTCCCAAAGAAAATTAACTTCATCGCCGAGCATCTCCCCGCAAAACAAGGTACTTATAACGTCAAACTCCAACTCGCGGAACTTTCATCTCTGCTCCCTGAATTTTCACCACATTCTTGCACATGGTGTTCGCTAGCTATAAGGGAAATCTGAGGCAGATCGATGAACCAAGGATATCGCGGTGCCTCCACAAATGGAGCACACCTGAACTCGGGCGCTTCTGCTTTTGCGCGCCTCGCCCGCTAAGCGATTCATTAGCGCTACGTTAATGAATCGATACGCCGCTCTCGAGCGCGCTGTACGGAGGAACACGGGCGTCCATCGCCGGAAAATATCGTGCAAATACTAATCCCGTGCACCATCGACGAGCAAAGGGATACATCATTAGTCTCAGCGGTGTGGAGTAAGCTAATAGCCGAGGTTGCTTAGAATCGACCGCACTGTAGCCATTTTACGGGGGCCTGGTTCTCGTGGTTCTTCTTCAGCAATGGAACTTCCATGCGAACAACCGTGCACGCGAGGGATCCCCGAGTTTTCAATCTGTGTCCTCCGACGATGGCTGCTGGATGGAAGGTAGATTCGATTCTCCCTCTCATTTCCGTCTTTTAATCGCTCGCGTGCTTTCAGCGTCCTGTCGCCCTTTGAGACCGGTCCCTTCGGTGCAACGATTGCGCAGAGTGCGAGGATTGGTCGATCGAACCTCTGATGATAATTAATCGAAGGTCTTGCAGCGAGAGTGCAACTCCACTTTTGACAGTTTTTGAATCGTGACGTGTAATATACGTAAAACAAAATTCTAGATCGTTTGAATCACGTTTGATACAAATCTGATAACAAGTGATAGGTAGTTATTGCAATTTATTGCAAATTTTAAACCTGTAAATTTACTGCTTCGCGCAATGCGAATGCTCCAGATTTGAAGAATTCACCAAAAATAGAAATAAAAACTTATCAACTCAATAACAACTTCTCATTGCGTTAAAATATATATTTTTCAAATAGTGTTCTCTTTTTAATGTTAAGTCAAAGCAGTAATTTTATAAACAGTTTTTTCTAATTTATTCAAAGTTTGTAAAGATGGAGCTGCACCCCTCTTACCGTAAAGTTAAACCCCTCCGCTATCAGAAATTTAAATATCCTCGCGCAAATGGAATTTCCTTCCACACCTAAATCTATATCCGAAGCTGGAGTCAGAATAGATTAATTAGGGACGGAGGCTTAAGCTGTGGATGAGACAGAACCTCCAGCTCTATTCTCTCAAGACAATTCGGGCACTGTTCCCCATGCCTGGCCACAATCTCCGGTATGAGAAATCGCGCCGTTTACTAGCAACCCACCCGGACGGTATCGTTGGACAGGACCCGGCCACCGCGCGACCCGCGTCAAGCATGGACGTGGTATCTCGACGGCGGCTGATCCGACGGATAACCAAATGACTCCAACCCGCTCTGGCGTAAAGCTACCGCGAATAATGATAGTTCGCCTGGCCCACGCAGCTTATTATTACACGTATCGCGTACTGCCGTCGGCGGGCGGTTCCTTATCCCCGGTGCACCCGCGGCCCGCGCCGAGACGCACCATCAACGGGCTCGAACGCCGCGCTGCCGTCCTAACTGTTCGTTCACCCGACCTTCGCAAGGTCACGGAGCTGGGGCGGGAAAAAAGAAAAGAGCAGGATGGCGAGCTGCAGAGAGAGGTTTAGCCGTGTCGAGGAAGAGGCAGGGTCTAATCAACGCCCGGAGTCATGCTCCAGAGAACACTGCAGGAAGGAAAGGCGGAAAGGGGGCGGGGGGGTGGAGGTGCGCGAGAAAAAGAGATTCAAGCGGCAGCTACGAAGAAGACACGGGCACTGTGCGCGAGGGCGCGATTGCCGGCGGATAAAGCGAGAGAGAAAGAGGACCCTAGCGCAGCAGCTGAAAGCCACCGTAACCACGGCTTGGAAATTGCCGAGCATTAAACTCGGATGGCACTTTCGGCCCCATTATCCTCGTCACCGAGCAACATTCGTCTTGTCCCTCTCCGTTGGGAAAACACTTTACCCCTGCGCCGTGTCCTCCGCGCCGGAAAGCCAGGAAGAGGAACAAGTAGATCAGTCAAGGCTCGTGGTACGGAGCCTACTCGCGCCCGACCCGCGATCCGCTTGGATTAAGCGTCGCGGCGCGATTACGGGCTTCGGCTTGCAAACTTTCTGACTTTTACTGCTCCGCGGGGATGTTGGCGTGCTTCAGGGAGATCGTAGACTCGATTGGCCTTCGAAGCTTCGTGCTAACCGTCTTCCAATCGCTTGGCGATTTTTTCTGATTTTTAAAATCACACCCGATGTTAAAAACCTGCATTTGTTTAAAATAATTGCACAAAAATGTTTCAATTTTTTTTTAAACTGAAATAATTTTTCCTTAAAACTTCAATGTCTTCTCTATAAGCACCGTAAAGCTCTTCTCCATCCGTTTAATACTTGCATAGCTATAATGTATTGGAAAAAAGTTAGCACTTAACTTCAAATAGCTGTAAAATCGATATTTTTGAAAATTTCGAAATATCCTTTGAGGTACGTTGAAATATCACTGAAGACTACAATATGTTCAAATTTCAGCAATCTACGAGAACTTACTACGAAATCTGTCCCAGTTCGCATGAAACGTCCCAGAAGAGAGCTGTCCCTTGCGCGTGACGTCGGGACACTCGAAACAGCGAGCGAAAGAACTCGATCGCGTTACGTTATTGTCACAAACCCTGCGCATGCGAGGCTCGCTTAGGTGCGGCGATCGGTATTACGCGCAGCATCCGGTGAAACCCGTTTTCGTCGATCCGCCAAGTAGTATCGAACCCTTCGACCTCCTCCCCGGCCCTCCTCGTCGCGGTGCTTCCACCGTGCTGGTGCGTGTCGCGCGATGCCAGGTTAAAAATAACATCTCGCTGGATATTTATAGCAACCCAGGAGAAGGGGGGTAGAGGAGGCGAAGGAGGAGGTGGAGAAGGTAGTGGGATGCAGTTGCAAAAGAAGAAGAAGAGGAGGGAGCGGAGGATGCGGCGCAAGAAGGAGAGGTGGATCGCGCAGATCAGAGGCGATATCTGTCGCCCAGAAGGGACCCAGCAGCGGCAGAACGAGAGGGTACATCGAGGATGAAGCAAGTAGGACTTGGGAGAAGGGAGGGGGGGGGGGCAGAGGAGGAGGAATAAAAAGGGACGCCTGTAACTGTGCAACCTGCGCTGCGACGATCATCGACGGAGGGGGGAGGCAAGCCTCGCAGCCAAGCGCAGGGTAGTTCAAGTGGAGCGATGCAGTATATTAGACGAACGGGAGGAGGCCGAAGAAGGAGACGGAGCGAAGGGACAGGGAGACCCCGGGCCGGCCGACGGACGGAGAGGGGAAAGAGAAACGGGTGCATTGCGCCTGGAGCGAGGTGGCCTTGACGTGGGCCGACCGGCGAGGGCAAGGACGACCGCCCAAGGGAAATCCTCTCTTTTTATTCCCTGCCAAGCTGCCCGCGCGGCAGCGTCGTCCGCGGCGACGATACCCGGCCCTGCAACCGCGCCCGTCCATAAGTTCACGTATATAACTTCGAAGCTCCCTATTACGGGCTCCAGAGCACGACTACCAGGCTATCGGAGTCAGGGCCACGTTCGCGGCCGTTTCGCGTACCGCTGCCCACCCTTATGGCGAGATTATGCCGGCCGGCGCGCCCGATTGTGTAACTCATCGGCCGACGCGGCAGACCGGGCCTCGAGCCGTGTTTCTGAATCGCGCGCAGCTCCGAGGATACTCGTATACAAGTGGAAAAGCCCCGTCTCGAACGGGGAGGAGCCACTTTAGGTCCTAGAGGACACGCGATACCCGACGGAACGATAAAGTGGCCCAAGGTTCCCAGGAGCTACGCAGAGGAATTCCGATCAACCACGGGGTGATCGTTCGGGAGAAACCTTCTCGTTGCATAATCATCAATCGCCGATTAACCCGTCGACCGGGCGCACGATGAATCGGGGCAGGCTCCAGCTGCCCGATCCCGACGCACCGATCACCGAGCCACATTGAAATGCACATTTCTTGCGCGACCGGACGGCTCGAGTTATCGGGGGAGACGCGGAGGGCGAGGACAATCGATATCTCGGTGGATCAGTATCTTCTTTGTAGTCGAGGCCTTTTGTCTAGCGGAATGGCGATCTCCCCGCGTCGGCCGACCCCTCGCCCAGGCCCCCTCTGTCCTCCTTCCAGCGAGACAACGAGATCGTCCCTGAGACTTGTGCCCGGCTCCAGAAGTCGTTGGAATAATTCATGACGTCGCGATCTTGCGCACGAGAATAGTTTATCGCCGGGGTACGGACGCTGGAGGAGGAGCAGGGGGGCTGGCCGGGCGGAGACCCCCGATCGGAAATCGATTCACGTGCCGATAACACGGGCCCGCGGAGACTTTTCTCGCGGGGGTGGCGGGCATAGAAAAGCGCGCTCAATAGCCACGAGGAGGGATGAGAACGAGAATCGAACGACGCCGACCACACCGCGAGCTGTTGTACGCTGACGGCTGTCTCGTCCTTTTTTCCGCTAACCGCGTTTAACGTCCACTTCGTGCCACGGGGAGGTTCGAGGCTCCTCGAACGTTGTCGCCGCTCGAGTTGGTAGGTGGAAGCTTTCGAAGGCGATTATGGTCAGGGAAATTAACTTCACCGGATTTCATATAAACATCTGAGAGATAGAAAATAATTCATAGTATCCTTTATTGTCACTTGCATTCCTCCTGTAAGAGAAGTTGAAGCTAACTGTTAAGTGTGCACTCATCAGAAGTTTGACGAATTGGACAAGACGAATCCGAAGAGTGTACCTACCTAACTAAGAGATCGCCAAAACTTACATTGCGGGACAAAAAGATAGCACGTCTCATATTTTTTAATATTCCGTACTATAAACTGAAAAAAATACGTACATACTTTTTTATATCAGTAAGTGTAATGTGTTGAATGTCGTCCACAATACACATTTCGACAAACACCGTAGGTCGCAAGCCGCACAAAATGATAGCACAAACAGCAAATCTACACTCCTCGGTTGTACGTAAGCTATTGAACGACTAAGATTCATTGTGAAAGAAGGTTAGCGAAGTGTGCACTAACAATTAGTGGTGTCTATTTATTAAGAAAATACAATAAAATATTAGAAATGGGCCGTGCAAAGAGATTGAATGTCAATGAAATATGTACATACCATATTAAAATTAAAAGAAGAACAGTATTCAATTGCACAAATATCCAAAGTTATGAATAAAAGTCGGAAGGCAGTTACGAATTTATTAAAAAATCCTGATAACTACAGGGAAAAAAAGTTGTGGACGTCCACAAAGTTTAACAGCTCGAGAAAAACGTGCAATATTAAGAGCTGCGTCCAATTCAAAGATGACTGCAAGGCAAATTGCTGAAAATGTTGGAGTAAATACTAATGTCAAGAACGTTCGACCTGTTTTACAAAACTGTAACCATTTAATAAGAAGGAAAATGTAAAAGAAACCGTGTCTAACAGAGCTGCATAAACTTCACCGTTTACAATTTGCAGAAAACTGTGTACATATGAAAAAAATGTGCTATCATTTTGCCCCACTATATTTCCTTAATATTTCTGTTCTTTCTAATAAAAATGAATCCGTTGTTAAAATTTAAGTTCATTTAATTTGTAATGTTTAACACACAGAAATTAAGTAATTGTCAAGGTGCGCTATGTTTTTGTCCCGGAGTGTAAATCACTCGCTGGTTGCAGACGCAGATCCAATGGACAAGAAGAAGCAAATGGAATCGTGTCGAATCCATTAGTGAGCGTTCGATAAAGGTATCACGATTCATTCGTGACTCGTTGCTGCGTCAACCGGGATACGCCTTTCGCAGCGTCCCGCTATAAATCGGCCGCGAAACGATCCATATTAATCGGCGGCCAGCCACGCGAGCACGCTGACAGTCGGCAGGTACACGATCCCAAGGGATAAAATGATTTGTCGATCGGCCCGAGTCCATGCGGGCTCGCGTCGTAACATTCGGCGCGAACGAGGAAATCGCGATTGCGAGGATGTTGCCGGCGCGGCACAGAGAGAGCCTCTCGCCGATGTCGGTGGTAACGATGCGATAACGACGACGGCTGATAAATAACTAAAGATGGCCGATCGCTTGTCGCTTTCCATGCGAATACACGCGATAAATATCGCGCCGCCGCTGGTACATTTCTGCGGCCGCCCCTCGCGCAAACTATAAATCCTACGCGCATAAGTCAACGCTACACCCTAATCACCGATGTACGAGCGTTTGGCGGACTCGCGTTGGACAAAGTTAAATCCCCAGGGTGATTTGTGGGCGAACTGCAATTCAGTTTCGATTTCATTCGACAACAGGTTCGCAACGAATTCCGCGGAAAACAACCCCCCGTCCCTTCGGCGACACCAGCCCCGTAATCCCGTCTATCCTCGAGCTTCTCTATTAGACGGGCTAATCGAAGCACTGCCCCTCGGCAACCGAGTGCACCGTCCACGTTCGAGCTGTCGATTCTGGCGGAGACGTGAGAAGGATCGCGAGGAAGAAGCGTCTGCCGTGGTCGTGCACCGTGCATGTCGAAGAGTGAATTCCGCTGTTTGCCGTGGTTGGGCAGGAAGAGGGCAACGGGGCGTGCGGCAACGCGAGCCGAAGTGCCGGGGAAAGCACGAAAAAGCACATCGGTATTCCGCGTGCTCGGCCCCGTCAGCAAATAAAGTTTATGCGAGGCGACCAGCCTCGGCTCCGATAAAAGTAGCGGACGTGTAGCGAGCAGAAAGTGGCGCGCGAGGCCGAAGGAAGCGAGGAGGAAGCAGACACCGACACGAAATATCCGTGCTGACATATTGACACAGGAGAGTCGTAATTCGCGCCTCGCGGACAAACAGAGGGCTGGCGGCTGGTCGTGAAACGATCCCTCGTCAAGGGCGATCCGTTTCGCCTGGAGAAGTGTGCAAAGAGCCGGTGCAAATACCGCGAGACCAGAGAAACGGGCCCGTCACTCGTCCAGCACCGGACCCTGCCGCCCCTTCGACCACATTTTTAGGTCCGATTCTTCTCCGCGAGACTTTTCTGACGACGCGTGGATCGAACATTCGGGACGCGTCTCGGGAATTCGATTTCGAATCGTGCCCTCGAAGAGGAAGTTGCAGCACGAAGCACTGACGCAACAGAAACAGGGATACAGAGCTGCGCGTGGACTGGTGACAAGAGAGAGAGAACGGGTATAATTCGAGCCGCCGGCAGAATTGCCTGAGAAGAGAGGGAAACGACTGAATGCTCGTGTAACGAGCAGAACTGGCGCTGGATTAAGGGTTACGCACACAGGCCGGGTAATTATGCCGCTGGAGCGATTAAAAACTGTTATCCGCGGGGGGACGGCTATCGCGTACCAGCGCGGTACAAGCGCCAGCGTCTTGTTAAAACCTTGTATACGTTACTAATTAGAAGTAATTACTACACGTGACATACATTGGGCTTAAGATTGCCCCGCAGCAGCCCGGGAGGGAGCCGCCTGCGGGTCGCGGCGCGGATAGGAGAACGTGTTCCCCGTTGAATACGCGCCCGCCAGGGGTTACATGCCGCGACTAAATGCTTCGGCGATAATGAGGCCGTAAGAGCGGCGTTAAGATAAGCCCCCTCCGCTGGGAAAGAATACGGAGGCGAGCCCGGCTATCGGAAAAATCCACGGCGAGGCTAATTAACTTCTTCTGGCCGCGTTAATAGAGTCCTCGGAAAGTTCGCGAATAATTAGAGGCCAGAGATGATGGGGACCGATAGTGCGTGCGACGAGATACGTTAGCGATCGCGCACGACGATGATGGCCGCAATTAAGATTAACCAACGAGAGAACGCTATTGCCCCAGCCATCAACGAGAGCACCTCGACGATACGTGGCCATTTAGCCGCGACCTTCGTCTGGGAAATAGATAAACGAAGAATCCAACGGGTAAAGTGTTTCTCAGGCGTTATGGGAGCTCCTTTGTCCCGGGGATATGGAGACTTTGTGATTCTCGTTAAATCTGCTCGTCCGTGAAGTTTAATAACTGCACTTGCAGGATACTCTGCGAGGCTTCTCCGCGGATTTTAATTTTAATTTCGCTGATTCAAGTTCTTTGTGGCCGGAGGCTATTGGCGGTAGAATATTAAATTCAAGGGTCTTTTTAAGTATTGTATATGGAACTCCATTCTGTATGGGAGTGGGAACCGTTGGGTACTCTTCCGTGTGAAACGCATTCGTTGTTGATCCTTACAGAGAGAAAACTGCTACTTAGGAAATAATACATGGAAACGGATACTTGGACGTTCGTAGCGTCAGTCTGGAATTGCAAATAAGTAGGTATATATCTAGTCTGGAAACTGAAAGAAAATATCGTTTAGAAGCGCTCGACTACTTTTCTCATCCGTTTCAGTGGAAGCGAGCTTTTCCCCTCCCCATAGTTCTTTACCAGCAATTACACGTTCCTGAAGATAAATCTGAAGCCAAGAAGAATCCGCACATCGCTAATGAAAATCCGAGTGGCACGCGCGAACCGTCGTGTAAAAATTGTAAAACACCGGCCAGGGAACGCGGGTCGCGAGGGTCATTCCGTATCAAAATGTACAAAATTGTTGGACAGAAAGCAGAGGTGGTACGATGAATCTCGGTATCCGCGGTGGATATTACAAGCCGCGCCTCCGACGACTCTCATCGACCATACCCCCGCCGACTGCCCGTATCGCGGCATTAAAATAATTTAATTTAATACCCGGCAATTCCGCTTATTACCATTGCAACATCAATTTTAATAATAGCCCTCTCTCGCTGAGATACTCCCGACACCCTATCCCTCTCTCGCGGCTATCCGTGCGCAGCGCATGCCGCGGAGTTTCCTGTACCCCTGCAGCAACCCGTGTCCACGGCGTTCGATATTACCGGCGCTAATAGCATCCCTAAAACGTTGCATTACGTTTTGTCGCGGCAACTAACGACGTTTTCTATCGGTTTCTTTAGTCTCCGCCGCGTTCGTCGTTCCTTATAATCGTAGGAGCACACTTCGTCTTCGCGCTACGTGCCCGAACGTTTCTTTCTCAAGCCGGGAATCCATCTCAAAGGTAAGCTATGCTGTGCTATGTTTTTAAACATTTGGCTTCAATAAGCTGTGCTATGTTTTTAAATATTTGGCTTCAATAAGCTGTGCTATGTTTTTTCAGAAGCTAAGTGATCTCGACGTGACACGAGATTCCCTGGCGAGCGATTTTTCGGAAACATATCAAGCCACAGCTTCCGAAAAAAGTAGCATGGCTTAGCTTAGCTTTTGGTGGAAACTTTTACATTCCCGGGATGTATTGCAGCTAATTGTTTCGAACTTAGCACAGCATAGCTTCGCTTAGCTTAACTTCCAGGTGGCTGGCTGCTCCGTGGTAACGATCGGTGATACTTTTCCTGCTGTATTCGAATTGGAGGAAAAGAAACTTGCACCCACTGGTTATGAACCGATACGAGATTCCGTTTGAAAAGAGGTAGCTAGGAGTGTAGCCTTAAATTAGGCATGCCCAGGTTTACTATATACGAAGTTAGCTCTTTATGGAACCTGTACTGACAGCCTGAAAATTTTAAGAAGCAACCGCGAGAGATAGGAGAAAGAGGCCCAGAACCGGCCGAGTTAATCGTCCCACGAGCAAGACTGGATTAAACGCCAGCACCACGGGAAAGCAGAGTTATTTTGCAGCGCGGGGTCCCCGTGTCAGGGTCCAGGCGGATTTTTTCCCCGCCGAGGGACAGCTCGCGGGGCGCCTCAGCCGGAAATGGAGCAAGAGCCGTTCATTAAGGTCGCTCCGAGAGTTTCCTGGGATTGCGATATCGACGGGACGAGCAGGAACGTTAAATTACGCGATGCTCGAGACGGAGAGCAAGAGCGGAGAACCAGATACCGGACGTGCATTTATATCGGTGCATTAAGCCTGTGCATCGCGATGCGCCGGCGTGTCCTCCCCTATGGTACGCCAATTGCACGACGATTACGCGAGTACCAACAGCCGTACATAAATCGACGGCGGATCCTGAAAAATCGCGGCTGCCTTAGAAGGCTGGAAAGAATGGTGACCGTTCCGTTCCGTTCGCTCGCTCTCTGGCTGGCGTTCGCGCTTTATTTATCGGAGGGAAGTCGAGCGAGCGACCGAATAAATTGCGACCGCGTCCAGAGCATCCCAGCTGGCTCCTTTAATGCTAAATATTAAACGTGCTTCGCGACAACGTCATTAGCGAGAACATTACCAGCGTCAGCTTCTCTGCCGCCCTTGCCCACGGTGCTCGTTAGAATCGTCGCTACCGTTACTGCAATAACATACCCGCTTACGAATATTCTAATATTAGTACAGCAATAATATAGCAGTAGAAGTCGCGGCAGATTAGAATTCCAAATAAAATTGGAAGCGTAGTGGCGTTCCTTATCAAGCTTGCGCATCTTCGTCTCCAATATGGACTTAGTTAACCTACGCTGCCCGCGCGGCTATTAAAATTAATATCCAATTTCTTCAACCTCCTCTCCAAGCACTCTCACCAAATAGAAGCGCAAGCGGCAAAATCTGCCCTCCCAGGGACGCGTCTCTGGCAGCAAGGTTTCGGCTGAAACATTGATTTCGCAGACACGCCCCGCACGCACCGGCGGAAAAAAAGCATTCTTACGTGCCTTTCACCGTCCGCGCAAGAGAACACTCCGCCGTATATCCCTGAGCTTGTAGGTACACGAGAGCTTTGCGGGGCCGGCCACTCTGCATGCCTACATAAATTTGCTGGCACGTCAGGACGTGTTAGCATTATTACGTGTGTCGGGGGAATACCGATTCCGGGCCGACACTATTTTCCAGCGTCGTAGCGCGTCTTCCGCGGACGGCAGGGGCCCCGACGGTGCGCACCACCTCCGCTGGGCCCCGTTCGCGGACAGATGGAAGCGGGATCGCGTTACAGAAATTGCCAATTACCTATAACATGCAATTTCTCCCTGCCCGCGCGATCTACTATCGTATTAATCCGCGACGCTGGGGCCCTTGCGCGGCCGGGTCCCCCTGCCATCCCTCACACGCGTACACGCCCGAGATGAACTTCTATAGAGAAGTCATAAGCGGCTATAAGCGTCCTCGGGCCGGTGCCCACGAACGCGTCTATCATCGCGAGGAATGTGTCCCGCAGAAGAGAGTCCTCGGCAATTCCGTGGCCCTCGAAGAGGCGCGTAAACTCGGCTACGCACTTATTAAGGGGGTATACCCGTTTGAACCCTCGGAAAATGTGTACATTTTGTGGATTTTTTTACAAGTCAACGGCTTCGTGAAGATTTCTCGTCTTTTTACTATCTTTACATAGTATTATGAACTACTTAAAAAAAAAGTTTCAGTTAAAAAACTATTGTTTTCCGGAAGTTATGCATACATATCCGAAAGTCTCTCTATTTTAGACGACTAAACGGTGGATCTAAAAACTCGCGCTACGTTCAACCAATTCACTTCCAATTTTGCACGCAGGATCGTAATAAGATTCCACATCGTCCAACGAGGGCTTTTTTATTCCGATCCCCCGTTTATTATTTTTAAAGAAAAAAGGTGTCCTTTTCTCTTAGAAAAATGTAACTTTACCCTTAATCTCTCACCATTTCTTTATATTTTCAAAATTTTCAAAATCGGCCCCGTTGGACGATGGCTATTGACATACTTTATAAGAAGATTTTTATTGTTTTTGATTTCGGACACGACATACAGCTGTTTTCAGGCCCACCGTTTAGCCGTCTAAAATCGAGAGACTTTCGGATATGTATGCATAACTTCCGAAAAACGATAGTTTTATAACTGAGACTTTTTTTTTAAGTAGTTCATAATACTATGTAAAGATAGTAAAAAGACGAGAAATCTTCATGAAGCCGTTGACTTGTAAAAAAATCCACAAAATGTACACATTCTCCGAGGTTTGAAACGGGTATACCCCCTCAACCGTGGCGAGGCAGGTGCGGCTGGACGCTGGATGCGCGCGAGCAACGACGCGGTATGATTTCCCCGATAAAGAGAAATTTAGAGTGTTTACCAATCGTTCCCGACTGCCGACCCCCTTATCCGTCAGCGGATCACGCGTTCGAGGCGGCGGAATCGAAGGAAGGAGGAGCAAAGCACGCGGGGCTCGTTTAATATTGATGAGAACAGCGTCGGTAGTGGTTCGGGTTATACTGAATAATTAATAGCCGCGATAAGTGGGCAATAATCAGGGTACAAAGGAGGAAGTGTACAGAGACGGGGATCATAGACCGTGGAATCAATTTATGTGCGGGTAATGGCCCACGCGAGCTTGTCTCTGACCGTTCAACGGCAACCGGAAGCCGGCCGAGCGCGAGCGGTACACCTCTGTATAAGCCTTCACTTGTGTGACAACGTTAAATTAGCGCGGCGCGATAAACTGGCGTATAAACTGCGCTTAATTCGAGAGCTGCCGCGATAGGCAGCCGAGCCGAAGGCCCCGGAGAGGATAACTATCTCCGGGTATTTAGTGGCACTCGGCGGTTAAGATCGTGTATCGATTCGCGACTATTAACGCTCCTATCGCGTGCGGAGCGTTACGAGAGCGACGCCGCAGCTCCCTCGCAGGGGAGCGACGGGAAAAAAAAATCAGAAGCAACGGCCTGGTATTGACTTTTGCCACCGCGGTAAAGTGCATCGATCATCGGACTCATTCGTAGAATCGTTTCGACCGCTGCTGGCCCCAGGCGCAACGGGAGCCGAGGCATTCATCGTTTAATGACTAGGACTCCGGTACCGAGAAGGAGGATAGTCGATGGGCATACAGTTAACTTATCGTTTAATTGTGGATGAAACGAGCCTGGGAACAACGGGAAACCTCGCATCTGGACTTGCAGATGCTGGCTCAAAGTGTACCATCCGCTGGCGAGGACGCGTGGCTTCGAATAGCGGAGGACTTCTTGAATCGTCTACTCGCTATTGGAAGGGGTTCGATTGAAATTCACCCACGGCGTATATACAGACGAGTTTGTACCAACAAATCTTTTTCAAGCGGCTCTCCGCTCGGAGCGCGATTATTTGCTCTCGAGGGCGTACTCGAAAGTCAATAATCTCGATACAGCCGAACGCGGGGCTGGCTCGCCTCTTCGAATTATTCTTCAAACACTACAGAGGCGAGCCTCCTGCCCCCCTACCCCCGGCTGTGTACTCAGCAGCAATATTTGCAGCCCCGAAAACTTCGGCCCGGTTCATTTGTAACGATCCGAGGGGGGCCCGGCTTTTTGCCCGGGGAACAATTAAATCTCGGCCACTGCGAGGAGCTGCGCGAGCTCGAACGGTGCATAATCGTCGGTGATCTCGGTGCCTCGCCAGGCCAACGGAATTACACGGGGGAAACGAAGAAACCAGAGAACGAGGGACCTCGCATTGGATGGATCGTGACGAGGAGCGTTTTCGCGGCTCGTACTAATAACCGTTGATGATACCTTTTATTCCGGGCGTCGCTTTCGACTCCCAGGCCCGGCATTCCTGGCGAGCCACCGTCATTAGGGTATCCCGTGACCCAGAGTTTACACCTCGGTTACGCCGGTATGCGTTCACTCAATCAGAGTCGTACGACCGCCGCGTAAAAAGCCTCGGGTCTGCCTCGAAGACGAATATTCCCCCGGGTGAGACGATAGAACGGTCCAACGGGACCTGGACGGCTACCACGACGCAACGACTCCGCGAGCCCCTGGGAAACAGCCGTGGCTGACTTGCGCGAGGCGCTTCTACTTGGAAAAATTGCTGGATGCACGGGCAGCAGTGGCGGCTCGTTTATTACCGCGTTAAGCTTAATTAGGCTTGATTTACGCCAGCTGCCCGGTCACGGTGCGCAGCCACCCTTTAAACGGTCTAACGCGGCCCAATTTTCACGCAACCGCGGCGGCGCTGGACGCTAACGCGAGTGCAAACCGATCTTGCTGTCTGACCGTTCGAGGAACCGCGAGAAACTGATATATTTTCTGGCGCTTTTTAATACTGCGGAGAAGGGATGAGAAATTACACAGGAAGAGGTATCGATGATGATCTGTACTACTAAAGACTTACTTGACACTTATCCGGAAGTAAAGCTTCCTGTAAGAAAGTGTATTCAAATAAGGGAGACTTTGTCACTTCACTTTGCTCAAATTACTCGAAGCTTCTGATTCCTTACAGTCCCTAAAAATACGCATCGAACTCGCACCGAATACCCTCGCTCAGAACCTCGGCGTCTCCTCAAGGGAGATCAGGGCAGTCGAGCAGCTTCTGATCGCCCTTCAAAGAGCTGAACGGAACACTGAACGATAGCTGAACGGAAGGGGAGGGCCAGTCGACGCTGGGGACGTAATTTTGGGCGCGTGCTAGGATGTTGCCCGTTCGAGAGACGGAAAGGAGCTAACGTCTGCGGCGGCAGCGGCCTCGGGCACTTCCCTCTCGCGAGAGGGCAGCGTGTTGCGTCGTTCGCGGTTTATTATTAATAGGATGATAAGATCACGAGGCATTACGCGAAACACACAGCTCGTCAAGCCGTAACTGGTTCCGCGCCGAAGATAGAGTCCCTCATCTATCTCCCGCGACACGGGGAGCGGGAACACGGGCGAGCAGAGGTGCGCAACCTCTTCATCCTGTGCCCTGTGCCCTGGTGTGGGTAGCGCGCCGCCTGTGGGAACAGGGCCCCGGGGAACGGCGAGTGGGAAAATGACGAATGTCACTGCATTAGGCACGGCGCCCCGTACAACACACAACGGATTACGTGATCTCGAGCGGAGGCTGACTACTATACCGTGACGGTACAGGACGGTGTTTTTCATCCTCCGCCAGGTCGCATCCACTTCGGAGAAGTGGAAACCGATGGAAACACGAGGTAAGTCGGATAAATAACGGGGGCAGGAGAGGAGCAGGAGGGGGTCAGGTTTCTCTGAAACGTGATAAGCTGGGATCTAGAGGAGACTTTTTGGTGGTAGATTGCTTAGAGTGAGGAGGGTTTAATTGAAAAACATCTGGGATATTAATTGGCAATCCACGGTGGCGGATTTAAGGAAAAAGGCCCGGGTGATGAACGTTCTGGGACACTCTGTATACGTAACGGAATTACAAAGAAATTTAAGCACGTTTGGCATGGAAATTATGGGAAACAAAAAAATATAGTGTTTGGATAATATCATATGAAATTGTTTTATGGAAGATGGCAGAGTCTTTTGGTCAGGGGCCCGTGTTAACTCCGCTACTGGTAATCGATAATCAACGGTGTAAAAATTGTAACGCAGAGGGATTGAAAATAGGATACTACCGTACCACGCTCTAGAGAACTGAGAGGAAACACTGATTCACTCGATAGGATGATTGAAAGCTTCGCGGAACTTCTTGCTACGTAATAATTCAAAGTTGCTATGAATATCGCGGACAGAGATAGCTTTCACGTTGAATTAGAGCATCGAGTATGCATACATAATTAACAGCGATGCAAGAAAGTAGCATCCACCTAGGAGTCTCTTCTTAGAATAATCGAGTAATTGGATTAAACGCCGATGTCTTCGAATTGAATGGAGCACGCAGGATGATCATAGGAAGAGCGATTAATTTAACAACCACTTCGCCCTCGGGTGGATCAGAAGTGTGTGCCCAGGCATATGAAAGTAGCCGGTGCGTTTCCTCTGCGTTTCTTCCACGGTGGAGGGCACTAAACGCCACCCTAATTGTCCCTTGCCAACCGCGAATTATTCGCGGGAAATGGAATCGCAAAAACCGGGGCAAAGGATCGCGTTTGGAGCATCCTTCGCGCACCAACGCGACGCGAATCGTCCTGGCGTTATCGCCTGCAGTCCCATCCGCGGCAAGAATCCGCGAAAGAAGCTGGAGTCGGTTTTTAGCGGCCTTGCCAAGGCTGACATCTTCTCGGAATCGCTACCAGCCAGCAGCAAAAATCACCATCAACGGCTTGACACCGTCCATGGCCGTCAGAATTTATCGCGTGCCACGGTTTGCTTCGCTCTTCCTACTTTGCCACCGATATATCGAACGCTAATTTATCCACAGCGTCATATATTATTCATAGGATGGAAGATAGATAGAATTACTCTAATGTATATACCTACTTGAAATCTGGTAATGTATATGTAATATATATTGAATTTAGCTTAAGGGGTTACCTACCGTTAGAAGGTAGAAAAAGAGTGGAATCTTTGGGAATTTATTTCAGAAAGTACATGCATATTTGTATGCAATGGCTTTTGTATTTAGATGAATGACACTTTAACAGGTTATTATATTATGTTTTGGTATAAAAATATTTAGTTATTGCACAATTACAACTCATTTCCTGGAAGCTGTTTTTAGATACATATTTTGCGGTGACCAACATTATTCGGAATTGGGTTATCTCAAATAAAAAAAACGAAGAAGATTTAGTTAGTGCAATAGTTTATCTAGTCGTTAATCGTTCCGTTTTATAAAATATTAATCTGGGACAAAATGGCAGGTGTTTAAAGTGAAATGATCGACTTTCGTAGAAAAAACACTCATTTTTCATCCATAAAATAAAAACTATGCATTGGAAAAACAAATGCTTCGATTAAAGATTTGAATGTCTAAAAGAAACCTACAAAGTTTCAGAAAGATTGGTGAAGCGGTTTTGGAGAAATCGTGGTCACCGGTCTAAAAACAGCTTCAGGGAAATCAGTTGTAATTTTGCAATAACTAAATATTTTTATACCAAAACATAATATAATAACCTGTTAAAGTGTCCTTCAATTGAATACAAAAACCATTGCATAAAAATATGCATGTACTTTCTGAAATAAATTACCAAAGAATCGATTCTTTTTCTACCTCCTGCTGGTGGGTAACCCCTTAACTGGCATTCAGTGATCAGAATTATTTGAAAGATTCTGCAAAGTTTCTCAATGGACTAACTCACTAAATGCCGACGAGTCTGAAGCGACAAAACGAGTAAAGAATAATTAAACACATAAATCAATTTAATGAGGAGAATACAGACTCCTGCCACCAATTTGTTCGCTTAAAACCTTATCCACGGTGAATCTCGAAAGCCTATTCTTTTCTCCGCGTGAAACGTCCTCCACTTTTGTACCCGCGAGCTTCAGATTCATTTAAGCCCCGCCACAAAGGTGTTAATGACCCTCGCAGAAGCGTTTCGCCACGCAAAGTGTCGCAGAGACTGTCCCTTGCGAAATTCCCTCTCGTTATCTGCGAAAACCTGCTCGTGACCCCGTACAACACTTTGATACGATCTTCCAGGCCTTTCAGTCGCGACGGTGCATCCGGAGATACATGTCCTCGGAGAAGTGAAGAGATTCCAACTACTTCAACGACACTTCGTCACGCGGAGGTACTCGGTGTCCCTTCGAAACTTCGGAATACAAAATTGAGGAAACTTTCGGCAGCTAGTGTGCTATTTCTTTTAAGATTTACTCAGAATCACTTGAATCTAAACATTTTTACAATTCGCCCATTTTTCTTTTCTTTTCTACCTTTCCACGAGAGATTTAACAAGTATAGATAGTATTGGAGAGTGAACAAATTTTAACGACGATTGACGCATTGTTCGATTGCACACCGCCGCATTGCGAGCGTCAGGTTGAAAGATGGATAATGGGCAACGGTACCGAGAGACAGAATGGATTAATTTAATCTGTCGGTGATCCAGCAGGACTCGCATCCCTTCTAATGACGCGATAATATTCGGATGTAGCCCCGTCTGGGCGGATGCGAAGTTCAAAGGTCACTGTACCGCAATCATGCGGACGGTCACGCGTATAGATGGACAACGCGCGGGTCTGGACACTCCGAACGAACAGGAGAGAACGAACGAGGGAGAAGCTGGGAAATGCACTCGAGAAACGCAGGCGAGAGCCTCTACCAAATCTCCTACTTTGAGAAGATCATCGAGGGACATTTCCATTCAGCAAAATTTACAACTCTGAATTAATTCCAGCACAATTCTAAATTCCCTTCGCAAAATCCACCGCAGCCACCTAAATCACTCGGAATCGGACGTATTATTCCCTCGGAACTGCCACGCCGCCCAAGCCCCGCACTTTTTACCATACAACCAAAGGATTAAATCTCGCCGGCTCCTCCGTTTTCGTTTGCTCAGCGAGGTGTGTCGCGAGACGAAATTGCGGTAAGCCAGGATCCACGTTCGGTACGCGGCGGGTGTGGGAGCGCCGCGCGAGACGGACCCGCGCGAAACGGCACGGGGCCCAGGGGGATGGTTGTTCGACAGGGACGGGGCGAGGCGGGCGGCAATAATTCTCGTGTTTTAGAGGGGCAATTTCGAGCGGAGTACGCGCGGCCGCTCGCGCGCGCCGACCAGTGGATTTTCGTGGGCTGTACTTTTCGATAATTTACGCCAACGAGGCCTCGGACGCGCGGGGCTTTCTGGGAACCGATTCGCCTCGGTGGCCCTCCGCTGCGATCGGTAATATAACTTGGGACTCGCGTACGTGAGCAGCATATAGGAGACACGTTCCTTTTTTTTGCGAGAGATCTCGCGGAGGGCCCAAGCGTGATCTTCGGCGGCCAACGGCCGTTCATCCGAGCCACGGGGGCCGGAACCCGTAACGTTCATTCGGTATTGCGGCCCCAAAAGCTGCCCTCCGCGCCTCGCTATCATCGCACGGACTTTCCGCGGCCGGGCGAGCAAAAAATCTCGCCGCACGGTAATACGGCGTTTCCGACTTTTTGAGGGGGCTACGTGAGAAGGGTACGCCACGGCGAAATTTCCGAGCGCGAGCAAGCGGGCCGAGCGTTCGAACGGCTTTCAATCTTACCGTGCCCGACGTTACGCTTCCGCCCGGCATATAAAGCACGGTTCGACGCGCAACGCGGCCCCCGCGGAATCAAGAAACAAGGGACGACGTTCGTGAACGAAATTTCGCTGAAAAACTCGGCGGATCCACGGAATTCGAGGCTCGTCTCAGATCCGCCTGGTCGCGATGGAGGTTGAGGATTTTTTGGGGAGTTGCCTGTGGATACCGATCGTGCAAACATTCTGACGCTATTTGCTTTTAATTTCGATTCAATTGCGAAGGCTACTTGGAAACATTTTAAACTTTGCGAGACACCAATGACGATTCAGATAAGTTCAAGAGAGAAATGCACAAGGTGAATCTCCCAATTTCTGCTCATTTAAGAGGCTACTCGTCGGAAAGAAGGTGTAAAAAATTTGTTTGTGATGAAAATTTGCAGAGTAATTGATTAATTCTTTAATAATAAATCAACCAGTCGAAAACTATTTAAGAAAGATATTTCGAGATGTTTAACTACTAGTAATTTGTAATTAAATATAATGCTTTAAATGTCCGTATTTCTGCTCGCGAAAAATAGCGATGCACGTATTTCTACTCACCATTTGTACTAATTTGTGCTCACATATTTTGTTGCCTTTTCAGATTAAAATAAGTTACATCTTTTATGGAGATGCTTTATAACACAACATTAAAACTTGAATAATGATAAACAAAAAATAAAATGCCTTCGGATAGAAATAGAGGTTACAGCATATATTGAATTGTGATGTTACGTTGCTAAAATTTCGGTGAGTAGAAATTCGGGCACGACGGTGATTCACTTGACCCTAAACCTAATCACCTGTTTTCTAGTTAAAATAATCAAGAATAGTAAAAAATCTACACCCAGAGCACAATACCGTATCTGTTTTTGTTATCGAATAAGAACTTTTGCTGCAAAAACTATGTTCTGCCCAATTATCGAATAGCAATAGCGACAATGTTCCTAGCACAACCAACTTCGCGGTCGAAAAATCATGAGTCTCTGATTTTAAAAGTTTCTCCTTGCTTATGCTGCACTTTGATTAACCCCAAGCTCGTGCAACACTCGCGTAAATGTTCAAATAATTTAGATTTATTTTGTTGCAATTGTAGTACAAACGTGACGCTTATAATAATAAGAAAAATACGAAATGAGCAGAAATGGAGGCATGAGAAATTAGGACATTCATCTTAGGATGTGTAGAGAGAACTCCCAGGTGCGTTAAACAGAAAAATTTATAAACCTTCGAAGAAGGTTCGATCCTGTTCCTCCAGCCACCTATTTCAACGCGACTCCCTGACCCCATTTTTTACGCTCCCCACAGGAAGCCCTGTTCAACGACTCAGCCGGGAGAAAAACGTGCTCGGCGCGAGCAGGACGCGCAGCGATCGCCGGAGAGTTCGGCGCATCCCCGATGAAAACGGGAGCGACCGTGACGGAGCAGAGGTAAAAACAATGGAGGCGATTTAATAACAGCGATGCGGTGCGGTTAGCCACGAAACGTTTTCAGGCAAGCGCGCCTTCTCGGCGTCCACCTCTGACGCAGATGCGTGGCGCACTTCGGGGGGAAAAAGCGAAAAGAGAGAGCGCCAGTGTTACCTGTACTTAGGTTAGTTGAACGTTGCGTCGAATAACAGCATGGGCCGACGTCAAAGCCGAGGTGCGCGCGAGGAGGGCTATCCGGGGCTCTCCTCCCGCCGCAGTCTGGATGCAGATGATCCGAGATTATAGACATTAGGGACATTTGCTTCGGCGGTGTACGGATCTCTGCGCTGCCCCGCGGTCGCGTCCGTACCTCACGCGCGTGCATCTCCGAGGCTGCACCTTCGCGCCGTGGGGAACATCGTCGCCGCTTAATACGCACCCTCCCCGGCGAGTAAGTGATTCCGAGCGGCGTAATTTGCGAATTTCACTCAGGAGTAAGTCACGGGGCCCGCTGTCGCGGTTATTAATGGACCGCGACGCCCTTGCACGGCTCCTCCATCGGCCTCCAACCGAACCCCCGAGGAAGGCTGGCCTCTTTTTTGGGCGAGGTCCTTGGTCCTCCACCGTCGCAGCTTTTGCTTTCAGACTCTCTCCGCGAAGGATACCGGAGGACTCATCTTTTCAGCTTTCAAAGATTGTAATTGCGGAGTGCGTGGTTTTCAGTTCTCCCCGTTAGATGCGCGGTGCACAAGGGAGCCGTTCAAGTATAGGTACCGATTATTAGGTCGGACTTCGGATATGTATGCATAACTTCCGAAAAACGATAGTTTTATAACTGAAACTTTTTTTTTAAGTAGTTCATAATACTATGCAAAGATAGTAAAAAAACGGGAAATCTTCACTAAGCCGTTGACTTGTAAAAAAATCCACAAAATGTACACATTTTCCGAGGGTTCAAACGGGTATACCCCCTTAATGGAAATTTTGAGAATACAGCTTGAACTTTCGGCCTCCCAATGGTGATCCAAAACCATATCAAGAGTAGAACGTACGAATGAGGAGGTAATAAGTATTCTACATAGACACAAAGGAGAGGAAAAGGAAATATACCTTCGTGCCCCTGATAGTTAATTAAAAGGACTCCGTGGAGGATGTACGACCCCGTAAAGCCGTTCCCTTCCATTACCCTCTAAACACTCTCCAACTTCCTCCTCCAAGCAGCCGGAGTGCGCGGATCCAAGGAAAACACATCCTCCGCCGCGAATGTACGGTACTCGGCACCGAAACAGTAATTGAATAACTGAATTCGCCTTCCTGCAAACGCCCGCCCGCCCGCCCGCGCCTCCCTGTCTTCGCAGCATCTTCCTCTGTTTCTATCAGTCAATCGGAAGGGACCTCCAATCCCTCGGATACATGAGAATAAAGTTGCGGCGCAGGAAGCCCGCGGTGGATCTCCACGCTCGAGGGACGGGAATAAGAATATGATGAAGATAACGAGGAGGGGGTTGAGAGGGAATTACCTACAAAATGACGAGGGAATTAGCCGGCTCTGTCTATCCTATTATCGCAAATAATACTCGTCTGATATCCGCTGTACAGTTAGATGTAATTAGACGAGCATCCACGTGGACTCGGATCATTCCTTTTATTTTATCTCCTCCATTCAAACGGAACCCCTACCCACCTCGTTCGTTTCGAATCCAAGTCCACGCGATATCGATCCCAGCTCGCGATTTTCCTTTTTTTTCTTCTGTTCCACCTCCTCTGTTCGACTGACGAGGGTCGTCCTCTCGAAACGAGAACAGGCTGCGCCACGATTGAATTTCACTCGCGATCACGTTTTGGTCCCGCGAGGGAACGCTTCTTTTTCGACCGGTCAAGTTGTCCGCTTTGAGGATCCGATTACCAGCTGGTATTTCGAGGGACGGGCGCAAGGTGCCCCTGGCCGAATGACAGCGGAGGAAGAGGCACAGGGCGATGCAAGGAGACGGCGAGGTGCAAAGGGCGCGCGCGTTAGTTACGGGTGCTTCGGTAACTTGCGCAAAGCACTGATACATGCTCGACCGACGACGAGAAACGGGAACAGATTTCCTCTCGAGGCACAGAGAAGGTGGGGAATAACGCGAATGGTTGCGAACGGTTCGATGAGGTGGATGATTTTCCATGGAATATCGTGAATTCGTGCTACAATTACACCCTTGGAGTTGTTTCAGGCGCAGCTTTAATAACGTCGAGTTAAAACAGCAGGGTGGATCGAGTCACTGGATATTATTCACATCCTAAATCGAAAGTACTGTTTACGTTAACTGTGTTTAGGTAACTTTAGTTCTAGCTTTACTTTAGTTCTTAGTTTCAGGTACAAAATGTTGGGCTTGTCAACAGTATTCCTACTGCAGCCTCGCCTTTACTCTAGTTATTTACTTTTACAGTTACTGATCCTATATGTATTACAGCATTTATTTCCTATGAGTAATAAACACGTAATAATAATAATAAAAATAAGTCCTTCTCTCGTTCAAACGCGAGTAGAACCAGTCTTTATCGACCAAAAATACCGCTGTTACTGGCACATCAAGTGTCTCGGGACTCGTGTAATTTTCCACTAATTCGCCAGGCAGAACGGGTCTCGAATAGAAGATACTTGCTACGTCTACCGGGGATCGTAAAAGCTCGGCACGATGATTCCTCAGGAATAACAGCCCCATAAATTCTGGCTGATAAGCTTTGCAGGGAGCGCATCCGCGAATTACGTATCGGTGGAAAATGGCCGCGTGAAACCGCGCCATTAGACAAAGTAGAGCCTGGGCCGTTGTTCGACGCGGAATCAAAAGACGAATCGAGGATCGCAGGCTACAAATCTAGGGGCTGCCCCTATCCTGTAATCTGCCGCTGGTTTCTCGGATCCTCGGGTTGATTGGTAAGAACCGAACCCGTGGTTCGAGACGTGTATCCGCGGCCATGGATGGTGAGGAAGGTCGTTTACCCTTTCCGCGGAGGAATCTCTTCATCGTCAAGTAGCCAGCAGGACGTGGATTATCTTGCCCCGTGTGCAATATCTTCGGCTACCACTAGCCGGCGGCTCGAGTGCTTTCAATTCGATCGTCGACAAAGTGGATCTGATGGATGTCTCAAGGATGACTCGACGCTTCCAGGGTGAGAGAGAAAGAGAAGGGCAGAGCGAGGGAGAGGGAAGAAAACGCGAAATAAATTACACGCGCCAAGAGGGAGAGTCGGGATCGTCCAATGCCCGAGACCTCGGTAAGGGATTAGAGCCATCGAAAAGTACCGCCGTGAATATAACGCGCTCTTTCACTTAACACTCCTCTTATTTCTTCGTAACGCGCTGCACCCTACACGTCCTTCTTTCGTTATGCTTCGCGCGTCTGGATACTGTTTAAGTCTCAGCGCGGAGGCTCGAAACGTCTATCTACTGGTAATTGTTACACTCGGTCTAGTGAAAGTCGGCGTAAGAAGCTTCCCCGTTTCTCGGATCACCTGTATTCCACCCAAAACCTAACCATGCAGCCACGTGCGGGAATAGGAGAATTGCCCAGCTGCGGTGGAGCCTCGGCGAAGAAGAAGGCGCGATTGATAATCGATAGAGGAAACCGCAGAGACATACGTGGCCCGCGGTTTAAAGGATGATGAAGGCGAGCCGGTGACGTGCCACGACATCGACCGCAGACGGTGTCGACGTGGATGCATAAGCTCAATGGGCCATTACCAGCGGTGTTTACGATTTCAATTACTGGCTGTGCCTGATAGCCGGTCATCACTGTGTCGCGGATAAGGTTATGCGTTGGTCAAGTGTTGGGGGGCTGTCGCGTGGTGCTCGGCCGACCACTCTCGATCGTTCCCCTATCGGGAGGAACGATCAGGAAGTATCCCGAACGCTCGATCAGCCTGGTGCTGGATAATTAAAGCGTACCGCGAAGGGCGGAGTAAACTGGTTCGTTAGCGGGAGTGAGATCGTCCTGCTGATTAGAGCTAACCGTACTATACCAACCGCGCACGCCGAGAAAAATATTAACGATACGGCATGAATTAGATACGGTTTAGAGGTATCCGCTGCTTTCAGCAGGACAGAGGGCTGAACTTGCGCACCGTGTACCTCTAAATACGACTATCGATATAAGTAAATCTGCAAAGCTAAGCGAAGGCATTCTTGCTACCTAAAGACTCACTTTCTCACTTGGCACCTCGCTGTTTGCGATTGGTATTAAGAGGATTACGTGGGACAAGAAGAATTCGTCGTCGGGGTGCCCGCAACCCTCCCCCAAACGTAATTGCTCGCGATTAGCGAAGGATCTGCGGGGAAGCGAGTTAAACGGCGCAGTTAAATCGCTCTAACCCGGAGGAAAGGAGCGTCGTAGCAGGTGCAAAGGATCCGCGCAGACAGTTTTACATTGGAAATAGAGCAGCAAGAGTCTGCTGCCGCTGATGACTCAGTGCGGATCCCGTCCTGGAGAGGAGAAGCAAGTCCTCGGCCAGTGTTTCGCTCTCGTATAGGAATTAGCGATAATTATATGGGGCTAGCACCTGCACGCACCTGCAAAAACCCGGGACGCCCTGCTGCTTTTTCCCCAAGGCTCGTCCGAGACCGTTGTTGAGTCACGGTAGACGATGACTCAGGGGAAGAGCATTAGGCAAAAGTTGCCTGTGCGTACGGGTAATCTGCTTAAACTCACGCGAAATTGCAGGATGCGCAAAGAAACGGACGAAGATTGAAAATATCACGGTTGGCGGATATATACGTCTGTTCTACTGATTTCACTTAAGAAGCCACGACTGATCGCGTGCTTCGCTCTCCGCGCGCTTCTCTACGCTCGATTGATAAAGAGGAATCGTTGGTGATCGATTTTTAACATTTCTTACGTTTGTTTGTGTTTGTCTCTATTTTAGTTTCACGGTTAGGCTTCCCAACAGTGTTGTCACTGCAGCCTCGCCTTTACTCTTATTATTAAATTTTTTTGTACCCCAACGAGTAAATTAATAAAAACCAAAAACATTTTTTAAGATACGTAATAACTTCTTCTTGTAAAAAGTTGATAAAAATCAGCTATTTTGCGAGCGTGTTGACCGCAGGGTCCCCTTAAGAGGAAATTCAACCCCCAAAAGAGATCCCAGCAGGAATAAGCCTTCGGAAAGCCCAAAGCATAGAATCAGCGAATATAAAAGGGCGGTAACGCGGCGGAGTAGCAGAGGAACTGCAAAGGAGGCAAGTTCCTCGTGAATAAATCGACGAGGATCTGTCAGGCGAGCGGTGGACGCGACCGGGCAGTTTGTATCCGCCGGGTTTCTGCGTCTGGAAACGAGCAGATCCCCGCGGACGATACGTTGGATTGAATTCGAATGGCTTTTGGCAGCAGGCGTGGTCGTTATTCTGATTTATTGCGGCCGTTCGCGGTGCCAGCGCCGACAGAACGACGTGAAACAATAAAGGCTGGACGCGGAGGAGCGAGGGCCGCGTAGTAACATTAAATAACGAGACGGCCGTGGCCGTGAAAGAGATTCGATCTAAAGTGCCGGTTACAACGTTGTCGTAACAACTTTCTTCGTCTCCTTCCACCGCGGTGTCCGCTCGAAACGCACACGATGCCTGGGCCTTTTATCGATCTATCGCCGCGGCCGCCACGGCTCGCGAGCGAGCGCGCGACCGTTCGCGGCCGCCGCGCCGTTTTTCTTCGTCTCCGATCGCCTCTTACCGCGAGAATCTTTCCTATCCATCGATAATTGACGACGGTGCAGCCGGGGCCGAAGGGCTAACCGCTTTGGGGGGGAACCGTTTCGCCATAATATCGAAACAGGTGCGCGCTCCTGGGACCAACGTTAAGCCGCGATACCACGCGGGCGAACGTTGCGCGGCACGGATGATGTGGCACGGGGTATTGTAAAGGTTTATGATAATCGCGAATCATCGCGCGGGTGGAAGCAAACTTTCATTCGTGAAATCTTTTTTTCGCCATGGACCACTTTAGAATAATATCATTAATACCCTTAGTTTCTTGTAAATTTGTAGTGGAAATGGGAACATTTTGTGGTATTATATTAGGTCGGTGCAAAAGTTCGCAGGCTCACTGTTAGGTGTACGGAAATGCCTTTATCTAGTACACCTACTGATGCTTTCATCGGAAAAGTCGGAAGATGTGGAAAATACTAGGATTACAAAAATTTGTAGCATATTTATACTTTTAATAAAGGCTTTGGTTAATAAAACTTTATTATTATTATTATTATTATGAATTAAAGCGGGGGTGGATAGTAGGAAAGCCCACCAGGACTCCGTTAGCTTGAGGCACAGTGGTTTAATAAAACTTTAGCACCGACCTAATAGTTTGTTGTTTACTGTGCTGCGAACGATGACCAAGAATTTTCAAAAAGTATAAGAATGAGTATTGGATGGTGACTTACCCTTCAGCTGCGTCGACTCGATGGCGAACATGTTGAGGGCCAGAAGCTGAAGGAGCCGTGTCCCGGGAAGAGGCAGTGGCGAGTGCTGGAGAAGCGCCCTGAACTCTTTCAACATCTGAACGCCAGCTTCTTGGAAGGTCTCCATTCTGCGACAAAGTTTCGAGCGTTCGTTTTATCAGATGGCAGGGCTTGCGTTATCTTTCGTGGTTAAAAGTGAAGAGAATAGAGTAACGACGTGGAACGACTCGGTACACTGCTCGTTCGGTCTCTAAAATAGCGCCGCTAACTCTGTCACGACCGACAGACGATTGACTGCGATGGGAAGGGAGAATGAATAAGTGAAAAGCGAGCCATGCCGCGCATCACTCACTCGCCAGGATCGTACATATTTCAAGGATTTTGGTCTGGCAAGGACATCGACCTCTAGCTTGCCCAGTTTAAAATGATCGCGGGCAAACAAATCTTGCGCGTCTTACAGGATTCATGCGTTGCTAGTAATCAACCCTCTGCGGAAGCCTGTTGGGATATTCCTGACATCGTGTTCTAACAATTTCACGAGGGCTGAGGATATTCCTAATCTTTTAATTTACATTATTTAATTTGCATTGTCCTTCTCCATTCTTATTCTCTATCCCCTTCTAATCCATAAATCTTCGACTCTAAATCTGACCATTTAAAAAAATACCAGCGCCTAATAACCATCACCACCTCCAGTCCTTACTACTAACGTACAAGAACCAGTCTCGAGCTTAATCTCCCCGAAAAGACGAACCCACTATTGTCGGTTCTTTTGATCCCCTTCCAGTGGCCATCGTAAAGATTCTCACCGCTCGTTCTCGCCATTTCCGGTTCGAGATATATCAGACGTTACGATTTATCAAGAGCACGTTCGTGCCTTCGTCCTTCTCTTCTCCATCACGTTCGCGAGAAGAAGAGGCACTTGCCCCATTCGAAACTCTGGAACCACCTTATCTCGAGTCACACCCACGCGAAGCAGTCCCCCCCTTGCTAATCACTAGCCATAATTGCTCGCGCTTTTAAAATATCGTGTATCGCGGGGGACACCTCCCCGGCGCAGCCCGTGTTCCAGTAATTAGCCATTACTCGCCTTATCGTCGGCTCCCTAACTTATCAGGGTTCCGCCCAATAACGCCATCGTTCACCTCCGATCGACGAGCCTAATAAATTCCAGGCAGTCGCGTCCCCGGCCCGCGGTAACGAATGCCAACGGCAGAATCAGCCCACTTTAATTAGAGTATCCAATTATTTATTTGCGAATTCCGCGATAAGAGGCGCGACGAGCGAAAATATCCGCGTACAACCACGTGCACCGTCGCCGGGGACGAGCGAACGCCCGATTTAATTAACCATCTGGCCGGTTTTCCGGCAGCGGAAAATGTATTTCGCCGCTAACGGCACCCTGCACGGGAACTTCGTAAACCCAACTAATTAACCGATACGCCCGATATTACGAGACACACCGGTCGTAAGTAGATGCGCAGCTTGACGGTCAAGATCCTCGCTTAATTGGACCAATGCGCAGTGGGGAAATTTCGCGATTTTATGGCCGAAACCGCAAAAATAAATTTTTCAATTCGACAAAATAAATGCAAATGTCAATTGAAGAACTAATATGAGTGTCAGATGCCATCAATTTTACTGTTAATTGTTTTAATACGAAGCTCGTATAGACTCGCAAATGTTTATGTTCATCTGAGGTTAGACCGATCGCAAAGAATTAAACCAGATTTTCAAGTTGCTTCAAACACTTATATCGTGTTATCCAAAGATCTGAAAATAATTTCAAGGCATGGATTCAATTCCTGGTGGTGCGTAAGATACCTTTTTGTCCTCAAAATAATTATGTTTCAGTTTTTAATACGTAATTTATACAATTTTTAAAGTAGTTTTTTATAAATAACCTTTTCATATAAGAATCAATTTTCAATAATAAAATAGTTATCAATCCCATAATATCCTGCAATGATTTTTATTTCTATTTTACGTTGGACTATCTTGATTCTTTAAATGCAATTATTAATTGTTAATTTGCATTTTTTTAATCACGATCTAGTGTGTCTTGTCTAACATACGACATAACTGTGGCCGAGACTGGTCCACATGTTATATATTACAAATCTTTTTATTCTTTTTTATACGATTTTATTCAGCTTGGATCCTCTGTTTGATTGTTTGTATTATGTATGTTTGTTTGTCGTCAGAAGCGATAACCCTTCTGCTATGCCCTGCTTTTCTTTGTCAGAGGCATGCTCTGACAAAGAAAAAAGTGTATAAATGTAAATAATAAAAAAATCATTATCGTTCGTAATTTTTGTTAGTGCTGTTTCTCGGATAATTTAGTTTCTCATATATTAGAACGTAAAAGTGCCGAATTTTATATATTAAAAATAAGTTTCGAGGTTTTGACCACGACAATGGATATAGTTTTTCAATTGACATTTGTATTAAATTTGTAAAATTAAAAATTTTCATTTCTGTATTTTTGGCCATAAAATCGCAAAACTTCCCCACTGTGCAATGGCCTGCGTAACTGAGCAACAGATTTCAGATGGTTCCCTTAAGCTGCGTGCTGCGCGGCCTATTTCCTCTGCTTCATCCAGAGTGCTTTGCTGATCTGTATTTTATGGCGAGGATCGATGAAACGTGAATGGGAAACTGAAGTGGATCAGAATTACATATCCACAGTGTAGGCGAAATCGTCGATCTTACTACTGCTCGACTAAACGAATCACAAGTTCCCGGGGCTTGGCTGGCGGCGTGCAAAGAACGAGAAGGGTTTGAATTCACGTTCAGCCTGAAAAATCACGCCGGGCCTTTGAATTAGCATACCGGGGAGTGCAGCGCCAAGTCCAATGGAAAGAAACGAAGCGAGAGCACTGGGGGCTCGGCGGTTTTCGACGCGGCCTGTGCCAGGCGCGAGTGGATAGTCACGCGAGGGGAGAGGAATTAAACGGCGATGCGAGGCATGCAACTGATCATCTCTAAGGCAGCGTTAATCTCGCTCCGGTGAATTCGAATGATAAAGGGGAACGCCGGTGCTCCCGCGAGACCTACTAAGCAGGCATCCTCGTAAACACAGCGGTAGAAACAGCGGCGGGATCTCACGTAGCCAGGCGCTATCTTTCCCACAACCTCGTTCCCTCCTTCGTGGCGCCTTCGTGGATATATCCGACGTCTCGGTCGACCTCCCCTGGGTGCGCGATCTGGCGAATTCCTGACACGACCTGTCTCTCAGGCCGACCGCCTGCCCCGAGAATACTCGCAGAAATCGATACGGGGATTGATTTATATACGCCTCTTGTGCACCCTATTCGATAGGGCTTCACTGACGCTTTAGTGGCAGGTATATCGCGTATCATTCGGCTACTTAATTACTTCCACGGGAAATGGGATCTTGCTTCTGCAATAACCAAGAACATATAACAACCCTTCAAGGTCTTTACGAGCACTGTTATTTTAGAATAGGGAATGTCAAAGTCTGCAAAACAGATGCTAATGAAATTTCAACGACGAGCAATGTTAATTGCGAGGGAACGTCCGAACCGCAAGACCCCGCGGTTCTTCGTTACCCTAACTATTGTAATTACTTAGCAGTTTCATTAATATTCGTTGTTACGGCGATGATAGCCCTCGGTATTTTACGGATAATAAAACCGTCAACACTCTCGTAATTATAATATCCCTCATTCGAAGCCAGCATTAATGTCAGGCAATTTAACTCTCATCGAAGGCGGTGAAGAGGCTTGCCAGGAAGTACGCGTAACGAAGATTCATTCGACAAGAGCGGTTTGAACGGCGGAAACGTAGGTACGCTACTATGTCATTGCGCGAGTCATTAAAACCTGCCTCTGCGCACTTGAAGTGCGCCTAGGACGCCTCGCGTATCTGTCTGTGCTCAATTCGAGGCCCACGGCGAACAAAAACCTTCGAGTCTCCCTTAAAAATGACAACGAACGTGGGGAAACGTTCACGAGTTAGTCACGGGACGAGGAGTATCTTGCCGCGAACGAGCGAAAAGGAAGTTCACTTGGGCTCGTGCCGTAAAGCTCGCTTCTTTATTAAGGATCCGCGCCTATGCTGGCGATATTCCAATTTCACGAAGGCTGGAGCGGGATCGCGAGATCCCTCGCCTCGTCAGCTCCCTAATTTATTTCAGCATCGAGTCGCTTCGATGAGAATCCTTTGGGGGATCCAATTACGCATCTGCGGGCCTCCGCGGTGATAACTTCGTTGAATCGGTTACAAGGTGGCAAATTCACGAGGTGGTAACGTCCTCTTCGCTGTTTCTCACAGCGACTCCCGAGGAACACTGCGCGGCGTCTCGTTACTTCGTTACAGATGGAAGGCACGCGTCCTTCATCGCTTTCTCGGGATCTTCCCGTCGGCTTCGATCGATTTTATCCTCTACTTCGATCGATTTTATCGTCGACTATGACTGCTGACCACTGACTGCCCCTCGATTTTCAACGTACTTGGAAGGCAGCTTCTACGCAACCGTGCACCTCCACAAGTTGTAATTACGCAGGCGTGCATAGCGGTACGCGGCGCGCCGGCTGCTTGTTCTCGCTACTTAAAGACGCCCCGGGCGCGTTTGCGTGCAACCCTCTACTCTGCTTTTCCACTGACTAGGCTGTAAACATGCTGTAATTATTAACACCGGACGGTGTTCTTCATCGCGCGTGTAGGGGCCGTTCATTACGAAGCGCTTTTGTCGGGCTGCTCCTCGTTCGCCGGGTAATGGACGAGAATCCCTTTGCTAGAGGTCTGGGTCTTGGTGAACCGGCGAGTGAAAACTTTTGGGGGTCGATATTTGATCTTTGGTTTCGTCTAGGACGACAGAAGCGAACTTTCTATTTTATCCTGAAATTAGGCTACCCTCGAAGGTAACTCTTACGCTGAAAATATTTCCCTATTCCCCCTCTCAAGCTCACAACTCACTGATCTTCTCAGAGTTCATCAGGTCTTGAAACCAGACTATGGTTCGTCTATGGAACTAGCATATCGAGTAGGTGCGCCTCGACGGGCGCTGAAGACACGATTACCATACGTCGCGAGGGAGATACGCCAGCTAATAAGGTGGCCATCGTTGAACCGTACCCAGTCGCGATAAATGAGCGCTCCTTTCGCGTTCGAGACGCCATTCGATCGTCAACGACCACTTCGGGGCGCATTCGCCGCGAATGGCAAGCCCATTCCCGCGACAGTCAAACTGTCGGTCACGGACGGGACCGACACGAGTATCCCAGTTTTATGGGCTTGCCTCGCAATTCTATTAGTTCTGGAAGATACGAGGCGCAATGGGGATCCGTCCGAGGTGTCGCGATTGGCACTCTCGAGCTGCTGTCCGCGATAAGACCCCTCGGCTGCCCGGCACGTCCACGGGGCGTAGGATTTACTTTCCCCGGGTGAAGGAAGCGTACGGATAGCAGGATATCGCGATGTCCTTCGCTTCGCTTCGTATTAATGAAGTAACGACGCCGAGGCGTTAATTCGCGTCTACGGAGAGTGGTCTCGGATGTTTCAGAAGAGGTTTAAGAGTGAATCTATTGCTCTGATAGCTTGTCGCTGCTTTCTAAAATCACTGCCACGGTGATCCGTTGTACAAGGAAGTTACACCAGTGACGTGGATTACACGATACTTGAATATTGAAGCTACTGAACGCCCGCGAGCTACTGTACTCCTCAGGAGCGAGGTGTAATGGGTCAAAGTCTGCTTGGGGAGAATGGGAATGACCGAGGACTAGGTAGTTCGACTTGCTGAGTGCCAATGACGCAAGCAGGTCCTCGTTAACGGTGGCATCCTGACCTCAAACCCCGTACAAGCACTTTTTGCCGCGCTCAGCTGATTTCCTGATGAGAACTTGGCAATGAGAGACAGCGCACGATTTAGTGCATTCTCCTATCGATAAACTTGAGTGTCCCTGGCGCGCGAAGTTCCAAGCTAACGATCTTGAATACCCACTAGCAGTTCGAAGGATCGGGGAATTACTAGCAAATTACTGCAAACTCCCCAAAAGGTACCGAGAACAGCACTTTCAAATTGAAATGAACGCGAAGTATCGCGAAGACCCGCGGGATCGATTAACGCGAAGAGGCACTCGGCGGCCGGGCAGAGGAAAGTTCGTGGATGGACCGTTAGCGCGATTATCCGAGGATCAAAAGCGGCGAAGTCGGTCTGGCATGGCGATGGGGGAAGCCCCGGCTGCGCGTGACGGAGAAGATAGAAGACGGCGGAGGGGGGGTGGAACGAAGACGAAGAAGCTGGAAACTTAATGCTCGTGGTACCGAGGCGGCCACGCCGTCGCTGCATCGCGGAGGAATGGTTATGGTGCCCGGCCCACGCAATCCGCGGGTCATGGACCATGATCTATGGAACACGGCGGAATGCCCCGTTATGCGCTAAAGTGCAAACTTGTTAGTCATAGAGCCTGGCCCGACGTCGATGGGACAACAGCGGGGCCGAAGGGGGGCTCTGCAGCATCGAGCGCAAGCCTCCGACCCGAAGAAAGCTCGCGAAGGTGAAGCCGTCACGCTCTCCTCTACCACCGTCCGGGGCCGTTTCCCTCGCGCTATGCCGTTATGCCCTAAAGTGCAATTCCCCTTCTTCCTCAGCCTCTGCCGGGGCCTCACCTTCCAAGGCTCTATCTCTTTCCTTCCACTCGGCGAGCCCGCTCCGGGATTCATCGCGGTAATTCGCGAGCCCTCGCGATTCTTCTCGGAGAGGATTCTCGTCTTGTCAAAGGGGCAAGTGGTTCCTGGGTCGCCACTGGCGAAGTTTGGGGGCAGCTTTGTACTGTCAGGGGAATTCGTAGGATTCTATCATGGGGATACAGCACTCTGGTGGCAAGGACGAGAGTATAGACTCTAAACTTTAGACGCTGGTGCAAGCTGCTTCGAAACCAGAGTTACCTTCACTTTCCTCGATGTCCCATCGTCACCAGCGCCCGCGATGGGTGATCGATCGATGCGGCGTGATTACACGAGAAGATTAATTGGCTATCGAAGCCAACCCACCCTCCCGTGACAGATATATATGGCGCGACTGGATTTTATCTCGATTACATGATCTAAATGACTCGGTCGCCACCGCGGACGACATCGATCGGGCGCGCACCGTCTTTATCGCCGTCGTTATCGTCGATATTGTTCCCATTATTAAATCGACGAGCGTGTTCCCGTTTCGCCATGTGGGCGCCCGTCGAGATAACGATCTCTAATGGGATGCCCGATACCGCGATGCTTTCGGCCCGTCCAATCAATCGCGACTAATCACAGACCGTGTAAATTGATATCGGCGACAAGCGACTCGCTCTAATTAAGAACTTTACGCGGATCGAGATTAACCGTCAGCGTAGATCCTTGGCGAGGATAGCGGGGATAATAGCCGGGCAGTGAAGAATGGACGCGGGGACGGTATTGAAATCGCGAGTAAGGGATAAGACCCTGCGTATCGGGCGCCGTAAGTGTCTCATCATTCAATTTATGCCTTCTATGGTGGTTTTATCTTCGCGTGCATTCGCGTCACACGCGCTACTTTGCACTGTGAAAAGGTACAGCGCGACGCGTGGCTGAGAGAGGCACAGTGTTCGCTTTAACGCGGCTTTTTGCACGGTCCTCGTTTCCTTCAACCCGAGCTGGGTGCTTTAGATGATATTTTGATAGGGCGACGATTACTCAGAGCGCGGGACATCGATGTGGCGTACGTGAGAGAAGTGACTATGATCGAGTTTGCGTGCTTTGAAATTTTAGAGAGATTATGGAAAGTAGATCTACTCTCTCTCTTTATGTTCAAAAGTGTAGGTATGTTATTGAATGCTAAGCACTATAGTTGAAAGAAAATTGTACTGGTGGATGCAAGCACGGCCTCGGGATACTCGGGCACTTTTTGCATAAAGGCCATAATTAGATTCCACATTCTTTTCTACATATACCCTCTAAATTTCATTGCCGTGTCGTTAAAATTGACATAGCTATGGCAAATTTTGTGCAAAACTCGTATCTAAGCGAAAGATACCTCAAACTCTACATAACACGATCTATGACTATTTTTATGACCATATTTTTTCAATATCCTATATTTTTTCAAATATTAAGTAAATAAAAAGTAATGCTAAAATAACAATATTGTTTTGTATTAATATTTAAGTCAGGGCCTGAGAGGGGGCTATAATTAAAAATAATTTCACTGATTAATTTATTACAGAATTCCGATTTTAATAATGCAACTGCAAAGGAGACATATAAAATTTTAAAATATTATAGACAGTTCCACAACAACTTCGCTATGTATAAAAAATATCTGACTTTGTAATGTTTAGAGATACTTTTCTCAAAACTAACTTGTGACACTGAGTCCCTTCTTGCACCCAACAATCGTTGTCTAGTGACGCCACATTCTACTTAAGATCCCTCGAGCATTCGAATTAAAGTTTGCTTAAAATTTTAAGGAACATTGTACGATATGAAATCCATTTCCGAGGTCCGAAAGTCTAAGCCTAAGATACACCGACCACAGGTGATGGTATCAAAGCAGAGCGAAGGAAAAATTGATATTTCGAGAATACCGTTAGCTCAACCACTCCCGCCCACAGCCGCGTAACATCAAGCCGATGGATTGAAAGTAGTTGGAAATAGTAGGAAGTCCGTTCCGAATCACGCACATTACGTCCAAATCTATCTTGTCATCAACTCGAGGAGATCCATGAGGTCTGTAATAAGGTGTCAAGCCCCGGAGGCTCGTTATCATGAGCCACGGACTCGGTATGGGTGCTCCTCGATTGATACATCAAGCAGACAGTTACCCCTTAAGGCCAGCCTTACATCCAATCGAATCCCTCCCTTCGAGAGGCCAACTACAATTTTATCAATTTCCAGAAATCAATAGTCGCTACTTCTTACCTCAACAATCCCACTCTCGGGTTTCTCTACTTCAAACAACCACGAAAAATAGCCTTCTTCACCTGCGCAACATTTCCCGCCGGCGCTCGTGCAATTTCTATCCGAAGTTAAGAACCGAGATCGCGGGGTTAAAAGTGGACGCACTCGAGAATGGTCTGCCCCAAGGTCCGATCAATGCGTTGCTTCGCTACCAGGGAACCCCGGGGCCCCTGGGTTGCAACGATACCGTGCGTGAACCAGAAAGCAGATACACGTTGGAAAAGTGGAGTTCGGGGATTCGGCGAGGGTGGAGCGAGAGGCGAACGGGAGCCTGAACGAGCAAACAGAGTTCGTAAACACATCAACGGCCACGGGGCAGCGGACTTAATAAGCAGCCCACGGTATTATGGATGATCTCTTTATTGACCGCCATAAATCAGAGTTAAGAGCAGGCATTATTACTACCGAGTGCATTATCCAGTACGTCAAGAACCGGTGATAGAGTGGGGCCCCGCTTCGCCAAAGACACCTCTGGACGAGCCGAACGGTGCACAACAGGTAACTCGAGCCCTGGGACCGGCGTAGGAAACAAATGAACGCGGCTGGAGGAGAAAAAAGTTGGACGAATTGGAAAGGAGCCTGCGCCAAGGTTTCTATGTCAGAGTCGGAGATGGAAACGACTTCGGCGACCTGTCGTCCTGTGCAGACACTTTCCTTGGACGATAACTCGCGTGCACAGAGCTGGGCATTATTTGGCGCAAGTAGCGACGGGTTCGAACGCACCGCGAGTATTTTTGTTCGCGGTAGGGACTATATTCTAGCGTCGTTAATGTTAATATTAATCTAGAAGCTGTTAATATTACTTTGTTAGCTCGAGGAATAAATATCCGCGGAGAAGATAGCCCGACACATCTCTGGGCGAAAATAGCCGCTCGGGTTTAAGAGGCTTCTCCCTACAGAGTGGAAGAGGGATTTTTCAATTAAGGCAAGACAAATATTCCCTTCAGGGACTAAGGAGCATCGACATCCATTATGGATTCGGCGAGCAGGGCTGTCTAGGAAAGGGGAATGACGCCGTTCTATCAAAATGCGCATTCTATTTTGGCGAAAGCAGAGGAAGGCGAGCTCGAGGGGTCCGAGCACTCCCGGCGAATTCTTTTGACTAAAAAGGATCAGTGTCTCCTAATCCTCGGAAGGGTTCAGGGTCCGGAAATTTATCATAATTAGTTTCTGGAGTCCTGAACGCGGGGCGATAAATCAAGGCTTCAGGCATGGTTAGTTTCGAATACTTTTTATTATATACCTCCGGTCCTGTTCTATTTTCCCCTTTTTGAACGCAACACCCTAATCTCTTACTCGACAATGGAGAGAGTAACGAAACTCCCAACTCCTACGAGCAGAAAGGAGACTCGTCGACATCAACCGAGCGTCAACTCTTTTACTTCCTCTTTCCGAAACGCACAGGACGAGAAAATAAATTCGTAGACGCCACCTGTCCCTAGGTTGTAAAAGAAAAAGAGAAAGGAAAAAAAAAACCACGAATAAGGGGATGCGGAGGGAAGATCGCGCGAAGATTCGTCACAGGTTCATCAGTCGAGTGTGGAGCTTGAAACGGCTATCGTAGCCTATCGACAGGCAACAGGAATCCAGATAGTCATGGCAGGATGCATACGTGCAGTCGGTCGTTGAAGATGCTTGGGTTCTGGTCCGAGGCTGCGGTGTCCAAGGGTGTCCTTGAAGCGGGCGGGGTCGTCACACGAGGGCCCCGCAGGTAAACGACCATCAGAATCCATGTGTGTTGGCGTCCGCGGCCTTATAGCGTATCTTACACTCGTACTACTTAACTTTCTGCATCTGTATATGTGACGTTGTTCTGCCTCTTTCCTTCTTTCGCTCCTTACCCCCCCTCGTCCACTGTTTCCGCCTCCCTTTCTGCACCAATGATCGCCGTATAAAAGAGGCTACCGGCTTCTTCTCTTGCAAGTGTTACGAAACGACGAGCCCTCCCTCCGCCCCTCCTCGGGCCACCGATTTATGGGTTTAATTACCGCGTCATTATGCGCGTCGACGGTTATTCGAAAATTGCCAAGGGACCCCGTCTCGGTCACAGAGCTTCGTCTCCGGACGCAAGCTTGTTAACACGCTGCGTCTAGGTTCGAGCGCTATCGGCGGGGGCAAGGAATCGAGCGGGGTATTAAAAGATGCCTACCGGCACGCCGCGAGATTTCGTTCGGCCGGCTCGCGACTCGCTCCGGCCATAAATTTACCGAACGGTCGAGAGACTGTCCGCCCGTCGCAGCCGTCCACTTAATATCTTCAGCGTTCTAACGCGACGGATAAAGACGCATCAGGCTTAATGATAAATGCGGCCCGGCGATATGACGGGGGTCGGGGCTGTATCTCGGCGCGGAGGGAACAGTTCGAGAAAGGGCATGTTGCATCGCGAATCGTCCTTGAGGGCGTATAACTCAAGGGAGCACGGGACGATGCTCGGCCAGTAATGAGCCAAATCCATTACGGCACACTCGCAGCAACAACGCAACACAGCAACACCCGTAAGACAGCCCAGAAGAAGTCTAACTGCAATGCCTTCGCCCTTCTACCCTCGCGTTGCTTCTTTTCTCTTCTTTCCCCTCCCTTATCTCTCTCTCTCTCTCTCGCTCTTTCTCCCCATGAAAGAAGTCTATGCCAGGCACGTATCGCGCGCGGTAACAACTACCTAGCCAATGGCACCAGTTCGCTACCAATTCCAATTATAGATCGTAAGTATATTCCAGCCAGCCGAACTGACAACCCTTCCCGCTCCACCCATCGCTGCACTCACCCTTTCTCGCTTCCTGATCGCGGAAACCAATTATGCGCGCGGAACTACGCGTTAAATTGAAAAGTCCCAGGCTAGCCCGCGAGGATCCAGCTAGCTATGATCTCGTGCCGCCGAGAGGCTTGCTAACGAGACAGAGAGCCACCGTGTCGATGCGACGCCGAGCACGATTTCTGAACGACCCGCGGAACGATTGAATCGGTCGCCTCCAACTCCGTGGAAATTAAGTCCTAAGCAGGGGTTGAAACGGTTCCGAGAATAACTGTTTCAAACTGTTATATATCGGTTCTGACTGAAACAGTTATGAAGAACCGATGTTCTAAATAACTGTTATAAGCAACCGAAATTTCTGGCTGTATCGATTTTTTACGGTTCTACAGAACCGATATTATATCGCTTCCGTAACGGTTATACATCGGTTTTATCAATTAATTTTCACTTGTAACTGTTTCAAGATTATTTCGGTTCTCATCACTGTTTCGAGAACCGAAACCCCTGGTCCTAAGTCCTGCGCGAGCTACGATCAAAATTCAACCCTAACATCAGCAAGAATAGAATAGGCTATCTTGCGAAGTTTCAACAAACAAGCAGCAACAGTAACCGAAAGATCCCTCCCAGAAACCCCGGACGGCGGAGCAACGGGGAAAGAACTATCACTCGTCGATAAATTCCATTAAGAAGCGGCCGAGTGGCGCGAATAAATCACCGCGGCTTCAAGTATAAAAGGAACACCTTTTTGCCCGTCGGCCGCGACATAAATCGCGCCAGCGACGATTCGTCCATCGGCCGGCATATACGTGCACGTATTCCGCAGCGATTTTACGGCTATCGCGTATGACGGGGCCGGGACTCGCGGAGTCACCGTCCAGGACCGTCGCCACAATTAAACGGCCTGCAAGGTACCGGCAAGGTCGTTACGACCGGGACACTGGGTACACAAGGTGTACCAGCTCGAGGGGAGGATGGCACGCGGGTAGGCGCTGGACCCTGGGCCGAGGACGGGGCGGGACGGTCGGCCGGTGGCGCCACGCAATTGTCAATTAACATTTTTACCGCCGTGCAAGAAAACACGAAGTTACGTGCCGGCGTACGTGGCCACCGGCTCGACCCACGGGTGAGCTCTCCCGACAGGGTTCCAGGGATCACGAGCGTAGGCCCCGGCCAGCGCGAGCAACGAAGAGAGAGAGAGATCTCTCTCGAGCGAAGTGGACGGGGCCCGGGCGGAGGACGCCGCGATCGCGGAGCGAGAGGAGACGAGAAAAAGGGCGTAAAAAGAATCGAGAGGATACATTTCATTATGATTATGTGCGCAATGGATTGCTAATCGTAAGCGCCTCCTGACCGCGCCGCGTCCAGGGGCTCCTCCGCCGACGGGGCCCTCTGCGAGCCTCGTTTTTCACACGTGGGAACGTGACTTTTTCTACGACGTTCCTACACACCGCAACCGTCGAGTCTATTAGTACTATTAGCATACATCACGCCGTTCTTTTCTCCGCAGCTTTTCCCCTCTTCTCCTTTTTCGTTCTCTCGCTGAAGGCAAGCCTCGACCCTCTGTTACTGCTCCGACGCTGGACGGACTCGCTGGCCGGTCCGCGCTGCTGGAAATGGGGTGATATTTCCAGATTACTCGCTCTTTATTACATTCCACGACGCTCTTATGGCGCTCGTAATATCACGTTGCGAGAGGCTGCGATAGCTTCGAATATTACATTTAATAATCTAGTATCGGCTTCGCTCTCCATTACGCGGAATATATGATGAAACCTCCTCACGGTCCTTTTCTTTTCTGGTTGCTGCCTCTAACGGTACGAGCGCCGAGCTTACAAGCGATCTCCACCGCGAACGTTTAGAATGCTCGGCGTTTACGCGTTTCAACTAATCGGACGCCAGAGACGGTGTGCATGAAATAGAGGGTTCTACTTCCGGTCGCCAACAGGTCGATTTTATCTCCGATTGCAGATGGAGGTCGTATTATCAAGAGTGAAGGAGCTCTCAATTATGTGTACACGTGACACGAGGATTTCAGAACGAGATGCGAAAGTTACAAAGCCGAGATACTCTGACACGCGATACTCTGGAGGGGCAGGCGAAGGTGTACAGACGCTTTACGAGATGTAAATGTCGGGCAGTCGGACAGCCAGTCGACCGCACCATCAAACTCGACCGGGCGCGTAGCCCTCTTCATCCTCGACTCGCCCAAGCACGCAAGGAATGCGCAGAAGCTTCGAAACCGCAGCACCAAGGTACGAGGGGCCGATCCGCAGCGGGGTGTAAATATCGCGGGCCAGTTGCCGCGACAAGCTTCTCGCTCCTTCACCCGTGACAATGTCGGTGGCGGGTTGTCGATCGGCGATCTCGACGCCGTAAACTTGCGCGAGCGAGATCGATCTCTGGGAACGGACAGCTGGAGCGCTCTCCGGCTGCTCGAAAGGGGATCGAAGAGGGAGGATGATGTCTTCGAGAAGACAACCGCGCTTGGGATTGCCACGCACACTGATAGCTTTCGGCACAGTTGCCGAAGAATAAATAATGAATTGAATGAAAGATCGAGTCCTAGGTTCTATGAGAAAGACCTAGGTTTAATAGTTGAGGATAATAGTTACCTACGAGCCAAATAAGTTGTTCGAGAGAAACAGTAATCGTATGGATACGATTAGAAAAGAATCGCGCGTTGATATAGCAATGCGGCCATAGTTACTTCCACTGGTTGTAATTATACGACTGCTGATTGGTCAGTACTAATTACCGGGGGATATTTCCCGAGCAGTTCACCTTGTCTACGAATGACCTTTCGCCTTATAAGAAAAGCACGTTAAAGCACACTGAAGGGTCTGGAACAGGAAAGAGAATTGATGAAGACGCAACAAGCGTTCCTTCTGTGGTGTACAGGGATGATTAATTGCGGGGCTAATTTTAGAAAATCGGGCTATGCTTCGATTCAAAGTGGGCCGAGGTAATAATGATAGTTATAATCCAAGATGAGAACTATCTTTTCACCGTCGGTGTTAGAACACTTAGGCCTATAGCTTAACCAAGGGGTATCGAGTCGTGGAAGAATTATTCTAGTAATTTAATGATCGTTAAAAGGAGATCAATAATTCTGTCGTAATTATTCTGAACAGCAACCCATCGGCAGAATCGAAAGCTCCATGGTGCAATTAATAATGGACCAAGACACGCTTGTACGGTATCCGAAGTTACTCGCAGCAAGCCCTCTGAGGTAGAAATTCCCCGTTATAGCCCCACTGGGACCCATTAGAACTTTGCCTACATAATAAATGATGGCACACGGTAGTATCATGGCCTAATGAGAACGTATGGCCCATATGTTTTCTTAAACGAACTTGAGCCCGTTAAATTATCTAAATCTAATGAAACGAAAGTACTAACGGAGTACTTGATAGATCGCGGCTCGCGATTCACATCAAAAGGATATGATTGCGAAAAAATAGGCCTAAACTGCAACGTGAAATTTGTTAATAAAAGAATTTTGCTCGCGCAGAAATTATTCTTTCACGAGAAATCATTTCCTTTTTCATTGTGTCATCAATTTTAGTCCTATCTATTAATGGGACTTCGAGACTAAAAACGGACAAGGCATAAAGGAATACGGATACTTTACGAGAACGCGTTAAAACCAACAGTGCACGGTTAACTCTCTACAGATATTTGCATAGGAAAACATAACAGTTGCCAGCGATTCATTGGTCTCCGCACGAATATGCGAAAACACGACTGAGAAGTTACACATCGTTTCCTCTGGTTATATTAGCCTATTGTGTGTACACTTAAACATCGACAAAGAAGAATATTTCATTTCCTCAACGTCTTTGCATTTCCAGAGTCCCTATTCAGAAGTTTATCACCCGGATGTCACGTGCGGGACCGTGATCATCTTAGTGAGACTTAACAATTGCATTTAAACAGAAAGAAAGGAATTCTTTTCCAACAGAAATACCTGCAGTGTACACGTTTGTGTTCGGAACACGTCTTAACGCAGTGAAATTGGGTATCAACTGTGTTCTGTTCGAATGGTTTTGCAACTGTGCAACTGCATGATAACAAACCATTTGTAAAGTCACTCACCCTATTTTGGTGATCAGCTTTCCATGGACATGAAGGTAAGATGTGACAAATCGTTTATTCACCTGGAACAAGATTCAGAAAGCCTATTAGAACGATATTCTACACAGCGAATCGTGATACTGTGATTTATTAAAGGAAAATTAATGGTAAGAGAGAAAACAATCGCACGAACATGACTCGATACGCCTTTTACTTGTAAAATAAAGGTTCCCTTACCTCGACGCTGCTTAACTGCGCCAAGTCTTCTAAATCACTATGAGACAATCTCGTTTCATTGGCAGTGGCTGCAGTAGTTGTACGACGGACGCGTCTCCCACCAGGATGAACCCAAATTTCCCTCCTCAATCCACCCCCGATATTATTCGCTCCTTCTTTCTCCTTCATCCTAGCTCTCTCTTTCCATTCTCTCTCTTCTTTCCGCTTTCGCTCCGTTGATTCATACTGTTAGAATTCATTACATGCTAAATCTTTGCAAAGTTATAGGCATGTATTTATCGACGACAGCATAGTGCATAACGTAAATGAGAGTTCGTTCTATTAACTTCTCACGGAAATTCCAGTGCTCGTACTCTGCTGTCCCTAAAGTCTCTCAAATACTGCGGAAAGATACAAACATTGTCTACCCTGGCTACAAGAGGCTCTTACAACATTTGCATCTCTCGGTTGCGACTATAGAAAATGCATGCTCACGTTGTGTGTAAAATGGTGCTGGTAACTAATAAAGACTGTGCACTGCTTTATCAAAAGTGATCTAGTGAAATGCAGCGAACTATACTTGAAGTATATCTTCAATTATTTGCTTCTATACTTCTTGATGAACAATAATGCACTGGCGGCTAATTCGAATCTCAGCTCGCTACAAACGTACCGCGAATAATGACTGACTTCACGCGGCTGGTACTTTCCCGCCCTTTTACGAACATACATATCAGGACACAGCAGAACTCAATCGCGAGCTAACCATTGTAAAATTTTATGCTCACGCAACGAATTGATAAAAAGCGTTAACTTTTTACCTGTGTGATGGAATATTCAAGTTCATTGATTAGATTATTTATTCGTGATGCATCAGCAGCAACTTTTCGCGGTTGACGTAAGGTTATTACGGCGTAATTTACTGAAATTCTTTCGGCTCTATTTATACGAAGCAAAGGAAGAAAACGTATGAGAAACGAAAAATCCTCGGCAGGTCTATATAATTAGCAAAAATTGTGATGTAGAACTGTACTCGCGAAACGGAAGTGACCGAACACTAACCGCGTGAAGTTGGAACATTCTTCGCGATACACTTGACTTTCGAGACAATAGAATCGAATCGAATAAATCGAATGACGCCAATGGAACAACTATTTGAATTTGAAATCACTAATTATCCAATCAGTTTTATTCAAGCATAGAATAATTTGCCTATGAACGATCATACATAACTGTGCGGGAAATATAAATTTGGCACATTGAACTAGTCGTAAGCGTGCGAAGAGGCCTATGATGCGCATAAATATTTATAAGAAAAATTGAATGCACGCCAAATAAAAGACGTTAGACAGCACAAAGATGAAGAAACTAATTCAAGCCTGAATTAAGGTAACTGACTGTTATCTAAAGAAATCACACCAAGTATCGAAATTTACTTACATAATGTAGATACTGGCGGCAAAACAAAATTCAAATATTATTAAAGTTAGTATTAATACAAACGTATCACTGGTAATATCTTAACAAATTATGAACGTACCTTCTTCCTGTTTTCGTCAAACAGAGCTATTAAACTCTCCCTTGCGGAATGGAAAGGATTGGATGACATGAGTGATCGCATATAGTAGTAAACCGCATCCAATTTCCGTCTCTGGGAACAAAATTCACTTTTCAATCCTCCATAAATTCCATTATCCTCTACTCTAAATAATTAAGCCTCAGCGTAATAATACGTACAGCATAGTGTGCCAGTAATGCAAGCTGATTGTACGGTCTCCCATTCTTTGGATTAAGTTGTTGCGCTTTCAAATACCACCTGAGAAGAATGTCACCTCTGAGTAAAAGCAAATCGCGTTCAAAGAGCGCGAAAATACTGAACATCTGCTGACACTTACTGCCTAGATTTCCCATAATTGTTAGTTTCATTCGCCTGCTCTCTGTATCTCGCCAGGTCGCCCAAAAATAAATATATCTTCTGCGCGCTCACTAAAGCTAAGCCTAAGATGCCAAGGCCCTTCGGCAATGTTGACGATGAAAGGAACGTATCCAATTTAAATTCGTATTTGGTTTCAAGGATGGTTAACAGACTTTCTAAGTATATGGTACCCTCGTCGATGATTTTCAACATTATCTTCTTGTAATGCTCCCGTCCCTCAGAACTTTCCTTGGGCATGCCTTTTCGCAGCATCTCGATCATATTGTAAAAAAGTATTTTCCAAAAGTGCTGCTCAACATTCTCGGCTTGGCAAAATTTGATATCAGTCTCGAGCAAAGTCTTCAAGCTTTCTTGCAGGAAGTGTCTTATATACAGAACCCTCTCCCAATTTGTTGTAAAACCGCCGGAGCTTAATATCCACTGTAGCTCTAAATCGGCACGCTCTATGTCCAAGAGCAGGTATGGATTTTTGGCTGATCGCAAACTGCCGAACGAGAAATCGCGATAACACAGTCATTTCTATGCCTGATTTGTAAGCGTGGATACAATTTTTACATACCTATCGGAGTAAGGATCGTACCACGATGGCCTTGTATTTCCAAATTGGTCATTCGTCATATATGGCGGTGGCACGCCGTCCAAATGTGCTCCTTGGAAGCTATGGTGTGCAGCAGAAGTGATGCCGCCGTAGGACTGAAACACTGGCACGCTCGAACTTTGGGCTGCGGCATCATTTTCTCTGAGAAATAAATAACAAATTGATTAACTTCGTTTACATGAAGCAGACGAGTGAATGAGAGATAGAGTCTTATTTATACCTTTGCAGTGCAGCTCTACTGCTCGGTGAAGTAACAACGATAGGTCTATTAGGATTGTAGGGGTCGAACAATGTTCTCTGCTGTTGCAATCCTTGCTGTCTAGACGAAACTGGATGATTAGGCGGAGATTGGCTAGTATCGGGTAACACTAAAACACCCGGTGGTTGGGAGTTACTGTAGCTACTAGGCGACGTTTGGTGCGTCGTCGATGTTGTATTTGATAACTGAGCAGAATGAGTGGAAACGTTAGGTGTTTGACGTCCATCGTCTGAATCACAAACAGACATTTTCCTTCCTGTTCTCCAATTTTCATCCAAGTACCGATCAGACGTTCTGAAGAATGCACATATAATAAAAATAATTTTACTTATATTCAACTAATCGAAAAAATCGGTTGACAAAACAATTCCTACCTATGTCTATGGAGGTCATCGAAGTTTCGACTGCTACCTCGGTAATTCCTGTCTTTACTAGACTCTCGGCTACGTTGTATAATATTGCGGTGCCTTCTATGATCATATCTCCTACCGCTATTATTGTTCTTTTGATTGTTATTGTAATTATCATTTTCCCTATTTTGTTGATTGTTCTGCCGGTCACGACTGTTGACTCGTGCTTTATCTCTGCTGTTGCTCCTTGAACAGTAGGAAAAATAAATAACACAAACAGTTAATGCACACCGTTCGCATATACCAAATGTAAATCTCAATGTACTCTTACCGGTCTGCTGGGTGTTTCTTTTCACGCTTTTTTTTTCTACGTCGACCCAAACCCCCACTCGTAGTTTCATTTCCCGATACGTTAACATTCTCACGTAAGCTTAATACAGAAGAGCTGCGACTCACACGCTCAGCTTCCATTTTTTCACTCAATTCGACTTCTTCGTTCCAATCCTATCGCGATTTAAATATGATTAAAATGTGGCACGCGTTAACATAAATCACGGAGATTCCGCAAAATAGGGCACTTACGAATGGATGATCGGCCGGTGTATTCGAGCCACTGTTAAGCGACTCATTCTTTGGTGGAATAACACCCGAACTTTGCTGGTTACTTTTCTTTTCCTGTGCTGCATTATGCTCGGGTGCGTGGTTACTTAGCCGTTGCCTTAAAAAAGACAAAAATATTAATGAAAATGTTGAAACGTAGAGCACTCGTCGTAAATGAACTATTACGTGTGAGTGCGGTGAAAAGCAGAAGGCGGAGATACTCCTCGACGATGACCATCGGGTGACGCTTGAAGTTTGTTTGTACTGGATACTGAAGTAACTGGTGACACCGATGATGGTGGTGGCATCAATGAACTGTCAGCACGACTTAAACTTTCCATGCTAGTGTACATCGTACTATTACTACCGCGACGATCGTAAGACCTGTTTCCCATGAAAATGTATTATTTAATATTATACGCTACACTGCTAACTTTTATATAACATAATACAACAAACGATAGATGTTACGAGACATAAAAGAGATATACCTTTGCATGTACTCTTGACTTGGAGTGTGAGACCTGGAACTTGGAGCTGAATACTGATCAGGTGTAACGGATCTGAAAATATTTGTCGAACTCTCTATCTCTTCAGGTCTAAGTCTACCTCTGCCTTTACTTCGTGCTGGCACTGTATTGGACCAGCTGGGTTGTGGAGGTAAAGGCCCAGATGGAGGTAAATTTTGCATGGTTTGAGAATGTTGTATGATGGGTGAGTAATTATAATTTGATGATCCCTTTAAAAGAAGAATTTATATTTAAAGAGTGCAACGAACTTTTCACATCGGTGTCAATAGAGAATCATTTAATTTACCTGAAATGTGACACTACTACCATTCCATACATCCTCTGAAGGTAAAGAGGTTTGGGTGGAAGGTGGAATAAAACCATTATCGATAAGGTATTTCTTCTGCAATCTAGGTGGTAAATGTTCTATTTTTATATTTTTTGGCAAACTATCTTTCGCACTGCCCCATTTGCCCGAAGGTGGTTTGCCTTGAAATCTATCTGGATGGCCAGAAGGCTCTACGCTACGTGTATCTCTGGTGCGATTAAAATCATTAATATGGTTCGTTGGTACAAAAAGAGGTTCCGAACCCTAAACGAAAGGAATACTTCAAGTTAATTAGAAACAGATTTGAATCGTATAATTTCAGATATTCTATTAGAATTATCGCCAACCTGTCTAACTTCTCGAGAGTTATCTTTGCGATTTCCGTAACTTCTGCTGGACAGAGGAGAATCGGATCGCCAACGCTCCTCGTTCTCATTGCCATGACGATTTCGTTGATTACCCGAATATCTTCTACCGTGATCATCTCTGCTTTTACTTCCACTCTCGCTATCTCGCCCGCTGTGCCCGCCTGATCGGTTACGATGGCTGTCACTTTTATGGCTACGATTGGAATGAGAATCGCGATCTTCACTGTGCTCTCGTTCCTGATCCCGATCCCAACCTCCTTGATTAGGAGATCTAAAAGAACAAACTCGTCAATACTCATATTCGATGCATAGGTTGTCATTAGTAATGAGACAAAGACAAATTTCACAGAATTCACCTATTTGATATATCCTGCTCCGCCAATGCTTCCTTCACTTTTTTAGGTACATATAACAGCTGTTCCGGCTTCTTAGATTTCTTTCTCGAGTCTCCTGAGTTACTGCTTTGAGAAGAACCTTGCGCCTGTTCAATGTTTGTAGTAGTCCTATAGTTAATATTTAGATTGTTCAATTTTTCTGTTACAGAGTCAGCTTGGGACAACGGTGGATTGCTTTGCGTTTGGTTCGATCTGTTAAAGTGTGGCTGCTTCAAACGGTGTTGGACGGAGCTCGATTTAGGTCTCTCCTGCGAGATGTTCTCATTGTCTAAATCATCTGTGGATCTACCCGACTTGCGAAGGGGTCCACTTCCTGGTCTGTACAAAGCTTGAGTCGCTCTGTTCCCGCCGCCACGCATTCCCATTGATCTATCCCTGTCTAACTTTGTATTATCTGAAATTTTTTTAATTTCTCCTTTTTATCATAGAGCATATAAAGTGGAACAATCCAATAGTTCAAATGAACTTGAATTTATTTTAAATATTAATATGTAACAAGTTAAAGACATATCGCGAGAAACAAAAATAATTAAAAAATTTTATTATAAATTCCCAAGTATTTATTAGAGTAATACTTTAGTAACACCGTATTTAAGAAATAAATTGTTAACATATTAATGTTTAATATACAAGAGGTTTCTACAAAAACATTCACAATAAAACATTATTGGGCATTATGTGACAATGGTTTACACAAAAAGATAATTTATGTATGAAATCGACGCATATCTTCTCATTGAAATGAAAGCATAAGAATTTTGTAAATGCATCGCATACATCGATCATTTAGCAGTTTCTATCACAATAACCACCAAAAAGTGATTAAAGTAATCATGAGGGAAGTCCGTACTTTTAATATTTTCTTTATATATTAGTTACGGTATTTCAGATGCAAAATAACGTTACTTTGCTTGCATACGATTCTCAAGTTATACAATTAACGAACTGTGATTCTTTATTAAGTATAATAATTCAATAGTGGTTGTTGACACTCTTGACAGTAACTACAGTTACTATCAATCCACAAGAATTAAATATAATAGTTATATAATCTACAGACGTTTGAAACGAATTCACATTCTTTGGGGAAGCCTGACGGGGATTATAGTATGCGACGAATTTGCTTTTTACTCTGGCAAAATTTCACAACATATCAAAGCGTAATGATTCCTGTTGTATTTTTAGGTTAGCTTGTTTGGTGAGGTTAGTTCCGCGAAGGCACTGAATATAATTACGAGGGAACGTACACTTCTGCTTATTATGCACACACAAAATATAATCGGGGAATTGTAAATTAAGATTCTCGTATTATTCAATAATATCGTTTTTCCAAGATACCTTGTAAAAATCCTCCCCACTTTCTGCGTCCTTTGTCGCGGTTCGCCATATTGAAGTACAATCATATCGAAATTTTTATAAAATCAGGGAACACGAATTGCTTCTATTTAATCATCCATCCCGTATTCAGCCCATAAACAAATAGTTAGTACCAACAGCCCTATGAACGGATAATTACAGTGAAGTTTCTTGTAATAATTTTCTATAAATATTACATGTATATAAAGTGCCTTTTAACGCTACTTCAAAACGAGGTATTGAGATAGTAGAATTTAAATGTCTTATTTTTAAAAATGATGGGAAATTTAATCCAAACTTACATCATTTAATTTTAAAATAAACTTTTAATCGAACACTTTTCGACGAAAAGTCCGTACTGCTCGATAATGGGATACACAATTGATATTCCAGAAATATTTTAATTTTTACAGAAACGAGTAATTCAAGTAAAACGAGTCAATTTTTACACAACCATCTACTTAAAATAATTAAATAAATGGTGTTCCTTACTCGAAATTTCCTATAATTAAATCAACAATACTGCGATATACGATAATTAAATTTTGTGGCGCCAATATGAAAATTTCACGGAAGATAATTTTTTAATATAAAGAGTATTATGGACCAACTTGCTACACTGATGTATATAATTTACGATATTTATTATCTTATTATATATTAAATACGGATAGCAATAAGTAATTTCACCTTGCTTTTGAGTATTTCAAATCAAGTTTGAAAAATTGGGATTCGATGTGTTCTGGGGACCGTGAGACAGCGCCATGCTACTTGAGTAGCGTACACATGTATTACCACGTGAAGCAAAGTGTTTCCATTGCAGATTCTCGAATAGAACCTGAGAATGTGTGTTTATCGTTGATTAATATATCCGAAATGAAAGTAAAAGGCATGTCCGCTGAACATAAAATGCAGAAAATTTTTTCACGCAGAGTAGAAATTTAATGTCGCATAACCTTAAAGCATTATTTCCCTCCGAAACTTTCACTTACCGGTCAGATGTTTACTCCGCTTGTTTCTATTAATCGCACAGTAACAACCGCCGCAAGATGCAAACGGCGGGTTGTTATTACGGGAATGGGAGTAGTATGCCCCCTTGGAGTTGGCGCACAAAATGCCTGGCAAGCTCTCATTAACTCTAAGTCAGGTGTTACCAGATTGACCGAACCGGACTACGATAAACTGCCTTGTAAAATTGGTGAGATGTCTGCACATCGATATTTCTTAAGTAATTTGAATGATACCAGTCTCCAGTATGATTAACAGACTGAATAATTGTACCGTAATAGGTGCGCTGATACCTAAGGGGGATGGCTCTAACGAATTAGATATCAACTCACACTTTTCAAAAAGTGAACTGCGCACAATGTGCCCCGCCACTGCTTATGCTTTGATAGCTACAGAAGAGGCGTTGAACGACGCAGACTGGAAACCGAAAGATGAAATCGACAAACAAGATACAGGAGTAGCGGTGGGAATAGGAATGATAGATTTGGTCGATGTATGTACAACGCACGAAGCTTTAAAGAATGGATATAACAAAGTCAGCCCATATTTTGTACCAAGGATTCTGCCGAACATGGCTGCAGGGCAAATTAGTATTAAATATGGCTTTCGTGGACCGAATCACTCCGTATCAACAGCATGCGCGACTGGAGCGCATGCCATTGGTATAATAAATTTAAACGAAAGACAGGGGATACATGTTCTTTGCTTAATTAAGGCTACTTGATTTTCAGGCGACGCTTTTCGCTTTATCCGTGGTGGAGAAACAAGCGTAATGGTATGCGGCGGAGCAGAAGCGTGCATTAGTCCTCTTTCTATAGCTGCTTTCTGTAGACTTAGAGCATTAAGTACATGTAAAAATGAGTTTCCATGCGAAGCATCACGTCCATTCGATAAAGACAGAGACGGGTTTGTGATGGGAGAAGGTTCTGCTATACTGGTTCTGGAAGAATTGAATCATGCACTTGAGAGGAATGCAAACATTTATGCAGAAGTATTAGGATACGGTCTGTCCGGTGACGCAGCGCATTTAACTGCACCCAGTGAGGACGGCACTGGTGCTATATTGGCTATGGACAGAGCGGTGAAAGACGCTGGTATAGACTCCGTAGAAATTACCTTTGTTAGCGCGCATGCAACTTCGACACCCCTGGGCGATGCTATTGAAATAAAAGCCATAGAATCGTTCATGGGGCAGCACAAGCGAAATGTAACTGTTTCTAGTACGAAAGGAGCTCATGGCCACTTGCTGGGAGCAGCAGGGAACTTGGAATCTGCTTTCACTATTTTAGCAATAAAAGAGAGTATAATCCCACCGACATTGAACTTGCATAATTTAGATGGAGAAACAAGCTTGCATTTTGCTCCAAATGTAAAGAAAACTTGGAATGCTACATCTAGACACGTAGCTTTGAAAAACGCGTTCGGCTTTGGAGGGACAAATGCATGCTTATGTTTCGCGGAGTACGACGAATAAGCCAATTGTCAAACTAACACGGACTGGAAAAGAAACTGAATGGTAGGCAATATAATACGACCTAGTCATTCCTTAGCATATACATTAATTAATACATACATCGCGTCTACAGAATAAGTATATGCACGACTTCTTTCATTTAGATTAAAAGAAAATATGGTCTTATGACGAGCCATATCGACTATCGAGAGACCTGAGGCTGCGACGAGATGCCTTCAATACTTTCAACATTTTCATGTAATATAAAGCACGAAACTCATGTAATATATTCTGTAAAAACGAAAGAGAAACTTTTATATCGAGTCTGTTGTATCAGAACTACAGAGAGAACGTAATTTGGAATAATATATCGTGGAATGCAATGTTTATTTTGTATTCATTTTTTTTTTAATATTTCATGATAATATTATTATTACAACATTTATATTCATTTTGCGGAGAAGCAAGTCGAAACTGCTACTTTCAAAAAAATAAAACTCTCTTAAAAGTATGTAGTAATTAATGAAGTTAATCTTCTATACAACAATTGCTATTGTTCTATACAACGTGCAGTCGTTTCTGATTTGCCACAGTTCCGGCTAATGCGTGCTCATACAAATCATTATATTCAATTACTCAAGCATGTACATAGTCTCACTTAACTCTGAACACCGACACACAACGTTCTTCCTGCCCGCATATCCGATAATTTATATTTTCTTCAGTTCAGAGTTAAATTTCGACTTCATATTCTGAATTTCGTTCATTTATAGTTACAGTTTCATCTACAAACTCGTCTTTTTATTTTCATGAATTGAGCTGCATAAAAAACAAAATTCAAGGCAAAATTGTTTCTCGGTACCTCTAGTTTATTAGATGCAGTTTTCTGCTTGCGGATAAACCATACCATACGGTGTTCTTATGATGTATATCTCCAACGATATTTTTATTCACACAGGAAGGCTGACCTCCAATGATAACAGTTATCCAAAATACATCTATTGCATTTGTGTTCTCTACTGGCAGTAAATCAATGTAAAAAAAAAAAAGAAAGATTGTATCCTATTAAGTAACTGTACCTAGTAGGAATTTTTAATTAGGAATGGTAAAGGGCTTGTGATGACTGCATAGAATAGCGAAACGTTTTCTAAGTGTCTGACGAAGTTCTTGTCGTTTCTCAAGAACTTGGCACATTCGAGATTTAAACTCCAATACTTCCTCTGCTGGAATATAACTCTCTTTTTCTTCGTCATCTGACAAGTAGGAATCCTGAGGGCAAATAAGCGGCGTGAAAGGAATGAAAACGACACATTGGATGAAATCTAAATCGCGCTCACTTACTTCTAACATCTGTGTAAGTGTTAGACCACCGCCCCTTTCTTTTAACGACGAGATGCTAGAATTGGAATGAACAAGTTTTTCGGATGGTCGCATATCGTGACAATCTCTTTCATGGTTACAACATCCGTCACTGCAGGCTACTTCAGATCCTTCTGGTGTACTAGGAAGGGAAGAACTGCTAATATTATGTTCCGAGGAGTAACCGCAATCCTGCGACGATTGTTCGCTCGAAGAACGACTCTTCCTCTCTGAGATTGATAATTCAAATCGTTTCTTCATTTCAATCCACATGTTGTAACTCTTGCTTGGTTTCCCTATCCAAGCATTCACTATTTCTTTAGTCGTTGGATCTTTACACTCTTCTAAACTGTGCCAGTGATCGTTTTCAATTTTCTCGGAAAAATCCTATACATTAAACCATGTGTAAATCTTAAAGCGCACATTAAGGGATATGTAGATCGATACACTCAATTATTACCTTACACGACTCGCACGTTTCAAATAGTTCCTCTTCGGAAAGATTCTTCACCGAGGTATTACATTTTTTCGTTTGATTTGTAACGATTTTTGCTTTCGATTCGAGAGTGCCCTTCTTAACTGCATTCTTTTGCAAACTTGACGACTTTTTAGGGAATGCTAACTGAATTTGACTTTGTGATTGCGATATACTAGTTTTTGATTTCTTTATGCAGTCCGGACATTTACACGTGGGTGGTCCCTTATTTTTTGGATCTAATACTTGTAACTAAAAGAGAATGAATACCGTATGTACATACAGTTGGATGTGCATACACATGAATAAATAATACTGATCTACTCACCTTATGTCGATCTATATTTTGTGTCGTGGGCTTCGTGTCCGCACAAACACAAGGTGTTTCATTGTTACCACTTTGCCTTTTGCTTGAACACTGAGAATAAAATTAAATTGGGTCATTAATTACATTAGTTAGTTTAAGAAGCTCGAGTTTACAGACGGTAGCGTACATCACACGTATTTTCTTTCTCTTCCGTCTCGTACCGACGTTCTTTCTTCTTCTTGCGTTTCAGACGTAACTTTTCTCGTCGTTGTTGCTTTGCTATTTCTTCCCTTGTTAACTCCTCATAGAGGAGTTCTAGTTGAGAAATACCTTGCTTAACTTCTACAGCCATCTGTAAAAAAACATTTCATCACGCACGGGCCAATTTAAGAACACAATAGCAATTTAATTAATAACCCTATTTATCATACTTGAAAGTTTCTGGATAACGCATCTACCGCAACAGCAGCTAGTACTTTGCATACAGTTTCCTCTTCCCTCAACCGTCGATGAACCCTGTGCAAACGCTCAGCAACGCATAATCCTAAACAAGTAAGTACCTCTTCCTGAGCAATTTCCAACGTCTTTGCATGTCGCTCCCTGAGATTCAGAAGTTTATTTTATCACTAAATGCCGATACTAAAATTGTAAATAAGAAGAGTTTGTAATTTCATACCTTCCCATGAGTTCTGGTTGAGCACGCCCAATTAGAGTACTAATATAAATTGTGCTAGTAGGTAAATGTACATGCCTATCGCGAATGCAACGCTTGATCCCAGAATACAGGGCGGCAACATAGCCCTTCTCTTTTGTTGGTTCAGGTTCTGTAGTCAAAAGAGACGATGCCAACAATACCTTTGTACGGCATTCGCCACAGAATCTGTAACGGTATACACAATATAAAATTTTCACGTACGAACGTGTGTATCGACGAACTCACCGATGTTTACGTAAATATGTATCCAAAGTGGCGTCAAGAGTATCGGTTTCTATCAGGGCTAGCTCCCGGCGGCAAGGAAGTTCCATACAATCCCACACTTCTCTCCACGCGCTTGGAAGAAGTCTCATACGCTGAATTTCTAACGAGTGCAGTACACACCTTCGTGACTTTTTGTTTCTAGGTTGCCTCTCGACTAAACTGTTTAACCTAGTGCTATGAGAATGAAAAATTTTTTATATGTCATATGTACAGGTCGCAAATATATAACAATATCTATCTCATTACCTATGCCCTTGCAACATCGTACAAAGTAGTTGTGGTGACTCCAGAATGTCATCTTTGATCGACAATAAACCTTCGGGCGTAATCACCAGAGGATCTAATGCTGGATGCCCTGACTTCATGAGGTCGTAGAACAATCTTTCAACACTAAATACATAAAATCTTAAAAATTAAAAACCAATAATGCTCGCTATGTATATATATATGTGTTATACGACTTCTTACCTCCTCCTGCAACCAACACAAGGTACGGCTTGGCCTAAAATTGCCAGCATATCCTTGCATGTAACTTCAAATGATGCTTTAATCTCATCTTTTGTAAGCATATCAAGTTTCTTAGTGAATTCATCCAGCTGTTTTCCCCGGACTAATGGACTATCACAGATTGCACCCAAACCGTTTATATCCATAATCATCTATCGGAGACATGAAATTAACCCAATGTAAACTCAACGCCCAATTAAATTTGCTTGTACTTTTTCTAAAAATATATTATCCTAAGTATCTAATTTATATTAGAATATTAAGTGCTGACTTGTGTATAGATATTATACATAGCGATACGTATAGATGCAATCACGAAATAAGCAAACTAATATATATTTAAAAAGTACATATATACACACACACACATATATATATATATATATATATATATATATAGGTTTAAATAAAATCATATACGTCTCTATTTCACACACTCTTAACATAAAACGAAAGTTTATTGCATGAAAATTATCAATAACTTGTTGTTCGAGCTTCAACTGGCTCATTAGTATCTAATCACAATGTGAAAAAAAACAAATGATTTTGACATTCTTTATTTTCCGAAGAAAACAAGTGACTCTGAAATTATAATAATAGACTGAAGGGGAAAGCAGTCGTAATCCGTTATTAAGAACTGGAATCACGCCGGGTATCGGTAATCAGCATATTATTAAGTAGGATATAGGTATAAAGCACGGTACACCTAATTAGTTATGCCATAGGCATGCATTCATTGCCACGTTTAGGTTAAGTCAGAAATATCGAAGGATGCCGTTACGTAAGCCCCATTCGGCTATTAGCTTCTGATAGACAGGAACCGTGTCCGAGAGAAATGACAAGCGAGGATCGTGCTCACCGTGAGATTTTCATCGACAATCAACGGCATTTGTCTTCGCGTCAAATCGACCGGGTCATCGTCCCGCCAAACGTTCACTAATTTCGCCATCGCCGTTTAATTCCTTGGTTAACGATGGTTATATGCGCAACGACGTTCGATCCTCTTAAGCGTTACGATACACGGTCACGAATAATCGTAATCCACTGCCACGGCTACACCAGAAAAATAAGTAGACGGTATCATACGCCTGCCATTTGCAACGAGTGGTTTCTCACTTCCGTCCTGCGTGCATTGTCCCGCTTCCCCCTCTGCGCGTCATCCTCCTATCCTTATTCTAATTGCACGTACCTGCTCCTAATCTATTTCCTTACGAACTCCTCTCCGATCCAAAGTCCCACGGAACGATCCGTCTGCCGTGCCAGATAAAAGCTTTGATCGACCGCCGCTATTATAATTAAAATCTACTGTCTTCTTAAAGGGGCTTGATACGCTCATTCACCAACGAGTCATAATAATAGGATCGCCGATTTCAATTGACTTTTGTATTTATTGAATCTGGAACGAGAATTAAGGGCGCGTGGCTAAATATTCGTATCCGATACGCATTATTTACAAGGTCCACTCGTCTTCCAAAATTTGATAAATCGAAGGTGCGCATTGACTACTTTAAACAAGAAAGAGCATAGCAAATTCTAAGTTAGGTGCGGAGATAACGTAATAGAATCGTAAGGCGGTTACGCTCGTATGTTTGAATCTCTTGCTCTATGTAATTTCTATTTCATTTTGCAACTTTTATTATTTCGAATATCATTAACTTAATGGTTGCCATTAATTCAGTAATATGCAATCTCAGCACATGTCTACTATTAAGAAATATATAATACTCGGTCTTACATTACAAAGTTAATTCTCTACAGTATTTTCTTGTTGAGAGCTCGGTGTACACGTTGTGGACTTTTCGCTATCCCCACCACTTCTGTCTCACTCTTGTCCGGCGAAGGCGAGAGCGAGATGGAGCGAAAGCGAGTGAGAGGCACTGAAAGCGAGCGAGGACGGTACGAGACAGACGACGCGATGGTCGCGAGCGCTTACCGTGAGCAAGAAACCACTTTCGCAAAATCTTGACGCAGGCCTGGCTTAAGTTTTTTTTGCGCCCTAGGCGAACTTGTTAAATTGCGTAAATTCGTAAAAATAAACTTTTAAATGAAATACTACAAATTGTACTGCAACTGTTTTAAACTACGAATAAAAATTTGGAGTAAGGTCATCAATAAATAATCTAAAATAAATGTTTTATAATAAAGCACATAATGAGTATGTATCGCAAATGAAACTCGGTCGAGGTGGCGCTCTGATCGTAGTGCTTAAGTAGCGCCTGAACATGCGCATGATTACGCCGTGACGTCACACCAATTAACGCCAAAATGGCAAATGATGGGAAACGAAACGACGCCAGCGCCAAGCCCAGTCAACTAGCCAAGTCAAGTGAGGCCGCAGCCAACCAGCGTCGACAACCGATTCCCTTGGCTAGTTGATTTGACTTGACGGTGGCTCCGTATCGTTTCCCATCGTTTTCCATCTTGGTGTTGATTGGTTTGACGTTGCGGTGTTATCACGCGCATGCGTGGACGTGCGTAACTTCCCCCACTGAAAACAAGCCTGAGCGGTTTCCCCACAACGCTCCGTATGTCGCAACAAGTTATTCCGAAAGTATTCTTACACCTGTCTAAATGACAGCTTTTTTCATTTTCTGTTCTTCATTAGATTTTCCTTTCGCAAAGAAGTTTTATTAAAAAGTTTAAGAGTATACTTACATATAAATAGATCTGATAGTTGAGAATATTCACTGCATTCATGTCGTGATCGTTGCCTTAAATGTATTTCAAGAATTCATGATATGACAGTTTAAGCAATTATATTATTTATATAGTTTCCGAATCTCTTTGTTATTAAACTGTTTTATTGCTACAGAGAATATCCGTATTGCAAACGTAATAATTTTATTATCAGAAATATGTTCTCTAAGTATGTTTGGCTATTCCCTCTATTCGCGTCTATATGTTTGTTATACTCAAACGATTATTTGAACGAAATAAAGCTTAAATACATGCGAAAGGGATTAAACTTTATTGATAGTATTTATCACGGTCTAAATGGAAAGCCAGATTCGATTGCAAAAGATAAGGTGGAGCAGAGAGTATTTACACGGACTGAGCTTGGAAAATATACAAATTTGGAAGATGGTTTATACATTTCAATACTGGGCCAAGTATTTGACGTCACAAAGGGTGCAAAGCATTACGGGCCTGGTGCAACTTATCATGCTTTTATTGGTAAAGCTTGCGATAACATTATATCGCCTATGATGTCTGTACCCTGTACGAACTATGTATGTTTCTAGGTCGTGATGCATCCTTGGCTTTTATCACAGGAGAATTTGATGATAAAGGCTTAACGGATGACATCTCTTCGTTATCTGTATACCAAGTTAAAGCACTGAACGACTGGGTACAATTCTATAATGAAAACTATATTTATAAGGGTACTTTTAACACCATTTGGCATAAGATGATATTTCGTAGAAAAAAACATACAAACGTATCTGAAAATAATTAGCACATAATAAAATATCGTCAATGGCCATCTTGTTTCTGACTCTACATGTTCCTTTACACGTAGGAAAATTAAATGGTAGATATTATAACGAAGATGGTACTCCCACCGAGGAATCTCATAATGTACAAAGAATTTTGATAATGGCTAAGGAAAAGCAATCTGAAGAGGAACACAGAAAAAGGATGCTCCCACCCTGTAACGTAGAATGGAAACCAGACTCCGGAACTGTAGTATGGTGTACAGAAAAAAGGTAACACGCTGTACAAACATATTTCACTTGGATGGTGCTATTAAAATTTCCTTTCGCTAGCGGAGGAATAGAAAGGGATTGGATAGGCGTACCAAGACTGTTATTCGAATCCCCAAATTCTGAACAACGTAGGTGCGCATGCGTCAAGCTTGACAGTAAAGAATACGAGGAGAGCAAAGGTATGCTGAGAGAATACGCCGGATGCCCAAAGACTTCTATAAAATGTGCTATAAGAACAGATAATCTATAGCGGAAGCAATGTTTACACAATTTCGTGTAAATACTTGACTTTATCTTTCGTAACGTGCATTTATGAAACTACCGTCTCGACTTGAAAGTTAATAATTCTTTATATATTTTGATACAACAAATATTGTACATAATTTGTGATACAAAATATAGTATATTTATAGAAAAGAATCCCGTGGAACAAATTTTATCCAGTTCTTGCGGTTTTCAAAATTTATCAGCCTGCGTTACAGTGCAATACGAATGCGCGTTTTAACGTTCTTAAAAAATACAGCAAAAATAAATGTACTATATGCAAATAATATGCGATGTTATATAAATAGAATACGATATAAATGCCCTTAAAGTAAAATGGGTAAGTAAATGTGTACACGAGTAAGCGGAATAAGTTTAAATCTTCATAGATTTAATACTATTCCAGTATGAAAATTCTTCTCAAGGAATTGCTGGTCTTACTGTGTAAGTCGTGAAGTACACATTCAAATATCAGTGAACTCGTAGCACAGTTTGTATCCTATTTTCACGTTTCTCTTTCGTGTATTTTCTAATGGCGCAATGTACTATAGAATATATTGTAGGACTCGTGTCCCCTCGATGCACAATCGCTACTATCATAAGTACTTCTTTGTGCGAATTTCAAATAGCCATACAAGAGATTGGAAAACAGTATCCTAAATAAACCACGAAATTTCATTAGAAAAAGAAATGGTATCCTTGAGTAGTCTGCCATTTTATATAATATTTTATGTTGTAATTTCAACATTTTTCATATCCTCTATTTTTACTTCGTTTTCCATTTTTGAAGGAGATTCTGCTCTTATACTATTTAGTTTATCAACCAACAGTAGCATAGATGCGCATCTTCGTTTAAAGCTAATCTTTGATCCAAATACTTTCTTAATTCTTCTTCTCCTCTTTTTTATCTTAATGTCCGAAGGTTTCGCATCGAACTGTATCATTCTTTTATATTTTTTCACGCTCATGTACATGGCGCTATCACTGCCCTCGTCCTTTTCTTCATAAATCGTTTCTAAGTTATTTAAACGTTTCTTTAAATTCTTATTCAAATAATATTCCTTAACATTTACTTCTTTTTCCGCCCCTTGTGCTTTTGTATTGCTATCAGTCTCCATTTCTGAACATGTTCTCTTCCTTGGTCTCAAACTGCATCTAATAGTCCACATAAATAAATATATCGTACGATGAAATTATCATTATTTTACGTACGACGTATTATCACAAACATTATTGTACCTTCTATTCAGAATTTCACTCGCAACATTTGGAAACATTCTTCTCCTCTTTACTTTTTTATGTTCAAAAGGTGTTAAATTTGTATTCACCGTCAGCATTTCTAGACTAGCCACTACTGCGGGTAAACTAGTGTCTGCTCCATCGTTCTTTACTTTCCTGAAAGAGATAGATGACGTGCGTTAATAATAAATTAGATCTTTCAAAGTTGCACAATTGAAAAATATCCATATGCATTGCCTGCAACAATTTGAATATCCTTGATACGAAATTTCTTTTCCAATCCACTTATCAAAAGACAAACATTAACTATAGGCCCTACAATATACAAATATTCACACAATATCTATTTATTAAAAACGTCTAAATCCTAGAATTTCCCAAAAAAAACTTACGTCGTTTCAGATACCGTTCCATCCATTTGTAGAACTGAAATATTAACGGGTCTTATCGTAAGTTACTCAAAGGTATCATTCACTTAAATCATAATCAGTATTCACGATCCTTTTCTCGTGTTTGAAATTGGTCGACTATTTACAATATACAATAAACTTCGTTTGCCGTAAGTACTACTTGTGTAGTGGAGAAAGTTGAATACAACACAATACCATCAAAAACAATTATAAACAAGAGGCCATTGGCTGTTCTTTCATTGTGTCAACCTTACCTGGCTCTACCTAACCTCAGCTGTAACGAATAACAGAGCTCTCTTCCCACGAAGCCACCGCTCTTAACTATTAGTAACCAATGACTAAATGGAGGAAAATGGAGGGATGATCCCTCGACTCTCAGGGATCAACTACCGCGTCCTCACACTCATTTCCAATAGTACTCACATGAAAAGTATCTTTTAGTATGTTAGAAATGTCACGAATATTTACTTGTGCGATTAACTTTGAGCGGAATAAAAAATGAGTCACAAGTTTTCCAAGCCGAACCAGTGAAAGTGCATAAATGGAACCATGAAGAAAGAAAGAACGGCCGATAATAGCCGACCGTATAAATTATAAGTATTTTCAAGAATCCGTAAACAGAGACGTTAATTATAATTGACATTTTACCAAAGAAAGTTTCACGTAGATGTACCCGATTATTTATATAGTAGATCACGAAGTATTTGTAAGAAAATGTACAAGTGTATCGTTTAAATTTCATTTCCCAATTTCTGTATTGAGGTTATATTTACAAACACCTCCATATTTGCAATTTCTATTATTCTATGACATTAAATGTAATTTCTTCGTAACAATAAAAGCATTTATGTAACTTTCTGTCTTGTTCATCGATGATATCAATTGTTACTGAACGCTTTCATTTTATTTTACGGCTCACCAAATAGTGAGTCTCACAGGCATAAGTTTTCAAAGGAAGAGCATTATCGTAAGTGTAATAATTGTTCTTCACTGGAATGTTCGCAATCTTTTGTATCACAAATATCTCCTCTTTGCGCAGGGATTTGTGGAATTGACAATTGTTCCCCTTAGGGAGACATTAAGGCTCGTGAAACTTAACGCGAAGCAATGTAGAATTTACAGAGTATGCTTAAACGATACTTACGAGGCGCCTTTCCAATACTTTGATCCATTTTTAGACATTTGCCAAGGAGATGGCAAACAGTAAGTAGTTATTTACAAATACATGTAACATTTTTAATGGATAAGAGCATTTATATATAACGATACCTATTCTTGTAGACGATCGTTGGAATTCTTTTCAAATATGCATTTAGCAGCTGCACAAAGGGTCGATCCAGATAATAATGCAGGAGAATTGGTTGTGCAAATTCCATCGGATGCAGCCCATTTAGTTGCCGAAGGTAGAAGTTTGAGAATTAGCATCGAATTTTCTTTAGAACAGCCTCAAGGTGGCGTACATTTTGTTGTACCAAATTGTGAAGGAACTTTGGCTGAGGTACAATAAGTTTTACAGAAATCCACTATATCAGATTGCGTTATAAAATCTTGTAACTTTAATATTTGTATTCTTTCTTCAGAGAGGCGCGCATATGTACACATACAGTTATGAAAATTCATCGAGACTATGGTTTCCATGCGTGGATAGCTTCGCCGAGCCATGTACTTGGAGACTAGAATTCACTGTCGATGATTCCATGACTGCTATATCTTGTGGTGATCTTGTAGAGGTTGTATATACCCCGGATTTAAGAAGGAAAACGTTTCATTATGTTCTTAACACACCAGCATGCGCCCCAAACATTGCACTTGCAGTTGGGTAAGCTGTTTCGATTAATAATCTTCTACTCACGATAAACAAGAAGTTTTCTATTAATATAAACTTTAACAACCGCCGTTGTTACACTTCTCAGACCATTTGAAATATTTGTGGATCCATATATGCACGAAGTAACGCATTTCTGTTTACCGCAATTGCTACCATCGTTGAAAGTATCCGCGAAGTACATGCACGAGGCATTCGAATTCTATGAAGAAACATTATCAAACAGATATCCTTATTCTTGTTATAAGCAAGTGTTTGTGGATGAACTAGACGAAGATATCAATGTTTATGCCACTATGAGTATCCTAAAGTAAGTACGATTACCGAGTAATATCGGTGTCTAAACGATTATTTGTACAAATCACATTTTTCACTTCTAGTACAAATCTTTTACATTCTACTGCAATTATCGACCAAGTTTACATTACGAAAAAAGCTATGGCACAAGCTGTAGCAGAACAATTCTTTGGTTGTTTTATATCCATGCAGAATTGGTCTGATATGTGGTTGCCTAAAGGTATATCGACATATCTAACTGGTTTATATGCCAAAAAATGTTTCGGAAATAACGAATACCGAGAATGGGTTCAATCGGTCAGTAAGATTTATCATTTCCATATATCACGTGGCTTCGTTGTGGCGTAACATTATCGATGTTGATAGGAATTACAAGGGGTTGTAAAGTACGAGGAGCAGTTTGGAGGCATAATATTAGACCCTTCTCAGCCGCCAGCTCCATTACCTATCGCAGCAAACACGCCGACACCTGCACCAAGAGCTCCAGATCCTGGTTTCTATTTCCCGATAAGAAATCTACACACAATGTCTCCAAAGTATATCGAAGTGCTGCGTAAAAAGGCGCATTTAGTGATTAGAATGTTAGAGCATCGAATTGGTCTAGAATTGCTCCTGCAGGTACAGGATACTAAATAACTTCCATTCCATTCTCGTTGGGCGGATTAAAATTTATTCCACCGTCTTTCAGGTTTTCAATAAACAATTGTCCCTTGCTTCGAACGCTGCGCAACAGAAAATTGATTCCGGACTGTGGTCCCATATGTTAATTAGTACAAATGTATTTACGAAAGCGATCTTTACCGTCACGGGTAAAGACATGGCAGTTTTTATAGACCAATGGGTCAGAACTGGTGGGCACGCAAAATTTAGTTTAAGTTTTGTATTTAATAGAAAAAGGTATTTACACTAAGAATTTTGAAATGATCATTAAGCTCGACTCAAATCATTTACGTAATATGAAATACGTTATATAGGAATACCGTGGAGCTGGAAATTAGGCAAGATATTACACATCAAAGGGGAATTAGGAAATATGTGGGTCCACTTTTGGTGAACATCCAGGAATTAGATGGTACTTTCAAGCACACTTTGCAAATTGAAGGCACGGTGGCGAAAGCGGACATAACGTGTCATAGTAAAAGTCGGAGGAATAAAAAGAAAAAGATTCCTCTGTGCACCGGGGAAGAAGTAGACATGGATCTATCTGCTATGGAGTGAGCGTTATTTCGTTACCAGACTGCCTATGTTTACTTAACAAAAATACCTTTCGCTACGAGTTCTCCTTTTATTTTACAGCGATTCTCCTGTGCTGTGGATAAGATTAGATCCCGAAATGACGCTTATGCGCGCTGTTCAAATTGAACAACCGGATTACCAGTGGCAATATCAATTAAGGCACGAAAGGGACGTGACTGCGCAATTGGAAGCTATACAAGCTTTACAAAACCATGCAACACCTGCTACTCGCCTAGCGTTGACTGATACCATCGAGAATGAGCACTGCTATTACAAAGTTAGATTACGGGCCGCACATTGTTTAACAAAGGTCGGTTAAATTTTCCCCATTTACATATACTTCACAGTTATTTGAATTATACTTATGCTAGATATGACGTTTTAGGTAGCAAATGCAATGGTAGCAACGTGGGCAGGTCCACCGGCAATGTTAGCCATATTTCGAAAATTATTTGGATCGGCGTCGTGTAGACGAATAATTAGACAGAACAACTTTTCGAATTTCCAGCATTACTTCTTGCAGAAGGTTGAAATAAGATCTTCTAAAGCAAACTAATACTTCGCGATCTATATTCTATATTTTCTTTGCGCTTCATGGTTACAGACTATACCCGTAGCAATGGCAGGCTTGCGCAATACTCATGGTATATGTCCGCCGGAAGTTTTAGCCTTTTTAATGGATTTATTTAAGTACAACGATAATAGTAAAAACCGATACTCGGACAATTATTACAGAGCGGCTTTAATTGAGGCACTCGGAGCTACTGTCACGCCAGTAATAAGTATACAGCAGGGGTATGATAAATACCAAGGATGAAGATTTTGCATTTTCGAAATTGTATGTTTAACGTGTTTTCTTTTAGGACAGCTATTACTGCTGAATCCTTATCGGTTGACACCAAAGCGATATTAGAGGAGGTCACTAGAAATTTAAATTTGGAGAAATTACTGCCCTGCTACAAGTATACAGTTAGTGTCGCCTGCCTTAAAGTTATACGAATTTTACAAAAGTTTGGTCACCTTCCGAGCAATCCTCACCTTTTCAGAGCGTACGCTGCGTATGGGCAATTTATAGGTATACACCTGCGACGCGTGCACCTGTAAACACTAATGTTATTCACACACCTTTCTCATATTACGTTAGATGTCAGAATTGCAGCGTTGGACGCATTAGTCGACTTCACAAGGGTGGATGGCAAGTGGGAAGACATGGAGTTCTTGTTAGACATGATCGAAGTCGATCCACATCCTGGGGTGCGACACAGACTAGTGAGACTGATGGTTGAGAATCCGCCGTTCGAAAGAGCGCACAAGCACCGTTTGGATCGTTGTGAATTAGTGGACCGTATATGGAATTTAGCTAAGTACGTTGACCAACTCAATTCTGTTCTGCAATTCAATTTCCTCCGTAAGAGTATTGAACATATTCGTCGTTTCAGCGGTATGCTGTCCCACGATCCGAAAATTCGGTGCGATTTAGTCGATTTGTATTACACTCTGTATGGCCCGAAACGACCGCTCTGCCTTCCTATCCCCGAGCTTGCTGCTATAACTAAACCGAAGAAAGTGGGGCCACAAAGCCCCGAACAAGATGTACGTTATAATCACGGAGAAACTGAAGCGGAGATCTTAATTAAGTACAGCACGAATCGTGTATATTTCAGATGAAGCCGACTGTACCGCATATCAAACACGAAACCCCAGTGGTGGAAGTGGATAATACTAGCGGGCCGGCTAAAAGAAAGTCCTCTCCTAGTAGGGACGTTCCAGGACCTTCGAATCCAGTAGAGTATGTTCCCGAAGCGAAACGGCAAAAGCAGGCACCTAATGTGAGGCATATTGTCGTAAAATGTGTGTACATTTCGCTTTCCCATTACTAATTTGTGCTTGCGCGTTGGAAAGGACGAACGCGCCCCTCCCGCACCGGGCGAAGGGAAAGTAAAGTCGGAGTACTACAGCGATAATTCTGCTTCGCTGCCGGGTATCATGGGAGTTCCGGGACCAATAGGTTTTGAGCCAGGAATGTTTAAAAAAGAAACAGACGAGCACAAGCAGAAAAGCGATTCTGTTAATAAGGTAAATGATGCCGCTGAAAGCTTTCCTCAGTAATTTTTATTTGTAGTTTACGTCTATAATTGCACTTTGTAGAATAAGAAGAAGAAGAAAGACAAGAAGAAGCACAAGCATAAACACAAACACAAGCATGATCATAAACATGGTAAGGATAAAGAGAAAAAAGATAAGGACAAAGATAAAGGGAAGGAGAAAGAGAAGGAGAAAGAAAAGAGTAAAGATTCGTCTAATGTAAAGATTAAAGAAGAAACATTAAGCTCAGCGAGTTCCAGCCTTAGTCCAGATGCAACGACTGTTACTAACGAATTTATTTTTCCGTAATATATCATCATCATCATTCTATATTGTATAGTCTTTTACGGCTAACGCTGTTGATATCTTATATAATTTTTATATAATTAAAGATCTATATTCTAATATATCACGAATCAAAATGTTGATCATCAACAGCTGTAAATACACAGTCTTTTTTAAGTAATATTGATATAAGATATCTTTTTCTATTAATCTGTCTGTTGAGGAAGACACACCACTGTAGACCAAACATTTTGATTTCATAAACATCGTCCCACAAGTTGTATAAACATTTTATATGAAAGACCACATTGAGAAATCGAGAAATATGAAAAAGTCATATGTAAAATAAAATATAGTGAATTAATTTCGAACGACTGGAAGATATGAAATATATGATTTTATTTTAATTCCGCTTCACTCGCAATTATCCAGATACCTGAAAGAGGAATGTAATTGGATAAGGATGCAACGGTAACCACACGCAAATACTGTATACGTTGAATCTCGACGCTGCATCGACACTAGAGACACGCGCTCATATTTAAATACTTGCGGCGCATTAACTAGGATGGCGTCCGTGGTGTTGCGGCAATTTCGAAGGGAGTAGTGAGTTTTGAAAATTTTGACAACGACCTCGAGAATGGCAGATAATCAACAGAGCAGATTTGAAAAGTCTCTCGGCCTGCTAACTACGCGTTTCGTCACTTTACTGCAGAAAGCGAAGGACGGCGTCCTCGATTTAAAAGTAGTAAGTGCCATCGTGAAATCGTTTGATATAAAAAGTTAACCTGGCTGCTAGGTTAAGTTGTCGCGGGCGTACACGCCATTTCTAGCTTGCGGGAATTTTGAAATAAGTTACGCTAAAATCAATATTCCCACAACTTTGCTAATATTTCCTTTGAAAAGATCGCTTCTACCCTGCAGATCGTCCCAATTCAAAGTCACAGGGCTGATATGCTGCGAGCTTTCGCATCTCAACGTGCTATCCTACATAACCTAAAAAGAGGATAGAACGATCAGACGCGATTATATCAGATAATATGCAATATAGAATTTATGGTATTCTAGGCTGCCGATATTTTAGAAGTACGGCAGAAAAGACGAATTTATGACATTACCAACGTTCTAGAAGGTATCGGACTCATTGAGAAGAAAAGTAAAAATAGCATCCAATGGAAGTACGTTTTTTCGTATTCATCATTTGTTATATATCTTCTTTTTGCACCGTTTGTATTTATTTTAAAATTAATTCCTACGTTCCTGATGTAACATGGTGTTTTAAATACTCCACTAGAGGGGCAGGCCCAGGTTGTAACACCCAAGAAGTTGGTGAGAAGTTGACTGACCTAAAAGATGAAATTAAAAAGTTGGAAGACCATGAACAGTTGTTGGATATGCACACTCAATGGATTCAACAGAGTATAAAGAATATAGAGAATGATTTAATTAATAGAAAGTACGCGTACATTACGTACGAAGATGTGAAAGAAAACTTTCCCGATGATTTTGTACTAGGAATTCAAGCTCCTCCTGATACAGAATTAAGCGTACCAAATATATCACAGGTATCGTGTCTTCTTAAAGCTGGAAAGATGCACGTGGCTTTATATACATTTCATCATATTTATGTTTCCGCTGTTAGACCTCGGAGGAAGACGAAAAAGAAATAAATTATGAAATGTTTCTTAAAAGTAATTCCGGAGAGATTAAGGTCTACATGATTCAACCAGACTTAGCTAAAACGTACGATAATAAGATACTAGAGATGCGACTGCAAGAGGAAGCAAAGGGCACAAAGAGGGGCAAAGAGGAAGACGAGGAGAAGAAAGAAGAGAGTAATATTAAACCAAAGAGAAGAGTCGGAAGGTAAAGAAAGAAGGGTATAGAGAAATAAAGCGACTTGCTCTATTCGCATCAGAGATAGTAAGATAATATTTTTGACCTGCACAGAGCATATAGTAATAAATTAATAATTGATCTTGTTAAGGGGATAAATAGATGTTAAGGAGAAATCTATTTGCTTGGTATAGATCATACAATACAGCGTTATCTTGCACGCGTATCTTGTGGTGCTATCGATATGTTGCATAGTCCTCTTTGAATTTCAGGCCACCAAAAGGAGCTAGCAAACCTGATCCTGTCATATCTGACGAGGAAGAAGAAGATGACGCCGAACTAATAGAAGCGAAGATTGTGCTTCGCGATGTTAGCACGTCAGGTAAATAACATACGCTCTTATGGTGTAAGTATAATAAATATCATATTTTTAATTACACTGTGTGATTTCAGATATCGTCCAAAAGGATTTAGAACTATTCGATCAATTTTATTCCGACAGTAAGTAAGAACATTACGATCTTTCGACAAACGTACGGTAATAATAACCTTTGCCATCTTGCAAACTTTGCTTTCAGTTTACGGACCATTAGTTAGATTAAGCCCGCCGCCCAACGAGAAGGATTATCACTTTAATCTTAGCGAAAACGAAGGGATTTCTGACTTGTTCGATATTACAGCAAAATGAGTAATATGCTATGAGCTAAACGATTGGATGGTTTATAGATCAGACTGTGCCAATAATGTGCAAGATCGCAGAAAAAAAATTTGTTGACAATTTCTGAAGGCTGTTCTGTGTATATAATTTTAAAGAATGGATGTGGATAATGATCATTGGATACATGCAGTATTTTTTTATTGTTAGAAATAGAAAAAATAGTGCAGAACTATAGAAAGAAAAAAGGAGAATTGTTTACACAGTCGATTTTGTTGGATCTTTATTTGATATAATAATAGGTAATTTTGACAGATTCTTTGTAATCTACGATGTGATTTATTTCTGTAGGTTTGCTTACAAATTCGAGCCTTATATGCATACGAAACAAAAGCATCAGGTCTTTTATTTATAACAATCGCATATAAGGATGATAATAAAGAATTAAATATTTTTATGAATATTGTGTTTATAATTAACATTGCTTCTATAGACGTTCACAGATTTCTCATTGAACTACATAATTCTTTTATGTACACAAATTCAGATAAAAATCATTCGAGCCATCGTAACTGCACGATAGGGTGATATACAAGTACGCGTGTACTTGGATGCTGTTTACAATCCACTTTCTATATACATTATACGTTCGTTACTGCATTCAATGACATTTAATTAAGTTTGTGAATACTGTAGTTATTTAAGAGAAATAAAGTTTAAACGGAGAATATGGTACAAGCGAAAAGACTAAGACTGCCATAGTTCACTCGAAAGAGAAGACCACATTTCTAGAAAGTTTGACTCGCTGTACAAATACAAATACAGATTATTTTAATCGGCAAACGTTTTGTTTTAAACCTTATCGCGACCCATTTAAGCTTCACGGATTATACATTCAACAGCGGTCTGCACCTTGTTCAATTTCACCGACATCTAACACATTCCAACAATGTTTTTGTCCTCTCGTTACCTATCGTTATCGATACCGTTTCATACGTAATCGAACGGCGACGCGTGGTGACTCGCATGATATATCAAACTGGCGGAAAAACTGCACTCGAAAGACGCGAAATTATCAAGGACAGATAAGAATGGATCGACTAGTTTCGTCATCATTGGTGGATTTGCGCGCGTCGTCCCGCGAGTCCCGCGAGTCTCACCTCAGCCATTTGCCAGTATGCGCGTGTTTCCGGAGTAGTGAATCATTTCCAGATGTGTCAAGTGTGCGGGGCCGACATCTCATACGATACGAATCCGCGGTGCAGCGAGCTTCCTCGCGTCACGTTCGAACAGACCGCGGTAACGAGCTAACGAGATCGACGTTTCGCCCACCGATCGAAAAAAGGTACGCTGAGCGAGTAAAATGCAGGGAACGAAAGAAACGAGCACTGTACACGTCCCAACGAAGGTATTACATCATGAATCTTAACGAGTTCATGCCCCCCCTCGATAATTCATCAATACGCGAAATCGATAAATAGAACGGCCACAAAAATGCATGACAATTCGGTTGACAAAAAGTTTGAGTGATGTTTCTCGATCGTGTATACTACTGTAGCGTATACATAGGCAAGCGCATCTCTATTTCTGAAACATCGATTGCACGCGCTCACACGCGCTCTCTTGTTTGGCGCGCTACATCGCTCAGTCCGAACCGATCTGTCACGCGCCACGGGAAAAGCTTGCGTGCAGTTTGTAAAATATTTCCGAATGAAGCTATATAATGATGTAATACATATGCTGAGACAAATAAATCTTTGAAACGAAACCATAGTCTTGATTGTCTATTAAAATTTTAAGTTTCGCTCGATCCGTTTGTGGTTTCTGTCGCAAATCTTCTAGAGAAATCCTGCAATGAGTTTTCTCGGACATGTATTTTATGTATAAATAAACTTGCTTGCATTTCAGTGACGACATTAGAAATGCGTGTTATTTTTGTAAAATTCCGCGAGGTATCGCAAAAGTATCCGATTGTAAGAGGGATGGCTTCTTACACTATCATATGGCCAACAGGAAGTCTACTGCAACAGAAGCTTGCTGGAAATGAGGAATTGAATTACATACAAGCGTTGAGATTCAGCTTGTATGGTGGATTTTTTGTGGCCCCGACATTGTATTGTTGGATAAGATGCTCCTCGCATTTCTGGCCAAAATCGGATCTCAAATCTGCTATTACCAAAGTATAATATTATTCGTTACAGCCGTTTCTCTATATAAGGTGGATTATATGAATAATCGGTGAAATTGATTTTTTAGGCTTTAATCGAACAAGTCACGTATAGTCCTACTGCGATGTGCTGTTTCTTCTTCGGTATGAACTTACTCGAACTGAAACCAGTAGCAGAATGTGTGGAAGAAGTTAAACAAAAGTTTTGGCCCACCTACAAAGTAAACTTTATGCGCTATACATGCAATATATATATAATACATATCTATATAGTAAACGATGTAAAAATAATTCATTTTCAGATTGGTGTCTGCGTGTGGCCTGTACTACAAACTATCAACTTCTTCCTAATCCCAGAACACAATCGCGTAGTTTATGTAAGTTTTTGTAGTTTAATTTGGACGTCTTTTTTGTCCTACATGAAAGCATTGGAACAGAAGCGAATAGAAGCATTAAAAAATGACAGTAATACGAAACACAAAGATCATGAAGATAGTCTGAGTGTTGAAACCCTTGTACAAATAGAAGATCAAAGTAAACGAGTACCTGTTATAGAATGAACGTTCTTAGGGAATATTTTTAGCTGAATTTATTGAATTGTACATAAAATCTATTATGCTGCATGAGAAGGTCAATTCAAGTGCCTGTCCTTTGCAGTGCAAGATGAGTTGAAAAACACAAGTGTACGTACATGTGTGCAATATGTGTCTGTATATTGTAGTAGATAGAGTATAAAATTAATGACGCGATGCAATCATGAAAAGAAAATGGAAATCATGAACGTATGTAAAAAAGTGTTCCTTCGTCGAATTTAATATTTATTGCGAATTTATTGTTGACAATAACTTATATTTATTGTTAGTAAAAATAAATTAATTGTTGTTAAACAGCTGTTATTCAATATTTATCCTCATATTTCTATGAATTTTTGTATTTTTCCTTATTTAGTGTTTAGGATTTATCGCTTCTTTCTGATATTCAACATGTCTCGCTACTGGCACCTAGCGATGCCACTCGTGAACTAAACTCCCCTCTCGAAATGTGCGTCATGGTCATGAACAGTCATGAACACTGATGCGGAAATGCACAGTGATGCCAGAAATGCCAGCATCGTGGTACGTGGGACAAATGCATACCCCCACCATGACGTACCGTTTCCCACTTTGCTGTGGTCGGGAGTTCAAATCCCAGTGCGGCGGTTCTAACTTCTCAGTAGAATAAACACTTGAAAATTATTAATTTGCAAAGCACTTTTTTTCTGAAAATTATTGCAGCTGGCTGACGTACGATGTTAGTCTTCCGCTGTTCTCCGTATATACATAAACAGAAATAAACACATAATTGAAATCATGATTATAATTGTACACGAAAAAATGTAAATATTACAGATATAGTTACTCGATCAGGGCGGATTAAATGTAGAAATAACAGACGCATGTATATGTCATCTATATTCATCTATAACTACTGCATGGTTATAAAATATTTAGCAAATAAGAACGTACTATAAACCCATTAATACAGTGCTAGCGGCAACAGGGCTTTGCGAGGGTGCGCTAGCTTGTCGCACGCTCATTTCCCAAGTGTCCAACAATTGAGATACAGAGAAACGGCGCGGAAGCTTTGTTATACGCGCGTTCAACGCTTTTTGAACAGCACAGAGGAATGTCGTGGCATATTCGTGGGGTGCCATGACACAGCGCGGAGGTGTTAAGGGATAATCCGCGGGAACCGTGACTGATACTGGCGGAACGCACGGAAGATGACGATCATCCAGCCAGCATATCAACTGAATACACTTTGACCCATTTTGTTGTGCTGGATCAAGACTGACCTGTAAATAAATATAAAAATGTAATTACAGTTTTGTGCGTTAGATAAAATGACAGCTTGAAGGCAAATAAATTACCTTAAACCGTTGATCTAACCGAGCTATTTCTCCTTGTAATACGTCCGGTATGTCGCTAGAGGACTCTTCTATTTTTTGCTTCTTTAGTGGCGGCGGTAAACTCCTATTTGCATAGGTAATGTTTTATTAATAACACCTTGTAATATAATTATTTGTAAACGAACATAAATATTACTTACTTTATTTCTGGACCAAATAAAGCTTCTAAGCATGGACCAAAAGTACGCTGTAACGTGTGATTTACAACTGGACTTTGGAGGTGCGTGCTTACTGCTTCCAAGAGTGGACTGAAGAAGTGATGTTCTTTCAGAGTAGTTACAGGTGGTCCTACACTAGCGTCACTACGTTTGAAGTCCACTTTTTCGAGAACTGCCTCGCACTTCAGTAGTGTTTCCATCGGCATACGTTTACTAGGATTTGATAAAATCTCTAGCAGTTTCTTCATTTTACTTAATTTCTCGACATCTGTGAAATAAAGAAATATGTAAATGGTTGTGTGTGTGTGTGTGTGCGTGCGTGCGTGCGTGTGTTAATATCAATGCCAGTGTCGGAATTACTTACTTCCATCGTTACCCATTTTTGCAATCATTCTCCGTAAAGGTTCGATGTATTTACTCAATTGTCTAACTTTATCTCTATATGCATGATCTTCCTGCTGTGGACTTGGGGTAGCTCCTACGCCTCCAGGTGTGTTTAAAGAACTGCTAGGAGACGGTGCCATGCCTTATTTAACACGAATTCGTTGTTAGAATTTTCATTCGCGATAATCAATTTGGTATTGGTAATCCTTATGTTGCAAATAATTTCAACATACCCACAGATCGTTGTGGCACTGCCATTATAGCATGTTGTGGACTTGGCGATGGAACTAACGCAGGAGATGCTACCATCTGATTACTGCAAAGTAAATTTTTTAACTATAATTTCAATTTTCGATACATGCCGAAATACTTATATGAGAATGCATTAACATGTTTGCAACAAGTGTTCTAAGATAATAACCTTGACGGTGCACCTAAGCCAGCTGGACTTGGAGCCGATGGTGATGGGCTTTGTCGTAAAAACTGATTTGCTGTAACGTTCCGAGAACCTGGGAATCCAGTGTTTATCATTTCACCTGGCTAAAATAGAATAAACACTTGTTAGCGCCTTAAAACGCTGGTGTTGATGCATCAATCTTTCATTCCTGTGTACCTTTCTTTGCATATGACTTAATTGTTGCTGCATTTGAGCAGGACCTAATTGCCCTGGAGCAATTTGGCTCATCTGCTGCGGCATGCTGGTTGGAATTCCGCTTATAGATCCGCCAATTTGATTACCCATTTGATTGGACAATTGATTTTGCATTTGAGTCTGAAAGAGAACATAATTTCTTAGTTACTTCTAAATTTAGTATGATAAATTAGAAGTACACGCTTTACCAAAATAAATACATACCTGCATGTTTTGCTGCATTTGTCCAGTAGTGATTTGTCCCATTTGATTGGGTACTACTTGATTCATTTGTTGAGGAATATTTCCCTGTCCCATTTGATTCATCTGTGTCAACATTGCATTATTCTGCATCGTCTGAATTGGACCCATATGACTCATTGGACCATTAGCTTGGGCAGGCATCATACCCATCCCTTGCATTTTATTTTGCATACTTTGCATGGTCATAGGTTGTCCAGGACGTTGGTTTAAACTTTGTAATACTAAAAGATGAAATTATAGTACAAAATAAATTATTCATTGTCCATAAACGTTTAGTTATATCATTCTACAAAAATTTATTTTAAGTTTTAATGTAATTGCAGTAGAGTATTCGTGCAGGGTCAATTGTAATTCGAGGTACAACCCAGAAAGCAGTGAATCTTCATCTTAGCAAGTACTTGTTGAATACACACGTGATCGTGTTCAACTTTCTCAAACAGTTTGTCCATAATATTATTACTTGGACCATACCGCTGCTGTCAACGTTTGCAAATAAATTCTATTGCAATAGAAGATTACCCCTTCCTCAATTGTACACCTCATCTTATACATACAAAAAGATACAAGTACATTTTTCACAAAATATATACATATATATCTATATGTTCATTTTAATATATAATTCATTTGTATAACTAAAAGGTAAATAATACTTTGAAAGATATAATTTGGAATTACATAAATGCATCATAAATAAAGAAAATATCTTCCTGCTGCCTAAATTCAAGTATAAAGTTGCAATAGACATTATCTATAATCTCTTAATATATCTTGATAAGTTACAATATTAAGGTAATAATGTTTATTCGTCAAAACTCTCGTTTTCAATGGTAGTTCCTCCATTCAGAAATACCTGAAATGCTTCCATTAAAGGCAAATCAAAAAACGTTCTCAATTTCTCTTCTAGCGTATTTATGTACATTTTCTTTGCTTCTTTCGATACTACTGCATTGTATAGTATTTCATATTCAAGATTCTCAACTTCTATATTTTCATCCAATGCCAGCTCCACAACAATAATATCTTCAGAGTTCATTTGTTCCAAGCTTTTCGGCCATCCCTTTTCTTTTAGCAATACTTTTACGTTGTTCAAAGATTCATTTATTTGAAATTCTATATCATTATAAGTTTCTTTCACTTTATCGATAGCTTGGTATATAAATGTTAATCTGTGTACAAAAATCTCCAGTAAAAACTTGATCTTGCGTACTTTTCTAAGGACCCATGTTTCAATAGGATTGTAGACACCCCTTTCCATCTTGATATGAAACTGCGCTAAGTCTGGCAATCGGCTATGCCCTGAACTGACGTACCATTTGCGCAATAATTTAATATATTCAAGCGTTATCTTGAATTTGATGCCTGGTATATGAGTTTCATTAATGGTAGGTTTATAAATATAACATACACGATTATCTTGTAATTTGACTGCCATGCCACACTGCTCTTTGACCTCTTGCGCAAGATCTGCATGTTCGCGTAATTCATGTTGCCATGCCTTATGCAATTCTTCTGCATCATTTCTATCATGAATGTACTGGTAAAATGCAGCATGAGATGGTGATTGATGCAATCTGTTACGTGTATCAGAATTATCTGAATCGTAAAGAACTTCACTTTCTGTGGAACTCTCGTAGTGTGAGTAATACAAATTAGTAAACTTTGACATCCTTGTAATTTTCTTATAAATTTGGCACGCGTGAAATTTTTAAGACAATTCTTCAATTTTTCCAGTAATAATAATTAGGTTGAGTTTCTTTCCTCTATGAAATAAAAGTATCCATTAGAATTGTTAATTCACAATATTGCACATAATAGATTCTTTAAATCTTATACCTTTGAGACAGTTCTTTCCAAAAAATAAATGTCTGACCTTAAGTATTATTCTACTATGTTGCTTAGTTTCTTAACGTGTATGTAACCTCTTTATGTATTGTTGACATTCAAGTGTTGGAAATGTGAAAACATATTATTGTTGTGAAATACTTCTTAGCGCTGTCCAAGCGAGAGTACGCGTGCTCTGTGGGCTTCTCCCACTCGCGTTTGCGTCGTCCGAGATACGCGCGGGTGCGACGTTAAAGAGACATCTATGAAGCTGCACATGACGTGCGTATTAGTGACACACGTCGCCGCAGCGAGCCAATGCTACTAATTGCGAAGTACTGCTGCATATTCCTCGCGAACATTGTGACGGGACGGAACGGTTGGAAAGGGAAGCAGGCGCGAGGGGTCCTACCCTGGGCAGTGCTCTCAGACACTGTATAAAATGCCATTAGAAATAATGATATATGTTGTAATATACAAAATGATAAATTCAGTATTATACTTAAAGATACATGCATTTCCTCATTGAAAATGTGAAGCAAACTTATACAAATATATCGCCGTTCCAGTGCAACAATGACGTAACCGCAAAAAAGTGATTTTTTAAGAGACGAAGATTGTGGAAAGATTAGATACATCTGAGACTAGTAACGTATTTATCTGAAAATTTGCAAATTTGCAGCCATGTCATTATTGCACTGGAAAGGCAATATAGAGACAAAGTATGTCAAATATTCTGATTTTTTAATCTATCTACAGATATATATATATATATATGTATATAAAAATAACAAAAATAGAGTTTAAGGCACCCTTCATTGCATGCACAAAGTGCAGTGTATATGTAATATGTAATATGTACTTCCTCTTATTTCTTAAAGTGGTTTCTTTTCCGCTGACAGTTATATTGTTACTTATTGATATACAAAAATGTAATCATTTCTTAAAAAACATCCAGTGCTATTGTGAATTCATAGACTCACGATTTGTAGCCGTATTTGAAGGTGGTTGTTGGATTATTCCTTGAGGATTAGGTCCTGGTCCATTCATACCCATCATCTGATTGTTGCCAGTTCCTTGACGCGCCAATGTTTGTAACGCACCGATCGGATCCGGCATTCCTTGATTCCCAGAGCCGGGTGTGCCTGAAGCAGCACCCCCTGCACCTTTCTTATTATCTAAAAATAAGCCATACATTACAAGGAATTAATAGTTCCAGTTCTATGCACGTATACTTAAACATATATATTACTTAGTTCTCTGACGTGTAGGATCAGCCTGGCTACAAAACCTAGATATTCCTCCTGCAACAAAAGATTAGAACAAGTTTTAGATGAAGTTACGCAACAATAAGTTCTCCCAATACAGAAAATTAAGATGTTAATTTAGTGGTTTGTCAAAAAGTATACACCGCTGGATCTTTTTTTCCTCAAGAAATTCGACATATTATAAATTTCTTCTAAGACATTATGAAGAAGGATAAAAAAGGATTATAACAAACCTTAGTTTTTGCTTTTTGGAAAACATGATTTTCCATGTCAATACTATTTTTTGTTGTGGGCATTCCAGACATCTGAACAGCTTCATCTCTGTGTAGAAGATACAAAACCTTTATCCAATTACTGTATACCTTTGATTTTCATGTAAAGATGATTTTTGTATGAATCCTTATCATTATCTCTTTGTATTAACAGGATCATTATGCTAATGATGACAGTGTTTCACCATCTACACTTTATTAATGCAGATAAACTTACATTTTTGCAATTACGCTCTGTCGAAAGCTCTGTGTTCTCCAAGAATTCTCGTCTGTTGCCATTTTTAATGTTTAATAACGAACCCAACAGTAAAAATCAACTCGCAACTCTCCTTTATTGAAGTAACTAAATGACTATAAACAAGTATGCAGTAAACTACACCTACAAGCAACTTGAAGCAACGCAACTGTAGGTTGTTCTTTCTTTACGGCACGGTTTACGATATATAAAGATATATTTAAATGTAAATAGTCTCTCCGTAATCAGGTTTCTATGAAAACGATACTTGTTTCATTGTTTTATGGCGGTAGATATCGTTTAATGCGATATAGGCTATAGTTTTGTATTAAAAAAACATTGCGCAAAAAGTTACGAATTAAAAATCAGCAACGTTAGGCCGGTATTCATAGTCGCTACTTATTCTTAAGCAAATGCTTAAGCATGCAGCATCCTCTACTAACCTAGTAGCTTGTAAAGGATGCCGAATGCTTAAGCATTTGCTTAAGAATAAGTAGCGACTATGAATACCGGCCTTAAAAGCAGTTAAGTAATTAATTTCATATGATTAATATAATATAAAATCTTTTGCGAAATTAGTGTCTTACATATTCGGCTTAAGTCAAAAGGGCAGGATTTGAGGCTTACCTAACTTTACATAAAATATGGAGAATCGTTCATGAGAATGCCTTATCCCTCTTTAACCTTAAAACAGATGTATGATTTTCTAAATAACCTCTAAATTTAAAATGGCAGCGTTGATGTTAAAAGAGGACGAATTATTACAGAAACATAAGAAAGAACGAAAAGATCTACAAGGTAATTGAATCAAGTATTTCTAAACTTTAGTTCTTTTTTCCTTTTCATTTCCCTATATTAAATAAATACAAATTCTTATAGTATTACCTTATAAAATATGTTTCCTCGATTCTTATATTTTAAATTGTAGCACAAATACAAATTTTGAAGAAGTCGATTTGTAAGGGTGACAAGAAGAAGAAGAAGGAAGTTACCGAGGAAATCAGCCATCTAGAAGAAGCTTTAGAAAAAAAGCAGGAAGAGGAGTCGGACAGATGGAAAGTTGCGCATCTTAACATTAATAATACCGAGAATGAAAATTCGGCGAATAATAGTAACGAAGAGACAAAGAATGACAAACAGTGCGAGCAACCGATGCACAGAGTTTCAAAAGCGCAGAAGAGAAGGGATAAAAAAGCAAGTGCGGAGAGGGAGCGCAATCAAAAAATAATAGAACAGGAAGCGTTAAATGTTTTTGGGAAGAGAAACGTAGAAATACAAACCATAAAAAAAATCCTACAAAAACGTGGTCTAATGATTTATGAAATTCCAAGCGATGGCCATTGGTAAGATGCTTGTCCATAAATTGTTCGTTCAACCTTTATATGTTTATATTAATTTTACAATTTTTACAGTCTGTATAACGCAATCGCGCACCAGCTGAAAATCATTCGAGAGACTCCATTGACTCTTCACGAGCTTAGAACAAAGACTGCTGTGTACTTAAAAGAAAATATGAATGAATTTTTACCATTCATTTCCAATCCAGACTCTGATGATATTCTTTCCCCTGAACAGTATGAGAAATATTGCAATGATGTGGCGGATACAAGCGCTTGGGGCGGTGCCATTGAGGTGAGCAAACATTAAATGCCGCATGTTACAAAGCTCATAACAATCATACTTATAAAATCACTTTCGCCTACAACAGCTACAGGTTCTGTCCCATGTACTGAAATGTCCGATAGAAGTTATTCAAGCATCGGGGGCTCCATATGTTGTTGGAAGCGACTACAATAATGATAAAAAGATGATATTGACCTATCATCGTCATATGTACGAGTTGGGTGCTCATTACAATTCTGTTACAAACTATGTCACAGAGGAGGAAAGCTGATAAAACTGGATATTACGCTTCATTAATATACGTAAGGAAGAAATTCAGCATGCAATTTCTTAAGCCTTTTTGCTAACATAAAATGTACCAATCATTCAAAGAGCTGCCAGAATTCAAGTGTCTAGGATACATATCAATGACACATTAAATTAATACTTGAACTTTTCTCTGGTAACATTGACTAATTGCATAATTAAAAAAGAAGTCAGTAATTTCTATCAATACCAAGTTAGACCGAATATATCAATGTAATATAAATCGATGGGTCTTCCTTTGTTTTTTTTAAACGATTATTGCACACCGCAATAATTGTCATTTATTTACACTGATAATATTTGACAATATAAAGAAGCTGCCAGCGAATTGCAAGTACACATTATTATTCAGTGCTTGCTTGTTCCAAAGTTCTAATGTATATATTAATTTATTTCTAATAATGGTTTACGTTTTTATAATGAAATTTTTATTTTAAATACAAATGAAGTATTTAAAGAGAATTTGTTACAGAAGATATATTAAGATTGTATGTATGCGTGAATATACTCTTACCACTTATCTGATGTGTTCTTAGTAAATTTATACCATTTTGATGGTAAGCGATGTACACGAAACGAAATAAAAATGGTAAAATGTTGAGGCTTATTATTAGTTTCTGGAAGTGAAATTTATTTACTTTTTAAACTCATATCCAACAGTTTCCACACTGATATATAAGTTAAGATCGCGGTATCAGATCTTGTTTCATTTATCCACGTCCGTTGCATTACTATCGTTTGGTGTTTTATCATCATTCGTTTCTCTGTTTTTATTCGGATCATCTGGTTTCATTTGTGGGAATAATAGCACTTCCTAGAAACATATACACATTCAACGGCACGCTCTTCATTTTTATATAAAAATAGTTACCTTGATGTTATTCGAATCTGTAAGAAACATAGTGACTCGATCGATACCCAGCCCCCAGCCAGCAGTTGGTGGTAAACCATATTCTAACGAAGTACAGAAGTTCTCGTCAATTAACTGTGCCTCGTCATCTCCAGCTGCTTTATCTTTAGCTTGCTGCTCAAATCTGTACAGACGTCGAACAAATTGGTTTTATTTAAGAAGACAAATCACGATGAACGTAAATTTTTTAATGAAATCAACTACCTCTCTCTTTGTACTATAGGATCGTTCAACTCTGTGTAGGCATTACAAACTTCTTTTGTCATAACAAATAATTCAAATCGTTCCGTAAGACCTGCCTCAGAACGATGCCACTTCGCTAGTGGAGACATAATTTGTGGGTGATCCAAGATGAACGTAGGATTGATGCAGGCTTCTTCTATAAACTCTCCAACGAGCTGTTAAACATACGCTTATGTACATATTTGGTGAATACATGTTATGTAATAACTCCTGATGTTGAAGCTTCGATGTAACCTTACCTTATCCAGCAGCCTAGCTGCCGTTTTCGGTGGAGAACACTCAACTTCATGTGCAGCGCAAAGTTCGCTAAGCATTTGAATCGCTTCCGGCGTGTTCAATTTATTCGCCGGAGGTAATTTGACCTTTAAAACTTCTTCCAGCGCTTTCATCATTGATATACGTTTAAAAGGTGGAGTAAAATCAATTTCTACTTCTTTTCCCTCTGGCCCATCTGGATGGTACATTATTTTATAACTACCGTGTATAGTTTTCACCATTCCAGATATCATATCCTCCGTAATAGACATCAAATCGTTATAGTCCGCGTAAGCCATATAGAATTCGCAAGTAGTAAATTCTGGATTATGTGTTAAATCTATCCCCTCGTTTCTGAATTGTCTTCCAATCTCATACACTCTATCCAACCCGCCGACAACCAGCATCTAAAACCAGAAGCAGTGATGCGTTAGGACAATTTCTATGCGCAATAGTTAGTAATAACGATTATATAAAAGTATTTATTACTTTCAGATACAATTCTGGAGCAATACGCATGTACAAGTCCATATTTAATTCATTGTGATGCGTAACAAAAGGTTTAGCTGTGGCACCACCAGCGATCATATTCATCATTGGTGTTTCAACTTCCAAAAACCCAAGTTCATCAAGAAATTTACGGACATAGGCGATTATTTTTGCTCGCACATGGAACGTTTTCCTTACTTTATCGTTTAATATCAGATCCAAGTAACGCTGGCGGAATCTTGTTTCCTAATTTATTAAAGTAATATAATTGTTATCGCTCGTGAATCATGCGTATCTGAGAACGAAAATCTTTTCGTTCTTTCGTACCTTATCTTTCAATCCAAAGTAAAGGGTTGGCAACATATGCAGACAGGGACTTAAAAGAGTAATACTGTGCGCCATGATAGAAAATTCGCCCTTCTTAGTTTTACCGGGATTTCCAACAATGCCGATAATATCACCCCTTCTTATTTTAGAAATATCGGGGATAAACTTCTCTTCGTCGGCATAAAGCCTAGCATTGGCCATCACTTGGATTTTGAGGCTTTCTCCTCTGAGGTCATAAAAAATAAGTTTCACACCAGACTCCCTAATTGCGTACACACGACCAGCAACACTATGTACTTCGTTCCCTAATACTTCTCCATCTTTCAAGATATTGCTGAACTTCTCAATAAAGTTCTCCAATGATATCGATACGTGAAACTTATGTGGATATGGGTTGTCGCTCGTACTTTTGAGGTGGTTAACTGCTTCTGTCCTGAGCTTGATATATTCCTGGAGAGACAGCGGGATTTTAAAGAATGATCAACTTAAGAATATTATATTCATATTGTAACATAAATATTCACATTTGGACTAATCTCCTCTTCCTTAACATTTTTCTCTGGAGATTTGACTTCTGGTTTAGCTGCCACTTCAGTTAGCACCTTAGCTTCTTTCTCAGCCTTCTCTTTTAACTTCTGTTCCGCCTTCAGACGTCGTTTTAATTCACTGGAATCATGATTGGAGCATGGGGTAGGTTTTATCTTTTACGTAAACAAACGTAATCCTTAAGTCGTACGCACTTCGTGTGAAAACGACGTACGGATATCTGATGCAATTTTACTGGCTTTGTGTTAAAAACTACCGACGGTACCACGCCAACAAAAGTTTTGGTTATGTTGCACAGCATATTTCATTAAAACTATCGTCGCTATTATATAAATTATTTATGTATATTTGTATACAATGAATGCATTTAATCATAGATTTTGACAACGTATTACTATCTAGTAGATGGAGAAAAGCGCATCCACGTGAGCAGCGGTCCACAAAACAACGTGGATGGCCAGACCGTGACATCCGTTACTGATCTATGTAGGTTATGTTAGAACTATGACCACAGATAAGAGATAACTTCGCGTAGACATAAAAAAACAAGCTCAAACATCTAATTTTCCTTCGCTACTGTTATTTTACTCACTTTTTCGATAATTTTTCACTCGTAGTGTCGGCCATGTTGGTACAGTTCAGTGGTAAGGATTCTTTCGTGTCGGTTGGTAAACATGCAAAGTGCAGGTTAGTCTCTCAAATAAATTATTGACGTTGAACGGCTGTGGTTCGCTCGCGCATTATTCTAATTTTTAATTAACTCGCTGGTTTAACCTTGTTTTTCTCGAAACATTCTCTTTCGTTATATTTATATTGGACTTCCTTGTTTCGATTGCGATGTTAAAAGAATGTTGAAACGCGTATAAAAACTTTAATTCTTTCTGGATTCGATACTAACTTTTGGCGGTAAAATATTTCAAATCCGTTTCCTTGACAACCACATCTGTTGACTCTCGCTTTTAAAATCAATCGGTTTCGGTGAAGTGTTTCGGGTTTGTCGAAGATATGGACGGTTGTTTCGGTTATCGTGAATTAAAGGCGTTGGAGGAATTAATTAGTGCATCGCAGGGTAATTCGGATCCAGAGGATGACTTACCACAAGCTGGAGCACGGAAAATTGGTAAATTAAAGAGTTTTCGAGACACAGCTACCTATCTCTATTTTCCCATTGCGTTCTCTCCACCTTACACCGCCATAACAGTTTATTGCGCTTTCCTTCTTGGGAAGTAGCATTAAATATTTGAATTTCCAACCTTTCATTTAAGTGTAAATACAAAATTTAAATATAAATACCGAGGAATAGTACGTTCTTTTCAATAACAGTGAGCGTTCATTTTCTTTTATTGTTGATGTATTGTTGCTAAAGAGCTTGCTATTGAACATGCATACAGTAGCATAGATGCTATAAGGACGCATGTTTGTTTTCAGTATACTGGTTTTTAATATACCTACATTAAATGAAATCTAGAGCATTGATTTCCCGTAATGCAGTGTGATAAAACTGAAATAATGTGGAAGTAGTATCAAAGAAAGCACACGATTTTTATTATTTCCATATTTTCAATTTTTGCCACTTCAAATAATAGCTGCGTAAAATGGCGCGGGCTAATGGCTGTGGAATCTGTCGGTATCATAGTGATGCTGGTATAAATTTATTAATCTATGATAAAGCGATACTTCCGAAAACCGGTCGAACCCGATTGGGCTGAAATTTTGAAAATAGCTTTACTTTGCATAAAAATAACTTTTGCGAGAAGGATTTTTGGCGACTCGAAAATTTTTTTTTTACCATTTCAATGTCGTTCCCTACCTTACCGACCGCGACTGATCTCTCTTCTAGGTAGACGCCTTACGTGCTTCGCCCCGTGTGTAAGGCTCCAACAATAATAAAATATCCCCCTGAACGACCGATCAGTATCAAGCTGATATCTCTTTCTAAGTTGATCTCTGTTTTATAGATTTTAGGAGATTAATAAGGAGAATGTAAAAACAAAATTTCGAGTCGCCAAAACTCCTTCTCGCAAACGTTATTTTTATGAAAAATGAAGCTGTTTTCAAAATTTCAGCCCAATCGGGTTTGACCAGTTTTTGGAAGTACAGCCACGGTGCACTTGACGGAAGATTGATATTTTTAAGGACCTGGCGATATTGGAGCTAAAAATGCAATATCTGGGGAGCATTTGGGCCCACACGCACCTCTGAAAGGCGAGGCTGGCGACATCTGGCATCCGTCTGAGGCTGTAGCCGTGCAAAATTCGGAAGTCTACGATCCGAGGATAGTGCCGGAGTACGAGATGAAGTTTAAACAAGCGGTGACAGCGGAAGACGTCTTCTTAGGCGTCAGTGTTGCATAAACGCTTCTCGAGTCAGAACAGAATCAAATAAACTGTGAAGCATATTTTCCCCGTTATGAATCATAATCTTTTAACAGAGCACATGTTATAGTTGCGTGTGAATAGTAGGGATTGCCAAATAATATGGTCGGGGCAGCCATCCTCTAGTATCTTTTAATGGCCAGTTGATTCTGTTCAGACTACAGCTAATATGGACTCGAATAATTCACCGTATATTAAACGGCGCGATCGCTTATAGATTCAGACGGAATCATCCACCTTCGTTTGCATGAGAAGCAATTATCTTCTTATTTTAGTAAAATGGCTGTCGTCGCATTGCTTTCGAACGCCCCTAGCTCATGGTATTCCAATGAATAATGAATACTCTCTATGAAAGAGGCTTTAATAATGTATTAGCATGCGAGGAGTATGCACCAAATGCACAGAACACCGTCCTCTCTTCAATTCGAGCTCTGAATAACATTCATATGTGGGATCGTGGGTTTAGAAGCTCAGATATCCTTCAATTCTATTCTAATCCATTCCCTGTATTCCTAGAAATTACACAGAGGATCTATTAATCATCAACTGTGCTCGTCAAACCAGATAGGTCACAGTCTATCGCTTTGCTCCATGAGAATTGCAATTTTCCACGCATCACTCGCTTCCTGCTATCCTCCTTGATTACACAGCAATCACTGTTCGAAGCATTTTTCTCTAGCCTCCACTCTTCACAGCTTTTATCCTAGTAGATAGTAGTAAGCATCGATGCACAAATTCGGATTATCAAATCCAGAGATCCTAGGAATGAACACCTCAAAGTGCAACGTTAAATCATACCTAAGAAACGATTAGAATAATTACTGTAGTGCATCGATACTGCATCAGAGTTGGGCATTATTCGATTACATTGTTCTTCGACTAACCTTCCAATAAAAATTTCGAATACAGTGAAGTTATTCGAAGGACCGCCGTCTAAGCGTCACGAATAAGCCGCTTTGGCTCGAGTAGTTACACTCGAAAAGTGTTCCCCTTGCCTCATGATACCCCTCTCGGCCCGGCCGGAGGCCGAGGGCCTCGGGACCCAAATAAAAATTTATTCGTTATTCTCGAATAACTTCACTATATTCGAAATTTTTATTCGAGTTCATTCGAATAAAAATGTAGTCGAATAAAAATTTATTCGACTAATGCCCAATTGTGTGCTGCATCCCCTCAGTTTTGCTTCGTAGTCGACGCGCAGGAGGCATAATGTAAACCGTTTCGATTCTTGGCGAATTAGATGGGCTTGAAAACGCCAGGCACCGCGTCCTGCGAGTGGCTGTCCATCTTTGTGAGGTTGCCCCAGGAGTCGCGCGACAAAGTTGACCTCTCCGTGGAATCTGAGGCGATCGACGTGCGCAGCCCGAGGTGAGAGAACCGCGGTGTTCCCGCTGTGGAGCAGGATTTATCGGCGATTTCGCCAAGTTTCATTGCTTTGACTCGGGAATTGGGAGGGGGGGAGGGGGCTGGAATTTCTTTGACAATTTTACGAGGCTGTAAATCTGTCGGGGCGTAAAGCCAGTCACGATTTTCCAGATATCGGCTGCACCTCGCGACGCCACATCCGGTCGATCCAAATACATCTTCCGCCAAGTGGCACAGCGACACGTCCACACTGGAGATCACGCTGAAACTTGTACGCGAGCTGGACGGGATTAACTTTTAAGCAACAATCGGGGGACGGTGTTCCTCATTCTGTACATCCTCCGAAGGGTTAAATATATTTGTGCTTCTGTGAAACGTGCAGCGAAATTTCTTACGAGTAATATCTGCTACTGAATGTGTTAGATCGGGGTTGGTTATTGTCGCTTTGGGTTTGGATTTTGGTAATATCTTGTGTTTTCCCATTTCTAGTTGTTGTAATGTGTAAAACACTGGGTTCGGGCGTAGGAAGGGAGGGGCTTCTGTACACTGAATTAAAAGCGAACTTGCACATCGTGGTAGATGCTAATAAATCGAATTGGTTAGTAGAAAATTTCACTTCCCTCATTCCGAGTTATAAGAATAGAAGGCTTACTGCCTACAGCTCAATGACAGTTTAAATTTTTTTGTAACTATCTAGATGCCTAGTACTCCTCCACCCTGCAACAGCAAATTAAGATTCGACAGGGACGCTTCTAAGTCTACCAAATAACAAATCACCAACTGTCTCCTTGCCTCAAATTCATTATCCTTCAACAGCAAACTTAATGACAGCGAGTACGTTATAATCGAATCTTTTTTCTATAAGATATCAGTATTTAATTAAATTTAATCAGTTGCATGTTTCGTCGATTACTTATTCTCCCTAACGTGGAAAAAAGAAAGATTCACATATTTGTTTCACAGTTGGACCCGCGTTGCCCTCCTCTCCTGACTGCAGAATTACTCAGATCGATCGCGGAAAGATGATTCCTCCTCGTCGCGTTGCCTCGAAGATGGCACCGATCAAAAGGGGGAGAAAAATCAAGGTAACGAATAATGCGGATCGTTCAAATACTTAAAAAGTGTACTCCCTTTTGGCATACACTCCACTAAGTTACTGGATTCTTGGCCGGGTCGAGTCGACTGCCAATCGTTCTCGACCGACAGGCAGGGGAAAAAGGGGGCTGGGATCGAGGGGTTGGATGCCGAATATCCTTGAGCGCGGTCTCACGCTCGTTCAGCTCGACCGTTTCTCGGCTACTAGGTAAGGTTCGTGTAGACCGTGTTTCGAGATTTCCAGCATCGATACGCTTGTTATCGAGGAAATACGGCATCGGTAATTTGTTTAAGGACCACGGGGGAAAAGTTACTGGCTATGATTCGATGGTATCAGTGGGAGGGTGGTGCGCCGCTGTCTGTGAATTATTCACTGTGTCGTGTGTTCCTGTTTTAAGACGCGATCAATTTTCCTTTTTAACGCTGGAGATAGTATCGTCGAATTTAAATCTTGATATTACAATACGTGAATATTTTCGCGGGTATTTCTCCTTATTCCGACATGATTCGTTTATATCGAGGGTGCAGGCAGCAACTAAGGAATATGTATTTAGTACAAAATGTGAAAATCATGTGAAGTTTCAAACGTGGATAGTTGTATAGATGAATGAAGTTAATTTTCAACTCCTATAGTAACTGCACTTTTTAAACATTAGATCTCTCGTTTAATTCAGCGATATCCATTAACGGGTTCCGTTTAAATGGGAGCAAAAGTATTTAAATAGCGAACAAACTTTGCCTTTGAATTTGCAAAGTAGTATGTGCTTCAAGTAAATTATAGCAACTGACTTCGCGATGATCTAAACGATCGATTAAACTTCATACCGAAGGTAGTCTGAGGCAACACGAGAACCACATTTCCCATTAAAATCTATGCTGGAATTACTTTGATTTCAATTTATATCGTTAGAGACGGCCGCACCTCAAACGATAAATTTATTATTCTGACGCGAAGCTAGTAGATCGGATACAGAGCGTTTCACGGAAATTCGCGCAGTTGCGAGCAGAATTTACAGAAACGATTTCGCGGGCAGACTTACGAGGGGACGGTTGATTATTTTTCTTCGTCGGCTGTTATGAATTTTCCCGTCACGGGTCGTTTAGCGTGCTGTTAAGGCACATTTCGCATACCCTGCGAAGCGAATTTCTCACGAAAATACCTTAGACCTCGGAGCCTCCCCTTTTTCGCCTGTTATTCGTATCCCCTTCCTACCGGAATTAAGACAGTCCCACTATTTATTAATTATTTACAAAAGCTTCCGCTTTAATATTACTTAGTGGCTTTAACGAACTAGCGCGCGCTCAAACATTCCATTGGATTTATTAAAGGACGGAGAAAGGAGAAAATTAACTGAAAGGAACCGGGAGTCGCGGAGCGCCCTCCATTTGAAAATGCACGCGCCAGATTGCGTTTGGCATTCATTTATTCTAAAAAATTCTATGTTTACGTAATGCTGGCTCGCCCATTGGGCGGCTCTGTCCCCTGTTGCTGGTAACCTTGAAAAGCCCGCGTTTCCTTCGCGAGTCCAGAGGCACGAGTGTTTTTAACGAATGCGATATTCGCAGAAGCTGCCCGTTTCGGTGGATCCGGCGGACTCGTGGATTCAGTGGCAGCTGTTCCGGGAAGAACGAATGTAAAAGTTTCGATAGTCGTTACGCGGCGATCGTGGGTCCGTCTGCAAAGTTTCGCGAGCGGTTTTTTTCACCGTGTCTCTCGTTTATTAATTAAAACGGCCAATCAAGGGGAATGGGATCTCGACCGGCGCGCCGTGAGTCGCTCGAATTACATTAGTTGATTAAATATTTTCATTATTATGCACACAGCTTGCAGGGCTTGCTTGAAGGAAACGCTTTAAAATCGCGCGTGAAGTCCTGTCCCCATTTGAGGAATAAATTTGGGTAAAGTAGGTACTGTGTACATATTCAGGATTGTAATTAGGTTGTGCTAAAAGAGAAGCAATGGGATATTGCTGTCTAAATGACATAATAATAATTTATGGCTCGTCGAAAATGCATTTCACTTTCTCTTCTACGCTTCTTGGGTTCTTCTGGACCCAATAAAATTCCATTTCTTTAACCCTACTGTGTTTCATGGGACTTTTAATTATGAAAAAAATATAGGAAGTTTTTGTTAACATGTTTCTTTGAGGAGTAAATATACGGCGGGGTTTTAATGCCAGGTAATAAATATATGACTCCTTGTTAGTTGTGTTTCACTTGCGTGATTCGTTAAAACAAAGCGGTGGTTTATTACGATCTCACGTTGTTCTTGTTTATTATATTCAGCACAGGTGATTCCACCAAGGAAATGAGATTTGTCCTCCACTTTCCCATATCATATTTAAAGTTAGATGTATTTCTTCGTGCGCAACGTCAATTTCTCCCTTTCAATTCGTCTCTGGAAACAGTGACTTTTATTTCGCCCACTTTTTTCTTTCTACGCGTTATAACCCCAGGTGACGGAGAACGGATTACGTTCGTTGCATGCACAAAAAAAAAAATAACAATTTTATGCATTCTCTAGCGGTGAAGGACAGGTCAGAACAGCGTGGCCTGTGTTTTACACGCTGTCATAAGAGAGGCATTTTATACGAGGGACTTCCGGCGACTTTCAAAACCAACTGAATGGAAATTTCACATCTAGCTCAAGGAGACTACGCGAGTTGTTTATATCGGAGAATAGATAAAAAAAGATCGATGAACGTGATAAAAACACGTGCAGGTACAGTTGAAACTTCCTATTAAGGTAGCTGCAATATCGAAAACTATTAGCATTAAAAATAAATCAACACACTTTCAAATTCTATCAGTCCTTTAGTCCTTTTTTTAAATTTTCATATTGTCAATAAATATATACATAATATTATACATATTTATACTACTTAGAATTACTCTCTTCACACTAAAAAATGGTAAATTTATTATCAAATTTAAAACCAGTCGTTTCGACTGGTCTGGTAGTTCTAGTCTTTAGCGTTAAGGGAAAAACACAATTTTTATTTATTTAAAAGCGATCTGCCAGCGAATGCAAGAATTCCTCCCCCTGATCGGATTCGCCTTCCCCTATTTCGCGACTGGTCGACATCTTTCCGTTTCTTCTCTTGCGCGCAGCGTGGCCGTAGCGATCCGATTCTATCAGCCTGATTACGCGTTCAGTCCCCATTCAGCCGCGATAATTACTGTTTTAGCGTGGCGCCGCTCGGAACAGTGAATCAGATCGGCGAAAGATAAATCAGCGTCGGGCAGCGATCAATTATTCGCGACGAGATTCCGTGCATTTCGATAAATTGTCGGACAGCCGGTCGGATATGGTGAAATTGCTTCGACGCATTTCCTGCTGGAAGCCTGATGCCTCCTCCGAGCCGCGAATCGATAAATTAACCGGGCAGATAATGCACACGGACAGACGTGAACGGCGATGCGGCGTTGTTCGTCAGCTGCATTCGTTGTTCCTGGCCAGTAATTCATCCGTGTTAATTTCCCGCCGACTTGGCCGTGACTAATGCCGCCGTTGCGCAAGTGTATTTATTCCTCGCCGTTTAATTTAGAGATTGCACGTCGATTCCTTAACGGCGCTCGATCACGCGCACTCCGATGAAATCGGCTGTCGCGGGATTAATCATTTACGCAGGCGCTGCTTCGCTGGATGTCAGCAGTCTTATTTGAAGCTTGCTGAGGTCTGGTGGAGATGCTTCATTGTTCTAGACTTGAGATTTGAACGTGTGGAGATAGGTGCTTTGGTTGAGTTTGATTACTATCTATGTATGCCGGACGCTTGTAGGTGTTGCAGGCAGCAACTGTAATTACTGATTCATTTTAATGGGGCTATTTAATTGATTCAGTATTGAGAATTAAACTTCAGGGCAGCTCCACTGATTGCATGTATATTTTGTTGAAAGCTTGCAAGGGTTCTCTTTTATTCTGAATTCGTGTTTGAAATTGGAGGATTCGGAGGGTTAAAATGTCTGGGGTTGAAAGTGATCTCGGATCAGAAATTTGGGTCGCTGTAATACTGTCGTAGATATAACTTTAATTTAACCCAATTCTAAATGAATGTTTCTTGATTTCCGAATCTACTTTGCTGTTTTTTTTCTATATTTCCACCGTGTAAGTTAATCTTGATAGAATTTCAAATGCAATTAAAATTTTTCGATTTAAATTAAAACTACAGTTCAGGTATGCAAAGTCACTCCTTATCTTATTCACAGCGTTGAAAAATATTTAAAGCAACATTTCCATAATAATTCAGTCCTTCGTGGTTTCTGGATGTCGCAATAAATCTTTCAAGTTTCTTCCCGGAGAACACGTATAAAAAATACGCGTCGCGAAAAATTAAAGCAAAAATTTGACTCGAAATAAATACCGTCATTTTCGCCTAAGTTGATTTAAGTAGGCTTGGGTGGTTGTGAATTTTTAAAATTGTTCACGCTCCCACGTTATCGTCGGCTGCGTTTAATGCCATCTAATAATTCCCTATTATTTCACACTCGAACCGACTAATTCCCTACTTAATATCTGTGCCACAACATTTGCCACTATGTGCACTCGATCGCACATAAAGATAAACTCCCCAGCAGCCGCAAAATGACTTGACCGCGATTAATGTTGCTCCAATTTCTGTTTCACGTTCGCGCGACATGCGACTTGCAAACCTCATAAAACAGCGTATGCACACTCTGCGCATAAAATTAGTAGATCAGCAACGTTGTGATAGTTAAACTTTTCACAATCCCATGATATTATGGGCCATATCTATCTCTTGTTGGAAAGATCAAACGAAAGGTGAGCTATCATTGGGTCATTCAACATAAAATCTGACAAATGATTCGTCGTTTATTCGAGTAACAGACGGTTCTTTCGCAGCGTATGCTTTTAATGGATAAGTACCATATAAAAGTTCTCTAGTAGGATAAACGATGGGGAACATTTTATTTCGTTGGCATTGTGGTCGCAAATTGCAACTGACTAGATAGATAGATAGAATTTTATTCTTGCACAGAATTCCAGTTGGCAATTGGTACTGAATTGGTACTGAATGCTGGCTCAGAAAAATTGCAGTTTTGGAGACTTTTTTGTAAACACGTGAGGATAGCTTGATAACTTGTCTTGAGTACTTATGATGTGGAACTGGAGTATGATATTTAAAAGATGCAGCTTATAATCAGATTGATAGTACGCTACTTAAGGGGGGGGGGGGAGACTTGTGTAACTCGACGACAATGCGGCGTCTCTTTGTGAATTTTTTCAAAGAAATGTTCAGTAGATCTTTTTGAAACTTTTAGGATATTTAATTGAACATTTAAGGAAGTCGAGCAGATTTGATTTTCTGTAAAACAATTCATTTATTGTAAACTATAATTTGATACAGGAAAAGGTTTAGACGCTTTTGTTGAAATCACAAGAATAATCAAGATTCAATCAACGTATATCCTATTTATCTTCAAAGTTCACTTTCTCTAAACCGAAGCTGAAAGATCTAAAAAGATTATTCCATCGGTTCAGCTTCTCTTCGAATCTTTCACGATTGCAACACGTACGTGGCGCAACCTTGAATTAAAATATTTCGTCTCTTGATCCTGCTCGTGGGACGTTCGATCCCATCGTTGCTGTTATTCGCTGAAGAGGATCGCGTCGGCGCGAATGTTTATAAAAGTCGAACGAAAATATGGTCGCGCGAACGACGCGAAATTGAAACGCAATGAAGTCACGCATCAATTTCGTTGCATTAACCGTCCCACTTCTCTGTCGTCGTTTATTTAGATTTATAGAAGCGCAATGCCTCGGTGAACTCTTAAACTGGACGCACTCATCTGCGACAGTCATTCCTATAGTCAAAGTGTATTGCGCGTTCTGCTCGTGAAATGGGAACGAGACGAAGCCAATATACGCGCAGCCACTCGCTAGTTTGTTCGTAAACAACAATTACACGTTCGCTCGTCGAAATTATGCGTGCAGCTTTGGTTTTCTTCTCGCAAGTTGAAAGTATTTGACAATAGCTGTCAGGTTCCCTCCTAAAGTTTTGCATAACTGTTATCCCAGCTTCTGCTCCAAAAGTCTCCGAAAGAAGCCTATTGAAATCTTCTATTCCAGCTCGTAGTCTCGATCGATTGAACTTGAAGTAACTGAACCACAGTTAGATGTAAGGACTGTTTTTTGAACCCTCCTATATCTCTTCACTTCTGCTCTAAAAGACCCGAAAACCCACTGAAGTCCTCTACTCCAGCTGATGAAGCTTCTCCCGTCCACCCAGCTTCTCGAAAGCAACGAGAATACCCTCGTTCACTCGTCGTTACACGACAAGACGGGTTCATTTCGGCAGCTGCTTTGGTCCACGTTCGAGGAACGTTCGTGGAAGGTGGCCTGCTTGCTTTGCATTCCCGGCGAACATTAATTCATGAAAAAACCGAGGTCGGGGACGCGTGGGAAACAAAAGAACACGCGCCTCATTAAAATTTTCTGTCTTCTCGGCCGAGACACGGGAATTTCGTGCCCGTCGTTCGCGGCTGAACAAATGTCAGCCCGCGTGCAATCTTCTTTCGTTGTTATTTTATGTATGCGCCAGTTAGATAATACAGGGCCGCCGGTTTCGAAGGGAGCGGTACCCTTATTTGCAGATGGCGGCGAAACGGGACTCGCCCTGGTGATGTGCGATGGTATTTGGTTTTACATCTGCGGTGGGCCGACAAGATTTTTCCCATTCAACCACGCGTCTTCTCCGTTATTTACAATAGCGACGAGGCAAGTGTACTGGGAGAAATATTGCCCGCGGATGGATTGCGCACGTTTTATCGTCATGATCCATAGCCGTGCATCCATCGGTGGTTCCGCGGGTGAAGGATTTCTGTGGGGACAGCGAGAAATTCAGTAAACTGTCGCAAATATTTGTACACGCGATTGTCCTTATTCGGGGGGCGGCAAGGGGGAGGAGGGAAGGGCATTAATTTCGTACGAAATCGCAGCGCAAACTTGTAGGAATTCAGTTTTCAGTTGGATATGTGTTGCTGCGGCTAGTTTATATGTGCATCGCAATTTCCATACCGCGGCTATTAATATACGTATTAATTCACGCTTCTGGTCTTTTCAAATATTGTTAGTTTCGCGAATATTGAAATGCGCTGCCGTTGGTGGAGATAGCAAGGGTTATCATTAAGTTTATTTCCTGGCTGGCTGCTACGAGATTACTTTTCATCTGTTTTGTGCGCTGTAAAAATACAGATTTCTTAGCTTCGATGTTGGGAATATATTTTGTTGGTTGGCGTGGTTTCCAAAGGGACGTTTGAGGGTGGAAAAAAATTGTTGCCCCCAGAGAGATTTGAACTCTCGACCCCTGGTTTACAAGACCAGTGCTCTAACCCCTGAGCTATGGAGGCTTACGGATTTCCTCTTCCGAAAGGCATTAGAAGAGTGGAGTACGTATTCCCTCTATAATCAGTTTGATATAAACCGCCCGATAATTCCTTGAGTATTTCTACAGGATATATAAAAAGGTGTACGTTCGCATAGGTACTCATTTCATCTGATTATGCATGTTTCAAGTGTGAACTCGAGTACCTGTAAAATATTTATATTGAGCGCACATTTATTAATATTCCACGCGAATAAACAATATTCTCGTTTTAAATGGAAATATGTGGTTTGCAAGCTTTTGAAGATAAAACAATTTTAGTAAAGGTCGGAGTGTATTATTGCGGCACGAGGGAATAAACTTTACTGCCGAATAATAAATCAAGGAGCTCGTGTGTTTTAATAGACGCAATATTTTAAATAGCTGTCCGCTTTATTTATCCATATTCATTCGTAATCGTCTATTTCGATGTCTAATATTTCCTTGTAATGGTAACATTTTTTATCCCCCGAGTATATTTCCGTCGCTTTGAAATTTCAACATTTTTTTTACACTTTCATGTTATTACTGTTGCCCCGAATTATCGATTAGAATGATAAGCGAGGCACGGCTTGGTGTTGGAGCGTGTTTTAGATTTAATTAAGCGTCAGCTGTTATAGCTGGATGATGAATATTTATGGTGTCACGAGCGTCGAACATTTGAACGTTAATTTCGTTCGAGAAACGTGGAGACAATTTGTAACAATTAAATCGTAAGTGGACGGATAGGGTTCGTGCCTGGCGAATTGTATGTGCATAGATCGTGCCGGCGATTACCTAATTACATTATTACATGGTAATTACGGCACTCGGTGATAACAATGTTATCTAAGCAAATTCCAGCGACGCGGTCGATCTATTATGCATACACTATGCGTCATCCTCCATTCACTCTCCTCTCGCTGGCGGTGGATTTTTTGATATTTCGATTCCTTGTTGGAAAGGAAGTCAATTACGACAGCCCCGCCTCGTTGCAGCCTTCGGGACGTGCAAAACACTGTAGGTAATCTTCATATTCCCCTGACAAATATTTAACCAACGCTGGAGTTCGACAATTCGGTCGACTCGATGGAAAATTCATTTTTCGCTAGCGCTCCAATCAAATCTAATTCCAAATGCGAATCTGGCACAGCAGTATCGCTTTATCTACATCAACGCATCAACGTGTATACTTTGACACTCGATATTCACTTCTTCGATATTTCTTACCCTTTCTATTATTTCCACTCACATTTCTCAATCTCCCCTTAGCCTCGCATCAATTTAACCTCGCGCTCTCGTTCGGTGCAGTTGATAACGCGCGCTTAGCAGCTTAATAACATCGTCGAGCTTCAGAATTGACTTTTCACCGACTAAATTATCGCAGCTTCTCAAAACCTCCCCTTTGCCTCACTCCCTCGTCGACCAGAGAATCTAGAAAAGCCAACGCAAACTTCTCAAGCTTGCTCCCTTCCTTATGATTTATTTAATCCTCAAAAAATTCGGGGCCGCCCGCGCGTCAGACGGGCGGCTTGTCAGAGGGAGGAAAGGAACGGGTGCCCAGCTGGCGGCCTTTTGCGCGCTGAATGTTTAATTTGATAAACGCGGCGGCGAACGCGGCACGAAGCGCCGGTGAAATAAGTGTTTCCGTTTCCCGTACAAACAGCCGGCTGGAGGGGGCGCCGCACAATGTCTGACAAATCGGGAAGGTCCAGGAGGCTGCCTGTGTTCCCATTTCCGGGCGTGTTTAATCGGCCCGCGCGGAGCCGAGGGCTGCCTTGCGGCGAAGGACGGGGGTCGCGGAAGGCAAGGGGGCAGGGCAGGGCTGGGGAAGGAAAAATGGGAACGAACGGGATCTGTGGAGTGGCATGGCTTGGGAAACCAAATGTTTGCGGACAAATCGTCGTCGTTTTCGACGGTGGAAAATCAACAAACCGTTTCTGGCTCGCCCCTAATCCACCCCGCCCGGGCCCGGTGGAAATCGTTCCGCACGCGCAGGGCACACGTCCACCTCCGTTCGGGCCATCGTAGGATCCATGGACATTGTCTGGGTACACGTCCAAGGATACGACGTGTATCCATTCCCCTCTGCGAGCTTTGTCGCGCCGCTCGGAGAATTCGGGGAGCGAATGCGTGGAGGGTATAGGATGGCCCTGCCTCGAAAGGATTCCTCCGTTACGTCAGGCATTTTCCTAGTGGAAATCGTCCCCTTCGATGGCGCAAAGTGTATGTACGTGTGTACGTTTGCGAGGGAGGAGTCCCCTGAACTGCTTCACCGATGGTGGACGTTGAAGATTTTTCAGGGTTCGATGGGGTATTGATTCGAAGATGAGGATGAGGTGGGTAGTGCCGCCTTGGTAATTATTTTATTCTTTCGCGTAATTAATATTTACTTTGCGCGTGGCAAGGTACTTGTCATATGAGCGTCCAGGATAGTTGGTAGAGGGAAACGAAGAGGCCTTCATACGTGTCACTCCGAGTAACTTATCTAATCGCGTTTCATCTAACGCTCGTTGTGCTCGATGCAACGTTATCTTAGTAGTTAGAGACTGTTCTTACGTAATCTTCGGCAGCTACGAATCCGAGTTGTTACCTATATTGTTAGTTTGTCCCTTTATAGGAGGAATGCAGAACGTCGTTTTCTTCATTGGAAGAAAGTGATCCTTTCTTATTTCAATTCGAAGCACAGATCCGAAATACTTTGAAATCTCCATTCAAGTCCCTCGATGCTGTAACACGCAAGACACGCGACCCGGTTCCCACGGGATCCAAATTCTGATTTCAGCATTCCAAACTTTTTCCTTTCCTTTAAACGCACCCTATCGCTTTAATTCGTCCATCCCCGAAATTTTGGAATGCAAACGATGCAGTTCACCGAAATCGTGGTTCCCAGCTTCCTCCGGAGCACGTCACCGAGGGAGAATCCCCCGGCCGCGGCGACTACAGCTTCGTTAGACTAATATCGGGGGCGCGGCGCGAGGGGGGCCTTTCGTTTTCACCGGCGTGGAAAGCAAACTAACGCGAATTTCACTTTAATTTCCAGCCACGTATCAGAGACCGCGGCATGCGGGCATCGGGTCGAGGAAACTGGACCGAGCCAGTCCACGATTCTCCAGAAACTGCGTTACATACTTCGTATTAAATTAACCCTCGCGGCCCTGGAATTCCCGCGCACCAATAAATGAGTTCGGAAACGTTTCGGCCCGCCTCCGATATTAATTATTGCTCCTCCGCAAGGAACAACTTTGTCCATGCAATCAAAGGTCTCGTCGATCGCTTTGTCCCGCAGCGACGAGCTTATTTGTTAGTTTAAATTAGCAGAAATTATAAACTGTACACACACTTCGATTGAGTTCATTGAAATGGTAAAGGTTTTTGAATATTTGCTAATAAATAATCGTTTGTACGGTCTACTAAACTGTCTTGCCGCCAGCAACGTCGTCTTTTATTATTTCCTGCTAGAAACTTTGTTTCTTGCGTACTCTGATAACTATACCAAGGGAGGCTATAACTTCGTACACATTTGATCGATCTGTTTTGGCGAAGAAAAGTAAATTCTCTGTCATTGATCATTTAAATACGTAATCAGACAGTAAGATGCATCGCCGAAGGGCTTGCCAACGTGGGAGGGAAGTGGATATAATATCATTGCTCGTTAAATATACAAGATGGTAATACCGGGCGGTGCTGTGAGGAGCGAGCCTGCTTCAACTGAACAATGTATTTGGAAATTCCCTATAATTTCCAGCACGTATCGGCGACGGTGCCTTTATATTATCGAGCAAACTGGGCTACCTTGACAAGGGTTTTGTAACAATGCTAAAGCACTTTGTGTCAAAGTAACTTGCAATTCCACTTTCGTAGCTCTTGTTGCTTGAATTTATCGATTCTTTGCTGGATACTTCTGCTACCCGAGCAGGAGAAATTATTCTTTATTTACGTGTCGTTAAGTAATTCAAACACAGCTATCAACGAAGCTAAGAATTTGAATGCTTAAGAAGGTAATCGGCAATTGATTGAATCTTCATAGTCTGTGAGATTTATATTATTAATAATACCGCTAATATTACTAACGATACTTTGACATTATTATTGTGAAAATTCATTTAGAGTTACCCCGTAAAGGAAATTGCAGTACCAAGCGACCAGATTTTTAATAAAAATGCGATGAATGCCTAAGAATGTGGACAGAGGGAATTTTTATTAATATTATCGTAGTAAAAAGTGGTTGATTTACGAAAGCGGAACGTCTGTGTTGAAATTAAATTTATGTAGTCGGTGGATTACGGCGTAGCGCCGTTTTATTCCACTTTCATGCACAATTTCCGTTTACACGGCTCTCTTATCGCGACTCCTATCTCGCTGATAACATCGCCAAAATTATGAGAAGGCACAGCAGAAAAAAATTGCCTCCAGAGAGATTTGAACTCTCGGCCCCTGGTTTACAAGACCAGTGCTCTAACCCCTGAGCTATGGAGGCTGTTGGAGTTTTTTTTTATTTTGCATGACTGGGTATGTCCAGGACAGAACCCCTTATCTTCTCAACGTTATACACTTTTTTCATGGAATATTCGCACTGTAAATTTCATTCCCCCCCTTGCGATTAATTTCCTCCGTGGAGTAGATCGAAATTCGCATTTTCAGATCTTCTAATTTCGCATTGATATCGCATTATTTCCAATGATTTATTTTTCGACGAAGTTTTTTGTTTTAAGAATCACAGCAGTCCAACAGTTATACTTTTAATATTTTCACGCTGTTTGCAGTAGGTGCTGCAGGTATTCTAACAATTTCCTTCGTCATTCTTGAAACAAACGTTCAGTGGATATCGTGATTGGGTAATTGAAAGGTCATTGTACCGAAAGTTAACTTGTTCTGAAAACTCGAGGTCCTTGCCTCGTGCCTCATACTTTATCGATTAGAAATTCGCGTCGCATGAATTGTTTGAAACTTTTGCTCGGCTCGAATTTCTGAACTCACCTTTTCCACTTGTATTTCGTAAACGAAAACATTTGGAATGAAAAGCTGGTTTCTGACAGGGTCTTAAAGCGTAACGAAAGGAACCTCTTATGCAAATTAAACTGTTATCTTGGCTGGCGATCAGGAATAAGGAATGGCGGATGGAAATCCCATACTTTCTGTTGACGTTTCCTATCGGTTCTGTGATTTCAGATACTTTTATTCTCTCCGTTTTGATAATTCTATTTAAGGGTACCACTTCGGTGAATGATTATTACGAAATATACTCGTAATTTTTCTACACTCTCTTCTGTACACGTTCAAAGCTCCGTGTTCCTCACGATATACAACATACTTTGATTGCATTTTATCGCGACTATAGTGAGATAAAAATAAGTTGATAGACCGACTCATTTCAGTTTCTAATGTCATGGGTGTCAATTAGAAGAATATTCCCAACTTGCAAAGTACCATAATCTTTATTTACACTTCAAAATAACGAGCTACGCATGTTACATAATATAATCCAAAAAAATTCTATATAAACAGTTCCCTCTTTTCTCTATTAACTCCGCAACAGTGTGTAGTCGCAATTTTTAAATTTTCCACACTATTTCCCATTCCCACTAAAAGACACTCAGCAAGCATAGAGCGTTGTTTTCGTAGTTATCTCAATTTCGGCAACGTGTCCGTCGCAAAATGATCTTCTTGTACGACTCGACATCACTTCGAGGTATTAAAAAGCGAAACCGTTGCCTTGTTGGTTTGAAAATCCCGGTTGCTAATCGACATCCGTGAGATCCTCCGACGTCTGTCGTCTTCCGCGTCGAGGAACGTACAGATGGCGTCAGTCTTAAAAGTTAATTGCAATGTCGGTCAGAAAAAGCGGGGGCAGGTGTTTCGAATGCGAATTTTCCTTCGCAGGAGGGTCGGGAATACGGAAGTTCCGTAGTTTCAGTGGAAATAATAGGAGTTGGGCGAAGTTGCTGCGCGGCTGGATCGCGAGGAAGGAGACTGATAACGTCGCGGATGGCGGTTTGATAATCGTATGAAACGAGGTGCATGTCTGTTTCGATACAGCAGAATGAGCAAATAGCTCCATTATTGGGCCGGGAGGAATACGGGGGTTTCAGAACGAATGTGAAAAGCTTGGTTGCGTTATTCACAAATAGATCCTGTATTTAATGCTTATGTACTTACTTGCAACAGATTGGAATTTTTCTACTGCTATAGTAAAATTACAAGTTTGGTATATGGGAACCTTTGAGATTGAAAACGCAACAGAATAATATAAAATACTATATTATTTACAACACAGTTAAACTTTATAATTCCAAAATGCTGAAAATGTGATCCTTGAGTTCGAATAGAGATATTGCACCAATGAATAAATGATGCAGTAGATTATTTATTTGAAGCTTATTGAACGCGTTAGTAATTATTTCATACAGTTGTGAAGATTAGGATCCAAAGAAGCATGTTGTTCGATATTTGAGTTAATTGGCTAATTTATTCCTGTTCGCATTCGCTGTGGGAATTGTGCTTCTTCATTACGAGAAAGATTCAATTACAATTTAATTCTTCGAATGCAGGAAGCAGTTTGCAAATTGTTCAAACGTTCTGCGGCTTGTGGTGTAGCCTGGCACATGAAACTTACACGAGTTGTTTAATTGTACCCCAACTTAGAATACTTCACCAGAATGGTAGAATAAGTGGAGTTCGCAGTGAGAATATATTACTAAAATTTTAGTGGCTAGAGTATAGAATACTTTCTAAGATTGTTATGATAGATGCGCTTATAATCTTTTTTTAAGTGTGCAGAATAGATGGAGCATGAAATATTTTATTAAAACGTTCAGGTGCGCAGAGCAGGGAATATTGTCTTGTGTTCGCATCCCCTATTTCATAAAATGTTAGCACAATAAATTTATAACTTTAACTTTCTAAAGTACCACATAATCTTCTTAAATTAGTATTTTCTACTTTAGTCGTAGAATATTTAATTAAGACCTTTGTATAGGTGAAATTTACAGTTGAAATATCTCCTCGGCTTACCACGTGTTGGATATTTCCTTAAATGCATACAATAGATAGAACACAGAAGATATTTTTAATATATTAGTATACCAGATGTGAATAAGTATGCCGAGCAAGTCTCTTTCTTTTATGAAGGTTTTCAGAACTTTAAATTCTTCTCTACGTCTGTATAATCGCTTGTCGTGAGCTGACATAATTCCCGTTTCTTTCGAACACTCGCAAGTAAATGTTAAAGGGAGTCGGTCCTACTTAAGTAGCATTCCACGATAAGACAAATGTATGCCAGCCTGTAGAGTGCAGCAACTTTTCAGAACGCAAAAATGATCGGACGTCACGTCAAGTTCTTTGCCGTTTCGCCTTTATCACTTCCACCTTAAAAGGTTTTCTCGCTCTGAATGCCGAATGCACGATCGCGAACTAATTAGCATTTAATTAAGCCTGGGCTACGCTCTATTATATGCCGTCGTAGAAATTCCCATCTCGCCGTTTCCTGAATGTATTTCGGGCTTTCGACGATTCCTCTCCTTCTTTAAACATTTGCTGCATTGAAAGTTCTTTAATAATGCGTATCAATTACTTTATCAGTCATATGTGTAAATACTATAAGTTACTATCAATGTTACTGTTCATATTAGCCTTTATTTTACTCGATAGAATACGACGATGCTCATATTCCTACTTGTTAACTCGTCCGAGCGGTATTGTTTCAGGTAGTAAATTAATTGTTGGGCAAATCACGGGGCAGATATGATATACCCTCTGGTGGAGGCGTATTTACTCCATTACCGGGCCTAAATCGACGCGGCGAGAGTGGGAATGTCATACAACGTAGTAGATGACGATAACAGTTTGGATTAATTGCATGGTCAAGTGTGTTTGCTGTTACATGCGTAACAAGAGTGTTCCGCAACCTCACGAAACAGATCACCGGATTGGACCTAACAACGGTACAGAGAACTACATAATTGAGGGTCATTGGTAAATTATAACGGGATAGGAGGACCGATCAATTTACCGCCATATGGCTCGTTCATTAGAACCGACTGGTGTCGTTGGAAATCTATAGAGTGGCGTGGAAAAAGAATAGCACTCTTAATTGCATTCAGCTGGGTTCGAAGCCTACGATGATCCACACAATGCGCTTAAAAATAGTTGTCAATAATCATAAGCTCCGTAATTAGGCAGCAGCTATTCATAATAAATTCAAACCAGCTTGGGGGTATAATTAAGGCCTCCGTGCACCTACAAAATGATTATTCATGAATTTTAGTGATGTTTTTATATATTTCATATAAATTAATCGTTTTGTGTAACTCTGTCGACTTTGGGTGAATTTAAAAAAAAATATACTTGGTAGTATGTTTGCTAGGTATTACTCGCTAACAAAACAATAATGTTAATAATAATAGAGAAGGAGGTGGCTCTTTGTGTAAAAGTAAATCGAAGGTTTTGAATAAGATTTCGTAGTACATGGTTCCGTGCTCGAGGGATCGATTCTGAAGATTCGCCTCGTGCGCGTGCAATGGGATACGACTTGACTAATGTGTCTGTCTACTACCTACTATTTCTACTTGCGCGTCAGAGCTCGTGCACGGTGATGAGGCTCGAGTTGTAATAATCTTATTCATACGTTACGGTTTCTTCATCTAAACCAGCAATATCTTCTCATATAAAACGGCAAAGTAAAAACTATATTACAATTTTTAGAAGCACCACCATAGTGAAATGTAAAAACTGGTAGATAAATCTAATACCGAGCTGCGGTAAACATTCCCCGAAACATTTTGCGTTCACCATCACATATTTTATTCCCCATCTTCTTATGCCTCCCAGTAATCAAATTTCATCTGCCATAAGGCACAATAGAACAGAAAATCGCCGCTGTTCTTAAAACCCCTAAAGCGTAGACGATATCAAAGTGCGACTTTAATCGTCCAGTACCATCTCAATAATCCGGGATTGCGGTGCAAATCGTTTCCTTCGTGGATACCGCCCCAGCATGGGTGTTCTGTCGGTGAATTATGCGCGGCTCTTTCACGGGTATTTTTGCCTCATTTCCGTGATGCCGGCATCCCTTGCTCCGCTCTGCTCGTGTTCCATGATTAATGGATGTAGGAGTTCCTCGAGTAGCGACGAGCAGAGGAGGGAGCTGTATCGAAAAATGCAGGGAATAGCCCCGTTCCCGAGTGGCAGGGTCAACAGCGGAGATAGCGGAACGTGCGAAGTCGATTATTGCAGGCATTCTCGCAGGCACGTGGAAATCGATACCTAATTATCGGCCCGAGACACCACACACGGACTGCTGCGGGAATTTCCTTGCCCTCCGTCCACGAGGCCAGCTATTTCGTGCATGTACCCTCTTCTGTCGGGATTATCGAGGAGCCGGCGATAGGATGTTAAACTAGCTAAGCTTTGATGTTCCCCTAAAGCTCCAGGATAGTCTATTTCGAGCAAAAAAAAAAAAGATTACAGCGGAGCTTAGAAAAATTTCGCCATTTTTCTTTCTATGGCATAATTAATTCCTTTGGGATCTTTGGGACGTTATGTTATCCTGTAATTGGGATTATTCGTGTCCACCGATTTTGGGGATTAAGTTCGGAGTCTTACTACCGAGTTTCGGTACTGCTACTTTACTTCTTAAAGGCAGCATGTTTCCCAAGAAACTTTCATTGGATATTTGTGCATTTGGTTCTTAACGTATTGGGTTGGCGCATATGAAATTGCATCAAATGCAAATAAATAAAATAGTTAAATGGGAAACAATATTTTCCTTCAAACTTCTCTACTCGAACTGGCAATTCAATATGCACCAACCTAATACATATGTGCGATATCTGCTGAAGAATTATTTGAAGTATTTTCGGGGTTCGAGGTGAACAGGTTTGCCGGCACAGACTTCAACAATTTCGTGTACGTACACTGTTTTATTAGGATTATCTAGGAACCAGCGGGGCGGCGTTAAACTAGCCAGGCTTTGATGTTTTCCGAGAGCTTCGTGATACTCCATTTTAGCTAAAGAGAAGCTACACTGCAGACTGAATTTTCTATGGCAAAGCGAAGTTGCGACAACCTTTTTCCTGGGCCTGATGCGGAAACACTATTCTGATTAGTCTCCGTGCAAATGCCTTGGTGCTTCGATGCTAATGGAATCCCATTGGTACGTCAATTTTAAGAATTGGAGTTCCCTCTATGGTGTAGTATAGAATTAGATATATCAACACTTTTGTAATTCTTAAAATTCGTGCAAATCGTTTCCACTCCTACATTACTCACACCTCTATCACAGAAATCATTAATTCCTTCTAATTCAATCACAAGTCAGAGCCATTTTAAGTCCCCCCCGAGCACAGCAAACGAGATCAAATCCGAGTCGCGAGCATGCAGAGGGTGAGGAGAAGCAGTAATACAGTACAGCCAGGCTGTTTGGAGGTATCCGAAACGATCGCACGATTCGACGTTTCCTTTCGTTATGGGTTTATCGTGTCGTGCATCGTGTCGGCGGGGCTTACAGCGGTGGAGGTGCACGCAAGAGCTGAAAACTAGTCCGTTAAAGAGCGAAGTGGCACGCTGTAGCTCCTCGGGTTTCGTTCGAAATAACACGCCTCAGAGCAGAATTATGACTCGAGGAAATAATACACCGGGGAGTTCCCTGGGAGATACAGCGAGGAGGCGATGGTAAGCGGGCTTTTCGAGAAAGCAACGAACGACACAGCCGTGTACTTTATGTTCTACATCGGTTCGTTGCCACCGCTGGAGGATCTGAAGTCGTAAATAATTTTCGCGTTAACTCGGCCCCCGCGCCGCTTGTCCGTGGAAAATAAACGGCTCCAAATATCTCTGCGCGTCATTGTAAATGAGAGGGCTGAATGATCATCGTACTATTAATTGCCAGAAGGCTCGACGGGCTGGGAAAGGAGAGAAAACTGTTGAACGATTGTTAACCGAGATCCTCGTTCTCAACTTTCCCTCGAAACGATACCGTTCAACCGGCCGGGAGTGCTTTCACGGCGCACTTGTCGATCAACGACTCGATATCGATCGCCATTTACCCGTATTTATCCGCGAGCAGTGTGCACGGAACGACGGTTGTCGGACGCACAAAGGGAGATCAAACGAACGCTAATTGCTTCATTCGTATGATGAGAATATGAGATTATCAGTAAACCCTTCTGTAACTCACGTGTTATCCTTTCGACGTTATTTAATTAGGGTGGTTTCTTCAGGGATGTATATTAGCTGAAAATAATTTCGATTTCTGGGCTAAACGAACTATTTTTTTATAGTATGTCCCCCTTGATACCACGCAACTTCTGTTTGAAACATAGTTTCATACAGCAAGTTAATACTTGCTAATTAAAAAGTATTTTAAAGTCGTCAAGTGACGATCGCGACGAGTTGCATTGTGCAAGAAAAATCGCGTTACTTATATGGGATGAGCTCATAGAAATTCTTTATAGAGTACGATCGTAACAGACAACTTGAAATTTCGTTCGAAAGCAATGGAATTTTTCCTTCCAGAATTAAGGGTCCCGTTCCCAATAGACCACCCCTTTGACATTCGTATTCCTCCAAAGTACACGCTGTCGTACTCGTGATTTCAGGACGATAGATAATCCGGCAGGTACAATTATCTGTGCATCGGCAACGTGACAGGTTAATGTATACTAACTACCCCAGTTGCCCGTTTCTTTCGGGGTAGCCCGCAGCGGCGTTGAAATACGCGGAAAGGTGGGCAAGAAAATAGCAGCCGTGAGACGCGTGACTTATGGCAGCCGTACGTATATCGTCAAGAACGCCGCAGTTCCGCTGGCGTAGGAAGCGTCGAGTGTGGAATATAAACTTTAACGGATGGCTTCTTCCACGGCAGCGGCGTGTAACAGAAGTGATCTAGGACCTCTGTCCCATTCTTGCAGCTTCTTCCACGCGATCCTCGTCCCAGATAGACCGTTTCACTGCGCCGACCATTGTTCCGCGTACGTGTTATCGCCCTCCATGCAGAAACGCTCGTGGGCCGGCATCAAGGTGCGACACGTGCCGCTTCCGAAATCACGCCGCCGTAACGACACGTAATGAGGACGAAGGAGGTCTCGTTCTCCTGGCACAGCCCACGACCCCTGTTTCTTTAACCCTTTCAGTGTTTAATCCGTACGCCGCGCGAGTCACGCGATAAGTGCCAGAGCGTTTGGTCCGGGTCAGGTGCATCGTACGAGCAACCCCACTTAAGGATTAGGTAAAAATATTGAAATCTGTATGCGCGATACTGGAAACATTTATCGCGTCACTTGAAAAATTTATTGCAGGGAGACAATATTTATTGCAGAAATGCGTAGCTCACTATCTTGGCCAAAGTAAGTTGGATACAATTAAGCGATGCAATAAATATTTTCAGTATCTACTGTACGTGCGGAACATATATTTCCATACCGCTTGCACTGGATATAAGTAATATTTTTATCACGTTTGGCTGTTTTGGGAAACACTGGAAGGGGTTAAATAGTTGAGTTAGGTTGGTGCAAAGGGTTTGCTGTTTGTGTACGGAGTATCTCTGTACTCGGAGACGGGATTTCGTTGGACAGACTAAATATAGCAACGCGATGAGAGAAATTCAGCGTTTCAGTTGGTTTATATGTACAAGGGTGGTTGAAGGAAAGCTTTCGGGAGGTGACGGATTGCGAAGGTGGCACAGTTTGACCACGAAGGAGAATGTATGTTGTTTTGCGCAGGGTTACTGTTATTTAACACTGGTTCATTCAAAAGTGAGTGCAAAGATCGCGCGTGTAAATTTTTTGAAAAGCTGCAGTGAAGCACATAGGGTGCTTAATTTTACTCAATCCTTGCGAATACCGTGGATGTTGTTTACGATATCAGAAGATATTTCAAATAAAAGTGAAGGTATTTCAATGAAATCATACATCTTCTCTTCCGTAGCAAGTTTAAGTCTTAAGGCACCTTACATAATTCCATTGCGGAGGATTATTATTTACGTTTCACAAATGGAATGCTGGGGTGCGATCTACCTGCTTCCTCGCTCGTGTTGTGCAATTTATCACTTCGTCCGCTACTCTATACAACACGGCCATTTTTTCCTTTCTAGAGTAATCAGCCGTCGTATATTGATTGCTTAATTATCCCACGGCAAACTAACGACGCGTTTATCGCTTTTGTTATGTTAAATAAGGGATCCAGTTACGTAAAAAGGAAGTGCCTTCAAGAGTGATCAAAGATAGAAAACTGGCGAGTGTCGCGCTAAATGAATGGACCGCGAAGTTTCTGTTGTTAATCAACCAAATTAATAGCCCGCCGGGGGAAAAAGTTTCCGCTCGAAAATGATACTATACTCTCTTATCCGTCTCGGAATCAGGGCTGAAAGTTCTACAGTGTCAGTGTTCTCCTATAATGTCGTCACTTGGAAATGAAGTACACATTTCGCTGTTTTCGTAAATTCCAATCAATTATTTCCCTCGAAGCCTCAAATTGGAATTTAATTTTATCAAACAGACGGGACACAATAATTACTGACCGAGTAATTACTGACGAAAAATTTAATGAACTTCCTGTGGAATTCATTCGCGCGTTCGCAATTGACACAGTTCCAAAGTGAAATTAGGGGGAATTAGAAATTAAAATATGAAGGTTTATAATAATTCAAAGTTTATTGTAACATCTCTGTCAAGATCCTCGTTAGAGATAACGTGTTTACTGTAACTATTGCTTCCAAAGAGGCCTTGCAATTAGTTGCTTCTTCGGCGTAGGAAAGTGCAGATGGATCTTCGTGAAATTTAAACTTAGACACGTGCAATTAATAGTTGGGATACATCATTCGAACCTGGTCTCGTTTTTAAATTATATGTCACTCTCTTTCTTTCCTCTTCCATTTCGATTAGGTATCCCCCGCGTAATAGGTATTGGAAAATATGCGCGCGTGGATACATTACGCATTTATATACGTCGCACGTTTCACCTGGATCCGAGTTACGGCCATTTCCAATTTGCATACCCAGCCCATCGTCGAATGTGCACTTCGCCTACTTGCCCGTACGTGATTCGTAGATGATTCGTTGAAAAACCTTTGCTTCTTTCAACGCTATCCCCACTTACTTTGACACAGAATTTCGGGCAAAGTCAACACCGTTGATTCTATTTGGTCTGGAAACGAGTTCAAGTCAACAGCAGTTGATATCTGCAAATACTTCGAATTGCAGACGTGTGAGGAGCGCTTTGCGCGGGATGTTCCAGGTATTAGAGAATATTTCAAGAGAAAGTGATTGAAATATTTTGAAAATGAGGGTTCGAGATATCTCCGAAGTGATCCTGAATTTCTTCGATTTATAGAGAGGTTCGACTGATTGTGAGAATAGATTGGAGAAAAGTTTATTTAAATTTTCTGCGGCCGCCTGACGAGTGTATGAGTTTGTAACCATCTCGATTTTACGTTTTCCACGAAAAACGTCATGGAGATATGAAGTCGATATAACCGGGACCCGTCTGGTTCGTGTTCCAAACTTTTGCCAGCCAGCTTTGGGGTTTGTAACCAGTGTACGCGTTGATTTATGTGTCCCAGATGAGTTGATCCGAATATATTTCTATCAAGGCTCGCATTTGCGATAAATACACGTTCCTAGCTGGTAAACGTGTCGGGGCTTTCGGGCATGCACAGAATAATTACGTGTCCAAAGTAAGATTTATGTCTTAAAAGCATCAATCCAATAAATCCCCTTTCATTTCAATTCGACCAATTGAATTCTTACGCTACCTTACTCCAATTCATCGGAGTATCCGTTTCAGTTCCATTTAAATCACCCGCATGATTGCCATAACATAATTCGATACCATATTATCATTACTCGCTCGAAAGTTGCAACAGTTGATTATGCAACGTCGAACAGCGACGAAATTACCTCCCGGTTGGATTAGCTTATTAGCAATAATAACATGAATTTCCAAAGGCAGAGGTGTTTTGAAATTTTCTATATACAAATTAACCAAACTCAATTGGCATGTCGAGAACTTCATTGAAACCTCATCATTTAATTCTGACCTCATAAACCCTCCTCCTCTTCTTCCACGCACTATTTTACCACTTTATCTATTACTGTCATCTTCCCATCCTTCTCTGTATACATATTATCTCACTGGAATGTATAATTCGTTTAAAACTGTTTCACCCACCCCACTCATACAGCGTGCCCATGACAAGCGATTAAATTTGTATTTCAATCGAGGCCACGTTCGATTGTTTCACTTTATCACACGGCAGAGTATTGTATTGGCCGCTAGTTTGATTACTGATTGAACTGAAAGTCTTGTACAGGTTCGCAACGGTTCCCCCATGTTAGCAAAGTCAGGCGGCCGAGTTCCTATGGGATTGGTCCCGAAGTTTCAACCAAGTTAAGATTAGTTAAGATAGCAGGTATCGGGATCTTCTACTCCCGAGGTTCCTTCTAACCTGTTCCGTGCTTTAACATTTTCCTCTTCTTTCCTCGCGCCCTTTATCCACTCGCGCCTCCGCCCCCCTCTCCTAGGACAGTGGGGCACGACAGTTGTAATTGGCAACCCCGTTTCGCCTTGGGGGTCGTCGTTGTCGTCGGTGTTCGCAACGTATTTACAAGTTTCAACGTTAGTTTCGGAAAATTACGTGACTGTAATTTGCTACAGGGCGCGCACTAAGCACTTCCAATGGTTAACTGTAACCATAACTTAAAGGGGACCGTAAGGCGGTTAGTGGAGAGAGCCGATTATAGTCAGCCAAGGAAACTGGAGCTGACGGGGGAGACACGTTTGCACTGTGTTGTGTGTCAATTTATATTATACAATTGGAATTTTCATTTGGTATTTGTGGAACAGGGGGCGATTATTTTAATTATTTATTGTAGACTTAATGAGTATAATCTTGATGGTCGATGCGAGGCTATTTTGGAATTCGAATTTCTTTCTGCTAATGGTAGTAGGTACACTCCAAATTTTCTTTTATATATGGTGGTTAATTAACACGCACTGCATCCATTCATCATGTAAAGTGATCCTGAGACTGATAATTAAAATTCATTAGAACCCACGTTCATGTATTTCATTAGAAAAGAAGAGTGTGTATGAATTACACGTAATTCATCACGCAGCCGCGTAGACAAGTCAGTTTTCAGTCAGACGATCGCCACGTCGTAGATCACACGGGGAAAACTTATTTTGTTCTCGCGCGGTGCAGGTCGGCCATTTAACCAAGGCATTATTAGCCCAAGGTTCCTGACTGATTATTGTCCATCAGTAGAAGGAATCGCGAACGTTTCCAAAGGCTATAAAAGATACGCCAGGCTCGACCAATTGTCAGTATTTTCACAGACTTCCCGCAGTCTCCATAGAGTCGTCTTCCGAGTTACCATAAAATCGCCAGTGCGGGTGCTCCGCTCCTTGAACTTCGTCGCTCTCGGTGTTCTAAAACTTGAAATGCTCTGCTTGGTCTGAGAAAGGAAAGAGACAACTGTTTGTCGTGCTTGTATTGCTGTTCTCGTTGTGAAATATGCTATAAGGTATTCACGTATTCCTTTAAAATGCAAGTAAATGTAGAAGAAAATGGAGAAGCCAGGTGAAGAGGGATCCGCTTACCTTTGGCTGCATTCTTTGTGTAGATGGTAGATGCAATAACAAATGTTTCTTTTTTAATCGGTAACTTGGAATTTTCTAACATAAATTGATTCTTCTCAGTATTCTGCGTATTAAAGTGACGCGACAAAAACAATGGAAAGTACATAAATCAGGAGATATTTTATGTCGTATTTAAAAAAAAAGTGCGAGTTTCAACATTTACACATTGTGCAGCTTTCACGAAAATTAAATGTATCTTTCATTAACTGAATACCATTTTTAGATTGATATACATGCACAGCAAAATATTTACTTTTCTATCTCTTTACTTTAATATTTGTTGCTACTAAAAAAATCCAATTGCATTTCGTGCAAATATTGTGTATTTGTATTTCAAAGAAACCTTTAGTTTGCCCTGGTTTTTAAGAATAGGTGTCCTGTGTTCACAAAAAAATATTATGTTTTTCACAGGAAGGGGAACAGTGGGTGTGCATCGCAGTTCGCCAACTGCAGTCTCACTTCTATTCTGGTGAGTACTCGTCTTCACGTTTCTATTAGAATTAAACGAGGTTCCAGGCAACTCGAAAAAATCCCAAGTTTCGAAAATATTGTTAATTCGTCAAATTACGAAAAGCGTTGGAAAATATTACACATGAGCTCGTTTTATGCACGAGTTACCTTTCACTGTTTAATTCTACAAAGTACCAACAAATATTTAGTGCCGCCACTTTGAAAATGTTTTTTATAATTTCATATTTCCTCGACCGTTTTAAATATTTTGCTTGTGTAAACAATAACGCACGTTTCATTGCAACTATACGAGTATTCGGTGTAATAAAGAAGAATTGATATCGATCTGCAATGGTCAAATCGTTTAGGAAAACACGGTGGAGAGAATTCTGTTATTGGGAATAGTAAATTATATACTGAACTGTGCATTTGTGACAAAATGACGAAAACTAAATATTTTTCGTTTAACATGCAAAACATTCAATTATTATTAACATCTTCCAATACATTTCTGATGGAACTCAACGAAGCATTACATGAGAGCTATCGCAATTTACAAAATATTGTTTCCCTTCAAATTTTAAGAAATTGGGATACAGGGATCGTGGAAGCATTCTAATCTCATCCTAAAAATTAAAATATATAATTGCATTCCATATGATCCTTCTTCGAGCAGTAAATCACCTTTTGAAAAATTCTTTATAACCCACATCATATTCGCCCCCCTCAAATATTAACAACTATCTTCTTCTAATCCCCACTTCCCATCCCACATATTACCCACCAAAATCATCCGAACCCTCAACCCTTCGAAAACTCCCACTACCCACCGTAGCCACCTCATAATCCACGCGCAAGGACACAGAAGGTGCTACAATATTCACAGCTTCATTTTCGCGGGAGCGAATGGCTTCGTTCGAAAGCGGCCGATGGTTTTCGTAATTACGACGAAATTAACGCCGCTGCGCGGCCATCGAGCTTCCCCAGCGAAATCGGGGAGAAAAAGTGGATTTCCGGTTTTAATGGGAACCGGACGACCGGTTCGAAAGCCCGTCTCCGTCCGGAAATGGTTTTAACGAGGTGGTTCGAAAGGGAGACGAGGGGACGTGGACACGTCACAGCGCGAAGAATCGCGTGCAAAAACGTTTCTGTACGTAGCGTGGGCGAGACTGTTCCCCGGGGGGGTGGCCCGCCGCCCCCTAAATCGCACGGGGGGTTGAGCAGGTCGACTGATGGAGTTTCCATCGAAGCTACATGCAACAGGGGAGGGAAACGTGTCGCAGGCTTTGCTACCCTGCGCCCCGATACCGCCAAAAATTCTAATGGAGCCTGGATTTCTTCTTTTGTCCGCCGGGGGTGAAAATCCTGCGTGATACGAGGGGCAAGAAACACGGGCAAGCAGTGATAAAGCTAAATTGAATGTTTTTCGATGTTCCATCTTCCTGCGGCATCCGTTCTGCCGCTGCAGAGTGCAGGCACATTTTTTGTCTCCTCTGTTTTTCTCTTTTTTTTAATGGGAGGTAAATCTCCGTGTTTTTCAATGCAACAGTGGATGGAGTTTTCCAGCGCTCACAAGGAAGCACCGGGGAGCATTCACGAGAGGGTTGGCGTTTCAGACGTTTCAATTTCGAGTTTGTACAGTATTGCTCGGTTGTTTTTGGTACATGCACTGTTCAGTGGAAATAGGGGATCGTGTAGTTTGGCGGGGTGATCGATATTGGGGAAGCTACTCGTGATTGCTGTGTTAAGTACACAGTGTTCGGGTTTTATCCTTGGTACCTACCTGTTTCGCGCTTTGGAGTATGGTATTTGATTAATTCTCCAGACATGAGATACTCTAATTAGTTTCAGTAGTGTACTTGACGCGTATACTGTTGTAACTGTTGTCTTATGTACGCTCGTTAGCGGTGGGATATTTTTATTGAAAAAGTCCTAAGCCTTTTCGTACCTGAATTAGTCTCACCTGTCATCATTTTCATTTAGGTTAATTAATTATTCTTCGTAATGACGAAGAAGGTAAAAAACTGTCCTACCGTTTCACGAGTGTTTTAGGAGCTTGAATTTATTTTTCAGACTGGCATGAAAAAGGTCGAATGAGAGTCTAGTTTTTCGCTTGGAGAGTGAAACGGTCAAGGTCGACAATTAGGGTACGAGGCACAGCTAGAGTTTCGTCATTTATTTTATTAAACTTTCATCCCACGTGACAACCATTCGCGGCGGAGTCGTATTTGCCCGTTAATGAGCGTCTGGAATATCTCTCTTTCGCGCTAATTAGGTTTCTGCCTCGTTCCGTTATGCTCGACACCGAGAGCTTCAACATTTGCTTATTGGCCTCCTCAAACACTGTACAAATAGCGCCAGCAACATCGTACCACCAAGAATGGCACGGGCAGCAAGTCCCCTTCGACTGTGACTCCGTCGAGGAAATTTAGAAATATATTACCTCCACTATTCTATAATTCATAAAAAAAACCAGGATGATTCTCTGTCGATGGAATTAGTACGTATGTCACGTAAAAAGTTACACGAAGCCCCCCCACAAAGCAGCAAAATATTGTCACATTTAACACGTTCGCTGCAGGACATTTTAATCCCCCCAGGCAAGCAGAATTTTTGTTCTCCACCTATAGATTAATCAAACAACGCGGTGTATAACCAATATATTCACTTTACGTGGAAATTGTTTGATCAAGCACAGTCAATTCCGATAATGGGAATATTGATAATTTTAAAGTGAATACTTCATAAAATTATAGTGTCTCGCAAGTAGCTCCCCGCAGAATGATTTTAAATGTAAAAGCAACAGGAGTAAATTAAAAATATTTTCATTCCCTGTTTAATATTATTCCGACGCGAATTATGCGCATAATTTGCGGCAGGTGCGCGGCAGAAGGGGGAGGATTGAAGATTCTTTTTCCGCGAAGGTAGCGCGCAGAAAGCGGATTTCGAAAGAGAGCAATACGTGCACGTTATTCGATGACGTTGATCGTCCGGATATATCGAACCTATGTGCCTCCCGGGCATATCGAGTTTGTAACGATGACGTATGCAGTACGTCGGGGTATGTTCGTTTCGCTGATGCACCAGGCGACTGTCATTTTCGAAGTTTTGTTACCGCCAGAAGGGATTCTCGGATGGAAAAGCATTCCCACTGACAAGTGTTATAATTCAAGTCGGAGATGCTTCAGGATTTTGATACGGTACGCGTAACATTTCGCGAAAGACTTCGCACTTTGAGTATGCGGTCTGATATCGAGTGGATACGATTTCGGCGTTTGTATTTGATGGGGGACGCGATTGGCGCTTCGTTTGTTCAATCTTTCAGGGTTCCAGGGGGTGAAATTACTGAGAACCGATGTAGGGTTGTAGTTTACTGGCGAATAATGCTTTGCCTTAGTTAGCATCGTGGAATTATGGAAAAATTTATAATATCACAATCGCAAATGGTTCCTTCTAATTCTTCTGTTTTAATTAATTAAAATCCTTGCTCTGGCAGTACATATTTATTTTGCAATATTCCCTTACATAGTGCAGAGGACAAAAGGTAGCTGTATCATGTATTCGCTTCAATTATAAATTCAAAGGATTACGTAGAAGCACTGACCCATCCCTTTGCGGATTACTTAACGGATTACTTTTAGGCACCTTCACGGTAGAATTAAAAAATTCTGTCAGTGGACTTGTCAAGGTTATAGTACGCAGTATGTTTTAAATATTTATTCTACAGGGATTGTATTTAGACCACTATAGTTCAGAGATTGATCAAAAAGATTTAGACACGTGATTCTCCAATTGCTTTGAATAATATTCAAATGTAAAATAAATTCTCACGAGTATATTCTTAGGAACTCGTATAATAATAAAGAAACAACTCGCAGGTATCTGGATATGTGACTGGAAAAGGATGCATTAAGAATGGTTTGCCAGTTTTCACTCACTATTGTCCACGAAGTAATTTTCGCAACATTATGGACCAGCTGTTCCGTCTTATTCGCATAAATGTCCCGCGCGGCGTAAAAGGTCATTTAGCAGCTTTCACGCGGCTAGATAGGAAAAGTTTAAAGCACCGTAGTCAAAGGTTTTCACCTTCTGCGCCGAGTACTTCTTTCAATTTATTCTTGTATAATTCGTAGCCGCGGCAGTGTTTCATGGACACCTGCTTCACGGGTTCCTCGAGAATTTTTATTCCACTTTTCACCCTAGCTTGATGCTGGGCCTCCATTTCCTTGTACTCCCCGATACTTCTGTTAGCAACATTACTTCTTGCGTTCCACATTCCTCCTAGCACGTATCTTTATAACTCAATTATCCAAGGAAACTTCACCGTGCACGTAACACATAAACCTCCAAAAACTTGGCGTCAGTAGACGAAGCACAATAGATCCTGAAGAATTGCGAGTCTCAACGATTCACCTTACACCCACTAAAGTTCCACGCTCATACTATCACGAGTTTCAAAATCCGAGTATCAGTACCCCAATGAAAACAATACTTATTCAATAAATAACACTCAGCTTAAGAACAATATTCCACCTGAGTTTAGCTTAGCTTGTATTTTCAAACCACTTGAACAGCTGGAGTTAATATCCCGCGTCTGTGGGCAGTTACCCACCTTCCTAATCGCCTACGCCGAGAAACAGGTGATCCCCGCGTGCAAAGATCCTCGCTGAATGATTAATCGATCACAGGTCCGCGATATCTGATAAAATCCTCGATCGAACCAAGGGCACAGGGGTCTTGGCGCGCTCGTGAAGATCGCGTGGGGGGCGTACGCGAGTTTTCGCCCCGACAGTCGAGAGAAGAGCTTGCGCCAGTTCGGTTTGCGTCGCACAGAGAGACGCGCGCCGCGCCGCGCCGCGCCGCTTCTTCGGGCCAGGTGACCCTTTTCGTAGTGGCGCGCGAGCACCCGGTGCCAGTTTCGTTCAACTGTTGGAAGAAGTATCATCTCGCCGCGGATCATGGCCGATCATCGCCCGTTCCGAGCACGCTACCATCCTGCTTGACAATCGATAGGACGCGAGTACCTTACCACCGCCACGGATTATCGGAGGCTGATCGGCTTTGGCCACGGAACGATCCTAATCTCGCGGCTTTGCATGTTACATTCATGAGGGTGACCAAGCTCGGGCACAGTGGCATCGCGGGTCGCTGAATACCGCCAAGCACTTTACCTTTGTACACAGTGCACTTGGAAACATCCGAGGAGATCTTCAGACTTTTTGTCCGCGGAGTACACTCGACGCAGAGGACATGTTCCGCGCAGAGATCATTGGCCAACGATCGACGCGACACAGTGTCATCGGTGAGGAAGAGTCCCAGTTACGACGGTTCCTCGAGTTCTTCGATTGGTAGGGGTGGTGAACGGTCGCGCCAGAGATCGCGCAAGTTATGCTAGAGGAGGATATTCCTCGGTCCGGTGGTTTCCATCAAACACGTGCGCACCGTTCGATGTGTCTTCAGAGCCGCCGATCCGACGTGTAGAAGGACTGGCTCGGTGTTAACGTTCTTCGACCCGTTGGGATTCCAGGTAACGGGGATCGTGACGTTAGGTCGCGGTTGTTTGTGTCGAGTTTGTGTCACGATTCTGTGGCTGCGTACAGCGGGGTACCGTTTTCAACGAGTCAAGGGCACTTGGACGAATTTACTTGGGACCGTACTTTCTCGCGGTGAGGTGATGATCCGAGGAAATCGTTTCGTCGGGAAGAACGTTGGGAACGATCGATGAAGGTCCGTTATATCGAAGAACTGTGGGCTCCCAGTTGGCAAGCACATTGTTAGGGGGTCTGTGGAGTGTGAAACGGGAGTTCGTCGAGTGTCGATAGAAAACAGTTCGGGACTGGTGACAATGGGATCCGGCGGCTTAATACGCGGCTGAACAACAGTAATTGTCCCAGAACCGCAACGATTGTTCCTAGTTAATCACTGCGACATCCCGCGCCTCTGGTTTCGCGGGCGACGGACACCTTTCAACTTCTTTGACGAGATTTGCGGTGAGTCAATCTGAGTGTCTACGGTGTAGGAGAAATATGCTTCCTTTTTGTCAGCGAGGCACTGCGGTGGAACGATTTGTATCTCTGGCGGGGAATCGCGTTGCTGTCGCGTGAAATATATTGGGCTTAAATTGAGATTGAGATTGGTCACTGTTATCCAAGAAGTTGCACCGCGGTATCTAAATTCTTAAATGCTACCTTGAATAATACATTTGTTATGCGCGTAAATGGAAATGGAGGAAATGAGAAGTTCGAATGTTATTTGTTGCGAATAATTATTCGAATTTTTGTGATTTTTATTTTCATGTAAGTAGGTATCAGCTTGATTCTATATCTCCAATAAATATATTATTCCATTGAGAGCAGTGGGATATATTTGAAGCTGCTTAGGCAGCTTCTTTTCTACAAGGACTCTTCAACTGTGTTTCTCACCTTTCTTTTATTCAATTGTCCTGGTAAAATATGGACGAAACTGTATATTTTCAATGAAATTTTGCACAGAAATTCTTCTTGCTTCAGTGTCGTGTCACCTTTCATTTGGCTTGATTCATTTCCACTGGAACTTGGTGCTTTATTCTCATTTACGATTGATATAAATATCCAGAAGAATGTGTGCTTTAACACTGACGTGATATATTGATGCCTGTCAAACACTGTGAATATTGGTTTTGCCTGTTGGTTTTCGCTGTGATGTATAACATAAAGCGATTACGTGACCGTTAAATTCGTGACCGAATCGGGAATACAGATTTACCTTGCAATTCTTTCTTAATTTTTCGCCAATCAGAGGGAAAGCAGTGGAAGTTGGTTCATATTCAATATTCTGCCCGAAATTCATACGAAAGTTCATATGTACCGTTGATTTCCACGAATTTGTGCACTAATGAATATTAACTACTTCGATATAAATCTGTAGCAATTTCTGAAATTACTGAACAATCAGCATTTGAAAAAGTCTACGCACGACACTGCGTATTCATAACGCAATAGAAATTGTCTATCGATTCTACAATAGCGTAATAAAATTTATTCTAAGTTAGTCTTTTAGCTAAGCTCAAGTGTCAGACCTTGTAAATTCCGACTTACCAACACCCAAGTCACTATAGGCGACTAATAAAAAAATTCTTCATCAAAACAATGAACAGAGATCCTTTGATCTGTTCTTGAACAAGGACACTCAGATTGAACGGATTAAATGCTAATTTGATCAATAAAGCGTCCAAACAGCGATGGAATAATACGAAAGGAAAGAAACACAATTTACCTGCTAACTTGTAAACAGGAGAAAAAGGATACCTACCACAGTAATTCCGATTATTCATCAGTTTTGAATTATACAAAAACGTCAGCGTTTACAGTTCAACAAAGATTATTCATTAATTTCTCAGTACATAGTTAACTCCTGTGTTGCCGCGAAATAGATTTTCGATAGAACGTTAAAAAGGGATAATTAGAATTCAACAGTAATCTTTAATCATGGAAATATGTTTCGTAATTTTAGTACCTTCTTCCGTGTTGTTCGATGGAGGTTTAATTTTCAATAAACATCGCGGGTCGCTGCTAACCCACATGCCACGAAACCTATTAAAACAATAAATTGCCCGATCCGGGAAATTTTAATCTATTCGTTCCCAATTGAGAATCTTCGACGATGTTGGAAATAAACTGTTTGTCCAGGCGATAAACGGAGGTCCTTCGCCCCGTTCCCAAAGGAGGACACTCCGATCGAACGGGTTAAATGATAATTGAAGCAATAAAGCGCGCAAACAGCGACGGAATAATATATGAGAGGAGATATAACTCATAGGCGGAGTAGGTCGTATTAGATGTTCCATGAAAATATTATGTGCACCGTTCGTATCTGTATGCTGGCCTCGATTCGGGTCAAATGTAAAAAGCTCCTATTGCGATTCAGCAGTTAACTACGAGTCTACGAGCTGCATCTGGTGTTCGGATCGAGCGGCCATGCTCGCTTGGAAACCCGTTTACATCTGCATTTACATTTATATGCGCGCCAAAAACGGATGGATAACTTGCCATAACTTCTCTCTTTATACAACGCATTAGAGTCACTCGTATCGACTTCCATTGTGTGGTCCTCCACTGCTCCCACCCTAATGGGAGTCCAAATATCAAAATACCCCCACAAACGGTTTTTAAACGCGAAATTCGCCATTGTTGTGGTCAGTGCATCACCCCGTTTGAATATTCGTCTGTTCCGAGAGATATTCGTCCTTTCGCTTGTATCTTGATTCGGTATTCATCGAGGCATTGTTCCTTTTAAAGGTTCGCGGGGCTCCTCGGTTTGCCTGATTTATGTGAACTCGTGGGAGCTTTATCATTTGAGGATTTCGTACGAAGAAATTTGTCACTTCACTGTGTCTTCAAGGGATGAAGTCGAAAAAGTCTGCAAACTTTGGGGGATCGTTATAGACGTGAATAAAATAAACTCATGGTCCGTTTTACCATTCAATTTATTGCGGTTACTTAAACATTAGGAGAGAAAGAAAGTTGAAATCCCATAGAAAATGTGTGCTTGGTGGAATTCGTGGTACTTTTGGATAGATAGAAAATGAATCGTCGAATTGTTCAGTAGAATGGGGATATAAATATTAATTAAAACTGAAGTAGGAGAGAGTACTTGAAGAATTTATTTCTTTGTATACCCTAGGCTCATTAATGATCTACTCGGTTTCAAAGTGCATACACAGGTGTCCGATGTCGAAGAAGGTTCAAAGGTCTTGAAAGGGTTGGATAAACTAAATATTGACAGGAGTTGTAGGGTAGAATCGAAGGGGTGGTTTGTCCAACGTTCTCAACCTCTTCCCACCTTAGCTTCCTCCCTTTAAGTAGTTCCCACTTGACCCTCAATAAAGGGATACTTATGAACAAGTTCATACAGCACTCTTTCATACAGTTTAGGGCAAAAAAAGTGTAGTATATCTGGGAATTGTATAGAAATTACGTAAACTGTACTCCTTTCAAGTCTGTACTCTTCTACCTTGATCTACATAAAGTTCTATCGGCTTGGCCAGTTCACAATTCCCTGAATCACCTCATCAAGAATATAATTACTAAATTGTATTCCCGAGCGCCCTAAAAGTATTCCCCGAATACGAATCTACATAATCCGGGCCTAGCGATAATGGCAAATATTTCTGAAATAATAACGATGTACGGTCGACGCTGAAATTGAGAATTACGGCGCAGCTTTCAGTTGAATGGCCGGAGTCGTTTCGAGAAACCACGGGGAGGATGGTAGAAAGTTCCGGGCGATAATTTGCTTCGCGGCGTTTCGCTAAAGGCCTCTAACAGCGGCCAGGGAAAGTAGCTTAGCAATATTTTTATCCTAAGAAGCGAACTCAGCCTCTCTCTTCCAGGCTTGGGAAATTATTTTAACAGCAGTCTCGGGCGCAGGAGCGCATTTTCTTCCCCTCTGACTTGGAGGCAATCAAGCGGGCGTAGATAAACGCGAAGCCCTCTCCTGAGTCGTAATTTTGGTGGAGAACCCTTAAATTCGTGAAAATAATACGTCCCTACTCACTCACATCCCGATTTCTAATAGCACGACACGCTACGATATATGAAGTCTTGCAGTGCTGCGAAACGAGCTAAAAAAATATATGTGAGTGGAACACATAGACAGTGGTCGTTTGGATAGTGATTTCATCTACCATTGTCTCTGATATCGCTTTAACACTTTCCTTGGCACCGTGCATATTCGATTATAGAAAAATAGTAGCTGTGCTGCACTTCTCGTAACTTCAGCTTTCTCGTTCTATTTTCATTTCGACACTAACCCGAGAAATACAGTCTTCCATCGAATGAAAGCTTCACTTCCGATAAGTATCGTGGCACGGGGCGTGTTAATATTGTAATACACTGCTGGAAGTAATTAAGGGATCATGTAGTATAATAGAGCAATCAATATTTCGGAAGGTACTCGCGCTGTGAACATTAAACGTTTGGCTTAAGTCTTATGTTAAGTATGTAGCGCTTCCTTTATCATTGATATTCCAATACTTATCTGTAACGTACAGTAACGATAAAAAAATAATACTGCTCATAAAAATTACAAGTAGCTATAGCCACCCGTTTAGAAACGTAAATACCCGCATCATGTTTAAAAGCCCTAAACAATTACGTCCCCCGTTTCTAATACTCTAACACCAGCACTGATCAATAAAGATCATCGTATTCTTCTTTCCTTCATCCGCGAGACCACGTGAAAAACATACCACGTTCTATTCGAACAAGGTAGAATGACCTACAAAATTCTAAAAGCTATGAGACACGCAGAACGCTGCTTTCAAGTACACAACGTGCCCTGAGTCACATTTCTCGCGATATTAAAAACGAAGGAGTTATTCGGGGTGCCAGGCAAACAGCGACTCATCCTCTATTATACCTCACACGTAGCATTGCATTCCGCGTATTTGTTCAGCGAAAGAACGCCATGTCGATTGCACTTTTCCGTCCCTTCGTTAGCAAAACGGTGTTGAGTCGCGCTGGGCGCCTAATTACGAAATAAGTTGCGGACGATTAAACGGTGGACTTGCGCTGAACGGGACGGGGGTCGTTCGACGTGTGGCGCACTAGAGGGTGAACGGGGTGGGAAAGCAGCTGAAAACAAGTTGAAATAAATCGAATAATCGGCCGGGTAGGGGGCGGCGACGAACAGGGGGGCGATTTGGCCGTAGTAAAAGCGTTGCGCGTTAAAACGCAAATGCTGGTGGAGTGCGGTTTCGTGTTAGGGGCTGCGGAAGGACCTCGCAGCTACACTCGTTTCCCTCCTCGTACCCTTCCCGGGCTGATATCCCGCGCCGTGTTCGCACGCGTCTTTATTGGCCCTCGCGCAAAACGCCTATGGTGGATTGCAACCACGCGACACCGAATTCCCGAGGCACCGGGGGGTGTATCCAATTGGACTTTTATTTATAGCCGTGCTAATCGGAGGAATGCTCTAATTTTCTTAGCGGTTTCTGGACCCGCGTGCTTTACAACTTGTGAGACTGTTTGGATATTGCGTGGACGAGGAGGGAATGTGACTACTTAGCTAGGTAACTAAAAGTGTGGCATTGAAAATTACTGTGTAACTCCGAGAGCCTTTCCTCTATCCTTATAAACCATCGCGGGTGAATCTAAAATACCTGTCGCGAGCCACAGAGTACCCCTGAAGAGACCCTGACCCTTCGAGTAGACTTCTTAACCTCCAACTTCCTTAACGGCTGTATCAACGACACTTTGGCATTAGAGATTCTTTACCTCGAAACCTCCATCAAACCTGCTATTCATCAGCGGTGTCCACGGAAGTACTTACACAGCGACACGTAGCCTACCCAAGACACACCTTCCACTTCCACGCACCCCCTGTTCCATAAATTCATGCCCACTTTACGTGAAACAATTTCCCATCGAGCTCCGGCACTGTCTGACATCGGGTACTCGCCATCCACCGTCAGCAGCCCCATAATTTCCGGGTATCGTGACGCGGAACGGTGTGAACCCCGTGTGCAGATCACGCAGAACATCGTCGCCTCGCAACTTTCCAACCCACTGTCGCTGTGTGCTGCTGGTAACACCGGGATCCCGCGCAAGTTTTCGACGAGACACGTTTAGGGAGGGTGTGATCCGTAGCATCGAGAGCCCTTGTTACGCGTTGGCCCGTGTTCCGCGTTACGTTAGGTGCGTGTAAATTGCTGTGCATCTGCCCGGTTCCCACGGGCGTGGGGTGGGAGGGAGGGTGTAAAATACGAAGGGACGAAATTCCAATTAAAAGGGAATAAAGATGGAAATTTCCGGCGTCCGTGGCCGAATTTTCGCCAGCGTATACCGGCTCGTTTAAATCCACTTTAAATCCGCGCGCGCTGCTCGTTCGCGGAATGCGCGTCGCGATGCACCCAGCCTCGCCGTGTTCGCTTCAAAACCGGCTGTTAAATTTTCATTCGATCGTATCGGGTTTAAAGGGTACACGTTTAGGGAGGATTAGACTGCAGTTTTTTCTGCCTTTCTTCCCTTTTTTTGCCGTGCGTTGCGCGGTGCACTGAGCAATAAATTTCTTTGGATTAACGTCTACGTTCACGGGATCGAATTAATGCGCGCGTTCGGCGCGCAATGCTTTTATGCGTTTTCGCGTTTGCGGTAATGATAATGATAGGGGGAGGTACTTTTATTCCGGGAGCGTTCAAAGTGTGTTTCCGGGGGTGGGTATCAGCGGTTGCGCTTGAGTGGAGGACTTTGTTTTCGAGGGATGGGGGTGATGAAGGATGGATTAGTCAGGGGACAAAATCATACGAAACGGCACGCTGCGGGTGTTTTTTTTTTGCCTGAATTGATGTTATGTTTGCTGGGAAATATGTTTAGGTTAAAATATAGTTATTGTTAGAATATAATGTTTATTTATTTAAGAAAATAAAAGTTACACAGTCGATCGTCAGTATAATAATAATAAGAACTGTGCAAAACTTAAACTAAAAGTAATAGAAAGAATAGTCTTTAGCGCGATACAAGTTAACCGTTCGGAGGGTTTTCTCGGACTGAGAAGCGCAGGGGTCGAGAAGACCGTTTTCCCCTCTTTTGGGTCTTCTGTAGCGAAAGAAAGGAAAATTCACAAGTCACCGGGTCCCCAAAGTCCCTGACACTCCAACTCCAGGAACAGTCCATCGTTGTACACATTCCAACAGTTATATGCAGAGGCAGATATGAAGAAGTATAGAAATATACTTGTAGGGAAGATAGATATACTATAAAGATATAGAGGGATGTAGAAACATGAGTAAACAGAGATACAGAGTAAATCTATGTATTTGCAAGGAAGCGAGATATCCAGTGACAATATTAATCACATAATAAACATTAGAGCATTTGGCAGATTAGAAAATGGTGTGAAACGTGGTATTCCACCGTACGGACTACAAGTATAGAAATGTCTTTCTTCGCCTACATTAACGTCACTGTTTACGTACATATGCATATATTCGCCTGTTCGAGCCAAATAAAGGGTACTTCGCTGTGAACATGCACGGACCGTTTCTGCTTATAGTCCAACACTCTACACGTTGACACGCATTTACACGGACACGAAATATTATATAGGTTACTTCGAAGGGGGTTAGCTCGCCGGGGCAAGAAGATCACGTACTTCCTTTTTCTGGGACCGCTGGTGTATGCACGCGAAGCAATTCTTTTCCATAAAATGTTGATCTCGAGGTTTCGGGCCGCATTTCCGGCTTCCTTCCTCCCTCGTTGCGCGAACGTGTGAATTGGTTGCGCCGTGTTTGCATGTGGGCCCATTGAATTTTATGAATATTGTTGCCGCAACCGCGGTTTGCAATTCCCGTCATGCACCGCAGATAGTTTTCGACGTTCCTCTCGAGACATGAATTCGCAAACGACCAGTCTTCGTCCTTTTTAAGTACGCGCGGAACTGCGTCGAGTATATTTCGGTCGCCGTAGAAGAATTCTCGAAAGAAACTTCTCGAATAACCAGCACTTCTCACCGCAAGTAAATTCAGAGTGGATAAAAAGTAGTAACAGCTTCCTTGTGTGTAGATACTCTGTGAAAATTATTCTTCGTTGTGTGCGTGTTATTGATTCATATTATTCAAATTTTTGGGCACTTGCAGTGGCGAATTAATATATGATTCTTAGAGTTAGAGGGAACTTAGCTTTCTGACGTTTCGTCTTATACATTTCCCAATTCCATTAGCTACTAGGGTGATCCTAGCAGTCTTAGTACACGCGAGACGTTAATTAGCTCTTAGGGGTATCCTTTGTTCAGTGTTTCTTAAGGAAAATACCGCAATGTGGGCGTGATACACACGGTCTGGGGAAGAAAAACAATAACAGGGGGACGAGCAATTTCCATCTGCTTCAGAGACGTATTTACATTGTCTGCAACTCTGTAATTATTGGTAAATTGTAGCTAGGTATATATATATATACATATATATTCGGGGGATGATGTAGGTTGATGTATAGGGATTTAAAAATGTATTAAGAGATGTGGAGGTGCACAGAGGGCGATAAATAAACATGTCTACAAATGTAGTAGTATACATGTATATAATCGGAGGAATAAATCGACGGGTCAAGGCTAACTGAAAAGACTGTGTATAAAGCAAGAATTTGAATTTTAACGATGGACGGAGTTTCGTGTCGCGTAGAGTTGAAGAAAGTCCGCAGTGCAGGTTTAATTTGTTTTCTTTCTTTTGGCGCGCTAAATGGGACAGTTTTTGTTAACTGCCTAAAATTATCCAGTTCTGAATATTTACACCGCTTCTCCCACCCCTTAACACAGTTCCCTATAAATATTTTAGAGGAACTATTTTCGTAAAACGATTTCGAAGTGACACCTCTGTGCACACAGCTTATCTTTAATTCCCTGCTCCATTTACGAGATAAAGTATTCACGTTACAGTAGAATTATTTATTTAAAAAATTGTACAATTAATTACACAAAATGAATTTCGATTAGAATTGAGTCTCACCTTGGTCTTGATTTCTCGTGGATTTAGTTCTTTAATTAATATCTACTCGGTGTATAATGTAGGTCAAGCTCGCGCTATAGCCCCCGCATTTATAACCACGAAGAGTTTGCGACGGACAAAAATTCATTACTTTTAATATCGATTAAGGGAAGAAATATTCTCGTGTCTTCGGTGAATCCAACAGAGTGCCTTGGTTCGATGGAACTTTCGTAATTTTGTCTTAGGGTGGAGAGTAAAAGGGTGGGACGAGAAGATCGGTACTTTCAAGAAATAATTCTTAATATTACACAGGGTACCCCTAAAACAGAAGGCTCGCTTCAGAAATCCTCCTTCCAGTCACAAATATCAGTAAATTCCTTATTCCGTGTTAAAAGTTTCTCAATTTTAGTAAATGGAATATTTTCCATAAATCACATTCTGCTGGTCCTTATTATTAAATATATTATTCATCCTTCTCATCGCGTACCGTTTCAACGGACACGTAAACGGTGAGCAACTGCTATCGCTATATTAAAGAGAAACGTGGAAGAATCGTAGGCTTTATAGTCAAGAACAGTTTCGATCACCGAGTTAGCTTAATTGCGAGATAGAGGGTGGCCTGATGAAGGGGATCGTGAGGAAAATAAAGGCAGGGAGGAGCGGAACGGAAAAGGAGGAAGACAACACGGCTTCCTGCCAACAAACGTGAAATTTAATTCCGCGAGGCCTGTCTCGCGAGAATGCCTCCTCGGCTTCGCGGCTTTATAATCTCGAGGCCACGGATCCGTGCAGCTTTATCTTAGATTATGTCGTCCCTGGGTTGTTTAACTCGGTCGAGCAGAAGGTGCCACGATTTTTCACCCCCTGACTTTTACAATCCCGCGGCAGTCTCATTGCTCCTTGTTCTGTCCTCGGCGGGGCCTTCGACTAATCCGCGAATCATTCCCTCCGCTGCTTTCCTTTCTTTCTATTTCTAAGGAAAAAAATTACGAAGCTTATACGGCGCAGAGATGACTCCTTGAATTTTTTTCAGTACGATTTGTTATGGTGGTCAGATGAAAACAGAGAGAGGCTATAGAGACTTGAGAAGTTTTCATAGCAATCCGCGAAGCATTTTGTCTTCTGCTGGGGACATTGTTGGTACTGAGCCAGGGTGATGATAAGCGTACGCTCCAAGAAGTGAAGAAAGACCCCGCATTAAAATGATGGAAACCGGATGATAGTTAAATAGGATGATGGAAATGAAGAAACAAAATTGATGCGGTGGATTCCACGATCGCTCTGAGGTGATTTGGAAGAAAAGATGACGCCGTAAAATCCCACATCGAAGGCGCTGTTGCTGCAAAGTGATATGCCAGATTCTCGTAAATAGAATCGGAACAATGGATTTCTTCCTAAACGGATAGCAAAACTTGAGAGGTTCGTGGGGAGGCTTATACAAGCGAGTCGCTGAATTTTCATGACAGAACTCGTCGCCGGTCCAAGGGGTGGCTTGGAACTTATGGTCGGTAGTGTACACCAGACGCCAGATTATGTAAAGCCGACAGAGGGGGAGGTCTCTTAGCAGCCAGTCCTTTTGGAATTAAATTCTGGACCGTCGGTTCGTTACGGAAAAACGTGCCTCGTTTCCACGCCGTTCCACGACGTCGTTTCTTACCGTCGTTAACACACTTACACGTAGTCGGATCGGTTCTTCACAGGGTTTCCCTCTGTTTCCACGCGACCTACGTTCCCGTGCCTTCGACGTTCCCGCGCATTAAGGCCCCATTGTATAGCGAACTCGTGAATATTCAACGACAACTTTTCACGACGCTTATTTAGCAGCATGCTGTATTCGATTCTCCCTCGGTGCTTGTCAAAGTCGAAGAAAATGGCGGGCGATGAAACTAGTTGTTTATGCGCTTAATTATACAATACCTACCATTGCATGGGCATTTCCCTGAAAATGAAATAGTTCTTAATGTCGAGGTAAAATGTATGGGTACTTGAAGGTGATGGCTCGAATGTTTTAGTAAGTGGAAAGCTTAGAAAATCAATTACTTCCCTTAGATTGGAAAATATAGGGAGGAATCGATGTATTATTTTTTCTGGATCATTGGCAGTATTACGTAGGTAACGGGGAATTCTCTTTTAAATGGAGGTACGTGCAAGTTGTTTCATTAATTCCATCGAAATGGAACTTTTATTGAAATAAAATTTCTTCCTCTATTCCTTTCAGAACCGCTTTTTCCTTTACGCGAAGAATTTTTAATGAAATTGCGGACAAATTTGTGCATCCTTACGAAGATTTTATTAATCTGTGAATCTTCTCCGCTATACAGTTTTCAAAGTAATATAATCTTAAAAGCAGTAGAAAAGGGACGCAGGTATAATTGAGTCGTACTACTGAAGTGCCAGAAGGAATTAAAGCCAGCTAATCTGAGCATGTTTTATTCCATTCAGTGTTGAAAATAATGCAACCTTAGATCATGCAACAGTATACTAGAAGGTGTGATTCATCTGTATAACTAAGGTGTTAAGGGGAATCAGAGTATAACTGATTAAGGGGAAATGGACCGTCCGTGGTCAGACACGCCTTCCAGCAGTATTACTGAAACCACGAATTTCACTCTATAATTTTTCAAACTTTTAATATTTAAAACAGTGTTTCCACTGAAAGTTATGCAAATTGATGGGAACTTTAGAAGTCTATACAAAATTTACAGTAATTTCATTGGAAATTCCTCATTTACAACATTCCCTATGGGGCGCACTATGCTTTCTTCTTTACATACTGCGGAAAGCCTCTCTGTATCATGAAGTTTAGTAAGGAAATTATGCTGACATTATTAATGCATTCTCGACAAACTCTGTGTAACAGAGTTAGTGAACACACACACCGCCTAACATTAAAACAAGCTCAGCAAGTTCATACACCGTATCCTGCCCTTACCCTAAAAAAATATAAAAGTGAATAAAGAAACGTTAAACATTTCTTTGCTTCCATTTACCAACTATTGTATATCTTATAAAAGGTACGTAATACAGGCTACAGTAGGACAGTTGTATTCTGTCCTGCCACTATTTTAAACAGAACCCATTCACCGATTGCCCCTTCACAAAAATTATATTCAAACTTCAATATTTCATCTGTTCTCAACAAACTTGAAAAAGATTGCCAACGTAGGAGCAGTATATACTTATTTCGCCCAAGAATCGATCAGTCGGGCTCAAGATTCCCCGTGAAACTTTGATGCAGAAACTACTTTCCACCACTCGCGCAGTACGACGCGTACGCTTTTCAGCCGTAAAGCTTAATTATAGGCGGCTAAGTAGTCGAAGTAGTCGGACCGGCGATCGAAAAAAGTAATTCCCGACGGCAAATACCAAAGACCAGCGGCAACTCCAAAGTCCTGTACTTTTGGTGCTCGTAACGTTCGCCCGTTCCTTCCGCGGAGTTCTGGCCTCTCAAGGAATGTACTTTTAATTAAAGGCAGCGAGTTCCCGCTCTAATATCCGCATCAAATAAATAGCCGGCTGCGAAGCAGCTACCGAGTCTGTCGTTGGTGATTGAAACGCGTTCCTCTTGATTTCTACAGAGGCCATTACTTTTAATTCCTCCACCCCCCTCCCTTCCCCACCCCTCGGTAATGTTACGCGAGTCTCGCCGAGTTCACGTGGAACAGAAGCAACATCGCGGCTCCGGTAGGAAACTAATTCCGCATTTAATTTCTCGAAGATTTCGATCCTTCCCTCCCCCCTTCCGTTTGGTCGTCCTCGAAGGTCGAGCGAATGGGATGGAGGAGGCCAGTGGAACTGATTGTACGGGGAGTTAATTTCCTTCGTATCGAGCAGTCTGTAATTAAAAGGGATTCGTTATCTGGTCGTCTCCTAACGAAAGGGTTGGCAAACGTGGTGGCATCTTATTACTTTCTTGGTCAGGAGGGTGTGTTTGCGCGGACAGGGGTTTCGTTTGCGGCCATCTTATATATGGGGCATTGAGAGCAAACACGGACTAACCCACATTTTTGCGAAATTGAGTTAGTAGCAACAATGTATTCCAATAGGCTGTACTAATCATATAAAACAGGAGAAGTTAATTTTCTTTCAATGTCTGTTAGTCCGTTTTTGCTTCGTTAGGAAGATAAAGATTTATGGGAATTATTAGGCTTGCGGTATTGAAGATTTAGATCACCAGATGATTACAGAGTTGATAGAAAAGTTGGATCCAGGATGTGGTTACTTTATGAACGGAATTATGTTTCGGGTCAAAATGAACATTGCGTCACCGAGATATTGCCCAAGGGAACGGGTACTCGAGGTAATAAATTTTATGACGCAGGTATATTTGAAGTTGGAATTACTCATCATTGTGCATTCAGCAGAGCGGTGGCCACGGAAACAGAGTTCAGGCGTGGAGGGAGCCGAGTAATGGTTAACGATGAAAAATGGTAATTTGGTGGGATAGTTGTTTCTGAGAATGGTAATGTAGTCGCTCGTAAGGTCTCGTTAAGGGGCTCGCTCTTTTTCCCTTTAACACTTCAGCTTTAATCTCGTCTAATTATCGCGCGATTAGGCCGCGTTGCTTCGTTGACCTGGATCCGAGGGCGACGTTGTGTAGCTTATCCGAAAATTGCTTCCCCACACACGCAGCGCGGAGTGAATTCGATAGAGTGGCTGATTTAATTAACGATGCACGCGTTCGCAAAAGCGCCCGCGCTAAGGGCGTCTTACTTCCCTTAGTTTCTTTCCACCACCCCGTTTCCTGCGATACGTTCGTTTAAATTAAGTGCACCGCCAAGCAGAGCAATCACTTGTCTACATACTTTATTCTAAAAAAAAAGAACTCGAGGCTTGGAGAGTGTATTCAGTACTGATTAAAGGGAGTGTAAAGTACATGCTCGATACACAACGAAACAATAATCGCCTCCCGGTGTTAGAAACTATTTTCAATCGTGACTGACAGCTTCAATTGATTCGTGTGTTTCCTCAGCGGAACGAGAATACTGTTATGGTGTCATAAAGGAAGCAATTGTAGTAGACAGCGATTGTAAATTACATTTATTACAATTATTAAATTTGTTTAGTGCTGAAGTGAGTAGTAAATATCGTATCAGCTTTCTGGAGCCTGCTTTATGGGCTGGCACATCGATTCGAATCGATACCTTTGACTCACGGTTAAAAGAGGCGCGAGGATTGAAAAGTGGACGTTGCCGTGTGAATGCGGCCTGCTCCGCGTTTCAAAAGCACGCGCAATAATTCCAACGAAAAGCCCGCGAAGCGTCGGGGCAAAGTTAATTGAAATTAAACCGACAGAAGGGCTGATACTTTTGAACGGAAGAGGGAGGCATGGAAGCTGGGATAGTGTGTTTCTGCGTGTCCACGTTCTGAAAGGAACGCGCGCAGAAACGGTGCTGACGGTGGCGCGCTGCTCTGTTTAACAATTTAGGGAAAGTTAATTGAAAGTAAAGTGGTCGTATGAATATACCAAAGGGGTGGCTGTCTCTCTTCCTCTCTCCGTGCATGAAAAATACAGGCTTTCCTTGGAAGTCTAGCTCCCTGTAGAAAAGAGAAGCAGGCCCTCCGGGATACTAAATGCCCAGCTGAGTCCTTCGAGGACTCTATCGATCGCCCACCCTCGCGTCTCTTGAGTCAAGTTTTCGAATATCTCTCGATGGGCAAAGTTTGAAAGTATTCACGGAGCAGTGTTCCATGAAAAGCGATGGCCATGGACATCTTTTCTGTGAATTGCTTATTAAGGTAATTCTTAAGCTTACACTTAGTCTGCCTTTAAATGAATACCACTAATAAGGAATGTATTAACCCTTGGAAAACGGCTACTTGGACACATCGGATGCAGGGTCCATTTTGACCCACGATTTCGTTCATACACACCTCAGAATAAGCTTTTATATTAGACTACAATCCTGTTATGAAGTAAAATATGTATCTTGAAGAATTAATGCTAATAAAGTAATATATGCAGTTAGATATTTGCGGAGGGTCAGAATAAGTCTATGTTTAAATCTTAAAATCCGAAACGACCATTTTTTTGATAGATGTTCTTATGATAGTTTTTTTTATTATTCTGGTGCACTTGATTCGTTGCTAAAGTTCTGCACGTTTATGCTCCTCAGTTAGGAAATTGACAGTATAGGGAGCTTGTTTGACGAAACGTAAATGCGAAGAGTGGATAGATGCCCCATGTGGACTTTGTAAAATCGTATTTCAGCAGATTGCGCATGGAGCATTTGGCATCGAAGTTCATGCTGCGTTCTACACAATTACCAATACGTACATTGCGAATGTACTGTTGCTTCTATATTCTGGCACAGAATATCGGCACCTTAACCAGCTCGGTTAACTTTATTGCCCGGTTAACCATATCGGTCTATGGATTGTTTCGGTCGGCCAACCAGAACCGTAGGCAATAGCAACTGGCCCAACATGGTCATCTACTTTCTACAATTCCAGCGAGTCGATTGTAAAATCTAGAGTGGTCGGTCGCTCATGCGTGGAATTGATGTCGTTACTTCACTGTTTACTCAAGCATCACGCCACTATATATCTACATCTTCGTTATCGAAATCCTTTTAGATATACGCATTGAATAAGTGTCAATTAAACCGCAGTCCAAAGAAAAAGAAACTAAGTGAAAAACGTGGAATAAAATTTCTTCCATCGCTGTCTGTAACCACCAGGGCCCTGTTTCGCGAATATATCTTCGTGCAAGGAATATTCCACGTTCGGATTGCTTAATTAATAACATTTATTTTCTTTATTAAATACAGCCTCATTACCGATACTGATAATGGCCAGAATGGTGTACTCGTTTCATAGCAATCACTTTCAGAACATATAATGTATAACATTTCATATTCTCTTAATGTTGTTAATTACACTGTTAAGGGAGTTGTTTGCTCCATTATATCACACAGAATTTAATTTATATTTTAAACCAAATTAAATTCCATTTATAATTGAACCAAAGACACAAGCACCGCATCAGACCGCGTTAAACGACGTTCGCGCGGACGATGCAGCGTGCGTTTCATTGAAATGGCAGAGCACTTGTTAAGATCCACAGGCGCCCAACACTTTCATAGGCGAATTGTCCCCGAAAACCAGGTCTCGCGCGGCAGAACATGCTCCCACAATTTCGCTGTACTTTCGACCGAACAATATAGTGCAACCGAGGAACATTCCTCGTGCCGTTCCTCGATCTTTCCAAGGAACAAACGAAAACGCCCCCGCCTCCCCCCCCGCGTACAGTTACATTTCCATCGGGATCATCAAGCCCTCGTGTTTTCATTCGTTCCCCGTGGCTTGTTGTTTCGCGGAATGCACCACAGACGTCTGAACACGAATAATGAAAATTAAAGCACCTAGCCAGACCAACCTGTTCACCGCGCCCCCCCCTTCTCGCCACCCCTTCACCGCCCCTGCTGTATTTCACGAGGTTCTCGCGTTATTTTCTTCGCGGACGGCGAAGTCATTATCGTCCCGGGCGTGCTTTATTTCCACTATTATTATTTGTTCCATCCGCTCTTGTAAAAGAGCCCCTGGCCTTTCCACTTCGCCCACCCCGCTGCCCCTGCCTAGAACTCATTATAATCATATCGGCCTAGAATTTGCATCGAAATGTCAATTTGTATTCGGATCGATCCAACCCTGATCCACCTCCTCTTCTTTTTCCCATAATATCAGGCAGGGACGCGAAACTTTCGCCTCCTCAACCCCCCCCCTCCTCCCCCCAGGTGTCTGCTGGAATTAATCCACTCGGCGGCGTGTCTGCTTTGGAACTCGTTAATGAAATTCCGTCGATGCAGTAGGACGATGAAGATTTTCATATAACACTTTCTTCCCATCCCACTATTCTTTATTCTTTTTTACTTCTCCCCGACTCCTCCCCCACCCCCGGCGGAATCGGCCTAGTCGAGCTGTAATTAAAGAATGTTCCTGATCCTTTCGTTGGGCGGCTGACGGGAAAATTCTCCGATTATTCCGAAATAATTTGTCGGCGTTTCCAATTAGAGCGGGCACCACATCGTCGAATTATTTTCCACGTTTCTTTTAATTGGGACCGGACTGTACGGGGTGTGCTGCGAACGGGACGCGTGGGCGTGCTTGTGGTCGATACTTTGGATAGAAATCGAGGGACGAATGTGTCCATTCGTGTTGGAGTATTAAGAAACGTTTATAGTACTTACTTACCAGTAGTTAATTGTAAATATTTATCGGAGCGTCGAAGCGTAGACGAGAATTTGTTGTCATAAATTAAGTAGTTAGTAAAATATGGCTCGTTTTCGGTACAGTAGGTGTTCGTAGAAAAATCGAATACTCGTCCAAAAGAATTTCTCAATATTACTTAAAACCAAAGCTGGCAAATTCTAAGATAATCGAACCATAAAATGGGGGCTCATAATGAACTATACAAAAATTTACAATAGTTATTAAAAGTAGAGCGAATAGCAGGATAGAACTATCTGAGCACCAGAATTTTGAATCGCGTGTAAGAAATATGTGTATAGGTAAACTACCGCGAAATTGTGTGCAGTCTCCAATGACCTCTGCGGTCGACGCGACTGTAAAACTAGAAACGCAAAAACAGGGGGAAAAAAAATAGAAAAAGTAGGAGAACCGTAAAATTTCGTCGAAAACTTTCCACAAATATGTCGCCATAAATATTTCAGCTCGAGTGTCTCGCGATGGCCCCGTTTATTTCTAATATTTCATGAAAAATTCCCGTCACGATCCTGGCCAGCTGCACTCGATACACTGGAACGCAGAAACAAATGAAACGGTTTTGCGCTGCTGAAGGCCATTAGGCGCGCAAGATGCAAATATTAATCCGCGATATTTAGTCGGCGCGTGCCACGAATTATCGCGTTTGGGGTGGGAAAAAGGATAACGAGAGCGGACGAGCCGATGCTCCCAAATTTCGTTGCTGGGATGTCGTGTCCGGCGGACGAGCTGTTTACCAATGAAGAGATTTTCGCGTCGAACCGGCGCTTTGCAGTTTCGACACGTTGGCCAGTTGCGACGCGATCTGACGTTCGAGTTTCGTTGCTGAAATCTTGGGCGAGATTTCTCGAGGATCGAAGGAATCGTCGAGAGGAGGGAATAAGGGGAAGAGGGAAGAAGAAGAGCGAGGGAAGAGGCATGTCCTGATTGTACATAGAGTCGAGAGGCTATCTGATTGATTGGTACGATTGTAGTTGTCTGGAAGACTCTCGTGCATGCTCGGGAGGGTCTGTTGTGTACGTTGATCCTCTCGACAGATCCTCGAAACGTCTGAATATCATTAGGATTCCTGGAGGTACGTGGTAAAATGTTGAAGTTCCTGCAGCAACTCCTGCGGATTTCTTCGCGCAGTGATTGATCCGTACATTCGCAAGAGTAGTTCAGCTGTTTGTGTTGTACATGTCTTCGTGGCTTTACACTTCTATCCCAAGTGAACGGTACTTTGGATATAATCAGAGTAATGTATAAAAAGTCACGTAAGTAAAAAGACCATAAAAGGACATGTGTCTTGTGCGAGAAAATCAGTGTCAGGCTCTACAAATAGTCTTCGCGAGAGTTCCTAAGACATCGTTTGGAAAGATTTCCCTGCGAAGCACCAACTTGTCACTGGCTCATTATTTTTAATAAACCAATACAGAAGCTGCTTCGGGATGTTCGATTTATCGAGCGACTTCCTTCCCATCGACCCTGCCGAGACGCGTGGCGTTTCCTCCTTTGAATATACCACCTTCAACTGGATACAAAACAGTGAACGCAAGAGTTGTTAACTTTATACTCTTTTTAAACGTTTCCTCTCGCAATTTCCATGGCATGTGCCAGCCATTCGAAAGCGCGCAGCGTATCTATCCCGTGCTCCCGCGAAACTGCGTTTTCTGGAAGGAAACTGAAGACCCGGGGATTGCCTGCACGGGGAACAAGGTGGTTCGATGATTTATAAGATGGTCGCCGCACCGCTTAGGAATCCCGTGACACACGTTCCGAGCATTGAAATGCACGTCATGGGACAGCGCGTTTGCAGGAAAATCGAGTGGAAAAGAGGCGTGTCAGAGGAAATCTTGCTTAAACAGCTTTGTGATTGATTGACTCCCTCAGTTTCGTTTCGCACGATCACCTCAACAGTCGCTTTCTTCTTCCTTCTACTCAGTTGAACGTCCCTCGAGTTAGGTGTAGGGAAATGTCTCCTGGAAACGAGATCAAGCAATTAGACAGAGTTAATTGTTAAGCGCATGTGCAGCGTCCTCGATAACCTGCCCAGACCGCTGCTTGACCCTTAATAAATGATTCGTTGACTCGGGTTGCTCGTGGATTTGTATTCAAATCGCGCGCGCTGGTTGACTTGCAGACGGAATTTCCGAACTTGTGAAATAACTTTCTGTGCAGAGGTTTTATTCCTTGAAGTAGCTTTTTATTATTCCACACCAATTTAATAAACGTATGCACGGGTAATTTAATTAATCTACTGGTGTCTTTTACTCCCCTATTATTTCACCATGATTGACCACCACCTTCGCCACTCGCAATTTAATTGCGAAGCCAATTCTCGCCCATCTTTCCCATCGAACGATCGTTCTGTTCGCCGCAGCTGTCGCCTCATCAAAAATTCCTCCCCCGCGCGAAGATCTGCCCCAGCAGAGACAAACGTACCGACCGAACAGAAAGGGGAAACAAAGAGCACGCGAGATAGCGCAAAGCGCCAGGAGCGGGGCGATTCGATTGGCTGGCACGATCCTGGCGGTGTTCGAGATCCCTTCGCATTTTCTTTCGTTTGCTGTTGCTGGCAGAATAAGATGCGTCGGAGCAGCGCGAGGAAGAAGGAACGGGTCGGGTAACTGCAGCAGCCAATCATTAGGCGAGTCCGTGAAAGTCCTCGGGAGTGTTGTTATCTCTCGGGGCTCGTCGATTCCGTCGTTATCGCTCCGCTTCCCTTGATGGACGGCCCTTTCGATAAATCTGAAGTAGCTACGACGTCATGTCGATTCCGCCAGCAACTGATCGCAATTCCCGACTCTGTTATCCGCGCTCTAGCTGTTTCTCGGTCGTATCACGTTCTTTTATCAGTCACCACTCGATCGGACGTAATACTAACGTGGAGACAATCTCGATAGCTGGGGTGCTTCTGGTAGCTACGATCCTGTGGAACCTACTTCTCTCTTTTATCTGAAAGAGCTCGTTCCCGGTTTCTCAGTATAATTAGTACAGCCGCAGTCAAGGTTGAATAAGAATCTTACAAATCCCCAATTTCTAGTAACACAACTACTTCTCCATAGTTAGCGATGTGCGATAGGGATGGAATTGACAGTTTCGACTAATTGGCGTTAAAAATTTTGCATAAACTTTATAGCACATTTCCTTTTGTTCTTTTGGCAATTTTGGAACGTTAATTATTAACGTTGTCATTGGCCCTTCTTGAACTCATCCACCGATTAATTCCTGGATGTTTAAGTAACGAATTCCCATTGGTACTCCCCGAATACTTCATAGATTTATCCCTCCAGATTTAAGTAATGAATTCTCATTGATACTCCCCGAATACTGTCTAAGATATAAGTAAATGAACCCCAGATGGAGGAATGTCGCTTCTTAAGCAGGGGCCACAGCCCCCGCATTGCCTTTCGTTGGATTTCCGTCCGAAGGCTGGCGAAGTCGTTTCGAGCAGCTGGAATTGTCGTTCGAACGGCAGTGGCGGTTTTCCAGGAGGAATTGTGACAGCGCATTCCATCCTGCGTTTGACGTACAATCGCGAGGGGCCATTTGTACGTATTTACGGTCGGGATTCAGCGACTTAGTTAATTGGCTACGTAGATCGCGGCGCAGATGCGTTCCCATCGGCGACCCCGATTCCCCTGGGATCAATTAGACGTCTGTTGAATGTGACTGGAACTGCGGGGCCTCCTCCAGGCATCGATCGTTCGACGGGTAGGTGGTGTGATCGATTTCCTTTAAACGATGGATCGCGGGCGGTCTCAGACCATGTAATCTGCCATGTCCAAGCCCTGTTTTGGGTATATGCGTGATTTGTGCGAATTCCACGGGGCTACTTTAACGGAATAGCCCTGAGATATATGTATAGTCACTCAGATATTTGTTCACGAACGACTGTCAATTTACTACGACCGCATTACACGTGCAGTCTTATTCTTCATCGGAAAATCTCGGATTATTTAAGTCAACTTGGATTTTAAAAAGTAAAAACAAGATAGGGTGGATGTACCAGTAAATGAACACGTACCAGTGAATGGACATTTTTTTATTAAAATGAGTAAAATAAGTTATTAAAAGAAGCAACTAATTAATTAGAGACTTCTTGTAATTTCTTGCTTCAGATCCAAACAATTTTTGCAGCACGTGGAGTCAATCGCGCTGCAAACATAATTTTATAATAGTGTTCATTCATTAGCCTTAAGTGTTCATTTATTGGTGCGTTTACCCTAGTGTATTTTGTAGCAAACCTGGAACTCGTAGTAAATATTATATTTCAAGACTGAATATTTTTTATTGAAATTAGAATATGGGGAGTATTTTAGTTATACTCGTGTAAAATGCTTTCGATTGATTTTGACTCTGTTTGCGGTTGTTATATTCCGATTCTACATGCGGGGTGGGATGATTGTATCGTTTTAAGTGTAATATATTACGACTAGGCTGGTTTCCAAGCGATTTAATTGAGGTGTAATGGTACTTGTGGATAGCGCGTATCACTGGCAGAATTTCTTTGTTAACGCTACATAAGCATACTGTCTGCACGGACTGAAATTAATCAATTTATTTTGCATTTATTTTCAACGAACTTGGCTCAATATCCCTTGCTTTTTCCGCCTTCCATCACCTTCTGTGATTCCAATTTTCTAAATCATATTTGCATTATATTATGATAATTTTTTCATCACATTTTTCACGCCCTCGGGAGGTGCACCATCATTTTTCGTGAGCCCGAATTAAAGGAATAAAAGTTGTTCATTGCTCTCTCTCTTTCTCTCGATACTTTATAATGTATTCACGAGTGTATCATTTTCGACGACCAGCTCGTCGCCTTTACGTCCGGGTGGCTCCATCGTCAGGCAATATGCGTAGCCAGAAATCCCAGGTTCCTGGTCCATAATCCACGGGGTCTTATAGCAAATCCTGGCCTTGTCGAAAAGGAAGGGAAAACGGCTGGAAATCCGAAGGTGTCTTCGCCGGCAGCCGGCCAACATGCAAATCCTTCGCACTGAGATTCTCAGTTTATCCATATTAATGCTCCTAATTAAGCCGCAGATAGGTTCCTTCACACTTTCCGCGCTTCTTGTTTCCCGTGGCGTTGATAAATTGGCGAAACTATGCGCCCGTAAGTCTTGGACCAGGAATTAAATAATATCTCATTGGAACGCGGGAACAGGAACTTAATGGGAGTTTTAAAAATATTTTTATATAGTTCACTACTCGTTTAACTGTTCTTAAATGTTAATTATGGGTTAGTAGATGCTGGAAGAGGTATTGATGCATGCGGAGTTGAATTAGGAATGCGAAGAAAGTGTGTTGGGAAATGTTTCAAATGTAATTCTAGTGCATTTGAATGTACAGTTATTACTGTAATGAAGTATTTCTCTGAGATGAAGTGTGTTGGTATTAAGTTTTGATACTTATATATTTAGTACTTTTATATGTGGAACGGTAAGGAGAATCGATATAGATATTTTTATTAAAAAAGAAAAATGCAGTTGCATCTTGATGCGTCGATGCACTAATTAAAACAGATACTGAGAAAAGAATTTTAGAACTTACCAAGGAGTACAATATTTCCTCTGTCTTCCCTTCCAAAAAACCTATCCATCATAATTCCTTGATCACACATACTTGCTAATTAAAAATTACAAATTACACTTTCTCCACGAGCTTCGAACTAAAACCTCGACATTTTAAACTTCCCTACTAAAGGCCAAAGCAATAATGAGTAACTTTCTGCATCCAAACATTCCCCACATAAAAGTCACGCTAAAAACACGTAATAAAATAAGTTTACTAATCCATTTCTTATTCTCCAGAAGCCTGACACCCAAAAGCAGTTGCCCAATTGTGTACCCCTATCCTTATTAGCCGCGAAATCACGATTGCTCATTTCGACGCGTCGCACTGGTCCCACGGATTTGTTCGCGCTGCTTCATCAGCCGTTATAATTGCCACGCTAATTAATTACAGCAAGTTCGCGCGCCGAGCTGAATTTCCGGCTGGTGAATGGCACACGGATGCCGATACATAATATACACGTGTTTACACAGTTTCTCGCGGACGTCACCGTGGAGATGCGCCTGCACAAGGCAATTAATGCCATTTACCCTCATTAGCGCGCCGAAATTCTATAAATTTAATTAACGCACCGATGACAATTAGCACCCACGACACCCTTCGAATCGTCACGAAATTTGCCTCCGCGGATCGATCAACCTGTCCTCGGTCTTCTGTTCCAGCCACCTTCGCGGGCGCGCGTGCAGGGGCGCGGAAGCGAATCGGTTTGCTGATTGCGAGTAAGTTTCACTGTTACCTTCCCTTTCACCCTCGGCGATCTCTCGCTGGCGAAAAACTAACGGCGTTGTTTACGAATTCTCGCGCGCGCAACCCTCCCCCGTTAATTGGGAATATTTCACGCGGTGATGGAAACCGTTTATTTCACCGTTTGCTCATCAATAACGGGGATCCTGATCACGTAACATCGTATCGCCCGAGGGAGATTAAAGTATCAGGGTGTGCTTTTACGTCCCTCGCGATGAATGGCTCCTGGAATGTTTTCGAATTGGACTGGTCTTCTTCTATTCATCTCTGGAGTGTTCCGTGGTTCGTTATTAGTAGTAACGTGCGAAAAGTGGCAAAAGGAGGGAATTGGATGTGTTCAGGGTGACTTAGGAACGAGGGAGTAGTCGACGGTTTCGTAATTAGGAAGAAAAGGAGCTGTGAGAAGTAATAGATACTTTTTCCAGCCAGCTTCTACTTTCTCACGCCTCCAGATGAAAATTCAATCTGCGCGACCTGTGAACAGAGTTAATAGAAGTCTTAGCACGCCATTTCCTCTTCGACTTTGAAATAATAACGACTTCGTTACATCACCAATCACAGTTAATCGAGTGACGAATGTGCGAGGTTCAGCATTCCTGCTGGTTTAAAACATAACGATAGACTTGAAGTTAGCATAGGGGCATACGGATCTAGGTCAAGCGGACAGGAAGTATAAGAAAGTTAAGGAAAGTGGGTAAGAATAAAGGAGCGGGCAGCGCGTTTAAAAGAGGATGGGCATGACAATGAACGAATTTCCAAGGGGATAGAATTATAATAGGAGGGAGATACATAGGGGAAGGATGCCGTAAATTTAACCATACAATGGACTGGCACAGGCAAATGAAGCCATAGCCCAGTGCATTACTGGCACGAAGAGAATTGTTTCCGCGTAACGAGTGATAGGTCGAAATCGCGTGTCCCTATTTCCAAATCGTCAATGGCCCCGTTATCAAATCCCTCAAACAAGCAGCCACTAAATTACCACCAGCAGCACACGCAATTCTCACCCCGATGCCAACATCTTCCCCTCGGCTTGCACAATGGATCGCAATAGGGCCAAGTCCCCAGGTGAGGCGACGCGTCGTTTCGGCGGATCGAGGAGGAGCGGGGGCCCTGAAAAATTCACCCTGAAATTCCTCAAGTGGCGGGGTGTGCGTGCTGCTTCGTAAAGCCGGCTCCCCCGCAGCTGGATACGTTTCTCGCGCAAATGAAGGAAACGAAAACGTTTATCCCCGGGGGATTCGCGGAGCCGCGGGCTCGTTTGAGATGCGGCGCGCGAGCAATTTGAAGTGGTATCTCTGAGTCGCGGGGGCCAGACCTGTGCTCACATTCTGATGTTCGCGAGCACGCCCAGCTCTGTTGCACGAGGGAACCACTTTTATCCATGCATGCATGCCCTGGGACACGTCGAGGGCGGGATTTTATAAGAGATTTTATCCATTCCAAGTGAATTCCAGCGCCAAAGGGCGCAGAGCCGACCGAGGCGTTTCATAGTTCGCCGTTCATCGCTGGCCTTGTTGCTCGGGGAGCTTTCGAGGGCCGTGCGTTCTGTTTAGCCATCTAGCGACTGGTTAATCGTAACGTTAGACGAGTGTCCCTCGAATAGCTTCGAGCGCGTGCGGGGTGGAAGGACGAGGAGCCTTGATTTTGTTGGATTATGGGGGTAGATGCCAGTGCTGGTGGCTTCTGTGGAAAAGTTCGTTCGCTCACTGTTAGGTAATGTTAGGTGTACGGAAATGACTTTTTTTTTTACCACACCCACTTGTACTTTTACCAGAAAAGTGGCAGAAGGTCTTAGACAGTCGAGGAACATTCTTAGTTTGATTATAGAGATATGTAATATATTTTTAATTTTAGCAGACTTCGGTTCAGTAAAACGGACGATCTTATGCACCGACCTAATAGATTTGGTTTCAATGGGTTCAACTTTTTCGTTTGATGGAGACTGTTGTTCATACTTTCGGGTCAGGAGTTTGGGTTTCATTTTATCGCGATTGGTGTAGTAGATAGAAGGGTGTACTTACTTTGGCAGGCTTTTTCACAATGATTTCTTGGAAGGTGTTGCAGGCGCGGGACGATTTAGCTTTACATTTAATTTAGATCTTTTCGAGACTTACAGTTCGAGGTATATTTAATTTTCATATTTTGTAGTGTTTGTAATCATAATTTCAGAGGCATAGGCAAAGATTCCCTTCATAATTCATCCACGAAAATATCGAATCTCTTACATCTCGGAAAATTGATTCAGATAACAATCAATCCTAATCTGAATTTGATCGTCGTGTGTATAAAGGTAGCGACGGTATTTTGTTTCAATATCACGCCACGTACATCTATTTCTTGTACGTCGTTTTAGGGTTGTTTCGATTTAATGGGATGTCCGCGTTCGTACGCCACATGCTTGATTTATACTACTTGGAATGGGCCATAAACCTGTCCAACGATCCTGTCCCAGACCCTAAGCCGTGGTACGGTGAATCAATTTTACGTTGGACATTCTTAATCGCACATTTTTTTTACCATTCAACTGCCACGGAGTTCCAGAATCTGATTCAAATAAACACTTGAAAATCAATAAAAATTGAATACATCATCTTTGATTCATATTAATCTTCCCATTTTTTAAAATTCGTGAAAAAATGTAGCGTGTCCTACGTATTTACTTCAATCTTCACTAAACAAATTCTATCTATCCACTTCCTTTCATTCAACAAGCCGCAGTAGATGGTCGTTTCGGGACTCCTCATCAGCGGTACGTAACTTTTAAGAACCAGATTTCCAGAGTTTCCGTCAGAATGTTTTGCTTCGCCGGATCAACGAGAAAGCCACTTAATTGCTGTTTCATTAGTGTTTCATTTCGCGGGTGCAGTGGCAGAGGGTCCGGGGGGTGCTTAAGTCCCGCGCGAACGAGAAAAGAATTCCGGACGAATCGTAATCCGTGTCCCCTACCTCCCAGGAGGGAAAAGGATTCTTCGATGGTGCAAGGTCCGCGACAGGCGAGGGGGCGGGGGCGATGTAATTGTGTAGAGGGTTGGACGTGGCAGGTTGTAACTGTAAACGGGTTGAGTCGAGTAAAAGAGTACCGCGGGGAAACTTTTAAGTAGTTCGTGGCAAGTTTCGCAATCGATACTGCCGTCGGAAACCGGGCGAAGATGTTCCCTCTCCCCCCAGGGCCCCCTATCGCTCCCCCAACGCATGAATATAACTCTATCCGCGACTGTTTATCGTCGTTTCGGCTAATATAGTCGCGAGTTTGCTCTAGCGTTCGTTACAACTTTAAACTTGCAGCTGAATCCCGCGTTGACTCAACTCTGCCTTTTACCTTCGCCTCCCTCTGGCCTCGTCACGCGAGATTTATATTGTTTGGGAAAAATTCTCCCCCGTTAATTTCACCGTTCACGTTCGACCTAGTTTCTCGTTCGCTCCTTTGTTTCGTCCACTTCTGATTCCATTCCTTAAAGGCTGACTTCGATTTAGAATGGACGCTTGGGGATGAAAGGAACAGTGCATGTTTTGGGGGTTGTAGGAGTTCGATGACATGGGGGAATCGAGTGAACATCAATTCATCGGAACATCGAATTTCATTGGAACTTCTTAAGCAGCAGAGAATCAGTGAATCTTTTTTTAGCAAAGCAGAGGGGTAAGAGAATTCTGTGACGCAGGGCTGTAAGGCACCCTTTGTACCAGCAATGGCGATTCTCAGTTGCGAACCGTCACGCGGTGTCTTTTCATCGTGAAGTGCAGTTTCACGCAAGATTAAAAAAAGAGCGCAAGTTTTGCATGCAGGACTGATACGTGACGCGACTCTCGTTCTTTGAATTTCCGTGGCGCGACGTCGCGGCGGCACGTTGTATGCAAATTTCGCGAACAAGAACGGCGAACGTTACAAAGGGAACGGCAAATTAAATATCGCGACGCGGGGTTAGCGAGGAACTCAGCGAAATATTAAACACTCGCGACCATCGACGGAAAAAATTGTTCGGACACGTGCCGGCTGTTATTGGCGATACACATTCGGGCAACTAAGTTCCAAGATTGAGTTCGTTGTCCATAGAAACGTGGAAATAAGTAAATAAGGAACATTCCGAAGATGAGTAAGTTTGATTCGGAGAATTTTATTCGTCGAGATTAGTTGAAACCTCGCACCGCAGGATTAGTGAACCAATTTACGGTGAAATAACAGTTGAAGTGTTTAATACATTCTCGCGGAATTTTCCCACGAAACTAGCAGAAATTACGAGTAACTCCAGCGACCCAAATTCCCTTCATTGGTGGGTGGAATGAAATCTTGCAATTCTCCGGATCCCCGTCTCATTTTTCGCGATTAGAGGCGAAGAACAAAGCGGAGGGCGCAAAAGATTCATTTAAAGGGCTGGTGTTTGCTCGAGGAGCGCGCTTCGGCGTCTTTAAAATCCGCGCAAACAAGGGGCGAGCGTCAGAGTGCTTTAAGCCCGAGGAATCGCGGGGAACCGAATGCGCTCGTATAAATTCGGTTGCTCCGCGGCGGAGCCCGCGAATTCCCCGGTCTCCCTCGACTTATTAGATCGCATTTCATCTGCAGTAAAACGCCGCGGAACTTAAAGGCGCGAGGGAAGTTTCGCCGACGACCGAACACGCTTCCGCTTAAATGATGCTCCGCCGGTGCACGCACGTGAAACCACTGTTGAACAGAGGCCCCGTAAGCCTCATATACAACCCCCGAATCTCCCCGAAGGTTCGCCGCAGCAACGGCGTAAATGGGGTGAGGTATTACGCTCCCCTAGCGCGCAAGGAACCAGAGATAGAGGCAGGTATTTGCATCGTGAAATTCACGCACCATCGTCTTAGGAATTTCTGTCGGGGTTTGACGACGGGGTGGAAAGTATCGACTTTCTGGGAGGGCAGTCAAACGGGTGGGGCGTTTGCTGATTTTAATCGAATATCAGGCATGATCGGAGGGGGATAAGTGGCCTCGCGAAGGAAACTCTGAGCGGTGATTAGAGGAATTTGCAAATGCAGTGTCTGAATTAATAGGGCGATGTAATTTCTCGGATAGTAAAACGCTTACAATCAGTCTCCTCATGCTGATATTTCTTTACATCGGAAAGGATAATACAGGTGACAACAGCAAAATTAGAAAGTAATATAAATGTTACTATTTCCTTAATCCTAACTCGGCTCTAAGTACAAATTTTTTCTTCATCTCGAGTTTCGTTGAATACCATTCTCCTCGTGGAATTCAGGACCCCAGATTTCTCCAAACGATGGCACCGACAAGACCACCACCAACTGGCACAGCTCCCCAAGAGCAGACCCCAACTCATCAAGCCCTCAACCCTACTTTTCCCAGTACTCATCCTTACACCAAACAACTTCACTCCACTCCCCACTTACCTTCCCGCAAAGAATCATCCCTCCATGCTAACCCTGAATTCAATCACACTCCCTCTAAAACGTATCGCAATAAAACACGCTCCCCTTCGCAATTTCTCCGTCACGTCAAGAATTCCTCGATTGTCCCCGGCGTTACCTACCATAGAGCCTCGACGCCACCATGTTTATTTACCCGGGGCCGAGCACCTCTCGTTCTCCGTCGAATATCGCCAGCCGTACGCCCACGTCGGCCTTAATCTCGTGAAAGTTCGTCGCTTTGGATGCACCCTCTTTATCTCGGTCGAAAGGAGCTGGTGGAACATCCTCCTCCCTCCCCCCCCCTCCTTCCCTCCCTCGCGAACCTTGCTGTCGCCCGTGTCCTCGCGGCGCAGCTGATGGAATTGCACATGCACCCAATCAGGCTGCAGGCGCGGCCGTGCACGATATTCGGCGAACTATTCGGCAAACAGCGGCCCTGGGCTGAATGGCAAATTGCACGAGTGTACAGGTCTGTCTCGCGATAATGGCTCCGCAGTGGAACGTGACTGTTACGTATGAAAAACAGCATGCAAATGCAGGTAGTCAGGGCTTCTATAGCGAGCCTCGTGTCCACGAGAGACAACGGGAACAGGAATCTGTGAATTTAATTAACGAGGGGGTACGAGGGGGGTGGGGGTGGGGGTGGGAAAGGAACAGAAGGATTTCCATGAGTCAGGATCGCTTGTTCCGAGCGTCGCCTTTATGGAATATTTTCGCGAGGGCGTCTGGAAGAAGCGAGAAAAGGGACCCCTTTGCCTGTCTATTTGCTCGGTTTGATGGCATTAAGGCATTTTGGCTTGTTTACGGGCACGGACTGCAGGTAAAATGGGGGAGGAAATTGGACCGTGTCGGCGTGGTTAGTGGTGGTTTACTGGGTCGCTTTGTGGATTTCTTATGGCTGGGCTGGCAATGGGAGCTGTGTTTGATACTTGAGGGCGCTTCTGTTGGATGAAACTTGGCCGACGAATCGACAGAATTGTGATGCTTAATTTCAGAAGAGAATGTCTGTTCCTAAACTCTGTATGTATTCTTCGCATTCTCGTGGGTGAGTTGTTTGAACAGGGGTTTCCTTATGACGTTACAAGGCTTCGAGGAGACCTCTTTCTCGTGTCTAAATACGCAATCATGCTCCAAATTCTCGACTAATTCTTGCTTGGTCTAACTTACACCCCTGTAACTCACGAACCTTCCATTGTTCGTCTTTAAAATCAGTCCTCCAAGACACGTACAATATCTCCCACAATTCCACAAAACACTTGCTAAGTACACCCCCAGGCACCCTCCCAACGAGACGTCAGTGACTGCAGCTGAAAACCGGACAAAAACAGGGGAAAATTAAAAGCAGGGGAGGAGATACTTCTAGCTGGCATGTTTTCATTCAACTTCGGCGAACGTCGAACGTTCTCGCGCGCCGCTTTGAACTGTTTCGCCCGGCGATATTTAATTCCACCCCCGGAACCTTTGTGAGCTTCATCTCTCGTTGAATTTCCATATAGACGCCGCGGAAAAGGGAGGTGGTGGGGAGGGGCGGAGTACTTTAAACACAGGCACGGAATGCAAATGCATTTTTGCAGGTTTCTCGCCGGCGAAGCGACAAAATGTTTTCCCTGTTCCGTGGCGCGTTCGCTCGTCAAGCCGCGAACGATCCACGCGTGATTTCGTTGCATCGCGGAATTACGATCTGCCCGCTGGATCGATTTACGAGGGGCGCCAATGATTCAGAAACGAGGCCGTAAACGAGATCCTTCTCCCGCAACCGCGCTGAAACTTTATCGCACAGTGCTTTAGTTCGTCTCAATAAACTGTTAAACGTAGGGGCGCGGGATGCACGGGGTGCTACGTTCCCATTTTGGTGCCTCACCTGCACCTCGTAACGATTATGTATTTATCGGCGAGGGGCCACTGTTTCGCAAGTGTGTAAGAAGGTGTCGAAGTTTTTTCGGTATCGATCAGCTGCTTTTAGCTTATAGTTGATGATGTGAAGTCGATGAATATTGAAATTGATGTTTGGCTTGTTTAGCGACTCGGGGATATAAAATAATTCACCGAGATTAATAGAAGACTATTCCATTTGGGACACCGTAAAGGACTTCGAATTTTTAAGACTACAATCTGTTTACAGGTACTAGATCTTTCCTTTCTTATAATCAGAGTTGGGCATTATTCGAATACATTTTTATGCGAATGATTGCAAATGAGATTTGCGAATAAAATGAAGTTGTTCGAGAATAACGAATAATTTTTTTATTCGAATAAATTTTTAACGGATTCGCGTTGCACGTACCAGCGCATCATTCGAATAAAAAATTATTCGTTATTCTGGAATAACTTCATTTTATTCGAAATCTTCGTAATTCTCGTTTACAAATGGCCTGTGTTCGAGAGAAACTCGTGTTGTTCACGTTCCCAATGAATCAGAAAATAAATCATCGAGAATGAACATCCAGACAGATAATGGCGGGTAGAAAAAGAGGACCATGGAAGTTGCTGCTGCATCACCGTCTCCATAATTCACCTTCGATTCATCAAAATTACCTCGTAACTTTATCTTCACTTCGAAAAGGCGACCGTCCCTTTGCTTCCAGGTCTTCCCTTTATTTCCTCTACGTTTTATGAATATAAAGCATCGCTTCATTCGAAGAAAATTCATCGCTATTACTACACTGGAACTATAGTTACACGAAATTCTAATTTCTAAGAAATCTTAAGTATCCTCTACTAATCGTACTATCCTTTCTAAACTTCTGAAATTCTCTTGCACTTAAATTTTCCATTTCTTCAATAAAATTTGCCATTATATTTCCCTCTATCCAAATATCTAAGGTATTTTCATTTCAAACGACAATAAACACAATTTACCCTTCGTTTTCGAAGATTACGCTACCAAGACATTAATATTTCCCAGTGTCTACAAACTTTGTTTGTTACGGTTTTAAATTCCATTCAGGAAATTCAGACTGATCAATCTATAATTCGGCTTAAACTTCTCAAAATTGCTTGGCAACTTCGTCCATCAGTGGGATTCAAGCAGGGGTATTATTATGCCCGCTAACAAGCTGGTACGCCTTGTTTCGATTCAGCCGGATGGACGTGCGTGTTTGCATAACAATCAGACGTTTCTGAGCGTGTTCCCCTCTATACAGCGTGTCTCGAAATGCCTGGAGGTTCCTTTCGAAAGCACAGGTCGGAAACGTGGAATGGAGCATTCTTGTACGAGCCTTCGTTTGCGAGAGAATCGATTTTGTAAATGTAGGTATGGGGTGCACACGTGTGCTTGACTAAGGCACGAATTTATGGATTCCTCTGCGCATTTCCGCAGGATGTCACAAAATACGCGATGCAACCTGAAGGAAGGCAGTTCCTATTGAAGGAACAAATCGAACAGTGGGAAATAAAGTTTGCTCCACGGGAGACTTCGTTTTCGAGGGAATCGATTTTGGAAGTGTTTGATGAGGATATATTTTAAAGAATCATACAATTCTGTACGAATCTCCGCGGATGTTTTTCACCAGAAATTATTATTGTATCTGTTGTACATAAATATAATAGAAACTTGCAGACAGTTCAACGAAACTAAATGTTAGTCCCCATTCCCGAAGGAATAGGTGAAAAGTGTGTAATCAATATTCTGGTAGGACCCTTTACTTTCGAGGAAATGGATTTTGGAAATGCACGAGCACGTTCATCGACCAAACGTAAGCCTCGACTTCACGAATTTATTTTACGTGCTCCTATCCCATTTCTACATAGTTTGTTATAAGAAGACAATATTATCTCCTATTATAAATACGCTAGACATCTATAAGGTTATTTGTTAAATCGAAGTTCAGTCGATCGCTACCAAACATTATCATCTTGATATTTGATTTCCTCTGAAACGAAAGCTGGCTACGAACGAATTTTATGTTCGTGCGTTTCATTGAACTTTTCTTAACGAGGAATCATTCGAGCTGTATCGGGCACTTTGAAGCACCCTGTATGGTCATGGTGGACGGATACAATCGATTGCCGATAGACACCCTTTGCTATTCCGTGCCACTCTCTCTCTGGGACTAAAAATGTCAAGCACAGAAGTAAGCGCCTCGCGTGGTCTAACAATGCCACGAATCCAGAGCACGGCTGATCATTAACTTGCAAATTGTGTCGATGGAATGTTGAGAAAGACTTCGACATGTACTTCGTTCGGCTTTCTATGTTATTTATACTCGACCAGGCTATTCAAAGCTGTCGACGTTGGAACTCTTTTCAGTAAAATGTCCCGAGTACACTTTTATTACCCCAGTTTATAAGAATCGAATTATTTGTGAATGCAGTTTATTATCTGCTCTGTTTTATGCGAAGTATCGCGGGGAACTTAATTAATAGAATCTTGACTTAAAAATAATTAAGTATGCGGGTTTCTTATATAGTCCTTCTGTGCGTGGAATTATTTGTTTTTCATGAAATTGTTTGAAAAGGACGTAGTACTGTCAGCGAGCGCCGATCACAGGCGATCACAGGTTCGCAACAAAGAAGTTTCAAGCTGATCGCCAATCAAGCCAGCGAGCTCGTTAAGTTGCACGCTCGTAAAACGTGATTGCACTTCGGAAGTTCAGCTATTTTTATGTCTCAATTATGAATTCGCGGTCGTTTCGCGAACTTAAGCCGCCCGCGCGGACATTTATGGCGCAATTTCTAACGCCGCGCAGACTGGTGAAAGTAAATTTATATCACGGTTTAGATTAAAAAGGAAGTTACGCCCGCAAGAAGATTAGCATTTAACGGTGATTTCGTGCCTGAAGCGTTGGAAAAATCGAACAAATCACCGCGATTATCGAATCACGAAGCTATCCCGCAACTCCCATCTCTTCAACTAAGAAAAACGAAGTCGAATATGCGGCAGAAGCGAATCTCGTCCCGAAGAAATCATCTAAAGGAGCCTCCTTAATAATTTAATAAGCACACACATCTGCAAAGTAAAAATACCGAAACGAGCCACTAACCACCGTTCTGCGAATAAAGCAGATGAGAGTTTAGAAATATAGGAAATCCCGGTAACCATAAGAAACTAATCATTACGCCGAACGAAATGCATCGACTTAGTTCCGACACCGCGCCGTGTCCCCTGGATGTAAAGCGGTGGTTCGTCGCCGTCCCAGAATCGCCACGATATTCGATCGACCGTTGCATATTCATAGCTGGCAGCTTGTATTCGTTCGATCGTGTCTGCAGAGGGAACGTGAATTCGGTGTCTGAATAGACAGGGTGGACACGCCGAATTCGGAGTGCGCAGCTCCTGGCCAGAGTGGAAGGCGAGGGTGTGATGTGACGGGGTTGGCCTCGGTATCGGGAAACAGACAAAGTTCCTCGGGACGAGGAGCTTTCTCTCCGCGAATTAATGGCCATTTGCTGGCAGGGACGTTATTTGGCCGATATTTTACTCGGTCGAACATTGGAAAAAGTTTCGGCTGGCCCGGTTCCGGCCCCGCTCTACCGAAACGCGGCAAAGAGGAACCGTCAACGAGCGTGTCCCCCGTTCCCTTTCATTGTTCCCACGTTTCTCTCTGCCTCGTGGTCGGCCGTGGTTCCAGTTTTGCCTCGTTTTTCCTCCCACGCCTTTCCTCGTCTCTGGTGTCGTTTCCCCTCGTTTCCCGCGACGTGTCCCTTCCATGTCCGGGCACATCGGAGGACGATTGTGGGTATCTGGCCCTTTGTCGACGAAAAATGGCCCGGCGTTGCGGGGGGACGGCGATTCGGTTATAGAAATGCGAGCAACGCGACAGAGGTCTTAGTGGAAGTCAGGCGGCTGGCCGAGCGCTCCCTTTGACGATGGAGGATCTCCTCAGGGGATCGTACCCCCATCCTTTAAGCTGCGGCTTCGCGAAACTGTGAGCTTTTTATAATATCCTCGGAGCCCCCTCCGCTAAAGAGCTAACGAGTCGTAGAGGGTGTTTCGATAACCTCGTTAAAAGACGGTCCCTGCGAACGTATTCGTGACATCGGTACATCGATCTCCTCTGAAGCCTCGTGGAGACGTACTCCTGCGACCCGTAGAAAAGGAAAGTCAGGAGTCTGCTTTGTCTTTATTCAAGATTATTCTTTGTGGATGTATCTTAGGTTGTAGAGCTACAGCTGAGTGTGTGCAGCTGGCAAACGGTTTTACTCATTCACGAAGACTTCCTTCCAGGTTTTCTTGTCTTTCTTCTGCTGTTTTAAGCTCTCGTTGGGTTGGGTCAAGAGATCCGGGTGTTTCGATACTTTCTTTCCTATCGAACCACGAGGAAGAGGCTAGAATTAATAGGTAAATTAACGTACTCGTTGCAAAATCTATTTTTTATGTAGTTTCGTTCGATTTCATAGATGAAGATACGACCACGTCGATCACAGTCGGAACGGAGGTGTTTATAACGAAGCAGGGCATTTTCAATGTGATTACACGAAACAGAGGGGGCAATCCGAAATTCATTTGATCCCCCGTATATTTCGAACTTTTTGGCCACCCTATATCCGTGGTCTGCGTTTCTCTTAATTACACAGGACTTTGATATCGGGCCGGCTACAAAGGCGTTTCATCGTCGAACTCCGCGTTGTAATTAAATTTTTACTTTAATATTTCCCCCCGAAAAGCATGCCCGTGGACTCTGCAAAGCACGCCCGTCCTCGCCTTTGATCCGCGATTTAAAATTGGATAGGAAACGGGGCGCGATCGAACGCCTCTAATGAGAGTCACGAAATGACTGTATAAAGGAATGTTTCGCTTAAAATATCGACAAAGCTGTTCAATCTGAGCCGTAGAGCAAAAGTAAGATTCATTAATCCACCGATTCAACATAGAATGTAGAAATATATTCATTTCTTTGAAATATACACTTTTAGTCCGCCTAAAGAGTTTCAGAAAATCATGCACCAAAATTACGAAGCTAAAATTAAAGGGACTCGAGAATGATAGGTACCTATAGCTGTACCTTCGTGTATAGAGCAATTCTCTGCCCATCTTTACCACCAATTATCGAACACCCTGTATACATTGATATTAATTTAAACATAACATGTTACAAAGTGGGTACGTAGGGAAATGGGTGCAGTAATTATCCAAGCGAAGGGGGGCTGCAATTGGGAATACAAATGTGGCGACAGATGTTGGAGTCCAATGTGGAATGCAAGGTCGATTGAAAATAGCAAATGTTTTTCCTGCGGTATGTCAGGTCGCCCCGCGTTAGCCTCAGCATTCACTCAGCTTTCACACGTAAATTCGATCTGTAACGAAGCTTGTAACATTTTGCGAAACACAACACGGTCTCTCGCCGATGGCAAGCAGGTGGCTTCAGTGGTGGAGATGGGTTCTGGTCAGACCAGGCTGATCCTATCCTTGCTCCTACTACTGGCATAGAGGCGCGCGACCGCAGCATCCACCTTTGAGGGTGCTCTCTCGGCGTCGCCACAAAATCAAGTAAATATACCGAGTGTTTATAAATTAGAGCGCAAAACTCTGATGCACCACGGCTTCGTTACGCTACATAATTCTTCGTGAAGTGGAGAGCAAGTTGCACGTTGAAAATGTCGAATTTGAGGGACTTGTTTAATGTTTGCTGGGACTGAAGTTTTTCACTTCAAGTTAATCGTATGCTGCGTACATGATTCGTCTGTTACGAAAGTCAATATGTATTAGCGTAATAGTGATAAAATAATTTCCGACGAAGTTAACGTTTACGAAGGAATTCTCTGAATTTTCGTTTTATATTACGATTTGTCCGCGTCGTATCATTTTCATCTGTTTCCATCGAGAAAGCCACGTCACGAGCATACCGCACCTTTGCACTTGTGTCGCTTGAAACGAGGGCGCGATGATTATTATGAATTTACGAATAACCAGCTGCGCTGTCGTTGATTCGTCTCTTTAATTGGACAATGGTGGTGGGGGGCGTATGTAAATAAGCAGCGGTATAAATAAATCGAGCGAAACGCGGTTAGAAGTTATTCTATAGCGCGTTGAAATACGTTGATTTCGGAGGTGATACGAATCACAGGTGAAATTATTTTCATTTCAATTGTATACCACAAAATTAATTTCCCGTCCGCCCTGGTGCACAATGATTGCGGACTAACAACATCAAACATTTAATGTGCGGGATTAATTAAAAAAGGGTTGTACTATTTCCAGTATATTCTAGCAGATTCTTTTCCTGTATAGTTATTTAATTACTATTCAGCGTTTCGTGAAATTCGCTAGTATTCTAAGAAAATTGAATCGTACCTATTACTACACAGCAAAAGATTCAAAATCTCTACCTCTTCGTATTCGAGACAGCTTTTTTTACAACATCCCTCTGCCTCGAAAGGTTACAATTATTCAACAAACTGTTACAGGAGAAGCATAGATGTCTCCGATAATTGTTAACTGAATTTAAGAACCGTCGATCGCATCGAATTAACGACAGCGAAGAAGGAATAAAGGTCTCGATGTACGTCTCTTCGCCGTCGAAGGAGATGGCATCGACGGGGGAGCGCGTAAACGCGACCGATACCTTTATCCGCCCTGTCGGTAAACATCGTGCAATTTCAGCTCGATACTCGGCTAAGGCGAAGGATCAGGATCCCTGTTCGGTGCATACACGGTGAATCCTCGGCGCAATAAAGTCAGCGTCGTAGGGCCCTCGAAATCGAACGTCAAAGATATTTTTCGTCTACGCGCCCCTGTTCCGTCGACCATGCAGACGCTTTTATGTCTTCCGTTTTCATTTTCTCTCTTTCCTTCCCCCGCTGCGCCGCGCCTCGCCGCTCGCCCGGGAATCCTTCGCCCTTTCAGGAATCGAGCAGAAAGAGGACGGTTCACGGGAGCGCATGCAAAGTGGTTTAAGATATAGAGCAGATACACGTTCCCCGCTTCCCCCGATCCACGCTCCTCGCCCTATTCTTCCTCTGTCCCTCTCCGTCTTTCTGCTTCTTATCCGCTTCCGATCGGTCGAGCCTGAAATCGAGACAAGACACGGGCCTATGAGCCGTCGTTTGCTCCCGGGGTATCGAGGCCGAACGCGTAACGATACCTTAAGCGGCGAATATTTGGCAGAATTTCAAAGGTTTTCCAACTCCGACGAGGGGGGACCAGAGACCAGGAGGTAGTTCGTTTGCTGAGCAAGCGGCTGGAGGGAAATATCGTAACGGGGTATCGACCGATCGAAACAGGAAATGCGAAAGGGGGTACTGGATTCGATGGTAGGCAGCGGGGTTCAGGCGAAGGTGGGTGATACAGTGGAATTTTCAATATCTGATTCTTTGAAGTATTCGGAACATTAGGAGGGTGTATGTTAATATGATCGGTGTAATAGCAATGTAATTCTCTTAATATAAAGCAGATGTAAGCCTAAGGCTTGAAATGCTTAAAAAAAAAAGTAATGTTTCCGCGCAGTCGAATGTGTTTGAAATTCCCAAAAGTGTAGTATGTAAATAGTGAGTAAAATGGGCTGTTTACTAGTGGTGCATTTGTAACTTAATTCGCTGTATAACGTTAAATGCATCTACGGTGGGAGCGGTGTCTGACCACACACTGACCGCCACTACTTGCTCGTCTCATCTAGTAGAGGAACCGTTCATGAGGCACACAAGGGAAGTAATTCCCGTTTCTTTAAACATTGTTATTGTACCGGTGAAACCACGAGCTACAAACGTAGAATCTAGACGCATACGTTGTTATGTAGAGGGACAATATTCATTATAATACTACCTGTATTCCTCAACTTAGGAAGAATTAACCTGATCACGCGATGTGTCCCTGGAGACCATAAAATACCGAAGAAGAGAAGCCACAAAAAATCCTGTAGACACATAATTCACATTCCCTTTTCCACGAGTATTACAAACACCAAAAATCTTCCTTTAAGAATCTAACAACTAAAAATAAATCCCCGCTTTCTCAGGACTCTTCTCTCCCCTTACCAATCACGAAAATTAAAACGGTATTAGACTATTGGATCCCCACGCCTCTCCCGAAGCCAAAATTAATTTCTCCGCATCCCCTGTTAACGTGAACGCGTACGTCCTCGTTAACAGGGGAGCAGCGTGTCCCGTTAACTCGTCCCCCTAATTCGCTCATTTTCCGCGCAGCTTGCCGAGGCGTTCGCGCGCGAAAAACGGCTGTCCGCGAAATTCGATTTCGATTCACGAGCTTGCCCACGGCGATCCAAGTTTAACGCAATCTGTCTTCGTTTGTCAGGCTTGCCTTTGATACGGTTCCACGGGCATCGACGCCCGCCGCGGCGTCGGTGGACACGAGAAAATAATCAAATCTCCCGGCGAAGCGGGGAATTGTGATTAATGAGACGTGCGCTCGCACGCAAAAACCACCCCCGCGGCCGTTTCGCGCACGACTTTTCGCGTGCACGCGAGTTCCCGCGGCGCTGTCGCCGAAACTGTGGCGAACTTCTCACATTTCACGGCGCTTTTTCGACTGGTCATTTAATTACGGCGAATACCTCGGGGCTGTTTGTGTGTTAATAACGCACGGCTGTGCAGGGCGCACTGCGAGCATCGTGCAGTTCTAGAACCTTTGGGATTCTGAGGTGGAAAGCTGACAAGTTTGGGTATGATATTGGTTGTTAGGAAATAGTGGAATAGAATTGTATTTTATATAGAATTTGTGTAGCATTTGGTCCATTGAGGGATTAAAAAATACATATTGTTATGTTGGGTGTAAATAATCAAGGGTGATGCTATATTATCGCTTCCCCACCCACGCACGAGAATTTTCAAGAATTTTTCTAAGGAAGGTTTCAACTCACTTGGAGTGTTAGGATGTATGTACTTTCAACCGAGTAGGTATTCTGATCGCCTGAAAATATTTGGATTTTTCCATTTGAGTGAAAAGATATTATTTTTTTATTTTTTAACCATTGCGTGGTGTTTGTTTTTGTAAGTTAGAATGCTATATAAATTGCGATGACTATTCCAGAGTCGACTGTAACGAGAGCCTCCGTTCCCTAAAGCAGAGGTACAGTTTCGTCGTATTAAAATAGTCCAGATGAATTTTCAAGCGGAACGTAATGTAACGAAACTGAATACATTCATGCGCGCCCCCAAGTATAATACGCTGCATAATATCATGCTTTATTAAACGGGAGGAGGGAAAAAATACTCCCACGTGTAATCCGCTTTCGCGATACGATTTATTTTCAGTCGTACTAACGAGATCGAGCCTTTCAAAAAATGGGGTAAAACTGTTCTGCGCACTTCGGTAATATCCTCTCGCTCGTAAAACTTCTCATACTTCCACGTTCCTTTCGCACACTATCAGAAATAACTTGCCCACCTTTTTGGACATCTCAAATACCTGCAAGAATCCTATTCCATAGAAGGTTACTTGAAATTACTAAAAACCACTATATTCTAAAAAATTAAATTACTAAAAACCACTATTTCACTTTTCTCCAATTGAAAACTAGGCTGCTAAAATCGACCACGAATCTTTCGTATCTTAATCTTCCAAAATTCTCCATCACATTTAGTCTCCACAGAAAATTAAATTAAAACAGAGCCACAGAAATGCATGAACGTGCAAAAGGTGTAAGAAACAGGCATAAAAAAGATCTCGAATATAAATATTCCCTGATCACTTCAATCTGTTTCTCAGACCACTCCGGAAATATCGCAGAAGTGTCTCTAATTTATTCCCCTCGGTTTCGATCGTTCGCCGAGAATCACGCGCGACGAGTCTTTTAAATATCGCGTGCATCTTTCCTTCGATTCCCCGCGGCTTCGGTTGGTTTCGGTCTGGTGGGCTTCTATTTTCGCGAGTGGGCTATGTTATGTATTCGTTAAAGAAAGCCTCTTACCAGCCCCTCTTATCTCCGCTCTTTTCGCGGCGAAACGACGTCGCGTGCTCGTATCCGCTTCAGATAGGCGGGCGCGTACGTGCGCGGGAATGGAAAGCCCGTGACGAGGAGCGAGGCAGTCGGCCAGAAAAGAGCAGGAAATGAAAATATAAGAGATCCAAAGGCGCCGCGGCGCTAAAGGAGGCGCGCCCCAGCGAAAGACGCGACCTGGATGTAATTGCTTGATCGTTCTCCCCACGAAAACCGAACATTTCTGCGCCGAATGTCTCTCTTTCGCTTTCCCAGCTCGCATCGCCCTGGAAACCACCACCTCGCTCCCTGGGAACAGAAACCCACAGAATACACTTTCTTTTCTACCTACAGCTAATCCTCTTTCTCCCAAAAATACGATCTCGAAACGCTTGAAAAATTTTCTTTAACATTCGTGGTGCTCTTCAATGCATTATAACTTCGCGATGAAACAGGCGAGTAACTAAATCCACTAAATTCAGGCTTCTGATTTTACAGAAATCTGTAACAGCTTGTTATCGAAATACATAAAGCACGATTTCAGGGGATAGCCTCCACCACGCTGTTTCCATCATTTTCCAATTCCACTTGCTTCGCGAAACCACTGTGAAAAGCACTGGTGAAAAGAGAAATTCGATTGCGCAGAAACGAGTAGTCCCTGGACATTCCTCCGCGTTCGTGCGCCTTTTAGAAAATGAATATCTCGTTTACGAGGTCGCGGATCCCCTGCAGGATCGTATGCAAACATGTTAGGGGTAGTCGGGCCAGATACACCCTCCACGCCGACACGGCTGATAACAAAAGCACCAAATGGACTTCCTACGCCGATTTCAGCGCGAATAGAAAGAGAAAAAAAACGAACGTTTCCCTGGCAGATATTGTAGTCGAAGTATGAAGCGCGAGCTATCTCGCCCCCGGACGGGGAAAATCTCGCGTCTTCTTGACGAGCGAGGAAAAGGCTTCCACCAGTAATCGAGCTCCGGTTTCGATATTTGAATTGCGCCTGAAATTTCAATATTTATTCCGCCGAAATTGGGGCAGCACGGCACCGTCGCTTTATCGTTAAATAATAATACAACAAATCGAGTCGCCCGCGCCTCTTTAATTGCGATTCATTTGTCGGGCTGCCGTCGATGAGGTAAACCGATCGGCACGCTTCCATTCGCAGAGCCATTGTGATGGTGTTTTTCCAGTTCCGCGGGATAAACGCGAGCTATTTGGCATTTTCGGGAATTGTGCGGCTGTTTGCGCGTCGCGTGTTTGCGCTTCGGGATGCGAAATGTGTTCGACGCCAGAGATAATCGTGGGTGGGACTGGATGCCGACAGAGGGATGCTCTACAGAGTACTCGGAATCGTTGCTCCGCGATTATTTCAGGAACCCTCTGTGCGCCAGTCTTTCGTCGTGGTGCGCGTTTGCGACATTTCAATGGCTGAAAAAGTACTTGCCAGGTACGTCTCTACAGAGGAGACAGGTTTTATCGAAGGAGGTAATTAATTTTCCGAGAGCAACAGAAGACGAAGCAAAATTGCCCGTAGTATTGGGTGGAAATGAAGATTGCATCGTGCTTCCTCTTCATAAATGGAAAGAATGGTTTCATTTGTTAAATTCAGTGGGGAGAGGGAAAAGAAATTGCTTAGAGCATCGCGTAAATGGAACGGTGACTCGTGGCGGGTCAGTGGGCGAAGGTTACACGGTCTCTTGAAACTCTGAATTAAGCTGGCTAAAATTTCTATCGTTTCTATGGAATAACACGTCTGTGTTACTCGTTTGTTTCAGGTTGTAATCAGAAATTATGAGGTGGCTGTGGATTATCGTGCTGATAGCTCTGGCGCTGCCAGCCGCCGTGCCACGGAAGACGCATCGCAGCAAGCCCAGTAAAGTATCATTTATTTTAATCGTTCTCGCTCTCCTTTTTCCTTCCCTCCCTCGGAAAACGGTTACCAGACGGGAGGATTGCCCGCGAACAACCCGAGAATTCTGTTTCGCCGGGCTATTACGATATTTTCTGGATGTTTCTTGCATTTTAAAAGGAATTGCTCGCAGAACTACCCTCCCTGCACATGCGCACTTATTCAAATAAAGTACCTGCTCTTTTTACGCTTCTGGTCGTGGCTAAATTCATCCCACTCAATTTTGTGCACAAAGGTGGATAAAAATTACACTTCTGCAATTTTATTTGTATACTACTACGGTTGCCCGAAAATTCCGATTTTTTTAAACTGTGCAGGTTTTTAGAGGACCTTAATGGAAGTAGGTATCAGGCAATTTTTCGTTTGTGACCGTTTTCGGTTCTTCGAGGTGAAGACACCCCTTAAAGGTTAATTATACCATGCATATTTAAAAAGATTAAGAAAACGTGGTTTTCTTCTTAATTTAAACAACAAATTTTAAACAATTCGATTACACAGTTTTATAGAGCTTAAAAAGCCGTTAAGTTTTCATTTTAATAATTTGTTATATTTACTACAGTTTCCAAGATATAGGCACAGGGAAGTAGGAAATCATACATTAACCTTTAAGGGGTGCTTTCACCCCGAAGAACCGACAACGGGCATAAACGAAAAATTTACCGATCTTCCCTCGTTAGTATCATTGCTCTATTTTCACTCAGTTCTAGTTGAATTATACCATTTTCATTATTCTTCACAACTCTGACTCACTATTGTCCTTAAAATTTTCAGTCGCCTAATTTCTGAACAGAAAATTCCCAATTCCGTATTTACGTAGTACAAAAACGTATTTCTGTATGAATATACTCGTGAATACAACTGAAACTTCAGTTGCAACGAGAGATATCTGTACTAATAGAATAACACGTTCTGTGTCGCGGTGGGAATTCCAATTTTTAGTGGCGCTATAAAAAGCGATAAGAGAAGTAGATTGTGATATTCAATTATAATAAAATTGTAATTGTATTATATTCTTCATACTCTCACCTGTTTTTGTTCTATTTTGATTTCGACACTGAATTGAGAAGTACCTTCTCCTTTTGAATGAAAAATTCACTCCCGATCAATATCGTGGTTCAGGTGGCACGAGACGTGTTAATAGAGTAGAAGAATGTTAGGGTAAGAGGGATCGCGATGGAAGAACGCAGGGTTGCTCAGATTTTTCGTGGGTTTCTGGCAAGCGATAGGAATGGCGAGGCTGGTATCTTGGAGATCGCAGGAACATTCATTATGCGCAGCTGTTACGGCGAGCTCTAAACTTCATCGCCTCTAATTTTGGGTCCGAGAAAGAGTACCAATATAAAGTTGCTATAAACAATGCTCCAGGATGCTGGTATACTAGCAGTAGTTCCGCGAGCACGGTTACTCGGAGAGTTCCATAATCTGCAAGTAAAATTTATGCAGGGAAACGTGCATGGAGATATGAAAGGTATCGCGAAATCTCGTGTGCAGCAAGAACAATAGTTTATTCAATTATATTATAATTCTGGGTAGCTTGTTGGCCCAACTGGCGTATTAAATTCTATTTTTAAGATGTAATAAGTGGGATGTAAGTATATTGCTACAAATTGGTTTCACATTTTAGAAATAAGTTTCTGGAAATTTATATTTCAGTGGATTTAATTAGTGATACCTTTTATTTCATTTGTGTCAGATAAAACATGCGAGCTTTTCAAAGATAATTTTTTTCATTTTAAATTAGTATTATTATTACGTTTCACTTCATTATTAGTTATGGCTCATTGTTATCTGAGCTGTGTAATGACAAGGGAATTAATTACCTTTGAAGTTAAAATTTGACTTCGAGGAGCTCTGTTAATTATTATTATTTATATGGGTTGGTCATTCCGCTGCTTATGAGAAGCATTATTAAATTTCAGGGAGCTGCACGTCACATTAATATGTTTAGAGTGAAAATGATAAAGTAAAGTCGAATATGTTTTCGAGAATTTCATGAATAAAGGAATAAAGGCGGAAGTTGTACTGCTTTTATTGATAGAATAACGTTGAATATGCGAGAATGCAATTTTTGAATTTCATATTCTGCATAAAGAGTTTGTTTTTTTAATAGCTTTATATTTGTAGCTTGAACATGACTCCGTAACAGCCTTGTTCATGAAATTTAAAACGTGTTTCAATATAATAAAAGATTCATTTTTACTATCAATTCATATGATATTATTCTGGAACGGAGGGAATATTACAATTTTCCAAATTAAGTAATTCCAAAGTAGAATTTTCCCACTGCCGTCGAGTTTAAATTAATTTCACTAAAACATATTCCAATGCATGTTAGCAAATGGATGTTAACATTTCTCGTAATTTCTTCAATCATCGCTCTAAATTAAACTGAAGTATTCCATATTTCTGTTTCTAATTTCACTCACTAATTGTTGAATCCTGCGTCTGCTTCGAGAAGAAAAGCAATAAAAAGTATCTGTATTAAATTTAATTTGTTCGCGATATAGAGCCGTCATAAAAAGAGCACGAATCAGAAGTGCATCAAAACATTTGAAAAAGTTTGTTTTCCAAAGGCTTCGCATACCTTCAGCTTGCCATAAAATGAAATACTCCTAAACGTTGAGCTCGTTTCTAGAGAATAATAAAACATTATTAAATTTCTCCAATTTTTCCACTTGTTAAAGTTCACATCCTCCCTTACACTTCGAGTGCTATAAATGAATTTCTAGAAACTGGGAGCTCCGATCAAGCAAAGTTTCAATGAAAGAACACGTACCTACCTACGTTGTAGCAGAGTCAATCAAGTCCTCCTGACTGGATTAAAGTCCTTCGGCGATATTAGACAAGTACACCCTGAATTACACGTTACACCCATCTATATCGTGATTCGAAGCTAAGCGGTCGGGCGTAAGCAACGATAACTTGATCTCCCTGCAGATTACTCTCAACCCTAATTTATCGGAGCAAGCTACGAATACGAGGGATCAGATTGTTATCCACTTGTAGCTTGATAAAATCACGGCCCCCAAACAATCTCTGACCCTAATTTAACATTTGGTCCGGCAGGGGATCAACTTTGGCCAAAGTGAATAGCTCGCCTCTCAACTTCGGAGGCCAAATGCTTGATCCGTACTTAGGGGGGGTTGAAACAAACTTCCCAGAGAATTATTCATCGGTAGACGACGTTTATCTCCTCGAGAGCGAACTGGGACAATGTTTCGCCGGGACAACGTGGAAATTTTAAGGAAAATCGACGTGCAGATTGTTCAGCGAGTCTGCTGCTGATCAAGATATTCCTTTCGAGATTCTTTGACAGTCTCATTATTTTCTCAATTTGTTAATTTTCACTCGTACTCATTTATTTTTTTATTCTTCTATCACTTAGAAACGCGGTTCTTTCCCTACAGCGATTGATATTTCGAACTCTACAGATTGTTTTCAGAAGCTAAATCTGTGTTTCTGAAAATTGCTCAGGAAATGCATTTCCATTTCCTATCGCCTTGTGGGTTGTAATACATATAATTACGGATTTAAGTCAGTCAATTCTTGACAGTCCGAGTTAAAGTCGACTCGGACACTTTAATCCGAGGATTAAACCTTCTGCCGTTCCAGAGGAGGCTATATAGTAGCGTCAGCCACTTTTGGCTGGCATGGCAGCGGAAGAATTAAGGGCTGATTCATTCAATTTCGTTTAGCGAACTCATGAAGGTCGCGATGGCAATTTGTGGGGTCGGTGAAAGCTGCAGAGGGCAGTGTCTATTTGTAGCTCGCGAGATTCAATACGGACCACGACTCTCATAATTTCCTGGCGAAGTTTTTTGCCACGCGCCCCTGCAGGCTCTGGCACAGAAGTTCGCCCGTTGATTCGCCGAAAAATGCTGCTGCTGATGTCGAAAAACGGGTCTCGTTCGTTTTGCCCTCGCCGCGGCGGAATCTTCGACGTCGCAGCTGTCGTCGTGTCTGTGAAAGGGGCTCGCGGTCCGTATTTACTCGGGGGCGAAGTTAGCGAACTATGACGTCTGTAATAAATCGGTCCTGCCGCGAGCTCAGAGGCACTGCCACCCTTGAGCTAATAAAAATTCATGCGACGCGCGTGCGTTGGGGGGGTGTGAAGCTCGAAGGGATATTATAAGAGAAAGATTCGGGATTTTCGAGGGTGTGTGGCATTTCATTTGAAGTATGACCGAGGGCCACCCCACGAATATTAAGTTGAAGCAATTGAACTCACGTGTATTGTAATAATGCTAGGGAACCATATTGGATGTTATTACTTCAGAATTCAATGAAAAGGTAACAGAAAGCAGATAAATAATTTCCACGGGTACGCTGATAATTCCTTGACCATTTAAGAAATTCCCTCAGCCTCCCTCTGCCATTTCGAGCCCGACGATTCCTTCGCTACAAACCTCGCCTGTTGGCGACACCGATCGTTACATATCGTGCATTTGCTTTCGACTATCGCGTGCATCGGAAGAGAGCTCCGCCGCGCCCGCCCCGAATGCTCGCGCATATGGCATTAGGGAAAGCACATTTCCCGCGGCATTTCCGTGGAAATATTCCGTGCCCTGTCTGGCGCGCGATGCTCGAGACGCCGCGCCCGCTGTGCTCTCCTCCACCGGGGCCAGAAGGGTAAAGGGTATGAAAATAGAATGTTATTGCCCGTTTGGACGTACCCGATGCAGTCGATATTCTCCCTTTAAAGCGGACACTTGTTCCGCTCGCGGAAGGGAAGGAAATGGAGCAACGCGTACCAGCCGAGGACTTTTATTGACAACGAATATCAGTTATCGGCGGCAGTCCTCTGCCGGGAGTGCAACTGTTTGCATTTGCTTTCAGCGCCGAGGCTGTACGGGGAGAGGGTGCCCGTCAAGCTAATCAGGACGAGCAGCAGCAAGGTCCGCCAGAAGATCGTCGATATTCACAACTACTTTCGCACGCAGGTCAAGCCTCCCGCCTCTAACATGCTCATAATGGTAAGCGCTTCGTTAAGCTCGTTACTCGCGGCTCCTTTTCACGCGAGACACTTGTGCGGCCCGCGAGTGGTGTTTCAGATGCATTCACTCGACAGAGGCACGAGCACGTTTCACGGGTGGAGAAAGAGATTCAGTCGTTTAATGAAAAGTGGAGAACGTAAATATGCGTGCGACTCGAGCCCTCAGTTACAGAAGTGTCTCGTGTGAAAGGGCCTATTACGGCGCGGTCTCGATAACTCCAGGCACCTAAATGGGACAAAATCTGAACTGAATAGATCTTCTTAACTTCTTTGGAGTACCACCTTGAATTAAAGGAATACTGGCTTTAAGCAGGCTTAAGATTATTGAGAATCCGTTGTGTTTTGTTGGTAGGGTAGGACCTTGATTATCTGAAATTAGGAGGTATTACTTAGGTTGGTCCACATGAAATTGTCGTTTCGCGTAGGGAACTTTGAATGCAAATAATTTCTCCCTTTTAACTACTTCGTTTATTTTATTTTCTTTCACGCTATCTGCGATTCGTAATTTTATATGCGCCAACCCAATAATTAGTACCACGGTTCTCACACTCGATAATAAATTAATAAAGCATCACGGTTTCTTATCGCCCTATGTGGAGTGATAAAAATCAGCCGAATGACAAATTTAGCTGAATTCCACCCAATGCCCAGAGCTTATTCGAAAATCGTGAATGCTCCCTTCGCAGTAGAGTGCCAGATTACGTCTCGGGATGGGGGTTGAATTGCCAGAGAAGAATCGGCTTTGCGACAGAAAGAAAGGGTGTTTCAGCGTCAAGGTTCGCTGACCGTTCTTGAACACGGGCTTTTGCATCGGTAGAATAGTTTCTCAGCCTGCCGGACGCATTACGGGCTCATAACCCTGAAAGGTGGATGACGTGGGGGGCGTTCGTGGGCCGTTTCCAACCCTTAGCCGCGCCAAGCGCTTTGAAGTTCCATCGATTTCAACGGATTCCCTGGGCGAAATCCCGCGACGCGAATAGCGTCGGTAATTTTCCAGCACTCCTCTAGATGGGATCGTGTTCGAGATTCTTTGGGCTTCCTTTCTATGGAAATTACGTTCGATTGCGTTTAACGCGATCGATTCGCCGAGATTTTCGTTCGAGGGTGGGATGAGACAGAAGCACCAGCTTATTCGTGTCGGTATATGAAATTCTTTGGGGGAAAGTTGGGATCGCGCCTTCGGCTTATAATACAACTGATTTCAAAATGTAAACGAGTGTTTTTTTATTTCTACCCTCGGCCTTGAGAAGTCCTCGAGTTATATTGGCATTCTGAATACGTTCCGGATTATTCTCTGCAAAGGGACCCATCGGTTTTTCGTGCACAATTTCCGAAATTCCGTCGACGGAGGAGCACACCGAAATCTCCCGTTGGTTTTATCGCGAGAATGGAAATTACTTTCGGATCATGTTTATCCCCGTAAAACCGGCATTAAACTTTACGCACGAACTGCAGTTTACATAATCAGGACTCTGGAACTACTTTACCTATAAACAATGTCGCAACCCCACCTCCCTTCCTTCGATTTTATAGCCCAGTTTCGGTAATGCAATGGAAGTTTCAGCTGGAAATCTTTGGCTATCATGTGTTGTTCGGACGATGCATTGTCTGAGGATTGTATAAAATTGCTGGTGTTCTCGATACACCCGGCAGTTCGTTGGTTTATTTTCTGCTACCATTCACGTGCGACCACAAATCGTCTGCACGTTCGGAGAGCTGAAGAAATAAAACTCAAGTTCACTTTGTAGATGGGTTACTTGTTTTATTTGCATTCTGAATGTTAATAAAAGTGACCATGTCGATAAAATGTCAGAATTGGTACTTCCTAGTTTTAAATAAAGTATTCAATAAAGAATATAGATGTGTATTTGAAAATTCCTTTTTTTTACAAATTCTAAATATTTTTCAAAATTTTTAGCTTGTGTGACATCAATAGTAGAAATCATATGTAAATATAGTACCTACCTCTGTTTGAATAATTTTAGTTGAACTTCTTTAGTTTAACTTCTGGGACATGTTTATCTTCTCTTTTCACAAACTTTCTCCCGAACTAGCTCGCTCAGCCTCTGCATTGTGAGCTTATCATTAGGAGGCACGTTGAATTCGAATAAACACCCCTTTGTTCGTGGGCGAAACACGTTGCTTTCCAGAGGAAAAGTATGTGACTTTTCACCACATTGCGACATTCCAATTCACATTCCGGTAGGTGAATAACATTTCGTCGAACTGCAGTCGTAACGTGACTAGATTACGAATGCCAACGAAGCTCCAGGGTTTAAATATTTAAAACTACCTACGTAGATCGTTTCGACGCTTTTACATTTCCCTCCTTAGAAGCAATCGGAATACGAAGTAATAGCAGGACTATCAAAAAGTCCTCCCTTATTTTACCATATTCGTGTATGCCATATTAAACATCAGGAATTATTTTGAATTCGTCGATGCTCTTCAAACCTTTAAAAGGAACGCTATCGTTTCTTCCTAAAATCTATTCTCTGTACTAGGAAGTAAATATTTTATAATTTCAAATAACTCTTGTTAATTTTTTCTCATTTTTCTTGGAGAACTACAAATTGGTTATTTCGTGTCTCTATTTTTCTTCTTTTCTTCTTCTTGGATATGAGTATTTGCAGATACAAGATGTAATATATGGGTTTTGAATTCGAACGATAATGTTCGAATTAAATAATTATTTGATATGCACAAATCGAGTCGAAAGAGGGAATTATCGTTAGTAGACAACGAGACAGAAGTCTCGTGTCGGTTTGCTGTTTGGTCAAGCATTATTCAACAGTAATGAATGCTGTGGAGATATTTATCACCTCTGATGTATTACTGGTGAATAATCAGGATCAGGGAATGACTTATGACGTTGTTTATTATGCATTGGTCGTATTTAACGCAAAATATCTATGAAACAATGGAATGTTCACTTTGTGGCATTTCATCAGTCCGAGATTCATAATTTGACCTAACTAATATAGTTTGTGTAATCATTGGATTTTTGATTAGATGCTCAATTTTAAGCGAGACTATGCAAGTTTGAAAGTTACTGTAAATTTTTTTAAGGGAAATATACCAGTTTGTTATACAAGATTTACTTATTCAGAGTCGTAAGTGCGAGCTCCAAATTAATTAGAATACAATGAACGGCTTTAATCTTCTTTCTTTCATTCAATAAAATTTGTGAAATCGAATCTAATGTCGTGGAAAGATATAGATATATACAGAGGTGTGTTGATTGTGATGGCAATCTTTTATACAATAGAGTTTCTCTTATAAATACCCCAGGCTTTCAATAATACTCGAGATTATACCCCATCTGTGATTATTGTGATCAGCTTTGTCAAAAGCTAATTGATTTACGATATCAATCAGCATTAAATGGCTTGCACCGGTGGATTAAACAAGCCAGAATTTCATCAGTACGAACAAAAATTAATCATCGTATATCAGTTATATCTGTAGGTACTGTAATCTGCAATGCTAATTTTTGCAATACCTCTTTTTTATCACACGAAATGGTAGAAGCATTTCAGGCCAACTAAAATCAATTTTGCATTTCAAGCCACCGTTCCGATTTCCAAACATTAAAAAAGTTAGATTGCAGTATTGACTTACAAAAAAATATCATACATACTACATTTTTCAAAATTTCATCTCCGTTTTCTCTATCTTACATCGAGCACCAGAAAATATTGAGCATGCATAAGAAACTAGATTTAGTAGAACTAAAGTAAACCAGAAATTGACATACGATCGAGCAGAAAATTAAATTTTATAGTCAACTGTCTCAGTGTATTCCCAACAATATAAAAAAGTATACAAATGTTAAGATAAAAATTCGCTCGGTCGACGTACAAATTGCATTTGGAAGTTGTACTCAAGCTACATTCTCGGGAATTGTCGTGTAAAGGGTTAACTCGCTGGCAGAGTGCGTTCCTTTGTGTTTCTTCTGCGCTTCGTTAGTTGTTGCGACAAAAGCAACTGGTCGGCTTGTTTTTCGAAGAAAGGGCGGCTCATTACATCATCAAGGGGGGAGGGGGGAGTTGTCTGCCGTGGGGGAGAGGATAGTCATTAGTCAGCCGCGTTACAAATGTTTCCACTCGCTCAAACGGGCAGCGATCCGCTTGGAACGCGTTTAAACACACCCTGGAAATTCCCTCTTGGGACGAAAGGGAACGCGTCCGACTTGGAAACTGGCGTATTCTGTCGAGTGCTGGAAATAATCAAATTTCGCTTGGCTCGTTGGAATGTACAGCTGATGCATTTCCACTTGGAGAATTCGTCGATATGTCTTTGAAGGCGTGACATTTATTTTCTTTAATATACATTGAGCGCTCTTTTCCAATGGTGTAGGGGTTCTAACACATTGGGACTTAGGAAAGCTTGTTTTAGTACATAGATACCTGAATTACGGTTATTTCTTTCTTTAGGGTTATATTTAATAGGCGTGTAAAATTAATTTTCTTTATCTTCTCTCTGGCCATTGTCTCTTATTTGACATCCATGGTATATGTAGTGATATTTTAATGATAATTTAGAAAATTTAGAGGCAATTCTATTAAAAAATTTAATATTAAGTAAGCATTAAACTCTTTGTCCTATGTGGAAGTTATCTTGAGTACATGCTTGATACAAGTTTCTTCGCAATTAATTGAAACTTCACAGATTAGATTCAGGTACGTCGTCGATCTTGCTTTAATAACAGCTACTTGACGCAAGAAATAATTTTGCAAAATGACGTGCTCGTTTCGTTATCTTCTACGTATTTTCATCATCCCCACGCCCAAGAGGGATGTTCAAGTGATGAATATTTAATAAGCATCGGATTTTGCTTTCGCTTCCTAAATAGCATCTCATTAAAAAGCTTGTAATTATAATTATAATAATACACATTATTACTAAGTCGAATACCATAGCATCATAGAACACGCAATGTTAACATAACAGTTACAGAATATTCCTCAATTTCGCTATCCACTAATTAGAAGCTATTAACTAATGTTACAGCACAAATTAATGTTGCGTCATGTTCATTTAAAATCAACGGCTTCTTTCACCCCCTGCACCATCCGCCCCGCGAAATATATCCGCACCACTAACAAAAGGTACTAATAATCCAAGCAGGAAAAGGTTTCTGAAAGGAGCTCATAAAGCAGTCCCTCGTTCCCGCTTAGTTCCGCAAGCGTCGCAATTTTTTATTAGCAAAAGTCCCGCAGAAGCTTATATAAGCCTTAAGGCAACGACAAAAGGTGCAATCCAGTGGGCTGGGGGATCGGGCCGCGGCTTAATAATGGTAAAAGCAATGTAATTTAATTCCTAGCTCACTCACGGACCCTGTAACCTGTGTTTAATCCGTCGGCGTCGGCTAGAAAAACTTTCCTGTCCGCCGCACGCCGTTAATTGGACTTTGATGAAAATTAAACGGCAAAAATGCCGCAGCTTGTTAGCCATGGCAATTTGTATGGGTGATCTGTCTGTGTCAGCCGAAATCGCTAGCAAACCAACATGAGTTTCATTAAAGCTAACTGATCAGTTATGTGAGCGCTTGTTATCGGGAAAAATATTTAAAAATCTCCATTCGTTCCCATTCTTTTCGACCGTGTGTCACTAAACTATTAGCGAACGTAGGTGCGCGTCTGACACTTCGTGCGTATCAGAACAACGCTTTCCGGCGGCAAACTAATTCCCTTTCCCCTAATAATTAGGGAAAGGGAAAATTCGTCTTGGGAAAGTCAGTGGGAGGCCGGCGTCTACGAGGACCTCTGACCCGTCATCGGGCCCTAACAGTTCCTTGTCCCCTGAGTACAACGAGGCCTTTGAAAATCCCCTTGTACGCCAGGGAAATTGGCACCTCGCTTTGGAAAAGTCGCGCCTTGTTCAAGAATACTGGCGCCTTGAAATAAACACTTCTTTCAACGGGCCAGATACCAAATTCCGCCTACGGACGGAACACCATTCGAGTCCCTATATGAATTCAAAGGGGGGTCATATTTCAAATCGAACATACAGTAGTGGTGAAAGAGAAGTTTCAACTGTGAATGGTAACGAAAGTGAGATAGTTAGAGGAAGTCGATTAGGGGAGACCGGGGCTAAAAGTTCCGGGGGTAAGTTGTTCCGACGGCTCTATCTTGAAAATAAAAAGAGCGTTGTACTTTAAATTATTTTTTCCGTGTGAGTTGATCACGCCACTCTGTCCCCCACTTTAATAGCGTCCGCGACAGCGAATTGTGTGGTTGTAAGCAAGGACCTATTAGTCGCGTACCAGATAAGTAAAAATTTTTCTATCATTACTTTTTGGTCTATTTCAATTATTTAACGTAGATATTATAGATTGAATCGTTCTTATGGATCAAATGACATTTAAGAACATGGTGCAATAGTGTTTATCGTTTGAATACATGTATAAGCAGAATAATCTTTGAAATTGCTACATGTGTCGGTAGGGGCTAGTTGTTACCGTGACTTGGGGCACGTTGGTACCGTAAAAACTTGCCCCGCCGCAAATAGGTCTGTGAAGATAGCACCCCCAAATTCGATTTTTTAAAAAAACTCAACGGCATTCGTTTGTCCTTCGTTTGCCCACGTTTGCCCATAAAAAATTTTTTTTTGCCCACCCTCCAAAAAAAGTTATGAACAAAATAAAAAATTTGTCTTCAGCACCCACGATGAATACATTTCAATTTTTTAAAAGAAGGATACGAATATACCCGACCTGGCCACGTTTGCCCACTCTCAGATTTCATTTGCCCACCCTCCAGAATTTAAATAAAAAATAAAAACCTCGAAAAGAAGGGTACAGGTGAAGCGATCGCGTTGAAGTTCGATTTTTCTAGAAAATATTATCAAAATCGGTCTTTCAACGATGCAGTCCGTTAGTTTAGATGTAGAAGAGATTTGCCAATGCATTAATTTCGTATGCCCACCCTCCAGAATCGAATTATTAACAAAGATAGCCAAGAAGTGCGTCGTTGGAAATAATTCGAGAGTATCGCCAGACATCTGTTTACGTTTCGGCAGTGGCACTCGGCGCTGCGCCCCTTTAGTTAGGGTAGCAGCGCTGCGTGTCGTCATCGAACGTGCCGAAACGTAAACAGATGTCTGCGACACTCTCGAATTGTTTCCAACGACGCACGAAAGTCAGTCGGTTTACAGAGTTCGGGCGCAACTCTTGCGAGATCGTGCGTTCATTTACGGTTTGTGAAGTAACTGTGACATTATATTATTTTCCGTTGTGCGATATCATTGCGGTAATTAGTGAAAAATGACTAGAAAACCACTCTGGTATTATTCTGCACATGCTGCAGATGTGTGAAAAGTGTGAAGTGTTCGATGAGCGATACAAATTGAAGTGGATAACATGTCACCAAACACCTTAACCTTTACGGTAAGAACAATCGATTTTGATAATTCATTCGGAAAAAAAACAAACGGAAAGGTATTCGGTTCAACGGGTACCGCACTTCTTGGCTATCTTCATTAATAATTCGATTCTGGAGGGTGGACATACGAAATTAATGCATGGGCAAATCTCTTCTATGTCTAAACTAACGGACTGCATCGTTGAAAGAACGATTTTGATATTATTTTCCAGAAAAATTGAACTTTAACGCGATCGCTTCAACGGGCACCGCACTTCTTGGCTAAGTTTATTAATAATTCGATTCTGGAGGGTGGGCATACGAAACTAATGCATGGGCAAATCTCTTCTATATCTAAACTAACGGACTGCATCGTTGAAAGAACGATTTTGATATTATTTTCCAGAAAAATCGAACTTTAACGCGATCGCTTCAACGGGCACCGCACTTCTTGGCTATCTTTATTAATAATTCGATTCTGGAGGGTGGGCATACGAAATTAATGCATGGGCAAATCTCTTCTACATCTAAACTAACGGACTGCATCGTTGAAAGAACGATTTTGATAATATTTTCCAGAAAAATCGAACTTTAACGCGATCGCTTCAACGGGCACCGCACTTCTTGGCTATCTTTATTAATAATTCGATTCTGGAGGGTGGGCATACGAAATTAATGCATGGGCAAATCTCTTCTACATCTAAACTAACGGACTGCATCGTTGAAAGAACGATTTTGATAATATTTTCCAGAAAAATCGAACTTTAACGCGATCGCTTCAACGGGTACCGCACTTCTTGGATATCTTCATTAATAATTCGATTCTGAAGGGTGGGCATACGAAATTAATGGATGGGCAAATCTCTTCTACATCTAAACTAACGAACTGGACCGTTGAAAGAACGATTTTGATAATATTTTCGAGAATAATCGAACTTTAACGCGATCGCTTCATCTATACCCATTTTTTCGCGGTTTTTATTTTTTATTTAAATTCTGGAGGGTGGGCAAATGAAATCTGAGAGTGAGCAAACGTGGTCAGGTCGGGTACATTCGTATCCTTCTATTAAAAAATTGAAATGCATTCATGATGGGTGATGAAGACAATTTTTTTATTTTGTTCATAACTCTTTTTTGGAGGGTGGTCAAACGAAAATTTTTGATGGGCAATCGTGGGCAAACGATGGACAAACGAATGCCGTTGAGTTTTTCCAAAAATTCGAATTTGGGGGTGCTATCTTCACAGACCTGCCGCAAATGTATAAATTGTTTCCGCTGTGCTTTAAAATGCGAACATATGAATGAAAGGCGGAAAGGGACACGACTTCGATCGAAGATATGCGTAAAGATAAATAAAAACTGTCGCTTTTGGTTTTCTTTTAAAGATAATACATTTTTGTTGGTCCGAACCTTCATAAATAACCATTATTAATAAAATTCTGCTTTATTTCATTAGAAAATGAAATATTTCATTAAAAGGCAACTCTTATATCATAGTAACAACTTACCCCAATGCGATAACAACTTGCCCCATATAGGGGTAAGAAGTTCCGCTTCGATCAGCCACAAATAAATTACGTTCTATGGGAAACCTATTACAATATATTAAACACAAGCTTAAAATCAGAAGATATAATAAATTTAACAAGAAATTAGTCAATAGTGAAGAGAATAACTACATTATTTTCCAGTCATTTTTTATGTTTTATCGAAATCGGAACTTTTAGCCCCGGCCTCCCCTACAAAGAATTATATCTTAAAAATTGTATCCCACAGTTTGGGGCTCAGTGATACCAACATTTGGGATGTACAAGTTGTAACTGAACTCACACTGAATTGAAGTGTAGAGTCGTATCTATCTTGGAACATCCTATGTATTGAATATACTTTATTCGAATTACTTCAAAAAGCATCGTCAGCTCCAGACTCTTCATCCTCATTCTTCTATTAAACTGGAGAGGGTAATAGAAATAGGAGGGGGTGGATTTTCATCGATGTAATAATTCAATACATTGCTTTTCCATGGGCTTTTTCGCGGTTCAAATATTAAATGGAGAAATCCAATCTTTGGGTGCGCAGTTAATCTCGCAGCGAGATTTCAATTTTCGTCGAAGTCAGCGTTATCATTCGATGCACAGATATACATGCGCGAACCCGAAGGCATTGTATATCACTCGCTTGCCCGTGTTTCTTATGATACTACAGAATAATATATGTACACACGTATACCCGGAGACGTGGTCAGAGCAACCCTTGACCCCCTTTTCCACCCCCTGGCCGCTTCTTTTGTCCTACCGAGATCTGGCTCGGTTATATTGTAAGTTACACGGGTTCTCACTTAAATTCCCTTTTTTTCTCTCGGCTAAACCAGGATCGACGCTCAGGGGATTTATTTCAAGGTTGGTGGCTCTCGCTGGAAGAGATTCTTTCCAGCTGATGGGGGGGAAGTCACTATTTTTCAAGCAAGTTCTGCATTGGTATTGATCATCATACGTGTTCCTTGAGAAATGGAAGGACCATTGTGAATTCAAGATTTGAAATGATTTTGTGTGTATTCTTAGTTGAGCAGTAATGGAGTCCTAATTCGGTCCTTAATTAAATTTCTAGGAAGCCAGGAATTACGCTTGGTTAAGATTGATTAAGTTAAAATTTAAGATTATTAGTTTATTCGAGGTGCAGTCCTTTTCTTCTTTTAGATGCTAATATGTTGGAAATTTGAAGCTGAGTTTGTAGATTGTCTTAGATTATTTTTAGCCTCCACATTTTCGTTTCTTACAATGCAATTTCGGTTGGCGGGAATCCTAGAGGGCAATAGACCTTGTGCATTTTTGGCTGGTATGGAGTCCAATATAGTAGATTGCACTTGCAACTCATTTTTACTGCAAGCTGTACAAACTGGAAATTCAAATAAAACGGTTCATTGAAAACCAAATTGAATTACCTGGACCGCCAAATAGAAGTACAATAATTATTCGCAGATTTAATCAACCAAATGGAGTGGAACAGTGAAACGTGATGTAAAATAAAATTCTTTTTACACTTAACTTGATCAAGCAAATGAAGTCGAATGGACTTTAATATCACATGTTTTCATTCAATTGAAATGAAATTAATTTAAAAAGCAAATGTAGCGTTCAACGGTAAATTTATTATAATCAATCCTCTGTGCAGTTAAACAACTGATGACGAATAAATGTCACTCGTGAAGCTAATTTCATTGTACAAATAATAACCACCAACAAAATTGTACAAAATACAACAGCCCAAAGCATCTCTCGGGGATTAGTCACTATTTCTTTTAAATTTCAATAAACTAAAATTCGCAGGTAATGAAACATTAAGCAAAATGACGAAATGCACCACTTCACCTAAAACAGAATATTTCATCCAAAGATAGGTACTCGTACATCGTATCTTTTTAAAGATGCATGCTCGAAATACATTATCCTTCAAAACATAAGCTTTCCCCAGTTTGTCGCTTTAATTTAACGTATCTGCTTCCTAAATTTCAATTACGACCTTCGACAAATCAAATCACCGGTACCGTTTTGGATCCCCTTTCGACTGATTTCACGATCTCACGGCCATTCGCGTTTCTCGTTCTCAATTAATACCTATTAACGTCGAGGATTCTCAAAACTGTCGCGCCGTATATTTAACGCTCAACGGCCGCTTCAGCAATTACAAAATTTCAATGCGTGAGTATATCCTCCGCGGAGGATGAATTTAATTGACGGATTCTTCGCGCGCGCACCGATGCTCTGATGCGAATATAAATTTTCATGAGACCGTTTAAAATGCAACTCGTCGCACGCCAGCGTGCAGCCCCTGGTATAAACACATTAGTGGCACGTTGACCTGCCTCTAATCTGCGCGTAACGAACCTCCCCTGATTCGACTTGAATCGTTGTTTTACGCGTCCTTCGAAACGTTGCTACGGAGGGGGTAGGTAAAGATTTTTAAGATTGTTGATGGGAATCTCTGTCTCAATGACATTCTAGTAGCGAGCTACCTACTTGTCATTTGATTTCACTAAATAGGGGACGTAGATTATCGAGATGTATGATAAAACCTCGCCAGATGAGTAATCCTGCAACGTATCGTATTCTAAATTTCAGCTGCGCGCGAATTAAACGCGTTATTTTCTATCACAATGAAATTTCCCTTTTGTCTATTAATCGTAATGGTGTTCTGGTTAACGTGTTTTCCGCGCAGCGTAATGCAATTGTTTCAATTAAACCGGCTTGAGGCAATTAGACTAATTGCGTTCAGTTTAAGCGTCGGCGGAACAGCTTCGCCGGTCGCGTTACGAAGTCGGTTTAAACGATTTTTCGACTGCGATAGGTCCGCGCGGCTTAATCAGTTTTGTAAAACTCCTCTAAACCGATTAGCGTAGGGAAGTTTGATTGTCCTGTTCTTCGACGAGGAGTTTGTTGCCACCCTCTTCTTGCTTCGTGATTTATTCCATTTCTCAATGTAACTGTTGCAATTCAGCCGATTGTTCTGCAGCTTTTAAGTAATAGGTTTCGCTCAGGTTCGAGACTTCCTCTTTGCTAGTCACCCATGACCAACGACAGCGGCAAGGTGATCTAGTTATTCCGTTTTATCTTCGCTTCTTTCAGACCGGCAGTCATTTGTGACACGACCATTAAGAATTAAGAGACTTCACGGATAAATCAATGTATAATGTAAAGAGCGATAGATAAACCAATAAAGTTGTTCTTATACAATGAACAAATAATATGTTTCGTGATTTCGTGTCTGCAGAGAGGGAGTTCACAAGTATGTCCCCAAGTAGTTTTCGTTGCCCCTAGAATTCACGCTTTCGTGTCGCGATATATCCTGTATATTTTAATAAATGTCCGTTTATAAGGGTTCGCCAAGGGAAACCATATTCCAAAGCACAAACCCTGCTCCCGTGCTGTTTTAATCCACACGGGGGATACCGTTAGCGAATTGACAGGTCTCGGGGAAACTTGTCCCTACAGAGACGACGTTGTAAGGGAGCTTAACGCCTTTTAGACGGCGAGACGCAATATCGTAGCGTCGCGTCGCGGGGCAGGTATAAATTTTTATGAGGGAACTTGGGTCGCAACTGTTACGATGATAGCGTGGCTCATTGCCGGAGGAAATTAACGACACCAGTTCGGAGAGACGGAGCTGTGGAAGAAGTGCTTTGGACGCAGTTGCTTTGGTTTCATGGGCTGTGCTTACGAGGACTTTTGGGGACGAGTCTGCTTCCCAATGCATTTATATGGAGATCAAGTTGAGGCGCCCAAGTTGCTGTCGTATAGCTAAGCTAATTGTGCCAGATTTTTTAACAGAAATGTGGGATTATGGCGGATTTTATGGAACAAATGAGGGTTACTTTAAAGTCTTTAAACTGTAGTCGATAATAATGTAGGTTAATATTAAATATTGAGCAAAAATTCTTGGGGGTAGATTTAGTGGAGAATCTTTAGTTTTTTTGAGTTAGAATATTAGTTTTCTGTCTCTAAAATTATTACTAATTGTTTTTATACAGAATTATGATAGTTTGGCGTAAGAGAATTTTATTTATATATATTTCACTCAAATTGATTAAGTATTACTATTTATAATACCCTCGATATTATATCTACGATACAATTAGCTTATAAATACAGTTAATACTAGAGTTATTATTACAATAGTCCAAATTTACTGCGATCACAATGAAAAATATATTGCTCCTCATAACCATCGACTGTGCTCCTTATTATTTAAACATTGAGTTTTTACATGACACACAACTAACTCTAATACAATTATGGCTTCAGAAATGGCAGCCGAGCTTGGCTAAGGCAGCCCAGAGATGGGCCAATCAGTGTCTGGGGCTGGTCCACGACAATGCAACCGGCTTATACTTGGATGGTTTCGGGCAGAGTGGACAGAATATCTTCATCACCACTGGTCGAACACTCTGGTATGTTTATATAAATCTATTTCATAATAAATTCTACATTTTGAAAACCTCGTCGGTTTCTAAGATACTCTACTTCAAATCGTTCATCTATACATCCCACATTTCCACTGCCAATTGATTCCATGAACATTCTATGGTACATGTATTCTTCAATGAGTTCTTAAGAAACTCTAGGAAACAGTTTCCTAAATTGATATTCCATAAACAAATTAATAAGTGATAAATCGGATAGAGTGGTTAAACTTTACTGTAGTTAGAATTTCCATTTAAATGGACGTCGACTGATCCAGTTTTGGGTGTTGGGCGAGCAACGCTTTCGTCTCCCGGAGGGAGGTCCCTGGCGGCAAGGGATGACGGTTTCGCGGTACTCGAGTAACCGCGGAATTCTGGCGCGCGAGGTGCCGAATTCCGAGTATCAAGTATTGCGAAATACCAGGGGAACCAGACCTTTATTTCCGCAGAACTCGGTCCGTCGATGCGCCTCGATTAATTGAATTTTTTCGTTCCCCGGCGTCCCAGTTGTTTAGCGTAAAAAATTCAGCTACCCCACGTCGATATTGGACGTTTCGCGGTGTCACGCATTCTTGGGTAAAAGTTTCACAGATGATCGATTAGCTTCTGGAATTTAAAGGTGTAAATCCACAATGAGACTTTAATCTCAGGAGACAGTTATTTCATTATTTATTATTTATTTATCAAATTCTAAAATACTGTATGCTAATATTCACATATTTTATTTCTTCAATTTTTAACGTAAAATAATCTATATGTGCATAGGCAAGGTAGTTACTAATTAAATGAAGAAAATCTAAGTCCCAAGCGAGGCTAGAAATAGTTCTGTCAGGGTTGAGCAAACGTTGAATGCACACCGTGGCGTTTCAGTGGAACAGCCTATTATTGTTCAGACACGAAGGCTCCGATTGATTCGAAGCTGCCATTCAGATTGCCATTGTTCTGTTCCTGTCTAATGATAACTTGCTTTCGTACTCGTTGATCTCCTCAGGGACCCACCTGTTGACATTCATGGAACAATTGTCGCCGATGCTATTTCCACGGCTTCCTTTGCTAGGAACAATTCAGCTGAAACTGTGCGAGTAATTCTGTGCCAGTTTTTAATTGATCTGATTCGTTCCTCTGCTCAGTATTACCTCTTGTAAAATGTCGTGGGTGTTCCAAAGCGCGAAGGATGATTTCAGAGGAGGGCCTAATTTACACTTCGAACATTTGTGTTTCTTTTGCACTGTGTGACAAAAGTTTTTATGTGGCATAAATTCTTAATGGATAGGGATTTTGACGAGATTAAAATATGACGTGGTCTACATGAAATGAAGGGTAGTTTCAGTGATCATTCCACTTGTTCCAAATAATATAACAACCCGTGTACCAGGCTCACTTTCCCTAGGTTTCACCAAACACCAAATCTTTCATCTTGCTCCATATTCCAGTTGCAAAAATTCGCTCGCAAGCACAACAATCGCGCAACACAGAATTTCCCCATTGAACCCCGCGAATCCCTTCTTCCAGGAACTTCCCCGTCAGAATGTGGTTCATGGAGTACAAGGACTACAAGTTCGGGGACGACGAGACCAATGACTTGCACGAGATCGGCCATTACACTCAAATCGCGTGGGCATCGACGCACTTGGTCGGCTGCGGTGTCAGCCACTGCACCGGTGGCAAAGGTCCTCTCGGCAAGGATTTCTTCATGTACGTCTGCAACTACGCACCAAGGTGAGTGCGTCTCTCTCGCAGAAGAAATATCGCACGATCTAGCAGCAACGTGTCAGCCAGAAAACTCAGGGAACGCCAGCTTCTTTTCCCCCCTTTTTTTTCACCCCACGTTTTGCTTCGCTCCATTATATCGATGTTTGTTACGCCCCACGGAGGGAAACTTCATTTCACGCCTGTGCCGGGATGCGCCGCGAGATCTCCGCTGCAAAAGTACCTCGCTGGGGGAATAACAATCGCGATGCGAGCTTTTACAAGATTACGCTGCAATTGAAAGGTAAGGCGCGCTTCGTGGAATAACACGTTGTGCGCTTTCCGCGGGCAAAAATTGCTCAGTGGAGTCTGGTGTTCCCGTTGAAGGGCATGTCTAACCCTTTACGCTTCAACTTACTCGATGATCGATGGATTAGAGATAATCTTTGATCGACGAATTGAATACAGGATTTTGCAATATGAAGTAATATGTAGAGCAGACTTACTCTACTCACTAGTGATTCATATAATTCCTCGAATTACGAAGTCATTCCGTGTTTAAAGTGTCTAAGGAAGTCAGTACGCGGCGTTCATGCAGGCTTTAGTGTGCCTGGCTGGCAAGCTTGAAGTGCAAAGGGTAAATCATACTGTTCCGAGTGGCTAGGCAGTAGAATATTCAATGACTGGTCAGACACACACTGGGTGATGGAGAATGCGCTCCCTGGGTTTGAAGTTTTATTCGTTTGCTTCTGTTTAACTAATCTGAACGGGGTAGACATGGATATAAAGGCATTTGATGGAAATATTGATCCGTGTATTAAATTTCTGACTATGTTGCGTTAGAATATCTCATATTACAGCTGAACGTGAGCTCTAGTTCCTTCAATATATAAAATTCATAATAGGCAGTAATTTCGTCTCTCCCTTGCAATTTTACTCGCCATTCCAATTTCTATTATATAAAACATTTTCTTTGGAAATGGAAATCTCTAAATATCATTGAAATCTCTTTGAACGTCGATTACGCGTACCTTCCAGGTACATGCACACCCATTTTCAGATTAAATCTACCGTTATCCCGAATGTTGCTACCGAAACGATCCCACTGAAGATTATAAAAAATTGTGTATACTCGCAGCTTGCGAGTCCGCGTTGATTTCGCCGGGGTCGAAATGGAAACTAATCGTGTCGTTCTATTAAATCTGCGTTTCCACGCACCACGCTCCGGCTGCAGGAGAACCACTTGTCAGCGAACAAAAAGCGTGCATAAAGCGAACAGCTAAAGCAAACGCGATACAATGGCGACTGCGGGGCAACAATACGCGCGTCTATGAGAAGTTGAAGCACCTTGTATGTACATATTCCCTTCGAGGCTCCGGTGGTTGTTCTTTTATGCGTGCACAGCCGGGGTAACGCGCACTTTCATTTTCCAAGCTTCTGTTATTTTCGGTGCTTTCGCGGCTCGGCTGCTTCGGATTTTATCAGGTCTTTTCAAAAGTCTTTGCGTGTTTTGTAGGACGCGGTTGCGACTTTCTGTGCGTTTGTTTTCCGCGCAAGCCATTCCGACGTTTGCCTCCTTTCTCGTTAATAAACTGTATTTATTCGTTTTGTTCGCTGTTTCATTTGACAGTTCACTGATTCGTTTGCTTATTGGTGGACAATATTAATACATAGGAGTAATAGAAACTGCAGGCAGTACATTTTTTCATTCGAAACTTATTGAATTTGTTCAACGGAGCACCGACCAGTTAGTAAAACGATGTCAAGGAGTCATTGAAGAAGCGGGAAATCACAGTCATGATTAAACTTGTTTCGTAGTATGTTCCTCTTCGTAATAAAATTCAAAGAAAAATACGAAAAAACTTTTGGAATAACCTAATATTTCGTTCGCGGCATTCACGCCTCTTCCCATTTTATTAGCCCAACTCTTAGCTATCGCCGTCAAGGAAAGGGAAGATATTAGGTCGATGGTATTAGAGTCACTTGTGTTCGTACCACAGGAGTATCGATAGCGCGTGGTATCGATTCCATACGATATTTAACAAGTTATAGAAATTGAGTTGATAATCTGTGGATTTCACGTGAAGATGAGTCACTTTCATTTTTAGTTACCTGTTAAAACAATATCTTTTTACATTCCAACGAGCTAGAACATTACTTAAACCCTCCACGATCGATATTTCAATAGAAACGCTCGCCTAATTCAGATACCCGTGGACGAAGACGTTCCAAGAGTCTCCATTACTTGGATTTCTCAGCCTTCTTGAATGTTCAATTATAAAAATTCTCGGGAACGTGTTTAACATTCTCATCGATCGGAGCATTCCCGGAATTCTTCGAGGGCCGTTAGTACCACTTTTATCTCCGAATAAAATACTTGGAGCGACGATCTCATTACGAGCGCCACTCATTGAAATCACCAGGGTGTTCCCCGAGGATTTCTCATCGCCATTTTCGATTGATCTTATTGGCCACAGGGAGTGGAAACTGTTGCCCCTCGAAATCGTCGCGTTTTGTCTGGTGGGAGTTCACGCAAGTGGCTCATTGTAATCGAAAAGTTTGCCGGACTGGCGTGCGCGAACCGGAAGGCCACGGGCATAATCCGGAAAATTGCGGCCGCGAGACAAATTTATGACGGCTCTCGACGCGGAAAATAGGGACGGGGGAGCGCGGGCGCGTAATTTAAATTCTCTTCGTTCGTCTTTTTCGCCGCGGGTATCGCGTCGACGAAATATTACGCGCTCGCGTTGGAGGGAAGATAAATAGGGGCAAGGGCGACAGAACTGGAGAAATGGAATTATAGGGAAATTAAGGTAGACAGAAGGAATTAAAAATGAAAATCTGGGGGGATGGAAGGTGTAATCATGTTTCTGGCGCAAAAGTCGCGATGAGCAACGAGCTATTTGCTTCTTAAAAAGTAATTTATTCGAACAATTTGTACCAGCTACGTTTACATTCTAGATAATATAAAAGTCCCCTTTATTCACCAGTGAAAAAATAAGTGCCCTCGTATTCGAAACCCGGGGATGAAGTGTTGATAAATTAATACTGCATTACTGGGGGTAATGCTTCTCGAAACATTCCACAGGCAAAAACAGGATTTGCTGCTTTCACGTTCATAATAAATCTCGAAAGCGCTCTTTGAAATACAATCCGAATAATGGAGGAGAATTGGAGAACCGAACGTTCCGATGAAACCAAGCGCGCCACGAGAATGAACAGATTGGTAATAAAAACAGTAGGAGCAGAGAAGCTTCATGGAAAAGCGTACTGCAATGGAGAAGTAATAGAGGTATGTTTTTCAAAGCGCTGGGAAAAGAATTGCCAGCGTGTGTAGTATATCCATGGGCGAATGAAGCGCAGAGCACGTAGGGAATTACAGTATTAAAAAGGAGGGACAGCGAAATTGCGGGGGGGGATTGGAGGGTCAGTCAGATACGAAGAAGAAACGTGGAACAAACGGAGAGGTATAATTCGTGTGAAACAGATAGACGAGGGTATTACAGCGTAGAAAAAGGGGCGGAACGATGACGAAGCATGTAAATATGAAGAAAAGTTGGTCAGCGAGGATCGAGGAAGAAAGGAGCAAGAGAAGGGAATCTAGTGATTGGTACATAGTAAATAAAAATGAAGACAGAAGATGAAAAAAGTCTTTCGAGTGCAGGGAGAAGGAGGAAGGAAGAAGGAGGAAACATGAAATGGGGGGAAGAAATAGGAGGTGGCTGCTGATAAAAGAGCGGAACAAGTCGTTGGGAATATCAGTCACAGGACAATGGTATCCTTTCGAATGGATTTGATAGTTGGCCTGGAGGGGGAGGAAGGCGACTGCTGTCCCATAAAATCGTATGGTCGCTTCCATGAATCGCGCGGAAACTCGTACGTCAGACTATTTCGCGGGGATATTTATTGTGTTACGAGATCTCTGGCGTGCTCACAGGATCGATGTTGATATATCGCCAGCTTTAATCGTTAGAAAGCGTGTCCCTCGAGTTGTGGGCGAGTTCACCGCGAAGATAAAAATGGAGGGACAAAAGTTCTCTGTTCTCTGTTTCCTTAACGAGATTGAGTGGGAGTAATGCGCGCTCTTCTGCGTGTTTTTGCACCCTTGTCGGCGAATTAATGGCGCGGAAGAGGGTTGAAGGAGGAATAGAATTATGAAGATTCCTGTGTTCTTCGTTTCTTTTTTCAGTTAATTCGGAATAGAAATTAGGTCAATTTAATACAACTATTGATTGTAATTGTTTTATTTTATTTCTCTTTCTATGTTCCACATATTCTGCATACTCTATACAAATCCCGCAGTATAGGGAAGTCACGCTTGCAGGAAATTCTGAGGTGATTCGTTGCGAAGACACTTTTAATGAAATTATCGATTTCCATCTCCGACCTGGCGATGCGGAACGCATAAAAAATAGGTCGATTTGCGATAGGTGGAGGTTTCGCGCGTTCTTCTGAAACGCATCGCCAGGAGGGGTGAATGTTACTCGTCGACCAACGAATCACGTTTTCACGACTTCGCTTGACGTTTGACCCACTTTGCGTGGAAAATGCGTGCAACCTCTGGCATTCCATGAATGCAGCTATCGTTTGGCTACCAGCTGCGAGTCTGTTGGTGGTCAGTCCGCAAGATACTGGAGTTTAATTATGATTCCTATCACTCGAAACTGTTTCACTTTGTAGAAGCCCCTTCCTAGCAATTTCATGTTCTTGTCTTCTAAGTGACATTTGTGTTTCTATCGCGATATCCTTGGAAGCATTCAAAGAATATTTTTCAAGCTACCGGCCCGAGGAATAATGAATGTAATTTTAAATATCTGAAAATCCTCCTGCCGTTAGTATTAACAATTCACGTGGCCCATCGATTAAACACTTCGCTCTTCTTGATTGAAGACCCCTGAATTCACTCGAATTTAATTCTTAATTTCTCCATTCCTCCGCACCATAGACACTGAAATGCCAATATCTATCTAAAAATAACAGTGCTAGTTGCCTGTCTTTTTATTGCATAAAAATTGACATATCCACCAAATGAAAATCTATTCTAACTTCACGAACTGTTTCGACTGACGTGATTCACTCCTCGAGGGTGAAAGTACCTACCACAGAAACTACAAACAACAAGAACGAACGTTTGTTTCGATCTATCTACTCTTTTAACCGATGCAATAAGAAACATTTTACCGCGAGAAGTGCTTCTTTCATCAGCGGTGTACAATCCTGCCATTCGAATCACGATCTCGCCGCGGTGAATAATAAATAAACCACATCACGCAGCGTTGTTCAGCCGTATTTTTTCCTTCCGTTCCCACCCTCCGCGGCCTGCCAGGAACAATCTCGTAATTAATTTCGCAAATACACCCACGGTCGGGCCATTTGAATTCAAAACGCGGCGCGATGATTGCGGCCAGAACCGCGGCCGGGATCCGCGAAAAATACTCTAAATGTAAATTAATTGTAGCCGCGAGCCGGCCCGTTTGGAAATTGGCTTAAGGTAGTTCCCGAGTACTTTGTCGATGGGTTTAGGGGGAGGGTCGCCGCGGGGGTGGAAACTGGAGCGTCGAGAGATCGGTAAAAGTTAGACGACATTTCCAGGCTGAATCGTAAAACGTAGCCCGCGCAGCTTAATTGTCTGGGAGTTGTAGGGAAGATTGAGAAGGAACGGAGGCAGATGAATAGGAGGTTATTAGTGGAAGGGGAGGACTCGCGATAAATCGTGCTCAAATTAAGAGGAATGAACGAACGAGCTTGGTAGCGTCTTTTTCCCACGTTTTTCGGGCACGGAACGACTTGTCGTGATTATAGATAACCGTGGCTGGAGCTCCTGCGGGCACTTTGTAACGATGATTATTCATTTTAGTGGTGGATTGTGCTAGTAATTTTCGCGAACGGTGATAATTACTCTTCTGGGATAACCAGCCTGTTCTGCTCGGCGTGGTATTCAGTTTCGGAGCTACCTCTGAGTTTACCTTTGTGGTACGTTAAGTTCCTCGAGTTTGACGCTAGTCGCGTGTCTCAGCAGCACTGTACTTTCAAATTTGACTGGTGTAAAAGTGATAAGCGAAGATGGCAACACGCTCAGGCACGAAGACTCGGGAATTTTTAAACGCTAGCAAAATAGAATTCCGACCTCCGCCAGCAGAGTAACAGATAACAGCCCTCTTGGCTGCTCGTTGTTTACAACTCAGGTACACTCCTACCATCCCCTTTGAACATCAATACTTCAAAGCCCCAGCCTCATTCAAGGATAACACTTCACACCCCTACACCACTTCACCGCAACCATTCCACCAAAAATACTTTCAAGAACTCTGCTCTACGCACCGCTGAAAAGCTCCTCGAGTGCCTCTTTACGCTTCTCTTTGCAATACCGTCCAATGGGGTAACTTTAATCACAAAGCTAGATTTTCAAACAAAGTCTTCCAGCATCCATCGCGTAGCAGGTATTACACTCAGATAAAGTGCCTCGGGTTGCTTTGATTGCTTACTGTAAGAAGCAATTTGCCGCTGGCCAAACCCCCTGTTGTGCCTTTGTTTTAAAATCTATTTTCTTAGCGAAAGTTACCCCATTCCAGCAAACGTCTCCGAAGCTGTTCGTGAGATGGTACCCCCACTGATCCGTCATTTCCCTGTTGCAGCGGCAATTACAAAGGTCGACTGGGCCATCCGTACGTGGCCGGCAAGCCCTGCGGCACGTGCAAGGACCATTGCACGCGCAACAAGCTCTGCACGAACGCCTGCTACTATACCGATCTGTGGTCGAATTGCGCCGAACTGGTGAGGACGTTTCGAGCCTGGGTCTGCGAGACGAACACCGAAGAGGGCAGGGAACGGCGAAAGTTCTGCGGTGCCACCTGCAACTGCCAGGGCAAGATCTACTACCATCACGGGTAGTGACAACGACCACCGACGTGTCCAGGCCCGCCGACTGGTCGGTCTTGAATCGCGCCGCGCGGTATCCACGGCCAAGTACGGGCGAGTATCGGCAGCTGCAGAAGGTACGAGATCATTTTCAGAAATTACATAGAATTCATGGCCGCCCGTGAATCACGGCCGCGTTAAACGGACCCCTGTGTACGCGTCAATCGTTGCCCTCGAGTCGAATATCGACGCGTACGTTGCGGGTCCATCGATGAACAAAGGGAAATGCGTTTTCTGGGGAAAATTCGGAGCGACCGGAGACTTCGGTGACGAGGTTCAGTCGCGTTGTGCTTGCGTGGGTTTTCAATGGTTTTGTGAAATTGTGTTACGTGTATTCTTACGGCTTACACGAGTTACGTCGCTTAGTTCACCGATTTATGATTTGTTCGATTACGTCTGATTTTGGGCGGAAGTTGCGGCTACTAGCGAAGTATCGTTCCGGTAACACTTCGGCTGCGGAGCGGGCCGAGTTGCTCGGAACGGTATTTCACTTGTTTTGTTTGACGCCTGAAGTTATACGAGGAGGTAGGTGCAATCGAGTGGCTGATGTGTTTCGTGCCCGAGAAATTTCGCTTCGGAAATCTGTTGGGATTAATACATGATTTTATTGAATTGCGGTGGATTTGGGTCTGTGTTTGGTAGAAACCTACCGAAATGGCAAGATAGAACCGACACTTCAATTTCGATTCTTCCTGCTGCTTTTATATTTTATCATACTTGTTCTCGTTCCCAGGCATCTGGTTTTTACTCTACCTTTCATCGGGAATACTATCAAACCTGCTCTATTTTACAAAACAGTTACTGAACGCCCTCCATTAATAATTCCTCCTCTGTTCACCAGTTTTCTTGTCAATTACAGCCCACCATTTCTCTTTCTATCCTATCATTTACTTAAACTCCGTTCAAGTCTAACGTGTTAATTACGTTCAGTTCCTTCCATCGAATTTCGGATCTACGTATTATTTTCTTCCGCCACTTGGCTATTTTCCCCCGTCACGATTGCCTCGGCGACCAAGAAGAAACTTTCCCTTTGCTCGATAATCACTTTCGACAACGTGGCCCCCGGAAATCTACTCTATTTTTTGCGAACAAACTCGTAGCTCGCCTTTGAACCGTTGTCTCGGGTGGTCGAAGCGAGCCCTGGGTCGTCTAAAGGCGAGCTACGGGGAGGGGGGTGGCTCCAGGAAGCGCTGGGGGATGAATCGAGATGCCCCCGCGCGATCTGGAGAATCAGGCGAATCCTTTTGATATTTGTAAACGATAAGGGTGTCTATATAGACGTGCATGCGGTGTGTACATACATGTGTAAGCGAAAACTCGTAGGTGAACCTCTGTCGGGTGTACCTCGGTGGTGTATTCATCGCCGTTTCATTCCCGTCGCCTGCGAGCCTTCAATAAAAATCATTAACTCGACAGTAATCTGGAAAGCTGTGTTTAGAATCTTTGAATTGTCCGCAATATTCGGCTGTTCTCCGTTGAAAGTTATTAGAAATTTTGGAAGATTTTGTTACATGATTTTTGCAAAGGTTGGCCTGAGTTACTTTTGCAATTGTTTTTAATACCGCGGTGTTTTGAATATTAATGTGGTTGTTTGTAATTATGTTTAAAGTTTCAAAGGGTCGAGTTATGAATCGTAATATTGATTTCGCGAGTAATTAAAAGAATTCTGTGTTACAATGCGATTTTTTTAATGCTTCCATGTTTCCTCAGTGATGAAGTAATTAGTTTGAACTGCAATTGTGAAAATTGTGATGTTTCGTTCGCTACACAGGTCTTGCACCAGGAGGGAGTAAGATTTTTTAAGTAACGAGTTGCACGATTTTTATTTTCTTCGCTCATCCAGTAATTTGTCTGATTTTTAATTCTACGTGCACTCGTTTTATTGCCGTTTTATTGAAGATATAATCTAGTCAGCCAGTGTCCAAGAATTCAGAGTCTTTATTTGCTGAAAAGGATTACAACTGTATGAGTTTCGATGCAAGCATATACCGCGGTGCTAGTTGCGTCATATAAAAGTCTTTTTTGCACAGAATAAACTTTTTCTGCTAGTTTGCTAAATATTTCTCTAAAATTACAAATTGCATTCCTCAATATCTCAGTCTGCTTACGTGACTTTCCACTACTCGATTCGATTTAACCTGATCTTTTCAAATGTCGGTGCCTAGATTCATTACATTCTTTATTATTTTCCTCCGATCAGAACAGAAGATCTATACGTAAATTAATTATTTTTATTGGTGGGCTCGCGTGTCGCCTAAACGTGGGACTAAACTGTATAAACATAAGTGGTACCTCTCTCTGAAACGTGTTTACCGATGTAAGCTTCACGTAATATAGTCAGTGTATACCGAAGAAGAGTGCACAACGTTGTACAATTTCTTCGCGATGTTCGCCACTTAACCTTGCCAAGAGTCCGAAGCGCAACACACCCCCTGAGTGCTTATGGATGCGTGTATTTCAAACGCCCAAGTAAAACAACCTCATTTTAACAAACTAAAGCGATTAGATAATCCTGGAGGGAACTGTAAATAATTCCAGCCCGCTACATATCCAAACGGACAATTATTAGCCAATAGGAATTTTAATCTCGCCGGCGAACCATGGATTAACGTAACCCCAAAAATTCAATCGTTGAACAGATCAGAATTGTTTCTCCGTCAGAGGGACATTGTATATTTTAAATGGCGATGCACTCATAAGCACTCACCGAATGCTGAGAAATATGAATTTTGGAGTGGCATGTTATTCGCATCGTCTAGTGCGAGATCGTTGCATAGGTCGACGCGTACCCAGCATCCTTGTAGAGTTTATTTGCTATTCGGTATCCTCGAGAGGGTGATATTTTTCATCGCATTTCACGGTGTTTCGATCGATAACTGTAATTGGGATCTGCGTGTGAGAGACACGAGAGAGAGAGGCAAGTGTAGGCAAAGTGTGAATGGAATAGTGAGTAGTCATCGACTTTTCAAAGTCGTATTTAAAAGGAGAATGGAGGAGAGAGAGAGAGAGAGAGAAATATATATGTACGTGGTGACGAGTTTGGAACGAGAGCTGAGCGTAAAGCCACGTCCGCACGTGTGCGATGCTAGGCTCAGCATACACTTGTCACGAGTTTTAAGTGCTCACTAATTTTCCAAAGTAATTTTTCTAATAAAGCTTCTTGAGTGTTTCAAAGATTCGAGTAAATCGCACCCTCGGGTTGAAGGGAACCTAGCATCGGTAAACCCAACCAAACGCTCGGTAGTCAAGTATGTCGAAACAATTCTGGTGGTTTAAAAAGATTCGTCGCATCGCTTAGACTCACTTGAATTTTTCTGGAACTTGTTGGAACAGCTGTTCTCCTGAGTTGGCTGAAGATAAATAAAGTTTGCGTTGAATAAACATTGGGCCGACTAACTGGAAATAAATTTTGTGATATTCAGACTCATTCGAGTCTAATTAAGCTTAGGTCGATTAATTTTCTTTCCTCAAGTGTGTTCTGTGTTGTAAGTTGCACGCGTGGGAGCGCGGCTTAAGGTATACATATAGTGTATAGAGTAGCTCGTAAGGTACACGTATAATGAACAACGTTAAACAAGAAGAGACGTGAATCTGTGGATGATAGGGGACACTTAACCGCGTTAAGTATTAATTAAGAGGTTAATGTTACACGTAACGATGTAATACGAAAGCTGAATAATACGCAACTTCGTGCAAGATGTTGTAAGCTGTCATACTTTGTTCACTTACCGTAATAAAGAATACTGTACATATTATTCGTCGATTGACATTCATGCATCGCCGAATTTCGTTTTGACCCACCAAAAAATCACGCACAGCTTATTTCGCTCGTGTTTTTTCGGTGTTATGTTTCACAGTGCGGGATCATGGCAGCGTTGTTCAAATTTCGAGGGTTTTAAGGGAGGTACTGAAATGGGGGAAGGTAAGGATTTCATGGAGGTTTAAATTTTTTAACAATATTTAACACCCGAATAATAATTCCCCCGTGGTTTGCTGTTGTAAAATTCAACGATGCTGTTTGCATCGACTACTTGAATTTCGTTTTATTTTCATTTAGGATAGAATGTTTTTCGGGGTAGAAAATGGGTCACCTAAAATTTTGCAGGGATTACTGTTTCTAACATTCTTACGAGTACTTTGGTACGCCACAAGGATAATTCCACGTTTCTTTTTTTAGTCGATCGTAATGGTCCCCCTCTCGCTTTCTATTATCCTGTGTTCTATTTCGGAATAGAAGGGAATTTCTAATCCAAAGTGTCGTTTGCTTTAGTAATAATTTCAATAACTACTAATTCTTATGATTTCACGAGTATTTTAATTTACAAATTTTAAGGGGAGTGCAAGAAAATGGGTACAGTATAAAAATGTTATTACTTCAATTTCCAGTAGATCACTTAACATCAATAGTTTGTATTACAACTTTTCACCTTTCAGCTTAAACTCGTACGTTCTTCAATTTTCCTCTGTCACTGTCCCACTTCAAATCCTATTTCTAAATAATGCTTGCAATGAGCTGCTGTACCCCCATTCTGTCGCCCCTTGCATCCTTAACTTTAACTCTATCATTCTGGGTCGTGACTTCAGCCTCCATCAACGTCGTCGTTTTTATCGCTTTTCTTCATCTCCTCCATAGGCTCATCTGAAAATGGGTGTACCTCCAACGGTCTCTTCTCGTATTTGCCCGAGATTCTAGGGTCTGGAGCTACCATATACTTTGTAAAAAAAATATATTTACACCTAGGCTTGTATGCAAGCTCGCGGTGCTTGGATGCAGCTGCCTTTACGATCCCATTAGTGGTTTTCATTTACGGTAACTTTATAAGATGTACCGTCACCAAGATTTCAAGGAAATTCTGTGTCAGAATTAGTGAAAGTGCAAAAATATTGTGCTGTCTTTTCCTCCATTAGCAAGCATAATTATTGGTTGGCCAAGTTGAAGATACAGGGAATTTATAACTGCTTGCACTTTGGGAGTTGATTAGCTTGCTCAGAATTTATGTTTTTATGAAGAACAAATGTGTACAAAAAAGTTTCTGTTTGTAATATTGGTGTGTGATGTCAGAGAACAATTCGTATAATCTATTCAGACTGCAACGTTTCTGTTATCGTCACTTTTTCTGCTCAGAACGTGCTTGAAGCGCTTCGAGACAAGAATTGAGTAGTACAGCTCGATATAAGGCTGGCATCTCGGAATTAGTAACTGAAGGCCTCAGAAATTCTTCTTTGTAGAAATTAAAACAGCTTTCCATTTGAATTAAAATTTCATTTCTACTCTCCAGAATAAATTTATAGCACCCCTCTCCACTTTTCGACAATAATTATCGCAGCCACCATTAAATCCAGTAAATCTTTGACACGAATTCTTCAGCAGCTAATATTCAGCATGAACTATCGCTCTCATCTTTTCTAGTACTCGAATATTCCAATATTCCATTGTTTCAGAACATTCAAATTGAGAAAGTCATGTATCCTAACAAAATGTAAAAGTGAAACGTTCCAATCAATACATCAAGCATAAAAACCATGCAAATACTTGATCGTTCGTTAAATATTTTATTCCAGAACTGAAGAAAGTTAGGCGAACCGAGATTTTAAGCCTCCCGCCGCGAGATGGCAACTTTATCAATAAATCAGATTAACCATTATGGAGGGTTTGGCTGGGAATTAATACGGGAGCTGCTATCTTTCCGACGTGCTTAATCGCTCGACGCTATTTATTCGTTATACAGGGGACTGGGAAGGATTAAGTGGAATTCTGCGGGGCATAAATCGATTGGCTTTCGAATGGCGGTAGGAGGATAAAGAATCCTACTATGGAACCCATCAAGAGCCGAGGGGGAGCTTCTTTTTTCCTTCTTTTGCTTCAGTGCCTGAAAATTATCGCTTCCTTTAGCGACTATCTTCCCATTAATCTTCGTTCCACGAACGAATGTATCGAAGCACGAGTTTGCTAACCAAACCAGAAACTGGGTCAACGTTCCCTCCGAAATGGTAAACAGGCATGATTTTAAAATAACTAAAGCGGAAGCTACCCGCAAACAGCCATTTCATCCAAAAATATGTGTTTTCTCCAGATAATAGCCACGTTATTTACACATAATTAGATACAAATTTGATGCAAGCTGCACACGTTGCACACGAACGTCGAGTCTCTGATTTAATCGATAACGTCTATCGACAGAGACACGAGGCATTTCGCTTCTGTCAATAGACATTATCGATTAAACCGGATGCAGCGTTTCCGGAGTTATTAGAACACTGCGCTATTAATATGTACTCGCACTTCGAATTAATCAAACATTCAAAATGCCTTGGTTTAAGTGAACAGGAATATTTATTTCCTCTTGATGGATTGGCAAGTAATTAAATAACGCTGCAGTATAATCCCCATTTCATGGAGCCATTAGAATATAATTCGTTGCTCCATCAGTGAAATAAAGCACTTTCCCACCATTTGTTACTTTCGACCTGAATAATCATTAATTGATTGATGTCATCTGCGAATGGTCTCCGAATGCGAAAAGACGGTAAAGGGTAGAAGGGAACATTTTAAAGGAAAGGTGAGTCGCGTGCAATATTTTTGCAATTTTAACAATAATTTGGATAAAATTCAATGGACTAGTAGCTAATTAATGCGCAAACGTCGGCGCCTACGTGAAAGCCTCGGAATGACCATCGAAATCCCTGGAACGAGGGCAGAGAATCTGGAGAATAAATCAGCTGCCCAGCCACTTTGCTCTGTTCTACTGTTTAAAACGCTATAGAATCTTGTTTGCGAATCAACCGTGATTCCTATTCAATTCGACGAAGAATGAAGCCACTTTCCCAACGAGCTCATCGGCATTATCGATGCATCGCTATTGAGAGTGAATTGGGCTCGAATTGCTGCACTTCTGATACACTTTTCATGCACCCCTAACGCCTCGGTTTTATGTTCAGTGCAATATCTAAATACCTGGTACCTGGATAACTAAAAATTTGAATCGTCAGTTGAGTCTTCCTAGTTACCCAGAATATCTAGTTTCTTATTATCAGGTACACCTACAAATACTAGTTCACCAGTTAATCTTTAATTTTCAATGAAAATTCCTGGAGCTTCTTTTTTTCTTTTTCTTTTGTAAGAATAGACGAAATCCAGAATATTGTGCCCAAGTTTTCAGAGTGCAAAAAAATGTAGTATATAATACATATATTTGAGAAACATAAGTCACAATGGAATTTTCAGGCACCTTAGAAGCCGATCACAAAGATAGATTACAGTGTCCTGTTACCTTCCGCGGCAGGTAGAAAGCATTGTAACGAAATCACGATTAATTGAAATTCAACAGGCATCTCGCGGTTGAACCGACACGAACTACTATCGCCATTGTATGTTTTGAAGCTCATACAACGCCGGCGATGGTAAACGTTTACGCACCGAGCGTTTCATCGCCAAGTGTTTGCGTCGCGTAATCAAAACGCGTCCCCTAGGTGTTGGCAAATTTTCCGGTGAATTTCCAATTGATATCGAGGCACCGGTCAAATCACGTGAAAAAATCTCCGCGCGCGAAACGTTACTTTGCAGGGCTTTGAAGCTGTCAGCTTCTTTGTACTTTGAGTATATTTTATTAAAACGTATCTCACGTCACAAAGAAATAGAACAATACCGTGGTACGGGGTCTTTGCATTTCTTCCTATTTCAAACATAAAATGGAACCGAACAAGTGGCTCGTCCATGTGGAAAACAATAATTAGCATTTTTTGTGATTTACAAAGCATAGCTCTTTGGGCACCAGATTCGCGGCTCAGAGTAAAGCAAGCGAGAAGCAGACCTCGGGGAAGTAACAACGAGTGCAAGCTCGCGTGCACAGTTCTCGTTAATCAAAACCTTGCCAGGGGAAACCCACGAGGTCTTTATTTTCCCCGACGATAGGGAGAATTATCACCTCCTTACGGCTGCTCGATTCCATGGGTGGTAACTCACGTGTCAATCCTTGGTTTCAATCGACCGTGGGTCCATTGTCGCAGAATTCCCTGGGATTCGATCGATCAGACGAGGCACTCGCCCTTTAGATTCCCTCTCAAAGGATTGGACGTGTAACATAACTTCACCTTCCTCGTCTTTGCCAGTCCGCTTTGTCGGGCGCTCAAACTGCCTTTCGACGCTTGTGTTCTTGTCACGGGCGTTCGTTATTCCTCTTGGTCCAATTCGGCTTCTAAAAGCCACAATTTCATACTTGCAATCTTAATCAAACAGAGTACCTATCGCGTGTATTGTCTTCTCAATTTAATACAAATATTCTATATTAAAGCCTTTTGTCATGAATATTCCACTTACTACTGAGCCCTGATGCACTTAAAGAAGTGCACACGATATTAATCGGATGCGAAGGGAAAAAGTATAGCGATAAAAGAAAAATAGCTGAAGTTGTGAAAAATATAACGCTAGGTATTATTTATCTATAATTAAATATCAGAAAGTCATATCAGGGGTCCCCCAAAAATGGCCAATTTGAGAATTGCGAAATTAATGCCGCCGCATCCACTGGCCAAGCCGATTTATTAATTAACATCCCTCGTCTTGGAGCCGTGTTTGAAACGACTGGGGTGGCCAGAGCACGGCCTTTCAACTCAAAGAACGTATGCAAGCCACAAGGTAGTGCTTTCAACAGGGAACAAATTTATCAGCTCTTAGTCGTGGCTGGTTCTGCCACAGACAGACATTATTCCGCTTGATCAAAGTTGTATCGCTGCCGCGGGGAATTGAATTTGGGCTTGGCCGGTACCCATCGCCGAAGAAGTGTATTAATGGAAAAGAAAATGAGCAGCCGCCCGTTCCCCGTGTAATTGCATCCAGCGTTCGGCCCAATGAGATATCATCAATTAGAGCTGCTTTGCCTTTGTCTTCCCTAATTTCGGCGCAATTTGTCAGGCGGTCTGTGCAGCGTCGACCGACAAACGAATTCCATCGCACGAACGAAGAAACGTTCCCCTGAAGTGGATGAAATTTTGCTTCGATCGAGGGCGTTCCCGTGTCTGTTGCTAATTTCCCTTCGTCGCTGCAGCTCTCTGCGCGCGAGCGCAGGTGAACTCGAAACTAACATCTGTTTAGGAATGTCATTACGAACGGCGCACGAGGAATTTATCTCCATCGCGACGTAGGAATGTTTGGAACGTTTCCTTCTCAGTTTTCATCGAATTACTTACTTCGGGGATTCTTCCTGTAAATCAGCAACCGGTGCACCGTGCAGCGAAGATTTACAGCTTGCATTCTGTAATAAGACGTAATTGTCCCGCGAATGTGGCGTTCTTAAAGATTCTTCCGGTTTATATTACACGCTATAAATACTTGCGGGTACTGCTCATTTTGCTATAATATATTCATTGTTCAGTGGTGATTTTAATTACTATATTTCACCTCAACCGAAATTCACGTTTAATTAAAATTAAATGCACCAAAAAGGGTTTGATTTTTTTTTTAAATTTATTAACGTAGTAATGATTAAAATTATAATGCGACCCAACACACAGATAGCTCCCACACTCGACCAACCCCGTTTTAAAATGTAACGCAGCCCTCGTTGCAAATTAAAAATCACCACTTAATTATCAGTATATTTTGCAGAGAAACGTTTGGATTTGATTCCATCGTGAACGTAGACGTTAGTTATGCAAAATCGCCAGATATTATCGTAACCTTAACGATATTAACAAGGTACCTTCCGTTTAGTATGATAAGTGCCTTCCTTCGGCGTTCTCGAGACACCCAGGGATTCTCGATCGATCGTTGCACAATTGGCGCAACCGAGCACCTCGCGCAAACCAGCAAGGCGAAGCTGACGCAGATCTTCCGATTCGACGAGCCCTGACCATCCTGCAGGAGTTTCGGCCATCCTGGACGCGACGACATAAGGTAAGTTTTCCCGTTGCAGAGCAGCGACGTCAGCACGATTTCGATACGGTCGTGGGTGGCTGTAAATCAATATACAGCCACGTTTGCATAAACGCGGGCCACTTCGGTTTTACACAGGCCTTTCTCGCGTCTTCACCGTGATCCCTCGTCCCAATGCAGTGGTTGTCAAAGGAAACTGTAAAAGTGATTTCTTTTAACTGTTTTAATTGCGAAGGGGCACTAATGAGAGTTCTTTTCATGCATACAGTAGTGGAGACATTTATTCGACTTCAATTAGTTTTAGTATTGCCATTTGGAAAATACTTTCGCGCGCGAACAGAGTAAATGTTATAAAATAATTCCATTGACGTTGGCAAAGTTAACATCAGATTTATCAGAAAATTTCTTTGTCTCCCACATTCAATCACTACAAAATTGTAGTTAGAAAGAATAATGCAATCACTCTATAATATTACAATATGACATCCATCAGGATTGTTTGCTATTTCACAGATAATTCCATTAAGAATCTATAAAAAATATTCAAAAACTATCTCTACAATATCCTCGCGAATCTCCCATCACTTGAAAAATCTCATAATCATCCAAGATAATAATGAAACAACAAAACCAAGTCGAACAAACGCTAAGGCTGACTAATCGTTGAGCCGTACCACTGATTCTTGCAAACTTCGACTATTTAGCTTTCCATTAACACCTCCCTACGACAGTACTGTCTCATTACCACCATCATTTCTAACAGGTGAACTATATTCTACGAGAAAAAGTACCGCAGTCCTCGTTTTTCCTAATAATAGCATTAAAAACATGAAGTGGAAACAGTTTCTTGACCAGAGAACACCTATCGCTCCTCCCTTAAACTTTGCCAAAGTATATTTCGAGAAGCAGCCAGGCAATCGACAAAATTCGTTCCACACTTTTCACTGGTTCACCCTCCGGCGAATTGTGTCTCAATTCATCCGAGATTTCGCCCGTTCTTCCAAATGTTCTCCCCCGTTTTATCGGCTCGGAATCGCGCGGGCTAATGGCGAGCCGGTGAATTTCCACGGATTTTAACGTTGTCTCCGTGCAAACTGCCCCACGGTCGCGGGCCAAGTGTGCCCGTACGGTGTCGACGGTGCAAACAAAAGTGGGCAGGAGCCGGATAATGCCCGGCAATCAGCGGTAAACGCGGCAAGAAAAGGGCAGGGGAAAAAATTCGCTTACGACCCGCCTGAAAGGGGAACTTCGCTTCTGGTGGGCTGGAGAAGCTTTTCATTCGAAAACGCCCGGGAGTGGCGAGAGTTTCCGCCCTGGTGCTTAAAGTTCCGCGACATTGCGCACGTAGTCGCATTCGAGGCACGTGTTTAGCGCAGGATATCGAGGGAGGAGGATTGTATCCGTTGCGGCTAACTGCGTGTAACGAAGTTGGGTTACTTGCGAACCGTTCCGGAGAAGTTTACGCGTATCAGCGCCATTTCCCGAATGAACTTCTTTTTCTCCGGCTGCGTCCCACTAGATAACTGCTCCGCGGTTCTTATCGATGCTCTTGGTCCCCTTTGGGGATCTTGAGGCGTTCTCGCACGTGACATTTGTGTACCAAGTAACTGGTATTTTAGTTGCGTTCGATTAAAGAGGATAATGGTGATTTGAGTGATTGCTGAAGGTGGAAGATGTGGGAAGGTATTTAAGATCTTAGTTTCTAGTTGGAGAAGTGTTTCATGATTAATTCAGGTAACTCAGATGTATTTAGTATGCAGAAGTAGACTGAGTTAGGAAAAATAGTAAATAAATGTTTGCATCTTTTTTTTAAACCACTGCTGTCTTCAGAAAGTGAATGTATATTCGAAATATTAGTCGAGAGGCAGAGAAGTGTTGCGCCTGTACAGAGGGGGTAGTTTATAATTGTAATTTAATGGTAAAGGGATTGCAGTAAAGGCGTAGTGGCTGCTGCAGAAGTGCAAACGGCAGTTTCACCTTGAAAGAATTGTTTAGGGGAGTTTACCGTTAGATTGTTCGAAAATTAGGGAACTATTCGAGAGTTGATGCGGTGAAGCGCGGCATTTGCGCGAAAATGAATAGTTTATTAGGGAACGAGCATGTGAACGCGCGCATCTGCACCCCCTGCACTCTATCGTTTTGTTGTTTATATAATTGCCAACGGATAATTCACATTGTCTGCATTCGACAGTGCCTGCATGCTGGTGCCACACTGACCTCGGGACAATACCTTATCATGAATAGTATTCATGAACAACGGGTGCGTGAATTTACAGCGTGTTTAGCGATTGGCGCGAAGAACAATGTTACATTCATCGAGCGATTCGTGTCCAAGATTGTTGCGCTGCGAAGAGTTCTTTATTAATTCTAAGCGGAATCCAGTAATACTATTTCAATTTCTAACTAAACAAACCTTCACTCTACAAAGCCTTCTAAAATGAAGCCAATAGTTTGTGCTAGTTCAGAATCTGTACTGTCTTCCGTGCAATAATCTGTTCCCTGAGTAATTATTTAAAAAAAAAAACAGCTTAGAAACAGAATCTCTTGCAAACCACCAATAAGCTCTGCATACCAATTACTTCATATTGGTACCCCAAGTGTTTACAGTTCCTACACTCAGGATTTCCATTGTATCTTATATTACAATAATTAATATCGGCAGAAACCAAAGTTCCAAGCTACCTTGTAAAAAATTGTCTTCGAAATGGATTCCCTTTCTTATCGAATTTTCTTCTAACCTCGTGCAAACGATATGTAAATATTAATGCTTATTCGCGTTGCAAAGTATTCGATCAATTCCCTGCCGAAGAAATGAAAATGGGAGCCTCGTAGGAAGGCTTCGTCTCCCTTCCAGAGAATAAAAATCCGCTCGATCCGAACGCTCTGGGGACTTCGGATATCTCGAAGACAAGAATAAAAGGTGTATCCACGCAGAATGGCTAACTTGGGAGCTCACCCCCTCCCCCTCCATCTATTTCGATATCACGAATTCCTGTTGGCGAACGAGCACGGGTACGATAAAAATGCTAAGCTCGTTGGAAGATGAGAGAGGTCTCGCGTCTTGTTTCTCCATTCCACTATCCCCTTGTCTCCACCACGGGAAAACCGTGGGGCATTTATGGTGAAAGGTGCATGGTTTCGCTGCTTGTTATACGCAGAACGAGAGGCAGCTAGTCCCCCGTACTTAGAAGCCCGACAGTTTTCAATATTCTCCACGGAATTTCACGCCGAGATTGGCTTTCCTGGCTGCCGGTACAGAGACCTGGAGAAAGGAAGGCCAAACTTTGAAAATTTACCGCTGATCTTGTTTGCAGCATATTTCTGGGATACGTGTAGCCGTGCTTCACGTTTCTGTGATTTTATAAATAATAGTCTTTCGCACGAGTAATCTCTTCTATAATTCTCTAACGCGAAAATAATCAATTTTTAACAATTTCGAAAATATTGCTCTTATCCTTCCTGTGATTGCTGGTGTTCGTCTTTAATTAGAAAAAAAAAACTGAAAACTAAGTGAGTCCAGTAGGAACTCAGTGGTTATTACGAGTGTATTTCGTTGCGAGTAGTAATAAATGTGAAATAAATGGAATTACCGGGCATTATTCCAACGAGAGCTTTCCGTCGAGTACGCGAAAAAGTAATTAATACTCCCCGTATTATTGCGCCAAGTACAATAATTTTAATTAATACCTGCCGCCCCAGCGGGCGATCTTTGGAGGGGGGCGTGTAAAAATTGTAATTAATGGAATCCTCTTATTCCCGCTAATAAAATAATTTTAATTAGTAAACACCGTTCGATTTACGAAACATACCAGCACGCGTACGCGCGCTCCAACGGCAATAGAAAACTTTGATATATGAAACGTGCTTCGCGTATGGAAATTTCGCTGTAGTTTCGTGTTTTTGCTTCGCGCCAGGGGAATATTAAAAATGCCTGGCCTCTATTGATATGTTGCCAGTGTAACGGGCAACCAGAAGTGTTGCTTATATTTCGAGAATAAATGGACTCTCGAAATGAAAATTCAGATTTTCGGTAGTACTACGAAAAGTGATGAGAAAAGAGTATAGAAAAATACTAGCTGCGTTGCATTCTTCATAACTTCGCTCATTTTCTCTTCCATTTTGATTTCAACACTGAATTGTGTTCTACTCGCTTATGAAGTCACCGAGGAAGATTCATTAGGGCAGTAACAATGCGTAGAAAGTAGATGAGATCGTGGAGGTGCTGAGGAAATGTGAGTAGCAATCGAACGGGCGCATCTTTGTTCGAAAAGGAGATAATTTTGTGGAATAAATTGTATTTCTTCAGAATTACTTTAATAAAAAGAAAAATTCACTAGGTATTTCATAAGCAACAAGGGTTTCTTCTTGCGCTCTCTACATTTGCGCCAACAGTTCTGCAAAATAGTTTCTCCAGGCTAACAGCCTCTTCCTATATTTCTTAAGATGTCTTCCACGCAATATTGGCACTCCACTGCTCTTTAGAGTACTTTACGACATCGTGCTCATCAGGGCCCTATCCTCTCTAACTCGTTAAAAATAGGCGAACGAAAGCGTTAAGCTTCTTTCTAATATTTTCCACGAAACCCAGCGGTGGTTACAACGAGGGTAGCTACTTTACGAGCCATAGAACTAGGAAGCCCGACTACGTAGCACAGAGTCTCGCATTTTCAGCGTTTTTACGCGTCGAACTTCGCCCAGAGTCATCTCGGCGTCCTTCGTCGCGCGGTTAAATATGTTCGGGCGTTCATTAAACTTCTTGTCTTCTATGAATTATGAAATTACTTCGCCACCTTCGTGCAGCCCCCTCCCCCCAGCCCCTACGCCCTTGCTTAAGGGCATATCGAAAGAATGTCCAAGGAACGAGGGAAGCTTGTGTCTGGGGAGGGTGACCGAGTTAGCTGCGCGACTACAGGCACAGGAAAATCGACTGGTCCTCTTCCGAATACTCCCAATACTGTGAATCTACACCAGGCATCTATGAATTTTAACTAAAATTAGAAGAAAGACACGTGTAGTTCTCCAATGTGAATTCTGGAATACTCCATATTTCTATTTTCAGTAGAGTATCCACTGAATATTCCCCATAATACCCCAATTTGATTTGCTATAGCTATCCACTGTCTTCCTTTGGCACGTGTGTTCCTTGAAAACTGTGAAAAAAATTTAGAAAAATAGTTGCACCGCAAATAGTACCTGTATGCTTTTCGCAGCCAGCGCTGGAGACGTGTGCGAAGTGTCTCTAAATGTGTTGAACTGGTAAAGAGGTAAAATGTGTTAAACTGGAAAGAAAGAAGTGAGAAATCAGGCGCGGTACACAGTTGTTGATACCTGTGGAGAGGGGTGGTTCCTGGAAGTGGCCTCGAGTGGCCAGTTGATTTTGCACCAACTATAGTCGTATTACGTCGCATTGTTACCAGAGGGTTCGCAACTTGCTTCATTCTCGCGGCCAGGGCAATTAATTTCCAGACTCCTCGTTCTTATACGCTCGTTTCGCAGCAACGTTCCGTCGTAAAGCCGGGAATGGCGGAGACTTCAGCGTGGTTTCGAAAATAACCTCTGCTGCCGAGCTGCACACCCTGGCCTCGAAAATATCTGCATCCCCAGCAACGGCGTTACTCACCCCCGAGGTGTGTCGAAAGGGGGACAAGGTAACGGGGATTTTCAGCTTCTACGGGGTGGGAGTTCCATTTCGATCGTTCACGAGATCGGTTCGATAGCGCTCGTGAGCGCTCGTGCTGGTGTGTACCTACCTACTGGCGTATGGGATTCATCATTCTAACGTAATTGTAATCGCTGTTCTATTGTCTGTGATGCTGGATCAACATCAATCACAATTACCGTAATTACGGTGGGGAATGATTAGATGGGAATTCAGCTGGTGATCGCAGTTTTCCTTCGTGGATCTATATAGCGTTGAATCTATTGTCTGTTGTGTGTATATGGAATACTATAGAAGAAACTTTACTCTGTCATTTTTCAATATCAGGGAGAAATTAGATTGAATTAATTAGTCTGTGGAGTAACGCTTATTAACGATTGTGTGGTGTGTGGTGGAGTTGAAATTGGGGTGGTTTTGGGGAGTGTATTGATGAATGGGGAAGAGATGACACCTGCATCTGTCGCATGTCTCTGTTCTCATCTGAAACTTTATTCTGACTCGCACAGAAAAAAGACAAACGCGTAGCTACCTTCATACTGATTCCACACTTCCAATTCATTCCATCAAAACTTCTACCACGATTCTCCACAGCAGGAAACTGATTTTCATTCAATTTCCCCAACACCCCTTCCTAACAAGCCACAACACTTGCACCCTTACTATGCACATTCCCCAATAACCGCAAATATATACTTAATTCAAGTAACTCCATTCAAATCCTACTCCGCTCAAAGAATCATCCGACTATTCGACTACTAATAGAACATCCAACCAAAAACACAAACCACCCCTGAAATAATGCTCTCGCAGTGAAAGCACAGAATGCTCCTACAAAGGCGTGAGTGTGATAAAGGGTTAAGTGGTGTCTCGTAAGAAATTTCCCTAGCACCTGCTACCCCCGATCCCTCTTGTTTTCGTTCGAGACAACGATACCCTCCCTCCCTCGTCGCGTCGTCTCGCTAGCCCGTCGAGATTTCATTTTTCATTTCCCGCCGCCATCACCGTTCCGTCGGCGGAGAGTATAAATCGGGGAAGCAATTTTCGTTGTAATTACGCTTTTCCCTCACGCCCCCGAAATAATTCTCCGGTGGCTTCCTGTTTTCGAGTTCCGTCGGGGCTCCGCGCGCGACGACCAACCCCCCGACGTCATTTTTTTTCCACCCTCGCCGTCCGAGCGCCGGAGTCGTTTGACATTGTCTAATTCCATATTTTCCCCGGCTCCGTTGTTACCGTGACGCCGTAGGTTTTGGGATATTCATTATTTCGCCGCTGCAGCTGACGAACTCCAACGGGGATGAAAATATGCTACGTAAAAGAGCAGTTAATCCGTATACCTACCTCGCGAAACAGTAATTCTCTATCTGCCCACATAGTTCCTCGTTTCTTTGAAACAAACGGCTGCTGTGGATTACTTGAAACTCGAGATCAGGCGAGGCTTTCGTTCGAATTTGTGTGTCAGTGGGATATTCTTTTGTGCTTGTTTGTTCCTCGTGCTCGATGCCTAAAGAACGATATTCCTGGGAGCTTTCAAGAATCCACTCTTCTCCCGTGATTCTCCAAGATTAGAATCGATCAATTTTAAACGAAAACGAAGCAACGAGGACACCCTCGAGGAGCAACTCGACCGTGCCGTGTACCAAGACCTTCTGCAAGCTTTGCACAGCTCTTTCGCGTTCGCCGTTTTGTTTATTTATCTCTTTCGGGCGCGTTTCTTTTCCACGGCCCTTTCTTCCGGCGAACTGTACTCGCCGGAGAGGTTGCAATCGAGGGAGCTGCAGGGAACCGTCGAGAATCCTGTTCTTTGGCGATATCTTGCCGTGGGAATTTCGCTCGTGCCCTTAGTCAGGGGTTTCACGCTTCATTTCCGGGGTCTTCCGGATGATTGTGAAACGCTGCTCTGCGCGACAGTTTGATGGAATGTAGGAAAATACACACACAGGCTTCCATAGTCACGCTAAAGAAAGATTCTTGAATATCTGGTACATTCCTCGCTCCATCTCGATTCAGATTGCGCTGGATGTACTGTGGCAGTGCGAGGACTGTTCGATTGACAAAGTATGTTTGGGCCAGAGCGATTGGGATCGAGAGCGGATGTTTATAGTAGAGTGTCGAATGCGTCAGGGGTGTGAGGTTCGAATGGTTTCGTCGAATGCACGTGGAGAGTTTGGGTGACCGGAGAGCGTGTCAAGGGTGCGTGTTGTAAGTGTGAATCTCGTATATAATGAATCTATATGCCAAATGACATATAAATAAGCTTTTTACTTTTCCACGAGTGTGCAGTTTACTCCTGCCCTGATCACCTAACAGGTACATCCCTACAGTACCACTATCTTTAATTTCTTACATAATATTATTATTATACTATCTTAAACAGAAGTTGCATCCTTTTCTTTATATCTACAAAACTGCGTACAAATAACTATCGAATTACAGGCAATTTTGTCACATAAATCATTCCTATAACGACGCATCAGGGCACCCAGTGACAATTCACAGGAATATGAAAAGTGCATACTCGTCGGACAGCATATCACTTTAATTAACTAAAAATTCTGAGAATTCAATATTACCCAGTCACCGCATTAACGCGACATTCTTCGCGCGCAGAAATTTGCAAAAAAAATGCTCGCCGCGAGAGCCCCCACCAATTCGCGCAGATGCCCCGTTTATTTTGCACTTCGAATCCAATCCATCGCGAATTGCAAACCGTTTTAACCTGCAAATATTGCGACACGGCGCGTTAATTCGCGCCCGCATCGCATAATGCGATCAAACGAACGCGCGATCGTAAATAGACACGAAAACGTCCACTCTTGCAACTTTTATCCCGCAGTTGGATACCAATCGGTCGCAGCGGACAGCCAGCGCAGCTGATAATTCCCGATATCGTCGCCGTTACACAATTTAATTCAGCCCGGTGTTTACAACCGATTCTACCACGCAGCCCAATCGACGCGTAACGATTGTTTTCGCGTCACAATTGTAACGCGCGTTTGTCTCGTCGCCTCGCATCCTGCAGATCGCAGCCCCTGTCCTCATTAACGTGTTTCCAGCACGCCACCCCCCTCTTCGCACACTCTCGGTTGCATTCGATTAAAAGCAAAAAATGTCATTCGTCACTCGAAACTCTGTTTTTCCCCCCATTGATTCCCAGCGATTCAACGTGGATCATTTTTCCCCGGTTCTCGCGTTTCGTTTGATTTCCAACGATCTCCACGATACTTTGCACCGCCGACGGTATCGTTTGCGTGCAGTGTATCATGGGATTTGAATAGCCCGCTTTATTAATGGAGAATTGTAGTAACCGATCAGGGGGGGAATTGATGGTGTGCTTCGAGCTTCGACGAAGCTTCGATTTCTTTTTAATTACTGTATTTGAGGGTGGAGTGCCGTGAGTTGCCGGTATCGAAACATTAGCTGGTATTATTGTTTTAATTTCGACTGAAAATCCAACGATTTCGCGCTATTTTCCCGGGCGCTGATAACGGGCAACTCGATTAGAACCGTTGCCAGACTGTTTGCTTCGTTCGCTGCATTCTTCGACCCCCTCGCCCTCCTTCCTTCTTTTGTTTAATCAACTGCAGTCCTCCTTAGCTCGGCTGAGCTAGCAGCTGGAACTGACAGTCGTACAAGCGAGAGACGTCGTTGTTTCCGGTGCTCGCCCTGTACACATGTATATTTCGCCGCGATAATGCCGGAATCTGTGGTTGTGTATCATTCCGCGGGGATGCCAGAAAAATGTCGAGAACGCCCACTGTGCGCCGTTCCACTTTTATTCCGCAGCTCGCGATAAAATGATATCTTACGCCGTACTTTTAGATCAACGTTGGTTTCCACGGAATCCGTTGCAACTATTTTCAAGGGACATCTCGTTAATGCCTTAGGTGGTGAAAGTTGCGCGTATTTTTCGAAGAAGAACGCGATTTTCGGGAATTTTTTGTGGAATAGCTACTGCATATTTTTTACAACCCTTCGCTTATTTTTAAAGTATATATATATATATATATATATACTTTAAAAATAAGGAGTGTGTCCCTTTAACTGATTTAAACCTTCCCACTGAATACAGTGAGTCGGTAAGTTAAGGGTCTGCAGTAACGGCAGAAAAAGCATATATAATCTGTGAAGTGGTTGGTCCGAGTGATTCAAGATTTTCAATCAAAATTCATCCAGCCTCCCTCCGAATGAACGAGAACAAAGTCTAGCTCGCATGGATACACCAAACAGTGCCTTCCAAAGGTTAACCATCCCCCGAATAAATGTTCCCCGCCGATCTTTCACAGGGGAATGTTGAACGGCAGTGCGAAATAATAAATCCGCGAGCTCGAAGGCGTTCCATGAATTCGTTAGCACTCGGGGCAAGTCCTTTTATCCCGTGCTTCACCGCGACGATGGTACACGCGGGCTTTAAAATGGCTGAACAAGGGCGGAGGAGGGCTCGCGACGGTGGCAGAGATGCAAGAGGGTAATTTGCGGGTGTAGCTAATTACAAGGCTCGTTGCGGAAGCGTGGAGTAATTTCATACGGATCCTCGGCGTCGTATATCGAGTTACCCTTTCGTTACATTCTTTTTGTCTCCACTTCGTCCCACGCTAGTAGCCGAAACGATCCGCGGAGCGAGCCACGAGCTGCTTTCGTTGGACCGTCTCCTCCGAGTGTTTTATTCGCGGCCAGTTATTGGGAAGCAGATCTGATAGCGTGGAAATTCGCGCAATTATCGCGTGGCCCAATCTGTCGAATTTTATGGCTGCTACTCTGTCGAGGGCGTCGCCGGGGGCACCGGAGCAATTTCAAGTAATTACCGTGGACTGGGATGTGAATTTGTGGCAAGCTTGAGTGGCGCTGTGAAGGACTGATAACGAAGTTTTCTTGGTCTGTATCTAGCGGCAGAGGGTGACGTGGGTGCACCTTTCTGTGAGGGTGGAATAATTTTTGATGACTAAATCAATAATGTTTAAGGGGATGCAACGAGGTCCCAGAATTTAATTTCGTCGTCTAGGAGGAGGAAAATATGTAGATTTGTGTTTTTCCTGGTGATGGGACAATTTGTGTATTTAAGTTAGCGCGACGAATGTTGCGGTGGTTTCAGTTTATTCGTGTGAAGTGTGTGGTGTCATTTCTGTCTCGTACGTTAGACGTTGCATTCAGGGGTAGAGACTATTGCGCGACAGTGTTGGTTGCCTTTTATCAGAGGGGATAAAAGGGTGATATTTCACGATTGAATATATTGATCTACATGGTTATCTTCTCGTGAGATGTCAGACGGAGAATATACAGTGACAGGCAAGTGAAATGTGACGCGATCCCAATTTTTCTAAAAGCATGGAAGCAAAAATGTCTAGGCACTTGAGAGAAAATATCTGGAAATAAATCAATCTTCTATCAAAATGAAAAACTACTATGTTACACGGTAGAGCAATTTATCTGAAAAAAAAAAAATACAACTACTTAGTTCTCAGCATTTTCAAAGACAATAGAAAACAGTGCCTTCGATGCCAGTCCTACTTCGATTAATCTACGAAATCCTCGAATCTTCATAAACTTTTGCACAAAATGCTTGTTTCGGAGCACTCATCTCCGCAGCTTCTATTTTCTTTCCATTCTTTATGCGTCCCCTATTCGTGTCACTCGAATTCTGTTTTCGACAACCGACGCATCGATCCCGCCATTTATCAGCGCCGCAGAGAGAATCCGAAACCAGCTCGCCCATCTGCCAAAGTAACTCCAATATGTGTCTCTGATTTATGACGATCGTTAGCTAAACGTATTCCCGTGCATCGGCGCGCGAGGAATCGCGTGACGGCTCAAAACGACCCGAAAATTGCGAGCAATCGGCGCCGTAAGTCTCCGCGTATCCTCGCGACGATTTACCGCGCAACTGGCTGAGCACGCGTGCGCGAAGACGGACGGCTAACGCCGCGTCTAGGTGTAATAAGTTACAATTAGAGCGAGCTGATTGCTGCTCATGGGATTTCGCTCCGCTACGTAGCAGTTTAGAAATCAACCAGATTTTTAAGCAACCCGCGAGACATTTAACGCATCCCCTGAATATTTATACATTAACCACCATGCAAATTCCACTTACAGCGAGTTTAAAACAGAGAAGCGCGGGTCGTTGAAACACAGAAGAACCGGAGTAACGAGAAGTTATTTTAATCCCATTTCTAGGCGAAATGAAATATAAACGGCGCAAAGCGGCGCGCGCTCTTCTTTTTTCCTGTCCGAGATCCTGCAGGCGTTTCAGGGACGCAAAAGTGTCACCAAATTCGTTGTATTCTCCGGCGTGATAAAAGCCAGGGGACTTTAATGTATGCCCGGGCGGAGGAACGGACGCGGCGTCAGCGAAATTAAAAAGGAAACCGCGATTTACAACTTCCACGCGTGGACAAAACGGGCTGGATTTTCGTTGCTCGTAAAGACGGGGCCGGCTCCCCGGCGCGCGGCTTTATATCATTGCGGAACGAAGTCGGTTTAATCGTGACCTGCGCCAGTAATATCAGAGTTGACGGCCGTGCCCCGGGCGCGGGATCGCGGCACCCCGTCAAAGATTTTACCGCCCCGATCCTAATTCGTTGGAACGTGACCGTCCAACGACGGGCTGACGAAGTGTTTCGGGATCGTAAAGCAGGAATAATCGTTTCACCCCCGCGGACCCACTCGATGTAGAACGAAGTTGCGGATCGCGGCCCGAAAGCTCCAACAATGGAATAAGTAAGACTCCTTGCAGATCGATTGCTCGGAATTGGGGAGTTTGGCTTTCCGTCAGGCAATGGCATTGTTCGTTAGGCACAATGAACAGAGTGCCCGGGGCATGGGGAATATTTTCAGTGGGAGAAGGGGTGCGTGTGTTTTAATTCAGGCGGAAGAGAATGGATTAAGTTGGGAAGAAGAGTTGTTAATATTTATCGTGCTGGAGGTGCAGAAGACCCTTGACTTGGAATTGCGAGAATTTTAATGGTGAATTGGTCGGGGCAACGCCGGTGTAGCAGAGTAAGAAGTAATGTTGAGTGGTGATAATTTCGGTGTTTGAAAAAGCCTGGGGAATTGAATACTCGCTTGATTTTAATTTAAAAGCAGAGAACTAGAGGGTCGTTCTTTCCGGGACACTCTTTCAAGATATTAAAGCCTAAGTAGCTATTCAAGCTCGCACTTTACACTGGCACGCTCCGCGAAGACACTTAAAAGAGGGATTAAATTAAAGTTAATTAAATCGATGGTAGTTTTACTTCATTCTTATCTAGTCCTTACGGCGCGTGTCCCACTAAAGTGGGAACTTGATCCCGTTGCCTTAACTCCCCACCTTGGGGTACGATTCAATCTAATTCTCTAACTGCAATTAAAGACTCAGAACGAACTTCCATAAGCTTCTTCTTAATCGAACATAGAATTCTACCTGAAAATGTGACCCACATCAGTATGTAACATTTCTACCATTCCAAACACCAAATTAAATCCGGTATTAACCCACAAGCACCAGTCTCATTCGAAAAGGTCTAATTTTTAATTTAATTATTTATCACGGGGTAAGAACCCTCTGGCACATGATAATAACGTGAAAAAGCATGAATAGAGAACGGGCAAATGGGGTAAAATTAAAATTAAATCTTGAAATAACAAATACCAAAGAAAACAACAGAAACGCATGAAATAAGATGAACAGATATTACAAGTACCAAAGTTGCAAATGAAATAAGATGAACAGATATTACAAGTACCAATATTGCAAATTTATTATCCGGTATACGCAAAACTGAATTTCTGAATGCAGATAAGGATATTAATAATTACCCACTACATTTTTCCTTCGTCCCCCTCCCCCAAAAAAAACATACCCTTGATCCTCAAGTTCCCCGAAACACGGTGCTTGTTATCGCAACCGTTCTCGTCGTAAAAACCAGTCGATCGATAAAAGATTACACACCACCCCGAAAATGGACGGTGGAAAGTGTAGAACGGGTCCGACACACAGGGGGTTGGAACGGTGGCTGGGGGATTATTATCGAGCCAGGGAATCGATGTCCGGCAGGTGGAAAATTACAGTGAATATTATCTGCGGATGGCAGAGCGGTTGGTACAAAGGGATTCAATTTTCTCTGGAAATAAAGACGAAACGATAGCAACGTGTGGCCGCGGGATAAGGAGGGTATATAGCGCGTATTACTGGCGGGAAAGGAGGAAGGATGTGCATCAGGGCGATCCTGTCTCCTCGCCTCCCTCCTGCCTCCACGGCCGGATACTCTGCCCTGGAGAGTTAGTTTCCCGAAGAAAAATATAGGGGATAGTAATTTCAGGCGATAAAATAAGAATCATTTGGGAGCAGGTAGTAAAACTGTCCTGTAGATCAACGGCGAACGCCCGTGGACGCTCGCGCCATTATTCAGGGGCTGTAATTTTCAGTTTACCCAGCGGAAGATTGAGCGACTGTTACCGACGTGCAGTCGCGTTTAACTCGTCGCCTTCTAGGCACGAGATGCGCCTTGCTCTTTTTTTTTTTAGAAAGAAGCGTTTCCAAGTGGCGCGCGCGAGGCGTCCTGATTGGGGATGAGAAAGAATGTCATGGCTTGTGAAATTGTAAGAAATTCGGGGAGGCATCGTCGAGCTGTGGATTTCCTTTTGTCTAAATTTCTCGGTGCTGTTATATTCCTCGTCGTATCCAGGAAGAATGCTGAGTGGATTGCATTTAAAATGGGGATGAACTGAAATTCTTTTCATCGTTACTTTACAGTCTACAGTCGCGATGGAAATATCGAGCTCGACTGCCGCGCTTATCCTTTGATACATATTTTTTCGAAACGCGACGTCGCGGATGGTATCGCCACTCGTAGGTCTTTCTCGACGACTAATCGAGATCGATATTCGATTCTCCTTCATCCCTAAACTAAACATGGAAGTCGGGAGTATTGTCTTTTCTCCTTTTTCTTTCCACTGCGTTGCATCGAAGTATAGCGCGCGTCGAGTACATGCTGCAGCTGGAAAATATATAATAGTATCGACCATTGGCGCTGCCTGGAAGCCAGTGTGCGCGAGGGGCGTTATTAAAAGGAGAAAAATCGGGCTGCGCAGTTATCATCGCTGACGTTCCTCGGACACATCCAACAGGATGCTTTGAATTTTTCACGGCATTGTGCCGCGTAATGACAGACACTCGGCGACAAGGGCGACATTTACTTTGCTGTTGTATAAATTATTAAACGAAGCTCGCGAAAGGCTGCTCGGGGAGCTTTGAAAATTACGAAAATTTACGGAAGCATTCTGGGAGGCGAGCGAGTGAAGGGAATGCAGAAAGAAAACGGACAAAGGAAGGTTCTCCGAGGAACGCGGGTATTCAGAAGAAGACGCGATGGCGGAAACGCGACGAAGAATGGACATTTATCTTCGCACAAAAACCCTTGACGCAAGCAGGGGCTGAAAGTTGCGAAAAAATCGAGTGCATTTTGTCGAAGAAAGGGTCGATCTATCGAGCAGAATTCTTTCGCCGAGATTTGACGATATTGTACGTCCAAGTGGATAGAAGAAGAGGGTCTATGAATGGAGCAAAGAGGATAGCTAGTTAATACAGGTCTTCAGATTCACCTTGATAATGATGACGCAAGATTAAGTTCGATGTATGTTCAAAGCTGGAATTTTTATTTAGATTTCTTTAGACCAATCCACATTTAAATTCTTCGTGTTAGACAATTATGTGCGATTTAAAACCCATCTAGGCTGGACTAGGTTATTTCAAACACACTTAAGTTCGATGTTTGTTCAAAGTTGGAATTTTTATTTAGATTTCTTTAGACCAATCCACATTTAAATTCTTCGTGTTAGACAATTATGTACGATTTAAAACACATCTAGGCTGGACTAGGTTATTTCAAACACCCTTAAGTTCGATGTTTGTGCAAAGTTGGAATTTTTATTTAGATTTCTTTAGACCAATCCACATTTAAATTCTTCGTGTTAGACAATTATGTGCGATTTAAAACCCATCTAGGCTGGACTAGGTTATTTCAAACACACTTAAGTTCGATGTTTGTTCAAAGTTGGAATTTTTATTTAGATTTCTTTAGACCAATCCACATTTAAATTCTTCGTGTTAGACAATTATGTACGATTTAAAACACATCTAGGCTGGACTAGGTTATTTCAAACACCCTTAAGTTCGATGTTTGTGCAAAGTTGGAATTTTTATTTAGATTTCTTTAGACCAATCCACATTTAAATTCTTCGTGGTAGACAATTATGTACGATTTAAAACACATCTAGGCTGGATTAGGTTATTTCAAACACACTCTATATTCGTCGTAAATTTTTTAAGCCATGGATTTGGGGCAACGAAGCTGAAACTTTCGACCATCCTGGTCAGAAGAAATGCAGAGGGTGGATGTTCTGTAGATGAAGAATATTGACAAGCTAAGTAAATATTGCAGGCCTGTGATCTATGATGTGCCAACTCTCTACCCAATTGTTCAATATTCGTCGACCTCCTCTGCAGATCTACCTGTAGAATACGTTTTAAAGAGTTTCAGTGAATGAAGGGACCGGAGTTCAAGTACAGTTGCCACCAGAAACTCCATACGCACTGGTAGAGGGAGAAAAATGTTTTGCCAGTGACGGTCGTAGATTTTTATTAGAGGTAAAAGCGGGAAGGGGCGCGTTGCACATTTGTCAAGTGACGTCGCAACGTCGAACGGGGCTGGGGAACAAAGAGATTCATAGGGCGTGAAATAATGAAAATCCTTTTTTTTTCTTTGAAAATTGAGACCTCGGGTGATTTGTGTACTGTCGAGTGCACTTACTCGTCCTGCCAAATGTTCGTGCCTTATACTGTGTTGCGAACGTTTTCGACTGTGGAGTGATGTTGGGGTTTCTTGAAGAAAATTTGGCAGCTGTAGAAAAAGTTTCAGGTAGAGAAGTGGCTGAGTTTAACGAGAAATGTGACAGGCAGGAATAAAATTGTAATCTTTGACAGTATTTAAAAAAAAAATCGAAATCAGTGAAATGATGACTTAAACCTCCCCTAGTTTCACATGGACTACGTCATATTTCAATTTCGTCAAAATCCCTCAAGACGAGTGCGAAATATGATCGATTTGTCACGGGATGATCTTCGCATCGAATTACATAATCAGTTGCCAAGCAGAAACTTGAACGTTACTTGTCATTAAAAGGACCACGGTAAAGCTTTCCATCCATACATAATCTACACAGTCCAGAGTCTTGTCAAATGCAGAACTCGTAATTCCATTTGCCTCGACATTTAATTTGTCAGCGTAAAAGGGGCACGCTATCGCTGTAAAAGTGAAAACTCCTCCCCTTCTTTCTTATCCGGAAGAAAGAGGAGGCATACGAAAATTAGGAAGATGTACGTTTCCGCGAGAAGAATGGGGACCTTCGTGGAAGTGAAGTCGCCGCTCAAAAGAAGGTAAGAACTTAAAAGCGCGCAAGCGGGAAACACGCTCGTCAGGCCGCGGCGAAGAACAAAAGGTAGAAAACAATGCGATTCCTGATACGCGCCTCCGAGATGCCACCATCGCTGCCGCTTTTTCTTTTGTGCGAACCTGAGGTTCACAAGTGGCTGGGGGTGCACGGAAAGAAAGATTCTCAAATAGGATCTAAAATCTCGACGAACCGACCATAATATCCTAGAAACAGATAGATATCAATAATCGTTTATAGTTAATAGTTGCGTTTCTTTCTTTCAAACATCTTTATTGCACATTGCTGAAATAATTTGTGCAGAAAGTTTTAGACCTGTGATTTATGCCATTCGAAGAGTATTTCTTCTAATTTAATTTTTTATTTTTATACTACTTTTTTGTAAGTTGATTTATTTAGGAAATATTTCCAACTTAATATCAGCACAGAGTTGTTATAATCTGTACGTTTTATATTTGCTTGTCCCTGTTTTCGCAGAGTTTAAATTGAAATTAGGAACTGGTTGGCAATTCGGGAGTTTTACAGAATAATAGAATGGATAGATTATCTTTTCCATGGTTTTTTCGTCGGCTTTTGTGTGATTGACGGGGAACAAGTACGTTCCGCGGAGGTAAATCTTTCACGCGTCGAAAAACAAAAATCACTTTAGAGCAAAACAGCGAAAATAGGAGAGGTCGAACTGGTCGATGCGAGATTTGCGTTCGGAGATTGACGTATTTCCTGAATTTACGTAAAAGCTACGAACGGTTGGTAAGAAGAAAGCTTAGATAAAATACCAGGCTTTCAGTGCGTTCAGACCCGGTGCACTTCGAAAGAAATACTGCAATAACTACGAATCTCTAGAATACATAAATAATGATAGAAGAAATTAACGAAGCTAGAGGCACAAAATTTTTTAAAGAATATACTCGAACTCGTTAACTCCTAAAAGCATCACCTGCCTCTCAAACTCCACCTTAATAATAAATAAAATCATTCTCATCAAAAGCAAAACACCGCGTGGTTTATAATCGTATTCAATTAAATCCCAAATGCAATATACTGAAAAATTTCTGTGCTAGCTCCATTAAAATACCCAAGCCCATCGACATGAATTTCATAATCCCGAGACACACTAACTCCATCAGAGCTCCAGCAGCTTCCATCGTCAAAGAGATAACGTTAGAGCTACCAAATGCAGCTCGGTGCTCGATTAACACCGATTCCCATCACGAAACGCCAAGAAGGGGGGAAGCCGTGGATAAAGAATCGTTTGATACTAGTCGAGGGAAGGAATCGTTGAGTTCGATGCAAAAGAAAGCGCAAGCAGCGTACAGAGGTAAAGGCAGTGCGGTGGAACATGATTCTCCCGCTACTGAAGTCGAAGCTTTTGCCCCATGAATTTTCGTGAAAGCCTCGGATAGCTTCGAGACGGGGATCGCGCGGATGAAAGGCCATTTGAATCTTCTATTCTCGTGTTCCTGCTGCTTCTCAGTTTCACGGGCCCGTACGTTTCCTCTTCCCCTCCTTGTCTGCCTGGAAAATGCTCGTCACAGAGCAAAGTCTTTCACTCTGATAAGTGTTGCTGCCCGGAGGCGAGCTTTCTCCCCCCCGTGTTCATCGCGAGTTAGGTCTTAGGAGGTCGCGAGGACCCAGATCCTGGTCCTGGGACCAAACGCCGCGATTGCTTTAAAATCGCAGGCCCCCTCGAGCTATGCAATTGTCGATCTCTCACCGACGATCACGCCAGGCAAGAAGTTTCGTTCTGGCTGGGTGTTATCTTGATTCGACCTGCTTGTTCATCGAGAGTCAGGCTTCGGAGCCGGGAGATCTGTGCTTCTCGGTTTGATCCAGTGACGCGAGTTCTTGCTCCAGTTTCGAGTGGGACGCTGCGGCTGTTTGAAATTGCTGTTCCACTCCAAGTAATTCGCAGTCTTGCACTTGCCATCGCGGGGGGGTAGAAAGTTTCATTTTTGTTGGGTTCTACTTTAGACTAGTGTGCTCGGTCTGGCATGCAGTAGCAGGGGAATTAGAAGTAGAAGGTTCGAGAGGAAGAGTGCCGGAGTACTCCAACTGGAATACTTATAGATCTCTGAAGATCACTGTAATCTTTCACTCGTAATTGCGATATCGTCCGACACATTTTCATAAATTTTATTCTCCCTCTCTCTCTCGTTTATTGCGAATATATGATGGTCTCCGTAAAAAGGGCAGAGGTCTAATTAATGACCTGGGACGCGAACCTCTCGTGTCCAATTCGATTCCTTTATTCAATTATGTAAACTTTCCCCCTGAAGCCCGATATACAAAACGGCTGCCACTCATATTCCCTTCCCTTCGATAGGTGCTTGTCTGGTGGCTTTAATAAGAAAGAGCCACTGGTGCAGCCTCCATTCAGACGGAAATATATGAGGTCGGGTGTATTCCTGGAAGAAAAGCGCTCGTTCCAATTTGCCGTGCACAACCCAGATTTGGATAATTTGTTGCTCAGTCGATTTAACGTCGCGCCTGTGCATGCGCGTAGCTGGATCTGGCGCGATCGCGCTTATTCTCTTGATTCCGTGCTCAGGGCTAAGTACGTTTCCGAGTTGGGAGTTAAACCAGGGCAAGGCTTCTTCTCGACGATGTAAGACACCGTGATTGTTCCACGGTACGGTCTCTTCCCCTGTCTCCCCTTTCCTCCCTCGTTTGTTATTCCGTGATCTTTATAGTTAACCGTCCGGAAAACTTCCCGGGCTCACTTCCGTGGCGCATTTTACTCCATCAACCGAGTAGCATCTTCTTGGACAATTAATCCCATTGCTCTGCTTGAACAGAAGTCGCTATTTTCTAATCTCCTTTATAACCGTAGCGTTATTTTTGTGGACACGTTGAACGCCACAGTGGAATATGGACTTGATAATTTTTAAGGTGGGACTTTGAGAAGTGATCGAAAAGCTGTTCAATTATTTTCAGTGGTTCTAGCTCTTATGCTCCCCTGCTTTATATTCATATCAAAGTTCCATTTCCTCGTCCCCTAGGTAGATTAAATAAAAGAGGGGAAATGAATCATGCGAACTGCGTCAACCAGGAGGAAATACATCCCCCGTACGTTTATAAAATTTTTCCAACGAGCCGCAACTATTTAGGGGTATTTTTGCGACGATGAATGGAGGTTTCCTTGGACAAGCGCCAGCCTCGGCTCGCGTTATTGTTTATTTCTGCCCGCTGCAAGAATGCTCGACGCAGGACGCTGTGTCTCTTCTTTTTCCCCCCGATATTGGATGCCTCCACGAATATATGGGAATCCACTTAAGTAAATTTCCGCATACCTTATGCAAAGTGTTATCGACGTGGACCGTAATTCAGATTTCACGCTCAGGCTGAACTTCAGTGACGAGCCCAGCCTCGCGTTTTTTTCACCCCCTCTGTCCGTATAAATTCACAGTTACTCGCGCCGCGAAGTCTCTCTCTCTTTTTTTTTTGCCAGTCGCAAACGATTCAATTTTTCCTGATTGTCGAGGACGTTACGATCGTCGAGGGGGGTGAAAAAGCTGTATTTTCGGCGGTGCGCGCGTTGGAGCTTGAACCTTGGACCCTAAACGAATCACCCAGTTCCATGAAATTCTCGAAACGTCGCGTTCTGTCGTTCGGTTGGCTCGTCCTCTTCGTTAATCCAATGTTTTAATATTCCATCATCCATACTTTGCGAACCCGAGCCCGTTCCTCCCCGAAATTCAAATTCTTCGAAAGCACCTGGTAATTTAATATCCATCAGCCTAACTGACTGTTCATTTGCATGTTTCTCTGTTCGCGACTCGATTAACCGAACACCCTCTATTTTGTTCAAAGAGGGATGCGCCCGTACTCTTGGGAAGCGATTTCTTATTCATGGAGCCGCTGTCAGTCGGGCGACTAATTTGCAGCGTGGAACGGTATTAACATTCAAAGTGTCGAAACGCAAAGCCCGCGCAAAATTCGCCAATAACATTGCGCAGGCCACGCTGATCTTGTTAACCCCGTTTCGCAGGGGCGGCTCGGTCCGTTCTCCGCTCGCAAGATTGCAGCCGCGTTATGGACTGTCGCTGGTGTCTATACGGGGGTAAATGGACGGCTGAAGCGGAGAGGGGGCGAACGAGGGGCGAAAGATGAAAGGGCGGCGAACAGGGAAGAGCTGCAGGGGTGAGATTACGGTGGGCTGACCGTAAAAAAGCATGCGATTTTACGAGCACTTGCGCTAAACGACGAAATGCAATTCTACGGGCGAGCACCCCGCGAGACGCTGTTAAGAACGCGCTACGTCTCGAATGCAACCCCTTTACGTCGCTCCTACGTGAAGCTGAGTAGCAGCGGGACGCAAGGGGCGCTCCCTTCCTGGAATTGCATTGTTCACTCTGCGCTGCACTTTTCCATTGCTGTAATTTATCGTAATGAGTCGCGGGGATGCATGCGCCGAGTCGCCTGCAGCTCTGTTGTACCTAGAGCGAGGGGGGGATGTTGTGGGCACCGTCGGGGAGGGTGGCTTTTTTATTACGCTGACGCGATTCCCATGTTGTTTCCGAGATTTAGAATTTGGCGCGCGTTGAGTTTAGTTTTTCCTTGGTTTACGCGTTTTTGCAATGGGGGATGTTTAAAGTTTTGTTGTAATTAGGGCACTGGCCACTTCCTCTTGTCTTAATTACGATTGGCTTGATGGTGTGTAGTGGTGCATGAATTATTGTTGCTCACAGTATTCGTTTAAAGTTGAGACACTTTTTCGTATTTTGGATAATTAAGGAGATTAATAAAATTAACGGCGATATATGTATTAATATCGGCGTTTATGGTAGATTTTGGAAAGATGGTGAGCATGTGATAATAAATGTACTTCAATTCTTATAGTTGCTGAATAAAATCAGCAATCATTTGTAGAACGAATGGAAAAGGGAAGCTGTAGGCTGTTTTCTTAAAAAACGTGATCCTCCACATTATATTTCCAATACTTTTACACCTATGATGTACTCAGTCCCTGAGTATCTCAAATTATCAATCACTACCAAGATTAATTAGACTTTTTTACATTTAAAAAACAATTTGAACATGAAAAGATATCTTCTACATAGTATATTCTCTAAACTAACTAATAAACACTATTAGCAATTGTTCAAATATTAAATATTCAGCAGAAAAGAATAAAAGAATATATAGAAACAATATAATTGCTAAACCAGAACGTATATTGCAAATCTAAAACGATTAATCTATCGACCAAAGTTCGCCGCACCACTTTACGCGCGTAAGGCGCCTTTTGGGCTTCGTGTTGTAGGGAGCGCTGTGTTCCCGTCCCGAAAGCGAAGAGTGGGGGTCGGCCAGGGCCCACGGAGCCAGGGACCGGCGGGCTTGAGCTATATTGATGGAGGGGGAAACACCTACAGGAGCGGTGGTAATGTGTGCACGAACTGCGTCTGTCGCTGTGTGGGCAGGAGGCAAACAGGTGTCATGGCGAGGGAAAATGGCGCGAATTTGAAAGGCCTCTTCGCGCGTTCTTTCAAGCGGTGAGTTTTTAATGATCTTTAATGAAGAAATATGAGTAAAATATCATGGCACAGTAGAATGGTTGTTATACCTACATATAATACATTGTCGATGCTTGAAAGTATTAAAATTCTTTTTTTTCCGAAGAAAGTGTATCTGTTTGCTATTCGTTCATTTATATTTGTCGAGTGAAGTTAGTTATTTTGTTTTTGTAGTATATTTGAAAATGATAGTTTAACGCGTGTGTATATATATATATATGGAAGCTTTTAAATATTGCAAAGATTTTATTGCTTCGTAATTTAATGTGCCCGGGAGAAGGATATTATCGTACTACCAGCTATTTTATATTTGTATAATAGATTGATAATTAAATTGATCGTTAAATGTAATAATATTTAATTAAATTCATTAATTTAAATAAATATTGTTGCACCATAATGTAACATTATGTTTAATAACGTCGTTCTGCCAATAGAAATTATTTTTTACTCTGCCGTTTCATTTATATGCAGCAGCAAACCCAACCATTTGGAAAATGTTTAACATTTCATGCTAATTACAGCGACTTCAATTATAAAATGGCTATAACGGTTTTTCAACGTTTTTAAATACAAATGAACATTTTCTCATTTCTGATATAAATGAATTAAACGAATACTATTCCGTTAAAAATCGGAAAATTAAATAAAAAATGGAAATATTAAGTAAAAATCGGAATATTAAAAAAATCCGAATATTAAATAAAAATCAGAATTAAATTTCACCGTAATATGTCAGAAATAAGTTTCCAAATTTTCCTACCTTCCAAAAATGAACTTATTTCCTTACAATGCTTCCAATAGGCCTCCTTGTCATTATCTATAACAAACAATAACATTAATTGTACAATACAACTAAGTAAGCTGCGCTCATAATGAACCAAATAATAATTAAAAATATTCCAAAGTGCATGAATGATCTGTGAAACATTCTCGTTCCTGCCTGCACGTGTCTAACTCAACGCGAATATACAGAAAGCATGGGATAATATTTTACGAGTCGCGTTAAAGAGGGTAAATCCCTCGACTTTCTTCGAGTGCACCGACAGATCCACGCGTAACACCATAGAAGGCCCCGACACCGTTCCATTCGTAACGTTTACCATGAACGTTCCCCGGCAGAATTAATTTTCGACCGTATGTCTTCGTGTGTCAGCGCGCAAACACGTCCTGTTACGTAATTCGAAGTCTGTTTAATTCGCGGCCCTGTTCCCCCGTGTTTCGCAACGACAGTAACAGGAATTCCCAACGATTTCCGTTTCACATACTCCGCTGCTGTAGCACTGCGCGCAGCTGCACGTGCGCCAGGAGATTCAGGACAGATCCTTTCAGACACTGCCTCTCTTGTCGGGGCTGGGTCATCTTGCCAGGCTCGCTCGTCCCACAGGATGGAAAAACTTAGATTACCGCGTTTATCTTCGCCTACAGACCTTCCCTTCTGCCTTCGTTTCTCGTTCTGTCCTTCCCCCCTCCGCTTACTTTCACGCATTCCTTTTTCTACTGGCGTTCGACGACGTAGCTCTGACAATTTTATGAGACTTCTTTTCTTCTCCTTAACTCTCTATCTTCTTTATTTCGAAAAATCAAATATCACCCCCTACATTCCCTATATACCCTTTAAAGGGCACGTACTTTCGTTCTTCGATTTCTCCTTTCCCTTCACTGGACGCTCCGGACGTTGCGGCTTCTTCCCTAAAAATGGGGGTTGTAGGTCTCCCAAATAGGGGCCGGTGGAGGGAATTCTATTGTTTAGTGGAATCTATCTTCTTATGGTAATACACTCTTTCAACCTTTCCTGCTCTCTTATATATTCGACAGGCAACGATTTCCATCCCACGAGGAATACAGAGCAGCAACAATTGCTGACTGAAAAAAAAAATCTAGACTTTCATTCAGTGCAACGGGACGCGTCCGCGCTCTTCGGCTGCATAAATGCATATAAATGCATAATGGCAATGCGGAAAGTTGGAGCATCCGAAACCATTCAATTTTGCCTGATATCGTACCTTTTATCTCCAGCCATCTCGGCGATGCTACCCGACCCAGTTCTACAAAACACCGCGTGTCTATGCTGTTATTCTATTCCTTTCCATCCCCAATCGAGGCGCGCACCTTTCACGGCCCCGTCTTCTTCATTTCCAAATTCTTCCCCTTCGAACTTACCTGTGTTCCTTGCGTCGATACCCACCCACACACTCGCGCCGCTGTTCTACACGCGCATATCGTCTTGCCTCTTTGAAAATCACACGCTCTGATTCTCTGATTTCTTCTTTATCTTTCCCAGAAACACCCCTCTTTGTATTCCCCGTATCGATACGCACGTACATACTCACGTGCCTGCCTCTCTCGTTCTACTAAAAGACTTTCCTTCTTCCCGTTGCCCTTTTCTTCCCCGTTGTATCGCGCTCCCACCCCACTCTACTATTCAGTCACACCAACGGCGCGGCACGACAGACCAAGGGAAAGTTTCGAGGATGCTAGGGATTCTTCTTCGATTCGGCTTTCTTCGTTCGACGGATTTCTCCGACCTCTTTCAATCTTCCCGCCACCCCGTCCGCGCCGCAGATTTACGACGGCCAAGTACGTACTTTGAAAACCCGTAATTCCAAAAAAGTTTCCTTCCTCGCGCGCTGAGCTGGTTTAGGGGTTGTGCCCGGAGAGGAGAGAAAAAAAAAGAGTGGACTCGGCACTTCGCGGGAATCCCGTTTCTTTAAATTATTCCTCTCCGCTCGGAACGTTCTGCCGCGGAAAATTGTCCCCGTTTTGAGGAGGCTCTCCTTCAGTTTCGTTGATCAACGTTTCCCGGGTGATCACTGTTTGAGCGGACGCTATATTTCGCGGTACGAGTGAAGAAGCTGTGATTCGTTGTTGAAGTATAAAGCGGGCAAGTGGAATTAAGGGGGTATACCCGTTTGAACCCTCGGAAAATGTATACATTTTGTGGATTTTTTTACAAGTCAACGGTTTGATGCAGATTTCCCGTTTTTTAACTATGTTTACATAGTATTATGAACTACTTATAAAAAAAGTTTCAGTTAAAAAACTATTGTTTTTCGGAAGTTACGGATACATGTCCGAAAGTCTCTCGATTTTAGACGGCTAAACGGTGGCCCTAAAAACTCGCGCTACGTTCAACCAATTTACTTCAAATTTTGCAGGCAGAATCATAATAAGATTCCGCATCGTCCAACGAAGGCTTTTTTTATTTCGATTCCCCGTTTATTATTTATCAAGGAAAAAGGTGGATTTTTCTCTTAGAAAAATTTAACTTTACCTTTGATCTCTCACCATTTCTTTATTTTTCAAAATTTTCAAAATCGCCTTCGTTGGACGATGTGGAATCTTATTATGATTCTGCATGCAAAATTTGAAGTAAATTGGTTGAACGTAGCGCGAGTTTTTAGGGCCACCGTTTAGCCGTCTAAAATCGAGAGACTTTCGGACATGTATCCGTAACTTCCGAAAAACAATAGTTTTTTAACTGAAACTTTTTTTATAAGTAGTTCATAATACTATGTAAACATAGTTAAAAAACGGGAAATCTGCATCAAACCGTTGACTTGTAAAAAAATCCACAAAATGTATACATTTTCCGAGGGTTCAAACGGGTATACCCCCTTAACTTATCGAGGGAAGCTTCGAATTTGGGGATACTGAGTTCGAAGATTCTTCTATTTGAATATTCTAAACAAATTTGGACGTAGGTAACGCAACTTTAGCACAGTAGTCAAACCTATTAATAACAATAATTCTCCCTTTTTTAAAAATTCCCCATAAATTGAGATTTATTTTCAAATTTCCGTGGTGAAAAAATTTGGTGCACACTAATTCATCCTTCGTCCAAAATGGAAACGGAAGTTAAGGCAATCGCCAGTAACACTGCGAAAATTCCTCGACTTTGCCCCACTTCTAAGATAAAGAATTCTTCTCTTCTTTGTCGGAGGCCCAGAAGTCTATTGCATGCCGTAGGAATTTATGTTTGTTAGCTCTTTAATGGCCCGTCATTATTCGTCCAATACCTACCCCGTGAACGGGCGGGCAACTTCCCGGGAAGTTCTTTCGTAAAATGTAGAACACAGTTTCTCTGTCGCGTATCGGCTTTCTTCCTCGCTTTCGGGCGTCCCTCTTCTTACGACCCGCGTAACATTCCGCCCACGAATTGCACCGTTAAAGGCCAACTTATTGGATCCGTCTGCTCTGCTCGCGAGCTCGAATCGCGGTTTGAGAATCGTAACGACTTCAGATTATACTTCGGACGCAGCCTGCATAGGGATACGGCTCTTGTTGCTCTTGTTTCCTCGTCGATAAATACGCGGATTCGAGGAGTTTGGTACAGGGGGCAACCGAGCTCGATCGTGAGCCAACGTGGGCCGGCGAAACAGTGGATTTACTGAGAATCGACGATGGAAAGGTGGAATCCTGTGACCACGAAAAGTCGATACAGGTGTTGGTTAAATCTGGATAAGAATTTGTGATTGCACTTAAATGTATTTCTTAATTTTCGTTCCTTTTCATACGCGACATCGGAGATATTTGAAGCCGAGAGATATTTGCTGAGAAGTTTGGCTAGTTTTGCAAATTCTGTCAAAGACAGGCTAAATTCGTAATAGCCGAATAATTCGAGAAAATGGCTCCCTTTTTCTACGTGTATTAGAAACTATTAACTCTATTATTCATTTCGATTTTATTGCATCGAAAATCAGTGGAAGAAACAAGAGTAAAATGAACACTTTCACGACTGGAATTTCATCCCCCGTTAACTCAACCCCGAGCAGAATATTTCAACCTACTCCTCGCAACAAAGAATCCATCGAAATCGACCTGGACATCAAACCATCAGCCTCCAACGAGGCTTGCCAACCATAACAATTCAACCTCAGCCAAGTTCCCCCCTACACATCTATCTCCGAGCATTTCTTTTTTAATACACGACACGGAGGGGCACGGAGACGTTCGCCGCCGGTCGCGAAATCAGCCATAAGCTCGCGCAGTACGCTGAAACAGCCGATTTGCCTGGTAACGACGGTGGGACGGTGGAATTTTATGTCCTAACCGTTGTCCAAGGGTCTCTGGCCGAGGTTCCGGGGCGATATTTCTTCTCACGGTCAATGAAGTTCGGATAATGGTCACCAGGCTTTTTATTTACCGAGGTCAGGGGGCCGGCATAAAATCATCCTGACGGAGTTGCATAGGTGTGCCCGCGTGCAGCAGCTCTTCATTCTTATGCGAATTACACTTTTAAGAGTCTTCAGATGCCGCCCTCGTAGAATGGCCAGTTAAGCTCGGTCGTTGCAGCAGAATCGACCATCCCCCGCCGCTCGCCTCATAATCGAATAAGTCCCCGTCCCCCGACCTACTTTCGACGACTTTAAACCCGCGGCCGCCGGCTCTGGCCACGTTTAGATAATAACGGGAGGGGTGTTTTTATTGAAATTTGCTGAGAAAGAATGAGAATTAATGCAGCGTGTGCTTTGGGAGGTGGGAGGTGGAGACGGCGAGCTCGCGGGGCGTAAAAGGTGATGGATGGATAGCGGGAAGATCGGGGGGGGATTTATTTAAACCCGAAATCCTTTTTTTCCCTCCCCGTTTGAAACACTACCGGCTGGGTAATATGGGCGGGGAGGTGGGCAGTTTTCGAAGTTTGCGAGGGGGGAGTACATAGACGGTGGAATTTTTAGAAAGTTCAGTTTTAATCTGGGGACTACGTTGTGTAAACTTTCTGCGGACTCGGGGCGCGGGTAAAGTAGAAGGTTCTGGTATTCCTTGGAAAGAAAGGACCCGAAGGCGAACTTTGTAATTGCCGTTATAGTTTAACGCCCAAAGGGTTCGGAGAAATGATCGGCGTTGGGGATTCAGTGTAGAATATCGTAGAAAATGAACTTCGCGAATTTATAAGCCGCCCTTGACACACACGCGCGCGCCAAGTAATGTCCCCGATTCAGGGAGACAATCCAACTCTCGCATTAGATACAGCCGCGCGTAGCGAGCCGGAAATGCTGGGATATATTGCATAACTATAAATGCATGCAAACTGCATTTGGAGCCGTCGAAGTTGTGGGTGGCGCGAATGCCTTCCGAAGCACTCGGAGGGAGGAAACGAAGCTCGTTTATTTACCCATTCGTGGGAGGAAAATACTGCGACGGTGGGGGTCCGGCCTCCTCGCTTCTCGTGCTGGTGCAAATTGCACTTTTAAGGGGCATCGGAGATCGCACCATGGAGCAGCTGGTTAGGAGTTTGATTGCCACGAAGCCGAGGTGCTGTCGTAATCGAACAAAAGGGTCGTCCCTTCGTTTTCGGCTCCCTTAAACTCGCTGATAATTTGCTCGAGTCGACTGGCAATTAAGCGAGTCTGGTGGTGGACTCGTAACTCGACTCGCAGATGATTCGAACGGTTTTGTCTCGGTTGTTTTTATCGTCTGATGAGATAACTAGTGTCGAGATTTGATAGAACAGAGTTCGAAAACGATGATTTCTGTGGTTGTAATTTAGATTTGTTTATGTTGGTGTCTGTTTCAAAATTTCTGCGAGGGATTTGCAGCGTAATTTATCACATTACCTATTTTAATTTTGCTTCGATTTATTTTTTTATGAAACCCGAACTTCCTTCAGCTAAGCTTCTCCAATTCTTTTTGATCTTCATGTATTATTGTTGTTCAGGTAGTTGACGCAGAAGACTGTTCTGTTTCCTTCGTTTCGATGAGATTATTATCTACAGCTGCTCTTTACAGCGGCAGTGTTTCGAGTTTAATTAAACTTCGAGGTAAGGGAAACAGTTCCTCAGGGCGGAGAGTATGCATTTCCACAGCACTGCGTTTTTCTCGCTTTATCAAAGATTATGTTGTCGCATTTCCAGTAGAACGTAGCTGGGATCGCTACCCAGAAGGCACCGAGATATATCTTCTACCCATTTAGAAGGTGTTTTCAGACGCAGTTGATTCTCATCGTGCTTTAAGGAGCTGTTTTCTTCGCCTCCACGCCGACTCTAGGACTTTTTCACGGTCCTCTTAAGACGAAGTGGGGATAAAATACCTCAGAACGAGTAATTAAGAAGATTCACAACGATAATTTACCTTTGCAATTATCGTAGAGACTGCTCACATAGTTAATTCCTCCTGAGTTGTGTTCAAATCCTACGGTGAAATGTACCATTCAAGATTTCTCATTTTGCCAGGGCCAGTAGGCGAATTGGCGAGTCTTGATACAGTTTTAGAATAAAAAATTAAAAGCGTTTACGATGGTAATTTACTGTTTATGGCAGAAAAGTTCCATAGAATTGATTATTCATAAATTCTGCTCAAATCCTTTGGAGAGATGCAAACACTGATGTTTGAAGTTTGATAAATCCAGTAGACTAATAGCTGATCCTCTTTTCAAACTAATTGTTAAGGAAATTTATCGTGGAAATTTTCAAATCGATAAGCTTTGGTGGAATATATTTTGTAATGAAGAATATTGTCTGTATTTTGTATTATCTATAGTCTATACTATCCTCTTTTCATACGAACACATTTTACAAAATTATCTTAAAAATTATTTTACCGTAACCGCGAAATCGATTTCCAAACGTTCAATTGAAATACACTTCTGATACCGTGTTCCACAAATTATGACACAGCAGAAGTGGTAAAAATTTATGGTACAACATTTGATAACACCGATAACCAGCGTGCAGATTTTCAGTGTACCTACCTGAAATCGATATAGGAATTTATTCGTATCAAATTTCCTACAAAATCACAGAAGTGGCTACATCGTATTTAAACAAAACTGGCTAACTGTCTTCCGTATTTATTTTTATGCATCCGTTGTTTCGTACGCTGCATCGAGGAACACGAGACGTCTACGTGGAATCGTTCGTCGGAGCGACGAATCAATTGCGCTTTTATCGGTGCTTTGTGAAGCTACGTCCATATTTCTTCCAAGCACCGTGACTTCATGGACCCTTTTCAATTGCGCGACAGCCCAGTCCACTCATCTTTTTATGCAAAAGCCGTTTCCCGACAAAGATCGGGAAGCTTGAATTTCCATCCCTCGATGTGCACGGCTCCCGTAATCTCTCTAGTCGTATTTTATTTTAGCAGTTTTTAATCAGAATACATAGGATTCATAAATTCCTCTTTCCCCAAATATGTTAATCTACTTTCCATTGGACCTAGTGACTTTTTACGTTACTTTTCTCCGAGATAAGTCACAGATATTTCAATGGCACGATAGCATTGGTCCATTTCTCTTTTCATGCGAGAGCGTGGTCGGATAAAAGATAAGGATTTAAAATTTCCTTTAAAAATCTGTGAACGTATGATTCATTGCGATACCTATTTTGTGAGCAAACCTAGTTCCAAGTTTCGTATTTTAGCAATTTAAATAACTTCTAGTAGAAATTATTAAAAGCTAGTAAAAATGAATACATAGGGGAGACCGGGGCTAAAAGTTCCGGGGGTAAGTTGTTCCGACGGCTCTATCTTCAAAATAAAAAGAGCGTTGTACTTTAAATTATTTTTTCCGTGTGAGTTGATCACGCCACTCTGTCGCCCACTTTAATAGCGTCCGCGACAGCGAATTGTGTGGTTGTAAGCAAGGACCTATTAGTCGCGTACCAGATAAGTAAAAATTTGTCTATCATTACTTTTTGGTCTATTTCAATTATTTAACGTCGATATTATAGATTGAATCGTTCTTATGGATCAAATGACATTTAAGAACATGGTGTAATAGTGTTTATCGTTTGAATACATGTATAAGCAGAATAGTCTTTGAAATTGCTACATTTGTCGGTAGGGGCTAGTTGTTACCGTGACTTGGGGCACGTTGGTACCGTAAAAACTTGCCCCGCCGCAAATAGGTCTGTGAAGATAGCACCCCCAAATTCGATTTTTTAAAAAAACTCAACGGCATTCGTTTGTTCATCGTATGCCCATGTTTGCTCATAAAAAAATTTCGTTTGCCCACCCTCCAAAAAAAGTTATGAACAAAATAAAAAATTTGTCTTCATCACCCATCATGAATGCATTTCAATTTTTTAAAAGAAGGATACGAATATACCCGACCTGGCCACGTTTGCCCACTCTCAGATTTCATTTGCCCACCCTCCAGAATTTAAATAAAAAATAAAAACCTCGAAAAGAAGGGTACAGGTGAAGCGATCGCGTTGAAGTTCGATTTTTCTAGAAAATATTATCAAAATCGGTCTTTCAACGATGCAGTCCGTTAGTTTAGATGTAGAAGAGATTTGCCCATGCATTAATTTCGTATGCCCACCCTCCAGAATCGAATTATTAATAAAGATAGCCAAGAAGTGCGGTACCCGTTGAAGCGATCGCGTTAAAGGTCGATTTTTCTGGAAAATATTATCGAAATCGTTCTTTCAACGATGCAGTTCATTAGTTTAGATGTAAAAGAGATTTGCCCATGCATTAATTTCGTATGCCCACCCTCCAGAATCGAATTATTAATAAAGATAGCCAAGAAGTGCGATACCCGTTGAAGCGATCGCGTTAAAGTTCGATTTTTCTGGAAAATATTATCGAAATCGTTCTTTCAACGATGCAGTTCATTAGTTTAGATGTAAAAGAGATTTGCCCATGCATTAATTTCGTATGCCCACCCTCCAGAATCGAATTATTAATAAAGATAGCCAAGAAGTGCGTCGTTGGAAAGAATTCGAGACTATCGCAGACATCTGTTTACGTTTCGGCAGTGGCACTCGGCGCTGCTACCCTTTAGGGTATCAACGCTGCGTGTCGTCATCGAACGTGCCGAAACGTAAACAGATGTCTGCGATACCCTCGAATTCCTTCCAACGACGCACGAAAGTCAGTCGGTCTACAGAGTTCGGACGCAACTCTTGCGAGACCGTGCATTCATTTACGGTTCGTGAAGTAACTGTGAGATTATATTATTTTCCGTTGTGCGATATCATTGCGGTAATTAGTGAAAAATGACTAGAAAACCACTCTGGTGTTATTCTGCACATGCTGCAGATGTGTGAAAAGTGTGAAGTGTTCGATGAGCGATACAAATTTAAGTGTCGTTCCAATAAAGTGAGAAAGAAGTGTGTGCAACATTTTTTGGATAACATGTCACCAAACACCTTCAACCTTTACGGTAAGTACAATTGATTTTGATAATTCATTCGGGAAAAAACGAACGGAAAGGTATTCGGTTCAACGGGTACCGCACTTCTTGGCTATCTTCATTAATAATTCGATTCTGAGGGTGGGCGTACGAAATTAATGCATGGGCAAATCTCTTCTACATCTAAACTAACGAACTGCACCGTTGAAAGAAAGATTTTGATAATATTTTCGAGAATAATCGAACTTTAACGCGATCGCTTCATCTATACCCATGTTTTCGCGGTTTTTATTTTTTATTTAAATTCTGGAGGGTGGGCAAATGAAATCTGAGAGTGGGCAAACGTGGCCAGGTCGGGTACATTCGTATCCTTCTATTAAAAAATTGAAATGCATTCATGATGGGTGATGAAGACAAATTTTTTATTTTATTCATAACTTTTTTTTGGAGGGTGGGCAAAAAAAATTTTTTATGGGCAAACGATGGACAAACGAATGCCGTTGAGTTTTTCCAAAAATTCGAATTTGGGGGTGCTATCGTCACAGACCTACCGCAAATGTATAAATTGTTTCCGCTGTGCTTTAAGATGCGAACATATGAATGAAAGGCGGAAAGGGACACGACTTCGATCGAAGTTATGCGTAAAGATAAATAAAAACTGTCGCTTTTGGTTTTCTTTTAAAGATATTACATTTTTGTTGGTCCGAACCTTCATAAATAACCATTATTAATAAAATTCTGCTTTATTTCATTAGAAAATGAAATATTTCATTAAAAGGCAACTCTTATATCATAGTAACAACTTACCCCAATGCGATAACAACTTGCCCCATATAGGGGTAAGAAGTTCCGCTTCGATCAGCCACAAATAAATTACTTTCTATGGGAAACCTATTACAATATATTAAACACAAGCTTAAAATCAGAAGATATAATAAATTTAACAAGAAATTAGTCCATAGTGAAGAGAATAACTACATTATTTTCCAGTCATTTTTATGGTTTATCGAAATCGGAACTTTTAGCCCCGGCCTCCCCTACTCCTGTTCACGTACGAGTGCATATAGGTAGAGCTTGAAACTTGATTTCCTACAAAATATTGAACAGTACGCCCCACGCGTTTAATATCTTACTATATGAAAAAATGTATTAAATAATATTAAGCAGATATATTTTTATACAAATAAATGTTTTAATACGAATAAATATTTTATTCAAAATACTTGGCGCTGCGAAACCGAAGAAATGCTAATTGTCTTAGTATTAATAATTTACAATAACTCCCTTGCAATCTAAAATGCATAATATGCATATGCATACTTGAAACGCAGTCAGATTTATTCTACATATATTTATTATTTAATTCTAATATCATACGTAGCATATGCACACGCACACATACACACATTCACGAACGCACGCACAAGAAAGAGAGAAAAAGATTATTGCAATTTAAACATATTTATTCAGTTTAGCAACACCAATTCGGACTGCAGCGCCAAGTATTTTGAATAAAATATTTATTCGTATTAAAATATTTATTTGCATAAAAATATATCTGCCTAATATTATTTAATACATTTTTTTCATTGTACCATTGAGATTTTTCCTTTGTTTAAATAGCCATTGTGATAATTGGCGCAATTGCTGTATATCATTATTTTTGTGAAGTTATTAATATAGAACATTAATATAATATTAATTTACGACAATGTTTATAAATGGGATTCTCTTCGATGGGATTATATACTTGGTGCTCTTTTTTGTGCCTTTTTGTAAAAAGGCATTGAACAGTACGCCCCGCGCGTTTAATATCTTACTATGTACCTACGATATGCACGGATTATGTATGCGCAAAATCTGAATCAAATCAGTGATCCAAATCTCGCGCACTGCCTCTGCGAACCGTCACGGAGCTCGGGAATTATCCTGAAACAGACTTGTTAATAACATCGCGCAAAGTAAACGACCCACGTAGTTTTGCATCTGGATGCTACCCATTTCTTTCGTAAGGACACAAAGAAGTGTGGTTGACTTGTACACCTCCCGCGCGTGTTTGCTATAACGAAGGATAAAAACAGAAGATAAAGAGGGAATTCTTTTGTACGTAGCCAGGGAAAACAGGGACAGAGAAAATCCCTGTTGTTGCGAGCAGTATCTGTTTCTTTCCGCTGACCCAATGTTTACAGCCTCAAGATTCCGTTGCTTCGAGGCATAATTAGTTTCTCTTTAAACAGCAGGCTGGAGGACAAAGATTTTCCACGATACACGTTACGAAAGCATTGAATATACTCAATATCCAACTACGAATTAAAAATTCCGTTCGTAACATTGAAAAGCTGCAACGGCCAAGGAATTATTCTTTTAGCCCTTAATACTACTGTTAGTCTAAGTAGTTCGATCCTCTCATTTAGAAGCTCTAACATCCCCCTCAGGATACTGCAAAAATCTTTTCAAATTATTTCCCGCTACAGTATAAAGTCTTTTGAGAGAAGTCAGCAGTAACTTTCGATGGAATTAACGCAATTCCTTGGAGGGAGGTGCCCATTCCTCGAATTACAAATGGGGCACAATCGTTTCTCAAGGAATCGAGGTATCGCATTCAAGAATTTCGTATCAGTCGAACCCCCAAGTTCCCCGAGAAACCTCCGAGAATTCAGTTGACACAGTTTTGCCGGGCGATACTTGTTCTTCCGTAGCCTAGACGTGAGGCTACTACGAATATCGACCGATGAACCTTGCGTTGATTTCTTCCACGACGTTATCCCGAAGCCGCAGGTAACAGGATACAGGATTACGTGGGTTCGAGAGTGTTATAGGATTAGGGTTGGAGGTTGTACTTCGAAGCTTGCAATCCTGTAATGCGCTGCAGCCAGCACGTCGGCTATGTTATCACTGTGCCTACTAATCTAAGCAAATGCAGGGCTGAAGGGCTTTCTTAATGGTGGACCGTTGGCAGAATGTTGGTGGTCGAGTTTCGAGGTGGGACCAGGGAGCCTCTATTATCCAACCATTGCGGGGGAGGATTTTTCACATTGGCAATAAAAGAGGCCTTTATCTAATTACGTTTGCAATACCTACGACTGTGCGAGCAGGCATATCGTGTCCATATTTTACTACCCAGTTATCCGTTTAGTATCCTATCGTATGCTATATTTAAGATTGAGTGGTGACGGCGTGTTTACGCGCCGAAGGATTTGCCGGAAAGCATCGAAGGTATTGTACCTATAAGTCTCTGGATTTTTATTTGCAAAGTATATCAAAATCGAAGGTCGCTTTGCACTTCGCTCATCAGAATCATATAGTACAGAATGAAATTTTTAATTTCTATATTCCCTATCAGATCCTCGTGGAAGTGCCACCAATAGATTGGCAAGGTTCTCCCGATGGAACTGAGTCTAAACTCGACCGAATTCGGAGTATTTTTAATCACGCATGATTTATACTTAGTCTACTTAATTCTAAAGTGATTCCAATTAGGATAATTAAAAATATTCCAAACGTAGATATAGTTGTGTTTATACTCATTTTCACCAGAAAAACTTTGCCTCTCTATTGGTAGTACCTACTGTCGCGAAAATTTCACTTGCAATACAGAATCTTACGTTTTCATTAATACCATCATATATTTAAAGCACATGCCAAGCTTTTCAAAGCCTTGCGCCACTCAAACTGTTAATATAACCCACCACCAATATAATTGAATAACTGAAACATACACATAAATTAATGAATTCTGCAACAATCATAAAGAACTCACAGTACGTCTATCCCCAGTTAAATCCCATTTACGTAATCTTATCGCCATTAAAAGTAACGGGGAAACGGGCGCAGCGTCCTCTTAATCCGATAACGAGGCTCGACACAAGTCAATATTCCCAGGGAACATCGGTTCCCAGTCGATCGATCGTATCGCCGCCAAACCATTCGATTATCCGTTACCATTTCGACGGCGTGTTTAATCAACGGGTTATCGTATCCATCGATCGTCGAGCACGCGCCCATAATTATCTCCGCGCGACGCCTCGCGTCGCCGCGCCGCGCCGGTGTTCGTCCGGCAGGCCTCGGATTCTCACGGAAGGGTTCGATTGTCACTGGCGCGCACCGCGCGCGTCTCTTCGATCCGAATCTCGATTCTCCCGCGTGTCGTCTCACCCCGTAATCCGGCCGCATTAAGACTCGGAATTAAACGCGCGCAAGTCGAGCCACTCCCTCCCCCTTATTGTTTGGCGAACGAGCACGTGTTACGAGGACCATTCGGCGGGCTTACGAGGACGAAGGTTACTAAATTACACGGCTGCATTAATTGCGAAACAAGCAGCTTCTGGCCTGCTGGCTCTGAGCTCCCCTTCACGCATAGACCACGTAAAATTGCCCTGGAATTTCATAAGTCCCACCTCCACCTGCGCAATTTCGAAGCTCCGGCGACTGCTGTCGGTGTAATTAACTCGATCTTTGGAAAGAAACGGAATATCAGAGCTGGCTAAGCAAGTTTTACCACGCTGCTTGGTCGATCGCTTGGCGGTAATTGTTTGTCGCGAAGGAGTGTAATGTCATGAACCCGGGGTAGAACAAATTCGAATACTTGCATAAAACGAAACACGTCTTTATTATACAGTATGTTGGAGTATGACTTCACAGTGCCAAGAGTCAAAGCTTTCTGAACCTAGAGACGTACTCAGGGATGAACGTCGACAAGTTGGAGAATCCTATTGGTTGTTCTATTGCGAGGGTGTGGGAAATGGAACTGGTAAGGGTAGAAGTGGTAGTCTGGAGAAAGTTCGGTTGTAACGGTTTGAAAAAGAAGGGCCTTGGGGCTTACGGCCTATTCCGCCTGTTTACCGTTAAGTTACGGACGCTCGAAACGGACTAAGGGTCTTAAGAGAGTGACAATGACCAGATGTGCTTAAAAGAGAAAGTCGCGAAGCTAGGTATCTAACAGTAAACAGTGCCGAACAGAAGGATAGAGCGCAGCATTTCTTGGCGAAACTGCACGAGGGAATTGTGGATTTTGGGGTTCGTTCTGTGCGTCAGGTTTGAAACGACGGGGTTGATTTGAGGGTAACGAAGGTTGTTTCATTTCATTTTGCAATAGCTATCTATCTATTTTAAATTCTGAGACGCGTGGATTCAAGGGATACAATATTCTGAGCCTGTAACAGGGAATCGTGTTCGATTGAATATACAATTTTTTAAGAAATAGCGTTAATATTTCAATTTACCTTTTTCAAATTTCCAATTGAATCTTGGGAATAAAATAGACAGTTTTCGGTGATACAGATCGGTCGATAGGAAAATGTTAATGCAATATTATGAGAAAAGAATTCAGCAGAACTCAGCAGAAACGAGACAGAAATACGTGGTGAGACCAAATTGTTTAACAGCGGTTTGAAATTGACACTAGTAGATCCGGGATGGCATGTAATTGAAATTATATTTGTGTATCAATCCCAGCGAGTTGCGTGAAGATGAAGGTGTAATTTCACAAAACTAATCACTGCCGGTGACGTGAGATGTTTCCATCACCGGCGGAGCAATTCGACAAAACAGAAACAAAATATACGAGAGAGGGGCTTTCGCCCATATTGCGCTCGTTTCCAATTTGACAGCGTGGAAATTAATATCGACAAGCATCGTCGTAGGTTTCCCCCCTCGACAATTATTTTTGCCGGCTCGTCAGCCGTAATAATTGATTGGCGAATTTCGGGTGCAAACAAACGTGGATGGCGCTTACGGCACGCTTTTAATTTGACTTGTTCGAGGAGGCTGGAATAAGCTCGCGTTCCGGCGCAGCTTCTTCGATAATAAACGACGCGATGTGACGAAATTAATTTCGATGCTCTATCGACGAGAACGTAATTGAAATCGTGGCTTGTCGTTGGTAATGCAGGCTTCGGAAGATGTTTCCAATTTGAAAGGGGCTGAGGTACCTAGAAATTGTTAAACAAGTCGATCGCAGCGTGTTTTGTAGGAGGAATTAAGAAACGAAGGCGAATGATTTATTACTTATTAGCTAGATTGCTTAACTACAAGTACTTTCTACGATCATTTAGGATTGCAATAATTATAATAATTGTAGAAGGGATTCTTTGTAATCCTTAAAGAAAACGGTCTTTGATTAGGAAAGTATAAGAATATCGCGGACTTAAGTAGGTTTGAGTCGATTACAGCAGATAAACCAAAATTCTATTACTACTCTCGAAACACTAGGGATGAAGTCTAGAGAATGAAGCTGAATACTAGCTAAATTCTAAAGACCCTCTAAGAATTCTAGCTACAATCTCTCCAGCAAATCTGCTTGAATATTCTCGATTTACTTAAGATCCCCGGCTAAAGAATAACAGAACAAAGATAACAGAATAAGTAGAAGTTTTTCACAAACCAAGTTCCACGTCACTCTATTGAAATAATATGGAACTCAGTGAAACGAATTATTTCAGCAAAATGGATGGTCGCCCCTTGTTAGAGCATCAAAGGCCTTATCGCTCGCGCAATAATCTGTTAATCCAACGGCAAACACCTCGGAACTTACCACCAACCACGAGCCGCAACGATCATCGTGCACACCGAACAATTATCCGATCGCGAGTAAATTTAATTGTCGTAACAAGCTAACTGTAAGGCCAGCCCTTTGTCATTAGAAATTCGCGAACGCTTAAAATTGCCTTCGCGCTGTAAAGCAGCCGCGATGGTTTCCGCGGCGCTTCCAGTGAATATAATTACCGGCGTGTACGCGGCCAGAAATTCATTTCCAGGCAACTGGGTCGCAAATGAAACGCGAGATTAGTAGAATAAACGTAACACGCTGGTTATACCTCGCGAGCCGATTTTCCAGTTGCAAAAATCGCGAATCCCGCGTTTCTGCGGTGGAGTCTCGACCTTCGAGGGGGATGGAAACAGAGGGAGGGGGATGCAATCACGGGGCCACGAAACGGGGAGCGAGATTCGTTTAAAAAAATACCTAGGCCAGTTGGCTTTGGAAATAAAACGGCCACGTGTTCTTGCGACGGCGAAGGAACGAGACTTGGCTGGTTGAGGAGAAGAAGTGAAATATGCACCGCGAAACCGGAGTTTTCCATTAACGTTGATGAGTCGAAAATATCCTGGACGATAGAATGCCCCGGCGAAATATGGGTAATTGCGTGAAAGCGGATCCTCATTATTCGCGACTCCACTTTCATATCGGAACTTGCTGCTCCATGGACTTTCCTTCTCTGGCTTCTGCCTTCCGATCCACCGTTTGTTTGTCCCGGCACAATCGTCAAGGCAGCTTCGTTTTTTACCTACGAGTGGAGTGATTCATCACTTTTAATCGTGATTATCGTGGATGATTGATTCATCACGGTGTTGATTAATGACCGTCAATATTCGTTAATCAGCGACGTCGAAGGGTGTTCTCTCGCGGTCCACATTACTCGAAGTGATTCTTGGTGATTAGCAAACGTTCGAGACTCGTCCGAAAAGTGGTATTTAGGCAATTGAAAATTGAACGGCTGAAAGTGTGGCGAAGGTCGGAAGAAAATTTGGAGACTGAAACGAAGAATGATAAGAAATAAGAAATGTCGAAGGCTAAGAGAGCTAGAAGAATGGGGGACACGGTATTCTTATAGCGGTGGATTAACGTTCAGCCATTAATTCTTTTTAAGTGAGAGGTAAATTTCAGCCCGCGTCGTTTGTAATTTACTTCCATTATTGCTTACAAGAGATGGGCGGGGCGGTTCTCGTTAGGAAATCGCGAAGGAGGCAAAAAATCGATGAGGCAATTTCAGAACAGTGAATTACAAGGCTTGGTAGAGTACTTTAGCAGGTAGTCATTGTTGAAAGTCTTCTGTAGTTACTGTCAATTTTCATTAACCACGTAATAGCAGCAGCGAAAGGACCGATAGATCGCTATAATAGCGTCGTTAATCAGCGACCCGATTGCGAGGCCGAAAACCGAATGTTTCGTTGCGCCCTTATCGGCAATTTGACGAGCTATATTTCGATCTTTAAATTTTAATTCATGGAAATCCCATTCATCTATCAAAAGCCCATTCCTTAATATACTATTTTGCATTCGTTTAGAGTAAAGAATTTTCTTGCTGCGTTTGCTCGTGCAAAACAAACTAATTAGCAATTGAAATTAATCCTCGCATTTCGAGCACTCTTGAACGCACAAGTTCGTACGGGCTTCCTAATCAGGAAAAATGGCGAGCTTCCTCCCTAAACTTCCAACTAGGATTCCAATTAAAAATTATATTCGAATAAGAGTCGCGCACAGTATACACGCGTAACGTTTCCACCGCACCCGCGGAGGAACATTCGCGTAAATTAATCAGGCCGTTTAATTATCGGGGCATTTTAAATACAGATTGCAGGGAGAGAGTTGCATCGTTTGCAAACGCGAAACCGAAGAAACAGTACACCCGTTTGCCAGCGGACGGTGTACAGTGACTAAAAGGGACTGAAAATCACGCGCTAATTAGTCGCGACGCAATTACTGGCCAGATTAACGACGACCGCGACGCAGGAACCGCGATACTCTTTTCCCCTCCCAGGGCGCTTTTCCTCCGTGTTAACGAGCATTTCCCGCGTGTCCCCGTGCTCATCCCGTCGCTCGAATCGAACGGGCACGGTCGAAGACCCGAGTGGAGTCTCTGCGACTTTTCAAGCCGGCGAACAATCGGAACGAAACGTGTTTATAAAAGTTCCTTATAACAACTGTGCTTTCTTTCGACTTTCATCTCGATGTTTGTGAAGCCAGTTGGCGCACCACTGATGGCGACTTCGAACTGTGTTCGTATCGATGAAATTAGATAATTTGCTCAGTCGTGTTGTTTATTGTCTTACGTTTATTAGAAGATTTTAATTTTAATGGTTGTTTATTCGAGTTTCACCCGAAGATTAAAGGTTCAGTGGCGATGCAGAAGATTCGTTTCGATTCGTTTAAAGCTGCGTCGGCCGCCGGGAGAGAAGGTATAATACGGGAAACTCGTTTCCCCGTTTGTTTACTAACAATCTTCAAAGAAATGTAATTGAAAAGTATGCCGCTTTTCATTTAGAAGTTCCACGGAGAAGAACGCAGAGTTTGGTGTTTTTTTGTTCGCCGCCGGTTTGAAGATCTTTCGTCTGTCAAAGGGAAATTTTAATTTCATGCCCGGCTCTTGATGATGGGGCGATGTGTATCAAAAAGAAGATGGAACGGCAGAAGGGAAAAAGTAATTCACGTTACTGCTGAAACAAAGTAGAGGCTTCCTGAGGGTGCTCGGCTAGGAAAGCATTGGGGAATGTTGCTTTTGTTAGGATATATTCCGCGGAAATGTTACTGTAAAATATGGAGATTATACTAATTGTAAAATGGAATCTTGAAATAATTCAATATTCCATTTGGAATAGTGTTTGGAAGAGGGTATGCTATTTATTATAATATTAAAAAAACTCATCGTTTTCCTCCGTTCTAGTTTTCGTAGAAAATTCAAAGATTTATATGCGACAATGTATGTTACAACACTTTTACACAGTAATACGCAGAAAAGTCTCACCAAATATGTTTCTTCCCTCTTAGGTTCTTACTTACTGTAGCTTCAATTCACAATCGAAGCTAATTCCCCCTTCCCCTCTACCCATGGGCACACTGACCATGTCTCTATACACGAAAGATAGCGAAATTGACAGGTCGTCGGAGCTATTTTAGCCTTATTATCTTATTTTATGACATAGCGCCGGTGTTTTTACATGATTAAGCGAATCATTTTTTTTTTCGAACCCATATGTCGTTTTACTTAATGTATCGAGCTATTTGTCTAAAAGATATAAGATTTATTCTGAATTAATAGTTACCCCCCCCCCCCCCCCCCCATAAACATGATTCATGTATGAAAGAAGCTAATTCCCTTTAATTCACGAATAGTTCTCACGCAAAGATTGTGAAATCATCTTTGCTAATTCCAATTGTACCTTTAACCCTTTAATTCACGAAAAAAGTTCTCACGCAAAGATTGTGAAATCATCTTTGCTAATTCCAATTGTACCTTTAACCCTTTAATTCGCGAAAAACATTAAAAACCTTCTCACGCAAAGATTGTGAAATCAACTTTGCTAATTCCAATTGTACTCTCGTTCTCCGTTCGAACACTGATTCCTCTGTCACTTTTTATACTTGACATTCCTTTATTGGCCACAAATCAGTTCAGTGCTCAGATTTTCAGCTTCGGTTTTAAGGAATTTATACATTATATATAATACTATGTAATATGTATATCTTATATTCTCAACATATTCTTAGTTAGAAATACAAATACAATTTTCAACTTTCTTTTTCATCACTCTGCCTACCTGTGTTCGTTAAACTTTCCAACTTCAATTTGATGATCCACAATTGGGCCTAATTATGCAGAAAGTAACCAGCCAATGATTTCATCTTCTATCTTCAACATCCATTATTTTCAATCCCAACGAAAGGTCAATTAATCCACGCAATTACCAAATTATAAAAGCACACTGATCTGGCAGTATCTACAAGTACCGCCAGATCCACCAGATTTCTGAATCTCAAATCTCTTCGCGCCCAAGAATGTCCATAGCAAACATCCCGTGACCACCTAAATTGAACATTTACTCCTCTAACCTTCTCAGAATTATTTACCAGAACCCAGTTTCCGTGACACAGTATCGCGGCGATACTCGCGCAATTTTCTAGACGAACGGCTGGGGGTAACATTTCTGGATTAAAACAGCCCGAGACATCGCCGCGGAATAAATCGTCGCGAGCTTTCCCAGCACCCAGCGCGCGGCCTCTGGGAGATAATTTCATCTTGCACATCCACGTTGAACACGTTCCGCGCGATAAAGGCGCCGGGGACGTTTCGTAAAATCCGCGTCGTTCCACGTTGACGTCCTGCCCCGTTTAATTCACACCGAGGCGCGTCTGTTACTCCCGAATGCTGCTCGTTCACGGAGTAATTCTCGAAGAGAGCATACACCACGCGAGAAGTGATTTCTTGTTGGTGATTATCCCGTATCCGCGAAGATGACGCAGCTGGATCCCTTTGCGTTCTATCCCGATGCACGGGGGTTCGCGGGAGGGTGACTTTGCGGGGCCGAGAGGAGCGGGCGATAAAGTAGAAAGAGATAAGTTTTAGCCGAGCCAGAGGGGTTGGCGTTGATCTTGTTACGGGCTAGGGAAAGCTCGACGAGGGAGGCTAGGAAAGCTCCAAATGTCGTCGACTCCTTCGTCCATGGCTGTCCTCCAAGATGAAATGGAAACAAAGAGGTCTTTGAGCTACAAAAACTGTTTTGTGAAACTGTGACTCGGGCGTTTGGAGCTTCAGCTGAAAAGTTTATCTAAGCTCCATTCGCTATACCTACTGCTGTTTTAACGAATACATAATTAGGGTAATTATGTGGTTGGTCTGTCCAGGAGGGGGGAATGAAAAAGCGAGGATGCGAGTGAAGGTGTTTCTTTTGGGCTTCATGGTATTCCAAAGTTCAGCTTTGAAAGTGTTCTGATAATGTAGTTCGGAGATTGGAATTAATTAATTTGATGATTCTGACTGGGTGTTCTGTATATTTCTGCTGTTAATATTGATAGTCTTACAGATATTTTCCATATAATCTAGTGTTGAAATTGGTAAAGGAACTTTCCACCACTCAGTACTCCGAGTGCTTCTTCACTTCGCAATTTCCTTCATTCCCATATTTAATCCATTTCGCTTCAGTCACTTAGGAAATTTCAAATTCAAATTTCGCCCATTTATCGTAAACGAGCCCAAACTTCAGAATTGGTTTCTAAAGGTTCCGGGGCTCGCCACAATTTTCAGCAAAAAATTACACCATTCTCGATTCCCTATTCGCAATGACGTTAGTGCGACCCTTCCTGCATGAAATTCAAAGATAAATGAAAATTGTCAGAAAATTTTGATATTCGTTGGAACAAAGAGCAGCGACGACGCAGCTACGTCACAGAAGTGTTCTCGTAACTTTAGCAAGTTTCCCTATTTGCACGTTCGTTTGCAAAACAGCTCGTCACTTTTGTCACCTCCAATGAACGTTCTGCCGCGCAAATTTGTCGAAGTGGCTTTTAAAAGAAAATCTTAGTTTACGGAAGTCGTATTAAGTAGAAGTTCCCAGGCAAATTTCAGAAAGTTGCAGCAAGTTGGAAGCGACGCGTTAGTGAAAGTGATTAATTTAAACGTTAAACAAGCTTCTACTGGGACCTTTAGCTGCTGATATTAGTTTCAACGTTTCAACTGCAACAAGTAAACAAGAGCAATCAAGATCGCATGGGTATAATTTCCAAAACCTACGAACCACCTTAATCTCCTCTTTTTACTTGCATTTATTTGCCTTTCAATTATTCACAGCTTCGATGCCTACTTCTGTATTACTGGAAATATTATTTTTAACCGGTCTTCGATCAATGCCTGTAAATAAACATCAAACATGCCTCGCGGACCAATGGACTGACCTAGTTGATGGTAAACGACTAGGTTAATTGAAACCATCCACGATGAATAAGTAATGGAAGATTAGAAATGACGAAAGAATATTGAATTTCTACTTTATACCGAAATACAAGCTAGTGGTTAGTAAAACGAGGCAGTTTCCAGTTGCTAATCGGTACTGGCGCGAATGAGTAGGTGAAACGAACACGGGACTCTGTTAATAAGAAAAGCCCGAAACTAATACCGCTTCTGGTTGGTTTCGAAGTTGAACAAGCCCGTGGACTATTTATCACTCGAGTTAACAAGAACGACAGGAATATTGACGAGGCTTTCGCACGTCAGCATCGTTTGAACTCTCGTTACATTCGCCTCCACATAGGTAGGCACGTAGGTATTCGTTTGACAGTTAAACCAATATTGAATTAAAATTATTTGACCATTGTGTTTATTTATAAAATTCATACCAAAGCGTCTGCGACAGTTTGTACAGCCTGACATTTAGTCGTGGCAAATAAATAAATAACAATTACTTTGTATACTCGGCGATTGACAGTTCGTCCCTCGTTTTTACAAACATTGCATATCTTTCGGGGTCGACGTTAATGCACGCTAGCCAGTTTGTGTGACTTGAAATTACTTCCACTACGAAAGCGGGGCAAATGAATGAATTGCAAATATTCGTGCGCCCATTCACAATTGGCATTGCCAGTCTCATTTTTATTACAAATATTGAATCACGCGAATGCTTTTATCATTTCACCTCGAACGATCGGCGAATTTGGAAATCCAATAAAACTGTAGATTGAATTTACTAAGGCTCGGAGTTTGCAATATTTCAGATTGGATGTATTCTTTATAGCTCAGCAGATAAATTAAATTGCTTCTCATTTTGAAACTTCGAAAAATAACGGGGCCAAGGGAAAATTATTCTCGGCTGTTGTTAACGCGAATTTTCACGAGATTTCAAGTCGAATGAAATATTATAAGTGTTATCATACGACAGGGTTACTGTTTTCGTGATCTAATATTAAATATTAAACCTAATTTAAACATGCATATCAGTGTCCCCTAAAACGTTAAAATTCTTTCAAAAAAGTCTATAATTTTAAAAGGAAATGGAGTTACTTTTAAGTTAGAATGTCCCTGTATTCTCAGGTGGGACATAAAACGTTGACAAATGAATTCTCCATTCAAGCTCGCAGATTTCTTGCCCATTATCCCCGGGGACATTTTTTCGCGCGACAGTATGTAATGTCTAGCGTAATTCACCTTGTTGTACGGCTATCGATCGTGGAAAATGAACTCTTTCCTTCTATCGTGGACGATCTGCACGTGCCTTTAAGTCGACAAACAAACGCCCCCCAATTACACAGAGGAAAGCGTAGAGAAAAGGTAGACCGCTGGTAAATGTGGTTACTTAACCAGGCACACGCGAGCAAAAGTTCTTCCGATCGCGATTATCTCAGCTCCGCAAGAACGCTCTGTTCCTCGAGGGGGGGAAGTAATTTTTATCCAAGCAATAGGCACTTCCGCCCAGCCGGTGGGAAAATAATAAAACGCGTACCTTTAACTCTCCTGGACGGGACAGAATAATATTTCCGACAAATTCCACGCTCAGCTTTCTCAAAAAACACATTTGTCTCCAGGGCAGAAAAAAAAGATGGAAGGAAGATTTACGATGGTTTCAAAAAGATCTTTGAATATTGAATCAAGTTGATGTTGAAATAGAAATCTTGCGATCTTAAAGTCTCCGTGTCTTGTGGACTCTTCTTGTTTGACGTTAGACGTTGCGTCAGGAACTGAAGTTCGTTAAGGGGATGGAAATTTGTTCGCGAACATGGGGATTTGCACGGTATCGCTGCTGTTAAAATTTATTGCCCAACATTTTCACTTAAACGTTATTTACACGCGGGAAGCTCGGTGGCTTTAGTTTGTGAGTTAAACAATAACGGAGCATGAACGGGGATGAAGTTGAAGGGTATTGTGGGATTACTGGTGGAAGTCGAGTAAAAGTCTGAATAAGTTAATAATATGAAAGTGGTATTATTTTCACTGTTTCGTTTTAATGAAAGTATTTCTTAAAAAAAGGTCTCTTCTAAATATTAATATACTAACATTTAGCCCCCCAATTTGCCTCGAGTTCGATGCAAAGCTTTAATAAAGTCCTTACAACCCTTCAGGAAACACAAGAAATAATCCTACAAATGTTCTTTTCTTCCGAAGCCACAATAACGGCCTTTCAAAATTTCCCTGCAGTTTCATTTCAGACCGTTATCCTACGACATGCGTAAATTCAATGCACTTTAATTCCCATTGGAATATAATTTTTCTCATACATCGCGAGCAAATGACGCGACCATTTTAAAACAGAAATTCCTTTGGTTAATTAATGTCGTTGTTGCCCCGAGTAATGGTCTCGCATTTAAAATTCGTCAAAACAACTTTTGCTGGGCGTATGATTAAATTCGTCCTGCACGCGCCGCGAGATTAAAACGAGTAAAAAACGCGAAGAAAATAGGGAGGCGGAAATAACCCTCTCGGCTGCAATACCCTGATTTCCCCTGTAAATTACATTGCCGCGGAGGGGATGGGGGGCGCCAGGCTTGTAAGGCAAAACCGTGACGGTCGTAAGAAAAGTGTGATTAACGAGCAAGAAACGCAGTGGAACTGCAGAAGTGGAAGTGGACCGTTTCTGATCGGACTGCTTGGACAGCGCCGCGACAAAAATAAATGGCTCGCTTTCTATTCTGTTCAAACGTTTTGCTTGACGATCCTACAGTTATGAATGCGAAGCACTTTCCGCCTATTGTGGCGAATAAAAAATGGTAAAATGACTTTGAATTAGAGGAATCAGGGACATCATTGAAATGTGTGAATATTCGCACATTTATGTGGGTTGCATAATAGTCGAGCATCTTTTATTATAAATACTAATCTCTATCGCTCTTTTGCAAACTAAAATCGCGACTAGTAAATCTCTTTCGCGACTAGTAAATCTTTTTCGCGATTTGCAAGTGGTACGTTCCTTAATTTCATCGTCACTGGACGAACTTTACTCATCTGCATCGAGGTTGCTCCCCCTCGACAGAAGAATACCAGTAAACTCTTGCTGTAAACAGTTGTAGCACTCACAAAACACCAGCTCTCCTTTAGTCAGTAATCGATTCCCCATCAATCAGCAAGGTACAACTGCCTTGACAACATCGAGCTTCCAGTTTTACTTATTACTGTAGATCTGCTGTGTATAATCGATGGCAGTCGTTGTTGTTATCTCCCAAAAGCAGTATTAACATTCCTCGATATTCCCTGCGCGGAATATCATTGATGATATCGATACCAGCGGCTTCGCCTTCGATATACTCAGCTGTACTTAAATCAATTAAGCCAACAATAATTTTTAGGGATTCTAAAATCATTAATGGACCACGTTTGATAGAGACACAGAATATTAAGACCGATTAGATTCTGGTGAACTGCAAATTGGACCAAGCTTGCGGCCGTTAACCGCCTAAATCAATTATGGTCGCGTAGGTCGGTTTAAATCATTGATCGATCCGGGCAAATCTTCTTAGCGAGATCAAGGTGCATGCTCGTCTTATATATCGAATCCGAATTGCTGTGCCGACAATAATTGTCACAGTGTGGAGTTTCCATCGGCCGGTTCGTTATATCTTCTCCTTCTATTAAATAAATCGCACAGAATTTGGAACTGCCGCGATTTAGAGCTCCCCGTTAAATATTTCATAACCCACGACGGTTTTAATTATAATGGACACTCGGGGGAAAGGTGATTATCTAGATTTCCCGCGGTATTTTAAAGCGCCCCCGTTCCTTCCTATTAACAAAAACGATCGTATTAAGCTCGCGTTACGATTTAAATGAATCGCGGACGAAATGTGCAGCTAATGTTCTTCCTAATTGCTGCTTCGTAGAATTACCCCGATTCCCGCCGCGGTAAAAAGATCGGGGGTAAAAGTTCTGGGAGACGCGGTTCGAGGTGTGTCCAGATTACTCGAGTATTTTGCAGAAGAATGATTCCGTGGAAATACATAATTCTGTCAACCAACGTTTTCTCGTAATATTTGTTATTCGTCCTATTTCGAAATTTAATCCCACATCGCACCGAAGCAGGTTTCCCACAGTAATTCACTAGAGGTCTTAGCCCCCGCTTTTCTAAATTTCATTCAGTTAATAAGGCGATAATGCCACATTTCTACAATTTCATAACACCTCTTCCCAATACAAACTATAAATTTTAACAAAGAAAAATTGTGGAGAGTAATTTTTGTAATCCTTAGTGCAAAGACCTTAAATTACTGCGATTAATAAGAACGGGTGTTATTAATAATATTTAATATCAAATACCACCCGTTCCAACCTTCTGAACTTATCAAATACCTTTTGGAAACACACTGCCACTGTGCACTGAGTTTTCTCAAGGCCTCCCCCACACACAAAGACTCAGAGCTGCCTCTGAGCCATTCCGACTAGCTAGATAACACTCTTTCTTTCGAATCCCTCCCTCCCACAATGTGATACAAAAGTCACGACGATCTGGGCCCAGAAATCGGCTCCCTAAGGAGCTTGGTAGCTGGGGAAGACGTGGCAGCTCACGTCGAAGCCAAGTTCCATCGAGCTATTATCGCGAATCGTTACGTGCTGCACGGGCTTTGGTTGCCTTTGCATGAATCAGGGAAGACCCCGAGAGGCATCCCTGTTGGTTAATCATCGTCATCAGCGCTGCTTTTGACTGCGCTTCAGCATGATACGCAACGGGAACTGCGGGAACATCCGCTCGCTATTAAGTAGAACACCGGGGGTTCATTTCCTCGACAATGTTGGAATAATCGTCTACGGAACAGGCTACAATATTGACCGTCATTTCGGCCACCCTCCAGCTCTATCTTTGACCGAGGATTCTGCATGAATACGTGCACATATCGAAACGTGCGGATACCGTGATTCTTCCACTTTCAAAACGGAATTGCATCGGAATCGAACATGCACGACGAGCCTGATTGCACCGAAGCCGTTTTTAATTGTACCCAGGGATTAAGTTGGCGGATTATGATCGCGGTCGATTGGCGGAGATGTAGGTATTGAATATAGAAAGGAATTTGGCTAATTGACGAATGATGATCATCGCTTTGGGAACTGTTAGACTGAAAAGTGGCGTTGCTCGAGTTGCGGGATTAGAAACTCTTTCAAATTACGAAGCGGTGATTCTTGGGTGTTTTCGTGAATTTTGAAAATTTAACTTCAAATTCGTTATTAGCAGTCAGCAAAACCCCTGGAAATAATTGTTTAAATTATCGGAATGACATAAAAGTCGGTTGACGCGTTAATGAATTTTCACTTCTTTCACCTCTCGTATCTCAGAAACTAATTGTCACCTCAACTGGAAAATTTGTCGGGATTGATGTCTCATCATAAGCAATCATTTGGCACAAAATTCAGTTCCAAAATCGCGGGACCAAAAGGGGGCTAAAAAAGACCTCATTTGGGGGTCACTCTTTCTCACTTAAAATCAAATGCACAGAAACTATAACCAACCCTGCGCGTATCTAGTACCTACCCCAGGTAGGATACGATCAATTAGTGTAATAAAGACGAAAAATAAGTAAAATAAATATGCCCAAGACATCCACCATCCACCATCTTATTCTTCGATAATCCCTCTTTTAAACCCTCCGCGTGGACTTAAACGTGAAACCGCGACAGTGCATCGCGCCGACGGGTATTATTTCCCCAGTACAATCGGGCCCTTCATCGGCGGATATCCATCAGGCCAGTGTCGAATCGCGCGTGTCGACTCGCTCGTGTTTTGCGCCTCTTTGTGGCAGTCACAAAAGCAGACGAGGGCGCAGGAATGAATACAGATGGCTCGGTGCCGGATAGAGGGACGTCGCAGCTAGACGCGGCATCGCGAATCGATTCCAGGATGCGCCCCCGTCGTTCTGCCTCCCGCTGGAAAATTGCCGCAGCCGTCGCCGTCGTCTCGATTATCCCAACGAAACCGACAATATCGCCGTTCTTTCCAACGGGTACCGCTCGCGAGCAAACCATTCCCTATCAGCCTCGGGGACAATCGCGAACGTGACGCCGTGTCCCGTACAACATCTCTGAATTCGCCAAGCGAGACGCGATCTTCCGACTGTTTTGGCATGCGTCGAACGTCCTGGACGCGCGATTAATGCACAGAACCCAGTCGGCAGGATATCGTGGCTGGCGGGTCCAATCGCCGGATATTTCGTCGCTGGCGAATGTGCGCGTCTCTCCGTATAGTCTGCCGATGGGGGATGGCGGGTGGGTCCGACGACCCCCGTGGGAACTGTTTCCCATCGTAAGATGTACGAAATTTCGGAGATTGCTGGCCCTCGTCTCTTATGCACCGCGACTCCCTCGCACAGCCTCTGCGGTGGCTACGTGTTCCACTCGAATTAGCCTGATCCATTTATGAAGCGGCAATAATGGATATTGTTGCGGTTTCGATTTTCGAGGCGGGCCGGACGGCACAGGGGAGCTTGACGAGGAAATGGGAATGAGCAGGGAATGGGAATAGTGGGGAGATTGGAGGGATTTCTACTTCTTTTTAGATTGATCGTAAAGGTTTTTTTTTACTTCTGGTATTTCACTCGGTTGCGTGATCTTTGGATAGAGTAACTTCTTACATATGTATTACTGTACAAGAATTAGTCATACCGCAAATTCGAACACCTTTGATTCTTCTCTCGTGGGATTAGGGCAAATTGCTATTAAACTGAGAGGTGAAAAGGAAAGTATTACTAGAGACTCTTACACCACACTCCTTTTAATTCGCGACAAGGCGATACGAGGCAATACACTGTTATGCACAAATGTTTGAACGCGGATAAACTACGCAGCGCGAGACGTGGCCTCTACAGGCGGTTCCTAATGAGTGAGTCAGCGGGAGCGGCACCCCTGGAGGGCTATTTGTACGGTCCTCCCAGAGGGTCGCGTCCCTCAAGCGACGCCGATAATGCGTGGCAAAATTTGGCGGGAAACGCTTCCGCACGCTGGAAGAACCCAGGTCTGGGCGAGTCTAGCTGTCAGATGCGTACGTGGCCATAGCTTGACTCACCCAAGCCACCAACGCGTAACGGTAGATTTCAGCCCTTAAGGGGGTATACCCGTTTGAACCCTCGGAAAATGTATACATTTTGTGGATTTTTTTACAAGTCAACGGTTTGATGCAGATTTCCCGTTTTTTAACTATGTTTACATAGTATTATGAACTACTTATAAAAAAAGTTTCAGTTAAAAAACTATTGTTTTTCGGAAGTTACGGATACATGTCCGCAAGTCTCTCGATTTTAGACGGCTAAACGGTGGCCCTAAAAACTCGCGCTACGTTCAACCAATTTACTTCAAATTTTGCATGCAGAATCATAATAAGATTCCACATCGTCCAATGAAGGCGATTTTGAAAATTTTGAAAAATAAAGAAATGGTGAGAGATCAAAGGTAAAGTTAAATTTTTCTAAGAGAAAAATCCACCTTTTTCCTTTATAAATAATAAACGGGGAATCGAAATAAAAAAAGCCTTCGTTGGACGATGCGGAATCTTATTATGATTCTGCATGCAAAATTTGAAGTAAATTGGTTGAACGTAGCGCGAGTTTTTAGGGCCACCGTTTAGCCGTCTAAAATCGAGAGACTTTCGGACATGTATCCGTAACTTCCGAAAAACAATAGTTTTTTAACTGAAACTTTTTTTATAAGTAGTTCATAATACTATGTAAACATAGTTAAAAAACGGGAAATCTGCATCAAACCGTTGACTTGTAAAAAAATCCACAAAATGTATACATTTTCTGAGGGTTCAAACGGGTATACCCCCTTAAAGAAGAAAGCGAGCTAGCGCCAAAGTCGCTACGAAACAAATTCAGAAAAGCTGTAAAATACTTCCTAATCGTATGTAACATTGTAGTACAAGGAACAATTTTATTTCAAGAACCCCTTTCTAGTGATTCAACCCCCACCCCCTTCAGTTCTGCAGTAAAACAGGCGTATGTACGTAAAATCAGGCCAACTAAATCTCGGTTCATTATTCCCTGTAACTGTCCCATATCTGGCACGATTAACAGCACGCCATTTATCGATTCACGATATTCTGCTAGTTGTCGATGTTTACGATCGGTCGGCCGTCGGTTGAACAAAGGGGAGGGGAATTTCCATAGAATAATTCGATCATTTCACGGTGACTTTATAAAGGCCGATTTCAACCAGGCTCGACTGTTCGCCGTAAAGCTTTTAGGTTAATGTCAAAGTTCCTGGCCATTCGAGAAGTTGAACTTTATCGCGTTTATATCGATCCGCGTTGACCTGTAATGCCTGGCTATGTATGCAGTCGCGGTCATCCGGCGAGGCTTACATTTCAGTGCTTTTCCGCTGCATTTCACCGGCTTGTTCGCTGCCTGGAACAACAGCGCGGTGGGAAATAAAGCTTTACTAGGCCGATCGGCTGCTGGCGGGCACGATGCAACGGGGACGACGTACAACTTTCAAGTTGTTCTAACAGAACCGTTGGACAGCATCGTTTTACTCCTCCTAAACGTGAAACAGGTATTTTCCCTAGGAATCACGTACTTAGACCTGTAAGAATATTTTAAAAAAACTTCCTGTGACTATTAAAAATGCACGTGGTACCCTTTCGAAGATTGTTTTAAACAACTCCTCTGCTCTTCGAGGTAGTATTTACCTCTCCTCGTAAAGAAATACCAAACACATCATCCGAAAACTTAGAATTCGACTCTGATTCATAAGGATGCTTGGGAATAAATATTTGGGCCTCTTGGGGCTCTTGAATTTCACTTTAATGAATGTACGAACCTCTTCCAAAGATATTTCATGGAACTTCCTCCGTCAAAGAGGCGGACTCTCTTCATCCTCATAGGTGAATGCTAAATCAGGTACCTCGGAAGCTTGCAATTTCGCCCGTGTCGCGCGATAAAAATCGCAACAACAAGGAGCTCGGACGAGGCGGGATGGTGAGAGCGAGTGGACACTCGAACGATACATTATCCACGGAGTTGGTTCCGCAGCGGACCGGAGGACCTAGACGGATGATGAAAAATTGCCAGGGAAGGGAGCCTTAAGGAAATTGCACGCAGAAAAGCCCGAGGAAAAGGGTAACAACATCGTTGGAAGAGAGGCGAGGCTCGAAAGTACACGAGGACGAAGAAGGATCGCGGAAAGAGCTCCCTCGATCTCCCTTGGAAAACAACCGAACGCCTCGAGAGTGAATGGCCGGTGGTGGTGAAAGACGAAGCCAGAGCCCCAGAACGGGGCCGGGCACCTCGAAAATGGCAATTGAATTATGTAGACGGGGAGAAAGGGACGGATAAGAGTCGCGAACAAGTGGGAAAGAAGGGCAACGGAGGAAGCTGGTCGAGCTTGCGAAGTTGAGGAAAAAGCTGGAGATACGGGATTAAAGGGAACGAAACCAGAAGATTTTCAGCGGAGAGATAATGGAACGAAGGGGAAGTTGATGAAGCGGGACGTTGTCTTGGATAAAATGATTGGGCCGAATCTCGAAGACCTGGGTATAAAGGGCTGTGGGATTCGGAAGGTTAAGCTGATTTCAGAAAGGGTTGATCTATCGTTTCTTCGATCTTAGTTGTTTTGGGAGTCTGTTGGAACGTGTGGGAAATTTAGTAGTTGATATATTGATGCGACTAGGGGACTTTAGTTTTTGAATACGTTGCTTTAGATGTACGACGTCTTTAAATTATTACGAAAACTAAATGGAATGGCCTGGAAGTTAGAAAATATACTTTTGAGTAGCATAGTTTTTGAAAGAGACCTGCAATCTTATGTTAAAAATGATGAAATTACAACTTGACCCTGTTTAACACTCTTTCAATATTCCCAAAACCAATGATCTGTTTCAAGTTAACGAATCTACCCAAGTCCTATTATAACTGTTTTAAAATCATTCAAATAGAGAAGATTCGATCGTAAATTTTTCCCAATTTCTTTTTCTCTGTTTTGGAGAACATTGATCAATTGAAATGGTTTATCCCCCTCCATTGGTGGTGCTTTTCTTTTCAGTGTACTCTTCAATGAACCGCCGTTTCGGCGAGCAGAAGTTATATCTGCAGCGTTTAGGTCGCGGCTCTATGTACTTTAAAGTATTCCGCTCGATCAAAACTTTCTTTTTGAAGTCGAGGAACTCTCGGTTGTAGCGCAGAGTATACTGAACAAGGCGGGGTCGTTCTTTCGGACGAGTTGGACACGAAAAGCTATTGTTCCCGGCAAGACTATTGTTCCGCGGAGAAGTGATCCTTTCGAGAATTTTACGGATTCTCTTTAATTGCTCGTCGTCCCTTATTCTCAGCCTCGAGTGGAGAAATACAAGGAACTTTCGCGTCCCTGTGTGTAAACTTCGTTGACATATTACATATTTATTAGCTGAAGATACCAGCTCCAAGAATCCCTTAATCTGTTGACCTGAGAGGAACAGTTCCCTTTCAAAGACCACTCTTTCTTACAACTGTAGAACCCAAATGTTTAGTTAGGAGGGGATCTTGTAGTTTTAATTGCCTTCATTATCTTGAATAAACCTTGCTACTAAAATGGACGATTCAAAATAGCTTCCTCTATTCGAAGTGCAAACTCTGCAAAATAAGAAAGTAGAATAACAGTGCAGGCAACCTGTGGGATGCTAAATCTTCACCATAATTAGATAATTAGTCCTATACAGTTCTATAGTACCTTCAATGGATTCTATATTCCTCAACCTACCTTCCCTCGACATCCCCTACGAATTTGTCTACACCCCATCGCTTCAAAATCATTAATCCTCTACATCTCAATCTCATTACAAAAATAACGTTGCTTAATATTCTAAAACATTTCCCACGGCACTCCAAATCGAAATGTGAACTGATACTTGAGCCGGTACAATGACGAGCGACAATTTGACGTCACGCGGAGTCCATTTTGCTGGTTGAATCGGCGCCAGCTCGGACCAAGGTTACCAGGCTGAATAGCTCGAAGGAAAAATCGTTACGTACGATCGACGAGCCGCAGCGAATTGCGCTTTTGGCCTTTAACCGCTAATTACAGAGGGATCTCGAAATGAAAGGACATCCTGGCTGGCCTGTCGATAAAACGATATCCCACGCGCCCGCCGAAACGGCGATATTTAGCCCCTCGGACCGCCGCCAGTGAAATTTCCCTCAAAGCGTAGCCTCGTATTCGCTTTCGAAAAATATCACGCGGTTGCGCCGAGAAATTGCGAAAGTCGAAAAACTCTATTCCGGCTGGCCCGAAACTTTCGCGCCGCCCTCGCGCGACCGAATCCACCCTGCTTCACCTTTTTTTCCGCGCGATGCTCGTACACGCCCGGGCGAGTAATCCAGTATTAAAGCCGAAAGTGAAATTGATTTATCTGTTTCGCGCCCTCCGCGGGATAACGTTCAAAATTCGTTACGTGAATCCTCACGGATCGTTCGACGATCACGCTGTCTATGACAAACTGTGGCGGCTGCGATGTAGTCGAAGATCTCCTACAGTTGACTTTTTTAATTGGTCAGAGGTGGTCGTGGATAGTCACTCGTCATTATCTCTATCCAACGTGTGTGTGTGTGTGTTTTTTAAAATATCTTTAATCGGTTAAAAATGAGGGACAATGTGAAAAAGAGAATTTGGAGAACTTGTGAAAATTTGCTAAGGTTTTTATAAAGGTTGGTCTGTTAACCTACGTGCAGCTTCTGATTACAAGCTTATAATTAAAACTAATAAATAATCCCTAAATATTTATGGATGCATGCGCTAACGATGGAGGTGATTGAATATGTTAGAGAACCTTTTGCGTATCCATCTTCAAAGCCTACTGTATCAAATGTGTACTTTCACGTCACCCTTAAAGCACAGAATGAAGGGGTAATAGCCTCGACTACTGCACTACCCCTCAAATATAGCACGAGAGCCCCTGATGCACCAGCACCCGCACCACGAACGCCTCGCGATTCCCCATTTCCTGGTGCAACCATTTCCAAACTTTCCCCCCCGGTGGCTTGAAGATACAAGCCAGGAGAACGACCAGACAGCGCCGGGGACGTTTTCCTGGCTGCGCCGTTGCGCGCCACGGTAAATACATTAGGTATCGACGTAGGCCCCCGTGAAAAGGGCTATTTGCATCAAGAATGGAGGCGCAACCGGGAAGGCATTCGTCATCCCCCGTAACTCCGCGTGTGCTACGAGGGTGTAGGATCGTTGCGACGCGGGGAGGAGGTCCCTGCACGATAACGAGGGGCGGGAGGGCGGCACGATACGATACAGGAAATGCACTCTGCGCCGCGGGTATATCTGAACGCGCAGCCACTGCCTACGAAACTCGAGACCCGCTCATATTTCCATACAAATTGCAATACGCACGGCCGTATCTTGGCGTGTTGGAGCGCGCCGCGGGCTTAATTGTTCGCTTCGATCGCCGCGGAAAAATATGACGGTACGCTTACTTTTTCCGCCCCCGTTTCCCCCTAGTTTTAAGCGATCGCGCCAATTCAGCAGCGTGGCTTTGTTGGAAGGTCCTCGGGAGAGGATCGCGAAGGAAATGTTTGCTTTTGATTTGGTGCCGCAAAGTTGCATCGGGCCACGATTAGACTAGTAGGCTGGGTAGCTGAGGCTTTAATGGGGGATCGAGATAGAATCGATGCCTACCTTGACGCCGATGTGGTCGTGAAAGAGTTTGGAGGATTTTCTGTGTGGACGCGAGGGTGGTAGGGCAGGGAAGGATTCGGGAGATTATTTCCCGGTGCATGGAGTGCACCCAGAGTCCAGGGAACAGAAACATTTGGGCGGAGCAGATGTATGTTTACCCTCCGAAAAAATATTTGGTACGTTACACTGCAACGAAATAGTTGGAGTGTTTTATGAACCCTTCGCCTGGCTGTGTTGAAACTTGTTGCTAGATTAACTTTGCCGGCTGCACTCCTGCTCGGTCGAAAAGCTGGTATGTAGTAGCAGACGTGCTGCAGAATGTGTATGTATCACTCGGGTGCTCCGAGAGTGGCTTGTCATTTATTAATAATACGAGGCATCGATTAATCGCTGATAGTTGCCGGTGATGTCGTCAGGTCGAACGAAGTCTTTCCCCTATCGGGATTTATTGCTCGTAACAGATGCCAGACTGTCATCGACTGGCTGGATGCCAAGACCGTGGCTCGTCCAGATGAATATTTAACGATTGGCTACGTTGCTCTGTAGGTCGTATGACGCGTCAGTGGGCATTTTGCTGCCACGTAGGGGGCGCGACCCTAAACTGCGTGACTTTACTCCACGCACCCGTGTAAATACTGGACCACTCGTTCACAGAGATGCTCGACGAGGGTGTCATGGAAATGCAGTGACTGCGTCCACGCTGACACTGCTAATCGATATTGGAGCTTGGTTACTGTGGCCCGTGGAATGGTACTTGTCTCTCTTCGGGATTAATGCCCCTCTCTTTTTGTTATTTCATCCATTTGAAATACACGTTAACTCGCGGGGAAAGAGCGGGAAGACGTGAAATTTGCGTGGGTACAGGAGTTTTCAATTGGAAGTTAAGTGCTGAGATTAATTTACCCTTGCGGAGGATTGATAAGGTGGTTTTAGTTTGAAGGGTAAGGTGCTTTGGCGGGAGAAGAGGTATTGTGGAATTCGGTTTCGAAAATATTGCTGAACATCAGTGGCTTGGGACTTTGTAGCTTGGGGAATTATAGTTTGAGGCCCGGTAGGTTGGAATCTGATAGTTTGGGGCTTAATAGATTGGAATTTGATAGTTTCGGACCCAATGGCTTGGGATTCGATGCTTTGGGAATTAGTAGTTTGTAGGGTTTATACAAAAACCGACTTATGAAAAAAATGTTTTCAAATTCCACTAATTCCAACAAAAAAACGGTTAAACCAGTTTTCGAATTTTCGCAAAATAATATATTTAAAATAAAAAATAAATATATGTGCTTATTTTTAAAATTTTCATTTCGTTTAATATGTATGGAATTTCAAAAGTATAAGAAAATAAAACATACTCCATCTATAACAAAACCAAATAAATAAATAAAATTAAAGGAACTAAAATTCGTTCAAAATATAAATTAGAAATCTTTATTTCATGTAGTACTTTTCTTCTGAAAATATGAACTGATGAAGATTAGTTTTACAGTAAACTGTTACCTACTTCAATATGCTTGTGTCCGAGCCGATTTCAGGTACAAATGTTAACGTTTTGGATTAAATAATTAATTCATGTTTACATATTAATTCTAGTACATAAAACTGTTTTTTTTTTTAAATTTAAAAACCGATTTCCGAATTTCACAAATTTATAAAAAAAGAAAAGAAACAGCTGTTAAACCCGGATTTTAAAAATCAACAAATCCTAGTAGTTTGGGGATTGATAGCTTGGGAGTCGATAACTTAGGACTCCACGGCGTGGAAGTCCATAACTAGGGACTTTACGATTTAGAAATCACAAGTTGGGACTCGCTAATTTCAGATTTGATAGCTTGGGCTTCGACAGCTTATGGGGGCTCCATAGTTTGGGAATCCACGACTAGGGATTTCATAATTTGGGACTCGATAATTTGAAGTTTGACAGCATGGTATTCGACTGCGCGGAGGTCGATACCTTCAAATTCCATAGCGTGGGAGTTCGCAACTGGGGACTTGATAATTTGGAAATCACAATTTGCGCCTCGATAATTTGAGGTTCGGTAGGTCATCTAGCATATTTGTTAGCGGACTATCGACAAAACAGGCCCTCGTTACACGGGGCTATCATTAAAGCGAAATTTTACTCAGCAGAATGACCGAACCGATGTTCGTCTACCTTCCCTTCGAATGGCAATTGGGAGCGCGCGGTAGAACAAACATTCTAATTGCACATGCTCCGCTAGAGGCATTAATTGAAATCCCGCGACATAATTTTTCCCTTTTCGTCGAGCGTTTTGCGACGAGACGGTGGGCGAAACGGTGGACCCATTGATTTCAATTCTGTCGCGCATTTGTTAGCAATAATGGCCCCGATTGCGACACTCGAACAGAGACCGGATATCGTTGATTTCCACGGCTGGAAACCGCACGAAATTAAACGCGAGGAGACGCGTGGCGCAGTCTGTTCCAATTAATTTCTAACGATCCATCGACTGGTAACGAGAAAACATTTCCCTCATTTTTCCCGGCACTGGATGCAAATGCAACTTCGAACGAGGCGCACTGCGAACACAAGTCAGTCACATTGATCACGAACAATTGAACAGCTGTTGTCCCGTAAATCTACGGTCTTTTTATTTGTTTACGTGGGCGACTTTTATGGCACACGTGCCTAGCTTTAGCCCCCAGTAATGCGATAATATCACGCGATAGCATAATGTCGCGTAACTGTTACAAATTGCGGGTAACAGGGTATTACTATCAATTTATTATACCTCGTGATTTATGTTGGCGAACTGTTCCTTGCCTTCGACTCGTTTCCTGAACATTTATTGCGGGGGAGGGGGCGAGAGAAACTAAGAGAATGATGACCGTGTGATGCACATCGTATAAATATCCGAACAATCCTACCGCACAGTAGTATTTTATATCATAAATATTCAGAAGTAGATATCAAACTTTTATATCTATATAACACTTCAATTTAGAGAAGACCGGTGGTGCTCCCGTCGTATGAATGCCTTGAACCACTCGCAAAATTCCTTACCGCAGAGTTAATTGTGAAAAGTCACATCAGTTCGAAATAGTCTTTACCGTGAAACGAGGATCAACACTATTTCTTCCACGATGCGATCATTTCATCGCTTCGCGTTGTTTCCACAATTTCCCAATGACCGCTGTTCGAGAATAATTTCCCCTTTGTCGCGCGTAGAATGAGGATGTTCCGTCGCGTTTTACCATTTTTATTAGAAAAATTTGAATCCCTTTGCGGTCACAGTTCCCGCAGAAATGAGAAGTTACTTCTGAAGTTTCTTGCGACAGCCAGGATTCTGCCTTTTCTTTTTTTTTCTTCTTTTTTTTTTAAAGAGAGGTCCGTCTGTATATCTCGCGGGAGAGGAGGGGGTGAGCGGGGCGCGGGGTAAAAGCTTGACAGGAAATCTCTTGAAGTAATTCTTCAATGTAATTTCCTTTCCCCCTCCCCGGTTTCCACGGAGGCGCTGCTCGTAGTTGCGGAAACTTCGTTAGGTTCTTCTCTCCAGCTTATTTTCTTTGAGTCTCATTTTTCTTCACGGTCGAATCAACGGCGGAGCCTGTGGCGCAGCCTCCCACTTCCTTCTCCACCGACATATTTGTATCGGCTTAATTTTTCACAACTGTCTTCGATCCGGACTTCCCAGCACAGAGGGGGCTCGGGAACGATTAAGCTCGTGGCATTCTTTCGCCCAGAAGCTTCGGTAGTAATTCTTGCCATTTAGCAGGATTTTTAATGGAAATTTATGAAGAATCCAATGGCGGAACAGGTTTCTTTTTCGCTGCAGTCTATTCATTGGAGAATCGCGTTCGATTATGAACGCTGCTTATTCGAAAACAGCATAGAGGAATTAAATAGATATGCTTGATATCTTATTGAACAATTATACGATGGTGGTTGGAGCAGAAATTACAAAGTGGTGGCAACAAGAAATTGGGAAACGTGGAAAGTTGATGCGATGATTTCCAAGTCATCAAATTAATCAGCGTTTCCTTACGTCACAGAAATCCACCCCAACCATCGTCAGACTATCACAAACCCCCGACAGTCCCAGCACCTTACTACCGCAGCACCGAGCTAAGCGACGACACTAACAAAAACCACCCCTCAACGAAACAAACAACTCATCTCTCAACAACACCCCGAAGTATTTCTCCCAGCCGCTCGGGTTACAGGGGTTCAGTCCAGTGCGTCTCGGCCACGTTCTGCGCGAGCACCTGAACGCACCAATTAGCATCGTGGGAGGAATATTAATTGAACAGGGGGACAGTTCGAGCCAGTGGCGCGGAAAGGCGGCCAGGCTTCCCAAGCTGACCGCCTTATGGCGCTTCTTGTACGTGGGAAGGCCATTCTCTGTCTGCCGGCGCGCTCTTCTCGCCTGTTCTTTCCTCTTTCGCGCTGGAGCGCGCACGGTGGTCCCACGGGGTCGCGCGTACACGTAGCGGCCGTAGGAAGTAAGCATGGCTGGGCCCCTCTGTCGAGGCGATCTGGCCAGTGCAACCGGTGCAACCGTACGGTCATAACGTTTCTGGTAATACCCCAACTGATTTCCCATATGGCGCCGTCGACCAGGGGATCCGGGCGAAAAATTCCACGTCGATGCGTGAAATCGTTTTATTTCCGCGGAAATATCAGCGAATGCCGGGGGCGAGGTGGCGGGAGTGGGTCCACGGCTGCCTGGATTCGGGGCGTTTATTTATTGCTCGCGACGTAGTCGCGATACACGGCACCGGGGGAGGAAAGCAGCCTGCCAGAGTCGATGTAGCGACGTTAATTTATCGATAGAACGGCTGGCGGGGCTCGATGACGAAAGGTGCGCCATTTGTTACGTTGCATTAGGTATCACTCTGTTTTACGCTTAAGGGGGTATGTTTTTTTTCAGGGGGTACAAAATTAAGCTGCTCTTCTGCAGGGTTATGTGCTGGGGTATTGTAACGAAGTTTGAAATGTTGATGGATTTCTGGAAAGTAGAAACTAGGTCGAGCAACGCAGAAACTGTTTAGAAACCCTGATAGCCAGTGGCGGGTTTAAGAAAAAAAGCCCAGGTGGCAAACGTTCTAAGGGGCCCATTTTTTCGGAAAGAGAAAGAGGTAGTTTACTAAAAAACGGGCTAAGTATAGTAGCGCGGAAGAAAAATAGTGTTTGGGTAATATTATAATTTTTTTTGGAAGCTGGGACCGCGGGTGGGTTTCCTGGGCAGGGGCCCAAGCGGCAACTGCTCGTCGGCCGCCCGTCAAATCTGCCACTGCTGAAAGCTAAGTATCACTGAAAACTGTATTTTAATCTAATACATATAAATTCAGTACACATTTTTTATACGCAATAGGTAAGTACCTACCACTTCTGTCAGAGATATTTCAGGAGCAATCTGACAAGGCTTCCACCCTTTACCCAGTGAAACGCTCAATCTACAAAACCCTCCCCCGCGCTGTCCCAACACGGGGTTATTAACTATTAACCAAAGTATCGACATCGCGGCGGGAAATTGTCAGGAAGATAACGAGTTTGACCACATTCGGTGGCCAGTTATTACCATCGACAGCTGGGCTTGCAAGGACAAGTAATTTCAGATATTAATTAAGCCGCGCTTCTTCCGATAGAGAGGGTTCCCTCTCGAAAGAGTAATTTGTGGAGAAAATGGCACTTGGGCGGCGCGATAGAAATCAATTCTCTTCCTCCCGCGCCCGGGTCCCGTCCCGCCTATAATTCCTTGTATATTCGATGGCTACTCTGATAGCATCGTCCTAATCCGATCCAGCTTGGTTTACTGGGCGGCGAGTCGAATTTAATCCGCATCTAGTTCAGCATGGACATGTTACCAGTCAGCGGAGGGTTGCTTTCTACTCGATACTCGGCGGAATCGAACAGTGGGCCAGTATCACGCCGAGGATGGGTGCCGCACAGATTCTGGCAACCAGCCCGGCTACGTCGCCCAAAAAACTCGCCAATACTCTTCGACCAACTAGTGGTCGAATTTTAGGAATCGATGGCATGTTTGACAGCTTCGTTCCGATTCCTAGATCGGATTGCGAGTGTGGCGAGGGGCTGGTCGCTTCTGGGCGTAGAGGTACGAGTGAGATCAAAAGGAGGAACCGATCGTGTGGTATAAACGTTACCACCGGGGCGTCTCTTTGTCTCAAGTTGAGGAAACGATCTTGCCGGGCAGGAGATCCTTTAATTGCATCGCTCGAGATTCGAGGGTGTTCGAAACCGAGATCTGCTTGGAAGTCTTCAAAGTTAGACGCAGCTCGAAGTAGGGAACTCTTTAAAACCTGCATCATCCATATAAACAATTTTATTATACAATGAAAATACCGAATAATACTTTTTTTAATATCAAAATCAACATTGATTCTGCGCACTCAACAATCACTTTACACTCCACGACCATAACCCTTCAACTATCTTAGCCACTACTCTATACAGATTTTACGGAGTCCCCACGAAGGCTACCGTATGTCGCGAAAATCAGCATACATACCTAAATCGTTACAGGGACCCTGTACCCCCCATTTCGAAGTTACGTTCATCTGTGTTTCCGTCTCGTGGCTCAGCATCGCGTCGTCCTCGCGGCGGGACGTTTATCCCCTTTCCCACCGGGGACATGCCTGACGTCTCTTTCGGAGAGGCGATCCTTCGCTCAGGTATTCTTAAACCATCGGGTGCTCACTATGCACAGAGCGTAGCGGCTGACGGACTACGAAAAGCAATAGCAAGGGACACGGGACGAACGGAATCCTTAAACTGGTTTCGACTGATGCTGAGAGTGAAAAGGAATTGGCCCGTGTTGTGTGTGCCTGAACTGGTCGCGGGACAGGCGACAGGTGTTATTGCGTGTCTTCGTTACCGTACGTGACGACTCGCGCGAGAAAGCAACGATCGATAGCCCGCCGTTCGTTCTGTCGTCGGAATTGATCAGCACTTTCCGCATGTAACTCGGCGATCTTTATTTGCGACCACTGTCTTCGTCGTGGAACGCCACGTACCTAGCTCGCTTCGCGTTTCCTTCTCGGTTTACTCGAACAGCTCGGTTGCTTGCTCGTCTTTTAGACGATACACTTAAGGAAAACTAGCTTCTGATAGTTTTATTTATTTTATTTCATAGAATTTTGATAGAATCGAGGTAGGTGGTTGTAGAGATCTATTTGCGATTTGAAATTGGAGAGTTCTTGTAGGTGTTACGAATTACAACAGTTAGATTCTGTTTATAAAATTATTTATTAATTAAACGGTGTCCCTCCTTTTGTGTCAAGACAATTAAGTCATTTACCACTGGGATAGGGACTTCGGTAGCACGAATAATTAGATTATACGTGTGAACTTTCTTGTTTGAGACCAAACTATCAACTGACGCTCCGCGCCGAAAAACTCTTCCTTTTAAAATGCTGGGTAGAGAGGCTTTCACCCTCTACCCTCGAATGGCCAAGATGGAGGGAAGGCCCAAATATACACACAATCCAAAGTGCATTGCTGACGAAGTCCAGACATTGGCATCGGCGGAAAGACATTACAGCGTAGACCTTGAAAATCCTTGGGCTTCACGATTTCGAGGACTGCTCTTGTGCCCAAGGGTTACTGCCTAGTCCCTCGCCAGATGAGCGTGTCGAGCTCAAGGGAGGTCTCCGCCTTAGTTGTTTGCCAAAATGCACGGCCAACATTCGGGACTACATCTGGGTTTGCTTGTTGGACGATGTGGAATCTTATTATGATTCTGCATGCAAAATTTGAAGTAAATTGGTTGAACGTAGCGCGAGTTTTTAGGGCCACCGTTTAGCCGTCTAAAATCGAGAGACTTTCGGACATGTATCCGTAACTTCCGAAAAACAATAGTTTTTTAACTGAAACTTTTTTTATAAGTAGTTCATAATACTATGTAAACATAGTTAAAAAACGGGAAATCTGCATCAAACCGTTGACTTGTAAAAAAATCCACAAAATGTATACATTTTCCGAGGGTTCAAACGGGTATACCCCCTTAAGGGAATTTTCAGAGAGTAGAACACTTACGACTTCCCTCGTGTTGATTCCACGATGAAAAGTAGATCTTCCGACGTTGTATACACTTGATAATCCTGCAGCACACTCGTCTTCTAATTTCTGACATTTCAATTCATCCGTCCGCAACACACTTCGCACTGTGTTATCATTGGAAAATATCCAAGGTTCCCCAAGGTTCATACGCAACGCGACTTCGCGACGAGGTGCCGCGACACCTTCCACTCGACGAGGCTCGCGCGTATTAAGCTGGGTTTACACCTGACGAGTGGCTCGGTCGAGTCACTAAGTCTGCTACTCGGCCGAGTGAAAATCTTGGCCGATTTGCCCGCCGTAATACTCTGCCGAGTACTAGAATATGCGTTCAGACTAGGCGAGCGCTAGGACCAGCCGGCTCACTCGGCCGAACACTCGTCAGGTGTAAACTCGGCATTAATTCACGGCAAGGCTGCTTTTCATGGCGATAAAGACGGAGCTCGACATCCGTTTGCAACCCCCGTTGCTCGACAAAGGCGAATGGATTTCAGCGGGACTAAAACATTAATTCGGACCAAGTGTTTGGAAATTACGTAGATCCCAGTTAGCGTAACCTCGGCGCCAGTGCACGCACGATCTACTTGCATAGTAATCCGCCCGTGGGGGATATTCCTGAAAGAAGAGCAGCTTTCATCCGCGGGAGAATAATAAGCGGGTGTAGTGCATAAATAAATTGTTACGTGAAGGAGCGTTCCTGAAAGGGACAAAGGGACATAGAAGCACAATAGTTAATTAAACAGAGGGTTGCGCGCGCACAGGGGGATTCGAGGAATCTTTGAAAAGCAGATTGCAGTAAAGGCGAGAAAGAAGTAACCGCGGGGGAAAGAATAAATAAAATTGGCGGGGGCGATTTCGGTGACCGAACTTCGTTTTACGCGGATGCTTTCGACTTCTCTTTTCGCAACCCGGCGAACCACCGTTACGCGTTATAATCGATATCGCTCGACGAAAGCCCCTGGCGCGAAATAAACGAGGAGAAATCGACATCAAGGAAACACCACTCTTGTTGTTCCGTAAAGTCGACGCTCGATTCGCGATCCTTGGAGTGTTACAATAGCGGAACTAACACGATCGAGAATAAAAGCGGCGATTTTTATAAATGGATTATTATAAAACGTATTTGCCCAGAGGAAGACAGGAAGAACTTTTATGCGATATTCTTTGTGACATTTTCTACTCAGCTCGGAACGTAACGAAGCTAGAAGCCGATGGTACGTAATCACGAATATAAGTAATTGTTTTGTAGCAATTATATAAGTGGTGTTTTTAAAAGGGGCATTTTTCAAAAGCCTGCGCCGGTCAAAGTGTGGAAGTCACGTGGCTACGGATGTACATTTTTGGCAGTGAATTACAAGCTTTTCCTCTCGCGATTGCGCCACGGGAGGGAATACTTATCCGTTAAAAGGGAGGGCTCGCTATAGCGAGTGGCGTCCTAAATCCGTGAATTAAACGGGCTGACAGGAATCGAGATTGGGAACAGGAAGGAACGGCGAATCACGAAACCAAATTTTTACCGAATCCCCCTCGCCCGCGACAACTCAGCCAGCTTCCCATGCTGGAAGTTTCCTTTTCAAATTATAATGAGCCGCTTAACAATTCCGCTTTTATTAAGAACCGTCGCAAGAGGGAGGAGGTGAGTCAGCTCTTAGTAGAGTGGAACGAAGGGCGAAGGGGAGGGGCTGAGGAAGGAAAGGGAGGTGTGTCCGGGGTTATGACAATCCGAAAGGGAAGATATCTTGAAAGGACGATTTTGAAAACGGCCAATTTATGGACGACGTCGCCTTGCTCTTCGCGCTTCCAAGCGGAGACATAATTTTCCTCTTCCGTTCCTTTGTTACTACATACGCGCGATCTTCCGAGTATATCTTTTGAAAGTAACGAGTTGAAGATAACAGGATTTTCAATATCAGCTTCGAGGGTCGCGTGAAAAGTGGGGCCGAAAATGATTCCTCCACAATTTTCAGTCGTTCCATGCATATTAAGGAACTGCGTATTTAAATTGGACCGATTTATGAACGTATATCATCACAAATGGAATAATAATGCGCCCCCTCTTCCTTTCTACGCTGTAAAAAATACCCCCGGGGCGGCAAAAGGGAAACTGGATCGTCGTAAATACCATCGTCGTTACGTGATCACGATAAACAGCGTTAACTTAATGAAAGTCAATTCTCGACTTTAATTAAAACGCCCGAGGAGCGAAGGAAAAAATGTTTAGCGGGCAGGTTTAATTAAAGAGTTTTGAACGCGGAAGCTTCATTGGGAAGCGGATAAATGACGAGCGAGAAAACAAGAGCTGGATTGGAGAAATGAATTCCACATAAATCAATGACAACGGCGACGACACTTTGTCACGTGTATGGCGGGTTGAGGATTAATAAATCACCGTTTCGCGGAGGCTCCGAAGATACTTTATCGCGGTGCTTTGCCTCAATTGCGATCACATCGAGGCTGAAGTTCCTTACGAAGGAAACGTTGCAGCAGTCTGCAACAAAAAAAATGACAGATTTATGGTGGTTCCATAAATAAATCGGTTTTTATTTGTTTCGCTAGAGCAGTAACATCCTTATAAGTCATTTCTGTAAGAAGGAGATTTTTTTACAAACGTAGAAGTATTTTTTAGAGCAGACGAAAGTGTTGAGTTGCTTCAAATTTTCTGTTCTAAAATTACTTCTCGCGGAATTAAAAATAATGGCGTTGCAAATAATAGATTTCTTAAATCGGAACAAATAAGCGAGCGGGCTTGGCGCATCGTTCTAAAATATAGGCTATTACATGGAAATTCATGGAAACAAATTCAATTGGGGAATGAATTCATATATTATTCCCGCATAAATGTAGATTAAAGCATTTACCTCGTCGAAAGTAGCTGTGCCATTGTGAAGGTACATAACTGTGGTAGCTTAGAGCCTTGTTACAAGTATACAGTCTCGATAATTTTTAAATAAAACACACCATCAATATACCGCTCATAAATTGTTGTTCACCGTCACATTCGAAGTACAAATTGCCCATTAAGGGACACTAAAAATTAGAATATACGTACACGTAAAATTGGAATAAAAGATATCGTATTAACGATATAATACAGCGTCGAAAACGCACATTTATACATTCCTCATTTATTAAATTAATTATATATTCTGTATACGCAACTCGACGTCCCGGAAAGGCCAATTAAACCATCCCTGTCAGCAACCTGCGCTAGGAAGGGAAACGAGTCGGGTGTCGATAGAAAATGTCCGTTCGATTGGTCGATTGCCGTGACGGTCACGGAAGGGGCGGGGGGTGAGAGGGAGGCATTGTGTCTCCAAAAACGCCAGCCCAATAAATTGTCAGTGTCGGTAATCTTCCCAGGAAGTTTTCCGATATTTCACGGCGGTAACAGGTAAATCGTGCAGGCCGTGAAATTGCGAGATCCGTGGGGCCGTTGTCGAGTGCCACGATCGATTAGACATCCTCCCGTGAACTCTCCGCTGGATTACAAGCCCTGGCCGAAAGAAGGTCGGTGGTAACATTCGCGAAGAGGGCAGGGGGGCGATTAGACGACGTCGAGTTGGATTAGGTGAGTTGAAAGGGTTCCGAGTCGCTCGATTGTTCACGCCCACGGTAATCAAGGACACGGCAAGGACGGCGACGATCGATAATCATCGTTTAAGCTTGTTTTGGCCCCCTTCTTTTAACAGAGATGTAGACGGATTTATTATTTTTTTTTTATTTAATTTAATACGCGAAGTAACTACGGTAATTGGAAACTTTGGCAGGGAATCCATGGAAATTTATTTTCTCCGTGATATTATTATCCCTGGTACGCGAGCCGACCTTTTTCTATAGCCGGGGAACAAAGTGAGCCTTCCCGCGTTTGCGGCTTAATCAAAGTCACAAGTCCTTTGACTGGAGTTGCAAACGACTCTGCGGGATTAATCTTTCCGCGTGGCGCGGTCGGGCGCGCATTCGCCGGCCGGCGTTATTACGCACGTTTAACGGGCAACGACAGCCAGAAAGTGAGCAAAATTACGTTTCGGATGGCTCGTGATACGCTCCATTAAGTAAGAAATTCACAAAGCTTGCGGTGCGTGCGTGCACCACGCGGAAAACATTACAAACCCGTCGGAATGTTCCACACGGCCGTACGAATTAACACAGCGTAAACGAACTCCATTCCACTTGGCTTTGATACACTCCGCGCATCTGCCTACAATTTACTTTGATAATCTTCAAATTTTTATTGACCCCACAATCATCTACTTATCGTGGCAGCCTCCGTTACAGATTCTTTTTAACCTTGTTTGTAGCTGTGCAATTATTAACGTCATTGGTGTAGCTAAATAATATTAAAAGCCCCAAAACATTATAGTGTATACCAAAAATAATGCGCAGCCCTTCGACAAATTTATTTACGAATTTTTCCATCAACAATAGTCGTAAAAAAACGCCGACATAAATTGCATTCATTCGAACTGCCAGGAAAACAATTTACCACTCTGACCGCCGCATTTCTTTAAAAATTATCGAAACAGCATAGTTAGGTACTGTAAACAGCAGAGTTGAGTATTAACCAGATAAAAAATTGTTTAAATAACGGATCATATAAAAGTTACTTTAACTGTAGATTATTTGACGAATAAAGTTAATTATTTTATTCGTCGAGCGTTTCAACTCAGCATCGAATAAATTTTCCAACTTTAACTTGAACTTTAACTGTAACTTAATAAAAGTCAGTTCGAGGTAAAGTTGAAAAATTTATTCGGCGCTGAAGTTAAAACGCTCGACGACTAAAAAATTTAACTTCATTCGACACATGACTGTTTTTTAACTTTTATACGTTATTCCAATTTGTATTTAAATAAAAATGTTGTCCATCCCTGGTAAATAGGATATAAACCTTTGAATGGCATAATCATCGGTGGTAAGTATGAAATAAAATTGATTCCACGCATTCGTGACAGCGCGCGTCAAAGTGTCGATCATAAAAACCTCCCTGAAGACGTCATCCGAAGCGTGTCAGTCGCGCCAACAGCAGATTCGCCACGGAGCTGGTCGATTGAAATTCCGCCGTCGAACCGGGAGAAAGGGAAACACCGTGGACAGGGGCGCTCTGTCCGAGCAAGCCCGCGAGAAACTCATCCCCCTCCGGGTCTCCGGGGGAGCAAATTGCCGCGAAAGGAGAAACGGGGCCGGAAGTGACACGATCGTTGTCAAACCCATTGTGTGTTAGCTTTGGCGGGCGCAGTCAAACGTCGGGGCCAGGCCATTTAGGCTCATCCGCTTTAATTGGGCTTCGTTTGTAATTACGGGAGAAGAGGCGGCGGAGGACGGTGAGGGGCGTGGGTGGGGCACGGCCGGAGACAATAAGAAGAAAGGGTTAACGGGGCCGCGGAGGGTGGGCTGTGCTTCGCGAAATACCCCGCATGCTGCAGGTTGACGTGGATTGCGGCCTGAAGAGACGGTGGAAGTGGGTTAGAGGAGGGCGCAGCCATTGTCAGAGAGGTCCTTCCAGCCAGGAAAGACCCGATAGATGTTCGTCGGGCGAAACAAAGGCCGTGGCTAAGTTTCTTTCTTCCCTTCTTCCCGCGTGGTCGCGTATTCAGGGCTAAAGGATTGTCTTATGGCGGAGATACCACGGAATAGTCGAAGACCGTGGTCGACTGTCGTGGATTCTTGACGAGTCGTCAAGATACATTGTGGATCTTTTGTTTGGGGGTACCTATCGAGGAAGGCAGTGGTATTTGACAGTGCACGCAGTTGGGGGACTTCTTCGTTTGGATTATTAGCAGGGGATTGATGCGCCTACCCTTCGGACACGATGTGGTTTCTTTCTTGGTATTTGATGAGGAAGGCAAGGGGACAGACAGTGGTATTTGGAAGTGAATGCAGTTGGGGGGCTTCTTCGTTTGGGTTATTAGTCAGGGATCGATGTGCCTATCCCTCAGGCAGGATGCGGTTTCTTCTTTGGTATTTAATGAGTTGCTTGATAAAGGGGGCTTGCTGTGCACAGTGGTGGAGACTTTGAATGGATTATAGTTTTGTTCGTAAAATGTGAATAATTTTTAGTATTAAAGACTGGAATTAACGAGAGAATGCACAGATAAGCTTAGAGGATTGTGTGCTTTATTATTATATTCAAGTTATATAAATATTATTGTATCAAATGTGCACCGTTTTGTGCAGCTGCGGTATTTACTTAATTTCCTAGAATTATTTGAAGATAGAATTCTGTGATTATTTCGAGGGGCATTGATTGGCTTAAATCTGTGGTATCGTGGGGGATGGTAAAAGATTTTTCGACCAAACCGCTGGCCTACATTTCCCTCAATTTCGGTGGGAAAGGGCAAACATTAAAATCATTAACATTGCACCGGAGATATATCGTGTTGCACGCGAAATTCATAATTTAATTCCATTCATTGGTACAATGTAGACTTGTAATACTTTTACGCGGCAGCTCTTATGAATTTTGCTGATTTTACCGCAGCCATATATCGGCTGCACGGAATTAATAAACATAATAAATAGCTGGACGAAGCTGCGTTCGAAAAATCTGTATCAATGCTTATTCGATGTATACAAGAAAAAACTGTTATTACTGAACGTGGAACGCAAGCTTTTCAAACAGATATTTATTTCCTCTGCGGTAGTACATCTGTGTAAAACCTGGTCGAACTCCAAGGACTTTTTCAAAATATTCAACAAGCGTTAGTACTTTGACAACCAGATGCGTTGGTCAAAGTACCAGTTGTACGACCGATTCATTCATTAGATGAATGGACATCTCGATCTAGTTGAAGTTCATCAAAACGCCACCCTCCTTTACATACCCAATTTGCCATTTTTAAGTATGAAAAGAGCGTACTTCTGAATTAAGGTTTATTTTCCTTGCATATCATATTTCATAAATAACCAATCATTTTGGCTGGTCTGGTAGAAATAGGTATACATTAAAATCGTCGGTAGTTCTAGTGTTAAAAAAGAAAACAGCCACCTCAACCAGAGTAAGAAAATTAACCCCCTTCGTTCCCTCGATCAGCGTGCCCCAAAGGATGAGAACTCCGCCATCAATACCGTCCATTAGAACAAACATGCCAGGAGGTACCCAGGCGGCAGAAGCACGGGGAGACTTCCCTTTTCTACCGTCGCAGCTTGTCCCCGAGATTCGCCGCGAAATTAGTAGAGATTTCCCTGCAACTTGACGCAATAGCCGCCCGTAAATACACTGAATGGTTCGTTTCGGAGCAATTTCGACCAGCCCTAACGTCACCGTTAAGCTCTATCCGCTCGTATCCCACAGGAACACGTCGAAGCGTGAACCGAGGAGCGTACCAAGGGTAAACCCGCACGTCTGGGAAACCGCATTGCATCGCCCCTTCAATCAGTCGGTGGCAATCGCGCACCCTTCGATCCGATTCCAAGCAAACTCCAGCGAAATTTCAACGGTCTCATCGAGAGGGGCGAGGGACGAGGGGACAGCTCCCCTCGACGGTCGAGGAGGGCTGCGCGTATCAGCAGCGTTTCCTGCGAGTGGAATCCGCCGCTTTGCATTCATAGCCCGATCCTGGCCGAAGAACCGATCCACCCATTTCCCCTGCGAGCAGCTACGTACACACACGCCGACACTATGGGTTCGTGCAACAAGTTTCCAACTGGCGCACACGCACCGAGCGATGCTGACAGTCCCCTGTACGTGGTCCACGGCCGGCCCTACTCGAGCAAGTTTCCTCGCGTCACGCCAGTTTGCACGGATCGGTGGTCAGAGGGAAGTTTAAAAAGCGGAGGAGAGTGGAGGGTAAGTTGGAAGACAGCATAGGTCGAGGGAAGGGAGCTGCGCCTCGTGATAGTAGTTGTACTGTAGAGACTGGTTGCGCAGTACGAAACAATGAAGATCGGTATTGTAGGGACATGGAGATGTTGTAAAAGGGATGGAGGGTGGAGTTGGTAGCAACCTTAAGTGGCTTGTAGGCGAGTCAACGTCCCAGGGATGTGTTTCAAGTATACGTGTGCTTTTTGGACTATTAGTGTACACTGTAAGTTCTTGGCGGTGTAGGAATACTCGAGGAGACACTTGACGGTTGTAGCTTCATGAATATTGCTCTACACGCCACTTGAGTCGGTCTCGGGTTAGTCACTGCACCTCCGCGAGGTATGATACGTGCAGGAGTGGAGAAGAAGTTTATTTAACAAATGGGGATGAACGTGGCAGGTGCGTTTTATTGAGAAAGGGGGAAGAATCTTTGTAATTTCTTGGGAAAGAAATTCCAAATTACTTGACTCTGAGTTCGTGAAAAGTCGTCTTCAGTTTCATTGGGACAAAGGCGATTTTTGTTCTGTTTGCGGGAAGAGGCGAAAGAGGAACTGGTGGCTCGGTGTAGAAGCCACGGTTTTTCGTTAACCACAGGTTCCCGTGTGTGACCACGACACACCTCTGCCCGCTTCCTGGCAGAGGTTGGACACGCACGTTGAATCCGGGAACAGGATGCGTGGGAAAAGTCGTGCATGCGTGGCGGTTCAGATTCGCGTGGAAGGAAGCGGATAGGTATCGTTGATTTCTGGAAGACGGCCGGTGCGAAGTGCAGGATAATTCTCAGGTGCTGGAATTTGTGGGCCGAGTGGCCCTTCACAGACGCGCTTGATCCCTACGGATGTTTGCCTCCGCGAGCACAAATATTGAGAATGTAAATTAATATCTCGAACGTTTAGTTGCTTCAATCGAACTTGGGGTACTTCCTATTATCATATAATTCTATGGCATATTTGGAAGATAAATAATATAATTCCTCGTGCTCATTGATTTTGCGCTAGGCTTCTCCATATTCGAACAGCTGTTGTCGAAGAGTTAATTAGAAATAGGCTACTCAAAATATTTATTAGCATATCTCTTTAATCTAAAACCCGAAAGAATCTTTTTAGATTCCTTGCGGATGTTAATTATCCGATAATTTTCACAGTACATGATATATTTTATTGAACCTCTAAACACGAAATAATTAAATTACAATTTATAAAGCTTGAAATCTGATAAAACCGAGTGCAATCGAAATTTCCATTAGAAGACAACGAGCAAGCCGAAAAACTTTACGTCCACTCAGAAACCATCGATTCGCAAGTGATTAATTTCTAAATCAACCCATTCGCCGCGCACCAATCGTCTTTCAGCTTGAAAACGTAGCGCAGCAACGAGTATTCCGTTCGCGATATAATTGAAACGGTTCGTGAGAATGATGCCAAAGAATAATCCTAGCGTAGGAATTTTTGTACGAGCGCGGGCTAATAGGAATGTAAGAGAAAGTAAACTGCAAATGTAGGTCGCCAGCGGGGATAGCTTTCAATTTAATTCTTACGCGAATAAAGGTTTCGGTTTACTTTAATCAGCTGAAACATCAGACTTCCTGATGCAGGTTAATCTTTACGACGATATCATTTGCCAGAGGCGGGGGGGAGGTACGCAGATCCTGAGATTTCCCCGTGATCACTGGCGTTCGATTCAGCGCACGATGATCGACGCAGAAATATTGGTGCTTCGTTTATATTTCATTATCCCCCGATGATAAAGCGAAGGGAAGACTGGGAACGGGCTGTGTTCGGAATACGAAATCCACGGATCGATAGCGTTTTATTTGATAGAGTGCCAAGGTGCTCCAAAGCGAAAGAGGCTCCATCTTAAAGGAACTCTCATTTAAGTTTCGAGAAGCAGAAATGGAGAGAACGAGGTAATCTTTAAGCAGTCGACCGTCAGAAATACGGTACTCGTCAATTAAAGTTATCGACTTTCGAGTGCCTGCATTTAATTCCACGCAACTTCAAAGCCCCAGAAGCTCGTTAACTTCCGGAACTATTGTGTTAACGAAACTGTACCCAGCTCGATTGCATTTTTAGCACCGCAATTCCATTCGTTTCTCCATGAGAAAATTAGTCAGTTCGCATTGCACCTACTATCGTCTGCAGTGTGAACAGTGTAGTTCATTAAGATCGTTAGTTACTCAATTAATTAACTGGAGCACCATTAATCATCCTACTGCAAGCTCTCGCGTTCCCAAGATGCCGCCGTAGCCCTACATCAATATTAAAATAACCTTGCTACTAAAGCTCCACTATACCTCCAACTTCTCCCACACCCCTATTTCTCTTAGTACCGAATCCCAAAATTATCTGTTTTAAAATAAAGACACCAGAGTCTCCTTTATACACTTTAAACTCCTTTATACCCGCCAAAACTCCAATCGAAATTCAAGCAGCTGATCCCCGAGGAATCTTCTTTCTTCCGAGGCGACGAACTGGAAACACAATTTCTTCTTCGAAAGAACAAACAGCAAATACCCCTGAACCATGCACGCGTAACACGCCCGAGATATTAATCCCAGGCATTGGCACGGGAGGCAGAGTGTATCAGAGGGCGGAAGTGCATCATTCCCCTGCAATGCCTCCCCCCTCCAGACGAGGGTCGACAGCTGGAAGAGAGAATCTTCCCTCCCGCTCCATCCCGTAGCGGCCACGTGAAGCCAGCACGTGGAACAGAGACACTATCATTTCTCTCCCTTTCGTCCCTGTACCTTTCCACCTCGTGTTCTACCCCTTCCCGCACACTTTCGGATGTTCCCTCCCCCCCCCCGGTGGCTCCTTTTTTCGCCTCCTACTCCCTTAATTCATCGTCCCTCTTCTTCTCGCTGCCGCCTCCCCCCTTCGGCGTTTCATTGTCCCTCTCGCCGTCCTCGTCTGACCCCCGCGTCCGTTGCAACACGGTCAACAGGTAGAGAGACAGGTGGCCTGGCCGATGTGTATTCATGATGTGTCGGGTGCCGGACGACAATCCCCAAGCCCTCTTCGCCAGTTCTCGCGATGATTCGTAACGTACGCGTGTTTCGGCCCGAGCTGATCGGACCGCGCGACTTTCAGGCTGTTGTTTAACGCGGCGGATATCGATAGGCTCTAGATCACAGAAATGTTAGCCTTCCCGTGCCGGTGGTTTCTCGTTTCCTACGTTGGCTTCGACGCGTGTTCGACGAAAGTTACTCGCGGAGGTCTGTCTGTTCAGTGGGGGATCGTGAGCTGGAGCAGAAGCTTCCTCGGATCAGTGGATACATGAGTAATGATTGGAGCTTCCAGGCGGATTCGATAAGTGCGGTGTTTGACACAGTGCAGTCGTGCTCTCACCGCGACTTTGCAGTGATTTAGGGGTCGGAAGTGAGTCGAACTTCCCTGCTGCAGTGGCAACCTGCGTCTGACTCGAGGCAGTGGAATCGGGAAGAATTGTTTTGTGTTACACGCGTAGCTGATGGTTCGAACAAGTGACGTCGTTGAAACTGCTCGAGACAAGGGTTATTCTTTAGGATTGTTGAGATAATGGAGCGGCGGTGTTGAGGCTATAGCGAAATTGTTAGCGGTTGATCGAGTGCGATTTGTTGCGACGTTTAGGCCTGATTAGTTACGGCGGAAGATCCAACGCCAAGTGGCAGATTTTTCGAGCATCCTTGGTGACCACGAAAGTGGAACGAAGTGTGTCTCAAGGGCCTTTTGTTGCTGGTAGAGAGCGCGGCCAGGAACGTCGCGTTCCTTTGTGTTTTATCGAGGACGGGAGAAGTAAGTGTTAGTCGATATTGATGTCAAGTGTTTCGAGTCTGAATGAATGCGGCGAAGGATTATTCCTGGCCTTGCGTCGGAGTGCATGACCGTTGTTAGGCATTGCTAGATTTCAGGCTCCGAGGCTGGATGAGTATAAGTACTTCGATAAGTTAGTATTCTGCACGCGTGTTCGCGTGTCTCGTACACTAGCAGTCAAAAGTCTGCGATCACTCGTTGCTGTCGAAGAAAGTGGCCATTGAGGAGTTTACTTCCTGAGAAAGTCGGCATTTCTTTCATTGTTGCGTGAAATAGATGGACACTTTTTGTTGCAAGTGTGATGTTATTAAAGAATATATTTTTTAATGACGTATTTAATTAGAGAAAATAAGGATATTCAAGAGTCATATGATTAAAGAAGTTACTATGGATATAAGGATATATGAAAAAGGATAGGATTTATTGAACAGTGGCATTTATTTAAAATTCAAATACAATAGTGCACTTCATTCTGTTTTTACACAATAGATACGTTCAAGAAAAATCCGTGTAAAAAAGATACATCGCATATGAAAAAACGGAGCATTGCATCCAGATCATAAGACCAGTAAAAATAATACGATAAATCGATTAGGATTAATTCTGAGCCATCCCCTACAGAGGTAAGTAGGAATATATCTCCTTAGAATTAAAATTGAGCGAAGAGTTTTAAAAAGGCAAATTTATCGGATCGTGTTAGAGCAAAGCAAATGAATTTTTTCTAGACCGTGTTAAATCAAAATTGTGCAAAAACAGGATCAAGTGTACCTGCGTAGAATATTTTAATTAGGTACATCCTCTTATGACCTCATTCCCCTAAGCTCGTTTTGATTATTTCTATCGTAACAACGGGGACGAAATTTTTATTCATACCTCAACGGAGATACAATGTGTAAATGTTCATATTTTTCGCCGCTAAATGGAAACCAGTAAATCTTCTTACTAAAATCCCCTAATGTTATTAAACTGTTGGATACACAGTGTTACTTCTGCTTCGACAAATACGAAAGCCCCTAGAACGATAATTCTCTGTCGGCGTATTTGCACGTGCTTAGAAAGCCACCGCAATATCGTTTCAAATATTATCGAACAAACATTTTCCTCCGCGATGCTAGCCCGCTTTGAATTTATCATCGTTAGTATAGCCGTGATCTTCAACATCGTTCTAATACCGATCGACTTGCCGATCTACTACGAAGCACATCGAATGAGAATTCCAAAAAACAAAGTGCGTAAGATCCTCCTGAAGGGGGGAAATCCGAGCAACAAACAGTGAGAAGCTCAATTAGAATATCAAACAAAAGCTTTCGATACTGAAAACCTTCAGGACCTGTACTTTTACAATTCCTGAAATTCGAGCAATGTTCCAAGTGATTCGAAACATTCCAATGGCAGGGCTAATTGAAAATTGCCACGAGGATGAAGTCGACGACTCCACTTTTTTTTAAAAATTTTTAATCTAATTCAATCTACTTTTTATCTCGCAAAGCCAAATGTCTCAGTCTGTCGAAGATTCGCATATGTATATTCATCACTCAGTCTCCTATTCCATCATGGAGATCGAATGGGAAATTATTCCATAACGCTGCTCGATAATACTATATAATCGATGTGACGAGGAAACAATGATTTCCATCGTATTAGCATTTCAAGCTATCAGCGATTCAGGGGATCCGGATTAATGGCTCCCTTCTCGCGCTATAAGTTGCCTTGAGCAGGGACACTCGTTCCCTCGATATCTCGAGAGACAATGGTAATTCGCGTCATTGTCTCTCCCAAGTATTTATCAGGCGGCCCAGCCTCCGACGAGGAAGTAGGAAAACGGAAGGAAAATGTTCCGTTGTTTTTCCCCTTTTCGAGAGCCACCGAACGGCGGGGGCCGCGTTTCTTTCTCATCCTGGCTGGGAATTTTTCTCGGTATCTCGTTAAACGTCGAGAAATCGTGGAAGAAGTTCTCCCCTTCCCGTCTATCCGCGAAGACACGAAGCTCCTTAGGTGTCACTTAACCTTCCGGTTTTCCAATTAACGAGAGAACCAATCGGCGCAGTCTAACCTCGGCTTTGCTCGTTGCTCTTTAAACGTCGACAATCGAAGCTTTCATTGTTACCTGAGACGTCGATCGTCCATGACAGGCTTCTCCTTCGACTTTCATTAGATCAGTGTCGAACTCGCTCGAGTACTTTGGTAATCGTTCTGCTAGGTATTCCGCGGTTTATTGTTCATTTAAAATTCAAACGTAACCGCGTTGCTTTGTAATCAGGTGATCCCATCGAGGAAATATAATATTTAATTCGGTCGATGGTTGTTTTGATTTTTAAAGCAGTCGCGTTGCTTTCTAACGACATACTTATGTTAAGGGAATATTTCACGCAGCTGAGTGGATTTGGAATGATTTATCAAATCTGAGAAACTGGCAACTGGTGGTTATTTCGTTTGGGAAACATTCGATGCACCTATGTGGCTTTGCAATAATTGGCCGAAAATTACATTTAATACTCCCGTGCACTTTGAAAATAATTTTCCAAATGCAATATGAACCTGGTTCGCGAATGTTTGGTCGTTGAGATACAACTATGTTATTGTTAACAATTGAGATAATGGTATTTGCGAAACATTTACTGCGCTTTCAACATTATTTTCAGAGTATAGTAATTATAATTGATGGTTATTTCGCATTCGACGTATAATTGTGTTATTTCTGCTAAACTAATATTCTTTACGAGGTATGTGTAACAAAGGATCCGGAATATTTCAATGATTGGACTGTTATTAATTGTATATCAATTCAATATTAGTATTGGCTTTGAGCCTTCCAGTGCTGCTTTTCGCAGTAGCAGTAACAAATTCACTGTGCTGTCTTTAAAATGGGAAAGTAACGAAATAAATTCGAGCTCTTAATTTCCTTTATTTACTTTCTCTAAATTTTTAACTACACCTCTTACCCAATTACTTGTTTGTATAATACTTCCAATTATGCTCTTCAAAAATACCAACGGTGAAACGTTAAATCCAACAGAACTTTCACTCGAAGTTGTATCTTTTCCCCAATATCTAATTCTACACTTACCGAATAAAAAAAATTAGAAATTCTTAATCGCAGATCAAATATTCTCGCCTGAGGTATCCGAAGGATTTCTATTCCCAAGAAAGTTGAGCAATTTAACGGTATTCTGTGCACAAACTTTATTTGTCAAAGAATCACATTCAAAAGAATCATAGACAACGTTACACGTCTAACTCCGAGCACGTGCAGTTGCAGCCTTTTGTGCTTCGTCGAAAACCGCGCGAAATCGTAATAAGAAGCGTACTTAACAAAGAATTCGCAGAAATGGAGCACGTAATACACCAACGAAGTACTTTCATTCAAAGAAAACAAAGCTGCTCATTAAATTGTAACGAAACAATTACCTCGCTTTAGTAGAGGTTGTTGCTAGAGCTAGTAGCTGCTCATTTCCTAAATAAGCCAACTCGACAGAAGTTTACTCGAGGTACTTAAACGCAAGTTTCTTCGTTGTGTTTCGAACGCAACGTTATCGAACGTTTCCTCCTCTCAAGCCCTTTGGCAATTGGCAGAATTAATTCACATTATTATTGTATTTTTGGAATAAAATAATTTTATTTCTACTTATATGTTCTCCGGTAAATAATACTCTCAAATTTTAAAATCCTCATGTTTCTCTATAAACTATAAATATATTATTTATTGTAGACTGTAAATTGTTCGCATTACCATTTAAAAAAAAATCCCTACTTGCCATTTATTGTAATCATAAGAAATGGATATCATATTGAAGGTGAAATGCATAACGCACCATTTCATTATGATCGTAACTGGGCACAATGACATGGCAATATTTATTTCACCGCTCTTTCATTTTTCCCCTGAATATCGACGTTGTCGAAGTGTTCCGATACCGTTGGGGAATTATAGATCACATATCAGACGGAGATACATCTATAACGATCGTAAGAAGAATAGTTGAAGGCATACGGAGCACCGTGACCCGAGAAAGATGGAAGCGCGTCTTGCTCGTTCAAATCACGTACCCTGCTTTCTATTTATCTATCGGCAGGTCAACGAGAAGCATTCGTTTATCGCCACACCCGCAAAATTTATACCAGCTGGGAGGACAATCGCTCCCTTTCCCCTGTGCCCTAGCCAGAGAGCATAGAATATTCAGGCTCGAGGGAACTGGGGGTTCTTCTTCGATAGAAATCAATACATCGCGATTCGATACCTCCCACGCGAAAATAACATTCTATTGTAAGAGCTGAAGCTAGTTTATAAAGCAATTAGTATTTGTACACACTTACTAGGTACTCTTACTAAAAAATAACTACAGAATCCTAGTAATATATCAGTCGCGAAATTTCAATGCTGTAAGGTAACCGCGATACTCGCAGTGCTTGCAATTACAAATCCAATATTTCCTAATATCTGTTTTCGAAAATTGTATGTGGATTCAGTGCTCACTTTTCAATCTTCACACTTCCCTCCAACTGTTACCCCGTTCCTTTAATGTACTTTGAACTCGAACAACCTTGTGTCCAGAGAATAAACGATGTATCATGAACAAAATACCCCATTCTACGCGTCTGATTATTTTCAAACAGTGAGCACTTCCCCAATATCACTAAGAAGCGACCATCCTTTGTTACAGATACCCAACAACGAACACACCACCGTACCCTAGAATCCTGGACCCATCCCCAGAGATGCTACGAAACCTCCCTGCGATTCTCCGAAACGTGCGCCAGCAAAGAATCAAAGGAAGCGATTGCACTGCGATGGTAAGGCACGCTGCCGAGCCGCAGCGCGGGTAGCAAGCATCCAGGAGCTAACGAGCCGCAATCAGAATGGTGGTCGCAAGCGGATCCCCCGCTGGCACCGTGTCCAACGCGTCCAGCAAGCTGAGGAGATCCCGCAGATTGTCCTCGACCAGGGGGTTGAAGGTTAGGGAGAGCGCAAACACAGCTGGGCAAGCGATCCCCCGGCAAGATCTCAATCAGAAGCTGGGTCTGTGTCCAATCGTTAGCAGGAACGTGGCCGATACAAAGGGGCGGCCCGCGATCAATTGGGAATTAAACGAAAGGATCAGCCTGAGCAGCGGCTCCAGCGCTGGCTTGGAGGTGCGCCCAGACGCTAGGAAGGGGATCGAGCTGAGCGGGAATCGGAAGAAGGCCGAGGCCGAAGCCAGTGCTGGTGCGAGAGATAACGCGAACAAGCATCGCGAGAGCAGGAACGGTGTTAAGGCGGGTCGCCTGGAGCTGATGAACGTGTCTGGGTTCCAGCAGGACGCGGAGAAGAAGCGCCGGCGCTCGTGGTCGATCGAGATCGACGTGATCGAGCGGCCCAGCGAGGAGAACGTGCTCAAGAGCGACTCCAAGTACGAGATCGGGGTGCCCAGCGAGGGGGCGCGGAAGCCTAAGCAGAGGCGACAGCTGTCTGGGTCGTCGAAGACCAGTAAGTCGGCGAAGAACGAGGACGAAGAGAGGACGAATGGCAGGTGGGGGCGGAAGAAGGCTGATAAAACCAACGACTCCATTTCAAAGAGGCTAGAGCTGATCCATGAACTGAACCAGAAGATCCTGGCGAACTACGAGAGGTTCCAGCAGAAGTCGAAAAGGAATCACTCGAAGGATGGTAAGGAAGTAGTGAAACCTGACGCTAAGGATCCAGCTGGCAGATGTCGGCTGGTTACGGAAGATGAAAAGGAGTCGAAGAAGGAGGACCCTCTGTACACCGAAGTGAAGCGTAAGGGTAAAACGAAGACGGAGTCCGTGGTCCAGAGGTGCCAGGATTCGCTGGGACAGCGCAAGCTAGACATCAACAAGTTCACCTTCTCCAAGGAGCACTGCGACAAGCTAACTAGCTCCAAGGATCAACCAGGCACGTTAGATAAGAAACGATCCACGAGGACGATGTCGAAGTCGAGGCTGCTCTGCGACAGCGAGAACTTCATCATGGCGGCCAGGCCTGGCTTCTGCGAGCCAGAGGACAGAGTTCGACGACCAGCTACGGGGGCTGAATACTGCACGAAGTCGAGTAAGAACGAGAGAAAGGACCCGCTGACTACTGGCTCCTCGGTTTTTTACACCAACGAGGAGCCCTCGAGGAGTCACGTAGACGCGGCCGTGAACGACGACACCGATTGCCTGGGGAGCTCCAGATTGTACCCAGAGACCTACGCTGGTCGCTCTAACGAAGCTAGAATCGATGACGAGGACGCTGGAAGGAGTCAGTCGAGGAGGCTGATTAACCTGGACAACAGTGTTGATGAGTTGAGAGACGTCGATGGGCCCGGCGAGCGGGGCAGGTTATCGATCGATCAGAGAGCGCTAGAGAAGGAGATTCTGGGCGACCTGGACGAGACTATTCACAGATTCGATAACGAAACGTCAGATGGGAAGGTGGACAGCGCTGCAGCGCCCCAGGACAAGCAGAAGGCGGACAGCTTCAGCAGCGACTCCATCGAGTGCGGTAGCCCTTTGTCGGGCACGGGCAGCCCCAAAGTGGTCCAGGAGACCTTCAATTCCTCCTGGGACTCTGGGGTTGGTGTGGATGTTGGCACTGGAAGCGGATGGGTCAGGATCCACACGGGGATCGAGAGCAGCCTCGTCTATCTTACTCTGGATACCACCGCTAAAGACGTCTGTAGGGACATGCTGCTGGGCGACGACTTGTCTCTGTTTATTCAGGTAAGCGGCCCCTGCAACTTCCACGGCTAATTATTCATCTGATTTACGGGGCAGAGGTTACGTGCTGAATCTAATGGGGGAGTCCGACATACTAATGAGAAACGGCGGGCGAAATGGTGCCCGCTGACCGTCCTCGTGATGTATGTACATTCGCGGTGGGCGTCTTAGAACTTGGACGCTGGCGATGTTCGTGATTAATTTGACTCTGAACAGATGTCGCGCGGGGCATGTTAACTACGTATTTTTTATGTTGTTACTTGCGGGAAGTAATTTCTTATTTCAAAGTTGGAAGAACCATGCGTTTACCTATGGAATTTCGTGGCATTTTTATAAACTGCGGCCCGTATCAATTAGCAGAGATTTTAAGTTTTAATTTGTCACGAACAAGTGCTACAATTCCGCGTTCAACAGCACGTAAATTGCGGCCTAAAGTATACAGCACTGAGCATGCATCCCCCTTTGGCTCGTCATAAATACATTTCCAGAAATACATTTCCCCATTTTGTGCTATTCCGAAAGTATCGACGGAACGATGAAAATTCGGAAATCAGACGTAACCCAGACCGAGCAGCGAACAGTTTTCAACGTTGCATCAGTGACTGACATCCCAAACAAAAGTATGGCAGCTGGCACACCCTCGCCGCCACGTTTCTTTGGCGATACGGGTTTAAACTTGAGACGGGCGCTAGGCGAAGTGAAACGTGATAAGAAAGCGCGATTTAACGCAGAAAAGAAAAATGAAACGGGCCGGGGGGGGGGAAATGGAAAGGAAACGGGCACGAGGAAAGGGAGGGGACGTGAAAGAGAAGAGAAATGTGGGGGAAAAAATGGTGGAAGAGTTTCAGAGAAATAGCTCGCCGCAGGCTTTATCGCGTGGCCGAGCATTAACGACGTCTGCGACAGAGCAAACCGGAAATCCTGGGGAACCGCAGGAGCCCTCTGCGAGGGGATAAGTCTCGCGATTTCGCGTTTCGTCATTCTCGCGAGAGCATACGGAGGGAATATCATTTTCCACGGTGAACAAAGGATAAGTGTAATTTTCTACCCCTTCTTCCTGCTGAAAGGAAGCACGCGTCGAGGTAGAACTGTGCGCATCGTTGAGATTAGACACGCGAAAGAATTGAAATTATCAACCCCTGTTCACTTCAATTTGATGTTCTCAATTAAAAGGGATTTCAGATCGTAGGGCACTGAAATTTGAATTTATGGGGGTTCTAAGTTTCAAGGTAGAAAAACTTTTATTGACAAGGTGCACCTAACGCAGAGCTAACCCATTAGCGTTGAAATTCTTTTTCTAAATCTGTCGAATAAAATATTTTTGTTAGAATGATATCGCGCGTTGATGGGTGCAGGAAATGGATATCACGTGTATCAGAGTTCCTCGAAACGAGAAGTTTGAAGCAACCCCTATTCTGGCTCTAGAACTCCATTAGTCGGGGCTTGGTTTCTTTTAAAGCATTTCGCGATTCAAGATTAGCCGAGTGGCTTCGATTCCGATAACAAAACGACCAGGACAAGTGGGCCATTTTATACGTCGGTGTCCTAGCGGATTTCATGTTTGAGATAGTCGCAGTGCTTGATATAGGGGTGGTATTTGTAGACCAATATCGGTAACCCAGCTGCTTTTATTAACTTTGCCTTTATACAGTTACTAGGTAATATGTACCTACGTTGGAAACGTGATCGTTCTCTGAATTTTCGATGTTCAATAACATCGTCTGCCTGCATTTGGGGTCACGCTGAAACATATATTCGGCGAGCTTAAAAATTCAACGACGTGCAGCTTAATAAGAATTCAGTAGAGCTCGTAAATAATACAAAAATCTTCGAGTCTCTTCATAACATTATACACAATAGTCATAAAACAAAGATAAATTTCATTAAAATTTCATTGACGCTTCCCAGTATTACACCTTCAACCCCAAACTCTAGTACCTCGATAAAAAATCATCCAAAGGCCACATTAAGTGCAGCAAACCTAATTCCATTTTTCGATCAGTCTAAACTATAGGTATGTTTTCCTAAACACGTCTGGACGCAACGTGAAGAAGTTCAAAGTCGATTTTCTCAAAAAAAGTTACTGTCCCTTTTCGACTTGTAACAAGTAAATGAGCCGAGAAAAAGGAATAAAATTTTTTGATATTCCTCTTGATTTTCGAGAAACTCGACTTTGAATTTCTTGACGTTGCGTCCAGTTCGTATAGGAAAACCCACCTTAAGACGGGTTCGCAGGCAGCAGCTCTTCAAAACGTTCCTTACTTTCAATCTTTTGATGCCCAACGTCTGCCTCCCTGTCCCTTGTTCAGTTCTCTTAACAAAACCGACCTTTGTGCGTCGAAACGAAAGCGACGCCGTACGAAATCGAAATGAAAAGGGGCGTTCGGAGCTCCGGGGATTTGCTTTTTCGAGTCGCTACTTCTCCCCCCCACCCCTGCAAACCGATTTTGCTGTACGAGCCCGCCGAAACTTTCCCCTCTCGTTTTGTCGCTGGCGGTTCAAGAGTGGCGTTGTATAATGAGTAGAGACGTGGCCCGGCTTCTCAAAGATAACGAGGTACGCGCCAGTAATCAAAGGAGGCTAAGACTTAAATAGCAGGGGCAGCCTCTTAAAAGAAGCTCTTCGTTGCTGGTTGCAACTGCTGCCGGGTACTCGAGTCTGGCAGCCCGTGTATGCACAGACGGCCAAAATAATGACACTCTGATGGACTTCGTGCCTTCCCTCTTTCCCTGCTTTATCGTCGTTATTCAATTACCGGGGAAATATTAAGTATTAACTCGCCAGGCACGGCTTCGTTACGTCGTAGCTGTTCGCGCGATCGATGCCGATGGTGATGCAACTCGTTCACTTGCTTCTTCAACGATAGAGAAGTTTTCCCGGGGGTATATCGATGGGAATATTATGGTTCATTGGATGATTATGTGAAAGTTTTATTATTCTAGACTGTGGGGTTTATTCTTTCGTAGGGAGAATGTTAAATGCTGCTTGGAAGTGATGTTTAATGATATGTAGAATTCATATGAAGTTCTAGCAAACTTCGTGTAGATTTAGAAAGTTATTATCGATTTGAATAACTTCTGTTCGAAATAGTTTTCAAAGTGACGCGTGTGTGAAAAGCTAGAGAGTTATACATACTTCTAGTCCAGCGCGTCTGACCACATACACGGCTATTCTACTTGCTCTTCTATATTTTATTTTCCTACCGCGCTCCAGTGGCATAAATCCATTATATTTGCCTTCTATAAATTCGTAGGAATTCATTGTCAATTCTATTTAAGATTCCCTGATTATAACAATCTTTGAAAATTTCTCCTCCGTGTGAAATGAAAAGACTTTTCGTAAAATCAAGTTTTGCAAAAGAGGAAAGTCACTTTGAAGTGCACACGAACGAATCCCATGGAATTTTTTGTTTTATTTTTTTATTACACTTTTGTCATGCAAATTATAATAATAATGATAATAAATCGTCTTTATTCTTTATAAAATAATCAATACAACGTCGTGGGGTTAGAAAACGCAAAGTATAGAAAGGGCGAGGCTCAGCATCGCTGTTATTATGCCTGACCCGAATTTAATCGAATCTTCGTATATGCTGCCTAATCCTCCAGGATGAACATTCCTTTGAAGTATGTATTATACAAATGTGAGAATAAAGTAAAAGATTTATTAAAAGAATATAAGAAATGAATAACAATGGACTGGACTGTGTCGTCTATCACGCCGTACATGCGACTGTTCGCCCGTCACGCTCCTTGCGAATCGCGATCGCCGTTTTTTCGGCAACCGTGGCAACGCATCGCTCAACGCACTCTCTCTCTCTCTCTCTCTCTCTCTCACGCATTCTCTCCATCACACTCTCTCTCTCCATCGACTGATCGCTTCACCTCGGCGACGCAATAATCGCGCTGAAACTCTCAAACACCACACAAATGTACCTATCTCTCATCAATTTTATTTAATATTGTTGCGAGCACCGGGTATAAGCCCGTGCATAGGCTGCTGGTGCTCGCAGCTGAAGATAGAAGAAGGTCGGCTCCCTTCACGAGGACGATCGCTAGGCCGACCAGAAGACTGGTCCTGAACCGAACGCCAATGCGTTCGGACATGCGGATCGCGCCTTTATAACCGATATTGCCCTATGTACCAAATACAGTGATGTCGTGTGTGCGTCCGTGTCTATTATTCTACTCCTTTGCATCGGGTTGCCCTGCGGTGAAAACGCACCGGCGCAACAATATTCTCAAATTATACCATCATTTGTTATTTTATACATATCTCTATAGTTTATTTCCCTGCTGCACTATTAACTTCACGCGACCAACATCCCTTATACCTCATTGTATCGTTCAACGCACAAATTACCATAACGAGTGGAATAATTATTGCATCGTATTCTCAAGCTGGACTACGCCCCTTATCATGACCAGCGTGGCAAGTTTCGTCGTAAATAATCGAAGAGCCGGAATTCCTCAAAGTCCCGGCCACATTGCCAGTAGAATCGATGCAATAATTATCACATCGAAATCTACAGTGCAATCGCATCTCTGATCAATTATTATCATAGTAAGTCACGTAGCAAATAGCTGCACCGCCGAAATACCCATCCATTAGCACGGTGGAGTCACCAATTCAACCTCCAGTCGCTCTAAATCGAATGGGAATCATCGATACAAATTGCAGGGGCTCTAATCAGAAAGATCACAGAATTACATATTAGCTTACTATAGTATATTACACTATTAACACGTTCCATGCCACGGTGGAAAATCAGATTTCTATAAAAAGTGATGCGGAAAATTAGATCGCGATATTCAGTTGCAAAAAAAAAAAACATTAACTGTCTTACATTCTTCTAAGCTCCAGCTTTTTCATTCTGAATTGAGAAATACGTTTTTCCTTTAAATTAAACGAAAGCTTCACTGCAAATAAACATCGTGGCATGGAATGTTTTAATACCACAGTTTGATTATTCCAATACCCCGCGATAATACAATTCCTATACAACTTAATCTCATCAACCCCAATGCTTGAATCAGTGGCCCCAGATTAATTCCACCGGCCTGAAAGTGAATTCGATACCATCACTCCCATCCACCCCTCTCGCAACACTCCCACCCCCCCCCCCCCAAATAAAACCCAGATGCTTTTAAAAGCTGCAACAGCGATACGCTGGGGCAGCTCGGAAAAACAATATTCGACTGCTCCTCGTTCATCTGCATTTGCTCGTGTCGGGTACTTTTTGCACGATCCGCGTCTCGCAGCGGCGTCGCTTTATTTCGCGGAACGGATAAGCCGGCCCCGCGGCGGGGTTGCCGCGAAAAGATTTAATAATTATCGGAATTCCATCCGGCGGAACGGCGGAATAAAGCGCGGCACGGGTCTTCATTTATCTGTATTATTCATGTGGCTGATAACTAAATGAACCGCTTTTAGTGGCAGCAAAGCTAGATGGAGCTTTCACCGTTCGTTTTGCCCCGATTCAAGTCACTTGCCGAGCCGCGGCCCACCTCCCTCGTTAAAGGGACGACGTGACGGATATTTTTAAGATCATTTGTTATCCGGATTTAAGGGCTGAAACGCTGCCGCCTTCTTACGCTCGTTGGAACGCATTCGAGGGCTGAGCGACGCGTTTTCTCGGCGGTCCTTTTTTCGATGGTAAATTGGTGGGAGGACCCTTTTTGCTTGGGGTTCAACGATCGCGGGGAAATGAAAGAACTGCCAGCTTGAATCGACTGGATCAAGGTGCATCGGCCTCGATTGGCATTGCTCGTTAGGGTACAAAAAGAATACTTAACATATAAAGTGGTCAGAGGTGTCGAGGTTTCTATTTGTCTTCTCCTACCTCGAGGATTGAACTATGTACATATGTCTACTCTGATTGCTAACGGCTGGGAATTCGCAAACGTTACTCCTCGAGATATCAGATGAATTTCTTTGCCCTTTGAAATATTATTCAAACATGAATTGCTGTGTTTTATTTGATATTTGACGTGAATTATATTTCAAAGGAACGCGAGATAAATTTATCTGATATGTCCAGAGGTAATGGCGCTGATCTTTAGCCATTTAAGCAGTAATATCCTCCTTTTCACTTGGCAAGGCAACGATTCCACCAATTCCTTTTTTTAAAAAGATCTGTGGAAAAAGACTTCCCCCGCGCTGGACTCGGAAATCTTCGCTGGCTTCTTGCCTGGACTCGAGGAATGACCGGTGGGGAATTATATGGGAAAAAACAGCGGGTTTTTCGAGCGCGCGAAGCGATGAGCTGCGCTAGCAGTTTTCGATGGGAACGTGATTTTAAGCGAACGAAGGTAAATCGCGCGGGGGCGCGACTGCGATAAATCACGATTCCCTCGATTGTATATTGTTTAATCGCGTGTTTGTATTGATCACACGTTTGTCTCGCGGCACCGACAGGCAGAAATTAAATAAAATTTCGGCGTTTTCGATGGAAATACCGCCGCGGCACAAAAGAACAACAGAAAATATCAATTTCCGTGGACGCACGCACTTGGGCGTCGACCAGCTCTTTGTTTACCGTGAAATTCATGCGTGAAACTGAAATTTTATTCGAAATAAAATTTTCACCACTCGCTGGAGACGAAAAATTGTTCCACGGAAATTGGGGTAACCGGTCGTTTCACTTATCGTTCTCAAGTGTTCCTGTCCCTGCGACAAACGCTAATTTCATTTCCCACCGATCGATGCGCGCTTCTGATAATTACTATCGCACGAAAAATTACGTTTTTTTCTCTGGGAGGATGATATGCTTAGTATAAAATAAATTTGATACATGATAAATCCAAAATAATGCTGCATCGAAATTTTCATTCGTAATATCGTAATTATTGTATCGAATTTTGAAAATCAGCTGCCCATCGAAAGGGTGCAACTGATTGCACGCTATTAATATTCTTTAAAATAGAAACCCGAAATAGGCAGCTCAATACAGTATAGAAAATTAGACCACGTTGTTGAGTTGATAAATAAATCTATTGATAGCATGCTGAAGCAAGAATAATTTGAAAAAAGAAATGGAAACTAATATTTGAAATAATGAATTAGTTTTAAAAATAACATAAAAAAGTACCTTTCTTTTGTAAATAAAGGAAAAATTAAATAACCATTTCTAAAATATTCTACTCGAATAATGCACAAGTCTGATAAATATTGTTCCGACAACTTATTATTATTATAACAAATAACTTTGTACTTGGGCAATTCAACGAATGTACGAGAATGATGATTTTTTGGTGAAATTCCTGATACTGAAGTGCACCTGAGATCAGGCGCGTAACCCCATGCGAACTTGTTCCACCCTTATGTAATTAAACACCTGTCCGTGGCGTAAACCGGTCAGTCACGTGTTACAAACTACCTGACTTCCTTGCCACAGTTTCTCAGGTCGGAGACACACCTGTTTCAACGGTGTTCTCGGACGCGACAGCTGCCTCGCAGTAAATTCGTTGGTATACCCTGCTTCGATTCCGATAAATTTCTACTGCAAACTGTACGCACGGTTCAGAGACTAAATTCTGCTTGTGGAATACGAAGGAAATGTTTAGTTCCAGCTGGGCTGCACGTTTCCATTGTTAACAGCAACTAAACTGCGCCAGCGATAGAACTCAAGGCATCAACGTCGAGGAAATTATTAATCAACGAAATTTCATAGGAAATTAATAATAGCTAGATTTGAATATTCTTTAAACATTATTTCGACCATTTTGTACAAATCTTCACTTGCATTTTTGTCAATGAAATTTAACTGATTTTAGCAGATCTGTTATAGTTCTCAGTAAAATGCGAAGACAAGTCAGCAAATAAGCAGACATTGCAATTCTTTAAGTTTTACTTGGATTTTCTTACGAAATTCGTTTCTTCTCTTACAAATCAGATTTTCCTCGCCTGAACAGATCTCTGTTCGACGCGCACTTGTTGTTAATTTCGCGTAGAATGGGGGATAGGAAATTATCCCAGATCAACGAGTCAATTAATATTTGAAGATCGAACGGATCCTCCAGTTGGCTGCATAGTTTCCTCTCGAGCGCGTCGAGTGGAAGGATAGGTGCGAGAAATATTCAGGTTAACGAACGCCTCGATTATCCCGTAACGAATATTTTTTATCGGCGAGAAAATTAACATCGCAGGTCTTCCAATTAACCGTGCCGCTTCAAAATTCATTCTCTGCCTCGGCGGCTTCATTAGCGAGCATTTTACATCGCACGCGATCGACGGCTCGCGTTCGGATACGATTCTGTTTAATTAATCCGCTAAAAAGCTGTTGTCATTTTTGCGGGCTCGTTACGTCGAAGACCTTCGCAGTCAAACCGTTTCGTATTTACTAAAGACACTACGAAATCGCGGAGTTTCTCAAATTTTTAATGAATAGACTTGCAAAATGAAAAGATCTTCAAAATATGTAGGCTGCTAGGTTTCTCGCATCGAAGAGACAATTATTCTTTTATTTTTAGCCTTAATCGTGTCGTCGGCGTGAAGTCTACCGTAGAACGTCATTTCTTGCTTCAGATAGGCAGCACGGACATCAAAGCGAACGATCATGGCTGATTTTATCATCCTAAACAACCCCCTAGAGGGTGCCCTTAATATCTTTTACGGCGAGCGCCAGTTGCCAGAAAAGCGTTGCAGATGTAATTTAGATAAATGTTCCTCTGACGTTCAACAAATTTCCTAACTGTGCTTCGCGTCGTTCCTTTGCAATTCTGAAGGAAAGAAATTTTCCACAGAAGTAAGAGGATGGAATAAAAAGGATACTAAGAACTTTAAAAATGTTAAAGTCGCCAAAACCACCTCGCAAAATATTAGAATATCCACCCTTAACAATTCCCTGCGCGTGAACACGCACAAATTAGTATTCCTCGTTGCCCAAGTGCGCGCATGCATCACTCAGCCGCCACTTCGAATATCGCGCGCCGGAAGTTGACGACCATCGAGCCTCCCCTGCTCGTACTTCGGAAACGGAGCCTCCGATCGCGAAACATTAAGAGGCTTTTCCATCCTATTTAGCGCAAAGACCTCGCGCACTTAAACTCGCCCCGCAATCCTCAGCTATCCCGTACGGGGAGCCCTCGGCAAAAGCGGAGCGGAGTGCGAAGTCAGAAGCGTCGAATTCGCGCGTGGCTACCGCCATAAATAAATATAAACTGTGCCGCTGCAGCTTGGCGCTTTCGTAAAAATCGTAAAGTTACTCGACGGCCCGGCCAAGCGTAAAGTGCTTTTTGACGAAGCGATCGCTGCTTTATCGCGCACCATTAAACGGAATATTTCTTCCAGCCTCCCCCTCTCTTTCGCCCTGGCCTAGTGAACAATATAAAAAGGGACGGGCTTGTGAAAAGGGAAGAGGAGAGTAATCGGGCGACAACGTCGCACTATGTAGCAGCAACAATCGTTAAACAACGTCCACCCGTAAAACGAACCCGTTAAATGCGACAGCTCGTAAATTGCTGCTCGCGAACGGCCCAGCGACGTGTCAAAATTTTACTACTTCGTAAAGAAAGGAATTTTTTCAAGTTTCACAGTCGAAATCGAAGCTCAGGCTTAATTTCAGCTGGTCGTAGCTTGCGCTTTTATTGTCCACCTCGGAGGGTGTTTAAAGTTCGCTCTGCCCGCTGGATGAAACGGAAATTCTACCTGAATTAGGAGAAAACGAATGTTATCGATACACTGGATGCAACAGCGTAACAATTGTGGTGTGGGTGGACATTTAGACTAGCGGATGGGTGCCAGGACTGTTGGAGCCTTTTCGTTTATTGTATTGCTTCGGAGATTGTCGGGGCAGTCGAGCGATAGTGCCAAGTGCCCTACGCACTCGGTGGTTTTTCCGAGGGGACTGGCGCGGGGGTGCAGGGGAGTTTGGGACCTCAGCGGTGCGAAAATCGTCGCTGTACGCGTCACGCTGGACGCATCTGCTTAAGGGGAGGTTCTGGTCTAAATGTCGATTTTTCTTTTATTTCATTTTTCGAATGTTCAATCTTTTAGGAAAACGGGTTTGAAAGGATTTGTTGAAATTCGTAAAATTCCCGAAGTTGTAGGCATTTGAGTCGCGGCAAATACATGGGTCACAACCGGCTACTCGGCGCTCACGTAAAACTTCAAATGCGTTTTTCTCGAAACAGTGTTCTCAAAACGGTGGGACCTGTATCTTCAAAAGTTATTATCCGATTCGACTGAAACTTGTTTTATTTTGAAGATTATTCTTTTGGCTAGGGGGGGGACTAAAAAAAATTACAAAAAGTTGAAAATTTATAATTTTTAAAGGCGTTGAAAGGACGAAAAATACAGGGAAAAGTGATTTCAAACGTGAAGTGTCGTTATTTTCTAAAAAAAATGTAATTTTTGTAATTTTTTTAGTTCCCCCCTCCTAGAAAAAAGAATAATCTTCAAAATAAAAAAGGTTTCAGTCGAATCGGATAATAACTTTTAGAGATACAGGTCCCACCGATTTGGATCAATTTTTTGACGCCTTAACTTTAACGAATCCCCAGGGCTGTTTGCACTGATTAATTATAAAACAAAAAATATATTTCTATAACATAAGACATCCTTAATACAATGCAACAAGTCCCATTAAATTATATATAGTAGTTTTCCTTTAATTAATTCCTAAATATCACCTATTTTTTGGGGCTCTAGACCAGAACCTCCCCTTAAGCTCAACCTTGCAGCCCCTTTTACAAGGTGGTGTTTCAATATTGCTAACAAACCAGCGGCCGTAGCCGTGATGGAAACACCGGTTCTCGTTAGATCACCGAAGTTAAACATCACGGGGCGGTGTACTGGGGAAAGATGGGTGACCACCTTTCTCCCGGTGCGCTGCTGCTGCTGGGACCCGAAGGAGAGAGGAGGGAAAAATTAATGACTAATGTTCGTTGGGCAATTTAAGCAAAAATGCTTGAAACGCCATCCTGTGTAAAAACACAGGAAAAACAAAAATACAATATTGCTAACAATCGTAATAGTAATAGGGACGAATAGCGTCGTTTGAACGCTAACAGGACAGCGAGTAATTGCCCATAATTAAATATTTGAAAGCTACAGGAATCTTTATGAACCCCGTGTTCTAATTTCCTGCGAAAGTTCGCGTCGTCCAGTTCAATTTACCAAGTTACGAGCATTCCTCTACTTATATATTCTTGGGGGAGAGAATCTCAGTTTTCAACACTTGTTGCACGTTTGTTCCTCTCGCTTTTCTTCGTTTTAACAGCCTCCTTAGATCAGCGGCTAGGATGGTAAACAGGGAATTGTTGACTGTGACGGAATGGGCTGTTAAAAGGGGCCGCTACATTCGAAACGTCTGTGAGTTCATGGCTTAGTTGTATTTCCCTCCGCCGATGGTCTCCTCTTCTTTATATTTCATATAAAACGTCTCGATCGACGCTAAACCTCCGCGCACTTTTATCGCCCGCCTCCGAGTGCAGCCCCGTTGGAGGGGAGACCTTCCCTCGCGCCGTGAAGAATGACAATCGTTAAGGGAAAGTGGTTAACGCTGGCAGATTAGATCGGGTCTGTTAAGTCTAATTGAACCTTTTTTTTTTCACTCGACCACAGGCGCCCGAGAGAAACGAGGGATTTCAGTCGCTGGATTTCTCGCACGCGCGGTGACGCAATTTCTTTAAATGCTATTCGCATCCGGCGGTTTTGTGCGCTTTTTACCGCGGACGGTGAATAATTGCGTTATTATGCGCGACGCGTCGCTGCGAATACAGCATCTGAAATGAATTATTTCTGACGAGGCAAGAAAATATTTTGAGACGGAGTGTACTCTGTTGGATAGAATAGATGGGGTGGTTGATTAATTTAGTGTTTTGAAAGTCACTTTTTACGGCTTCTTCGGGTTTCAAGCTGGCAACTTCGCAGTGGAATTAAAACGAGAGTTAATTGTCATCCAGTCCCGCATGAAATCGTTCATTGATTTCGGAAACGGTGACCTAAATAATTGGTTTCGATTAACAAATGTTTTGCCTTAAAATACCACGACCGAGAATCTACTTAGTTTGTCATTCACGCTCCATTATTTCTGTTCGCTATTTTCGAATCGTTCTTCTCCTTAATAATAGCCCAGCAATCTATTCCGCAGTTTTAATTGGTTGGCGGCTAATTGGGCGGAAGTCAACTGCCGTTTAGAATTGGAATCAATCGACGATATAATTTAATCAGCGGCGTGCTAAAATTATATCAAACCGTTATCACTGCGGCAATTATTCCACGAAATTTTAGATGTTCCCGGCGAAATTATTGACGACGCGTGTTTCAAAGACTGTTATAAATTGAATTAACGCTCGAATGCGCCATACCAACGGTTTCTCTAATAATATTCTCTGCAATCAGCCTCGGTAATGGAAAAATGTTGTTATTTCTAGTGTAGCTTGCTTTGAGCGCAAAACACTCGTTTCTGTGAAATTGTTCACACGTGAATGGAATTCGTGATCGATCCTTGAACGAAGAATTCCCAGCGAAAATAGAAAATCTCGGCATTCCACTGTATTCGTTTAGTGTAACGAGTTACGAAGCAAGGTAGAAAGAAACGTTCAAGATTTTATGAAAAAAAATTCAACAATCACGCGTCACGTTGGCGAGAATAATGGAGCGCATTTTTTGTTTCTTGTTCGATGTTCGAAGTAAAAGAAATCACGATGGCGAGCAGCGATATCTGGTAGGTACATGGAGTGTGCTGGTCGCCTGTAATGAGTTTTGTTAATTACGTGCGAACCTCCGCAGGGTGGGCAGGTTAGCTGAGTTTCTCCTGCACGCTGGCCAGTGGATCGATAATGTCGTTTCTATCGAATGAAAGTAAGGCTTTTCACGACGTTTAACGAGGATTTTAAAGGTAAAACCGTTGGGATTGTGCGAGCCCTTTCTTTTCCTCCGTTTCACCCACGGAATCGCCCCTTTGCACCCCCCCTTTCGCCTCGCTCATTCGTCCGCTAACTCGCCAACTTACTCGCGCCATTTCTTTCCCCCGTTCGATCGATTACTCGTTTTCCCCTCCCTTATTAATTCACTTATTCTAAGGATACTTGGTTTCTTCCCTTTTCATCGGTAACCATTCATTTCTTTCCCGCTCCGGCGACGGGCGCTGATGAACAGAGATACTCCCCTTTTTAAAGATCCCCCTCCTTACCATCGACCATTCGATTCAGGTGATTTGGTCACTCTCTTTTTTTTGTGACTCGTTTGCCTCGGAATTATTATCTGTCTCGTTCTGATATAAGGTTTCTTTATTTTCATTTTGAGTGGACGCGTTTTTGTGTTTCTCTGTTGTATGAAACAATTTATTATCATAATGATTTCTCAATGAATTCTGTAGCTTTTAAATCATTTACGTAGGTATGTTATATTTCTTTTTGGTTTGTCGATGATGTTAACTTAGACTTTCCATTAGTTTAAAGTTTTTCTTGTGTACTCTTTTGCAATTTTTAGAAATTTCATTGGGTACCCTGTGATTCTTCGCGCTGCATTTATTGAGTCGAATGAACGAATTTAAGGGATGATAATAACAAATCAATAATGAATGATTTCGGTGTTACATTAATTATACTTCAATTGCGCCTGATAATTACAGTATTCAATGGTACCATTTACTACTTTAATGAATAGTTTACATACTATTAGCCGCGGTATTGGTTCACATTAATTACTACTGAATTGTTAATTAATATATGTCCTGCCATGTCGAGGACATATTTTATAAGGCTATCACACGTTCACGGAACAGTACAAAAATTCATTTCCAAATATTCACGAATGAAATACAAAATATCTTTAATTTATTCTTGCCACCGAGGAGAATCTCAAAATTTCCTAAAATACTAGAAAAATTAATTCTCCACATTTTTCGCAAGCAATGCTTGTCCCGCATAAACAATGCGAATTCTTAAACAAAAAACAACGAACCTGAAGTAACGTTAAACGTTCATAATACAACATACACTTTACTGTGATTAAACAGTTGCGGTAATTAAAAATAGCAGAGACTCGATGAGCAACCTTATCATTACCTACGTACAAGAAAGTAGAAAAATCAATTAAACAGACATCATTGTTTCTTCTTGGAAATTGCAGTTTTACTTGCAACTTATCCTCTCGGTACTCCCCATAACGATCGTGATTTCGATTAATATGGCGCGATCGAATAAACGGGGAGAGAATAGAGGAAATTATATCGCGAGAGACTCGCGCACGCGCTCGCCGGTGCAAATCCGAAAAGGCCAACTTCTTGTGGAAACGAATGAGGTACAGAAAGCAACTGGCGATAAACTCTGAGCAATATTCACGATCGAAACTTCGCGGTCTCCGCCCATAATTGAATCAAGTTTTCAGGGATTCGCTGCATTAACGGTGAACCAATGGGCTCCCGGGAGGAATATTCTGTTTCATTCATCCTGGAGCGGCACGAAAATAACGTGCTCGCTGCAAAAGGGACAGCAAATAATATAGAGGCACGCTAGTGATCCCCTCGAAAGAACCAGACTCCTTCAAATGAAATATGCAATCGCGCGGAAGGGAGTAGGATGTAAAAACGACCGAGTCTTTGATACGATTCCATGCCCCTTTTTAGAAGCGCACGCTAAATGAGAGCCATGTCTCTCTAACAAACGATTACTGTTTGTGTAAAGGAATTAAGCTACACATGCAAAGAGGGCAGAAGTGAAAAACAATCTTGCCCCGCAATGAGACGAGTAGAATAAACCATTCGTTTAATTTTCCAGGAGATAATACTGTCACCGTTCTGGTATTTTATTACAAAGGGGAAAAGTAAGGGAACATTTGAGCTTATTTATTATTGCGAAGGGAGAGACATTTTGTGGATTATAAAACAGTTTGTTGCCGGAGACCTGGCATTCGCATTGCTGACAGTAATTACAACGCCTTTGTGAAGCAGAGGGGAGAAGTGGCGTTCCTTTTGTCATAGTAAAAGAGGCGAATCTAGGAATCGTGAAGTTAATACTACTAATATGGAAGATATTTCCTAGAACAACTATCTAAATTTAAATAAGTTAAGTAGTCACTTAACCTCCACAGATTCTCGAAAAAAACTCCCCAACAAAAATTCTTATAAGATCATGCTCAAAAGAAAATAATAAATCCTTCCTTTTAAATGATTCAGTCGCACTTGGAAAGCTCTTCCCCTCCCGCATTACATTATCATAAACTTCCTCATTCCTTTATCAGAGACAGGGACTGGGGGAAACACATTTCGAGCGAGTTACCCCGTGGAGGAAATAGGTTTAATCTAGAGTGGTCCTTTCATCTAGTATCCATAGCCTTCGTTAACTTTAAGTTACACTGGGGGATCAGTTTTGCCTCGCGGGAAAAACTACCCGTGCCTCGTCTGAAAGAATACCTCTTCCGACGTACCATCTCCGAAAGAAGAAAGATCTATCGCGTAGCGATCCAAGCACAGAAGAGGCCCTCCCTCTCTGGGAGTTTGAAAAGTCGAGTCGCTGTTTCATCAACCTTTTCCAGATCCATCGACTCGATCAGCCCGAACGATCTTTCATCCATCGATTCCGGAACGCGTCGTCCTTTCGCGTCGAAGATGGCGCGCGTTCGTCGTTGTGGCGGTGGTATAGGGGGACAGCAAACGTAGCCAGCAATTTCCCTTTGGGAACGAGGGGAAGGGACTTCAATGAATAGTGGTATCGCAATTAAAAGCATCGTTATTCCGAATGACGTCGATGGAGCCCTTTCCGCTTCGTGGCCACTGAATCTGGATTTTCGTCGTCGCCATTGCGAGCTAGCGGTCCGATTCGAATTGCTAAACTCACTCGAGGGATCAGCGGCGATCTGGGTTGTTTAATAAAAGACGCTGGGAGAGATTTATCTGTCCTTTGTCCCATTTATTTCTTGTCCCTGTATGTTCTCGTAAACGGGGGGGATTTTGGGAGGTTGCTTTAAAGGTAGTTTCGTTTCAGTCTCCTCTTGTGGTGGGCTGCATATACGTGTTCAGAGATCGATTGGTGGATCTGGAAAATTCTTTAATTAAATGGAAGCTGTAAAAATTGGGAGGAACATTTAGAAGTGTTTGAAAGTGTTTGAAGATGTTGAAAAAAGCAACTGGAAGTGACTGCAAGTATCTGGAAGAGTTTTATAGTGATTGGTAGAGTTTGAAAGAGTTGAGAAGAGTTTTGAAAGCATTTGGAGAAAGTTTGGAATAGTATGAAGGAGTGTCAAAATGTTTGGAAGAATTAGAAGGAACATTTAGAAGAGTTTGAAAGTGTTTGAAGATGCTGGAAAAGCAACTGGAAGTGACTGCAAGTATCTGGAAGAGTTTTATAGTGATTGGTAGAGTTTGAAAGAGTTCAGAAGAGTTTTGAAGCATCTGGAGAAAGTTTGGAATAGTATGAAGGAGTGTCAAAATGTTTTGAAGAATTTGAAGGAACATTTAGAAGAGTATGAAAGTGTTTGAAGATGTTGGAAAAAGAAACTGGAACTGACTACAAGTATCTGGAAGAGTTTTATAGTGATTGGTAGAATTTGAAAGAGTTGAAAAGAGTTTTCAAAGCATTTGGAGAAAGTTTAGAATAGTATGAAGGAGTGTCAAAATGTTTTGAAGAATTAGAAGGAACATTTAGAAGAGTTTGAAAGTGTTTGAAGATGTTGAAAAAAAGCAACTGGAAGTGACTGCAAGTATCTGGAAGAGTTTTATAGTGATTGGTAGAATTTGAAAGAGTTTAGAAGAGTTTTGAAAGCATTTGGAGAAAGTTTAGAATAGTATGAAGGAGTGTCATAATGTTTGGAAGAATCTTATTCCATCGATGCACTTCAAACTGAACTTGTTCCTGAACAACTATTTAACAAAAAACACCAGGATCTCACTCTACTTTTGAAACACACCATCAAACCATGAGATTTTAAAGGAATCTAAGTCCCAGCAAAGCAACCATATCTTCTACAATTATTTCACACCACCCACTGTTTACAAATCCACCTTCCGATCTACCAAGTGAAAGCTATCAAGTGAAAGCTTCTCCCTGCAAGCACATTCCTCGCTGAAGCTACCAACAAAGGGAATATTATTATCGATGCGTCGATATAAAACACAATGGTCGTTTAACAGTGTTTCCCGCCTAGTCCTCATTAATTCAGGCTCACCGTTGCACGCAATAAGGACAGACGGTTCCCTTCAGCCAGGACGCCGTTTTATGGCAATTTGGGAATATGGCTGTACGAGCTTTGTCGACGATGATAGTGGTACCAAAGGCAGTTACGTCGAATTGCTGAACTTACGAGAAAGGGAATAATCTACGCTCGCGTCTCTAGAGTATTGCAGCTAGCCCGCTGTCTCTAGAGACATCCTCTCTGTAAATACGTCCAGCCATTTTCAGCAGGGTCGCGCGAACAACGCTGGCCGCGTTATTGACTACTGTTTCATTCATCACTTTTGGCATTTGGTCAATGGTAATAGCGAAACTATTTCCCCTCTGCAACACGGGCTTGTCTGCATCGCATCAGAAACACTAGCTGCGCGAGGCACGGACCGTTTAATTCCGCTCTTAGTACACGCGATGGAATATTTCATCGACCATTTTGAATATTATTAAGGGTACTTATAGGTGAGCTACCGTAGTTGTACTAGTCCAGTCACGAGGCTGAAAGTGGCTTTAATATTTTCGATGCTAGTTTGAATGAACGTGGAAAGTTTTAAGCTTACGATTTTTAAATATTTTCAGCAATTCTGTTTTGTATCCGAGGAATTCTTTGCGCAGACAAGTCTGGTCTATTTTGAGTATTTATTTAATATTTTAGAGATATAATTGCTATGAATATTTTAGGCGAATGCGCAACTAAGGTTTTTAAAGCTTATAGTTTATACAATTCATTACTGCGGTTGAACTTTAAATTCGCTTTGCTATTGAATCACGCTCTAGAATCCTGCTGTTAAAAAACGTCCACGTTAGTGAACAGATACATATTTGTTAAAGTAACAGCGAAACTGGTAATTCTGCATGGCTGACAATGGAAGGGTAATCCGCGAAACGCGTATTTTCGCGTGACAGACGTCGCAGATATACGCACGCTAATGCTTAAAAATTACAGTGGAAAAACGCGGGGTTTCGTCGGCGCGCACTGTGTATTCGCTCGGAGCGGAAACGAAATATTTTAATTACGCGGGAGATCGAAACGGTGATTGAGAAACCATGTAAAATTCACGGGCCCGTTGTTTGCGGCCGATTATTTTTAATAATCCGCGAAACAAACTTTTAATTATTGTCGCCGCCAGCAACATGCTTCCGCGCCAATAAACAAAGATTCGAGGCGAAAACTTTCGACTGCCCTGCCCGCGATTACTCACGACTGAATTGCTTCGCGATTTTTACGAAGCTGGGAATTTCAATAATGGACACTGCTCGCAAATGAAGCTTGTAAAATGGAGCGCGTGCATTGCAGGAAAAACTTTACTGTGTTCTTTCATGTACAACAAGGGCTGCGGTGGATATCGATCTGAGACCAATTTTAATTATTTTCAGTCGATTATAATACATGTAATTATGCTAGGTATAGGGTAATAAAAAGTGTAAAGTACGAAGGTTATTTGTAACTGTTAAATTGTTAGCAATTGGGGGTAGCTGCAGCTATTTCCAGAAGGAATACAAAGTTTAATAGAAATTTAGTTGTGTCGTGCAAGGCATTCTCTGAAGGGCAGAGGCAGAGATCAGAATCCATAGAAATCGTCTCGTTAACTTCCCCTTTCCTTGTTCGTTACTAATATCTTCATCGATATCAGAAAACACTCAAATTAAAGAATTCGAATTTAAAGAAAGCATCTGTGATTGCACAAATACCCAAATCACTAGCAGAGCTTCAACAACCACGGGAAACATTTTCTTTATTGAAACCAGAACCAACAAGAATTCTTCTACTCTTCTATTCACATGCTCGAAACTACAAACTCGGTGGCCATTATCCACAGCATTCCTATTTGATTTCCAACATAAAAATTCGTCTTCGCGAAAGCTAACTTTTTAGTCAGAAATCACTCTGCGAATTTAGTATCGTCCTTTCTTCCAATGGTCCACAAAATTGGCCTCGCAGAAACCGTCCAGTTTCCTCTACCATCCCGCACTTTTCTTCGGTTTGAGAGAAAGCAAAGTGCCCGAGCAATCCGAGGTTCGACGATCGGGGTGGCAGTTGCCAGTAACCACGTTATCGTCCACGATCCAGCGAGATTTTAATATCACGAGCGATAAAGCTGCCCATGGACTTTTGCTGTGTTCCCAGCTTCCCAGGGAGTTGGAAAGTTTGAGGGCCCAGCCTCGCTGTAAGACAGGTTTCCCATAAGAAACCGCTCTGCTGGATCATCGAGCGGGGCTTTCAGCGTCACGTCAATCGAAAAGTTCCGCTGGAAAAAGTCGCAGTTCGGTCAAACACCCTTTTTACGTGCAATCAGCCTCGGTTGGGGGAAACTTTGATCCCCCCGGCATCGCGTACAGGCGGGAGATCGCTTTTTTCCTTCCCCTTCAGCCCCTCGATCCTTTAGGATTTCCATGCGTTCGCTTTTATCCCTGTTCAGCGAACATCGACGGGCGTGTAAAACGTGTCCTATGAATTACAAGCTGGTGATGAGTTAGAAACGGACGTCACCAGTGTCACACAGTGTCAATAAAATTCTCGGTCTCATTATACTATCCAGTGGCGGATTTGAAGATTTTGCGTCCTTAGGCTAACAAGCGAAATCCCTTTCCGCGAAATAAAATAAAACAGTCGAGCCAATTTCAAAATTAATTCAATATGCCAATTCACATCCGAGTCATTGCTAATTCGCTCCACGAAAAAAAGCAGTGAATTGTTTTTACAGTTGTCTCAAGCTTGTGTGTTTAAACCTTCTGCAATTTCTTGCGCTGAAAATTTGTCGCGCTGAAAATTTGTCGCGCTCAAAACTTTGCCGCTTCCCGAAATTTGATGCTCCGCAAAATGTGCCGCGTCCCAAAATTTGCCGCCCTAGACTGCACCTTTCTTAGCCTATACCCAAATCCGCACCTGATGCAATCGATATACCTTCGAACCCTCGACGAAGACCACTGCAATGAAGATTTGAGAAACCTCAAACAACAGAAGTGCAAATAATGAAAGCCCCAAATATTTTAGGAAAATAATTACGAAGCGTCAGCAATGAAACTGCCTTTACCCAGAATCTAAAGAAAGAGGCGAACAGAAATGGGTAAAAAGAAAATGAAATTCGGTGAAATTCATAACGATCCTATCTCTACAATTCTAGTCTCTACGATTAATATCGTAAAGTTCCTCTACGATGTATCGTAGACAGTGTACGCTCATCAAGAACGTGAAACAACGAGGGATGTACATTTCCAGATCCACGAAACGTCCAACGAAATCGCGAGCAGGCAGACAGAGCTCGGACGCGCGCCAGAAATCCGTCGTAGAGCCGGAAGCAGCGGTTGCAGAGGAAACCGCGGCGCGACGATAGCTCGCAGCGGCTGCAGTGGGGTGGAAAAGTCAGGCTCGACGCGCGAGAGAATGTTTTTTAATTAGCGAAGATGAAAGGGGCGCGGCTGTCTGGCGTCGATCCCAGAGATGCACTGTCGCTTCGACAAGCTTTCGAGCTCTCGAACAGTTCTCGCCAGCCTTGCCACGCAGAAATGAAGATGAGACATGCATCATTCACACGTCCGAGTCGAATTATACAACACGAACCTTTTTGGCATGTTTTCGGGTTCATATTTTCTGAGAAACATCGAAATTATCGTCCAAGTATCGTTTTACTTTGTAACCGAGCAACTTACTTTATTTTAATAATTTAAGAATTCTGGAAATTCGTCAGTGACCCCTCGGATTCGGTTGACTAAGTTAAAAGAGAGTATTTGAAAACCTTGTGCCACTCGAAGTGTTAGAATAAAATTTAGATTTCCGTGGGGCAGAGAAAACGATCGATCTGTTGGAAAAGAATCGAGTTTCATCTGTCGGGTTTTTTTTATAAGGTTCGTTAAGAAATTACGTTGATTTTTCAGTATGGCGGCGAGGCAGGGAGGAGATTGGCTCCGCAGGAGAAGCCGCTGGAGATACAGGACCAATTCCTTCAAAAGCTCGGCTACCAGGACGTGTCAAGAAGATCTCGACTGGGAGTCGATCCTGAATTGCGACACCTCATTGCCTTTCACGTGGGTGAGTGCGATTTCTTTTATTCTGGGAGCGTTCCTTTAGCATCGAGCGACCTTGGCTTGAATTTTTTGTCAGATCCCTTCGTGGGGCGATTCTCTTCTGGAGAGAAGAATAGAGGTATCTGTCGAATGCTAAAGTGCAAGGTACTGTAATACGGAGTGCCTTTACATGAGTAAATAAAGACTGGAAAATAAGAGGTACGAGAAAAAGCGAGTGGATAGTGCGTACGTAGAATATACTGTGGGTTCTTTTAACCGAGATGCTTGCAGGCTGGAACTTTTAATGATAGATAACTATATCAAGTGGTATTAAATAACTACGTCGTAGGGGAAATATTACCAATGCTCTAATCCTTAGAACCTCCATATTCGTATTCAACTTAATTTAAAAAGAGCCGAAGTACCTTCAAAAATGCATTACTCACAAAGTCACCCACAAAAATGTCGTGCCTACGAACAAATTCGCAAAGGAGCATGTTCCGCTAAATTTTGTGACAAGGGAATATCCCGAACCCGGAAATTCAAAAAATTCTGAACCTTTGCGAATATGTAGGGAATTTCCTCCTGACTACGAAGCCATTTTTGTTTGCTGCCCAAACGCACTCTAATCGGGTGTAATTGACCCCTGAATATCCGGTTATTTTCCAAATTTGTGTGATAACTCGTGAACTGTAAAATGATTTTTTTACCAAATGATAGATCTAATTAAAAGAAGTAACTTTTGTCTTGAAACTTTTTTTCTATCTCTTACAGTTCGCGAGTTATACCACATCTGAAAATAGCCGATTTTCAGGGGTTAATTTCACCCTCTTCGAGTGAATTTGGGCAGCAAACAAAAATTGCGTTGTAATCAGGAGGAAGTCCCCTACATATTGACAAAGTTTCAGAATTTTTACAAATTTTCGGGGTCCGGGATCTTCCCTTGCGAGACCTTTCAACCCTATCCCTGTAGATCAATCCTCCTTCCCCAAAATTGAAGGAGCCCAACTAATAATAATATACAGTCTGCAAAGAAAAGGACAGAGAATGAATTTTTTAATCTTTTAAAAAATTCAAATTTATTTAAATCTCGCAGAAGGGTTATAAAAAATATAGAGAAAATAATTATTACAGTGTGTCAAGAGTGTAACTTAAAGAGGCGTCAATAGGAAAATAAAAAAAAGAATGGAATGAGTTGAATTAACTCGAAAATCCCGGTGTTGTCTCAAGGGATGCCGCGAATCCGAGCTTCGCTTCATCCCCCGTTGGTTAACGCGCTGCCACGTCGAACAGCGCTGGTCCTCGCGCCAGTTCTCATTTGCACCCTTTAAATTTTCAAACTCTCAGCCGCGACGGGAAAACACGGGCCGTGTAACGAAATTTCGCGTCCAACGACCCCGACGGAAATTGCGTAGGCTGGCCCCTTTATTGGAAAGGGCGTTTCCATGGGACGCTGGGCGAAAAGCTCGTCGGGCTCGGAAAATTATTCATACGCGTATATTGTCCGCCTGTACCATTCGAGGCGTCTTCGATCGCGTCGAATTGTTTGTCCCAGCAATATTCAGCTGAAATTCTAAATTTCGTTCGCGGCTCAGGATCTTTTCGAATACTCGACATTTCGACGTCTGTTTCTAGGACTTCGGAAGTTCTGAAGCTCAGGGGAAGGTCATCTAATTAGGTATAAAAGAAATCTTAGTGCGTGCAAAAGGGATCGCGTTATCTGGCTTCGTGCGAAATAATACAACAGTTAATTTATAATATGTAATTTATAATATGAGGGATTTTTCTTGCTGTATTTGCTTCAATTCTAAATTCTAAGGTAATTCTTTAAACTTGAATTTTTGGAATGTTCGCGGAAAGAAGGGTAAGCTAGCAACTGGGTAATGTCATACGAAGGATCTTTTTTCATCGGGGATATGAATATTAATTTCAGCGTAAATAAGGAAGATAAAGTTCCGCGGTCAGGGTAATTGAATTAAAAATGCTCCGAGCAGCACGGTGGGATATTTGTTTAAACATAGGTACAAGGAAGTTGAGGGAAGAAGTTTTTATTTGGCAAACAGTCTCACACGTTGCATAATGTATGGTAGTATATGAGAAAGCATTACGTCTTTGTAGTAAACATTAATTGCGTAACCCATTGAAGTCGACTCGCCGATCGATCGTTTGCGAGTGCATAATTACACGCGTTAATCATGCTAATTAGATGCGCATCGGAAAATACCGATAAAGTATATAATTCAAACGGGCTGGTAAATTGCAAGGGGAAGTTAATCAGATTAATCTGCTTGAACGATCGCAATCGTTTCGTTGGCATATTCTGAAATCAACAAAGAGCACAACGATCGCTTCTGTTTTTACCCCTGCTAGAATTGTCAGCTTCGGCGAGCTAAAAATTCAAAAATCAATTTTTAAGGGACGAAATACTTGAAACACTTGTCGCAGATTCCACGTCAAGTTCCCACTGGTACCCACTTAAATTACTAACGAGGCCCTAATAAATATCTTATAAATGTGTTTTGTGTCATATTGCGAATCAGTGAAGTAGATAGGTGAAAGCCCTTCAAATTTAAAGAAGCTTTTGTATTTCCTTATGAATGTAATCTCTTTATCGCGGTAATGCTAATTACCGACTCTGAGATTCGCCTGCTTTTTAAACTTCCCTCGTGCCCCATTTATGTATAACTTTCTCAGAACTCCTCTGGACAATCAATTCACGCTTAGAAATAATTTATCACGTCCGCTACCACCATGCATTTGAAAATCCACAAGCCACAGAAATCACTGCGTTCGGATAGCGTATGAAACTTGCAAATTTTTTCGGCTCACGTATATATGAAGCAGGTCTGTCACGAATAATTGGCTTGTAGTGAAAAGCACGTGTACTGAAAAATAGAGTCTAAGCAGTTCGGATGTCATCATACATGTTGCAACACCAGCAGGAAGTTTTATCAGGGCAATCTTCGCCGCTGCGATCGGTGCTGTGTGCACGCGTATCGCTTTATCGGTGTGCTGTCCCTGAAATGCGCGAAACTTGTGGCTGATCGAATGGCCCGATCGAAACGACTAATATACGGCACATGAACTATCAACTGGCGATAAACTCGCTGCGTTGGCTCCCCGCGTAACCATTGTTGAACGTTAATCGGTCGATCCAACTAACCGTACAGTTTAACGCGACCGAATTCCACATCGTGAATGGCCGTCGCCGGAAATCGGATGTGCATTGTCCGTGATAACTTTACACTATCGTCACGATGACACAGGCAACGCGTGCTTTCGCCATGACTAAGAACGCGTGTCCATGATTATCCCACGCGTAGGTATTCGTTTCGGACGTAAATCGTGGCAAATTCATGGGAATGCGAGGAAGGAGACGCGAAAGAAATGGTCCGATTAATTCTACAGTGTTTCAAGCGACGCGGAGGCTTTGTTGTATACCAACGTCATTTAAATCTATATAAAGTATTAGTCAGCGCGTTAGTTTTCCAGATAGCAATAGTAAGCACCCTGAAGTCCTTCTTTTATGACCTTATCCGTACCCTATTACTCATCCTTGAACCTCGATCTCTATGCCTCATCCCTTAACGACCATTAAACTCAGGACAACCCCCACTTTTCAGCTTACCGAAAACCGTACATATATATATTACACGCAATTCTTCCAGTCAGAAGCACTTGAGCACTTCAGTCCGAATAGTCTGGACACGAGAATCTAGTTCTGAATCTATAATCTAGTATTTATCTGTAATCGTCTTAGTTTCCGTTATTTGTATAAAGTTATTTAATAAAATAAAAGTAATACGAAAAATACGGAATACAACAGCTTAATGGCTAGAACTTCTCTTCGTTTCTCTGACAGAAGGAAATTTTGGTGGCTAAGAAATTTCAGTTTTTGCAATTGCATCTGTGTCCTTATTAAAATTTCACTGCACGCTTCAAATTCGGAGGGACTCGAGACGTGTCAACCGTTCGGAAAGGTGGTCACGCTATCACAGTCGAGCAAAGGCTCGATGTCGAAGCGCGAGGCAATATTCATACATATTATCCCGCAGAGGTGGGTAGCCGAATATCTCGTTTGAACTAAACCCGTAGTTCTGCACAATCTCCGGCCCAGACTATGACCTTAACAAAGTCCTCGGTTACTCTTCACCCTGCCCACCACCTTCCCTCTGGCACTTCGGAATGGTTAATCGCTGTTTGCCCATCAAATAACGCCACTAATTGCCTGCCACCTTAGATACACGCTTATTCGACCGGCCCCGAGCCTCTCGCCCCAGAGATACACGTTGTCACAGAGGATATCGACGCTGTTCCGAGGCTGTAATTAAATGACAGTTCGCGACGAAGTTGATCCTCCCTGGGAGGAATCTATAGCGCGCGACACGGTGTTGGAATCGATGCCAGAAGTGGAACACGCGAATCGTAGGCTTCTCCGTGGCGACACGAGCCAACTATGGGAACTAAATTCCCCGATACGCAAAATATGACATGTTATTCCGCGCGAGGTTATAGACAATTAATAAAACTTGCTTCGTTCAAAGCAACGTTTATTCAACTAATTGAAAAAGATACGAGGTTCCCTGTGCGCTCACAAAATCGATAAAAAATTACGGTAGATCCGCTCTGAATCAGAACCGCGACTGAGCTGGTATTAAACTTGCCGCTCATCTCCGACTGTACTTTCCACTGGAGTTTTGAAGCTCCGAAATTTATTCCTCGGTATGCGAAGCGTGATCAGTGACTCTGGGGCTAACAAGTAATCGCTCCCCAGCCTTGAACTCTGATTTTAATGCAACTTGAAAATTTTTAAATGAAACAACAATTTCTTCCCGCGAAAATTCACTGTGCAGGGTTGAAATCAGCCCTTAAAGTTACCGCGTTTTTTTTTAATATAACTTTATCCTTCTTTCGGCAGTGGGATAGAGCAGAAGAAACTGAACAATTCTCATATTTAAAGTTTTCTTTTACCTCGCATCGTTACAAAGTTATATTAAACAGAAACGAAAACACGCGAGAACTTTTGGGGGGCTGATTTCATCCCTTCAGAGTGAATTCCCGCGGATTAAAAGATTGCTCCTCGCATGCTCCAATATTCTCTACACTCGCAGGAATTCTCGAGTTGGGAATGTTTCCCTCGTAAGACAATTCAAGATTCACAACGCGACGCGCAATAAGCGGAAGAAGACTCGAGATTCGTTTCGCGAAGCGTTTGCAGTAATTTCAATGAAGCGGGCTGCAGACGTTGCAAACGAATAATTAAGAATATGCTTGCGAATTGAAAATTCCTCGTCCGATTGCTTCGAGGCCCACGACCCATCGGCGATGGAATAGTCATGGTGGGTGGCCCGTTCGTAGTGGGTGAAACTTTCACCGAGAAATTCCGAACTGTTAGCCAGTCTGTAATCGGCATTTAACGTTTCAGCTTAGCCAGCCGCTGGGTCGTTTTCCCTTGCAAGGCGAACGCCTCGTTCCCGGAACTTCCGCCGTGGAAACTCTCAGTCGTTAGCGGTTATTATGGTTAAACATGGTCGACCTCGTGGCTGCACGACCCTCGCCCAGATGAATTTACTGTTTTAAAGGCCGTCGAACGTGTGGCGCACGCGTGCACAATATTAGTGTAGCACCCTTCGATGTTAGCATAATCTGTTTTGACTGGGTCACGTACCACTCCGTGCTAGCTTAACCTTCATAAATTCTGATAACGTACGTACGTGCGTTTTATCGTGGCCATGCTGGACGAATTAACGTGGAGGGGTTGCACTTTCATTTAGGGAAACAAGAATCAAGCGAGGTCAGGTCTCTATCGTTTAAAGCTTACAGATATTAGATACTGAAATGTATTCGTCCTTGCAGTGGACCTGGTCTGAGTTGCAGAGGAGCATTGCCAGTGTTCACTTAGCTCGCGAAGCTCCCCGTAGCATTGCGATACCTATTTTCTTTGCGCCATCGATCGTCCATGTTCCCCTCGCCCCCGCGGCCAGGCGAGGTTAACATAATAAACGTTGAAACGTTCGCGTGAATTGAAATAATAAAGATAAATTGTAGCTTGCAGCGATGTAAACGCCAAGTCGGACGTTTAATCCGCTTGGGGCTTTGAAATTGATACAAGCTTCACTTGCTCCACCTTGTTCTCCCTTTGTTCGTCAAACGGGCGATTCCATTTTCAATTGCCGCGCTTTAATCGTTTCCCTTTGGTAATTAAAATATAATCGTATTTGATAGGAGTTCATTTAATTCGTTATTAAAGCAGTATGAACGTCCAGTTGCGAAAACAGAATTCCTTTGTTTCATCCCTCGGTCGTATTTTAAAAGGGGACGTTTAAGCAAGAGAGAGTGCTCCTTCTAGATAGAATCTTTGTATGAAGAGATAATAGCAGCGAAGGTTTGAAACTGTATTGGACTTCGTTCTGATAAAAAACCCGAGATGGATGTAGGATAAGCCAATAATTTTCTTTAAAAGGGAGCAGATTTTCTTCCCTGTCTGTTGAAAAATTTGTTAAACCCCCATGTCTAAACCTTTACTTTAACGTCCGTCTCGAGAACCCTGGCAAGCACGTTTCCTCGGCAGTAATGAGAATTACAAAATTGCAAATAAAATAAAATGTTTTAAGCCGCGATCAAGTCTTGCCTGAAACTCTAGACCTTCAATCTGGCATTTGCGCCAGACAGGCGGGAATTAAACCTTGAACATTTTAATCAGTACTAAATATTTCATCGCCATGCACCTTCGTAATCATATTTATCTTATTATTTTGCCTCTGATGTACCAAGCATCTTATACTCTTTTCTCCGCAAAAATGAAACGATATTTTAACTAAATATTATGCTAAACATTGAATGTTAAACTATTTTATAATATTAAGTGGCCATTCTACTTTGTTGGGCCGAAAAATGAAGCTATTTTTGAAGATTTTTTTCTTAGTAAATACAACATATAATGAAATAAATCTTTTTGGTATTTATTAAGCTAATCTGATATTATACAAAAAAAATTAAAAAGAATTTTTTTAATTTGTTTAAAGTTATATAATAACCCCTTAAGAACGGAACACTTCTTCGTATCCATAGATGCTTAATCTTCTATTTAATTCATAAACGTCTCACACTACTTATCCTATCAACGTCACTCGATCTTCTTAATTGACCCCTTCTTCCATCGCCAGGCAGCGAAACCTACTCTCACACTTTCGGCTGATAGTGCAAACCCACCCCCTCCAACTAAATCCACATATTAGGGCCGCCGCTATCGCTGCCGTAATTCACATCGCTATTGGCAGGCTTACGGTCAGCTTCGGCGACCAGGTTGTTCGTTGCAACATTCATGCGCGCTGTCAATTGTTCCCTATATCATCAAACAACGAATCAGCCTCTGCCGATGTTATCGGGACGGCATGCATTGTTTTGCAGTGGCTACCAGCCGAAGATCGACTCTCCATTACCGTGATTAATGTATCGTTCGGCGGCCGTGGGATTCATTGACGTTGCTCATTTGCTCGTTATCGATACGCCTGTGTGCAACGTCCGCGATTAATTGAAAATGTGAAGCGCGAGATTATAGAAGTTGCTTCGAAGTTGGGATATATTTCGAATTAACCAGCTCCGCGAAATAGAAAGTACAGAAGTTCTGCGAGCCTCGTCTTTGCCTCGAACCTTCGTCTTCCAAGCAGCGCTCCGTCGAAGGGACTCAAATGGTTGGGTAGCACAACAGCTTCGTTCCAAGTAAAGTATTTAATTAACTGGTTGTCCTTCGGCGGAGGTCCTGCGATATATGAAGGGACAGGGTTTCTCCCGGAGGCTTTAAAACCCAGAAAAAGGGGATCCAGTCGGCGGAGAAGGGGCCAGTATCGCGTAACCACGCGCAGCATAACACTTTAACTTAATTAGCCCAGCAAATTGTATAAGGCAACTTGGTATAATGTACTTGAAGTTTACGCTGGCGTCGCGCGACGGCACAGAAGCCCTGAAATTGCTCATTAATAGCGGCAATAACGTTATAATTACCCGTGGCACGCGTGAACTCGGCCATAGTTTCGTTATCTCCGTGCCAAAAGTGGCTGCGCGCGGGCGTGATGGTAAATTTCAAAAAGCACCAACGACGGCGGTACTTATTGCTCGCCGGAATTCATAGCCCTTTCGCATGAGACACTTCTGCGGCCGACTGCTGCTATTTCAAATGTATTCGCGTAGTTTCTATTCCTCTGTATTTTCTTCTGTTACGCGAGTTTAACACTTGCGCGTTTTCGGAACTAATTACTATTGGAACGTCGATACAAGTTTCTGAACGGAGTTCGTTATGTTTGCTTATTTTATTCATAACATATTTCAGAGACTCGTATGAACCGTGAAAAAGAATTAGAAATAGCAAAATAATAAAGACATGCTCAAATTCAAAGAAGCGGTGGTGGAAAAGATTACCAGAAGGTTAGGAAAAAATTAATTCAAGAATATTAGAAAATGTATATTTTATGGGACCTCGTGTCAAAGAAATTTCTAAACAATTCTATTTAAGATAGTTCCACAGGGTAAACAGTGAAACGTAAAGGTAAAATGAAGTATCGCCATCAGACTCGCAAATATTTTTTTTTTTACCATTACCTACTTAAAGAAACAGTTGTACCTCAATGAAAATGATAAGCACTCCGTTAATTAATTTCTCTCAAATGTGCAGAGACATTGTGCCCACAGAATGGTTTCCAGGCTGCGAATAACGTATGACTTACATAAATTAAATCACCACACTTGCGATATTAAATACCGACAGCTTAGTTTACTGAAAATCTACATTTTATCCAAATTCGACACCCTCGCCCTCCAATACAGGTTTCACGGCCGAGAAACGCCTTTACTCTTGAGAACTCGAAAATCGACGGCCGACAGCGCAACGCGAAGCGTTCCCCGGCGATAATTCAGAAACTTGAAACTGCCCTGTTAAAAACTTCTGTTACCTGACTTACTCCCTTAATCCGAGGCGACTGTAATATCGGCCCGAATGCCCCCGCCCGAGCCGTGGGCAAAGTATTGAATTAATATTCCGTCCGGGCAATTCTTCCGCGCGAAATCGCTCGATTCCGCCCCCATAGACTTTCAATTTCGGCCCGCGCCGCCGCTAAATTTTCCCTCCAGGTGGACAGGCTCCGCTCGGCCGGAATTAAAAATTCCAGGAAACTTCGGCCGGGCGATGCGAAATTTCATGGGCGCGCCGTGGTAAGACGATTAGCGGAGGGTTTCTGGAATCGGTGAAATATTAATTGGCGCTTACGCGAGCCACGCTTTGCGTCTGCCGGTCGCGAATGATTAACGAGGGACATAAATATTTAGCGAATCGGAGGGGCGGGGGGTGGCGACGCCGTCTAATACAGGGCAATTTCGAGCAGCCAGGGCTGAAAGTTGCCCTGCGGAACGGGTGTTTTAGTATAATGACAAATGGAACTCGGCGCGGAAAGTTGGAACAGAGCTAACGCGCGCCGACGCGAACGATACTTCGTCCATTTCGAAAATTACGCCCGACGACTTGCGAAACTTCCTGCGTCGCTGCGAAATTTCCACGGGCCCGGCCTTAACAAGATCGAGTAACGGCGGGTAAACATTCGCCGATAGTTTATTGACAGGGAGAAATTCCACCTGGATACCTCGCTGGTATTCATCGAACCTTTGCCGAACTTGCTGGGCCAGGGAGGTTTGCCAGCACCCCTTATTCGCCATTTTCAGGATTTCTTAGTCGATAAATTGCTATAACGTTAGAAGTTCGGTCATTTGAAACGAGCGATGGACACTGTGCTGAGATGGTAGAGCTTTTTGCTTCCGCTTCTGACGTACATTAAATTTTTTAGAGGAAAAGTCTTCGGGGTGTAGTTTCGCAATTCTTCTGCGACTCTGAGTCACGAGTCTCTCTTCAAAAGGAGAACATTCTTGGTATTACGAGCTTTTGGTGGTTTATGGGGATTTGAAGTGATTCCGCGCCTGGCACTTATTGTAATATAAACATTTTAATGCGGGAAAAAATGCACTCGAAATAATCGACGAAATAGATCAATTAATTCCTGCTATGTAATACAAAGCTTACTTCGTGATCTAGAAGCATTATCTCCATACAGAGATGGGCTTTGACTAAATTATTTAAATAACGGATCGCATAAAAGTGACTTTGACTTTAGATTATTCGACGAATAAAGTTTTTTTTAACCCTACCTCGGGTTAACTTTATTCGACACACGACGAATAATTTTTATCACTTTTATTCGTTATTCGGAAAATTTAAATAAAAATTTCGCCCATCTCTGCCTCCATACATTCATACACCACCCTTGATTGTGTCCCCCCAAAAACACCGACTCCAATATCCTCGCCAGTCGCGAATAAATCGCCCAATCCGCGATGCAAATGTTTAACAAAACGCTGGATAAGCAGTGCATACGACGAGAAGAGCACGATCCCTTCTACCCGAAGATTCCGTGGTCGATCGATCATCGAGACACCGTCGATGTTTACCGAAAAGCCTGCGACAGTTGACGCAGCATACGGTAGCAACAAATGCTTCCGCAGTGGGTGGTAAGATGACGAATGGGGTGAGGGATGACGAAGTGCTCAACTAACGTGATTAACCTTCCGGGGGTGTCGACGTGGCTTGGCGAGCCGTTAAAAGCACACCCTCGATGTAACACAGCCCAAGAGCATCCTGTAATTACTCGCACCTGTGGAAGGTCCTGCTAAGTCCTGCAAACACGCACAATGTCGAAGCTGCCGCGAGGTTTCTTTGGTTTTATCACCCTCGGTGGCGCAGGTGCAGGCACTTTGCGTACGCATAGTGATTGATTATAATATACTACGTGCACCCGTGGTTGTCGATAATTAACCACTGTTCATCTATCAGTAAGCGCGAGGTTGCGTCAGGAGACGCGGGAACGTCAATATTTATTCGCTAGGTCCACGTTTAATACCCCGTCGGATATATCCGACGTTAGCTTGCCGAGCAAACACGCGGTTACGGGGAGTACTGGGATCCTCCACGTCGATATCGACTAAACAAGTTGTAAGGTCCCTGTGATTACAGAATTGGGAATAAATTATTTAATCTCGGCACGGCGGCCGCCGGGTCTACCGTGACCCATCTTCCACGCGAAGCTAGGGATTAGTTGAGGCATTGAGAACACAAACGGACTAACCCTTAATTTTTTCGAAATTGAGTTAGTAGCAGTAATGTATTCCAATAGGCTGTACTAATCTTATAAAACAGGAAACATTAATTTTTTTCTATTTAAAACCGTGTGGTATGACACAATCATTTGTTGCATTGAAGTTCTGCGGTGGCACTCGCGTGCAACACTTATTAAAATTAAATGGAAAATTAATTCTGTTTCCATTAGGAGGAAGTTCGAATCGGCAAAACAAAACACTGTTGAAATCCTATTTTTTACAAGGGGTGGTCCGTTGTCACTCTCAATGCCTCGGTTTCCAGTGGCTGTTCTTCTAGAACATCAGAATTTTAGGTCTTATATTAGGGGCTGAAATTTACCCTGTATTCGTAATAAGTGGATAGTCATTCGCCATTTAAGGATTAAGGTTTACGTTGTGCTGTTGCAGAACGTAGATCACAGACGGTTTTCACAAACATAATGGTGCATTTATTCTGACCAAGTGGACAGTGTTAAGCACGAAAAGAAACGGAGAAAAATTAGCCTGAGCGAGCGCAAAACGATCGGAAATAGTTCGTGAACGATACGAACGTTTATGCGCATTTACACATGAAATATACATGATGCTTTCGAGAGAAACGCAGTCTATGAAGTCTCTGGGGGGTGATTTGCATGATTCGCGCCATGAAACGTTATTTAGCGGTGAATTTCGGCAATGATCGCGAGTGAATTCTATGAATTTTACCGGATTGCATTAATACAGATGCATGCATGCGCCACGTGTACGAATTTCATTTCGAGCGAATTGTTGTGGGAACACCTTTCTCATTTTTTGCAGAATTCTGTTGAATGAAATGGTCGTTTGACTGTGCTCGGTTTTTCTGTAAAATTGAAATACTCTTGTCAAAGGAAATCGTCCTTCGATATTTTACACAAGAATTATAATGACACTCGAGGACCCAAGGACTCGCAAAGTCGGTTGTTTCCTTAACTTGCCGCATCCCCCGTATTTCACAGAGTTGCTAAATTCCACGCACATAATATTTCGCAACAGTCGGTGCGCCAGATGGAACTTAGAATTTCATGAATTTGAAATCCGTCCCGACAGCTTCGTCCAGGTAACTCCGCCTTCCACCTCGTATTTTTCAATGTTGCACAAAATCTTCGTCTTACATTAAGTAGCAACAGCTTTCGCGAATCGACTTAAGTACGTTGCTTGTAACTAATTACGTATTCCTGAGAAATACGAACATTCTGACGTTTCCCCGCAAAAGCAGTAATAACTGAGAATCAGAAGTCGAGTGAAACTGTTGAAATGTTCAATTAATTAGGAAATAACTGTAAGTTTATTACTATTATCTATTCTGTTCCGAGAAAACTGTTATAAAATACAGTGTATTAGCTGAAGCTTTTATTCCATACATTTTTGTGTAAGTAAGCAACTTTTATTTTCTTCGAGGTAGAAAAGGTTCTAGTTAAACAGGAACATTTATTCCGCTGTGAAAAAGTCACAGTTGTGGAAGCAGATTTCCTGAAAATGTAAGGTAGATAGATCTGAAGTTGAAACCTTAAACTATTTGGCGAAAATAATTGTATAAAAATCACGTTGTGCTTTCTCTTCTATATTTATCCTGTTTCCAATTCCTTAAGTAATACTAATTAAAAAGTAATACTAACTTTTATATTCTGCCCTTAAATATCTGTTCAAAAGTATACGACCCTCCAGAACTCTCTATTAATCGAACATAAAATAACTATTAAATCTGAACTCTTACAACAGGTTTAAACTGTTAATGTACAAAGTTACCTAAAACAGAAAAGAAATGATTTAAAAGTTAAAAGTTCGATAAATAACTGTTATTTATGAAGTTTCTATTTGACTCCTGCTTAGTGAAAAAATAATATATAAAATTCCCTTATAACTCTAGTAATATTAATTCCTCGACCCACGTTCATTTTACTTCGCCCTTTACTCTCCAAATCGTACACCTTTCTCTTTGCCACCCCCTGTAACCCTCGCTACGTATACATATACGTTCCCCACCCCATTTAGCATTGGGCATTAAACTACAAAAGAGAGATCATGAATTTGTGCGAACGAGTACCATTACGAGAAAATTACGCGAGGAAAAGGATCGTGGACATTTTATGTTTCCCTGGAATCACGGGGATATTGCAACCCCGTCCCTCCACACGTTGATTAGAACCGCAGTTGCTCACTTCTTTATCCTTTTCTTGCAGGACCCGCATCTCCGTTGTCTGATCTAGCTGGGTACAGCCGTTGCGGGTACGCGCTTGTGTTGAAGGGGTTGGTTTTTCCCCAATGGAAACGGCGACCCTTGGCTGTCATCGGATCCAGGCTCTTCCTCTACCCCGGTAAGTGTTCCACTTCGAGATTCTGCCAATCCATACCACCCCCTCCAGGACAAGGAACGAGGATAGAGCCTTGGGCCGGTCGAGCTGACAAGAAACGGAACGCAAGCCTCTGCCAGGATTGTCTACCTTCCCCTGGCCACGGTTTCTTGTCCTCGCGATTATTGAAACGTATATCATCGAAGTGGAAGTCGAGATGTAGGATTCGCGAGTTACGCTCAAAGTGGTCGTTCCTCGAGTATCGAGGGGTTGATTCTTTTCATCATTACGGGGGTGTTTTAGATATTATAGTTGGTACGGTTAAGACGAGCTTGTATATATTCCACTGTCATAGGAAATGGGAAATTTAGGGGAAATTGTGGCGGTTGACTTGTTTTATGTTGTTCTCGAAGCAAAAGGGTGGATGCTGTCGACGAAGGCAGGTGGTAGAGTAGCCACTTAGTCTTCTTATTGTATTTTTATCGAGATACAGGGAACGTTCTGAGCTTTTTTGAAGGAGGAGTCTAAAATTTTTCAGAATACGAGATGATAGTGCAACGAACTTTAAACTGGATTTGCTTTCACGATGTACGAGGTAATGGATTTCTCTAATCACGATTACTCCCTGCGTCGTTTTTACGTCCGGCGGGAATACACGCCTCACGATGTTCCCGCGAGAAGTCGAGGGTATAAAAGTCACCGGAGGAGGGGAGGGGGGCGATGGGAAAACAATCGAAAGAAGTAGAGCCGATGGTGGAAAGGTACGAGATTTATAGCTTGGAACTTCCTTGGATCCAGTTCGTGGAAGTTTCACTTTTCAAATGAAAATTACAAAGTCACATTACAAAGTGGTGTATGAATATAGACAAACGGTAGCAGTCTAGCAGTAAGCTTCTGTTTTTGCAATTGGATAAGTGTGTCCGTAATTATAAAAGCTATTCCACTACAGGCACTCGCAACTTCCACGTTAATCAACCCACAAATCATTATCTTATACTTTGTGAAACTCCAGTCCCATGCAAATAGAAAACCATTCAAATATTCCTCGCCTCTCAGATCCCTGCAACCTGCAACCTTGATGTACCCCGACCCTTAAAACGAGCCATTGACTGCCAAACACCCTGCCCTTCGCACCCATTTACCCTAACAACTCCTCAGCATTCCTCCTATCACCAAAACTCACTGCCTGACAAACACCATAAGTCTCCACTCATCTAATAACCCACACTCAATCGAGCCAACCCTCGCCAGTAAAATCGTATCACCAAAAGGCACCGTCTTCCTCCGCCAGCGTTCCTTGTAGACCACCCCCCAGAATCATCTCGAACTTCGATGCACCTTCCCAGCGAAGAATGCGCCCCGACCAAGCCGATGAATTGTCGAGGGTAGCAGCCTGCCCCGTCGAAGAGGTGGAACATTACCGATACAAGCAACTCCGTGACTGATAAGTGAACTTTAAATTGGATTTCTTTGCCGCGAATACGGTCGGCGGGGGGGGGGGGGGGAGGGCGCCCCAGCCTTCGCCCAGCTCAGATAAGAAGCTGTCAGCGTGAATAAAAACATCCATTTCGCCGCGGCTCCCCCGTGGAAACCTCTCGAATGGCGGATTCGTGTTCCACGGTCCGGCCAGCTGTCGGTTCTTGCGGCAGCCGGGCTAACTTCGCCAGTTCGTTTATTTCTGACAGGCAAACAGAGGATATCGTGCGTTTCTCCGCTACTCGATACGGGATATCGGGGGTGGCCAGCAGGAGGCAAGGGGCCAGGCGCGCTCTACTGACAGGGGATCGACTGATTTGCGCCGGGGTATATTAATATTTATTCCCTGCACGTTTCGGTGGCGAGAAGCTTTTCGAGCTGGGGATGCTCCGTTGACTGTATAAAACGATTTCAGCAGATATTACCGTTTTCGGTGCGAGATAATTCGTTAAACGGAGAGGTCTGCTTATCGTAGAACGAACACGTTAGGGATGTTGAACGAGGTTGACTGAATTCGCGCGGCTGTAGAAAGCTTTCAGTGGTGCAGGCAGGTTTTAGTCAAGGGAATATTTAGGAGAACGAATGTGTCAGATGGTGTACAAAAGAAAACGATGATCCATGCGATTAGGGCGTCAGAAAGAGGGAAAGTGTGGGAGCGCAAGTGGAAGAGCCCTGCGCATGGTCAGACGTGCAGTAGACCTATACTACTGAAGCTCTTACATCTCTCTGTAACTTATCACAGATGCGTTATTTTCACGAATCTTTCCAATCAAAGTTATCGGTATCGATGTGGACTATAGAAAGATAAAAAAATTCGCAACAATTTCGGTTGATATTTTTAATCTACACATTCGTGTAACTTTTTAGTAGACCGCGAAGTCTTCGAAGTTCAGTCATTGAATTTGAATGAATTATACTGACAAATTATACGAGGAATTATACTACAAAGATTCTTTCCATCTGCCGTGAAAAGTGAAAAATAACTTTGTTCCTTAAAGAATGTAAATTCATCCCCTGATGTATTCAAAGATCCATTCTAATCGCGCCTTTCCCCGCGACCATTATTCCTCGATCAACGATATTCCACGGTTGATCTACCCCAGCAGGATGTTCGATGCCGTAATTGCACGTCACGGCGATAAATCCTCCCGCTGAAAGAAATTCTTGATCCGCGGCACGCACTCGGTACGGTGACAGGATCGTTCTACAGGAGGGATAAAGGACAGGACGTAGATAAATCATGGTGTTTCATCGGGAGAGGTGGGGATGGGAGGGTGGGTCGGTAGCGCGCGAGATCGTGGCATGGATGTTTTCCCTTTACCGCGGACTGACGTGCTTTTATCTTCCCGAAGAGGTGCCAAGAGCTTCGGGACATTTACGTAAACGGGCAAACGATTGTAATTCTATAAAAAGTGTCAGCCGCGCGGGAACGATTTATACGAGGCGATAACGTCGCTGTCTACGGTTGTTTTTAAAGGACCGATATTTGGATAGGAAAATAGCACGAGTGCACGTGATTTTTGAAAGGAATGTTCGTTTATTTTATCGAAACGAGACTTCTTTTCAGAATTCTTTGAGACTAGAGGAACGATTTTAAATATCTGATGGTATCAATTGCATTGCAGTGCAAAATGCAGGCATATTTTATGAGGACAGTAATACAGGGAAATGTGATCGGAAGATGAATTAGGTAATTAGTTGAATATTCAGAATCATTGCATACTTTTGTTGATTCAAAGAGTGGTACTATCTATAGGGGGTGTTTTGATAACTCTGTTACAACTAAATAGTGCATGCAACTGTGACAATAGTGGATTGACTTTCCTTCTTTAAACTTTACTGTGGAAAAGATTCTCCCAATGGTCTTAGAATTTTAAAAATTCAAGTGTAATTGCTAAAAATTTGAATACTACCTTCAGGAAGGAATTAGTGATAGCTTTGTACTGACCTTAAGGAGCCACCCAATTTTATTCTATTTATAATCACATCCCTTTACGTCGATCCAATAACGCCACTTTGCTCTAGGCGATCGAACCACCCATCCATTCTAAATTGCCTCCCGAAAAAAGACCAATCAGCGCATCATTCGCCAAACAGAACTGTCGAAAAAGGGAAATATCTTGTTCCCTTTTCGAATTAACCGATCTCGCTAACTTGTCCAGTATTTTGCAGCTCAACTCGAATTAAAAAAAAAATAGAAAAAAGAAGCAGAGGGCGAGACACGAAACAAACGGGCGCTCGAATCACGATGCATTTTCGAAGTTAACGGCCACATTGTGAACGACGGGACAACAGGGAACACTCCCATGAATTTTAAGATCCGATTGCGAGAAGAGCGAGGAAAAAAGAGAGGACCTGAATGGTTTGTACCGTTGAAAAAATCGTGGCAAAAGGCAGTTTTGAACAATGGCGAAGGGGGTCTGGGGGGTCCTACGTGGTTGTCCATGGCGTTGCGAGTCATTCACGGTTTGGAAAATGTCAAAGGATTCCGGACTGGCGGAGGCACGGTGATTTCATTCAGGTCACGTACACGTGAAAGCTACGTTCAGCTTCGTTGTCGTTCGATAAAAATGTCTGAATTAATGGACGTTGGTATGGATTTCGGGAGCTATTCGCGTCAATTACCGGCCAATATGGCCTGGGAAATGGCTGTGACAGGGTAAAAGGGGGCGCGATATGCCTCTGTAAACATCGCTCGGAGCCATTCGCAGGCCTTAGGACTGCTAAAAAAAATCTATCGCGTCTCCTGTACGGTCCTTTAATTCAATAAGTCGTAACAAGGACGTTCCACGCTAAATCGTTCACTCCTTCCACCTGATATTACGGATTCTGTTGAAATTGAAACATTATATAGCTCAGGTAAAATTAGGGAGGGTTTAAGTCATCATTTTCCCAACTCTCAATTTGTTTAACAAATACAGATTGTCGAAAACGTACAACTTCTACCTCCCTCGTTGAAGGCAGACTTTGTAATTAAATTCTTACCTCTGAAACCATCAACGCCACGATCTTCCTTCTTTTTTCATTTAATTCAACAGAAACTAACCTTTCTGAATAAATATTTATTTACCCCACGGACTCGTTCTGGCCACACAAAAATTACTCAAGGTAACACCTCCGTCAGCTGTACCTGTTTAACCGTGCCACTCGTGTATGGCAGGTATCAGCCAAACGTTAAGAAATAAGAACGTGTGCCGTGAAATATCGATATCGGTCGACCAATAACCGCCGCCGCGCACCCTCCGAAAGCCACAGTCAGCGATCAAATCGTAAGCGCAGTCTTTCATTAGCCGCCAGTCGCGAAGACTCCAGAAAGGACGCATCCCTGCGAGTGCTGTGGCCATTGCTGAATTCAGCTTTTCCGCAGCATCGCGTCGTTTGAAGGGGGACATGCTTTGATGGCTGCTTCCTCGGGGGCTTGATTAAACTCGCGATGGCTGCCGGTAACAGGTGTTCGCCATCGGCGAGCGCGCTGAATCAACAGCGAACAACCTCCACCGGGGGATCCCGTCGCTGTTCGACTTTCGCGGCAGCACTTTCTGCCAACTTATTTACTTTCGGGCTTGCCCGTCCCCGCGATACAAGGATGGAAAGGTGGTCTCGTGTATTTCGCTGGTTCATTAATCGAAATACGTCGCGGCTTCCTCTGATATCACGCTGGCCTCGATTAGTTCCCCCTGGGACTAGGAAAACGGCCCGAACACTGATATTTACCCTAGCCACTGGCTATAGTGGCGCGCACAAATAGTAATTAGGTAAATTAGAGCAAAAATTAGGTACACACGTAGATATAAGTAGTTGCAGTAACAGAATTTGAAAAAATGAAAGAGAGGAGAATGAATCAATAGCCATTTGGAATTTACTTTTCTTACCTACTTTCCTGTTGCCCAGACAATTCAGCTTCGCTCGTGGCACCTATATGTAAACAGGAGTAGAGTCTGTAAGAAAAGTTGATGGAAGTAGAAGGAAAAAGTTCGCGAGAAGCGTTCAAGCGCCAGGCGTCCAAGAGGAATCCCCCGATACTAGATCATTCCAAACCTCCAAACTAGTTCATCGGTATCTCGGCGAAATTCACGCCGTGCGAGGAAGGTGGGGGTCGATCAGATACTCAAAATCACGAACTGATTTTGTTTTAGGGGTAGACAATTTATTCACTGTTTCCTTTGGCAACACGAGAGGACCGAACGAAAATACGCGCAGGCTTCAATGTTCACAGGTTTGCATCGAAGTGGAATTCTTCTATCTATCATTTCCTCCACTTTCCTGCATCGTCTGTGATCTCTTCCTACTTACAAACCAAAATAGCTATCAGAATTTTCCCCGCAACTTATAAGACTCTACAAGCAAAACCAACCAAGTTAATACCAATTCTACAACGAGCAATATTTGCGAAACATCGCCATTATTCGTGTCAGAAAACAGTGGAGAGGGCTTCCGTCAGATGACTGGAAAATCTCATTTTCCTACGAGGATTTAATTGTCGCCGTCGCGTTCACGCGGCGGGAAACGCTCGATTCGGACGATTTGCGTTCAGCGAGTTATGAATTCGATCTCATCGGTGAATATTTACACTGTCATCCGCGTGTTCTTCGTGCCTCCACGCGCAGTTTCTCGGTGATTGCTGCTCGTAAGGAAGTCGTTTGAATTAACGAGTTTGGAGAACGCGAGGCCAAGTACGACGAGCGTGTTAACCGCCAGATCGATCATCCCCATATCGGTGGTGCAATAAAAATCGATTTGCAAGGGAGGAGCCTTCGATGCTGGAAGCTTCGCTGGCGGACAAATTGCATTAATGGTCAGTTTAGAGCGAAAACGAGTTCGCCCAATCGAAACGAGCATTCCCGCGGTCTCTCGAGGGTGTTTTCTGCTTAAACGTGCCGAATTCTCCGCTGTCATCGAAAAGTTTGATCCTCTAATGAGAGGGTCGCTTAAATTCATTTAACTGCAACCTCGAATCCCTCGCGATCCCCATTGGTCACCAGTTTTCACGCACCGTGCAAACTCCATAGTTGGTCAGTGGTGGCGAACAACTTTCTACCAATCGGGCATTAACGCGTTGAACATCGAACGCGCATCGTTTAAAAATTCGTCCGGTAGTTACTTGAATTTAACAACGCTCTATAAATTTAATATCTCCGCCTAACTTTTCTAGGAAAAGTAGATTCAGAAGTGGCGATGTTTATCCGACAATCTGTACGATAATAAACTTAATAATAATATAATAATATCAATAATAAGAGTAGACATTAATAACAATAACAACAAGAAGATAAAAAGCATAAATACGTATTAGAAAACAAGAAGGGGAAAATAGTAGAGATAAAAATCCGTAAAATAATAAAGAAATCCGTGAAATAGTAGAAATAAAATATATTAGATAACATATATAAAAGTAGAGTGCAAAGGCGAAGTCCATCTCTCAGCTGTCACCGAACTTAACCACTGTAACTCGACTTGAGTTACAAAAATAACATTAGTGGATGAAATCCATTCGCGAGGTTTAATAATGAAATTTGAAATTCGTAACTCGATAATCTCGTAGCCAGAGTTCGGGGCTGGTCGTTCCGAAAACTACCACAGCAATCAGCACTACGAACCCGATTGAGCGCAATATTCTTGGCGTCGGTGGTGAACTATTCGTTCGATCCGCAAATTCTGATTGCATACAATGGAACTTGATCTACGAGGGGGTGCGTCCGAGCTCCAGAGTAACTCTAAGCATCGGTTCGAGTGCAGCCGGCGAATGACCGGTCGCGAGTGCAACGAAATGGCACTCGAATGCAATCAACCGCCGATCGATTCGGACGCACCTGTCTGTACCGTTGTTCAAAGTGAAATTTTCGATCGGCCGGCTTGCCGCGCAATTATACAGCTGGATCGTCCATCACTTTGAGCGAAACTGTCTATCGAATTGTTTGAACGCGACTTATTGATCGGTCTCGATGGAGTTCTCGGGATTAATTTCGCCGCGTGGAATTTCATAAATTTTAGTCGCACGATTTTCTTGAAACGTTTCGAGCTTTTAATCGAGGGATTGAGAATTAGTGGTTGTCGATCGTCATTTGATATATTCCAATATATATCAAAGTTACATAAGATTTGAGACCGCGATCGGCGCGGCGTCGATAGAGCAGCTTATCGGCGATTTACTATCTGGATTAGCGGGACATACTCGTTAAAATCGAACGGCTTTGCCAACTTTAACCGGCGTTAATCGGGAGGGTAGTTGCCATTGATGCCGGCGAAGCCGCAGAATTTGTTTCTATGTCGTTAAAGGGCCGAGGTTGGTTGACTCTCCGCCAGCAAATTCCTAATTGAAACTGACCGCGGGCACAATTTAAATCAGCGAAACGATGGGGATCCAAACCATCCCGTGGTGCACCCTCGTCCTCCTCTGATTACACGACACCCTTTTTAGCGATGGGATCAAGCCCCACGTCTGTTGGCGGGTCTGAATCTAATTTCATGCTTGAAGCAGCTTAAATCGCTCATCGGATCCGGTAGCATTTGCGAGGATTAAAGTATTGCGAAACACTTGCTATTACTTAGTAATAGGTGCTCCTATGTTTCGGTCTCCTAGGGTAGTGGCAGAAAGGTTAAGTGTATCAGAGGTGTTCCAGGGAAACTTGGATCGGGAAAATTGGGATTTGCTAGTTTTAACGTAATAGGATGGTGGTAGAAGTTGGCTCTTATAGCTAAACATCTATACTCGATGGAAACTTATGGCTAATGAGACTACAGTGTTTCGTGTTACGCTGCAACTTTACGTAGAATAGGTTCCTAAACTTGTAACGCGAAATTATCTGTCTCTTAAAGTATTATTTTCTTCACAGTATATATTGAATATCGGGACAATTTTCAAACCTTTCTATATTTCACCTCCACTCGCAATTAACACAGTTAATGATATCACCTGTAAAATTCAAGCACGCTTACTCCAATTCAAAGTTATCGTTTAACCACCGAGCACTACCAATTTCCAACAACACTTCTACTGCACTCACTCCCAGCGTTATCTGTTTTAAATCAACATCCCCCACCTCCCAGGGTTATCAAACACCATCTCAACTTCCTACCAATTAAACTTGCCCAATAATTTCCTCAGAGATTAATTTGTTCCATCCCTCAAGAATCGCGGCTGAAATGACGCCGCTTGTTCGCAGCAAAGAGAACCACCGCTGTTCTCCCATCTCTAAACTGCCGACCATTCATCCGCATCATTATCTGATTACCCCGAGTTTCACTCCATTAATCGTTCAATTGATGCTAATTAATTACCTCGAAATATACCCAGTTCCGATGGGGGAAGTTGCTGGATCCAGGCAGATTCCACCGATCGACTACGCCTCCCGCGGAGCGCGCCAAACCGATGTCATTACCATTAGAAAAGAAAAGTTGCGGGGATTGCTTAATAATGAGCTAAAGCGTCGGCCGGTCCTGTACTCCAAAGCTTCGCGGAAACTTTTAATTGCCCGGCATTCCTAGCCCCGCTCTTTGTTGCTCTTGGCCGGTCGTGATGAGGTTACCGATCAATCGAACAGCACTTCCTCTGAACAAACCTTCGATGAACTTTCCCGTTTTCCTTCGCCGTGCCTTCCCATTGTTCGCGAAATTTCCTCCCGGCAAATTTTAAGTCGTGAAATTCCTCTTACCGAATTGCCATTCTTTGCAGACAGAACTCAGTGTAAAATACAATCAGAAGAGAACGGCGTGGTATCGTGGTACATTATACTTTTCTATATTTAAAATTAATTAAATATCTTTTCGTTCGCTTTTCGGCATTTAAAATTCGCAGTTCAAATGCATCGCGAATGCATAACAGCTAGTTTATAATGAAAAATGTAGAGGAATTTTATTTTATTTGAATTAAAATTAAAATATATTACTTCTGGGAATATGAGAGATTAAATTTAAGAGGGTACCTTTTTGAAGCAGCGATTCTTTAAACGACCTGGGTTTGTTTTTTTCTAAAAAAAAATCAGAGAAGGGATCGTCCCCTCAGGGCTTCGCGGAAGCCCATGTATATTTTAGCGTGCAATTGTTTTCGCGGGCGGTCGAATCAGTGGCAATTATTAATTTTCTCCTGGGTGTACGCGAGGGGGAGCAGGATCCCGCAAGGACTGCCCTTAAAATATGACACTGTGCCACGCCTCACGTGAAAATGATAATGAATATTTATGTTCGTTGCGCGTATTCCGAATGGAGGTGCTTTGGCCAACATGCAACTAGCATCGAAAATGATTGCTTCGAATTGGAACCACGAAACTGCGCTCCCAGTGGCACGGTGTGGTTAACTTTTGGACGAGCAATTGGGATTGATACGCAAATCCCAGATAGTAGTAAACAATAACTAAACGCTACTAGTTGATTCGTTGGGATGAAAAGTTAATATTCCCAATTAGAATTTCAGTATTCGGTGGTTCAGTAACTCCTCGTAAGTTCTCTCCAGGATTCAACAGAAAGTACTTTCCTCTCAAAAACGTCAAAAAGTTCATCGCATCTTCTCCCACCCATTCAAAAATTCATTCAGCTAATACGTCTAGATTTTCAATAAACCATCATCACTTATTCAAGATATCACTCAGCCCACGCTCTATTACACAAAAGACTCAATTTACAAAATAAAAACCCTCGATCTCTGAAAAGCCAATCTCTCATTGCTCCAAAAATTCTGCCCCCTTCGCGAGTTCCATTACCGAAGTCCTCAAGAGATAAAACGCCCCGTGCGCATCGTTCGTCAAACGAGGCCATCACCGACCGTTCGCCTCCTGCCAGTCCACCCACGTCCCGAAACGCGTCGCCGAACCGACCGATACCAATCGACCAATTAGCGTCCATCCCCGGCGCGATAAGTTCCAGGATCGAACAGTGCCTGGTATTTTTCACGCTGACGAACGTAATCGAGCTGCAATCATCTAATTACACGGAGAAACGAGCGGCGATGGCTGTCCATCCACGTCGAAATTTCAGCCACTCCTCGGAATTCGATGTTGAAATTCCCGCGTTCGTTTCACGGCAGCGCTGCGGGCCACGCCTAACAGCCCGCGGTTTGACAACGCGCTTGTCAGCGTGATCGAATTTCCCCGACAGGTTTTCAGGGGGAAAACACCGATGTAAATCGGAATTTATTTCGCCCTGCTCGTGAAATGCAGCGAACGAGGGGGTTGGAGGGTCGGGGGGAGGGGAGGGGAGGAATGGGGTGATCCCTGAAATTGCGGAATCGAAACCACTGGATGAAATCTCCCAGAGGGCTATCCTAGTTGGAATAATAACGTTCCGCGAGTGTTGTGGCTGTGGGAGGAATGGAACAGGAATGGCTCCTGTAGGGAAGCTGCGTGGGTGGACCTAGCAATAGTGATGTCTTTTGAAGAGGAATTGGGAAGAGGGTTGAACAGGGAAATAGTGGAATCTGTAGAATGCCTCTGGCTGCTAGCCATCCTATATTAATGCTTCGATAGTAGATGGACTGGTAAGTGAGTGAATGTGAAACTTATGAGTGGCGACTGATATTCCAAATGTATTCGCATATTTTTCAACTATTTTCTTTAATCGTCAACTAAGTAACTTCTTGACCGAGAACGTTTTCAGCGGATTTAAATTTTCAATTTTCAATTTTCAATTTTCAATTTTCAATTTTCAATTCTCAATTTTGAATTTTTGAATTTTTGAATTTTCGAATTTTTGAATTTTTGAATTTTTAAATTTTTGAATTTTTGAATTTTTGAATTTTTGAATTTTTGAATTTTTGAATTTTTGAATTTTTGAATTTTTGAATTTTTGAATTTTTGAATTTTTGAATTTTTGAATTTTTCAACTTTTCTAATTTTCTAATTTTCTAATTTTCTAATTTTCTAATTTTCTAATTTTCTAATTTTCTAATTTTCTAATTTTCTAATTTTCTAATTTTCTAATTTTCTAATTTTCTAATTTTCTAATTTTCTAATTTTCTAATTTTCTAATTTTCTAATTTTCTAATTTTCTAATTTTCTAATTTTCTAATTTTCTAATTTTCTAATTTTCTAATTTTCTAATTTTCTAATTTTCTAATTTTCTAATTTTCTAATTTTCTAATTTTCTAATTTTCTAATTTTCTAATTTTCTAATTTTCTAATTTTCTAATTTTCTAATTTTCTAATTTTCTAATTTTCTAATTTTCTAATTTTCTAATTTTCCAATTTTCGAATTTTCGAATTTTGATAAAGACTTAATATTAAGTACAAACGATTGCGAGGTCCAATTTAAAAAGACCTGTCATGCGGAAACATCCCATGCGTGGCACGCGGCAGTGTTGAATTCAAAATTCCAGCCGCGGAACAATAATAAGCGGGCTGAACTGTTAGTAACTACAGCGTGGAATCAATCATCCTGATTCCAGCCTGTCCAGAGTCCCGACCAGAATGGATGGAGCTGGGCGGCGGCGGAGGTGCGGTGTGTTATGCGCCGTCACGTCTGGGCAAACTGGTGCTGCGTATCACTGGATTTCCAAGGGTCACTCAGCAGTGTCATCAGACCCAACAGCAAGAGGACAGTCACCATCGCGAGACGAGGCACTTGTATCTCGGCTTTCACCACCCCTGGGACAGGGACTTGTGGAAAAGTTGGATTAAACAAGTAAGTCAAACAAAGACAATCCCAGCTACGATAGGGACATCGTTTTCCAACGTGTCCGTACAATGTCGGGCCGGCCTCAATCTTTCTCTCCTCTTGTCCATGGAACAAGGTAAATTGTGTTTATTACAAGGAAATGAGGGTAGATGCAATTGTACCCTAGTAGGAATTCTCTGGAGCATTGTTGGGCTTTGGGCTTTTATATTAACATTGCCACCCCCAATCTTATGTACTTATTAAAGTAAATACAAATATTAGGATAGAAGAAGGGAACGAAAAATGAATGCTTTTTTATTAGTTTTAATAAATTTCTTTAATGGTGGTTCGTTAGATTTTAGAGTACATATTGAATATTGTCTAAAATTCTGTCGAATGACTAGATTTCCGATGGGGATATTTATTTTAAATTACTTGCACGGCAGTTTAGAGGGAAGTTATTGAATGTTAAGAGTATCAGCTCTGAGTTTCCTAAATTTTTAATAAACTGTTCTTTCTGAAACAAGAATAATTGAAACATTCGCTGATAAAGCAGTGCAGGCGAGACATTAGTTTGAATGAATGTCAAATATTATCGCAAGCGAAAGTTGTTATTTCGTGTTTATCGGGGCAATTTGTCGCATTTTCGCGCGCTAATGACGCACCTAGCTTCGTTAAACGATAAATTTTCAGTAACTTTATTGCCCGATGAATTACGTTCTCGTCACGAGATGTGGCAAATTGCTCGTGCGTGCATCATGCGCTATTCATCGCGTTGAAATATGGCAGCGGCGTCTACAAAAGACCACTGGGATGCTTTTTCAAATGACGAATGCATTCGATGGTATTCGGAGGGTATTTTTCGTGAGTTTTTTTTTTAGATTCAGGGTACAATACAATATATGAAAAATACATATAAAGTATAATTCAGAAATATAATGGTTTAATTTCTGACATTCGAGTAAACAGTGCCACTGGTGCATGAAAAATTCACGCCGACATATCGACTTTGTTTAATTCCCTTCCGATCTGAATTCGTTCTAATTATCGCAGCTCGAAAAGCCATCGCGATATATCCCGTCCATTAGTTTCGTATTTAGTCAAAATGCAAATAGTTTAATCGCTGGTACACGGAGAGCAGGGGCGAGGGATTAAACGAGTTGCCAATTTCAATTAAGAGCACAATTACGAAGAAACCACCTCCCCCCATTTCCTCCGAAGAAAACCTATTCAGGACACGGTCAATTTAATTTTCAATCTGACTTTTAACGCTTTCCCGCAGAGAATATTCTACCCACCAATAAAAGCAGAGCTTGAAGTTAAATTTCTGCATTCGATAGGTGTTTACTGTTGCATGAATTATTTATAGGCCACGTCAGATTGTGATTTGAGTTTACAGGACTTTATCTGGCACCTTTGTTCTGTTTTAAAAAGGTCAGTCTACTATTTTATCGTTTAGATTAAATTATAAATGTTCAATCTAGATTGAGGTGAGATTTAGAAAAATCGAGGCTGATATTCTTAACGGTTAAAATAATAAACACATTTTTAACAAACAATGGTTAGACTATTATTGTATATTCCCTTCTACTAATTTCTTTTTTTCCAAAATATACACTCCAACAGTGTTTCTCCATTAATAATCCTGGTTAATTTCAAACATATTTTAAGAATAATCCAGCCACTAACAAGCCTGGAAAATCGTTGCAAATACTAAAGTTACTAACCATACAAATAGCTGAAATAAATATCCGTATCAGAGATCTCAGAGCCTTGTCAGGTTAAACACTTACTCGCTCAGCACTGAATAAAAAACAAAAGTATCCAAATAGGATTGCATCCGACGGTGCATCGGGAACAAAGCACAGAGAACTCTTAAAAGCAGAGTGCGTGGAGGGGGGTGAAAAAAGAGGGAAAACGTGTCAAAAGTAAGATGGCTTCCGTCAGGAGTTTCAGAGTCGGAATCAATCTTCGAGAGGGTGGCAGTGAATGTTTGCCAGACAATCGCGAACGACTTAAAGTTTAAGCCCCCGTCGACTGAAAGCAATTCCTACGGAAAAGCTTGCTGGGTAACTCGCGGAGGAATGAGCGATCCTTATCCCCGATGGTGACTCGTTTGAATTTTCCATGACATCGTGGAAATGAGCGTTGAAATGTTGCGAACATGAAGCATAGATCTGGGGAGTTCCTCCCTATGAGGGTGTCAACTATTTTCCCCTAATTTCATGTTCACTCTTTGCGCTCCAACATTTTGCTCGATTTTCCACTGATCAGGACATCGAACATTGAAATCGAAGAATAATATAGTAACATGATTGGAGATCAAGTAATTTACTTAGCTCTACAAATCACGAATTCTTCCACTTTTACAAAATATTAAAATAATATTAAAGATTAATATAATATTTTAGATTAAAAAAGATTAAAATAATATTAAAATATTAAAGATCACTGTGCCAGAGAGACATATTTAAACAATTTTGTCCCACAAATTTAATTAAAAATGATTATTCTATCGGAGCAGTGACAATTTAAAAAACCCAAGACAGGCGCGGTTAATATTTGAATTAGTATTGCGAGCACCAAAATAGCCATCTGCAATCGCAGAGCGTAATTCCTTGGAGATGTTAATATCCCGTTACTCAGAGTCCTGTAACCCCCGGAATCGATCAGGTCTCAAAGGGCAAATCTACGAACGGAAACTTCGCCCGCGCGAAGAAGACCCTCCATCCTTTTTTATTCCTATCGAATCATCCGTTTGGAATTTGAACGTTACACGTGACCATGAATAATGACCCAGCGACGAGAGGATAAGGAAAATTTCAGAAAATTCCAGCACTTTCATTTCGCCGGGGGATGAAGCTCTTATTCCACGGGGGAAGACGATCGGGCGTCTTTCGCGGCTGGGAGGCAAGGGTGGGCAGGGCAGGATATTGAACAGCTGGAGGATCGTAAGAGAATGGAGCGTAGGAAGGTTTGGCGCGAGGGAACCTCGACAGAGTGCGTCTTTATCCGTGGTTCATTAGCCTCTCCTGTTTGCTGAGAAAACGTCGCGCTGGAGGGCGAACCTTTGCCTCTTCCTGCTAAAGGGAAACACCCGCTAATACGTCTGTCGAGGCTTTAAAGGGATTACGCGATCCGCTTAATCGTTTCGGTTCTTGAATTTTATCGCCGCCGGTGGTTAGACTGCTACTTTCTGCTAAGCTTCGAGGAAGTATTGCCGGTCCTGGAACCGTCTCTTTCGCAGCTTGCGTAATATGGTGAAAGGCCCAGGGTCCTGTCGGCTCTGAACCACTGAAGGGACCAACCTCTAAGTGTCTAAATAGCAGGCACTTGCAATAATGCAATGGTAGCCCTCGTATTCACTTCCCACTACAGTAGAACAGTTAGGTCGACTGTATTGCAATTGAGGAATTAATAACCCTCCCATGTACAAACGCTTGTACATACATCTCGAAGAGTTGCGTATTTCCTTTCAAAGACCTCTGACTCGCGTCGACCCAATTTCGATTTAATTCCAACTCGCGCTACAATTATGTTACTTCAATATAATCAGCATGCATCTCCTCTGGGTTACGAGTATCCTACCCATAGCAGATTGGCGCATCGGCGCAACAAGTGTACCCCTAAAAATACAGCCTAAAGCATTGAGGTGGGAGACGCGAGGGTGGTAATAAATTACACTTCTTAATAAACTCAACAAAGATATATGGTTTATTTTAACACCAAAATCTGCTTTGGAGAAAATATCGAGCGGACGAAAAAAACAACCGCTCTACACGAGTCCTTCACAAATTTGGGAAAACCCCGGGCTCTGAGAACAAGGGAGGTTTCAACAGTCACGAAACCTTCAGTTGAACTTTACGACCTTACCTGGTCGCCTTCTACTCCGCTCGAAAATTCGATGCTACGCACGCTACAGCATCGAACCAAAAGCTCGCATAAACGATTCTTCTTGGACCCACCCCATCTTCCGCCCTCTTCGACAGGAGAACAACAGATTCCCTATCAACCACCGCCATATTGCTGGTTGCACGGTGCACGTCGAGCGTGTTCATTTAAAATCCATAGTTCTCCAGACGCGTGCAGGCTTCGTGGAGCGGAAATTCAATAAAGTCCGACTCCGGACCGAAGGGTGGTCAGCCGGAAGCTTAGGATCGATGGTTTGCATCCTGCAAGCGATCGTCGTCCACCCTTCGCGCACGAGGAAGAGGTGGTCCTGCGTCGCTTGCGCGTGTTATTTGCTTGAACACCGGTGAACGTGACCCCGAGTCACGGGATTACGCTCGTTTGTAGCTTGATATGCCACGGAACCAACTGGCCGTCCACCCCATAAAAGGATACCGTCGGATCCAGGCTGCATTCTCTCGTCGCCCCTGCCAGGAATAAAGAAGCTCCGCGGGCTTCAATAAGCGCTCGCGCTCCAGAATTCAATCGGCATCGTCCGCCCAATATCTCATATTTCCCGATATTAGCGGCACGAAAGCCCGCGCCCGTGGTTGGGCAACTTGGGGGGGCCAATAACCGGGATATGTACCGATCGATGATTAGAAGAGGGAACAATATGTGGCTCGGATCGCAAATGCTGATAGATTTGGATCGCGGCTGGGGTAGCACCTTGGGCGTTGTAACGCTTCGGGATTAATCGGGCCACCGGATGCGTCGAGCCTGCCGAGAGGAACAGAGGGGGTGGAATAGGGTCGCGGGGGTGTGGAGTGGATTTTTGTGGCAGGTAGCAAAGCTGACGGAAGGATTTTGTGGATGAAAGAATGAGATTGATTTGGTGGGTGGATTGGACCTAATACTGGGATTCTGTTCGAAACAATTGATATCGTGAGGACTCTTTTGGGCGAGGGTTGTGGAACGAGTAAAAGGTAGGATCGAAGGGAAAAGCAGTTGCGTTTTCCCCGGGCCCGCTAGTGGACTCATCGGTAAGGGTTTAAAGGAGTATGATCTGTCTAAGTTCCCTTATAGAAATCACACAGTAGTTCAGTGTTGTAGTCTTTATTTCAAAGTCAAATTGCGGACCAGATGTTAGCTCTAGCCAAGGTGTGGGCGAAGACTGATGCCTATTTCTTCGGCGCACTTCCAGCATAACGGATTTTCCTGGCAATGCAGCGGGATTTCCTCCAGGCTAACGAGGCGCGTGACGTGGCCGGGTGCAGGCCACGCGGCCTCGCGTCGTGGGCCCTTCGGAAACTCGAGGTTTATAATACCCGCAATAACTATTGAGGCCGTAAAGGAAAGTCTCGAAGGAAAACATGCTTTGCTTAAAATTCAATCACGAAAGGAACGGAAAGCGGCTTACTCAAAAATAGTTTTCCTGACGCGCGTGTCATACACCATGCCGATCATTTGCACGCCAAAACCAGCAGGCCCTGCCTTAGACGCTGGGATGTTGGGAGATAGAACGAAAGGGATATAAAGCAGTAGTGGATGAGGGAAAACTAGCGCGAAAGCAGAGACAGAGGTGTCGTTACGCTTTCAAGCCACAGTGGTATAAATGACGGCACTGAAACCTAAGATTAACAAGTGGTTCGGAGTCCATCGCTGGAAATTGGATTATTCCACTCAGCTTTCATCAGTGTGGAGAAATGAATTGATGAACGATGAAGCAATAACCGGGGCGCATTATTCACGCCCGAAATAGAAGGTTGAAGGAACGAGAGGCGATTAATCCCGGGCTAGTGATGTCCCAGGCAAAGAATCGGTTCATAGAAGAGAAGGACTCGTTCGCCGCGATTAATACGGGGTCGAAATCAAAAGGAGCTTTTCCATCTGTCTGGCCAGATCCTCCGGTAATGTGGAAAAGATCGACGATTCAGAGGAAGAGGGGCGATGGCTGATGCGACTGCTCCGAAGGATGAGGGATTGTCGGAGGCCAGGCGCGTGGGCGATGGGAGGAATTCGGAATGGCGCAAACATTGGCCTAAAGGCGCCGTCTGAATATGAAATCACGATGAACAAGCTTTAATATCCAAATGTAGATCACGGGCGACGGTATTGACGATCCACGAGGAAACGATAAGAAGCTAATCGGAATACCTTTTGCCCTTGGTCCAACGATACGCGAGCATTCTTTGTCATTCGCTCGATTCGTGGATTCGGGGGTTGTTTGTGGTGTGTGACACTTTTTGGCAAGATTCTTTTACGTTATATGAGAATAATGAAGTTGGAATTTCGACCGTAATATTTTTTTAAAAAATTAAAACACATGATTTAGGCGCACAGTTTCGGTGAATTAAAAGAATAAAAGCTAATTTGCTAATATAAGAAGTATCATCTTCCGACGTTTCGGTAGGTATTTAGACCTTTATCAAGGAAAGTTTGAATAACTAAATACTGCGTATGCTTGTGTTTTTCTATTAGAATTTTCGATTTCACAGTTTCTGTGGTTGACTGGTTATACATATTACTGTCAACGTTATGTAATGCTTTGAGTGGCGGATTATTTACCACGTTAACTATTAAATTTGGTACATTGGCAGTGGTGTTGCGAGGTGTTCGGATTTCCGCACTTTTCATTTACTTCATAATATTTAACGGTTCCAACCGTGATATGATGTTGGCCACGTGATTGGTTTTGCCCTCTGGACGTTTTTGCTTTCTGTGCACTGTTTGCCTCAGTCATTGTTCAACCGACTCGTACGTCGCACGCTTCTATGAAGCATGTCACATATAAGCATACGCAGTATTTAGTTATTCAAACTTTCCTTGATAAAGATCTAAATATTGACCGAAACGTCGGAAGTTGATACTTCTTATATTTGCAAATTAGCTTTTATTCTTTTAATTCACCGAAACTGTGCGCCGAAATCATATGTTTTAATTTGTTATACGAGATTGTTAAGTAATCCGAGGCTCGGAGTTTAAAATTGAATGTCATACGCAGTTTATCTCTAGCGATAGATCCAAAAAAATTATATACTGAATTGGAACAGGGTGGATGTTGATACGGCTACAGCTTGCAAGTTAAATAGTGCCAAGCTCAACACAAATGGAGCATTAATATCGAACGTCATCGTGGAATATTTAAACAGTTTGCACGAGATAGGCGTAACTTTTATCATCTTCCAGATCGTGGTCAGCTTAAATGGATATCTTGGAACAGAAACTTCAACGAGCTTGCGCAGGCATTTTACACGAGCAACGAGGCAAAATATTTCTCGGTAAAGTATCCCTCACCGACGTGGATAAGCGCAACGAGTTTTATTTCATAATTTCTCCCCATTCGTGGCTGGCGAATCTAGCCACGCGTTTACGTATGTATCTCACGGAACTATCTGACTTTCTTTTAGAATTTCTTGCTTCTAAATAGTTGCTGCAGAGACACGCGACTGCGAAGTAAAACTTCGATCGTGAATAATTTAATAGTTACTTTGTCAAAGCCATGGTTTTCACTCGATTTCGTTAATTTATAATTCCCCTGGGTCACGATCAAATCTCTTCGATTCGACTACAAGAATTTCCTGTTCAACGTTAATCCGAATTTTGATTCGGAATTGAAAATTCTGCTTCGCAGCAAATGATGTTAGAGGATTTTTCGAGTGTGCAAAAAGTTTTCTATCAGCGGATAACGGCTTAGTATCGTAAGAATGGCAGATTTCTTCATCGATGAATGCGAACGCGTGGAATTGGAGAAGTATTCGAGCACAGGTGCCCCATTGGCTCGTTCGACATTAACGATATTAGATGCTGGACGTACCGTGAATTATGGAGGAAGATTTATCCTCTTCCTCCCCCCGTCGAACAACAACTATGACAGTCTCAAATATCGAGGTTGCAATTCACGCTGCAGCTTACAGTCGTCAATTGTTCAAACTGCACCGTCGATATCAGCACGAATTTATGATAATTCACGCTCTATAAATGGACTGTAAATTAGTTCCCCTGTATTCGCGTTTCAATATTACAATACAATCTCGTGCATCTATTCTATTATTCCAATTCGATTCTTTGCTGTCTGACTATGTGTAGTAGGCTAGGCACAGGATTAACTATTGGGTTGGCAACAAAGTGATTGCGGATTTTGTCGATAAATGGTGTTAGCACATTCTGTTGTTTTGTCAACGTGTTCAAAGGACCTAATCTATATTGTTTTCTTGTTGTTTGTAATTCCACCCTTAATTAGTAAGAAAATTGTATCGATTAGTTATTTAGTTTCGTTTTTATCCCAATTTAAAATGGAAGAACAAAACGCGCATATCAGACATATTTTATTGTATTATTTCCGAAAAGGGAGGAACGCATCGCAAGCATACATGAAGTTACGTGCTGTATATGGAAATGAAGCCTTAAAGGAGAGGCAGTGTCAAAATTGGTTTGCCAAATTTCGTTCTGGTGATTTTTCACTCGAGAATGCGCAACGATCTGGCCGTCCAGTTAAAGTCGATGAGAGCCATATCAAGGCCATTATCGATTCAGATCGTCATAGCACAACGCGTGAGATTGCAGAGAAGCTCGATGTATCGCATACGTGTATTAAGAAGAAATTAAAACAGCTTGGTTATGTTAAGAAACTCGATTTATGGGTCCCTCATCAGCTTAAGGAAATTCATTTGACGAAACTCATTAGTATTTGCGATTCGCTTCTGAAACGCAACGAAATTGATCCATTTCTGAAACGACTGATTACTGGCGACGATAAGTGGATAGTTTGTAACAACGTTAATCGAAAAAGATCGTGGGTGAAGCAGGATGAACCGGCCCAGACAACAGCAGAAGCTGAGATTCAACAAAAAAAAATTATGCTGTCAGTTTGGTGGGATTATAAAGGAATTCTGCACTTCGAACTTTTACCAAGAAACCAAAAGGTTAATTCAAACGTCTACGTTTAACAACTCACCAAACTGAGCGATGCAGTTCAAGAAAAGCGGCCAGAATTGGCAAATCGGGAGGCTGTTGTTTTCCAACATGATAATGCAACGCCCCACGCATCTTTGGTCACTCGCCAAAAATTATTGGAGCTAGGTTGGGATGTGTTGTCACATCCACCATATAGCCCTGACCTTGCGCCTTCAGATTTCCATTTATTTCGTTCCATGCAGAACTCCTTGAATGGTAAAATTTTTAATGACGCTGATGATGTAAACTCTTATTTAATTCAGTTTTTTGCTGGAAAAAATCATAAGTTTTATGAACACGCAATTATGAGACTGCCTCAAAAATGACAAAAAGTCATCGACAAAAATGGACAATACCTAATTTAATAAAGTTATATTTTCAAGTAAAATGTTTGAATTTTCCTTCTTATTTAAAAGTCGCAATCACTTAGTTGCCAACCCAATATCATTCCCTCTCGACAAACAATTGCACAATTCTCCAATTACTGTAAATTCGAATACAATTCGAAGATAGTCTCGACCTCATTAGATACCAAGCCTACCAAAACCCTTCACTACAAAAGAGCTTCCTACTTCGGAGGCTGAAACATCAAGGATACATTTGAGGCACTGAGACCAATAACAGTCTAAGCCACATTGAACAAAAAGGTAACTCAATTTCGCAAAAAGTATTGGCAAAAAAGAGGAAACCTCAGCTACCCCTTCGCCAATCGACACATTCAACCCCACAGTGGAATATAAAATTCTGAAGAAGGCCCTACAAAACTTTCATAGCCACCAGAAATCAATCGAACCGATCTGCAATATCCTATGGCAACAAAAGTTGGAGTATTCCCTAAATTCTCCACCCGATCTCCTCCCATTTCACCCCCACGTCGAGGAATATGTTCTCTCTGAAGAAAGCTTGACCCACGATAGATAAGGTGGTCTGGCAGTGGCGGAGGACCAAGTTAAAAATTGAGCGTGCCCGCGGGGGCGCGTCATCTTGTCGAGTGGAGACTTGGAGCCGAAGCGAGGAAAATGATCGTCACGGGGGCTGAATTATTCAAAGCGGGCCAGTGGCACACGCAGTCGTGTCGCCCGCTATTTGTTTCGGCGATCGCTGAATATTTAGCGATGAATTTATCCCGGAATCATGATGTCGCGTTTCGGCCGGCGTGTCACGTTCGCGTGGTCGCGCGATCGGTCCCCGATCGTGATCGGAGCGCGACATCCTCGTAACGAATTCCCCTGGCGGCGTGGTCCGCAGTCCACCAGCGCGACCACGAGAATACAAAGTCCTGTTTGTTGCAGTTTCGACAGAGCAAACGGACTTCCGTGGATCGACGCATTAATCCTTTGTCACGGATGCTTGGGACGCTTCGGACCGGCCAGCTAGCGCACCAGGAATGTTGTAACTTCGTTAGACGTTGCCTCATAGTTACTCAAAGACAATGTCGCCGAGGGGGGTTGAGTTCTTTGATCTGCAAGCATTTTGCTCCCGAGGACTCGCAACGTGACGTGCGTGGCGTGCGGGGATCGTTAAATCGTATCTGTTGCGCACAGTGATTGGACGCCCATGGGCGTTCTCCGCACAGAGTGAACAATAGATGTGAGTTTCAAAGGCCGAGAGGGACTTTTGGAGTGAGGAATTTAAGGAGTGTTCGAGAGGAGCGGTTGAGAGTTGACAGAGTAGATTTAAAAATGTCGACTCAGACAGCCTCAGAAAAATCTAAGGAAATCTCGCTGTGGAAGATTTAAAAAATTAGTGACAAGCTTAAAGAAAACTACCACCGTAGATGCTGAATCACGCGTGTACAACGAGCCCGGAATACAGCAGAAACGCAGAAGCTGCGAGCAGTCGCGCCTCCTGTGTCATTGCATCATTAATTAATCGTATTCATTGGGCAGCATGCCGCTGGGGATTGGGGGTGTGGTGTCGAAACCGAAGTCCATGTGTTCGACCACGTTAAGCTGGGACAGCTGCCACCCACAACCAGTGAATTGTGTTGGGATATTCGGAAAATTAATCTCAACGCTAACTATGGGGCTAAGAAATTACTGGCTCTAAAACCAGCGTGTCGCACATTTTCATAAGAAATCCATCATTAACGTCGAATTAAAAAAATTAATGTACCAGGCGCGTAGTTGACATCCACCTAACCCAGATTTAATTCAACTGGAATCTCGTTTTCAATTACTACACCGACAGTATCACAAGGATCATTGATAAGCGATTAGAGATTGCAAGTATTTGCAAGCACGTTTATTAATTAACGAACTGTTGAAATTGTCGTCTGTAGATGACAACCAGATCTCCGTTAATGATCACGCCATTACCTTGCTGGTGCTTGCAGAACCTCAAGAAATCTCTTAGCCCTCATGGAGAGCTTTAGAAAATCCACTGGAACGGGAGACAGGTCTTCCTCTTTCCACAACTTCCCCTTTGTCCTCGTCGAATGCTAAGTTTCTGATTTCTTCGCCCTCTTTTGTCTCGTGTTTTGCCGCTGGATCGCCAAATACTCAGTTTCCAACGATCCTCCACCGCCTCTCTCGCTCTCGCATGAAATTCACGCGACCCCTAGATATCCCTCGACTCCTTCGTTACAATTCCTATCTGTTAATATGAAAAATAACTTGCGTAAGGCGATCGCGAGATAAAGTCGCGGTTTCGAGAATTTTAATATCCGATTTCCTGCAATTCGCTGGACACGAATCGGAGGATCCCTCGACGAGAACTGCAGCTCTGTGTAACGAGTGATGCGCATTGGCGATGTGGATACTGCGGGGCTTGTAGTGGCTTGTGTACTTCGCCGAAGCGGCGCTTTAATCAGAACGCATTCTTTGATCGTGCCTAGGGGCTGTTGGACGCTTCAAGCGCCCTCGAAGATGATTTCTCTGGGCGAAAAATAGAGAGGAGAGATCGGAGTGTGCGTACGTCTTCTCTTTGTGCCCCGACTAACGAGCGAAAATTCATGTGAACTCGCGTCCGCAACCGGCCCTCGCTCCCTCCGGGAAAGATTCTCTAGCAGAATAAAAACAGAACGCGGAGTGTCACTCGACGAGAGGGTGGGAAAGCTAAACCTGGAATAACGCAGGGAAACGCTGTAACGCTCTAAAAAGCGAGCAGTAACTAACTTTTTGCAGCTCTCAGACACCTCGTCGTTGGCAGAAAAATTAAAAGGAAACTTGAAATTAACAGGCGAGTGGGGAAGGGAAGGTTCCCTGTATCTGGAACAATTGTACATCCTTTGTCAAGCTTTCGTCACCCAACGATATTTTTCGCGTGCGGGGGAATTTATTTAAAAATGCTGCAGCTTATGAATCGTAGGCACATCTCCACGATTAGATTTAATTCTGTTATTAATTCTGTCAAAGACTTTTTCTAAATCCGAATATAAGAACATGCAAATTATTATCTGAAGCATAGCGAATAACATATAAAGAATATAACATAAATAGAGAAATTTTTTCCTCATTTAAGGGGTCATGCTCAGTCAGGAGGCCGAAAAAGGGTGGTCTTTGGAAATTTTTTACTCAAAAGCTATAACACATTTCTCAAAAAATCTTTTTTCCTTTTAAGGGTTGCATCTAGTACCGTGCATCGTATTTTTTTTATTTAAAACAATTTATCAATAACTAAGTTATTGTCCACCACTCGAAGGTTCTCTCTAAAAAAAGGCTTCTGCGGTGACCACTGCTGCTGGAAAGTCGATCATCTAAAATAAAAAATTCAAAAGAATTTACTTATTATATTATATTATCTAGTATTTGAACGAAGGATTTTCTTATCCCATGCTTAGTTTCCTTTTAATTCACGAAAATCAGGCACCACTTATGATAAAAATTGAAACTTTTACTTTAAATATCAGCCATTTTTTCCCACATCAATATTTCGAAAGATCCTTGATTCAAATACTAGATAATATAATATAATAAGTAAATTCTTTTGAATTTTTTATTTTAGATGATCGACTTTCGAGCAGCAGTGGTTACCGCAGAAGCCTTTATTTTTAGAGAGCCTTCGAGTGATGGACAATAACTTAGTTATTGATAAATAGTTTTAAATAAAAAAATTACGATGCACGGTACTAGATGCAATCCTTAAAAGGAAAAAAGACTTTTTGAGAAATGTGTTATAGCTTTTGAGTAAAAAATTTCCAAAGACCACCCTTTTTCAGCCTCCTGACTGAGCATGACCCCTTAAATGAAGACCAAAACAGTCTTCAATGTTCAATACCTAATACTAGTGATCTGTATCAATAATATCGCATCCCATACCCTCTGGTTCCACACAGTCGTTCTGAAAATATTCAGCAAATACCATTCCGACCCCTCCACCTGGAAGAAATCTCGAAGCAGTAATCAGCCCCGTAAAATCATAAAAATTGAATGCATAAAATGCCCCTTTCCAACTGCTCGAAACTCGAACGACCAAAGTTTGACAGGACTCGTGAAACGATTCGATCACAGCCCTAAAACCGACACCACGAATTATTGAACAGTAGTTCGGGCGTCGGGTTTGACGACTGTTTTGTTGACGACTGATTATAAACGAGCCCCCGTTTCGAAGGGCTTTATCGGCCACAGTTACATCCGGGACTCCGAGATGTTAAGACTCGGGCGCGAGGAAGGGTTGGAGAGCACGCGCAGGGAGGGTGGTCGGTCGGTTGTAACCAGTAACTTTCGCGAAGTGCCTTTCAGCGATTAAGAGGAAACTTTCGCGATTTACAGTGGATTTCGCAAGGCGGCCGCAGACCTCGACGATCCAATCGAAGATTTACGACTGAAATCGCCATTTGAACTTTATATCTTCCCTCGAACAACTTCGAAATTGGAGGGGCTTATACAAGTATCGGGGCGAGGGAATCGTTATCGGTGCTAGTTTTCTCGACGTTTAAATCTCGTCCCTCGATATACGACCTTCCTCGACTCGACGATTATTGAATCACTTTAGTCTTGTAATTCTTCAATGGAAACCTACAGTCATCTGAATATCACTTATTCCGGATAGTATTCTGCTGTTTTGCCAGTCATCTCGAACTCCCCGAGTGTATTTACATTTTAATTACGATATACCTGGGTCATTTGAAAACTTCACTTTAACGACCGTAACGAAGTATTTTGCAGGTCAGAACGAGAACTTTTACCACACCAGGATCGTTGCATTCCGACAGCAATGAGCCCAGTGTAGAGATTTAAAATGGGACTAATGTTGAATTATAATGAGAAGAAATTGTTAATACACTCCTCCTTTGTTAGGCCGCGAAGTTTTTATTTGTATTTTATTTTTACTTTATTATACGGATGACTCCTTTCATATACAAAGGTTCACAAATTATTTTAAGCAAATGAATGAGAAGCTATTTAGACTCCGCGTTGGCGATCATGACTCGTCGCGCTTGTACTTCGAAGGAAGTAAGTGAAATTAAAAAAAAAAGGTGAGCCTGTCGGAGTGAGTAGAAGTATATAGTTTGGGTTTAAACAGAGGGAAACTCCTGAGTGTCAAATCAATAACATATTTGAGATCGTTACATCGTTGATACTTTGAATGCAAGTGTTCGCGGAAGATCATTGGGATTATGGTACGCGGTAGATTGTGGTAACTGATACAGTAATAGTATAGGGAGTTTAAAGGGCGGATTATAATGGAAATAAATTTAATGAGGAGGAAGTGTATCTCTGTCCAAACGTTCAGTTACATAGAATGAAGGGGGATAGCTGAAAGCTTTCTGGTAGCCCGGGATGTCCAGCAATAAATATCCAAAAATGGCCCGCCTTAATTCCCACAGCTCTCGCGAGGCTGATCGTTTCGTTTCACCGCGACTGCCCCCTAAGGGTTGCCCCCCTTTCTAGGAGAAATTAGGGCAGTGCTGTTTCACTACGCTCAGAAGGCTGACTCTTCTATCTCCAATGCCTTGTGCTTCCTACAAATGCTCAAATACAATACCATTATCAAGGCAGTTCCCGAAACAACAGAAACAGGAGTACATACAAGATACATACATATAAATAATACGCATAAACAGCGAGGTGCAATGAAAGCTCGTATTCGAACCTCAGCGTGTATGTAAATTTGAATGGCGATTTATGTCGCGTAGAATCGCGCGTGACGCAACGTGAACAACAAAAAAAAAACAGAGGCACGAATGAAATATTTAGCAGTGTTTTCCACTTTACACTCGTAGCGCCGCGAGCTGCAATTACGCGGACACGAAATTTTAATGCCTCGTTACAACGCGAAACGCTCGCCCGAAGTGAATGAATTTGACAGAGGGCGTAGCGATTAAATTGCATATAACAGTATGCGGTGTGTTAATAGATACTGCTGACGTTTCGACTGTATCTGTCGCGGTTGCTGAAAAACATCAAGGAAATTGGTAATTAGTTTCCACGCTTTTATTTAATTGCATTGTGCATTTTGCGAATTTTTTCGTTTGGTCGTCGAAGGCGAGGCTGAACAATAATACGATGCCTCATTTTGCAATTACTTTCTCTAATTCTTTTGGCGAAAGTATGCAATATCTTCTCTGTAAAAGGTCGTCTGATCTATCAGGCCTATTACTACTTGCTTCTGGTTGACTTCAAGGTATTGCAACTTTGCGTAGATGTGTCGTAGGGTTTATTGTTAAACTTTTTTTTATTTCTTGCGGCGATTGTTTAGGGCAACAATGGAAGGTGTACATTTTCCAAGGGGACGTGTGTGACTTTCTTGTGAAAATTTAAATAAGAATGAAGAATGAAACTGATGTGTAATATTAGTGTTTTATAATGATAGAGCAAAGGGGATTTCGATCACGGGGTTTTCTAAGTTCCTAGACTAACTTAAGAAAGTGTAAGAGCGTAATTTCGTAAATTATTTTTGTAATTAACAATTTCTGATTGCTGGCGCCATCTGCAGCTCTTGGAGCAAGCAGGAGGAAGTGTCTTCCTTCTCGCTGTAAAAGCAGCGATCTGCAAGGTTCAGTAAATTAATAAATAAATTAATGATTTGCATAGAATATTATCGGAATACGTTAGTTTGTGAATTGAATTTTACTATGGAGAATTAACAATTGTCGCAAGATTACTGACACGATATAATGATAGTCGCTACAAAGTTTAAAAATCGTTCTTTTATATTAGTATACATGTAATTCTAGTATTATAATTCACGTATTGCATTACTTGCAAATTACTAAACCGAAAAATCTCCATTTTACATGATACGTACGTAAAAACATCTCGAGAAAAATCTCTGACTCCCCTACACCATCAGCTCGTTTATTTCCTCAACTATGAGAGTTTCCGATTTCGGAAAATTTGGTCCAACTCGTACATTTCTTGTATATTTTATTACCCATGCTTGATACAATTTCTCTTGATACTCCAGAGACCTGTAACTCCTCGAAACTTACGTCTCGCCCATTTCCTCTTCCTCTTGAGGAGGTTAAATAATATTTCCTGCTCGCTGCAATTTCTTCTTCTGCCATTTAACCCCTCACCAGGCTTGACCTCCATTGTACCTACCTTTTTTAGGAGAAAAATTATAAACCGTAACAACACAGTTTCACCGATCGAAATAAGTCTTTGCACTATACTTCCTTAATAGTTCTTCAATGATAATAAAGCAGTGTTTAGATTGAATCTTTCGTCACAACAAACAATAAAATTTCTCCTACAAGAACACTGGAAAGAACTCTAGTAATGCTATTCCTGAGTCCGTGAATTAAAAAAGTTAAGAGTTCTTCAAAAGGAAGGAGTAATCATAATAAATTTGCTCGCAAGCAAACAAAGTGGATGAAACCTATTAGATACTAGTTTAACCAATGCCAAGTAATTAGAGACCACTTGCAATTTCGTTCTAAGTCTTCCGTGGCAAATACCACCCCTTTCCGCCACCCTAACAAGCCCCTTCTTTCTCAGCCACCCTTCGGCTGAATCATCGTCGCAGGCATTCTATCTGCCAGCTGCCTCGAAAACGGGACTCGAAACACCAGGAACGAGTTTATCAAAGGACACGGAAGAATGCTTATCACGTTATTCAAATGCCGCGCTCACGATGGGGCGCGTGTATCAAATATCTTGCACGGCCTTCGTATTTCTCCTTGCACTCGTTCGCAACCCTTCTTTGGCGCGGAAACTTTACAGCCCCACCCCCTCCCCATCAGCCTCGATAAAAGACTTGGTCGTCGACTCAACCCCCTCGTCGAGTCGAAGTTCCCGCCGTATCCCCGGGACACTTGCTATATATCCGCGGATACTCGCTGTATTTTCTGGGTCGCTGTTCGTATTCCATCCCCCCGTTTGCTCGCCCCCGTAAATTGCCAGCGGTACGCGAGATACCGTATCCACGGGGTGGTCTTATCTCCAACCACCCCCTCTGCGACTGAAAACTTTTTTCCTTTATGTAGAGGCGGAATTTTTCGTGGCAAGCCTACCATCAGATTATTGAGTATCTGCTGGCACGTGAAGGGACGTTGGTCATCAGGGGTTGCATGGGAAAATACAGGGGAAAATTGGGTGTGGAGTTTGGGTGGTATTTAAATAGGGTCGGACATTAATTAATTTTGTTTGACAGTGTAATTATTAGCAATAATTACATCGGAAATCATCTTATAAATACCACAGAATTTTTTTTAAAAAATTACCACTGACATGGGGAGGACACCATATGGTAGACGCCGATTTTGATGAGCCTTGACACGATGGATCTGTGTGGAAAATAAGTAAATAGGTGTCCGAGCGTTTCAGCCAATTGGCCTTAATAATAGAGATATATACATGTAAGTTATTACAAATTTCATAGTGGCCGTGGGGTTTTAGTGGGTAAAAATCCCACACTCTTGAAGATATCTCCACGTTAAAAAAATATATAAAAAAAATTTATAAATTTTTAATTTTATAAAAAAATTATAAATTTTTAATTTTATAAAAAAATTATAAAAAAAATTATAATTTAAAATTTAAAAAATTTTAAAATTTATAAACAAAATTATAAAAAAATTTATAAATTAAAATTTTTAAATTTTTAAATTTATACAAAAATTATACAAAAAATTTTAAATTTTTTAATTTATAAAAAAATTATAAACAAATTTATAAATTAAAAAATTAAAAATTTTTAAATTTATATTTTTTTTTAACGTGGAGATATGTTCAAAAGGCACTCCGAGTCCTTCAGAGGGGAATCCCCCGCGGGCGCCAGGGTAGTGTGGGATTTTTACCCACTAAAACCCCACGACCACTATGAAATTTTTAATAATTTCTATGCAAATATCTCTATTACTAAGGCCAATTGGCAGAAACGCTCGGACACCTACTTACTTATTTTCGACACAGATCCATCAAAATCGGTGTCTACCACATAGTGTCCTCCCCTTGTGAGTCTCTGCAGACTCCCCGAAACCCTTCACACAAAAATGGCCACCACCTTTTGAAATCTTAAATACCTTACGCCATCCGTCATTGCAGTTGACTGAAACAACGGTCACATGGGACAGCGCCGAGAAACTTTGGAAACACGTTGGAATATTTACGAAACGATGGTTATAAATCGTTCCGCGCGACGTCTCCACGATGGGTCGTCGACAACTCGCTGCCGTGGCCCCGAGGCGGGAATTATGAAAGTTCGGGGCGCAGATTTTACATTTTAAGCGCGAGCCTCGCCGAACGTTTCGCCGTGCTGCCAAAATTCGCCTCGAGGCTAGCTGCATGGCGAAAAGGGCCGGCGAATAAAGTTTAATTAAACCGGCTAACGAAGTCGCGCGTGCCTAAAGACGACGGAAGTCGCGACGCCTGGCGTTGTTCTAACAATAAGCCTGGCTCGAGGCGGCGACTTCGACTCCTCGCGAACCATGAAATCGAATAACTGGCCGCGATTCAGAGAGTTCCTCAAGTTACGTCTAATTTCATATACCGAAGGGATCTCCAGTTTCCTCTGTCGTTAGATCGGGGTTACCATCGAATCGAACGCTGTTAACGTCTTTCAGATCACAGCTGATAGCCATCTTTTTACAGAACAGCTTAGGTGGCTTTGAAACTTGCAAGTTTTAGGGCTCAGGTTGTGTAACGGTAAACTAATCCATTTGATCCGGGGGATTTCTTTGATGAGGAGGATTAGTAATTGGGCTAAAGTTGTTAGCTACATTCTTTTATAGAACAAGTCAGGTGTCTTCCAACTTACAAGTTCCAAGGAATGGATTAACATTCAGTTTATTAAGGGGCAGGACTCTTTAAAAGAAAAACTCAAAGTAGAGACACATGTTTTCACAAAAAAAAAGAGTATTAACTGTTAAACAGTCTAGGGTAATACTCTGTAGACTACAACTTTGAAGACACACGTCGCAAACTTTCTAATAGCAATACAGTAACAAACTTTTTAGCGCGCACCTTGTTTCTTGCGGTGATTTCGCGAGACAACAGAACTGCATGGTTTTTTGCTTCCCCCGCAAAGAATCTAGCCATAAAGTCCACGCCCCGATTTCGCAGCCGTGTACACGGTTTTTACAGCCGGCTCTCGCCGATGAATCGTAATTTCTCCCCTTTCTTCCGCGGTCGGGCGTTGTTCGCCAGCACGCGGCATATCGTATCGCGCCGCTGTTTTATATCCCCGCGTTTGCATTTCACGCTGAGCGAAGCGTGTCGATCCAATCTCCAGTTGCTCGAACAAGTGCCAGAACAAGCAATACGCGGCTACGCCGCGTCTGTTTGTTACGATTCCCCGCGCGGTGCCAGACGCGTTTTTCCCGACGCCACTCGACACGCACGGCGAAACGGAAAACGGAACCGTCTTCTGCACGTTCGAGAGCTGCCCCTCGTTCTCCGCGTTAGAGGGAGCCGTTTGGGTCAGCGGCGGGTTTACTCGCCCTGCAATGGCTGAGGATTACTGAATCGAGGGGTCAGGATGGGCTTGCGAACAAGATTCATGACCAAGATTCGAAGGGTTATGAAGGCTCGTGGGGAGATGAATTAGTCACCGATTAGAAATGAGGAGTGGAATTGGGGAAAGCGAAAAAATGCAAGGGGGTGTCAAGAATTTTCCTGGAGAAGGTGAGAGGGTAGAGTAATGTTTAAGAAGCGTGGGGGAGAGGAGGGTGGGTTAAATGGACTAGGCAGTCAAATTCGTCGAAGATCAGGTATTTCTTTGCGAATTAATTACAAGGAGATGAATACAAATTGTGAATAGTACTTTCGAGTAATGTTTATTAATACTATAAACTGTAAAAAAATATTTCTTTTTATAATATATACATGTATATGACGGCGCTATAGTCGTCTGATGCGTAGGCATTTTTCCGTGGTTTTGCCCTAATTGTGAAAAAACCGAGGTTCGTATCGACTTGACATTTTCACAGCATATTCAAAATATATTCCTTTCTGGAGTGCACCTGAATATTAAACTGTAAAAGCTCTGATTTCCGAGATAAAAAAAGGAACAGCCATCTGTGCACCCCGAAAATCGCCTTCTCCTAGTCGCTGTTTTAATAATTTTGCTTCGATTCTTTACTCGGAGGTCCACTCCGAAATCGCAGGTTCTAGGAGAAACATATTCCAAGGAAACCGTCTTATCTTCATTTTTAACTTTAATATCGGGGCAAAATCAAAGACACTTTTTCTGTAACACTGTCGAATCAACCTCGCGGTGGCGCTATTTCTAAAGTAGACACGTAGACAAAAAAAATATTCTATCACTCTACGAGATAGTAATAAACATTGGGTAAAAGGGAAAGTCTGTGCTTGCATTCATCTCGTTGTAATTAATTCGCAAAAAACATACTTGATCTCCGAGCGATTTGACTGTCTACAGTTAACATAGGGTTCAGTGAATAAAGTTTAGACAGTGAAGAACATTTGCCCGAATGGAGAGTAGATTTGGAGTGATCACTCTTAATTACAGCTCCGAGTGTAGTAAATTACAGAGGCGATGAAAATTCATAAAAATATTGAGACTTCTGTAGCCACGAGGGTGATTCCAGTGTCAAAAGCACTTTTTCAAGTGAATGCAGAGTGCTTCGGAATATATTTCGATTAAAATCCAATCCCAGAACTCCAGAATTACGCTGCAAACGACAGACCCGACAAGTACCCATTCCTCCTAATCGCAGAGATGAATCAAATTCTTCAACCCCCCGGCAATAACGATGCAGATAATTCAGCACAAAAAACAAGTGTGTATCTACTCTGAAAATTGAGAGGCTCAGCGGAAAGCACACCAGCGTTCGCGACCTAACTGGATCGAGAATTTGATAATGCCCGGCGCTATTTCCGCACGCGCTCTCCGTTCTCCAAGCGTTGCCTTTCAACGTAACAGGACAGATGACAGGGCAATAATAGAGTTTTGCGAGACGAGGCGAGGTGGCACGGCGGCGGTCGAAATTGGCGGTAATTTTTCGCCATCGGAGCCTTGTTGAAGACGATTCGGGGAGGACGGGAGCCGGCGAAGGGCGGAGGAGGAGCTGAGGGACGGAGCCCGTTAGTCGCGCGGATTTCAACGGTACGACCGCGCGAAATTGATCCTGAAATTGGTCGTTAAGACAATCCTCTGGCCGCATCGCGAAAATTGTGCGGGTCGAAGATAAGAGGACGTTATCGGCGGTGACGAGCGTGACAAGCTGGACGCGCGTCCGCGGAGATTGAATGCAAATGGGGAAGAAATTGGGGACCGGATTCGGGGGTGTATTAAAATCTGCCGGAACTCGACGCGGAATTTTCATTCTCCCTCACTTTTCACCTGTCGCTCGCTAGCGAAGCCTCGCTTCCATCGAACCTCAACAAAAAACAGATCTAAATGAAAATTCCTCTCCAACCAATCCGTTTCCAACCCCCTGCGAGAACTCTATCCGTTCTCTTCTAAGTACTTTAGAGGTAGATAAGTTTCGAAAGCTTCGGCAATGGATTACAGTATTTAAAAATGATTTCACGATCGACCCAACGGGAACACCTGCCTCGAGTACCTACTAAAGGTACCGTTTCCCCAGCAGGCGTCCGTTAAAACGGTCGAAATGAAAAAGAACAGCCGAACCGGCGAGCAGGTTGCGCGATGGTGGCCAGCTGAGCGTGTTCTTCCGGTCTCACGTGCCGCCAGGACACGCGACAAAACTCCTCAGTGACGATCCCGTCCTCAGCCATGAATAATGCCCTGCATCCGGCGACTGTTCGAGACGGTTCGCGTCCACGTCCCAAGACGCGGTTCAGGCATCTCGTCCAAGTGCTTTCGAAACGGTGTCCCAGCGAAGTTGAGAAATTCTCGCGATAGTTGCACGGAACGGGAGTGACGTATCGTTGTGACGATTCTGGTTACTGTGGCGGGTGGTTGTGAAAAAGCAGGGTGGAATTTCGGTGATCGAAGTGGCTGGATTGTGGAATTTCATTGTGCAGTGAAGGAATATTTATAAACAAGTAATGTGCTCAGTAAGGAATGATTCAATTAAGGGAGGAATAGCTTAGATAACTGTCGAGGGCTATGGGGTAGGTCTGGGTTAATTAGCGTTAACAAAGTGGAGCAAAGTGTTCGTGATTTTGAAGAGGAATCTGTGCGAAATTTTTGGGACGTTTGATATCGTGGGAATGATATGCGCGGTGTGAATCTACTTTGGTTTTTGGTGTTTGATTCGGGTGGTTCTGGGTCACTTTTGCATTATTTTTCAAACCGATTGGATTATTTGAGATATATTTGGGGATCGCGGAAACTGGACTATGACCGTGTTTATCATTTTCAAATGAAAGTAGACCGGTACAGTTAGACGGTGCAGTCGCATCTCTTTTTTATATAGACCGTATAATTCTTTCGCATAAATCTGAGATGTGATTATACGCTATTGACTGAATTATACGGTACTTGTATTTGGGAGCAGGAAATTGTTCGTCAGAAAGGGTAATGAACGCAACTCGAATTTTCTTCGTTATAGTAATGTTTAATTACTAATTACCACAACAACAAAAATTGAATCACGTATTTATATAGACGTGAACATTGTAGATGCTCGTCTAAGGTAATGTTAATTCTGCACGGTTGCGTGAATTCCTATTATGCATAACCTGTTTGCTGGAAAAATACCGGTGTGCGAATAATAAATAACGCTTTGAATGGTGGAACCATTTCTGAATGCGTTGGCAAAGTATCCTAGGGACGGGAAGCATCATCCGCGTATTAGGAATGAATAAATAGCGCGTCTGCACTGTCACCCGTGCATGAAAAATGATCTGATAGATCGACGACAGTCATGAATAATGCCTTGCATCCAAAGAGTACTCGGGAACACGTCGTGTAAACGAAAACGTATGTTGCATTTTACCACCGAGAGATTCGAAATCACATTTTCTTTATTACGCGAAACTGTCTCGCCCGTTTATAATTAACGTATGCCTAGTAGGAAAAGGAATTCTTAAGAAAATTATCTTCACCCTCCGTGCATAAGTAGATAATATTTCAATCGAATACATTTTCTCCCAAAATTTTAACCATCGCACTGTCCTGTCAAAAATTCTGGTCCCTCTTATCACACCTCGACATCCCCTTCATCACCCATTTGCAATTAACATACAGGTACTGATCTAATAAAAAAAAGAAACACTCCAGAAAATTAAGTACTTCCACTTTCCACTCTACACATTTCAACCAGGTAGATTTTTCATATCAATGCTCGCTACCACACTCCCCCCTACCTAACACCGCAATCGCAAAAGATATTTACAAGCACCAATCAAAATTCGATCCAAACCAATCATTCCGAACCCACGCACCTACCCCTTGCAATCCAAGCCACCGCCAATTACCCCGTCTCCCAGAAACGTAGCGAAACACCCCCGAAATTAAAAGATCCCCCACAAAGATCCTTGAACTCGAAGATCATCCCCCGAAGGCCAGCGACTCCACCCAACTCAACATCCGACTCTCCGTTAGCCGACCGTTTTGCATCTTATCCGATGCTCGAAGCGTTCCGCGTTTCGAGAAGCGTGCTACGGGAGTACGTTCGCCTATGTAAATAACCAACGACGATAACGATCTTTACAGCGCGCCGTCTGCGAAATTAGGGAGCTTGGAGGTCGGTGCAAGAAAGTGATTAAGGGAAACAGCCTCCTGTGCCATCCCCCTCCGCTGGTAATTACAGTTATCTCCGTTTCGGCTACGTATTACGGTTATTGTTGCCATTACTAATCAAATTAATGCGGCCGGCGCGCCGTTCGCCCCGCGCGAAAATTATGCAACGATAAAGCGCGTTCGACCAGAGATCTCCCGCACGAGCGAAGAAACGAGAAGTAACGGGGCACCGCCGCAGCACCGTCGTCGCTTCTCTGCTGTAATAGATCGTTGCCATGCATGACGGCTGGGTAATTAGCGGGCGCTAATTATGAATACTTTAACGCGTCTGCGAAAATCCCCACGTCGGGTGGCTGGGCTCGTTAAAAAGTATAACCGGTTGCTTCTGGCGAGGGGGTGAGCCCGAGCGGGCTTTGAAGGGTCTGCGATGCTTTCGGGAGGGGGGAACAGGGTTCGGTAGCAATGGAATCCGTAGAATGTCTTTGGCTGTCAGCCACCCGATAGAAACGCTGCGGGAGTGGATGTCGCACCTCGAAACTGGGGGACTTTTTAGGGGGGGATATTTTTGCGGCGGCTGATTGGTGTTTTAGACGCGTAGAAATAGAGTTTTCATTTCTGTGTACTTTACCACGAATTCGACTTCATACTCTCGGATATAAGATGAGGTACAGATGACAGACACGTTCTGACGTGCTATCTATCTATATCCGCTCGAAGAATAAAAAGATTAAGTGTATTCGACGCATGACGAATAATTTAAAAAAATTTATTCGTTACTGCAAATTTATAGCTATACTATTATATAAGGAGAGAGCCGATTTTTATGTTCGCGCAAAACTCAAGACCTATTCAACCGATCGTCCTCAAATTTTAACACGTTATTCTTGCATACTCTAGGATCGACATAGGCTATGTAACGTGTCTCAGAAACGCGTTATTAACATGTATTTTATGTGTAAACGTTTCATGTGTACGGCTGTTTTGCAGACCACGTGACCCGTGTATACGATAGTCTACTTCGCACGCGCATGCGCGTATTCGGTCCGCGCGATACATTGCCCGCAGCAGTACCGTGATGTCACCACCAGATGGCAAAGCTTTTCGCGCGCTTTCTCGCTAGGGAAGTGGATTACCGGGGACATATATGTTAGAATGGTCGTCTGGTTAGAAATTACTGTCGCAGATTCATGTGTACCCCGTGTGGATGTTATTCTGCCCCGGGTCTCGATCAAATTTATCGAAATTGATCCGCTCCTGCTTTGACGTATGCAATAATACTCTACAAGCTTTACGTGCTACTCAGCCGTCATCCAAAGTTTTTAGATTCTGGTTTTATAAAAAAAATTGTTTTTTATTTATCTTTTTTTGTGAAAATAGCCCCCACGTTCATGTGGATTAGAGGTAGGGTAATAAAATGAGCTGAGACAAATTTCGTGACACCCCCCTCTGAGTTTACCGTTCGAATGTGTTTTTAGGCGAGAGACAAACACTTTCTGCTTTATATATTAAGATACACTGGTAAATCCTGGACTTATAAAAGAGTGAATGTTACCGGAAGGTTTGCATTGAATTATGATCCAGGAATTAATTAAGTATGTTAACTTAGGAGAAGGTCAAATAGAGCGATATTTGCCATCATTGCTCCGGGCAGGTGATGCGCAACAACAATTCATCCTAATGTCAGAAAATCATTATACCAAGAATGTTATCTTCTCCGAAATATCCTTAAAAGATATTAATTCTAATAAACATGAATTAGTCACGCTAATATCTCGGGCGAAACCGAGATGGGGGACGCTAGTAATATATATATTTAGAAAACATCGAAACGTTCAATTCGAAACAAAATTACATTTCACAGATACAAAGCTGAAAGCTATTGCACTGTTCAATGCAGCCTGATATCTTCCACCATAAGCAATACAACAAAGTATCATTCTCCAAACTACAACCCTTAAAAACGTGTGAAAAATTTCTCCACCCAAAATACAATTAATGCCAAACGTGTTTTTTTTTCGTGGTACCATTTTTACTCTGTAAATAATCCCCCCGCTCACGCCAGATCTTTCTCACGTTTTTTTTTTAATGCTCCGCGTAAATCGAGGGATGAGTGTGACCTGGGACTGGCCTACTAAGATTCCCCTGCACCCAAATTGATATTCCTAACGAATTCCTGCATGCACCCCATGGAGGCGTTGCGCCAACCCCCGCGGGAGCAATGGTGACGCCTGGAGAAGCCCGTTGAAAGTAGCCTGGCCCCCGTTAATGGAATTTATTACACGAGACGAGCGTCTCCCGCGAGACAGTATCGACCCGAATCATCGAAGTTTCCCTCGTTGTATCGGAGGGCACTTTATCGCGCAGCACAGGGGCCAGAACTTTCCTGTTCCTCTTCTTTCCCACCCAAAAGGAAAAGTTGCCCGTGTATATACTTCGCTCGTTAGCTCCCATCCAAGAGACGCGGACTGCAGACACGCGGGGCTGCCCTCCCTTTCCCGGCTTCTTTGTCTTCGTCCCGTCGCCTCTTTTCCTCTCTTTTTCCCGTGCCCCCGTCACGGCGGGCAGGGCACGAAACGCGCCCGTTAGGTGGAAACACGTCGTTCCGCCTCGTTTCCACCTCGCGTTTTCACGGCGTCGCAGACGTGTGTCAACGAGCCGATACACGTGTGCCATTTCCTATTCTACTTTTTCGCGCGACAACCTTCGCGCGGAATTCGCGTCGCTGCACGCTGCTGATGGCTGGGAAGGGGTGAGGACATTCGGAAGAGAAACGGCGAACATTCGGCAAGAATGCCCGAGTTGTCTCTGCTATCGTTATTTTTTAGCGCGGTGCTTTTTAATTCGGCGTCGAAATTAAAGTGAAAGGAATCGTAAGGAATAGAGCAGAAGTTATATTTTCCTGTAACTGAATATCGAAATCTAGTTTTCTCGTCACTTTTTTGTATTACAATTGAAAATTCTTGCTCCAAGTTGATTCAATATATTTCGCTTCAATTTACTTCGGGGTGCAGAGGGTTACAGTTTTTCAATTCTGATTGTTTGCGGTTCGTGTGTCCCGAGTTATTCAATGTCCTGTTTTATTTAAATAAAATTTGAAATAACGAATAAAGTTACAAAAATTATTTAAAAAAAAATTAACTTTATTCCTCGAATAATCTAAACTTAAAGTAACTTTTATTCGATCCGTCATTTAAATAATTTTTTATTCAGTTAATGCCCAACTCTGGTACCGAGCAATGGATCGTCAGAGTGTCCCACTTATTTTAAACCAGCACTACTAGTACCAGTGTTAGCAAGCAAAGAAACACTATAGAATACAACTTCTTATTATTACTATAATAAATTCCTAAAACAGTTGTTTAAAATCGCCCTGCGCGAGGTGTCTGAATTACCTTACACCTCGCCTTGGCCAAAAGTAGGGCGAAAGGTAAACGGATGTTTCCTCGGTAAATATAAAAAATACCAAAACAATAGAAACTCTGTCTACCACTTATACTGTCGTCGAGAACATCCTACCATTTATTCGAACAAGAATAATGGCCCTCAGAAATTGAAATATAAGAGTTTAGTTGAAGGCAGAATGGATGGGGCAAAGTTCCTCCGACGAGTGCATAGAATAACTCGCGCGATGAATCTTAGCATTCCCGCGAATGCAACTGCATTTCCATGAGGTGCATACGTCGCGAAACTGCCGGCAACTGCGTTTATCATTGATCGTATGTAATTCATGCCCGGGAGCCGGTGTTCCGCAATTTCGCGAAACTTTCCACGACTATCAGCCGCGACAGTAGAACTGGCCAACTTATGGCCAGACTTACACATTGCATAATACACAGCGAAGCATCTTTACTCTTTGGTCCTCGTGTTTATTGAATGTGTACAGAGGCAGCCAGCGTTCCATTACGGAAATTATCATCCTTACCATTTATTATAGCGATAGACACCGTAACGAATGCGCGGCTGGTGTTTGCCAGACGTAAATGCGCGCGCGAGTAGAATCACAGGAGAATATAAACCACGGAGGTACTAGCGTTTCATCTCGATTTCGATGTTTGCACTCATTCGACGGGGAAAGGGGAAAGACGAGGAATGCCCATTTTTTGCGATTTATAGGATATTTTGCTGGTGGTAACTGGGACAACAGAACTGTCGAATCACAAAGGGTTGTAAAGTTCAAATGCCCCCTGGTTAAAAACAGGCAGGTAATGTCCACTCTGCGCGGGAACAAAACACTTAATTTTCTCGATAATGCTGTTCCGCGGTATTCCCTGTTTCCCCCCTTACCCTTCATTTATGATTAGCTATACTATAATATCGGCGGGTGATTAAAAGCAAGTTGGAAGCGCATCAATTAATCTGAAAATCTTTTGAAAATATACCTCTCCAAATCCCTTCCAACGGTTGGCTAGTATTATTATTGCATTGCGCGACGTTGACGCAAAGTTCATTGGAATTTATTTATGGTATCAGGATTCTATAAATAGAATATGAAGGCCATTAGTGGGTCGTGCTGGAATTAAGAAGGAAATGGTGCCATTAGCGTTCGAAGCGCTGTTGAATCCCATGGAACTCGGCTTTCTCGTTGGAAGGTGAACGAGGGAGGAGACTAGCGATTAGAATTAGCGAAATAATTAATCGACGCCACAGCAGCTTCGATCACGCGATCGCAGATGCGAGATATGTGTCCGCGCGGGAGTGTACGTGCGCGGATCGATGATTATCGTTAGAGACTCGTGAGGCACTTGAAAAATGGTATACATCGGGGATTTGATCGCCATTATGGAAGAACGTGACTTCGACAGGGACACCATCGACACGGACTCTCTGGAGTTCGAGGTAATCAAAACCTACCTGCTCCTACCTCGAAATCAAGGAAACCAGAGGAACACTGCTTCCTTACAATTCGACCATTAAAATGTCGATAGAAAATCGTGTTGTCGAAGTGCCATTAAATTTCCGGAAAGTAGAGAAGCATTGGTAACTTTTACTTTCGGCAAACGTTTAAGTATACACACGTTCTGTATATTTTAATTTAAATTTTGAAGTTATATCAAATTAATAAATATTCATTGAGGCGATAAAATATAAATATTTGGGGCGATGAAATTGTTTTTGAAAATTTTTTCTTTCGAAATTCCCCAGGTTCAGAGGCTTAACATCAGCGACATTGATGAAATTGCTTCGTTGACTCCTAATAAGTACCTAAGTCTACTTTACTCGCCAATTTAATAATAACGACGACTTTATTACACACACGCGTAGTCTGCCACGAACGCAACAATTTAATAACACGTACTCTAAGCTCGAAATTGGTTTTTGAAAGGGCTGTTAGAAGGTGGAGAGACCAATTCTCGACAGACAGGTCGCAGAAAGTGAATTTTGGCACGCCTTCATTAACCGAAATGGTGCTGGTGTTGTTGCAGGCTGTGCAATTGTCATCGTGCCCGAAGCAATTGGATCTGAGCAACGGTGGCCTGTCAAGGATCCCTGACAGTGCTGTAGCATTCCCCGCCATAGAAGAGCTGGTGTTGAGCCAAAATCAACTGACGAACACCAACAACAATCTGACGCTTCTGCACAGGTACGTGACAATCGAAATAGGGATTTTCGAGTCTTCGGCTCGGGGGATCGTCGGTGTTCTAGGACAGCAGAATTTGCACACTGAGAACAAAATCAGTCCTTCTAGTTGCAAAACGGAGAGAAATTTTATTAATTTTTTATAGAATTTTTAGCTTATTAAAAAATAATTTTACTGTTTGATATATTCTATTCGACCACTAATGGGTTTCGATTTGTTGATTGGACCGTTTATCTGCTAGAAATATGTGCCCCCAGTTTATTTAAAAATGATTGAACGCGCATTAACTCGTCCTACCAGTGAAGGCTGCATATGCGTTCCTACTTCTGTGCAAACACAATTACCACCGCGTTTCCACGTGAAATTATATCGTTTTGGGAAATTCCCCTGAATTTCCAAATGGCGAATTAATAACTCGCTCACTCAGTTAACAGACTAAATACGTTCGAATCACAGATGCAACTGAAAACAGCATTTCAATGCTTCAATGTAAATGTTGTTTCATAAAATGGTAGGCACTGAGCTTCTCTGATCATTCTGCATCTTATTAACGTCTCCGGCCAATTAACAGCGAAAGTTAGACAAGAAAATAGCCTCGAACGGTGTGTGTGCCTGTTTGGAGCCATTGCGCGGAGATAAGTTAATTAAGAGCGGGTTTATTTCAACGCAGATTCCCTAAACTTCGTACCCTCCACTTGGAGAGCAACGAGCTGAGTCGAATTCCTCTGGAATTATTGGAGCTAAGGGGCCTGACCCACCTCAACCTCTCGGACAACAAAATCGAGAAGATTCCAGCGGACGTAAGGCAGCTTATCAAGTATGTAAAGTCAGTTTTATCAGATTCTGCACGCGGAAACACGCGCGGGGCTGCTCGGAGGAACGATGTCGCTGCATTCTCCCATAAAGAGAAATATGCCGGCCGACGTAGGTACTCGTGAAATAACTCCAAGATCCCTGAACACGAGGAGTGCATAAAATGAATGGTGACTTTTCTTCTAAAAACAAAATCAATACTACAAAAACTACCTTTGCATCTTCTAAAAGCACTGTCGCTCATTTCGAGGCTTGCTTTAATTTTTACATTTTAAGCTACGTTCGAACGACTTCAATTTAACGCGTGACTTTTGATAAATATCAGAATATTCAGTTTTAATCACTTTTGCAGTGCCGTTTTCGTGCAGAGTCACTGAACTCGCAACCCTCCCGCTAACATCTCCCATATCTCTCTCCCAATTTTTTTTTTACGCGAGTTTCCCAGGAAGCTCGTATTTTTCCAACGTGACGCGCGAACGGAAACAAAAGCAACGCGCCGCGACGACCGGAAGTTTTTAGTCCGAAAGCGTGTGGGATCGATCCTGGAACGATTCCGCCGCCTCGTGGATCCACCGGGTCGAGTGCGCGCGGGCTCTGCACCCCCTGTGCGCGGGCGTTTAATATGTGAAAAATCGCTGGGGGTCGGATTGGTTTCCGGAGGAACCAGTGTTCCTCGGGACTATCAATAAACGCTGAAAACTATGAAAGAAACGGAGAAATACGAGGCTTTCCCGGGCGCGGTTTCACGTGGGAGATCCCTTGCCTGGAACATTGAAGGATATTCCCGGCTGGCGGAGAACGTTTCTCCAATGAAATGTTTTCAATCGCGTAGACGAATCCGTAATCTGGAATGCTTCTGACGTCGTTCCTGAGCGGTATTACGTAGACAGTGCGGTATTACGTAAAGCTGGATTAACTTGTCAGAGGAAAGTATTATTTTGACGAGCAGTTCAGTTGTAGAACACACCCACCCCGGTAATAAACCGGCGCGCATATTCCGAAACTAATCGTCGGAGCTTTCGTGGCATATTTACCTGAATGGCGAAGGAATGCCATGGAAATGTAAGTCAGCGACTGTTTCCTGTCTGAGTTTCGGTCTTTGAAGTTTCCTGAATCGGGGGATGTTGAGAATGGCATCCTTGGGACGAGTATTGACGTTGTAGAATCATACTGGTGTTTCGAATTGCCTAATTAAAGACAGTTAATGACTTTACTTACAAGGGGAGGACACCATGTGGTAGACGCCGATTTTGTTGAGCCTTGGCACGATGGATCTGTGTCGGAAATAAGTAAATAGGTGAAATAATAAAAGTAAATAATAGAAATTTATTCAAGTAAATTATTAAAAATTTCATAGTTGCCGTGGGGTTTTACTTAATGTTCAGTGCTAGCTCGTATCTAAACTATGTCGACTTCTTTTCCGGTAGTAGTTCCTCTTTCGGTTAGAAGCTCTTCAGACTACTGTGTCAGGAAAATCCTATCACGTCGATGTAACTGTGCTTCGCATTGGGCAATGCCCGTTTAATTTTCAATAATTATAACGATAATAATTTACTCGATTTTGATTGCGAGGTATGGAATTTTCAAGCGAAAAGTGGTGAAGGATATCTGAGTTTATCTAACATTTGCTCCGCGTATCGGTAGAACTATCAGCTACTCGTTAATGAAGAAAAACGATTAGCAAAGTGTTTCCACTCGAACCTCGTCGGATCCAATTACTTTGCTCGTGACTAATTCAATTCTATCGCCAAGCAGGGAATTGAATTATGCAACGTCAATATAAGTGCATACTTTGTAGGTACGTAAGAATCGCAATGGTAACCTGCTGAAAGTTTGCGCCAACGGTAAATACAACACTCCACTTTTCATCCCCCTGCGAAAGGGAACGGAATCGAGGCAACGTAAACGGTACTTGCATTCTCTCTAACTTCTGTTAAATAATCGAGGAAACGTTCGAGCTCCTCGGCTGAAAATACTCGCTACTGCTCGGTTGTTAATGCGGGATATCCGCGGCTGGAATTTTCAGAGGTGATCGCGGTTTATCGTGTCGCCGATCTGGCGATAAATCAGCGGGACTTCCGGTCGGATGATAATAGAAAGTTATCCGTTAATTAATCGAACGAGCCGACGAGTCAGATATATTATTCGCCGATTTCCTTGCATCCGCAACGGCCTTGCCTAGTCGGCGGTGTGCTAATTAAGATAAATTGCCTATCCCGCCATGGATAATTGGAGCTGGCGTGGAACAGGGAATCGATACCGAGAGTCGAACGATGGCGCCCGGAAGCTCGTTGATCCGAGCGGTTGCTTTAAAGAGAAACGTCTGTGGACGCAAGGAGAAATTAAATTGCTTTCTTTCGATCAATTTGATCGTGCAAATTTCGGAGCAATTTCTGATCGTTCCATTCAGTTTGCGAGGACAATTACCGATGTCCTCTTTCAATTCGCGACGCAAGGGAATTTATAAATCAGTCAAATTATTTACACGAAAATTTGCTGCAACGTTTCCGAAGACTGTACTAATTTTTATCGCAGGTAGTGATCTTTTTATCACCCGATTTTTTATTTATTTTCAATGCAAGATTAGAGGTATATATCCAATGGTAATTTTTGGGTTACGAAGGAGATAGTTTAGAAAAAAACGAATCGATGACCGGTCAAAGTTTCTGTGCCTGTGATTAGCTTTCGAGCGTTTGAAGTTTTCTGTCGAACGAGTGATACAACTGTTCATGATTAGTAAGCTAACGAAGAGCAGACGTGCACTTGTAGCAGCGCGAAGCTGTAGTCGCAGAGTTGGTTTAGCTGCAGCAGTTGTATTCGAAGCGAAGTTGTACTTAGAAATTGAAAGTTTGCTACTTAGTTATGCAAGCCTTCAGCTAACATATAGAGTTGCGAGTTGCCCCCACTGTGACAGAGTTGCATCGATTTCCTGTAACTAGCATTAACAGTCGCCCATTGTATAAAATCATCCAGCAACAGAACAGAATTAAAAAGAATTTTTCACGGCAGAAGGAAGCAGAGAACGAGTGAGAAGAGGAATAACCCTTTTCAGCTAAAGTAGTGGTAATAGGAAAGCATTTCTATTAAGCCCGTTATTGCGAAGAAATGTGTTCTAGAACAGTGGCGAGCGAAGAAGCAATTAAAACTAAGAGGTGGACGTAAGAAATGTAATATAAAAGTATTTCTGCTATACTTATCACGGCGGAGGAAAGAACAAAGAGGAAATAACGGTAACTAAAGAAGAAGTAGAACTAATATAAATATAGTTATGTTACACTGAGCACGGTAAAAAATGGACTTTGTAATAAGAATCAATTATAAAATGTAGGACAGGAAGATGAAAAAGAAGGTAGACTAACATACCAACCCAATCAGAGAATCATTCCACGTGAAATTGTTCACTTATTGCAATTATTGCACTCAAAGTCCTATATTTCTTAAACAAATTCGAAACCAGCAAAGTGATGACTTAAACCCTCCCCTAATTGCACTTGAACTGCATCATACGCAAATCAACTTAATCAAACTCCCCGATATCAACTCTAAAAAGTAATCGACCTGGCGTCACCGCAAAGCATCATGCCTTAAGGGGACTAGGCAGTCGGAAACTCGATTTTTTTTTATATTTTTCGAAAGTACCACCCTTCCCGAGGAAAATGCCGTTTGGATTATGTCATAATTCGCAAAATTAAGGATTTTACAGCCGAAAAGGTCGAGCGCGTCATAATTCCTCTTTCGAAACTTTAAACGCGTTTTTTTTTAATCATATTTCCTCTTCGTTTTGCAGTGATTGCGAAAAAACGGAGATACGAGTCGATTTGAAAAAAATTCAGAATACGTGAAACATGTCTAGTTACGACCTGAACCTACGCGTAAGTCTGTGAAAACTTCTGTTTTGACAAAAAAAAAAATAAAATGGCTCTTTTCCCTGGAGAAAAATCAAGTTTCTTTAAAATTTGCCGTTTTGCAGCCGTCATTTTCATAATTTTGATATTTTTTCTTTTTCAATAGGTTCAGAGTAGAATGGGGGTCAGGGCAAAGTATCAATTTCAGAGGATATTTCACAATTCAATTTCTTACGGCCAGAATCACTGCAAAATTACAGCGGCTCCAGAAAAAACACCTATATATCAGGCAACTGTAGCGTTGTCATACATATGTATATATTATTCAAATAATTTTTTTTTTACTGTTTAAAGTATTAACAAACATTACTTAAAAGTACTAGTCACAATTTGTATTCATCTCCTGGTAATTAATTTGTAAAAAATATTTGATTTTCGAGCGATCTGACTGCCTAGTCCCCTTAAGGGGACCTTCCGGTCTAGAGATATTTAGGAATTAATTAAAGGAAAACTACTATATATAATTTAATAGGACTTTCGGCATTGTATTAAGGATATCTTGAGCTACAGCAGTATATTTTTTGTTTTATAATTAATCATTGTAGACGGCACTGGGGATACGTTAAAGTCAAAGCGTCAAAAAGTTCATCCAAATCGGTGGGAGCTGTATCTCCAAAAGTTATTACCCGATTCGACTGAAACTTTTTTTATTTTGAAGAATATACTTCTAGCTAGCGAGGAAACCAGAAAAATACAAAAATTACATTTTTTTAGAAAATAACGACACTTGAAGTTTGAAATCACTTTTTCCCTATAGTTTTCATCCTTTCAACGCCTTTGAAAATTGTAAATTTTCAATTTTTTGTATTTTTTTCTGGTATCCCCCTAGCCAGAAGTGTATTCTTCAAAATAAAAAAAGTTTCAGTCGAATTGGGTAATAACTTCTGGAAATACAGGTCCCACCGTTTTGAGAACACTGTTTCGAGAAAAACGCGTTTAAAGTTTTACGCGAGTGCCGAGTGGCCGGGTGTTACCCATGCATTTGCCGCTACTCAAATGCCTATAACTTCGGGAATTTTCAGGATTTCAATAAATCCTTTTAAACGCGTATTCCTAAAAGATTGAACATTCTCAAAATAAAATAAAAAAAAATCGACTTTTAGACCGGAACCTCCCCAATAATCAAATTGAATAACGTTCACAAATTTCTTTAAAATCACCTCCAAAGTTATCCTACCATTTTTTACCTAACATCGTGTGGGCGTTACTCCTTAAGCCGCGCTGCCACTTGCGCAACGCGTAAGAAATTAGTGTACTATCAAATGGGACCAATCTAGTAAAAGAGATTCCAAACTCCCACTCCGAGTGGGAAGAATCAGGTGTACACGAGCTATTAAATAAATAAATCAAGCTGTCTTGCCGCGATGCTCGCGAGTGGCCCGTGTAATCAAGTCGGTGATTACGTAAAGTTTCTCGAAAACCGCTTTCCACCGGCCAGAAACGGGGATACCCGAAGCCCTGCAGAAGGAGGAACTACGCTGTGAACACGGGCCTACCGATACACGAACACTGGTTACACACGCGTGCATACCATCGCGAACAGAGAGCCTCCACCTGAGGGAAACAACAAAAAAAAAGAAGGAACTCGTACAAAGACGTTGCACGCACACCTGCAGCGCGCAGAACCTAAGGCAACTCTCCACTTACCGGTAGAATGGAGTTGGGCAACACGCTCGACAGAAGTCATACATCGGGGAGCAGTGGCGCAGAAACAACGGAGGAAGAAGAGCCGCGTATTAATGCGAAACTTTCCAATAATTCGCGGCTCTCTTGCCGCGATCAGAGCCACGTTTGTCTGTACCATGACAGAATGTAATACCCCTGCGACTTGGCTTATGGATCTCGTTTGATGGCGCTAGATACGGGGTCCATTTTGACCCGGTGTTACTAATTATCGTTATTACACTTTTTTTTAAAGAGACAGGAATTTTTAAAGTTTAAGTTCATTCTGAGATGAGCGAAATTGTATTCTGGGTCAGAATGGACCCCATATCTACCATCGAACTCTGTCTATTCTCGTAATAATTTTTCATCCACTTACCTTCGCTGTTCGTGCCACAAAAAAATGCATATTTCTTCCCTGTTGTGGCATGTTGCCACAAAGCACTATTCGTGTAAATTGCCAGTCCACGAATCCGAACGCTACGCGTGGCCTTCAGGGGCGAGTGGTTACCATCGACTACGAACTACGCGTACCTAAGTATTATCGTGAAGAAAAACTTCGCTTCCCAGCCACTCCAGCTTTGGAAGGCACCCCGTGATAATAATTTTAAGGGAAGGGTCCCTGAATATCCGACACAGTGGCGAGGAAGTGATTCGAAGGCTAGAGCCAGAGGGAACTACCCTTCCTGGAGAAAATTGAATTTGTTTGGAGTTAGGGATACTTGTGACGCGCAGCTTAGTTTATAGACACGCGTACGATTCAGGGGGCGGTGGAAGATTGGACAGGGGCGAGGCTGAATGGGTTGAAAAATAAATGACGAAACGGTTTGATACGATTACGCTGCCGGGAAACGTGTCCGTGGAAATTGCACGTTACGAGGCGTACATGTTCTGCCTTCGTTACGTGCACGTGCCATTAATTAAGGACGAAGCTACTGATTCCCTTATCCGACCTTGCGGTTGGAATACTTTTTCCTGCTAACTGTAATTATAACGTCCGCGTGTAGTGTTTGCGTGGTGTGCAGGAAATGTAAAGGGATCATAAGGAAGGGGGGGGGGTGAAATTTGATACACATCGGCAAATATAATGCCTGAATTATTTAACTGACGATCTTCAGTAATTTGCGAACCTTGGAGAGTGGGTTGCCACCTTTTGTGATCCTTCAATGAATTTTTATTATAGTTCGTTGAAGACAAAGAAAGAATCTTGGTATTCCATTTGGAAAGTGAGGGGTAGATATTTCTTTAGACCTCTGGTTCTGGTTGTAAGTGAATGTTCAAGTGTCGATATCCTGATATTAATTATTTTTTGCTGTCCTAAGATATGAAAATAGTTGCTCGATATAGTTCGCTAAGCCCCCAGCAAGTTGTAAGTGCAAATCAATTCTAGAAATATCTCGTATCTCGTTAATAAGGAAGAAGCACGCATCGACAAAATAATTAGCCACGCTGATTACCTATTACCGAATAATAAACGCTTCGAATCGTTACCGAAATGCGACTTGAATAACTTACTTTCTTTAATTTCGAAGATACGAATGGTTGAATTGAGTTAGCATTAAAATAGAGACCATTAAAGTTAAATGTCATAAGGCTACTGGAAAATTCAGGAACATCGAAAAGACACTATTTTTACCGCAATGGACACTTCCTGCTCGATGTGAATAGACTTTTGCATTATGGATGAGAGAAAGAAGAGGTTTTTAATGCAATTAAAAAATTCAGCTTCTGATTATAACATCCTGAACGTGAAATACTCCGTAAGTTATATAAATCTATTAACTCTACTACATGGCTCCGCCCGGAATTTAGATTCTGATTTTATATATTTTTTTAAGCACGCAAACATATAAACTTTCTGTATTATATATTATGGTATGCATTCTGTCTAATAAAAAGTGGTGAAATGGCAGTCAAATATTAAATTAGCATTTTTACTCGTTTAAAAGGGCAAATGAGATTTTTAAACTTTAAGGACTCAAAAATTGAATGCCACTTGGAAAATGTGCACATATAAACGATTCTTTCTGAACACAATTAGGGTTCCTGATTTCTCGATAGTTTTTCTTTCTCGAGAAATAAGAAATTAGATCATACTTCTTGAGAATTCTCGAGAATTCTCGAGAAGTTGAAAAAAATATTACAAAATTTATATTTATGGAATAATGTTGATTTATCGGACACAGGAAAACTGTAACTAATTGTTCATTCTTGTCCAATTTGCACAAAACTTGTATAAATGAAAAAAACAGATATTAAATAGAATCGATATTTATTTAATACAAAATTTGTGCAAAGCGAAACATTACTTTTTTGTTTTAAAGTAGGTTTTTAATCTATTTCTTTTCTTTTTCTTGTGATAAAATTTGTAGCTGTAGAAAAATATCTTTCGTTTTGAGTGGATGTTGGGTTCATCGTATGTAGCACACGCAAAAGTTATGGTAAATTGAGTGTTCTTCTTCCATGGGACTGAAAAATATGAAATTCCTATGTTAAAGTCCGGAATTTATATTTTTCTTGGTTGATACTAAATTCTTGGAGGCTCTCTGCGATTTCTAACTCTAATTGTTTTCTTAATGGTAATTCTTCATTTTGAGGATCCGTAAGTTTTTCAGTATTTTCTGTTACTGTTATATTTTCCGAAAAGTCTAGCTACTTAGAATTTGTTTTGCCGTTTTATATATATCTGTCTTGGATATTAAATTAAAAAAACGCGTCTTTTGAATCTTTTTGGAGATTCTGGATTACATATGCAAAAATTTTGTGAGGGATACAATAATTTTGTCTCCTATTTTCCATATTTTTTCTTTCCTAGCCAAGAAACTCATTACTTAATTCAGTAGGTATACAATTTTTCTAAATTGTTAAATAAGAATTTAAGACCACCTTCATCAGTAAATGTCGAATCTTCTCTACTGAGATTTTCTATTGTAATTCATATAGGTTCTAATGTTACTAATAAGACTAACTGTAAATTGTAGATGTGTTCATACTTTCGCGATTTCCTAGACTTAAGTTTCTCGACAAAGACAGTATTTCAAATAAGCAAAATTTAAAATTTCTCGAGAAAGAACTCTTGAGAAGGAACGCTAAACACAATCCAGCTATTTCATCATTTACAGCGAGGAAGAGCAATCTCTACCACGAATAATCCACAAAGCTGGTCGACTTTTGTCGTATCGATTTCAGACAGCAACATTTCCTTAAAACAGCAAACACACCGGGCATCATTCTTCATACATAAACGTCAAAGCAAAGAGCAGAGGAAACCCTCCTCCACCTGTCCATTTACTTCCCTGGGCAGACAAAAGAATCGTTTGAAACATTTAATAAGGTCTTTGGAAAACTGCATGTGCAAGTGACCCTTACAGAACTTTTACTCGTCGACAAGTGTATTATTTGCCAGAGCAAGAAGAATTCCGTTTGTGACGATCGAGGAACATCCAACAGTCCCACCCTCGCTATGGACACCCACCAATACCAGTTACAAATGCGAGAAATAAATGTGGCTGAACAAATTGCCGGAAGGAGCAATGGGAAAAGAAAAGAGGGACTACTTGACTGCAACCTGCGAGAGGATCTTGATTCTTGAGCGTTGGACGACGGGGTCCATTTTGACCCACAATATACAACTTCCCTGCGTAGTCTCTTAGAACAAGCCTCTACATCACACTTTGATATTATCGTTATCAAAATTCTCATTTTCCTGAAGAATGCTACATATCTTCATAGTCGACTGTATGGCGGACACGGGGACCACTTTGCTCGGAACAATCTTTTATATCACCTTTCGATATTACCAGAATTTAAAACTTACGGCGTCCATTTCGACCCACAATACAAATCCCTTCATCCACAGCTCAGAACACCCATTCGTGTCACATTTGAGGCTCGTCATGATAAAAAATTCTTACTTCCTTAAAGAAGTGACACCAACGCAACAAGTAGCTTTGACCATTAGCATACAGGGCAGATATACACAGGCCCTGCATCCGCCAAAGGTGGAAGCACCCAGGAAGAGTTTCCCAACTCCGTGGACGTGGGCCCCTCGCTGTGTCAGGAAAATCCTATCACGTCGATGTAACTGTGCTTTGCATTGGGCAATGCCCGTTTAATTTTCAATAATTATAACAATAATAATTTACTCGATTTTGATTGCGGGGTATGGAATTTTCAAGCGAAAAGTGGTGTAGGATATCTGAGTTTATCTGACAATTAGCATACAGGGCAGATATACACAGGCCCTGCATCCGCCAAAGGTGGAAGCACCCAGGAAGAGTTTGCCAACTCCGTGGACGTGGGCCCCTCGCAAGGCGCGCGCCATTTGAAAGCTGCTTATCGGTGAATTTCGTCTGCGGACGGGCCGCGTGCTCCACATTCGCGGAACAATGCCAGAGACCAACCAGCGAAACCATGCAATTACTTCCCGATCAGAAAGTCCGATCAGAAAGAGCGCACATCCCTTGTTGTTCCGCTACTATACAGAGGCGCTAACAACCATCGATCGAGGAAGCTGCCGGCGGAATCGTCGGCTTCCTTGCCGTAACTAGGCCGACCTATCGCCGAACGGCCCAAGTCGTCGGCCAGTCGCTGGTCACCGATTGCTGGCCCACAACTAGACCACAACACCAAGAATCACCATAGTCCCACTTGGCGCACACCGCCCGCCGCCGGCTAATCTCTCTGTTCTGTTACGTCAGAGTGGTCAGCCGAGCGATCCTTGGTCTCCCTCTTTCTTCATCGCGGCAGGAGTGCAGCTCGGACATGCTTTGCCTGGCGAAGGAGTTGTTAGTCCCCCTGAAGAGCTCGCACGGGCGTGCACCACCTAGCAACTTTCCGAACTCCTCTTATCGACGTCTTATCGCGTCGAAGAAAGTGGAAACGGCGGTGGTTCTGTAGACTTGGCTACTTGCCGCGTTCATCGAGGAATCGTACCTGGAAAGTGTACGGCAGTCACGAAGGATTCGCCGGATGACTATGTCAAGGAGTCTCGCATTATCCGCGTGTGGCTGACGGACCTTGGACGCCGATGCTCTGAGAGAATCTTTCGCGAAGGTGCACACCTGAAAACTGGATGAGCGGACGTTCGCAGAAGGCAGGATCCATTATGGAAGATCTGAAAGATGCGTGGAAAGTTTCGTGGAGAATGTAATATCTGGGATAGGAAGCAGCTCGGTGTGCCAGGGAAGATACTGCAGGTCTTCAGAGGGGTACTTGGTTTTTAAACAGCGCGAACAGCAGCTGGAGCGTACGGGAATGGCGGAACAGGTGAGAAGGGAACCGCGTGTCGTGGAACACGAAGTGCGTGCTCGAGGAATATGTACGTTTGAGAAATCAGTGACAACGAAAAATCGTGGTAACAACTGTGGTCGAAGAGTTTCAAATAATTAAAAGGCTGAAGTATAGATCTTGCGAAAATTATAAAATCTTCAACTACGGATAGTGATTATAGAATATAGAAAATAGTATATTTATTGGAGAGAATTTTCTTCGTGTACACCGCCGATTTTACACCTCTCAGACAAAAAGTTAGTTGTCCTTTCAAAGTCACTTGCGTGCAGCTTTCAACTTCGGTCCACGCCTGTTGCCTCGCGACGATGTCGATTTTACTTTAAAAACTGAAAGTCCGCCCGATGACACAGATGCTTACCGGCAGGAAGGTTTTCACCATAATTTCAAACTTTCTACTCAAGTGCACATCCTGTGGGCGGCCCCGTTCGTTTAGGTTCACCGACTCGTTTGTCCGTGCAGCGAGGGTGCAACGCGTGCACACCGACCACGTTGCACTGCGCAACCGTGACGTCGATCCGTCGCGATTAATTTATATCAATCGATACGCGGTGGGCCGGGGGCGCGGCGCAATTTATGAACGACGTCGATCAGGGGAATCTGGAATTCTGACACACCAATACTTGCGGGAACTTTCAGCGAGACATGGAAATAATTAATCTGAATGGAAGTTATTAAAATGCTGCACCTTTGAGGTGCAGGATTGTTAACCCCTCGCGGAAAGTGAATGAAGCCTTTTGGGGGGAAGTTTGTGTGTAACACGGCGATATTAGTTGCTTAAGCTGAATTTCATTACGTCCGTAACACGGCTGTGCCGTTAAAAGCAAAGTACCTACTCGAATACTTTTAAAACTAGGTGTACGTGATATGTACTTAACGCTAAGTCTACGCTATTTCCACAGTTAAGCTATGAGAGTAAATCAGAGAACTTGGAAATTTCATTTCGATTGCTTTTGCAACGTACACTTTCGTTTCCTTTTTGCAGCCTGAAAGAACTGATCTTGGATCGTAATGGGATCAAAGATTTGCCGCACGAGCTCGTCGAGCTGAAGAACTTGAGAAACATTTCCTTGGCTGGCAATTGCCTCGGCAGCCTGCCGTCTTTCTTCAACATGCGAGCCCTCATGCTAACGGTACGTCGATGCGTTTCATGGAATTATTAAAGTATTTTGCAATTTCGAATTCGCGAAGAGAAGCCGTCACGGTGAGCGGCCGTGGAATGGAGTAACCCACGTTGCGGAAATTGCGGTTCCAAGCTAACGAGTTCAGCGAATGTGCTGATTTAAAAAAAAAAAAAATGTTGAGACGTGTTGTTCCAGAAATTCGATTAATCAGGGTTTAAGTGGAAGTTTATGGAAAAAACTTCCGTTCTTGCTGATCAAAATTCTTCCTAATCAAGTCTGACGATTTATTTTCTTTTTTCGGAAACAGTGATAACGGATGTCTGCCACTTTTTATTGATATAATCGACAAACATGGTCAAGTGTTTGTCCCACATTTCTCAAATGAGAAGTGGCACAAAATATTGGTAGAACAAATATCGATATGTAATGATCTTCGTCGCAAAAAAGGGGGTTTCTGATCGATCGTGATATATGGACAAAAAATACATTTATAGCGAGTAATCTTATCAATCTTGTCTTAAAAAATCTGTAACTTATTGGGTGATAAACAATTAGCGCGTGTGTGATTTTTTAATTAGTTAGATTTTACGTAAGAATTGTTTTTCAGATTTTTTTCCGTAAAAGTACTATCCAGTTTACTTAAAAGTAAAATTATTCTCCCATTAATTTATTCTAATGATCTCCAGTTAACAAACTTTTCTGATAACTGGTAATATCAATATTCCTGAAAATTATGTTTTTTATTTATTACGACCTAGCTTACGCCAGGTGCAAAAAAAATTAGTCTATAGACTCATCAATTGTTCCCCTCCACGGAAATCTTTAGTAAAAGGCGAAAGATTTATGCGTAATTTGAAGGGAAACCAGAGTAACGACAGAATCTTTCGAGCACCTCTATATGTACCTTCGTGCAAACTTTACTTTCGAGTATACGGTTATACTAGAAGCCACCTAGCGGCGTAGTACAGTAGCTCCGGTGCTCAGGGCCGTACATATGCTCTTGGGCACCCTATGCATTAAGTTGTTTCGATTATTCCAAGCAAATGAGTATTACAATTTTCAAAAATACTTAAAAATAAGAAATATCTCCTATAATAAAAAATTAATAACAATTGATGATAATAATAATGATAAAACTCAAGACAACTAAGAATAATCTTAGTCAGAATTTGATGAAATATGCAAAGACTAAAAGTCTTGTTAAAGTACTCAAAATTGTTTATACAAATAGCTAAAAATATTGTAATACTTTTAGGACGTTCTGTCGAAAACAGACCATACTAAAGTCTACAAGGATGAGAAGAGCAATCAGAATAATTTGTACAAGGTGAACCTACGGAACAATCAACTGAAAGGGAACATTATTCTCGGAAATTACGGAGTAAGCGTTTAATACCATAACGAAGAATATAATTTAATGCGTGGGCCCTCCGTGATGATAATTATTGACCTGTTACTGTTTCCATTTTCTTCTTTAATCAAGAATTTAACGCATCTAGACGTCAGTGAAAATAGCATCGAGAAATTGGACATCAGTGCTCTTCAAGAATTAAGGAGCATACGGTGCGCGCGAAATATTTTAACAGAGCTGACTGTCTGCGGAAGAAATCTTGTTTCCCTTATCGCTGGAAATAACAGTAAGATTCCTCCCCCTTCTTTCACCTTGGGGAATTAAAGTCCACGCGAAATTCAATCTATAATTTTTACAGAGCTAAAAAAATTGATTATCGAGCCTGTGCCGGTGAACCTCGAGCACCTGGATGTCTCCTAGTAAGTAAATATGGAACTCGGCAAAGTAATTAGTAAATGAATATGGCAAGCAAGTCTTCTTTTCATTTTTAAAGAGATTAGATTTTGCTTTTCAGAATACTGCCAGTGTATATGATACTCCCTTCAGCTTGATCTTTTCAAGTCCCTTGATCCTGTATGTAGAATTACCTTTCAAAAGGACCCACTTTGTGGACGTAATTTTTCTTTATCAAAAGAAAATCTGTTTGAAGATCCTATCGTTCGAAATTTAAGCATCATTTATCATTCTTATATTATAAAACCATCGAAATAAAATTTTCTATAAATGTATAATTTAGACCTATGATAGACTTTTATACCATCGAGATTAATAAAGACATTTGAAGGGATCGAGTTAAATGGAATATCCTGTGTACAGTGAAATATCTGTTACATCGGATGAAAATGAATTTTAGCAACAATTTAGACGCCCTTCCGGAATGGACACCGGACCTTCCGGTTCTGCGTGCCCTTTTTGCCTCGCACAATGCCTTAACGGCCCTACCAGAGAGGCTGCTGACGCAACCATCCAGGCTGGAAGTTCTTCACCTACCCCACAATAGACTGCAAGCCCTTCCACCGCCCAGAAAACCGCTAAACATCGTTCACTTGACGCTGCAAGACAATGCACTGACGGCATTGCCGACGAGTTTCTTCGTCAACACAGAAAAGTATGCCAGGAATTTCGTTCTTCACCCTTGTCCACTAACTATTACTAACAACTTTTATTTCTCACCTTCATTGGTGACTATTGCTGCCTAAATAACTCCAGTACGGTGGAGATAGAAGAGACATTTATTTCACAAAAATTAGAGAAGCCAAAATATGGATACCACTGAGAACGATTTGAGTATTTATAAAACTATTTAAAATTTTATTAAATCGTTCCCCCATCTCTGTGATCTGAAATATATTTAAGTGGCGATGGCTATACTGTTCACAACAGGGGATACTGATTTATTTTTAAATGATCCTGTGCTTATTTGAAACAGGAAGAGTTCTGAAAATTATTGAAATAATTTGAAACGACATCGCTAATTAAAGAAAATAAGATGTTCTATCGAGAAGTGCCTGTGTCTTAGAATGAAGGTTCTGAATCTCTCCAACAATCGGCTGTCGGAGCTTCCTCACATGGCAGAAGGCAGCAAGGGCCGACACAACGGTCACAGTTTGGAGAAACTGTACCTCACCGCAAATTGTTTAACGGACACCGCTTTGGACACCCTCGCGAAGCTAACGTCCCTGCGCGCTCTTCACATAGCCTACAACACTTTGGACACGCTTCCGGAAAGGTATAATTCTGAGCTGTTCCGATTAGCTCCCACTGATAGCCGCACCTTCGGCTTGCTATTTTCACGCGGAGGCTGATGATCAGCAATCGAGACATTTGAATTTTCAGCTGCATAGCCTCGTGGAAAGACTTGGAGGAATTAGTGCTATCTGGGAACCGCCTTCAGTACCTGCCAGATAACGTAGCCAATTTGAGGCATTTGCGCGTGTTACGTGTTCATTCCAACAGGCTTCTAACTTGCCCAACGTTTAACAAAACCACGTCATTGAAGGTAACATTCTGACACGGAAGTGGCAGATTAATTATTTTATGGAAGTTATTTATCTCAACCCTTAGCCGACGACGTCCCACTTTGTGACATAAACGGTGACGCGAGTCTCACAGACTCCTCTTTAATAATTTTCACACTGTCAAGTCTAAATTTACTTTTAACATATACTGGAGTTATTAGCCACTTTATCACATATTTGAAAAGATACTGTTACATGTTTTCTACAAAGCCACTGAAAGTTATCTTCGTGATACCACTTATTGTAAAACAAGATCGAATGAAAAGAAGGAAAATATAGGAAAAATAATCCAGCAGGAGTCTTTCAAATGACTTCACATCACTGGTTAAGGGTTAAAGTGAAAGCATAAGCGATTCTCAAGTTGCTTTCCCTAAGGGATGTAGAGATCGATGTGAACCTAAATAGTTATTATCGACAAAATCGATGTCATCGAGGCAGAAAGGGAAATACTTCCCGATTGTAATAAATGCTGTAATATAAACCTACGCATAGGTGCTGGATTTAGCACACAACCAATTGGACAGGGTGAATCTGGCTACTCTGGTGCCACCCCAACTACAGTTCCTCGACATATCCTGCAATTCGAGGCTGCACGTGGACCCGAGGCAATTCCAAGTGTACAGATCGCAGCGACCGATATCGTTAGTCGATGTGTCGGGACAAAATCGGCCGAGCTTACCCTCTCACCCCCATCAGCAGGAGATCGTTTCCGCTGAGAAGGGCGCGGACCAACCGTGGCGGCTGGGATTTTCAGAAACCGCAGGCTCGAGGGAAAGGTGAATACATTTGGAGTTTATTTCTCGTAGGCGACTCTAACATACAATATTCGCAAAAGAAGAAGATTTCCCGCCACTGCCACCCTCAATCGCTACCTCTCGATGCCCAGGTTATACGTTTCCCAAGTCAGAATGCCGTCGTTCTGCAACGTGGAGGGCCTCTTCGGCCTGTTCGACGGCGGCTCTAACCAAGAGGCGCCCTGTGCTCTTCAGGAAATGATACCCCGTCTCTTGCTGGAGGAACGAACCGTCCGAGAGACGTCAAAAGAGTACTTGAAGTACACGTTACTCTCGGCTCACAGGGAACTGAAGGAGAAAGGTCAGAAGTACGGGATCGACGCGACCCTGGTTCACATTATCCGCGTCCAGTCCCAGCAAGGATTCCCAAAGGCAGCCACGCGGTATTCCCTGAAGGTAGCTTCTTCCGGGGACGCCAAAGCGGTCCTCTGCAGGGCAGCTGGCCCTCTGACCCTGGCGCCGCCGAAGAAAGTCGCCGTGAAGAATCAGCTGGGCAACGCAGCCATGTTCCCCTTGGTGGTGCCGGACCCGACGTTCGAGGAGGTCGATTTGGAGGACGACGACGAGTTCGTGGTCATCGCTAATAGAAGGGTGTGGGAAGTGTTGAGCATCCAGGAGGCTGTTCGAGAAGCCAGAGCAGAGGCTAGTCCTGTTCTAGCTGCCAAGAGACTCCAGGACCTGGCTCAGGCTTACGGGGCGGAGGATAATTTGAGCGTCGTGGTTGTAAGACTGACGGGGCCTAGCCAGGGCGATTTGGATCAGCTGATGAGAGAGCTGAGGCACGCTGTCGGTAAAAATAGAGGGCAGACCGATGGCGGCTGCCCTTGCCCTTGTTGCGTGCCGCCTGCTGCGCATAAACCACCCGGGCCCTGCTGCTGTCACGCGAACGATGGCTACTACTTGAACGGGGTGCTGAAGAGTATCGTGAATAGGTGAGGAAATCTGTTGGTATTGCAGACGGATCTATCTTAGTCTGTTGCAACTTTTCGGAATTTTTTTAGGAGCGTAGGTACTTCCTTAGGTCGTTTAGATATTTTAACTCTGTCATTCCCTTTGGCTCTATTTACCGGGAAATAGTGGTGTACTATAGATGCAACGAAAAATGTCCTCGAGCCAAGTCATTTTAAGTCGACCAGACCCGAAGAGAGCACTAGGGTCGAGTAACGTAGCGTTCTCGAATGATCCAGGTCCAATAAGCCTCACAACGGATCAGGAAGATACTTCAAGAACCGTCGACCCGCGCAAGAGAACGAAAGTCCACCGTACAAGGACGACAGGAGTTCGCCAAGCGGCCAGTCCGACCAAGCCAGCGACAGCACCTTCAAGTCCAGACACCCTTCCGGTAGAGTCTGGTCTGGAAGTGCCGCCTCCAGGGTCACGAACAAAGCTCGCCAAAGCGTCTTCGTGCACGAGAATGGCACGAGAAAGGTAAGATTTTCATCTACTCTAGGAAGGAAGAATCGATTTCGAAGGACTTCCATTGATAACCCAGACAACTCTTCCCCTATTATTTCCTGAACGTAGTAATGGGTTCGAGCAGGCGTCGAGTATTTTTGTTTGAGCTAGTGAACTATAGTTTCCAAGAACATAATTTCTAAGATCCCCAGGTCCAGGATGCCAACAGGAAACGAAGAATCTTTAACCCGAAGCTACCCCCATCCCCAATCGATTCTTCCACGGACCCAGTCCCCGGCCTGCTTGAATCCACGAGGCACGATCGATTGAAAGGCAAATTTTACAACAGGTACCGACTGGCCCGGCGACGCAGGAAGACACCGTGTCGGAGAGGTCTGGCGCCCTCAGCGAGGAGCAGTTTCGTTGCTGGGAGTACATGCTGGAGCAGAACACTCAGCTACTATTCGACAAGGAACTGGACACCCTGACGAGGACCCCTTTGCGCAGAGGTCAATCGAGGTCCACCCCCCAGTTGGGAAGCAACCTGCCATTCCTGTCGAAGAGATTCGGTAGCGCCAGGTCCTTCAACCCTACCGTTCCCAGGTCTCCCATCGTGCGATTCGGCAGCGGAAGGAGACTACTGAACGGGGGGCCCAACGCTGCCTACTTCGGCAGCCTGCAGAGGCTCATGCCTTACAATCTCGAGTACGATTTCGCTGTGATTCAGGAAAGGAACGGGCTGGACTCCTTGGAGCAAGACGCGTCGAGGATGCAGCAATACTGGGGAGTAGCCACGACGGAGCTGTGATGCGGTGCGCAGCGCGGTCGATTTTGAAATTGTGATAGGCATATTGGAAGGTATGAGTTATCAGTATTAACGGTCGACACGAAGCAGCAGCAGAGGCACTTGTCCCTGTTTGTCTAGCAAAGGAACATGGAAGATATCGTTCCTCCGCGTGAATTCTAATGAGATATGTGTATAATCGATAAGACGAAGCGCGTGATTCGTTCGCTACACTAGAGATACGCCTGATCGCGATAAAGCAGCTTCGGGCCTTTTTTCGAGTCGTACGATAAACATCTTCGTTTTGTGAGTTACTTGGCTTCGCCGTCGCGGAACGATGACGGGTGAAGTCTTTTTCAAAGTAACATTGGCGTATTCTAATCTAAGGGTTGCGCGGAAACTTAATTTCGGTTGAATGTACTTTTGAACGGATTGGGTTGTTTCCCCGTAAAATGAATTTTATGAATTTTATGTCGGAGATATCCCCCCTTATCGTGCTTATTCGCAAAGTTGTTCGTCAGTCGCGCTACCAAATCGATTCCACTGTATAATTACTCAGTCCCAGTGACTGAACGAGCTATCGCAGTGGTTCCCAACCTGTGACACGGTTTTGGGTCTTTTTTTAAATATCTTTAAGTTAGAATTACATTCTGAAATACCTATTTCTAAGCCTTTAGCTCGTTAAAACCGTGCCTTACACGGGGGTCGCAGGTTATTTGAATTTTGTAAATGGAGATCGCGACTCAAAAAAGGTTGGGAAACACTAAGCTATCGCTAATGACGTAAGTACGTTATGTATGTGAGATACGAATATCACATGTGTCAGGGTTTATAAATTTTCGTAGCTGTTAAAAATCGCTGCCAAATGTGTGTCTATGAACTAACTTATAAATTTCTGAATACTGTACAAACATGGGGACCGTAAGTGGGGTTGCCACCCGTGCTTTAAAATAAAGTATCTTACGTTATTATACGTACTTGTGCTCTATACTTTCCAACAATAAAGTATGCGAAAACACTTTGTTTCACGTTTAATGATACTACGTGAAACGTAACGGAATAATATTCTACGTACATGTATAGTTGGCAAACGTACACAAATCATCATCATCTCGAAGTAATTTCTTATCTTCTGACGGTTCCTGCCACCTCAGCATTTACTGAGAATGTTTTCTCTGTCACGAATGTGAAGCGGCGGGACGAGAGAAGCAGGGCATCTCTTAATTTAACAAAGAACGAATTATTTATATATTTCAATATGAATATTCAGTGGAATAATTCCACGAAGTTATTAAAAATTATAAAAAGTTGCTCTGTAATGCTAAGAGCAATAAAAAATATGTTTGGAAGTGTAAGAATATTTTAAAATTGCGAGTATTAACTCGCTTTCTAAATTAATCGTTATAGTTTTATTCCGTTGTTAAAAATCGGTAGAGTCGAGAAGGCCTTTCCCGAGTCCCGGTCTGTAATCGACTGCCTTTCCGTCCCGTGGAAAGTCCCCTCTTGTCCTTTTGGGAAAAACTCTTAAGGACCCCGATGCCAATTTATGATATTTATGGTGTCGCACTGGTCGGGCCCATCGTCGCTGTAGGCGTCACGCTGGCCGCATCTGCGTAAGCTCAACTTTGCAGCCCCTTTTACAAGGTGATGCTTCATTATTGCTAACAGAAGAAATAAAAATTAATACGAAGAAAATGTACCTTTAGTTTCTCCGAGCGTGCTTTCTTTTCTACCCAACTAAAGCAAATTCGCGTTATTTTCCTGTAAAAAAAGGTGGCAACCCTAACCGCGAGGCCAAAGGACCAAACGGTTCTCAAATTATTGCTTATCCCTGTCAGCAGAGAAACGGTTAAATATAAATATATGAAATACGCAACGCTATTACGCGAATGTAAATATTACTGTAAACATTAAGTGACGTCGAAGTGGTAAACGAAAAAGAATTTTAAGAGGACTCTGAATTTGACAAAAAAAAAAAAATATGCTGTATATAAAAGCGATGTAATATATTCTAAAGCGCACGTGAGATGCGCGCGTAAATATGCATGTTTAGTCGTAGCGAGCGATCAGGATACGTTATCGCGAAGCCAAACTATGAGCTAAAACGTCCGTCCGAGATACGCGATTCCTATTCGAGCGGCAAACACCGCGGATCTCGCACTATTTGTACCGAGCGTAGGATTACTTACAGTGAGCTTTAGAGGCCATTTGAAAATAGTTTCGGGGAGAAATCGCTTCCCCGGCGTTGGATCCATTTCATTAAATCGTCGCCGACTGAACGGCGGACTTCCGATTTGTGTGCGTTTGATTAGAACGGTGGAAATGCTTGGAGCACCTTGGCACCAGGGACTTAAGGGGGTATACCCGTTTGAACCCTCGGAAAATGTATACATTTTGTGGATTTTTTTACAAGTCAACGGTTTGATGCAGATTTCCCGTTTTTTAACTATGTTTACATAGTATTATGAACTACTTATAAAAAAAGTTTCAGTTATAAAACTATTGTTTTTCGGAAGTTACGGATACATGTCCGAAAGTCTCTCGATTTTAGACGGCTAAACGGTGGCCCTAAAAACTCGCGCTACGTTCAACCAATTTACTTCAAATTTTGCATGCAGAATCATAATAAGATTTCACATCGTCCAACGAAGGCTTTTTTTATTTCGATTCCCCGCTTATTATTTATAAAGGAAAAAGGTGGATTTTTCTCTTAGAAAAATTTAACTTTACCTTTGATCTCTCACCATTTCTTTATTTTTCAAAATTTTCAAAATCGCCTTCGTTGGACGATGTGGAATCTTATTATGATTCTGCGTGCAAAATTTGAAGTAAATTGGTTGAACGTAGCGCGAGTTTTTAGGGCCACCGTTTAGCCGTCTAAAATCGAGAGACTTTCGGACATGTATCCGTAACTTCCGAAAAACAATAGTTTTTTAACTGAAACTTTTTTTATAAGTAGTTCATAATACTATGTAAACATAGTTAAAAAACGGGAAATCTGCATCAAACCGTTGACTTGTAAAAAAATCCACAAAATGTATACATTTTCCGAGGGTTCAAACGGGTATACCCCCTTAACGATACATGTAACTTTCGTCTACGATGGGGTTCTTCTTCTCCCTATGAACGAGTATGAGGAAACGTATTTTTGTACCAAAATAACATATAGGGACCACTGTACCTGAACCTACCAAATAAAACGATCCACAGCGATGCCTAATGATAATGTACCAGCATTATCTAATTAAATACAAAATCACGGCTTCTGTCAATTGGTGCCGCGATTCGTTGACCCGGAACAAATCGCATCGCTCGGCTGTGTGTATTTTTCAAACGTAGCAGCGATAAATTAACAAACACGTACCCCCTCCCCCCAAGATATCGTTCTATTATCGTTGTTTTTCCGCCATCTAATGCCTTCGCGGCGGCCTTGATAAGCATTATCTTATTTGTCGGGCAGCATTAAACCGTCTATTTCTCTATCGCCGTGGACTCTTTTTACCCGAATCGGCGGGACGGATTAGAAGGGATAAGAGTGCAAGAGAAATTTCTCTCGGCTCTTTGTGGCTCGCCGTAATCTCCGCGGATCGAGATGGAGGAACTTAATGCCTGGTGTTGTTTGAAGCAGGCAACGCGGCTGCTTCCTGTTTAAAATAGGTGGCAGGACTTGATCAGGTTCAAAAGTTGGAGAGGAGGGGTAATGCAGATTTGGAAGAGTCGAAATAAAGATCGTTAATTAAATAACAGCGCTCCGAGAGTAAAGAAATTTGGTAGATAGACCCCCGGAGCTTGATCGCGGTGTACTTAAAATTATATAAGTACCTACTCGAATAATCAATCGACCATTATCACCAACAGTTTGATGTATCGACGCATTTTTAGATAAACTTTAATCCCGAAACGACATGCAGACGTTCGTTAACGCCACGCCTTAATCTTTTATAAAACGTTCTGATTTTTACCACCTCAGAAACAAGATTTTAAGCGTGACATTTATGAAATATCTTCGTGATAAATCATTGCCGTGATTAATCAATTTCAGCTGTCATACTGGCAACCAGCCACATAAAACTAGTAAAACATTTATTAATACCGAGGCAGTAAATTGCAGTACCTAAATTAAACATTAAACTATAAAAATAAAATCAGTGGCGCACACAGAGGGGGCCAAGGGACCCTGGTAGCCCCCAAAGAAGGGGCTTTGTAAGGAAACTGGATTTCATTCTTTAAATAAATTGATAAAATCACCTGACGAATTTTATGGACTTTCCATTAGAAATATTTTTATCCGTTCCACTCGGCTCCCTCAAGATTAAATCCCGAGTGCGCCGATGCATAAAACTACAAACATATCAGCCTTGAAAATAAACTCGATCACAACTTTATCGCAACTAATTACAACTACAATTATTTCCGCCGGTGAGACGAGAAGTACGCAATCAATTTCCCTGAAAAGATTGTTACAGTCAATTCATTAAAAAATGCCTACCGGCGCGCGCGTGCAGTACACAGTCGTGTGGCGTCTATATAGGCTCGAGCTTGCGTGAATGTGGCACGCATCGGCGAGTCACGTGCTGAAGGTACGTACACAGAAACAGCGGAGCGGTGGGGAGTTCGGGGGTTTGCATAACCCGATTGAAACCGGACGCCGCAGTCAGTAGTATTTCGTCGACCGTGAAGATAGCGTCGTCGCGTTTTGGCGACTCGGTGTCTCTGTATCGCTTGCTGGTAATTAGTCGCGCGCCTGACATCGGCAGCAAGCCTCTGTTTCGTTCGTCGCGATGCGTGTGCACGCGTTACGTTCCCGTTCGTGAAACACCGTACGCCTGCATCTGTGCCATTAATCAACCTGCTATGATACCAACCAGAAGAAGGGTCTGATCTGGGTGCACGTATGAAACTCAGTGAGTACCATGACGCATACCACTCGCAGTATAACCGCCACAATAGCCAAGGGTACATTCGCGATTACTTAGATCGCACGCTCGCCTCGATCTGTTTTTCAAGGTGTGCTTCTATTCCCTCGTTCCCGTTACTCGCCACGTTCGCGGCGGCTGAACGTCAATAAAACGTTCGACTTATTCCTCGCCGAGTGCAAACGACGAATCGACCATGTTTTTATCGTGTGTCGTAGTTTCCAAGGAATTATCGGCCAGCGTGTTTAGAGGGCGCACCGTTGCTCGTGAATTTAAAATGCCAGCGTTGCTGTCCCCTGTTTTATTAGGTGTTAAGGCTTGTATTCAAGGATTTATCGCTTCTAATAGTAGCAGTGTTTCTCAAACAGCTGCTCGCGCCTGGCTTTCCCCGTTTATTGGATCCATTGTTCGCCGCAAAACCGTATATGAAACCGTGCGATGGCGAAATCGCTTGAATACTTTGAAACTAACTGGAGAGTCCGCGGCTGACTCACAATCACCCCACGTTGTACGGAATTATCGCGTTACGATTATTGCAGAGCGACGTGAGAGCAGCTTTAATCGCCTCGCGATTACACGCTTCTTTTGTTTAAAGGATCGAGATAAGAAAAACCTTTGTTGTTTTGTGCGTGCATTTGAAGAGACTTTACCAAGGACCGTCGTCGAGCTCGATATCTCATTTACGATTGGATTCATTATCACGGTTACTGTGCTCATCGCGCGAAACGAACGAGTGAATTGAGTAATTGCAGCGCGCGTGCTGAGGTTCGAATTGCGCGGGTGTAGTAGCTGCGACTCGAGGGATCGATATAGCACCGCGCGGGTGAAAGCGTTTAAAAAATCTATTAGATCCTTGGAGGGAAAATAAGGAAAGTGGAGTCTACACGAAACTGATGCCAAATACTTTCCGTGAATTGTTAGTTTCCTCCAACATTGTGGACGTGCGTAAACAAGTGATGCAACCGAGGGTTTCGTAACGTTGAATTTCGAAACGCGGGAAGGGGGGTAGTTGTTCTGTTTTTATGGGACACGTGTCGGGCTTGTTATACAGACACAGCTGTAGCAAACAACTTTTGCTGGCTTTGCGTCAACCGACGATATCGACAAACTCGGTTAGGTAACACGCGTTCAAATTGGTCGTTTAAAAATTCAAGCGCGAAGTTTCGCGCCCCGTGCCGGCTGTTGTATCAGCAAAGAGGAGATTAGGGGTGCGTTCCACCAAAATCGCCCACTGCGCACGATATTTCCATGGAAATATTTGGGCGATTTTGGTGCAAGTGGAACGCACCCAATAAGAGACGTCACTCCGGGCGGAACCTTTCAAGTCCTTACTTGCCCTTGGCTTTCAATTGGTTGTCTATTCGAGCGGGATATTCAAATCGACTAAATGTACCTTAGCGCAGTTTGCTGATTATTGCCGAATTTTACCGTGGTTTACCGATCATTGCCGAATGGGCATTTAAATTGGATGTCTAGTGATTTCCCTAGTTCATGCCTGTTCTTGTCGAGTGACGCCTCTTATTTTATCTCCTCTATGGTGTCAGTCTTTCCCAGCCGTCCATTAAAAATGCCTTCCCAACGTCGGAACATTCGATAAGCCGATTTTCAAAGCGGTGGCATCGATTGCATCATTGTTAACTCGCGGTCCTATTTTGCGCCGCACTGTAAATACCTTTTGTATCCGATAGCCACGTAGCGTTTCGCTCGAAGATTCTAGCGCAAAGTACAATACAATGAATGCCAGTGTCCCCAAGGTCGACGAATGAAAATATTTACATCTAATGAATTTCTATGGAACCGAATAAAGAAGAAGAAAAGGAAACGCCACGCGTCGTGGATTGTTACGCACTAGCTATAGTCACGTCCCGACTGGATCGATGAGTATAAAAACTTGCCCACTACCGTCCTGCTTTCCGAAAGGGGCATTCTCTCTAATTTCCACGCTATCCGTGGAACGACGCCAAAGTGAATGTGCCGTTTCGTCACGTGCGGATATTGCGCGAGCGCGGCTGCAACGTTGCGCGGTGCGAGGAGAGAGAGAGAGAGAGGAAAATATAACCGTTTGAAAACGAGGCGAGAGCGTATCGCGAGAAAGGAACACGCGCTTTATTCCCCGACCCTAAACATGGCGGCCAATGCGGGGAGATAATGCGCACCCGTGAGCAGATGGTGCCCCTGAAAGAATGCAACACGTGACGCGAAAGAAATCTGGCTGACAGATAGGGAAGGGAACACTAAAGTGTGATAGATTGCAATTGCAGTTTATTATAGCTCGCGCTCCTGTCGCGTATAATTACAACGATGTGTTATAATATAGTTGCCATTTACAAGGTCTTCTGTAATAAGATAAAACCGTTGGCAAGTAATTTCGAATGCGGCTAAATGACGCGCAATAATTGCAGTGGATCGAAAACATCGACGTACGCGAGCAGAATGTAAATGTTCGTCAACAATAATAGAACAATGGGCTATTACGGACACGTGACGCAAATTTGTTATGCACGGCCGTCTTTTTTTTTGTTGCACCTTTGTTGAGAATGCCCCAGTATGGTGTATATACTATATGAACAGATCGATAAGTAACATGCCACGACGTTCATAGAGCTTGATTATTATGCAGTGTGCTTCGAACCGAATATTTCTGCCCGCTTCTTTTTTAGATAAACTCTGCTGCATTAGTACCCTTTCTTTTGGCCCCGGAATATTGGTTTTTGTTTGGATGGTCAAACGCTGGGTACATTTTACAATGGATGCGTTTATATGGAACGTGAGTGATGGATTAAGTAATTTTTAGTGAAATTCTTTTTTTTTATCGAAGCAAGGTAATACGAATGCAAACAAGGTGCAGGGTACATCTTTCTTTTTATCTAAACGCTATCTGATTAGTTGAAACTTGAATAGATTTCTGGTGGGGAAAGAGAGGGATCGTTCCAATCGGTTTCTTCTACAGTAGGCTCTTCTTCTACTATCATAGTTCTGCATTATACTCGAATATTCAAGTCAGTCCTTGTAGTAGTGCCATATCTAATAAGTAGTGTTCCTTCTTGATAATGCTTTCTCGAGAAATTTTATAATTGCTTATTTCTTTTTTTAGATACTATAAAATAACTATAATTTCTAGAGAAACTTAAGTCTAGGAATAATATTATAAATCTCATTTATTTTCGTAAGTGAATGTGTTACTAGTTAAACGCGAACGTATAAGCACACCTACAATTTATAATACATCTTATTAATAACATTAAAACCTATATGAATTCACTGGTACATTTTGAAAGCACTCGATAATTCCTTTAGCTGCTATTGTTAACGAAATAGTCTTACATTTATTGAAATCTATGAATAGCCAATCTGCTAATGAAGAGTATCCATTTCACCAGAGTAGATCGAAGTGAAAGGGGGACTTAAAGCTACGTTCCCACATGTAAAGTACACTTCAACTTTAGAAGCAAAGTTATGTCACTTTTTGAAGACACATGGAGGATGTTTCGAGTATTGAAATATCTTTTATCCTGCGTGCTGCGCGTGTGAGAACGCGACTTAAAGGAACATTTAAATATGTAAGCAGTGAAGAATGTAAAGATCGAGAAGCACTGTAGACACATTGAACACTGTCCAAATGGGACACGCTACACATATCCAGTCATCCAAATTGCAATTCTATTTCAGAATGCTTATTTTTAAAAAAAAAACATTCGACTGTTTTAGAGACGAAATGCGCAGATTCGCGCACCGAGTGTTTCGTTTGATCCGTAAAAATACGACGAAATAAGAAAAATGCTGAGTACTATGTAGCACCGCGAAGAGCCTGAATGTTTATCTCTATACGAGATTATAGTTATCATTCTGGAAACAAAGACTATAATATTCAACCACAAAGAGCATTGCGGAATAGAATAAATATCTGGGAAGAATACTTTCCCTTTAATATACTTAAAGGTAAATTATCGTACAGAACGTTACATAGATTTTCGTGCAATTACTTCACTTTTTAACGTTTGTCATTTATAAATACCTACTCGCGCTCCGTGAATTTTCTTTTTCTTTTCAGAAAAGCCTGAACACGTGGGGATGTTATACTTTATCTCGCACGTAATCAAGCCTATTCATGATTTTCCCAAAGCCCCGATAAACAAGCCCAACTTCGAGGGGTCATAAATTCGAGAAGTAAAGAAACCACCACGATATAATCAAGTTTAATCAATTGCAAGTGATGCGCAATACAAGTAGCATAAAACAATTCATTACCACGCACGAGTAGCTCATATTCTATTACCATATTCAATTACCCGTAGCAGTACCTAACGACTAATCATTAATTCTAATTATATAAATATCAATTAATAATCCTGCCACCGTAGAACGATGAAATCCGACGAGAAGGGTCTTAAAGAAAAGAGAAGAATATTTCGCTTCTCCGTGAAACGTTTTCACAGCTTGCCGAATTGCGCGGTTCTCGGGAAACCAGGTACACCCGTGCAAGAAGGGTTGCGTGCCGCGGCTCCCGGTTTATAAATACCCGCGGGGAGAGTCGCGTAGAAGAAGAAAAATTTCAAGCGTGACGCAAGTATGTACTTTGAACCAGGCCTTTTCGATTGCGTAAATCTTAATGTCTCTGCGAATGCAGTGAATCACCGCAGGTCCCGAACTAACCGGATTAACGTGCTGCATGTTCGTTAGAAGGTATCGCGTGGCACAATTTGATACAGCGTGCGCACGGGGGACTCCTCTCTTTGTTGGGAACCAAGCAGAACGAACGGATTGGGACTACGCTCGGAATAGAAAAAAAAATAATACGAAGATGCAAAACGTTGCGCAATTGCTTACTTATCGCTTGACTGCACAATCCTGTACCCAACGATTAATTGTAGAAACCGCGGGACTACGACTGTGGCACGAGGCAATATGCATCGTACCACTAGCCGGATGCGTAGCTTTACGTGAGCGGTAATGTATGAAAAATATGTACGAAGTCACTTTGCGACTCGAGTAACGGTTTCATCGTGGCAATCGTAAATTCGAAGTTTAATAACGATAGGGTGACAGCTGGAGCAGCGTGTTTATCGCTAGCGTGCGATACAGGGCGACGGTACTCTAAATTTTTTTCGGTCTCCTCGCTTCGATTTCTTTGCCCGCAATGGACTTTCGAAGTTGGTATTTTTATCGCGAACAATAACATACTTGTGACTTCCTTATTTATATCACCATATTTCTTTTGGGAAATCCATACTTTTGGAGTGACTTGTTCTAATCCCGTTGCATGTTTGACTACCGGAATATATAAAAGCACTGCGAAATATAATATTGCAAAGTATAATTACTTCCTTTTGAATCGGTCGAAAGAGCTGCTCGTGGCCGAGGAAATGTCTGAAGAAATATTAGAGATAAGGATAACGACTTTATTCGCGCAATAACTTGTCGCGATCGTTAGCAATGCGCTCTAAATTATTTACAGCCGACAAATTGCAATTCTCGACAGCTCGGTGACAGCTGACTCTGTGTATCTTTTATACGCTTCTTAATAGTGTATCCACACCTTTCACGTTCCACTGCATCGAAGTCAAGAGTTCTAACGTTGCATGATTACTGCCTATGCTAATATGGCGCAACGTTATCTCGGCCCAAGGGTGTAATATAAGATGTAATTCAAGAGACGTGTGGAAATTGTGGTGACACTATTCTGAGACTTAGCTGCAGCACTCTTAATAAAATCAATTTTATTCCTAATTCATTATATAATATTCTCCTAATTTCCAGATGATTAATTATATTACAAGCATTTGTCCACAGCGATATCTCTTGGATGAAATAATGATAATAATAGTTTATTGACGAAAATAGATTCCACTTGTACATAAAAAAAAATGTTAATAAAGCCCTTAAGTGTAAAGCGTCGACGTTGCAGATAATTAATTAGTGCAGATCGTTGACTATTTAGGATGATTCACTTAAATAAATATCATTGAAAGTTTTTAAATGTATCAATTGTACAGTGGAAAATTTTTCCAATTTTTGCGTTGGAAGAGTATTACAGAATACGAGGAAGAGTGCCCACTGGTTGTGCTTTCAATTGCGAAAAAACAAGTAGTCATAGTGCCTGACGTATCATCCTGCATTTAGTGGTTTCCTCTTTTTAATGCGTCACGACTCTTATTCTGGTTCCCCCTCCGTGGTCAGTGCGCACATTTTTTTTTAACGAGTACTTTCCTGTCACCTACCATTACCCTTCCTATTAAATAACATATGTATCAATATTTCTCTTTGCCCAACGCTCCACGATAAAGTATCGATTCGCCCAGTGATATTTAGCTTGCAACACAATCTTTCTTAGAACGCAACGTAGAAACGTATATCAGGAGATTTCAATTTTAAATTCAACTGATAAAGATATTTAAAATCATAATGATAAAGATAATTAAAGATTTTTAACTTGATTCTGACATAATAACGTTTCTGTGTATCCAGTAGAGTAGACAGCTCTGAAATTTTAGAAGAAAAATCTATGAAACAATTTAGGTATCATCTACTTGTATTCGGCATTGAATCATTTATCGCGTTGATCGCAGCATGGCGGGCAGGAATTAACCGCGCGAAATATGAAATGGTATCGTTCATACGCGAATACTTACGCATTCTGTCCGAGTTCGCTATGTAAACTGCGTTTGCTACTGTCGTTAATGACGTATGGTATATTTAATTATTTACGTGTGAAATTTCAAGACTAATAGTTTTCAAACGACGGTAGTTTCGATCAGTTTGAATTGGTGTCTCTACTGAGCCATCGGCGTCGTCACTTCCGTCTACACGGCGTTGCCAGATCGACCGTTTGTTTCGCCTCAGGAAGGAGAAGAACTACTGCGGTGTAGTGTCGCGTCAGTGTGTCGTTTCGCGTCAGTTAAAATAGTCGTGTTGCTCCGTGAAAAAACGAATTATGACAAATTCGATGAAAGATATAGGGCGACTGCCTTGGGCATTCGTTAAATAACACGCACCCCCGTGCAAGGTGAAGACCAGGCAGCCACGACCAAGCTTCACAAGTAAAACCCGCCGAGTTCTATCGACACAACAATAGGTAAACCACATATTGAAGGAGTAACACGTCTCTGTGTGCAAAATTATTCGGTACTGGGGAACGAGAAGGATTCCATCCAATTCCACAGCCTCCGATACTTCCTCCCTTTTCCTCTTCACCGACATTTTACTCGAAAGTTGCTTCGCAACTTTCTTCCGTCGAGCATTCCCGTGTACGTTGCCGTTTACCTTATACAATGACAAAAATGTCTGCACCGTCACGATAGCTGATGGTAAACCTTGCTCCCCCGTCTGTCCCTCTGTGCCGAAGTTGTTTCTGCCTGTATATCCGCGATGTAAAGCACAAATTGCAGCATGGTCGCTAATATTTATACGCTGCTGGCATGTGTGCTGCTTCAGTGTTGGGGTGTTGAACAATCCGGAAACGGTACCTTTGATCGCTGGGGGAGGAAGGTGGTTAAGTGCTTGGTTTGTTGGTTTCACATACTGGTGTTTAGATTCTGTTTAATAAACTCCAGCGATAGTAACTTCATTAAAGAGGCATTCAGTTATGATACAAGTGTGTGGAGAAGAAATTTCAAGAAAAATCACTTCGAATTTCGTTTGATAAATATTCCGATAAACTTGACACTGCTACTGTAAAAACTTCTCGGCATACCTTACAACAAGACCCTTATTACAGAAAATTAGCTGATGTGAATTGAACACACCTTGAAATACAGAAAGTTGAAAGAGAAAAACAGTGAGAAAAAGAAAACGTAGTAATATGCAGCGGATGTGGTTTATAGAGAGCAAAGAGGGGGAGGAATTCAAGCAGCAAGAGGTGCCACGTAAGACTAGCTTCATCGAGGTGGCGGCTGAACAAACATCAGACATGAGGGGAACTAAACGGGACTGGATTTTCAGAGTCCAGGTAATTACTAGCGATCTCTGTTTAATTTACAGAAATTTCTCTAATTCACACGCTCGGTATTTCTCAGGTGCATAAGCTGGTGAAAAATGAGGTCTTGTATGTGGTGGGCAATTTACCTGAGTTGGGCGCTTGGAATCACAACCAAGCGATTCAGATGACACAGGAATGCAGCAGTCGGGATTCTCCTATGTTTTTCGATAGTAACAGTAGCGGGGAAGGTTATAGTGACGATGGACACGACAATGCGGGAGACCATTTATTCCGCGATGAAGCTGACGAGTAAGTAAACATTAATTAAGTCCTGCTGGCAGTTACACGATACACTAGTACTTTAACTCGTAAAATATTCCAACACGGTTTAACCCATTTCTTTGAATAATTCAGTGATACTTTTATTCTGTATTAGATATGAGAAATGTGTTAATGTAGTAACGTGTAACCATATTCATATCGACATTTACGAATTTCAGGGGTGGACAGATATTTTCGAGAAAAGTTGCACTTCCCGTGGACGCTGATATAGAATTCCGATATTTTGTAGCTGTTATCTGTCAGTCTAATGGTACTAAGAACTCGGCCAAGACTCTCATCATTCGGAGATGGGAGACCCACATGAAACCGCATCTTATTAAGAAAAATGGTACATAGTTGGATGTATAGGAATTTGTGAATTATGAAATGATGCCATTGCCCGCACCTGTATGCTTAAGCAAAGAAATCTGTTACAGCACCCAGTAATTTTACTAGTGATTCATTGCCAGACCCAGACACGTTTGGTTATCATAATGGCTATTGTAAGATCGAACGAGGCTGGCTAACCGACGAAACTGTGATACAATTTAAGCTTTTTAATAATCCAATTAAACTATGGAAGAACCGATTACAAAATAGGAAAGTTCACATTAAGGTATGTAATTCGGAACTCTATACTGTTTGTTTGTAGATTAATGTATGGGAACGGGAGACTGAGAGTTATGTTTATTTTCTAGATGACACCTGTAAATCTAGTTAGGCACAATTCCTTAGAATTACAACAATTCGGAGGTGATTGCGTAGATGATAGTCTTTCTATGGATACACAAGATATTATTGATCAACCTGCATTCAGTATTACAGAAATTGCTGTACGTATAACTTGATCATGCGCTTCTCCGCGACAATCGATAATTCGTGCCTCGGTTTTCTATATAAAAGCACACTTTTATTATAACCGTTAGGTAATGGACGATGAAGAGGCTCGTTTCAAGATTCAGGAGCAATTTGGCCGAGCTTATAATGACGACGACTTTATTATCCTCAATGTTGCCGTTCGATATCCTGAAACTGTCGTAAGTAATCGCATAGAGCCCCATCAAGAGATCATAGTAAATACACAACTCGGTGAATAACCATTAGTTGGTATTTATTGCTTGCATTGCTTGTAATTGTTACGACACGCATCATGTACGTAGGGTGGATCCTCGACTTTTATTTCAAGATCAGCATTTCTTCTATCTTTTACACGAACAGTTCTACAAACGGAATCGCAGGCGTTGTTTTCAGTAATATAATAACAGCTAGGCACAACAGAAAGAGACAACACATGACGTGTTTTCTTTCAGCTATTATCACCTTTGGCACTGATGACGAATGTACATCTTTGTTTAACGTATACGGTATATAAAATAAATGAATGTAAAGGGAGGAAAAAGTTAAGGAATAATTGTAGGCATGGCAGAGCAATAAATGACGAACTAGTGGTAATTCATGTGAGAATTTAGACACGCTAAAGATACGCATTGACCATACCATGTGAGTTTTCAGTAGACCACGAGTAGGCCGGCCACGTCTTCTCTCGCGACTTGTTCAAATTACTTGGTAAAAGATAATTAAACTTGTTCAGCAGCTATTGCCCTCCTTGGGAACCAGGAGCGATGTCACGCGCGCGCTGGCCTGGAACGAAGACAACCGTCAGCTTTGTACAAAGCAAGACCTCTGGTGCAAATGATGATGCTAACATGCAATCTGATGTATCGATGCTAAGCATCGTCTACCACTTTACATCTGTGTCACATGACATCACACAGAGATATGATGGTTTTGATTGTCGTTCACCCTACCGCACCTATCCCTGGGCTAGTCTCTCGTAAATCCGCGAATCTTTTACAAATTACCAAAGGTGCAACTCTTGCGATCGATGAAATTGATTGATTGATTCTTATTGAACACATTAGGCAGACGTTATTACGCGGGATGGTCTTGTAACCGCGACAATCCCTCCCCCCCTTCCCGGTTTACGTGAGCCGTAGCCATCCTAAGCAACCCTAAGAATTTAGAGATATCAACGCTGTCACACCTCATATCCATCTGTGTGCGTCGAAAATGGTGAGGCTCCCATCACTCCTATATCCTTTTAGTGTACTACTAATATTTTCTAGCTCTGACCAACTCTACCGTACCGTACGTGGCACCGCTGCGCGGCCAATGCCAGACTAAGCTGTCAGAATCTTCTGAATCCGAATTACACAAACTATTGCATACTTGATATCGAAATTTAATAGGTGGTTGCGGGATACGCGTCACCAGGCAGATTACAGCATTTGGCAATTATTGGTCTGGTTCATTGCTAGATTATGTAGGAAATAAATTATCGTACCTTTGTTGTGTCGTTCGCTAGTAATTTGTTGCTCTTGCCTACAAATTATTTGAAACTGCCGAAAGGGGGAAAGAGAATTGAAACAAAATTTGTTATGCGGAACAAAAGATGTACCAATGTCTCAGACGATGTAGTTTAATTCCTACGCTTTTTAGTGATCAAGGATCGTTAATAACGTGCCATAAATTCTATCACATTTACTAGAGTTTCTAATTTTCTTGTTTCATAGCTGTGAGAAAATTTCGTAATATGTCCTTGATCATTGGACTTAATTAATATTGAAGCGAGCTCTATATAACGGATGAGCAAAAAATACTGATGCAAGCATTTGGTGTTGTCGTAAATAGTAGTATCTTTACATGGATATTAAGCAGACTGTTTTTCCAGGCGTATCTGGTGGACTACTACGTCTACAGCTCGAGGTGTTACCCAGGAGAACCGCCAAGTCATATCGGTTTCAGCTACATCTTGCCTAGCACATTACAATCTAGTGTTGGGCTTCTAACAGTACCAATCACAAGCACAAAACATAGACCAATCGGTACGATATTACTTTAAAATTCTACAGCATAGAAAGAAGCATCTTTCTCCCGGCTTCAAACTATAACTTATTATTTTCTTTTTCCACCGATTTCAGGACAACTCACGGTGGAATATGTTGTAATAAAATCAATCCCGGATTATCCATGGGATATGAGTATTTCATACGCGAAACATTGGGAACAACGGTGGTCCGGTCTGGACGTGGGACACAGAGGGCTGGGTACATCCTTCCACACAAAAAAGTAGGTTCGCAGACCGGAGTACAGTGAAATATAATGTATTCGAAACTTATTGTAAGCTACGGGCAATGAGGTCGTATATAATTTTTCTAGCTGCGCCAACGTGCGAGAGAACACAATAGCTTCTCTAAAAACTGCGTCGCATCATGGCGCTGACATGGTCGAATTTGACGTCCAACTATCCAAAGACCATATACCAGTTATTTATCACGATTTCTACGTATCTATTTCGCTGAAACGCAAGAAGCAGATAGAAGCTATGGATATGCTGGAGATACCTGTCAAGGACCTTACTTTAGAGCAGCTACATTTACTAAAGGTACACTCTACACACCTACACCTTCATTACACTCAACATCTCTACACGTGAAAATAATTTATATTATACTCATCGACGTCATGTGCTCACTTCCATATTCATATTTCCTTACAGACCACGAGTATTATCCAAATGGACTTAGTGAATTTTATTTTATATTTTATTGTGAAACATCTGTCTTTTAGAAAACTCGAACAACTGTTCAAAACTTAACGACTAACGTGAAGATTTCAGTACAGTGAAACGTACACTGCAACTTTCACTGCCCGTTATAAGGAAATGTTAATGGAGAACATGGAGCCTTATTTCTAACTACATAATCATTCGCTAGAATGTACTAACGCAACTTCTGCCATCTAACATCTATCAATAGAATACGGCTTTCTAACAACTCTACGCGTTGTGATATTTCGCTTTTTATGTGCTTTTTTTTTATTGAAGGAGAAAATCGTTCACCTCAGGGGTTGTATCGTGTACGTAGATACACAGGCATACGATCATGAATCGATAGGTGATGCCATGCCTATTCTATTCGTATTTGTCTTTTTAATATTCAACAGGATTTTTATTACCCGGGGGACTCGTTGAGTAAGGTGCTGTATGTCGTTGATAACGCCGAACAGGGGGTTAACCAACTGGTGAGCTTTTCATGTCGCTTGCGCCGCCTAACTTCTCGTCGAAATTTGTAACCAGTCAGCCGTCCGAACCACTTGCTGCATGCCCCTTTAAAATTTCTCCTAAAGCCAACTAAAATCGATTGTTAAAAATCACATCATTGGGCTACGACATGTTCGTGCGTACGCTATGCTTCGATTAAAAGCCGAAGGTTTTACTTCGTAGTATCGTAAGTAATCAAAGTAATTCGATTGATGATATCTTGCCAACGTAATGCCACCAAATGGTCCCTGCAAAATCAGAAGTGCTTCAATGATCCTAAGACTCATTTTTAATAGTCTTCGCCAGCTCCCACTCCCCCTGGCTTTCTATATATCTCTGCTTCCGCGCGTGAAGTTAAAGTGCGGAGCACTTGATCGGATAATATATAAATTTCACTACCACCAGCATGTGAATAATATCACGAAGGGTATGGTATTTAAATATATTCACATGACTTCCAAGTGTGTTTGCCTTGTATGGCTTTAACAGATATATTATGTCGTACATCATGCGATTGGTACCAACTTTACTCCCTAACAGAATTACGTTGAGAAGCGCCACTCTGCTTCACCTGTCCTCTACATGGGCGAACGTTTCATTCCAGGTTTACCACGTGGCCGAAGGTCGAGAAAAGAATCCGAGATTCTTCGACGAAGACCTGGAAGATCACCAGCCATTCCCTACACTCCAAACCGTGCTTCAAGAACTAGAGCAACACGTTGGGTGTAATATCGAGATTAAATGGACTATGCAATTGAAGGTAACTATAGTAAAAATGCAGTTTTATTAAATAATCCTATCCTTTTCGCTGTGATCTAATTCGTCGAATTTGGAACAATCTGTGCACGTAGGACGGGACATTCGAGCTCAATCATCCTTTCGATCTCAACTTGTATTTGGACATTATACTGAAAGTGGTGCTGGAATACGGAGGGGATAGGAAAATAGTTTTTTCATCTTTTAACCCAGATATTTGTGCCATGATTCGTCTTAAGCAGAACAAATACCCCGTAGTATTTCTGACGCAAGGTGTCACTTCCAAATATCCCACTTACCACGACCCTAGGTGTCAAACAATACCAATGGCCGTCAGACACGCCTTGGCTGCTGATATCCTAGGGATCAACGTCCATACGGAGGATATTCTCAGGGACCCGTCTCAAGTCAAGTTTGTAAAGGACGCTGGACTGATTATCTTTTGCTGGGGTGATGACAATAACGACAAAGCTACAATTCAGCATTTGAAGAAGCTTGGATTGCACGCGGTTATTTATGATAAGTAAGTAGATCTTCGGACACAGACTCTGTTCACATTCAACGAAACTGTGTACTACGTCGATTGAATGGTATTTACAGAATAGACGAGTACAACGCAAAAGAAGTGAAAGAGAGCATATTCCTGGTTGATGCTAGAGAAAGCCAGAAGACGCTAATCGCCGTGGCGCAATGCAACCAGACTTGTTCGCCGCAAACTCAAATTCCCAGTCCTTTGAATACAGAGAAGGTATATACACGCCACGAGACCGTTATCTTATAATTATTTGTGCCTGTGTGAAACGCAGAGTCGCGAATGACCTTTCTCCGTATTATTTTAGGATTATTACGTGGACATCAATAAATCGCGAAACATGATCACGACCACGTCGACGACTTCGCTTGCATCTTTTGGTAAGAATAGTATAGGCGGTGATAATATGTATCCAATGTCGACTGTTAAATTACCACCACCTACGTGTGACCATCAGGAGAGCAAAGAGATCAGTGAAATGGCAAAGGATTTTAGCGTTTGCGCGAAATCCTTCGGCCACGCGGTAAAACCTAAAAGTATCTCAGGATTAGTTTGCGGTCAAACCACAGCTCTGCCAGAGATCTACGGGGAGGATGAGTCCGCGAAGGATTGTCTTTGATGTTTCTCCTTTAAGAAGCCATTTACGTCCTGGTTCTGACACAGAAGACATCGGTTAGCAAAACACCTACCACAGGAGGAAGAAGCAAATTGAAGAATAATTTTTGTAATGGATAATTTAACTATAATATGTACATAAAGGGGGGGAGGGGGTGGAGATTTTAGCCCCGCAATTCTAAGATCCGCGATAACTGGATCGTCTTAACGGCCATTACACGTAGTGTATACAGATATCGGTGCGCAAGAAAGACGACCGATTGCATTTCTTTTCACATCATTTTATCATTCCGTGCGATCGGTCGACTTGATTGTCCATTTTCTATTATGCTTTACATACAACTCTACGCGATGGCCTTTAAAAAAAAAAAAGAAAGAATCAAGGTCCGATGTTGGCTGTAGAAAAGGATTCAGACTCTCATCGTGTTCTGCCCGGGACAGGCAACCGCCGGTGTTGCAAGTTTTTAGTACAAATGCTCCTTAATATCTTTCATTCAGTTCATATGAAAAGAAGCTATTACCTCTCGCATCTCTTCGTTTATTATTTGAATATTAATTTTAAAATATTGCCAACTGATAGTTGAGCAACACTGAATAATTAGAGGATGTCGCGAGTATATACTTCTTTCTTTCTTTCTTTTTTCATAAAGTTATGGAGAAAATCGAAAGAAAAGACAATTGCCGTCGACAGCTTCGATCGTTGACAAAAGCTGGGTAGGGTAACTAGTTTTCGTAGACATAGGATCTTTCACCTTCATTTATTTATGTTTCAAGATAATTTTAATGTAAACACCCTAGAAATTAAAGAGGACATAACGAATGCAAAGGGCAAGAATTCCTTCATTGAAACGAGGATCTTTGTTGAAGCGTATCTCTGCTAATTTGTGGACGGAAGGCACGTTGCGCTAACTTTGTCCATATTAAATAATACCTACGACCATTGTGAATAATATTTCTCATCGGCATACGGACAGTTGCTTTAGAAAACATAATAATAACATCGGTTTCTCTCATCTTTTTTTCTTCTATTTTGGTTTGGTGAAGAAAGTGCAACCGGAAACGTTTGGGAAAAGGATCGTGCATTCGGTTTATGAGTACAGTTTGACTGTCCCGAATCTCGATGTCCGATTAGTCTTGTAATAAACTGCATCAGTGACGAGAACAAGTAGCACGCGAATATCTTTTCAACGTTTTTAACAGAGAAGATAATTTATACCGCTATACCGCATTGGTAGTACGCTATTTACGATTAAAGAAGAGAGCGATTGTATCAATCGTTAAGATTCTGGCAATACACAGGATATCTGTTGATGATTTAGAAAAACTATACCGCGGAATATGTTACTATGGGATCACGCGTGTAATCGCGCGCCTCATTGCCGCGCGTGAAACGAGAAAAACAAAACGAAATAAAAGTGGGATGGTTGCTAATCTCTTTCTTTTTATTGTCATAGAGGCTATGCGTTATAATAAACCCGTTGACGGATACTAACCGGTTCGATAAGTTTGTAAATTAGAAACTACATTGGTTGAATTTTGCAAATTCCGACACATACATAAGCTAATGCGTTACAATCTTCAAATGTATACTGATAAACGTCATATATATTTCAGATTTCTAATCGTGTGTCTGTTTCTGTCTTTCCCTATTTAATAATTATACTTGGAGCGTGCAACGAGTAAATAAAATAACACGATCATCGATGTAAAAGTAATGGAAATATTCGCAGGAACGGAAGAATGGAGGGAATAATGTTTTCGCATTTGCATTTGAAGCTTTTAACTAGATTACTCAGAGTACCTGACTTGATACTAGCTATTGGATGTAAATGTAATAGTTAACTCATAATGGGTCGCGTAGTTTTCACTATAGTTAAATAATTTAAGGAATGAAATTCTAACGCATCTTAACAATAAATACAAAAGCAACGCTATGAGCCTACTTGTTCTTAATTCGGAATACGCGCACAAGTTGTTAGATTCTAATATTATTCACCGCTTAAAATGTTTTCTGTAATTTGCTTCGTATGAAAATTACTGGAATCATTTCGAAAAATTAAACAAAGGTTCTCATATCTTCTCTGATTAGTTTCAACAGTATTTTTAATTGTTAAGTAACTTATTGTGGGGATTAAATAAACAAGATGCACAATTATAGTGCCTAGCGTAAGTCAAATAATTATATTAAATGACCGTAATATGACGACCATAAAATGTGCTGACACAGTTGGCTTTGAAAATCGAAAAAACTATTTTCGTGGTATTGATATTATTTAAATGTAACTACAATTCCTACTGTAATGATAAGTATTTTCGAAATAAAATTTAGATTAATGGATTGTGGCTATTTATAACGTATATTCATAAAATAAGCGAGTTCCCTCGAAGTTGTAAATGCGCACTTGAAATTATCGCAAGATGATTCCTCTAATAAAGACTATCCCTTCTTACTGCTTCAACGTTTGTTGCAATTTCTGTGAAATATTTACGTTAAATTGCAGAAGATCAATATCTTTAACATGTGGACGCGTGTGCATTTATACGCTTTGTACACTCGGTTTAAATAATTCGCGCCATAGCGAGATCCTGCCCTCTATCTAAAACCCTTTCCAAACAAGTTCTAAGTTCACGCAACTTTCTGCATGCTTCTTGAATTGATCACTGTTCATTAATAGAAATACTAGAGACACAGGCAAAGTATGGGATAAACATCTTACGGGAGTTTGTGCCACACGAACTGAAATATCGACTTCGCGAGAAATCAAAGGCACAGACGAAATATAAGATAGACCTATGACCTTGTGGACGTTCCTGTCGCCACCCAAACTGTGTTACCGACCCATAATTTGAGAACTAAATGTAGTGGCATCTGCTCATGAACATCATCCAACTCAGCAACTACTCTGCAATGAGTTGAAATGCTGAAAGGTGTTTGCGTGCTTGTATACGTCTGACTTGTTTAGAGTAAGAGTTTGATATAGTAAGCAGGCTTTTTCTACGCTATGCTTTGGCTCGGTTTGTCCAAAGAGGATAAGATTATCCTCTTTGAGTCGTGCTTTACCGGCTTGCCTATCCCCTCCACAAATGAACATAGCTGCTTCGTTGATAACACAGATAACTGTAAATCAGCAAGATAACATTCGCTAGAAAATGGCAACATCGCCTTCCTCTGAATTGGTCGAGTGGGAGGTGGGGATACGTTAGCACATTTTCCTATTTAATTAGAGATAAGTAATTTACTCTTCATTTGCAAGGTGGTTCGTCCATCTCCTAGTGCATTGCCCCCTCAAATCTGATTCTTATGTAACGAACGACGTCACTTACGGTAATGTGCACTTGGAAACGGATTTACATTAAAATCACCGATTCGGGCATTTTGGAACGCGCGATCGTAATCGATCCATTTCAGGGAATCGTTCTTCAACGGTTAAAACATATGAATGCGCATTGGCGTCGAATGATTCGGTATCGTCACTTCGAAATATATTTGATCAGGCTGAAATTACTATGCTAATGAAAACTTTGAAGATGTACATAACATAATTCCGTAGTAATGAGAAAATATATTGCATATTTGAAAGCGGGAACTGATATTGCAAGAATCACCAACTTGTGATTTGTGTAACGTAAGAATAAGAAACCATCTCCGCCCTCGATGTACTACAGATTCAAAAAATTCAAAAATTCAAACTCGTAGCACCATAACGACGCGAAATTTGCACGATTTGAATTCTGCTCCGGTGTAGAAACATTTTATTGTAAGTATTTAGCAATCACGGAGTGTTAGAGAATCAATGAAAGAAGAGGAAGAGCCCCCCCTTCCTTCCACTTAATACTTAATATTTAATCACGCAAAACCCGACGCTATCGCCCGGCATTCGAGGGAATGCACCTATTTGCAGAAATCGCGGCGAACGGCAAGAAGGTGATGCCTTTTCGAACGAACCCGCCTGCTATACGTTAAAATTTTATTTTTAGAAGACTGTGAAACTGACAAAAGCGCGGCGCCATATTGCGTGCTTGTGTTTGGTTACTGTTCTGGCGCGTGGTCGAGAATTGTTATATTTAATTAATTACCATGTCCGATAACCAGGTAGGTCTCCCCATTTTAATGAGCGATTCGTTAACGACAACGCCCCGCTGTATAAATACGGCGTAAGATCCGAGCGTGCGATCGTACGTTGAGTCTAATCGGTCTAACCTTGCCTGTACTAGGAGCAAAAACCCGAAGCCGGCCCAGGCGACGCGAATTCCGAATACATCAAGCTGAAAGTCGTTGGAAATGTAAGAGCACGCCTTTCGGTCAACCGCATCTGCGCTATCCACCAGCGATAATCGGGAACCGGCTTCATCGTTTCATTTCCTTTTCTTTTCTTCTTTTTAGGACAGCAATGAAATTCACTTTAGGGTAAAGATGACCACTCAAATGGGCAAACTGAAGAAATCCTACAGCGACCGTGTGGTTAGTCCTCTGCCTATTTTTTTTTCTCAGAATAAACGCTTATAGAAGTAAGGTGAAACGGTAGTGATAGATTTTTCTTAACGGACAGAATGCTCGACGTGATCTTTAGGGATCCAAAGATTCGTAGAAAGTAGCTTTATGTTTTATAGAATGTACGACGATTGATCGAGAGATTCTTACTGCTTGCATTTCGTTACGCGCCGAGCAAGGTATGTCCATAAATGTTTGTAACGAGTGGAAGCAGTTGAAATCGGACGATCCGAAAGTATGCCGGAATGGACAATTATTTATCGTACATGTACATTTGTAAAGCTTGAAATGTTAAACACGTCCAGTGCGTCTGGAGGGGAATTATAAATTACGAAATTTTATTCAGGGTGTTCCTATGACGTCGCTCAGGTTTCTTTTCGACGGTAAAAGAATTAATGATGATGAAACACCGAAGCAGGTAATTTAAATTCACATATCTCTAAGTACAGTAGTGGAAAAGGTGTAACGTGAATACATACGGATATTATTCTGAAATGGACCGGTGGCCAATCGAGATGAGGTTTGGGAGGAGGGAGGGAGAGGGGGTGTAGAGCCTAAATCTAAAATTGTAGCTTCGGGTATTTATTAGTTTCCGAAATATTAATAAAATATTGTCAATTTTTTTTAAGAGGGGGACCGTGGTAAAGTGATTAAAAAAAATCGGTAAGGTCTACCCTTTTATGCACAATTACCCCTGTATCTTTTGAACACATTAATTGCCGAAGCTAAAATTTTATATTTGGGGTCTTTCCACACCCCTTGTAATACCCACCAAGTTTCATCTCGATCGGCCACCGGTCCCTTTCGGAAGTACAGCCGTACAGACACTGCTGTAAAATAATTCTTAGAATAAGAAAGCTTGTTAGTAATAACGGGCTCGTTTAAAAGACTAATTCTAATAACTATTTACTAGCTACAGAATGAAGCGTCGCGAGACGAAGCTGTGCTTTAACAAACATTGTAATATGTGACCTCCTTCTTTCAGCTGGAAATGGAAAACGATGATGTTATTGAGGTGTACCAAGAACAAACAGGTGGTCACTACTGAAGAAATTAAATCTATTATTCAGTTTTAATACCTTTTAAAGTGAAAGTGACTATCCTAAAGAAATGGACAAGTTTATCAGTATGTATATGTATGTTAAAAAAGAAACATTATGTAATTTGGGTTTTTTTACGTAACATTTCGATGTACTCTTCTACATTCCTGTAACGAGGCAAGTTTAAGGACCATCGACAGTCAGTTTCATATGATGTTATACATTCATTCACGCCAAAAGGAAAGCAAAAAAAAAAGAAAGCAAGGAAGAATTATGCGTTAATGTCGCGCGTTTTGTCCATTAGTAATATCCGCCAATGTATCCGCATTTCACGAACTTCTGAATTCTTAGATTTAGATCGCGAGAATTTTCGAGAGTAATGTTTTAATTTTGTTATCGGAGCAAGGTAACTATTATATAATACGAATATGATTTAACAAAATTGTTGCGTTTAAGGTACATCTATAATAAAAGAAGTAATTGTAATAATTTCCCTCTGCCTTTTCAATGTAATTTGTAACAGCAGCGAAAGCGCTCTTTTTTAACTTCGAGAAACTTGAACGAATGAAACAGAAACAATTCGTTTCCTTTTCGATTCTTTTTTTTCTTTTTAGGATCATGGAGTACCTAATTCGATGTAAGTAATGTGGATGCTTTATCTTACAATTTTCAAGGTCGCGATTTGAGTAACATCGAGATTAGAATTTCAGACTCGAGACGTGCAGATTATTGCTGCCTAAAACTGCTTGGAATTTTCATTTAGAAACATTACTTCCATGGGCATCCCCATTACAGAATAGGTACTTACTCGATGATTCGACGGAACAAAATTTCTATAAATTGTAATAAAACTTATTCTTGTACAGATAAGTAATATAGTTTTTGTTTTCATTACTATCGTGTTAAAAACTGATCGGCATTCGTCTTCTATTATATATTTGAACGACTCGCTTTTCTCAAGCAACGTAATCTTCTTTTTTTACAGCAATGAAAACAATTTAAATAATAGACATGTTTATAGTTAGAGAAAATAAGTAAGATATAGTAATAACATTACTTTAGTAGTATTCTCTTTTACGAAATCTAGAATATATTTAATGATAAGAACGCTCCCATATAACTAGATTCTCGTTTTTCGTAATAAAGGCATAAAATGGATTTTGATATAAACAACGTTGTAATAATGATTAGATTTACGTTTACTGAGCTTCAACCATTTCACAATCATGTTTACATCTGTCGGTAGCATAAAATACCTGTAATAATTATCGGAAAAATAAAAATAATTCTTCGTCTTTCTCCATTTACTTTACATGCAGCTTAAGAGAACAGTCGACGAAATAATGTTTGCGGATCACAAGGGAAGGTTTTGAATTTAATAGAACTGTTTTTATTTATACATAGAACAGAGTCGATAATTACTATTATTATTAGTCACTGCTTTTTTTGTTTTTTTTTTCCTTTTAACACTCTAACGTGATATTCGTAAATCCTTAATATAAGTTGATATTCCTAAAAGTAGTTTGACTATATACAGATTATCTTGCGTTAACTAGTAATCCTAGTATGTGGCGTTCTATCATTATTACATATTTACAGTGATCCTACGTCTAGAGTCTAGAAGAAGCAATTTCCTGCCTCGAATAATCGTGGTATCACAAAAAGATCAGAACCCTCGAAGGAAGCTTCGCGCCCTACAAGCAACATCTCGTTGCGTATCAAATTATACATAACAGAGTGAAGTTTTCAAGTCCTACGCCTTTAATTACATAAGTGTACGCGTAAATTGCTTCTTCCGAAGCGACAACAACTTATTCGCCACAGCTTAATGTCTTAACATTTATGCACCGGTGCGAAGAAATCAGCAAGTAGATAAATAGTTCGTTCGATAAAATGAATTTATATAGTTTAATTATACACAGCCCATATAATATATGCATACAGAAAAATAATGCATCAAATATTGCCACCGGATCCGTGACAGATATCCTAGTTTCCCACCGACTGCTGCGCAGTTCGCTTGCTCGATCGAATCAGAAAGAAAGTCATATTTCCCGTTTTCTCTCACACGAGAACGTTACACAGCATTTACGTCGCGTTAATAAAAAACAATCTCACTGGTTGCAATACTGTCGACACTGATCGTGTTACTCTTCGTAACGAGAGGGTGTTGATTTGAATAGTCTGAGCAGAATTTGCACGTCATTCTCGCCTACAATTGAGAATATTCGCTGTACAGAATTGCAACTGGTTAGAATAATAATCCTGCCAATTTAACGTATATACCAAAGAATAGCATCCCCTTCACCTTGTAATTAAAGATTCGCCCGCAATCAGATCTCGTAGCTTGCTCTTGCCCCAACGATTCAGGCTCGATTGAAATGAAGCGGTTCGCGAGATGCGAACAGAGAATCGAGCCCCGCGGTTCGTTATTTGAACTTATTCAGAAGCAGTCCTTACAATGAAGACGTCAGTCTTTGATTTTGTCATGTTCGCAAATCTAGCACAACGCGCTCTGCACCTCGCAATTTTACAAATGATGAGCAACAACGGCAAACCAGAAACTTCTATTTCTGAATGATCCAAAATACAGAAACAAGGTTTTAAAATAGACTTTAATTATCGATAGAACAGTTACAGTAATAAATTATAGGACGTAACGGATTCCCTTTTTGTATTTTTTCATCACATTAAAAAAAAAAGAGAGAGAAAAGAAAAAGACTCACGAGTTCAATACTCCTTAACAATCGAAAAATTATCTCGTTAATAATCATGATAAGAATAATAAAATGAAAGCGTTCACTTTCAACAATTTCTCCGTCTCCTAGCGCAACCGAAATTCTGACCAAGAAATTCAATCGTTTTTCCATCTCCGAAGTACAAATGCTACACACTAGATAAGTACTTTTCTTTTTTTTATTTAGAACGTAATTTATGTATATATATCTATATATATATATATATATATGTATATGTTCTTAAATAAAATGTACAAGATATAATTCAAAACATACATTTTCTTCTCAGATATAGTCTGTCAGATGTTAAATGACTATAAGCGATATTAGTTCAGCTCTCACCTCATTATCGGTCTCATTTTTTTCCGCATTTTCTTCTTCGTTTTTTTTTTTGTAATACATGCTTTCATTCAAATATCGTGCCTACTTACTTGCATCGTAATAAATATATAATATCCGTAAAGTACTCGAGCGATCTGTGTTAATTTCTTAAAGCGCTGTTACTTCTTGGCGAGGCATTTAACGGGGAAATAAACGTGCTGTAAGTCTTCGACTCGTTTGAGAAATAATCGGTTTTCGTAACGCCGTAGAAGTAGGTCACAGCGCGTCGCGGTGCCCTACCCACATCTTCTTCGTGTGGTCGAACCTGTGCGCCAGCCATTGCTGTTCCAACAATTGGTATCTGTCTTGGCTTAGGTACAAAGGTTTGCCGCGTCTATAATGGGACATTAACAAACAGAACAGCCTGTTAATATCTGTCGATGATAAGGGGCCGTCCCTAAATTACGTAAGGGTAATTTTGGCGAATTCTTACCCCCTCCCTACCCCAGTATAAGAATTCCTAAGGTTTGATATTCCAACCCCCTCCTTACGTAATATTTTCTACACTTCATTTTTCAGTTATTAAAATTCTTTTAAAGGTTTATATAATTCATTGAACTCAGTTTCGGGAAATTTAAACTAAAACTACTTTTCCGGAACATTAATGATAGAATTTGTATTTATTGAAAATTAGGTCTAAAAAATATTACGTAGGACGCTACCTGACTCCCCCCCGTGTAAGACAATGTAAGAAATTTGCGACCCTCCCCCCCGCAAAAAAAGCCTTACATAATTTAAGGCTGGCTCCTAAAGTAATGTGTTCAATTATAAATTCGTCCAAAGAACTATTTGAGAGAAGTCGAATTACGTACTTCAGATTCCCATCTTCCTCTTCGAAGTCATCGAGGTACAACGACCCCCACAAACAGGCTCGTCGACCGCGAATCACGATAATGTAAGTGGACGTAACTACCAGGTATATACCGGTCCCACCTCCGCAGTCGATCGAGTGCTACAAGAAAGCGTTACATATAAATTATAATTAAATAAAGTTGAAAATAGAAGGGGGTGTAACGTAACATTTACCTGGACAGCTTCGCAGACATTCATCTGCTTGCAACAGTTTTGTTTCAGGCAGACAATGGTACCGCACAACAAGCAGATGCTGGTTTCTTGCGGGACTGAGTGGCACTGGTGGCACTGGCGCTCGTGGTAATACTAAAGAGAAGACAGAGATTGTATCACAATCTAATAAAATTCGAGCAGAGGTGAGGAACATTTAACTAGAAAATAGCAGGCTTGGTACCGTGAATATCTTCTCGTACTCCCTCGGAAGACGGAGCAGCTTCGGTACGTGCCACGATATGTGTTGTTCTATCAATAAATTCCTTGCCGTGTCGCTTTGATTCACGAAAAGTAGAAATTGAAAGCACCACAGGCGAGGCACCGAGGTGCTCGCTTCGTTATCGTGCCAGTTCAAAGCAACCGTCGAGTTGAAGATGTTCCAGTCCATGCCCTCCGAAACCAACTCCAGGTAATAAACTAATCTAACGAACTCTATGTGCGGTATCCTGACTAAGGGCAGAGGTTGCTCGTACAAGTGGTAACGGAGCAACGCGGCCACTCGCAGAAATGGTAAGCACATGGATTGTATCTGAAACGGCATGATGCATTAAATGGAGGCTGCCCAGATAAGTGATAGATCGTTTATGCCCACCTGCTGCTCGATATTGTGCATTCTCACTCTCGCGTACGGGGTGGACGATGAAGTAGATGGTTTATAGGTATCGTCTGAACGATATAGCGGAGAATCATTGAAAAGTTTGATAATTCTATAGAGTATAGCTTCCGAGGACGTGGGGCTGCGTTCGAGGCATTCTCTCCTTAAAATCGTCTCCCTCTCTGCTTTGGTGAGGCCGCAACTTATTTGTAATATCACTTGATAGTACAACAAGTTGTAGATTACCTTTACTACGCTAGAGAAATACGCTGAAAACAAATGGAGCATTTAGTACGGTATGCCAGGGTCGCCGAAGAACCGTTTACAGACGGCATTATCTTTGTGCTCACTTTGATCCAAATGCAAGGGCAGCAACAATATAAATTGTAGCAGCAGTGCGGTTGGATCTCTGAGGAGTAAAGGTACTTCCTTTCCGTGTGGTATTATGGCGAGTCGAGGGGCAGACTCGGCAGGTATTCCGGATAATTGCTGCAAGGTGTGCTGCACCGGCCAGGCTGTCAATACTCTTGCATGCACCGCCAGCACGTGTAAAAGTGCAACTGAAAGTAAGAAAAGCAGTATGAAACGTAGCATTCTTGATTGACATTAAATGATCCCTGTAAACGGAACAGACGTATTTACCGATGCAATCACGTTTTGGCGTTAAAGGTGTCGTAGTGGGTTGCGTAACGCACAGTGACCCACCACGTTGAACAAGCTCGACTTCAAAATTGGTTCGAGCTACGGAAGTTACAAAGAGAAACAAGCTTTGGTGACTAGGGGAACAGTTCTTTTGTTTATATTTCAAGTATGTGCAACTGGTCATATCCTCCATGGCCTTTCCCATTGCCACAGCCAAATTCGTGGAGATCTAAACAGCACAAATAGTAGCGCATTAAATTACGGATATAATGTCGAGAGCCGCCAGTAATCGGTTGGAATTTGAAAAAGAAATCTTACAGGATTCTGCGGTATCTCCTTCAAAAAGTTGTGCAGCTCGGAAAGTATCGTAGCAGAGGACGCGTGGCGGGACCGTACCACTGCCGCGCATTCTCCCAGTTGCGGGGAGAGCGGGAGCACAGAGTTGGCCAACTGCCGACAAAGGGGGCACAGGTATTCACCGCTGTCTGTAGCGAAACTTTGCTGTCTTTGTTGGTTACGGAGAGATTGCAAATACGACTTCAAGCAGTCTAGATGCAGGTGGTGTCCACACGTTTGAACGTGAACTCCGCCTTCCCAGCCCAAATTAACAGCCAGCAGCCACGAAAGCTATAGTGATCGAATAAGAGGTTACACAGCCTGTGTTATCATCGCCAGGGGATATTACGATTTAAGATTTAACAGCTTACAGTATCGAAATGACGATTCAGCTCGTCCGTTCTGCGATCAAAGTAGGCGCCGCGCGTGTCACCCTTTAATATAGGAGGATCTTCGTCGGATGTGGGTAGAACCAGTCTCTCTGACTGCTGTCGCTCGTGGCCAATAACACTTGTTGCCTAGAAGGAGAAGAATAGCAATTATATTACTATTATAATAAGAATCCAGCTCCCCCGTTCAAATACGTTCATCGACATTACCTGAACTAATACAACGAGACCCATTGGCACATCTTCGCTGCTGGGAGTAGTTTGATTGCAAATCACGCAATCGTATTCCTTTTTGCTAGTCAGCTTGGTTGTATTGTCGTCTTGATCCCAATCCATACCAGACACCCCTGCTTCGTCTGAAAAGCCAAAGGGCGCGTTACAATTCACATAATTCAGAAACCCCCTATCAACGATAGTTGAAGTCCCACCGGCTGTTTCACCTGTTTTCATCGCTTTCTCCATAAATTGCTTCTGCTTGTTGGCGAACTCGGCCATAAGCTTCTGCTGCCTCTCCTTCGCCTTCCTTCGTCTCTCCTCCTTCTCTTGGTGCTCCCTCTCCCGCTGCTTATCCTCGCACTCCTGCATCCGCGGCCACAGCTTGTTTCTAGTTTCAACGATGGCTTCCTTACACATCGGGTCTAGGTTGGCTATTTTATTCAGCAGCTGCGCGATGAAGAACGGGCCGTCGCCGATCCGTGATTCTTCCGGCTGCGCAGCTGAGCTACTGCCAGCTTCGTTGTCCGATATTGCGCTCTGTTTGGGGTTGTAACTGTCCGGGACGCCGGACAGCTGCGAGTGCAGCTTCAATAGTAACGAAATTATGCTTTCTTCTACTTTCACTGTCTGCGGCTGCAACGGCCCACCCTGAATCAGGAAACAGATCGACGAATAACGAGTTTAATCTCGTGATACGCTCAAGAGCTACGGTATAAATGAAAGAGAGCTGTTACCTGAGGATCTCTCCGCTTGAAGAGTTTGTGGGAAGTGGATGTAGACGGGACAATTTCGATCGTTGTTACTCCAGAAGTGCTCAGTCTGGAATACGCTGGCTGGGCAGCAACTATTTCGTTGCCAGCCATAACGGCGGGTCGCTGAGGGGTAGGTGGTAGTGCAGGTTGACCACCAACTATGGTACAATGAAAATGATGAAAATTAAATGTAAAGTATCAGTGTGATGTATTTCTCGAGTGTTTTAGATATACACTGATTTTTTCTAAAAAAAAGACGTTAATATTTATTCTGATTGGTATTTCTCGGAAGCACTCTTAGTTTATGCGACATACTACATTTTGGGTGAAAAAGAATGAGAGTAACGTACTGTTTAATGAAGGAGGTGGTTCTAGAGCAAGGGCCATGGATTCTTCGGTGGATGCTGGCAGAGCTCTTTGTAGAGGTATTAAATCATCCGCGCTATTACCATCTGATATAGCAACAATTCCATCTTCAGGTGCGATAGTCATATGAAATTGGGCTATAAAGTAACAAAGAGAGAAATAAAACTAACGTCAATACGATATTAAATTCTGATCGACACCAAAACAACCATCTTATAACAAAAATATCTTGGCTGTATATTAATTCATGCATAAAGTATAATGTACGCTACAGCGCACTGTGAAGCAAGCCAAGATATTTGCGAGGACTTACATAAGATATAAGTGGACTGTTCTGAATACTTATATCTATGTACAAAGCTTTACCTTTGCTCGAAAGAAAATGCAAGGACGGTTCAATAATTAATATACGAAGATATAAATCTCACCATCTGCTCCAGGTAAAGCGGGTAGAGAAGGTAAGGATGGAAGAGTCAAAATGTCAGGCATCTCGTCCGAACTTTCCCACTCAAATTCACCTACAGTAGAAACAACTGAATTTAAAATATGGACAGCGAATTCGACAGATGCAAGCGGAGATGATGGAATTCATCGATTATTTTACTTACTGTCCGAGGTGTTCGGCTCTGACTCTTCGACTAGAATAACCCGAGGTATCACTGTCCTCAAATTTTCAGACAAATTATCACTTTTATACCAACTAGACAGATCCATATCTTTTATCACTCGAAACGACCCGTCTACATTGTACTGACACAAAGGATTCGCCTGGTAAAGGAGACGAACGGGGATACAATATTAATCGGTAACCACAGACAGAAATTATTAGTCACTTACAGATTTGTCAGGTATTTCCGCAGTAATTACTGCCATCTCTAATAAGTAAATGGTCAGTGCCATTCCATACTCCGATACGTTATGTCCATACACAGCCTTGTAAAGAATTATGAAAATCATGGCGTGAAAGACTCTGGTGTGTAATACAATCCGTGGGTCATCATAATCGGGCGAGACAGGAGCAGGGTGTCTGAATGGTGGCCACGGTGTTGCGCTATTTTTTAGTTTACCTGACTGTTTCACGCTAAAACGAACGGATATTTTCAGCAACAAACAGTAGAGGGAAGTAAATGTTTATGGTGGTAAAATTAACGAAAGGCTCTTACAGATTGCGTATTTAGAGAGAATCTGTAACTTACTATTCAGTGAAACGATCCATTGATATCTGAAAGTCTCTTCTAGGCACCCCTCTCAATGAAACATGTAGGGGATCAAATAATTCATCCCAAACGTGTGGTTTAGGGCCATACATTCCTTGCTGCATGTTTCCGCTAGCTTCTAGATTCGGGGCTCTATAATGTGCTATCTGTAAATGGTATTACGTAGTTATATAATAGCACAAATGAGGCGAATTGAAGAGTATGAATGATAAAACGTACATCTGCTAATACAGATTCGAAGTCTCTGTTTTGGGTGGTGCCACAGCGTTCTGGCATCAGCTCCATTAACTGGCTATGAGTCTTATCTCCCATACATAATAAAGTAACCATTTCTAAGCATGACATCTCGGGGTCGGATAAACCTAAACAGTTATATTACAATCGATTTCAGATTTAAGCTTTCCACATTGTCGTAACAGCAAGACCATAATATAAGGACTTACCTAGATTCGTACGAACATTAACCAATGTAGCTAGAAATGTTAAGCAGCTTTCTAACATAGGAGTATCATGCTCTCCTTCTACGTATTTATACTGAGGCGTGCGATACAAACAAAGGCTCATCCATTCCTTTATGTGGAACCTAATGAAACAAATAATTGTCGCTTACTTTCCACTCTAAGCATAGAAATATTAAGAATGTAAATTCATTAGCGTATGAAACAGTTACTTTTCGATGACAGTTTTCAGAAAGACGCCCGGCTGCAGCTTGCTCGCACACACTTGCAGAAGATACAGGTCTGCGTCGACCATGGAGTTGCAGAAATTGCACTGTATGTACGTCATAGCTTGACCCTTAATCTGAAGTCCATTGCGCACCCACAATCCATTTGAAATTTCATAGAAGGCAACCTGAATAATAATTCACCGTATCGGTCAAATTTCCAAAATATTCGAAATGAAGGTGTAACAAAAATGTGGATCGGACTGAATGCTGCAAAGATCTTAGATGATAGTGCTGAGACGGGGCAGAACAATTTTTGGATTTAATAGGAAGTAGTTGCTTCGGAGGAAACTAATTAGGAGGGATAAGAATATACAGCTGAAATAAAAATTGCTTTCATAAAGATTATCTAACTGTGTCAGTTGATCTAATATCTGTGAAGACGTTGTCTTATAACTAGCAGTGGGATCGAACCTAATTCTTAAATTCTCGAAATTCGAATCCGAAATTTTGTAAGGCTTCGAATTTTCAAAATTCGAACTTCCAAACTTTCTTGGGTTTCGAGATTTCGACGCCTTGAGAAACCCATTCCTACTTATAACGTATGCATGATAAGTAAGTATATATGTAACGGAACTTCCGAAGCCTAAACAGTTTCTTGATGGAGAGACTTTCATATCAGCTGCTATGACTATCTCATTACAGTCCCTCACCGCCTCCAATTTGAATCATTCGTTTGATTCATAATTATTCCCACATACATACAACGCATAAAAAAAAATATAAAATTCTCAATAACCTTTATTTAAAAAAAACTGGAACATTGTGAACAAGGTCGAGAAAAAGCATCGCCTTTTGTGAATCATCAATTTTTGATAATATATTCATGGGAAGAATGAGATGAATCATAATATTCTGTTGGATGCCATGTGCATAGCAACGGGTAACGTGTACGAAACATCTAAACCTAAAATATAGCGGGAATGCTTCTGAGCGGTTCCCATTGTCGGCTGTGTGTGGCTGATTCGTAGATTTCGTGGTATGGCCCCCACTAAACCGACCAATCCCTTCACTGGAAGGCATTACCAAACGCTGTGTTGTCAGTTCGGTACGACTCAACAGCCGTCAATGGACGAGGAGCGAGGAGATACTCTCAGTCCTGGAGGTGCCCGACCGAGACTCTCGCGCGTGATTAATTCCTCAAGCATTCCCTTAAAATGCCTCTTACTTTTACCATGACTGGTTCGTAGCTCTCGCGACATTGACAAAGGAATTCTCGCCGTTCTGCCGGGAAAGGCGAACAGAAGTCGAACGGGATTTGTATCAGTGATATTGCATGTGCCACAGGATCGCGAAGCTACTTTCTATCGGAATCCTCTTATCTCGGTCATAGGTTTAAGTTCTGTCGAGGAAAATGGCGGCGATTAGTAATTCGAAAATAGTTTGCGTCTGCCTGATGCTCAGCTTCGGAGGTTACGCCAACAGTTTCGACGGTCTCAGCATTATGGACATAAAGGACATATTACGATTCGGCGTTGACACCATGAGGGACGTCCTCGAGTCATGGGAGATGATACGTCCCAAATCTCCTGGGGACGAGGAGAACACCTTGCCATTTGTTTACAGAATGGAGAAAGAGCTGAGGAATAGTATATCAAGAGTGTCGGACAATATCGAGATCTATCAAAATAGAATGGAGATGCGAGTGGACGCGGTAGTGGCCAAGCTTCTAACCGATCTGCCTTTGCAAGAGAAACTGGATCAAAATCTACGTATGCTAGACCAATACATCGGCCAAATCAACGATCTGTATTATAACTTTGTAATGTACGTTACGGCGACCACGAAATACGAGAGATACACACTGGAAGATTTCGCCAGGACGTGTGTCTCTTCCAGATCGGGCGCCCTTCCCGATCTCTTGAAACGAATCCATCGATTGCTCGTTCCACATCCCGACGCAGACTTCAACGCGAGTATTCTCGTCTTACTGGCGAATAAGATGCAAGTAAGTAGTGAGAAACTTTTAGATTTTAAAGCATCTTCCTCCTCGATCGCAAAATAAATTTCATTTCCTAATACCTGACCCCCCCTCACGCGTTATTTACACGTAGAATAAATAAAGCTACGGTTCTTTAAGATTCTAGAAATTACGAATCGTAGTCGATAATTGATAGATATACATTTCGAAGAGCTATACGTAATCTCGGTATGCGTAACTAGAACCCCATCTCGTTACTGTTAAGCACAGAGTGGTATTAGGTGCGTAGGGATATTGTGATGATCAAGTGACATCCGACTGTTCAATTTACCGCTCGTTGGAAACGTAGAACGTTCCAATAGTGCCACATTGAGTACACTAAATTTTAGTAATACGTGGTCCTGTATCGATCATAAAGTAAAATAGTCCATAATACTTTCTGCTAATCTAACGAGAATAGTAGAGGGTACAAATGATGTAGTAAATAAAACAATATCGAAACACAATGGTCTGCCTTGTTCGTGCAACTTGTTCTGGCGAAGCCGCTCTTTGTGAGAACTCGACAAAAGGAACAATGGAAACGGAGAACACGGAAACCGTATTTTGAACAAACGTGATCTGATAATCAAACTATTATATAGTAGCTGTAGCTTTTCTCTCTTTTCGTCAGAAAAGCTTTATCAGATTCGAAATGCTGCATGAAAACAGCCTTTAGCATCGATGTACTCAGTCCATTGGTATAGAATGTTTCACTCGGCAAAAGATTTTTCCCATCTCTCGGATAAGTCGATTCCTTTCATTCGAAATGACAGCAGTTGGAAGCACGACTCTGGATGCAGTGCGCTTTGCATAAACGGAGCTCAACGACGAGCTGAGCTAGAATAAAGAAGGGCATGCGCATTCTCGAGGTGGGCGAACGGCGGAAAGGGGGAGCGCAGAGTAAAATGACAGTAGAATGATGCAGAACTCTCAGTCGTGCCCGAGCCCACCGTGAAAAGTGTTCGTTTTGCTGCTTTCTCCCGTCGCGTCAAAAGCACGCTCGGCAATTTGTTTTCCGAGAAACGTTCGTCGGACGAATGTTTGTGCAACGGTGCGTAACGTGAGACACAGGCTCCGCGCAGCTTAAAATCATTTCTTTGCAGCCACGAGGCGACCCAGTGTAAGGCAACTGTAACAAAATCTCTCGGGTTCCAATTTTCGTTTATCGCCTTTCGAAACACTGCGCGATCGATCTCACTGACCTTCCGTGACCTCCATACGCTATGGAAACACTACTTTCCATTTATTTACAACGAATATCGTCGTGGGTAACGTTGGCTCGATGTTTTTAATTTTTAAAAAGCGTGTAAAGCCGCTCGAGAGTATATAAAATTTTATGGGGAATCCTTCGGAGATGTTGCTTTACGATATTGTGCTCGACTATAACTGTACCGTCTCAAAGTTTCTCGCGTCTTCTCCGTGTATTTACACCGTTCGAGCGCATGCTTGTCCAGTCGGCCTCTGTTTGTAAATACGAACGGTTCGAATATGCGAAAGCTGCGTTCCACGAAGATTGTTTGGAATATATTTAGAGATAATCGAAGAATAAGAAAGTAATTGGAATAATTGGTAGATAAGTGAACATTCCATTCCAGATGCATTAATGTTTTCTTATTAACGGTAATTATTTTAAACACGATGTTCGATTTGGCACCATAGTCGCGTGAATTTGCGTGCTGTACTTTACACAGACGCTTAACCTTGACCGAGAATATATCTTTTGTGTAACATCGCAGTAAAACAAATACTGCTCTTTATCTCGCGCTTACTTGGAACTGGTATCGTAAGGGCACATACAAATTTCGTGTCGTGGAAGATGTGAAAATCTTAAACTAAACAATTATTTAACAGACGACCCTTTTCAGGTAACCTTAATGTTACAGTGTAATCAGATTTCAACGCGTACAAAGAAACCTTTGGCGGGCCTGCGTCTAATTCGATCGAGCCAACTTTTTTTCCCATTAACGATCTGTCCCAAACAAAATTCTCTTTTTTTTTCAATTTCTCGAGGAAGGAAAGTTTTTCCAAGCATTTCTCCGCGAAAGTATGTTTACCGGCGACGAACCAGACATTTGCAATGAAACTGAGATGAAGTAGGATGAAACAGTAACTCTGATTAAATGGATGCAAATCAGCGGAAGTGCCAATAATTGCCCACGGATATGGCTCACTTTAAATTCATTAAATGTGATCCCCTGGAAAAAGATTAATCGAGAACTGAAAGTCTAAGCGATGAAAATCCAGCGGCGCGAGTGACACATGATCTTTCCGCGATGGAAACATGCGATAACATTTTAATACGAGTAGCGGCGTATCTAGTTTTTAACGTAATCATCACATTCGACCCTGTCGCGCCTCGCGAATGAGAACCCTTGTACGCAAGGTGAGGATTGAGAACCTCCACGGCATCGATAAGGCCCGCTGTACACATCCGATTTTTTTTACGTGCGATGCTTTTGCGTTGTCGAAATTAAGGTTCAAGCAACAGGGATACACAGAAGTCAAACCGCATAGACCAGACCATATAAGGCAATTTGCGTTCGGCCGGGCCAAAGATTTACGAACAATTGAAATGGACGGCAAGCGCGAGCCGGTCGCTGCACGATCGCTTGGGTATTCGGGCTCGAGCCATAGCGGGAAGCAGTACACGGTATACCAATAAACCCTTTTTTTGTTGTTAACCACCTTTTCCTCGCATCATCCAACTCCTAAATCGTTCTCTCGACGGTAATTTGCCGAGTAGAGCAGGCGGTGAACTCGCGAGCAAAAAGAATTAAATTTTTGAAGTCGTGAGGTCTTTTGGTCGTCCAGACCCTTACAAGCAGTCTGCGCGGTACGTGCACACACGTCCCCCTGAATATCTACACGCGCCACACGTGCATACAAGTTGCAAAATTAATGATACTCAAATGTTTTGTTCCCACAAGTTTCAAGGACCATTATTCTATTAGCGAGCGTACGAATGCAAATGTCCCGACGTTAATCACTTCTACGATACTGTAAAACTTCTTTCTTTCTTACTTCTTGGTAAAATTTATATGAAATGAGGAACGTAATTACTCGCGAACAAATACATCGGAACCCTAGCCACGAATTGGAACCCGGAGGGACTGAATAATTCACAACCATTATTAGTGGAATCTTTACAACTTGCGTATTCGCGTGTAGGTAAGGCACCATCAAAATGGATCGACAGTAGACTGAATAGATTTCATTTATACGAAGGAACAAGGGAAGAGTATCGACGATATATCGAGTGCATAAATAGAAAATGGAGGAAATGAAAGTTCTCGTATACTCGCTCTTCCTCTCTGCGATAATAGGAGTGAGAGGCGATTTTGGGAACGACGCTACGGAAATCGATGAAATGAGGCACAAACTGCTGCAACTTGAAAAAGCGTTGGAAAAGGAATTGTTGAACCCGAGCCTGAACGTGATAGGACTCGGCGACGAAAAGTATATCCGACTCATACAGAGTTTCAAGACCTTCGGTAACGAGCTGGACGAAAAGTTCCCTAGCGGCGGTTACGACTATTTAAATGCCTTGAGTTCCGTTTGGCTATGGGCCCGCACAGAGAAGGAATTGAAGGAGATCGACAGCCTGTACAACGTTTTCAGGCAAATGCAACGGGAGATCATCGACGAACACAAGTACCTCGATCTTCAAAAGTTGTCTGACTTCTTGGAGATTGTTCTGCACGATCCGAACACGTCCATTACGGGCACGCTGACTCGTGTCACTAAATTTATAGTGCATGACAAATTGTTCGTTTCAGCTTATCAGGTACACCAACGCCATTTTAAAAGTATAATGCCCAAGAGACATTCCTCTGCGATTGGCTAAAATCGCAGTAGCTCCATTCAACTGCAGTTGTGACTTCATTGGATGTACTTTTTTTGTGTTCGCAGGAGGCAGCCATGCAAGTATGTAGCGAGCAACAGTCACTTCAGCAACTACTCTACAATCTGTACAGCACAATTACCCTTACTGAGATTAAGGGCTACAGCATGATCCAGTTCTCTTACATGCTACTGCGACTCTATCATCCAGGTAGCAGATGTGGTAGAATAGTCTAAGCGCGCTGCCATTGACTTTGCACCTCATTCCTGTAACGACTCTAATCTAGGTTCTAACTTCACCGAGGAAATGGAACTGGTAAAAGAGCAGTATGCAGTGAGAACGTCTGAGACTGTGAGGGCTGTGAAGACTGCCATGGCTTTCGCTCCCAGAGACCTTTGGAGATGCGACGCACGGACACCAAAGCTAGGTACATTCGCATGTTTACATAGTTTTATGCGACAAGTGCAAGCGAAACACTTTTTGCAGATGAAACGTACACCCAATTGACCAAACTATTCCAAGGCTATATCGTAAATGAGGTGGATCTGAACAAGGACTCGAACTGCAAAGAAAACTGTGCTTATTACCAATACTCAAAAGTGCACGGTTGTTACCAAAATCAATACTGCGCGCAACAGCGCAAGTGTCATGGTAAAATATTGAACTGCGAATACATTGACTCTGACATGTGGATTTGTCCCTCGGTAAATTAAGCTGCCCCCTCTACTTTTTCATGTTCAGCTGCACAGAGGAAGCATATTGTGCGTAATATAAATTTTTAGGCCAAGAACAGTGACCGAAGGTACGAATACATACAATACGAGAACGGTAAAATATTCGGGAGCAAAGACACCTGCCGAGCAGGGACGACGAAGGTGGATAGCTGGTGGCGGTGGTTGTTCTGGCATTGCAGCTACTGCTTCTGCTACTGCGATGATCATAGTGCGAACTCTGATCGATACTTCAGCCTACGGAAAGTCATGTCTGACGTGGCGAACAATAAGTAAATAATCTCTGTCATAAGTATCAAGCATTCTCGAGAATTTAGGCTTTGAATAACCACACGTCATTCGTTTGCAGAGTTATAACAGGCATCGCGCTGAAGAAAGTGAATCAGATCATACACATGCAAATACAGGAAGGGGAGCTGATAGCACGTGGGAATATCAATAAAACTAGCATCAGCTGGAAACCAATAGAGGCGTTCTCTGTATTAGACAGTAATGTCAAGAGTAACGTCGATTACCACACTCTGGCATGGGAAAAGAGGGGCTTGGATTTGGATGATTTAGTGCCAGCCCAGGATCACCTTCTAACAGGTATACAGTTGTGATAAAACTTTTTACTTTGCTCGCAGAGCAACTAAACTTTTAATACGTTTTCCAGGAGTCAAGTTTCGTACAGTGGGATCTCGTTTGAATTTAGAGATAATGGTAACACCGTTCAACTTCACCACGGGGAAACTGATACACCCACTCGAGAAGAGTTTCTGGCTGAGCAATGACGTTACTGATAGGTAAAGTCTGGAAATCCTTTCGGGGTTAGCAGGATTGCTGCCTGTCAACGTTTTTTAACCGTTGTTTTTGGGTTTCAGAACCGAATTGGTGTTGGCGACTCCTGATATACCAACCCGTCTTTCTCTACCAACATTGCCAGACTCGAAAGCGAATCAGTATTTGAATTTCGCGCCCAGCGATCGCGTGACAGACGCCGCGCAGAATACAATACCCTTCCTGGACATTCAGCCACTTGAAACGACACGACCGGTCCCGATAGCGGGCGCTGGGATCTTTCATAAGGGCAGAAAGAGGTCGGGAGGATACGTGGCGTTAAAACTGATTACGTACGATTTCACCTCCCATTTGCAAGTCGATTTATCACCCGAAACACCGATTATCGGTACTCCGTCACAACCGAGTGAAATAAAAGCAGTATGAATTCACTTCTATACAAGCAATTCCAATGACTTACTGTTCAGTGACATTTCTTCGTATGTTACTTCTAATCGCATAAATGGTTCGTTGATTTACGTTTAACAATGTGGCATGTTTCATTTCTTTACATGTTTACGGAATTTCCGAACAGTTACTATTTATATTATCAATAACAATTCTTTTTGTAGCTCTTCGAGTAGCTTTTTCTTATTTTTTTTTTTTGTGCCATTTTAGCATAAGGCATTCGAAGTATCATTTAATTGAGATTAAATTTTTGTTTTTCAATTCACTTCACTAAGAATCTCGAATAACTATAATTTCTCGATGTATGGAAAATAAGTATATATATCCTGATATTTTTCATCAAATTTTTAAAAACTCGTTTTTAATTGTAATGATGGATTCCTATACTTTCTTTAACGTTATGTTGTTAATGGATACTGGTACAAGTATTGCATAACATAATGTAAGATTTCTTGTCACTGGTGTCTTTTAAATAGATACCTCGAGATCCTGTGATTTATTATTAACCAAATATAAATAAAAAAATGAAACCAATATACATGCGCCTGGATCGAGTTTAATTGAAAAGAAACTTTGTAATGGAAAAGTATTATTTGCATTTTGCAAGTCTACGTTCTTTTTTTCAAACGGTGAAAGATACCATTCCGGTGTTTAAATGCGGTTTCAGCCGAATTTGAGAAATGAATTTGCATTTTACGACGCAATTAGAGAATGCAGAGAAGTGAGAAATGTACTCACCTGAACTCGCAGAGGATGCATCATTAGAAGGTGTAACATATCCGTAGGTGGTAACAAGTGATTTAGCGTAGCTCCTTGTTGACGAACAGCTTGACACATGAACACGGCAAAGTATCGATGTAGTGGAAGATGAAACGACACTTGTAAGCTATCACTCTGTAACAAAAAAAAAACACAAGGAAACATTACGATACTATTTATAATTGATAGTGCCATTAAACTAATTGAAAGCAAATGCTAGTAGAAAAAGGAAAAAGAAGAAAAATGGTATTAAGCGATTGTTTAAATATTTACCACATTCGGATGAGTGTAGTTCACAGCATCCAGCCAATCTTGCAATGCTATAAGACAGAACGTGAGCACTCTCCGACTGAGAGTTGCGCTCTCAGGGCCACGCAAATGGGATACCAAAGCCCACATCGGGTAAGCACTAGCTTCTAATTCGGCGCTGAACGCTGCATAATATGTGTTGGGCTCAAACTCGACGTGCTGATTCAACTCTCTTTGATTCACGTTCATTCCTGTGACAAACGCAACGAACAACTTTAGAGGTGTCTGTATCCACGACGGTTAATTATAGATCGCAAATGAAAATAAGTAATACCTTGGAACATGGAGAGAAAGTCGAACCACATCTCGAGAAGTGTATCGTCGCTCATAAATCGCACAGCTACGGGCTTATGTGAAAGGACGTTATTTAAATCGGACACAAGAGGCCAATAACAGTGCTCTTTCATCACTTGTCGCCCACAGTCCACCACGTAATGAAAATTTTTATCTGGATCTGAACAGACGGGTTCGCATTACATTTTAAAGCGTAACGTGCTACACGTTGTGATAGATACACTTACCGTGCAAGGTATTTTGAATTAGGATCTTGCTCATCATGTACTTTAAACTAATAACCATAACGTGTAATAACTTTAATTGATCCACCATTCTCAGGGCCAGACTTTCGTTGCTGAAAAGCTGAAAGGTAACACGGTAAGTACACGGAACACAATCTTTCGATTCGCAAGGAGCTCCTTTACCAATACCCACCTGTACACTAACGTGAACCACTCTGTTGCTCAAAGTGTCAGGATCTGTAGAACGTTCGAGCATCATTGAAATTCTACTATAATGTAGCACAAACGCGCGAGTAAGTGCCTCCTTATAATCTGGATCTGGTAACATGTTTAGCAGTAGGCAAACCAACTTTTGCGGAAACTCGTAAGCGACTGTCCAGAACATTAATTCTTCCAAGAAAGTCGTATGCTCCAAGTGTTCTTGCAACGACGCACATTCTGAATCAACAGGTAAAATGCTCTCTACATAACCACCCGCGCCTACCGATAAAATCTGTGCGAGCACCTACCTTTATATTCATCGGGCGGTTCTGGGTTCGGCAACGAATTAACTGCATCTTGGTATATTCTATTGCTGTCCTGACAATATATCTCATACTCTGACTGCCCAGTTGAGGCGGCAGGATCCATGAGACCTCTATATTTCTGTGGATTTGTCAGCGCCGATGTCATGACATGCCTCATTAACGTGCCCATCTTGTTCAGATCGTGGAGCATGGTTAAATATCCATCTGCGTCTTGGATAGCAACCCTAAAGTCTGGTGCGCCCACTTTACTAAAATAGATGAGGAAAATTCGTGTTAGATAAACTACTTGCACGCGTTTTATCTAGCGGTACCAAACATACCAATTTTCACGTAAATGTTGAATAAGACGGAGAATTATTCTAGGCATCATTGCCTCCGCCACGCACAATAAATCTTTAGGAGCGGCAGTCTTATCAACAGCAGCTTTCGGGTCATGCTTGTCGCAAAATCTATGGAAATAATCAGACGAGATAGTACTTTCGTAGATAGTCTCGGCGGTCTTTTGTTAATCGTTTATGGAAATCCTTACCCTGTTTCTTTCATAACAGACGTATCGCCACAGTCACATGCGCCACCAGCTTGACTAAGAAACATATTAAAGTCGTGGCGATAGTGATTGCCGTTTTTAAAGCATTCCGTACACAAGGACATACATGGCGATATACCACAAGTACGGCAGCGGTATGCTACAAAATTGGGTGTCCACACAAGTCCACACATTGTAGCATTATCGTACATTCTTACTGAAATGTTTATATATGAGACATTTATGAAAGTTTCACATACTCAAAGCGATATTAATAGAGTACGTTGATATTTAATAAGAACCCCTCCAATTTGGTTAAGCCGTACACGTTCCCCGAGCGAACACTCATTTCTTAGATAATTCTTCGTAATTGCGCTCAAACTAATTGTTACGCTTAATGAATCTCATTGTTCTATCTGCCAAGCTACTTATCGCATCTATACATTCGTGTCTATAGCTGCACATTCCGACGTGTGTATGTTGAATAATCTTATTCATGCCAAATACGCAATTTACTTTAGGCTTATATCATAGATTTTATAATAATATTCAATCGTAAACTTTTTCCTTTAACAATCTTGCGCAATGATTGAGTAATCGGTAATAATAAGTTTGTCAATATTTCTCACTCCCTTCGATTCAACTATATAGCTGGATCGAGTGATACCTTTTCTTAAACGTGTAAACCACTTGCATATACACGATATTATAGGCGATATTCGTTTGTATGGATTTGAAACTGAATAAGACAACAAGCACCTCGAATAATGCTTTGGAACATTCCAAATGACTGTACATAAAGCAGTTAGCCCAGTACACTGGAAATGACATAAAATCCAAGCAACAATAATAAACACATTGCATAAACGATATAAATATTCAGAAACCCCGTAATAAATATAACATTAACAGCAACGAATCAACTAAATTTCCGAGTTACTTTGGCACACAGAATTCGATAATCCCTTTGCTTTCATAACCCAAGGAAACGGGGCCCATATTCTCTACCTGTGTTAGTAAACTCGTCCGGCGTGCAGCCACCAGCCATCAACCATTTACACCAGTCAATGGTTTCCCAGTCGTTGATGGCCTTGCTCGGATTCAAGAGTATATCCAACAACTCGTTAAGGTGCTGCGGACAGCCAGTGTCGAGGGCTGGATTGCTACATTCTGCATAGATGTACGCAGCTGCACCACGTTTGCCCTTGTTCATCAATACTTGGGCCGAAGTGCTGGAAGTCGAGGCCATCGCTGAGAACCTGACCTCGCACGAGGATACCACTGGTTGTCACTGGTTGTGATACGTGTTGCGGTACTCTCCGGGGATGACCAGTGTACAAGAGGCAAACGTGCCAGCCAAGTCGGGTGTGACTAGAGCACTAAAGAGGTGAGTATGCGCATCCGCCATATTGGATCCTCTGGAGAAACAAGATTATTGAGTACCCGCCTTTTCGAGTATTGTCAAATTCGCTTTATAAACCAAATATAAACTTAAATATAGTAAAATACTCTAATAATGTGGCGTGCTACTATGCATCAATATCAACAACGCATATTTTGTTTATAAAGTGAATCTGACAATACCCAAAAAGGCGGATACTCAATAATCTTCTCTCTCTCTAGAGGACCCAATATGGCGGATGCGCATACTCACCTCTTTAGTGCTCTAGTGGAGGGTCTAGAGTTCGTTGGGCGATGTAAGATGACTATTCTTGAAATGCCACTTTTGGGTAAGTGTATTCAGAAATATTATATTTTGTAAGCTGTACCATAGAAAGAATAAACCTAACCTAACCTAGTGTTCTAGTGTGACGTTCCCGTCGCGCCCCCGTTGGGTCTGTGGCGCTAGTGCGGGGGTAGCGCCTCCAGAGGTCTTTTAACTCCTACTAATTTCTCACAAGCTTTGCTTCGATGACTGAACCGTATAAATACAAGTTTTAAAGAACGTCCCTCATTGTTGGGAGCAGTCGGGAGCAGAGTTTGGCTGTGTGTAAGTCCCGGTTAACCATGGAGTTTTTCCAAAACACCCCGAGACACAAAAGAAAAAGGAAGAGAACGCCGGGGAAATAAAAATAATATACAGTAGAGGGAGAGAGAGAGAGTAAAACTACTTATACTCACTCTCCCCCTCCGATCCCTCCTTCTTCCTTCTCCTCCGCCCTTCTTCCTCCCTTTTTTCCTCTATCTTAACTGGCCCTCACTCTCCGGGGCAGGGAGGTGTTTTTGAAGCCTCAGGGCCCGTTTTAGGTTCGGTGGACACTGGGCAAAATCCCGATTCTTGCACGCGGGATCAGGGGAGAATATTGACGTTAAAATCACAGGGTTAGAAGAAACTGATAGTCTGCTTCAATGAAGAAACCTTTCAAGTCAGAGGCGGCTCATGGAGCCCAGGGGATTCTCTCGGCAATCTCCATATCAGTGGGCATCATGTCCCGTCACACACAACTCTCTCCATCTTTTCCTTCCTCATCAATTTTGACGGCAAGACGATATAGCATCAGGGGACCGTTAACTTGCCACATCTCTCCTTTTCTGCGGCAAGCACTAGTACAATAATCGCCGTCGATGCCACGCACATCCGCATTTATTGGACAGCGAAACAACTTGGATCAAGAATTTGTCTATCTTATCGACAGAACAATGACAGAGTGCCAGATCCTGATTTTCAATGAACGCATTTCGTGCACAGGAGTGCTTCGGGTGAATCGGGTATGTGACACGGTTTCGTACTGTTCGCCGTGCCAATCGTGAATACAGTATATAGGAGACGACAAATCAAAGTTGATGGAATTAAAGAATATTAAAAACGTGGCTTGGAGTCTATTATCTTCAATTGTTTCTAAGCGGGTGTTCAATGTCCTAACTATGATTAATATATGACGCATGATAAAGAATATTAAAAACAATATAATAACGTAGACTATTTATAATGATAATAATTACAATATCTACTTTTGTACATATCTATCCCTGTTTATAACTCTGTAGATTAAACATTTTTAATCATTTGAAATAACCTACTAGAACATGGCAGTCAACCTCGTAACAATGTTTTCAAAGTCGCTTAGTGAAAAACGAAATGTCACCAACTGGGTCGCGCGATACGCACTGCGGTGAACAAGTAAGTTCTGTGTTCAGTATTATGCGTTCTATTAGAAAATTAATACACATGATTGCACAATTTCAAGGTTTTTCTAGAAGATTGTTAGCGCGAATTATTATTGTCGACAAAACTAGCGGTTAGTAACGGTATCGCGGCCCTATTTAAATCCCAAGAATTCCAACCAATGGGTTGCAAGGAAGTTTAGGTGCTTACTATGGTAGCACTGACATCCAATTCTCTTTTTCGTTCGGATAATCGAGCGTGTAGGTTGCTGTGATAAACAAAATTATAAATCGCAGGTAATCTCATATTTTCAACTTCATCCAGCCTAAATTAATGATAAATTGCATGGTATTTTTAATGATCTATCGTTTGGTGCCAATATTTCGTATCGTTGTCGTTGAAAACCGTACACAGCTGAAAGTGCCCAGCGGGTAGAATCAGCGCAAGTTTCTCGTTCTCATTGTTTTGTTCGTTCAATGTAGAATTGTGTAATGTTAACTGTTTAAAGTTGATCGTTATATTTCACTCAACAACGAATATCGTACACCTATATTCGTGCACAGGTAGATTTACATCGGTCAAGTTCATTCCTGCCCTTTTTGGTTATGTTCGAATGTCACTTTAAGATGGAGGAAAACAATGTTGCACTTTATATAAAACACTTGTGAATGTAAAATAACCTATAACCTTCTCATTTCCAGCCATGGTGCGTATGAACGTTCTTAGCGATGCCCTCAAATCCATTAATAACGCCGAGAAGCGTGGAAAGAGACAGGTGCTGTTAAGGCCCTGCTCAAAAGTGATCATTAAGTTTCTGACCGTCATGATGAGGAAAGGTAAGAAACTCTTTCGCAAGATATTAAATCGCAGAATTATTTTCGTGCTATACAATAGCGGCAATAAGGTTATCGTTCGAGTTTTACGTACTTTTGTTTCTATGATTTTATTGTATTATTTCCGCTCCGTACAGGGTACATTGGAGAATTCGAGATTGTCGATGACCACCGCAGTGGCAAAGTTGTAGTAAATCTCAGTGGAAGGCTAAACAAATGTGGTGTCATCTCGCCCAGGTTTGACGTTCCAATTAACGATATCGAAAAATGGACCAACAATCTTTTGCCATCCCGTCAGTTCGGGTATGTATTTAGAGGTTCATATTATTCTATGGACGATCAGTTCGTATAATATTCTTGTAATTTGTTTACTCTCTAGGTATGTCGTCTTAACCACAAGCGGAGGAATTATGGATCACGAAGAGGCTAGGAGAAAACATCTTGGAGGAAAAATACTTGGATTCTTCTTTTAATTTTTATTTAATTCAATAAAAATTTCGTAACCAAAAAATACACCCTACATCCTTTGTCGATAAGTCTACCATCTCGCGGGACTCGTGTTAATCAAAATATGAAATATATACGCAACAGTTTTTCTATAGTTTTTGTTACGCGAGGTTAAAAGAACTAAAAAGTTTAACGAAAGTAATTGCCATTCTCTTAATAGTAGAACGAAATTATTTCGATGAATGAAAGCCGCGGGAGAAGTTCCTAAACTTTTATATAACAAACTATATCTCGTTATATAATTCAAAGCGTAGAAAAGGCAGAGCTTAATGTAAACAACACAAGTCTTCTATTTACAATTAGAGATAAAGAAAATTCAGTATTAGGTTAAGTTGTTTCAACGTAAACAATATTTATTTAATATTTCCTTGCGATAATTCGTGGCGAATAGGATGCACGCGTGCCGAATCGCAGAGCCTGCCTGATTGGTGGCCGCCTCTGTTGCCCGATTGGCTGGCTGCCAGTGGGGACGTTCCAGCCATGCGCGTGGTCTCAATTTCAACTTTATACCTGCTGTGAACGCAGGCGGTGACGGTCGGTCAACAAAACTTTATAATTCGAAAGAAACCCACGGACGGGTCGGTCGCGCGTCGCGTCATAAATGTTTCTGCGTTCGGGCACAGTTCCGTTAACGAAAGTTTCCCGTACGCGTGTTTCGTTTCGCCGAGGGAGCGTGTGAACGAGTTTCCATCGAATTCAACGATGTTGCCAGGTGTTACCAGGTGAATGTGACCGTTTGTGGCGCGTTACCTGGCATTCACCTGAAGGGACAAGCGCACGGAGGAAAGCATCAGGAACTATACCACCTATACCACCATATAAAACACATTCGTCAGGAAACAAGCGATCGCTGCGGATAATAAATTCCAGTCCACAACAATCGGACATTAACGTTTCGAAAAACATGCATCCTTCGTCTCTTCGACAGTAGTTGCATTGTGTACTGCCACGCAACATCTCCAACCTTTCTCTCGATACCTCATTGACCGACTTGATGCACTTTCGCAACGGCGACAATCAAAAAGACTTGTTTACACGGTCCGAAAACATTTGCGCCGCGACGCACACGCGCACCTGCGTAAATCGAGACGGAAAAGTGGCGTGTGGAATGCTACGACGAACCGTATACAAGCAAGCGTTCAACGACACGTGAAACGTAATCTTATAGATTGCATAGTCCTCGGACCATTGCTGGCGTGTTGTGAGACGGCAGAGGAGGAAGGATCGACGAATGGGATACTGCACTCGGAAGCTACATGCTCGTCGATTTCACGACGGAAGGTGGGAGCGCGAGTGCAAGTAAGAGGAATGTCGTCTCGCAGGTGTACAGGGTCGTCGTAACGCTCTTCCGTCACGGCTGTCGGGGGAAAACGTAATCGCGGCTGGGATCGCCACGTGAGAACTCGAAAATGCGGAGATCGTACAGGAATCGTTGGCGTTGGGTCGCGTGACTGTTTGTCCCATCGTGCGATTGCCACGGCGCGCGTCCACCGTAGTGAAGTGCACGAAGGAAGTGCGAGCGGAGGAGATCGAGAAGGCCAGAAATTCGCCAAGCCAGCCATGGAGATGCTGTGGGGAAACGCGCTGGCGGACCTGTCGGCCTTCCTCGGCACGAGGACGCGGATTCTGTTTGCCGCTGTTTACTTCATCTGGATAGCCGGCAGCGCCTGCGCCACTGGTGAGTTTTCGCGCCCGTTTTCATCCCTTCCCATTCTAATTTTTCGCCCATCGCGTACTTGGGTCTCTCGTATCACGCTTTCTTCCGACATTTCTCGTCGGTTTCGTATAATACGACACGCCAATGCGGACAATGAGGCGGCGGAGTCTCGTGGAGCCTACAACGACGCTTTAGATTCTCGTTTGTTCCAAGCATTTTTATATTCATTACGAATAAGATTTTGCTCCCATCATTTGCATTAGTGTGCTGGAAAGACTGGGATGCTTTCTTACGAAGGAAAATTCCAAATCTTACTGTCTAAATAGAAATACTAATTGCGGAATATTATAACCCCAAATTGATTGCCCCAAGCTTACCCATCGCTATATCGTCAGAAATAAGAATATTTAGTGACATGTTTGACACGTTCCATGGCACGGTGGAAGCTCGGACTTTAAAGTAGAAAAGTAGCAGTCTAATGTTCTCCATAATTTCAGCTCCTTTTTATTCCATTCTGATTTCGACACTGCATCAACAAACACCTGTTTCCTTTATCTAAAACTTTCATCAGAAATATCGTGGGCCACGGAGCGCGTTAATATTCTACATCAATCCTGTTGGCAGTGCTATAGTTCGGAAGCTTGCAAAAACGAGGGTTTATTTATTATAACGATACCAAGTAAAAACTCCAAGGTCGAATGAATGGTGACTGCCCTCGCCTCCATGGCAGTGGACGTGTTAATTAGCGGAATCGCGTTGGCATGGAATTTTTCCATGACAAATCTGTGCGCAGAGGTAGCCGGTAATTGTCGTCGTTATTACACGCGCGCGGTATTCGCTTTGTCATGAAAACTGGCACGAGAACAGGATACAGGCCCGCCGTTACGATACCCGCGACAAAGATGAACGTAGGAACGCGAATAGCGACAGGGTTTTGAGCGTTCCCTGAAACGGGTCAAGCCTAATATGCGGCGATTTAAACATTGGGAACGTTGCTGAGTGGAACAAACAACGATCCCCTGGCGCATCGCCAAATTGCTTTTACATACGTACGATTGGTTACTGTACGAACGTTTGTCCAAAGGCAGGTGCCTCCCTCACTCGACCTCCGCTTTCATTTAATTGCCCGAAGGTCGTACGATTTATTACCGGCCTCTCGAATCTCGGAAAAAAATTTCTCCGCTGCTTACGGTATGTACAATCTTTGGATGATTTTTATTCACTTTCGACCGTGTCACGTTGTTCTAGGGTTATTGAATCAGGGAGGGAAATATAGACGACTGCTCGCCTAAATACCTACCCGGTTATCGCGTATAGCGACGCTTAATTATAGCGGTAATTCCGCGGTCCCGTGATTTACTGGCACGGTATCGATGGGTCGGCGTTCATAGCGCTGCTGGTAGTGTACAGTGCACTTCATTATGGACGGTATCAAGGGCAGATTGTAACGTTAAGTGGCCTCCCGTTAATGGACCGTAAGTCGTTTTATGCGGCGGAGCAACGGCCAAATATTGCAGCGGTATTTGTGCCGCTTTGTTTTCGTAATTGCACACTTCTTGGCGAGAGTTCTGCGACGGTGCGAATTATGTGGAGCACGCCTTATAAAAGATTTTTGAACTTTACCGGGGAGCTCAGGTTCTTCTCCATTGCAGGGGGAGGTTTCTATAAATTCTTGAAAATACACATGTGCTTCGGGGCTTCTAAAATCGAGGACCCTTTAGAAGTATATGAAATTTGAAATACTTGAATACCTACGTCTTATGCATAGTAAATGTAGATGTAAGGAACTCGAACGACAGCTGGAGCCTTGTTTTTATTCCTAGGTATTTTTCACTTTACAAATGATTTTTCAAGCACTATTTGCTAAAAAGAATTATGAATAAACTAAATTTCGACCGTAAAACTTAACTACAATGGTATCGGCGCACTGGATCGATCAGATTAAAACATTTATTATTTTAATTAATTAAAATAATACATCAGAACTATTTTGCAATTAATTAATTATATATATTAACTATTAATTAATTATATGTATTAACTATTAATTAATTATATGTAATAACTATTAATTAATTATATGTATTAACTATTAATTAATTATATGTATTAACTATTAATTAATTATATGTATTAACTATTAATTAATTATATGTATTAACTATTAATTAATTATATGTATTAACTATTAATTAATTATATGTATTAACTATTAATTAATTATATATTGTAACTATTTGCTAAACTTTTGGCAGTGAAAATGCCCTGAATTCACAATTTTCTCAAGTTGTAATTTATTTCTTTAAAACGGTGTAGTGAAAACAATTGAAACTCCACAGATATTTTCATCTATCCATATACTGCATGTAAGGTGAATGTCCCAATTTCTGCTATGTCCCCATTTCTGATCATTTCGTATTTTTCTTATTATTATATGCGTTACGTTTGTACTATAGTTGCAACAAAATAATTCTAAATTATTTAAACATTTACGCGAGTGTTGCACGAGCTTGGTTCAATACATACTTCGCTATTTTGCATGAGCAGAAATACGGACATTTAGAGGATTATATATTTAATTACAAATTACTAATAATTAAACACCTGGAAATATCTTTCTTAAATAGTTTTTGAATTGGTTGCTTTATTATTAAAGAATTAATCAATTACTCTGCAAATTTTCATCACAAACGAATTTTTTACACCTTCTTTATGACGAGTAACCTCATAAATGAGCAGAAATTGGGACATTCACCTTCTAAAAAAATTGAAAACATTGGTACGATTTCTTCAACATTTTTTCAGTTATTTTATCTGTCAAAATCTCTTTCCATAAGAGTACGCGTAAAATCAGTGAAAATTAAAATCGTTATAACTCAGCAACCGTTTAGTGAATTTGTTTAATTTTTTTTAAGCTTGTCAGGAAGATTAAAAAGAACAATCTCACAAATTATCATCAACTTGTTGCCATTTTGAAGATAGGTCCGATACATCCTTAAGTATCTATTGTATTTAGTGAGACTAGGGCGTCGAAGCACACGCGCGACGCGTGCAACGAAACCGACGCGAATAGGAGGGCGCGGAGTGACCAAATTGAGAATGATCCCCGGCGAATAAAATATTGATATCGATGGGCCCGAATCGGTGCACCTGCTGCGATTCACACGGAGATTGCCGTGCCGCTTTGAACGACCGCAAATAAAAATCTTGAGAAATCTCCCCTTTGGTAGGCCGGGAGCGTGTGGCGTAGGAGCCACCCTAATTGAGATTTATTACGACGTTAATCCGCCCAATTGTGCGAACGAAGTTAAACCGTTGACCTCTTCGTTGACGATTGCAAAGGATACGGAGCACGTGCCGGGCTGTCGCCTCTCTGCATGCACTGCGATAAATAATGCGGCCGCCGCCATATTAGAAAAATCTGCATCCTCCCCTGCGTACCAAAACTTTGAAAACAGGGAAACATAGGAATCTTTGACGCTGTATCGCAGTGTTTTCCAAACTTTTTTTTTAGCCGCGACCACCTTTTATGATATTCGCATAACCTACGACTTCCTGTAAATGAAAAAAGTATTTCCAATTAAATATTATTAAGTTAGACTTGTATTCTTAAACACCTATTTTTAATGTGTTTTCTTTACCTTATTAAATTTACCTGACCTTATATATAAGGTTTCTAATTAAATATTATTAAGTTAGACTTGTATTCTTAAACACCTATTTTTAATGTGTTTTCTTTGCCTTATTAAATTTACCTGACCTTATATATAAGGTTTCTAATTAAATATTATTAAGTTAGACTTGTATTCTTAAACGCCTATTTTTAATGTGTTTTCTTTACCTTATTAAATTTACCTGACCTTATATATAAGGTTTCTAATTAAATATTATTAAGTTAGACTTGTATTCTTAAACACCTATTTTTAATGTGTTTTCTTTACCTTATTAAATTTACCTGACCTTATATATAATATAATTTACCTGACCTTATATGTAATATAATTTACCTGACCTTCTATATAATATAATTTACCTGACCTTCTATAAGGTCAGGTAAATTTAATAAGGTAAAGAAAACACATTAAAAATAGGCGTTTAAGAATACAAGTCTAACTTAATAATATTTAATTAGAAACCTTATATATAAGGTCAGGTAAATTTAATAAGGTAAAGAAAACACATTAAAAATAGGTGTTTAAGAATACAAGTCTAACTTAATAATATTTAATTAGAAACCTTATATATAAGGTCAGGTAAATTTAATAAGGCAAAGAAAACACATTAAAAATAGGTGTTTAAGAATACAAGTCTAACTTAATAATATTTAATTAGAAACCTTATATATAAGGTCAGGTAAATTTAATAAGGTAATGAAAACACATTAAAAATAGGTGTTTAAGAATACAAGTCTAACTTAATAATATTTAATTAGAAATACTTTTTTCATTTACGAAAAATCTAGCAAAATATGGCAATGTAACTATATTAAAAGTAACAAGTGTTATTAGTTTAGTAGTTTCAATTAAAAATCACCGCGGCGACCCCCCAGAAAACACTTCGCGACCCCCTTGGGGTTCGCGACCCACATGTTGGGGACCACTGTTGTATCACGAGCAGAATACATAATTCCCACGGTATTTTAAAATTCGAGCAAAATACTATCTTTCTTTTCTTAATGCAATTTCTCTTTGTGAATATTTATCCAACACACTTTTAAGAAATTACCAAGGTATATAATAGACAATGGGATCCAGTTGTTTATCTCGCAGTGGAAACAGGTGGAAACTTTTGCAGCTGTTTGTACGTTGCCCCAGTTCCCCGAAATCTCTCTCTATCTCCTCTTATCTACCAGGGTGTTAACATCAATGGTCCGCGTTGTTCGACGTGAACGTTTAAGCGACGATCCTCTGTTCCGCTTTGAAAAATGCATGGCGGGATGCGTTACAACGGAAGCGAAATTTCGCCGTTCGAATGAACGTGTCCTGCTTCTTGCGCGTGCAGCGCGGAGCGTCGAGTTTGCAACGAGGGTGCGCGTTGCACGCGAGAGGGTCACGCACGTGCATTGATACATACGTATGCAATTAAGATGGCACACGGATGCACGCGGTTTAATACTAATTATCGGTGGTATGACCAGCAACGAAAGCGATTCTGCATGGAGAACGTGTACGCGTGCAACGCGAGGCGAATGCGTAAAGGCGAGTTCAGACTGTAGATACTCTTTGGATGTGCATCCGCGGATTCGTCCGCAGTGAGAGGTGTAAAGATTGTTTCTATCTGTATTTTAGCCAAAGTGACCAGTGAATAAAGTAGAGCGAGTCTTTATTTTGGATAGATTCACAATCACCGTGGATGAATCACCCGCGATGCACATCCAAAGTGTAAAGTCTAAATTCGCTTTTAATCGCTCGAGTGTGCGCTTATTTTCATTGCAGGGAAATCGCTGCGTTTGCCATCGAATCGAGATAAGTGCAGAGGAAAGAATCCGGAAAGTGCTTGCTGTTTATTAGACATATTAGATACTTCGTCTTAGGAACTCTGTGGTCCCCGGCTTATTTTTTACCTAATCGTGTTCTATAATAATTTATTTAACTCTAATTTCTTCAATTTTAAATTTCTTCAACAAAATTCTTTAACTCTAAAAGTTCTTTAATTCTAATTTATATAACTTTAAATTCTTTAACTCTAAAATTTATTTTACTATAGTTTCTCTAACTTTAAATTTCTTTAACTAAATTCTTTTACCTTAAAATTTCTTTAATTCTAATGTCTTTAACTTTAAATTCTTTAACTCTAAAATTTATTTTATTCTAATTTCATTAACTTTAAATTCTTTAACTCTGAAATTTATTTTATTCTAATTTCATTAACTTTAAATTCATTAAGTCTAAAATTTCTTTAATTCTAATTTCTTCAACTTTAAATTTCTTCAACAAAATTCTTTAACTCTAAAAGTTCTTTAATTCTAATTTATTTAACTTTAAATTCTTTAACTCTAAAATTTATTTTACTCTAATTTCTCTAACTTTAAATTTCTTTAACTAAATTCTTTTACCTTAAAATTTCTTTAATTCTAATGTCTTTAACTTTAAATTCTTTAACTCTGAAATTTATTTTATTCTAATTTCATTAACTTTAAATTCTTTAGCTCTAAAATTTCTTTAATTCTAATTCCTTTAACTTTAAATTCATTAAGTCTAAAATTTCTTTAATTCTAATTTCTTCAACTTTAAATTTCTTCAACAAAATTCTTTAACTCTAATATTTCTTTAATTTCTGTATCTAGTACCTTCCTCGGGCCGTTCTCGGCCCACTCGAGTTTCCTTATCCCTTTCTTCTAGAAAGCGACTGAATCCTTCTCCAAGGAGACTCGCAGAAGCAATTACTATATCCATCAAGTGTGAACAGAGGGGGTTGCTCGCGATCCGCATGCCTCTTTTCCATAATGCTCGGAGGAACTGTTTGAAGCCGGTGCCACAGCTGAAACTTCTCTATTGTCCGCGCGTCCTTTCCTGCGGGATCGTTGTTCGCCAATTTACCCTTTACACCAGAATGCATTCATATGCCCTTTAGTCGGATACATTATGTCGATCATCGACCTGGAAACGCTCGTCTTCCTGGGCCGGGAACACTAGGATCCATGCCAATTTTTCGTACGCAGCGTTTCCACGGTAGAATCTCGCGCTGGCTACACTCCTACGCTTTTCAATCGTGTCTATCGACTTTACCCTGTTAACTTCTTATTCCGAACAACGAAGAATCCACGCGATCGAGTAGTTCGTTGGATGAAAACTATCCGAAGATGAAAACAGAATTCTTCCTCAGCGCCTCGACGCTCCTCGACCCTCTCCCATCAATCGAAAAACTTCATCCCCTAAATTTTCAAACCCAGAAATACGTAATCACTGAAGAAAAAAAAATCGAAAGGAAAAGAAATCTCGCCACTTTCCATTACGAGAATATTCGCAGGGGGTTGGGGAAGGCCGCCATCGATAATAATTAGCATTTTCGCGCGGCATCGTACCGGCGAGAACGTCTTATCGGGCGATCTACATATTCCGCTCTGAAAACGCTCGTTTCGCAAACCACTGCCGGTAACGACTTCCCGACTTTCGTAATGCAAACGATCCCACCCGCGATGTGCGATACGAAAGGAGGAATACGCTGCCACGTCTCCTCCCCCTCGGGGAGGAAACAACGATTTAAATTATTATCATTACTAATGTGGGGGGAGAAGGCTGTGCATAATATAATGGTGGGTGGTCGTAGGAAAGTGCAAGATTTGTGGTATAGGTACGTATGCATATACGCAGGGATGGGTTTCTCGAAGCAAAATATTCCACTTGCAAAACAGAATCGGCACTTCGAATTTCGAATGTTTCGAGAATTTAACGGGGGAATCTGGTTAAAAGCGCGGTGATTTTTAAGAATTATTTTCCCAACAAATATAAAGCGAATCTTTCCTAAACTTTGAGGGTGTTTTACTGCATATTCAGACAACAAGAACACTTTTTTTTATTAAAAAAAAATTCATTTAACATTGTTTTGTTGGTATATCTTCGTAGCGCCGCGCCGCCGGAGTTTTCAAATTGTAAACACCCTAGCGGATCCATTTTTCCCCCAGAAATAAAAAAAACGAAGTTTTTCTTAATTGGCATGAATTGGTATCGTCGATGAATTAAAAAAATAAGAAAAAAGTCTAAAATTGACAAAGTTAATGGACTTTAAAGATAAAGTTACGATTTTGACGGAAAAGTTTCGACGTTTGTATGCAAAAAATGGTTTATTTTAATTTCTGTATAAATGTTTTTCATTCATCGACGATGGGTGGTCAGTGTGTAACTAAAAATCCCCGGGCGAAGTCAATCGGTAAGTTAAATTTTTCTCTATCGTGTACACAATTTTAAGAAACGTGGCTTCGAGAAAAACGCGTTTTAAGTTTTCGACGGTACCTAAGTAGTATGCCTGCGCGACATGCATCTGTTACGTCGGCTGTATCTAGGGTGGATGCACCACTTGTGACCACTTTAAGATATTGTACCAGTTTTGGCAGTTCTTAAAAAATATAATATTTTTCCGCGTAAGCAATAAATGTAACCTTAAATTTCTGGTGGTATACTAAACAAAATATGATATGAAATTCTCCACATAATAATGATTTGCAAGCAATTTAAAAATGAGATAATTAAGCACATGGCCAAAAACAGTGCAATGGCCACAAACGGTACATCCACCCTGTGAAGCTACTTCAAATTTCTGTCTGTAACTTTGGGAATACATTCTCCATAAGAGTTACTATCGATTAAAAAAATATAAAAAAAAGTCAATTCTCTTAGAGTCCTAAATCAGGTTCCACCCTTAAGAATTAGCTTCGAATCCACTCCTATATATAAGTAATTTTTTTTACCAGATTCTATTCATAATGTTGGTATCAGTTGGTTTTGTGCTATATAGATATAGCTTCTTCTGCAACATTATCGTATCTTTTTATTGGTCGGCTTCTAAACTTTCTTTCCACCACCACTGAGGCCGACAGGAAGACGATACGATCCTCGCGTACATACCGAGGTCGCTGTGGGCAGAGCCACCCTTGGTTAAAAGAAATGGCGCGCACCGCGCCCCCTGTAACCTGTACCCCGTGTAAAAGGTGACCAGGTTCGGTGGTATGGGTGCACATAATGCCAGGAAAGGTATCTATCACTGACGTCAGCTCGAACCGTGGCACAATAGAGGACAAGGGCCTTTACCTGGTCCTCGAGCAGATCCCTCCCCTCCACCCCCCTCGCCGTGTATTGGCCTCCGCGTTCCACTCTGCCGTTTTCTATAGCGTTCCTCTCGCTTTAACCCCGGCTACCCGGCCCTTTTTTCTCTGTCGCGGCGTCGCCGAGCGATGGCTACGAACGAAACTGAACTCTGACTTGGTTCTTGCGATCTCTGAGACCGTTCGGCATTTTTCGTGACTGTCGTGACACTAGAGACGGGCAAAAATTGTGTGAAATAAAAATTTCGTACACAAATTTTTTTCTTTAAATAATTTTTTGCCCATCTCTGCATGATCCATGGAGCAAAATTGAAAAAGGAGGAACATGGGTATCAGAATCCACCCCGTGTTTATTTCTAGGGTTCCTCCCCATAAGTGGAAAGGCAGCTACTTAACCCTTCGCGTGTTAAATAAATTTGCCCCTTTACTATCTCTCCCACCTGAAGAATTCACTCGTAACGCCATTATCACTTTCGACTTGGATGCAGAGTCCATTCTGCTCCCCAATTTCATTCGCACACACTTCAGGATACCTACGCTTCTTAAGGGGGAACACCACTGTGAAATTTTATATTTCATGTAAAATTTGTACTACCTACCTCTAGTACAATGTCTTAAGAGATTATAAGAAAATAAATAAACAGAAAAACATGCATAAATTTTAATATATTAATTAATCTTCTAGACCCCTCACACGCGCTGGTCGAATGTGTAACTATGGAACAGCAGGTTCGAAATCAAATTTCATTTTTTGTTATTTATAAACTATATCTATGAGTGTAGTTTCCGTTGCACGTGCGGATTCTTTGATTGAAAACAAATTTTTTTAAATACGCCCGAAAAACCGTCCATCTTATTCGCGGATTTTCGAAACTTTTCTTCTAAAGCGCATCATTTTTACAAAAATAATTTGTTTAAGAAATCGGCACGTGCAACGGAAACTACACTCATATAGTTTATAAAAAAAAATGAAATTTGATTCCGGACCTGCTGTTCCATACTTAGGAACATTCCTACACATTCGACCAGCGCGTGTGAGGAGTCTAGAAGATTAATTAATATATTAAAATTTATGCACGATTTTCTATTTACTTATTTTTCTATAATCCCTTAAGACACTGTACTAAATATAGGTAATAAAAATCTTCAATGAAAACGTTAAATTATTCCTGAGAAAAATTCTTAAAAACTTTCGGCCGTCACAGTGGTGTTCCCCCTTAGCTACTCGTCTTGTTACTTAAATGCATATCCTCTCTTTCAAGAAACGATACTGGTAAGTAGCACATGTGCCTCGATACCTCGACTGTGTCAAAAATGGGTCCTGCACCAGTTAATACCAAATCACCACGTCCCTCGCCATTACAAAACCCCTGGCCAGCCCCAAAGTGTGCAAAGCGCTGAAGATTCTCAAATCTCCTTAGCTGCAACGAAGTAGCTCGGGCACATGAGCGTAATGCTATCAATTTTCATTCCTCAATTGGCCCGAGGCGGGGAGGCAGGGGGGCTGCATTTTCTAACAGTTAAATTGCCGTTGTCTATCCACTTGGCGCGACGTCGCCCGTCAATTGCACCCCTTGGTCTCGCCTTTCGTCGCGCTAAACCGCTTCCTATCGACTCGAGGAGTCTCATCTCAAGGAGCACGCGGGTCCCCGGCTTCGGCTAGGCTCCTCACCTGTACGGGATCCCCCAGGCCCTTTTCCCGACCGGTATCGCCGCGCTGCTCTTTGCCACGGGGACGACGAGTACGTGTCTGAATGCTCGCACTCGTCCACCGGATGTCCCTCCTCTCCTCTTCCTTTCATTTCTTCACCGCATCATCTTCATTATCGTGGTCGTTCCCCGCGCCCACCTCCGTGGAGGCCTCGACTCTTTCACGCGAGACGAGCAGTTTCGTGTGTCCGATTGCCGCGCAAGTGGCGAAGAAAGTTCCTCCCCGCGCCTCCCCGTCGCTGGGTCGCCTCCGCGAGAGGCCAGAGATACGAGAAAAGTTGCGTGGACGAGCACGGGATGCTCCTCTGGGATTTTCGAGGACGTGGGAACTGGAGGTCTAGAATCTAGAGTAGGGGAGGACGGTTTTTCTAGGCTGGGAAGAAGATACGTAGGTACGGAGTCCTCTGGATAATTATTCTGCCCTCGAGATGCTTTGGCAAGGAAGTGGATGATAAAGCAGCGAAGTAATCGATACTAGAGACCATGGTATGGTGCGTGTAGTAAAAAGACACGTGTACACGGATACACGTGTATTTAAATACAAAAAGCAAGCTTCTTTTTAGACGCAACGATAATCCTTAAAATTGAGAAACATCACTCGGTTTTATTACACTTATTGCTTAAGTGACCGCCATTGCCCATTCTCCCGTAGTTAATGCCCAATTCTGATCAAAATACACGTTTAAATACACGTGTATCAACGTATTTGTGTATTTTCATCAGAATTGGGCATTAACTACGGGAGAATGGGCAATGGCGGTCACTTAAGCGATAAGTGTAATAAAACCGAGTGATGTTTCTCAATTTTAAGGATTATCGTTGCGTCTAAAAAGAAGCTCGCTTATTACCAGTAATGCCTTAATTTTTCGTATCGAAATAGGTAATCGATTAAATAAATCTTGTTAATTTTATAACTGTGTTATTAGTTGCGATCTGAAAATTTGTAAAACCATACTTTCCGCGTATTATTCTAGTAAATATATTTAAATGCATTAATTCTTTTACGAATTTCGCGATCCCCCAGAGTTCTGGGATATCTATAGATATTAAAAATCAGACGAATCAAAATACGGACACGTTAATATACGTGTATTTATAAATACACGAGTATCTAAATTCACGTGCATTTAAATACACGTGAAATAGTGCACGGGTACCCGTGTACTAAAAGATACACGGATTCAGGGACAGATACGTTTAATACGCGTGTACACGTGTATTTAAATACACGTGAAATAGGGATCTCTAATCGATACGCGTGCCTCGCCGACTTCGCAGGGAGGCCATCCCATGCCCCTTCTGTGACACGAAGCCTCGCTGAACTCTAAGCCTATAGAAACAATCGCCACGATGCTCTCGCTGCGAGGATTACTATCGGCAGCGCACAGTACCTATCTCCTGATCGATACAATTTCACAGATTCGTCGACTAATAGCCGATTCACCTCCGCGAATCCAGGACGCACCGTTCCCTTTCCTCAATGGAAACTTCGCCGTTCACCTGGAGGCAGATCCTGGCTCGCGGGGCGTGATACAGGAGGAGGGAAAGGGCGCACAGTGGTTCCCTAGTCCCCGCATTGTTCGCCACTAGTTGAAACCACCTTATCTCGCGGGGCGGGCGAGAAGCATAGTTTCTTTGGAATTAAGGGGGAGGGTCCCAGCGATCGTTTGCCATAATTCCCATTATTATTCCGCTTGGAGGTCTCTGCGCGCGTAAAGAGCGGGGCCCCGGCAGAGGTCTCCGTCGCGTCGTCTCGTGGTAGCCAGTGCAGGGGCCACTGACCGCCCCCGGCAAGGCTTTCTCATCTTCCACTTCTTCGTCTTCTTCTTTTCGGTTTTGTTCCACGTTCGCTCCGCTAGAGGGGGGCAGCGTTACACGTGTGCGTGCCTCCGGACGCATCGGGGCACGTAAGTGGCCGCGGCGCAGGCCCCGATCGGGACGAGTTCCTTTATGGAAGAATAGACGACCAACTGGAATGACGGACTATGACGATGGACGATGAACCTTGGCAGCCACTCGACACTCTTCATGGTAGCCTCATCACGGTCCATCTGTGTGCTATCGATCGGGGGGCTGCGCTGGAAGCGTCTGGTGTACCGGGTTTAGGTTCCCTTTGAGGGAAGTAGCGGCTCCTACTGTGTTTGCCATTTTTCTCTTTCAATTAACGCGTCCCGTTGTGCATGGATCCGCTAGTAGCTAGCTCGTGGTACCTGGCGAACATGTGGTATACCCCTGAATTTTAGTGCAGCTTTAAAAATTTACTCGAATAATTTTTTTTAAAAATTTAAAACATATGATTTCGGCGGAATTTTATGTTTTAAATTTTTTAAAAAAATTTACGGTCGAAATTCCAACTCATTATTTATTCGAATAATGCCCAACTCTGCCTGTAATCCGCTGTGGGACCCAGCGCGTTAGCTTGCTGTTCGTAAACGCGAGGTTCGCGTACACGGATCGTCTTAGCGGCGAGGAAAAGAGATACAGGGCGAGGAATTCGAACCTTTTCGCGCGGAGCGGCTCGAATAATACGGCCATCTTCTCGCGAGAAGGAGCACTCGGCAGATCGTTAAGTCCGGAGAAGCCCGTGGCCGAGGTTCAGCTGATGTTGCACTCGCTGCTGGCCTGTCTGCTTTGACTTGGAGATGAACGGGAAGAGAAAGATATCCGCGGGGATCCGGAGGATTACGCGCGTCGTTTAATTCGTCATCGTCCCAGCGGCTGAGTCGATAAAACTTTCGAGGTCGAAGCTGGGACGCTTGCGAGACCAGCGGGAAATAGAGAGTAGATTTCCTGGCAATGACTAAACCACGGACGCACGCGTGCAGTGACTCGATTCAAAGGAATCCTTTCAAGCACTCGGCGCCCCGGGTTAGGTGACTTCCCTGCGAAGAAATCGACTGGGCGGGCGGTACCGAGAATTTAGAAGAGGATCGACGCGAAGAAAACTGATTCTCCAAAGAAACAGACTGGTGGTTTCAATTAGGAACTAGCTAGTTTAATAATATTTCAATGTCTTCTTAAGGTATGCTTTCCAATACGCGTTCGGACGCAGCGTTAAGGAATTCAAAGCCGATTATCTCGAAAATGAAGCGCGATATCAAGAAAAGTTACTGTTGCTTTTCGATTTGTAATAAGTAAATAAGTCGAGAAAAAGGAATACAATTTTTTGATAGTGCGCTTCGTTTTCGAGAAAATCGACTTCGAGTTTCTTGAATTTCATTCGCGGAAAACCTATCTTAACAGAACAAGAGACTGGGAACTACTCACAAGGGGAGGACACCATGTGGTAGACATTGATTTTGATGAGCCTTGGCACGATGGATCTATGTCGAAAATAAGTAAATAGGTGTCCGAGCGTTTCAGCCAATAGGCCTTAATAATAGAGATATTTACATGTAAGTTATTAAAAATTTCATAGTGGCCGTGGGGTTTTAGTGGGTAAAAATCCCACACAACCCTGGCGCCCGCTGGAGATTCCTTTCTGGAGGCGTCGTGGTGCCTTTTGCAGATGTCTCCGCGTTAAAAAAAAACATTATAATTTTTTTATAAATTTTTTTCTAAAAATTTGTTTCTATAATTTTTTTTTAACTTGGAGAAATCTTCAAAAGGCACCCCGACTCCTTCAGAGGGGAATCCCCCGGGGCGCCAGGGTAGTGCGGAATTTTTACCAACTAAAACCCCACGGCCACTATGAAATTTTTAATAACTTCCATGTAAATATCTCTATTATTATCGGATATTATCTATTATTAATCGGTGTCTACCACATGGTGTCCTCCCCTAGTCAGTGGTTTCAGCTAGAATCACGCATGAAATCTCCCAGTCGACTGACAATTTCCATTCAGACTATCCACAAACTGTTTAAATTCAACTGGGAAATTCACTACTCTAAAGTGTTCTTTATAAAAACAGCGAAGCATTACTTAATATTCCAAGAATTTCCAATACTCATCAGCTCCTTCGTCTTAAACCCCCTCGCAGCCGAAAAAAGACACTGCCCCGTCAGACCCGCAGGATCCACAGAGCGTTTCCCCTCCTTTTCCAGTAAATTGCCCCTTGGTAGCTCGCCAATTGTATTCGTTCATCCGCGATCCACCTCGCTGCATACCCGATGCAAGGATGCAGCAGCAGTCGCGAGGATGGATCGTGGCTGGTCGACGCATCTCGTCGGCTGGGATTGATCGTCCCCCGCGTGTTTGTTGCTGGTTATGAAACGAGTTGACCGAGAAACTCGGCGTAGCATTTTTAGGGCCCCGTTTGTTCGGCGGGGCTGTCCCGTTAGGAAATTCCGTTTCTCGTCGTGCCGTGACCCTTTTGCCAACTTCAGGTGGACATTGTGTTGGACGTGGACGACTGGCGAAATGGCCCTTATTGTTTTAGGGTACTTTCAGCCGATGACACGCGTGCACGCGCCAGTTTCATCTTCTCCTTTCTCTCTCTGCGCCTCTCATCCTCTTTTCTGCTCCCACTTTTTCTCTCTCGCGCCGGGAGTCGCCTGTAAACAGGTCTCCGGGATGTATCCGGGTTGTCGGTGTATTGAAAAGTTCTCAAAGGGTGAAATAGATGCGCGGAAAACAGAAAAGAGGAGCGAGTGAGCGTGAGAGGGGGATCTCTTTCAGACGGGGCTCTCTCTGTAAGCTTCTTTCATCGAGCGAAGCCCAGGCTATCAAGACAGTCTTAAACAGCTCTGAAATTCATGACTTAAGAGCGCATGGATGGCCCGCCTAGTCCGTTTGCTAATCTTCCGCGTTCGCGTATAATGAAACGGCGGGTTTCTGTGCGGGAAGGGATCGGATCGACGGCATCGTCTGCGAGATTCGATGCCGTTTTGCGGTGGCGGCGAGGTGTCGGTGGTATCGTATCGTCTATCGTCGGGGACGTTTAATTTCTAATTTATTGGTCACACTTGTGTAGGTGTGCTCGGTCTTTGGAAGCTTCGAAATTTTAACAAGCGTCAATTCGAATTTCGTCGTACCTACATTGGCAATATGTTCGCGTTGAAACTCCAAATAGGGAGCTTCCCTATTTTTTTTTTTTCATAATTATCAGCTTTTATATAGCTTCATTTGTGAGTTTGTTAGAGTGAAATATCGTAAGCTAATTTTGAACCACCTCGAAATATCCGATCGACTTGCAACTTTGCATACACACGTAGATCAGATGACAATACAGTATTTTCACTAAAAAGAATAAAATAATTTGTTAATTTTTTTTTTAAATAATTTCGATGCCGGCTTAAATGGCTGTCTTTGAAGAGTTCCCTCGTATGACTAAAAATAAAAGCGTGGAGCGTAAATGTTGAATGTTAAAAGTTATTCAATTCCATCCAGTTTGTGTTCGAACTTATATACTTAGCAAGTTATTTTTTAAATTACAGGGACCTAAGGAAATAACAGAATCTCATATTAATACTATAAAATATTAGTATATCATATAAAATTCAGGTTACTGTCAAGGTATTCAAACTTTGACCACCAAAAGTGAATCGTGACTACTTACAAGGGAAGATCCCGAGCCCGAAAATTCAAAAAATTCTGAAACTTTGTGAACATGGGGATTTCCTCCTGGTTACAACGCAATTTTTGTTTCCTGCCTATTTTCGGATTTTGCGTTATAACTCGGGAACTGTAAGAGATGGAAAAAAAGTTTCACGACAAAAGTTACTTCTTTTAATTAGTTCTATCATTTGGTAAAAAAAAATATTTTACAGTTCACGAGTTATGACACAAAATCGGAAAATAACCGGATTTTCAGGTGTCAATTTACACCCCCTTAAAGTGAATTTTGGCAGCAAACAAAAATTCCGTAGTAATCAGAGAGAAATTCCCTACGTATTCACAAAGTTTCAGAATTTTTTGAATTTCCGGGTTCGGGATGTTCCCTTGTTAGTAAGTAGGAGGATAACATAGTGCCGTCTGTTTGACAAACAGTCGAATCTACATCTAACGGTACACTTTTCGTGATAGTCGATCGCACTCGAAAGCAGTGAAGGCTTTGTTGCATCGTGATGCATGAAAAGTGAAAATACCGGGTGAACGGACTGTGGTACCTTAGCAGGTTGCGCAATGCGTACCTACATGCTCAAGGTCTCTATCAGCAACGGAAATTCTCGGTTCCTTGGGCACGACTCAGAAACGCCGATAAAAGCGTAACAATTTCACTGGCTCGTTACACCCTACGCATTAATAACACTTTATTTTACGATTTCGACGAATTCAATTTTACTTCATATTTACCTACTGGCAATAATATTCTACCCTTCATGGATTTCTATTGTATATTCTCGATTTTCAGTGTTTTTATTAGTGTTAAAATTAGTGTCTTTATTGGTACTAAAAATTATTATTTATTTATGAATTTCTTGAAAAACTATTTTTCAAAAACATGGTCGATTTGATGAAAAACTATGTTTAAAAAATAGTTTGAAAATTTGAAGATGAGAAATTAGAAATATCCATCCTAAATATCAATCCCCACGTGTTACTTACTAGTCAATAAGATTTTACACGCGATTTGGATTTTGTCGTAATCTAAAATTTCACTTCCATCGAGACGTAATCTGTTAATTAATAGATATAGTTACACTACGACTATCATTGCTGACACATTTGTAGGTAAAAAGCTCAGAATCCGTAACGGCAGCTTATTTCCAAGTGCTCGTGAAAGAAGAATTTATGGGTCAAAGTTGACCCTGCGTCCGCAGTGCGGAGAAGCTACCCATTATTCGAGGAAGCGATGTTTCTCGAAGCCAGCTAATTCGTACGTCACTTATTACAACAAGGCGATGTGCTCATTACCGAGAGCTGCAATCAGCGGTGTTTGCCCATCAATTTTCGAGTGATGCACCGCGAGCCGTCGCGCACGAACCGATGCCGGGCCTATAGAGTCGTTTTCGCAAATTTCACCACGCGAATGCAGTCGATTGCGCAACAGCCGCCTCGAGTTCTGACGCTATTACCGCGCGCAACAACTTCAACCGTGCTCACTTTTACCGCGGCACGGCGTTTCCTGTACGGGCTTGCAACTTCGCAACGCGCAGGGTATCTCATGACTGCGCGACCGCGAGCTGGCGATGATTGTTTGTAAAAAGTAAAAACACAAGTAGGAAAATGTAGAATGAGACTTTCTCGCACGAGTCTTAATTTTGAGAAGGAACAACTCTGGTTCCCTTGCACCAGTACTATTAATTATTTCATTGATTTGTTTGATTGATTTCTTGTGATTTTTAAATTATTAGATTGAAATTCTTTGGCAGGTATTTGGAATGGAAATAGCAAGTGGCGAAGTCAATCGAATCGACGAATATTTAAAGAGTGTTTTCGGAAAAAGAAGACTTTCTCTGGATAAATGATAATTGTTAATTTACATTGTCAACTTGTTACGTCACGTGGGATCATCATCGGTGCTCAAACGCGCACCTAACGATGGCGCCGGACTTAATTCGAAGCTCGCATATTAATTTTAAAAATAATATCCACATGTGTGATTAAGGGTTTCCTCTATTCTCTTTCTTAACTTAGCGACACACTTCCAAAGCACTTGTTTACAAGAATATTTTACCGCTAAACAAATTTTCCTCCTAAAAATGGCCCTAGAATTCAATGAAACCTCCTAAAATGACTCACGCTTTCAAATCGATTCGTACCATTCTCCTCTTCGATTCAATTCCTAGAATTTTAATTGGAACCTCGGCAATGTCTCCACTTGAGTCTAAAATGGCACTTTCGCAGGTCCAACTCTCGTCCCCCGTATCAAGCCAGGAACAAAAGGCTGCTTAAGGCATAGGATCCATAAGCTTCGAATAATATTAAAATCTCTACTTAAAATCTGTCCGTGGACCCATGCCGCCTTCTGCGCGGCAAGGGATCCTGAAATCGAGGAACGAAAAAGGAATGCTCAGAAAGAAGTCGGGGACGGCAGGACTCCGTAGGAGATTCCAGAGCGACAAGACGCTAGGTTGGGTTAGGTTATGTCTTTGCGGAGCGTAAAGAGGCTCCACAAGACCGTCGTGATAGCAGTTTCTCAAGCCTTTGGGTCCCTTCGCGTCCCTTCCCTTCGCGATTCCTGGAACCGTCGTGGATCCCCCTTTTATTTCTCCTCTTTACCCTCGCCTCGACCTCTCTTTCCACATTTTACCTTACTACCTTCGCGAACTTGGCTCGCAGCTTCGCCCCCTCCCTACCCCGCCCTTCCCCGCTGACCTTCCCCTCCTTTCCTCTAGACGTGGTTTCTTCGACTCGCAGACAGAGGCACGCGTGTACGCGCGCGCCTCTATCCTACAAATTGCTCGGTCAAGAACGCCTGGCGATCCTACTCCACCGTTCCGACGCTAATTCCACGCTACGGGCAGGAAATGCCCGACTTGTGTGTGACCAAGAAGAGAAAAGGTGTTCATTAAGAGTTCCCGGAACGCCGCTTAATACCTCCGCGCTTATAAAACCCCGCTTAGCTGATTCAAAGTAACGCGGCTCGACGCCAATGTTCGAAAGTTATTCCCTGGCAGGACTATGAAAATTTCTGATCGATCCTTGTCACCGTTCGAAGCACCGCGAAACGTTGGAAACTTGGACGTGATTCATCGGGGAAGAATTTGTCGGGAATGCGCTAGGTGGTTTCCCCGGGCCAGTCGACCTTCTCGAGAAATTCGAATTTGAAAGATCCCGCGCGCTCGGCCCACTCTGATCGCATCCAGTGCGCGCGCAACACGCGCGCTTTCAAATTCGGATTTGAACTTCTTGGGAATGGGGGATCGTATGGGGAAACTGTATTGTGGGTTTTCAGTTCATTCTTTTGCGGATTATTTTGTGGAGAAGGAATTAACTGCTGTTGGTACAAAATTATTTATTTTCTTATTTTCTTATTTTCTTATTTTCTTATTTTCTTATTTTCTTATTTTCTTATTTTCTTATTTTCTTATTTTCTTATTTTCTTATTTTCTTATTTTCTTATTTTCTTATTTTCTTATTTTCTTATTTTCTTATTTTCTTATTTTCTTATTTTCTTATTTTCTTATTTTCTTATTTTCTTATTTTCTTATTTTCTTATTTTCTTATTTTCTTATTTTCTTATTTTCTTATTTTCTTATTTTCTTATTTTCTTATTTTCTTATTTTCTTATTTTCTTATTTTCTTATTTTCTTATTTTCTTATTTTCTTATTTTCTTATTTTCTTATTTTCTTATTTTCTTATTTTCTTATTTTCTTATTTTCTTATTTTCTTATTTTCTTATTTTCTTATTTTCTTATTTTCTTATTTTCTTATTTTCTTATTTTCTTATTTTCTTATTTTCTTATTTTCTTATTTTCTTATTTTCTTATTTTCTTATTTTCTTATTTTCTTATTTTCTTATTTTCTTATTTTCTTATTTTCTTATTTTCTTATTTTCTTATTTTCTTATTTTCTTATTTTCTTATTTTCTTATTTTCTTATTTTCTTATTTTCTTATTTTCTTATTTTCTTATTTTCTTATTTTCTTATTTTCTTATTTTCTTATTTCCTTATTTCCTTATTTCCTTATTTCCTTATTTCCTTATTTCCTTATTTCCTTATTTCCTTATTTCCTTATTTCCTTATTTCCTTATTTCCTTATTTCCTTATTTCCTTATTTCCTTATTTCCTTATTTCCTTATTTCCTTATTTCCTTATTTCCTTATTTCCTTATTTCCTTATTTCCTTCACGCTAAAGAGCTATTGATACATTATCTCAGATCTATGAGCTACCATTTCCACCTTTTGTTTATGCAATTTTTACATTTTCAACGTGTTTTCCTGGAAACACAAAGGCGGTCCATATTTAACCTTCTCTTCTATACCTGCATCCAGATGAAATGGAAACGGTTCAATACACAAAGGTTCAATATACAAAGGGAGAAGAAAATCTATAATCATTGTTAGCCTCGGACCCAAAGACATTACCCTGCTCCCGCCTGCGGGACACAATTAGAGGCTAGAACGCGATTAGCCGGGTTAATTTAGCTGGAGTGGCCAGTGGAATTCGTAGTACCGTTTCGCGGAAGGTCTTGCAGCTTCTTTGTCCCGTGGAAAGTATAACCTGGCTCGAACTTAATTTAACGAGTTGACCACACGGAAATTCGCCCGGAGTTCTGCGACCGCAAGAACACTCGAGACGAGCCACGGAAGTAGGTAGTCGTGTGCCAAATTGGACTTGGTCGGTGGACTGTCCCCGTGGCATACTGAACGTTCCCTCTTCCGTTTTTCCATTAACCGTACCAAGTGAAATTAATTCGATGAATAAAGAAGACCTTGCTGGGCCACCGCGTCGAACGATAATGGCGACGTCGGAGACTTTTTTCAGTAACCACTCATATTATTCAGCCTGGAAATTGGAGTCCCCCTCGAACTTGTACCGTAATGCCCATTACAAGCTCGAAATTCTTGCGTAGCTAAAAGGCAATCTATATTTATAAGAGAGCTCATACTTCTTGACACGATTCTTCCAGCTTTCTGGCCCCTAGTGACGCCATTTCACTGTTATTTCACTAGGTTCTAGGGATTTCCTTAAGCCAAAAGTTGATGAAACAACCAAGTGGAATGGTACCTGCACCGAATGGTACAGTGGTGGTAAAAAGAAAATATCAAACTCATATTTTTACGTGTATAATAAAGTTAATACTAGGTTTCACCTATTACGTTGTGCTGTCACTGTTTTAGATGAGAATTTTAAGATAAAATCCTTTCTATTCGAACTATATTGTTTTCGACACCGTCCACAGTTTGAACTTGCGTTTGTCCACTAGTGTGATATACTTGAGGGCAAGGTTTTCAGTTTCTGTGGGCTGGTTTTTAACTTCCACGCTCTTAGACCTCTGTCACCATGACGTGGCAAGGCAGGATCTCCCCAAGGCTATAAAATGGGACGGTTCGATTCAGGGCGTAATCTTCCGCCACTTAATTCCTCGTGCGTCCTTGAGGCGGCTGTAAGAACCGTGTACGATGTAAATGCAGTTTGGTGTAATTAGAGGATCACTTACTCGAGCAAAGTGGCCAGTGCTTTGAAAGCCACTATGCAGACGGAATGTTTGGTAAAAGTACTGCGATGAATAAACAGGATCGTGCGTTCGTTTTTTTTTTCGCATGTCATTCAGTTGTCTCCTAATTATTTTGACTACCATATGATTTTGTAGGATCATTAATTCTTTAAGAAATTGGGAGATTATTTATGACGTTAATTTGGGACTTATTTCTTCAGATTGACGAATACTTAAGTTTCCATTTATTTTTTATTATTTTGTTTCCTCCGCTCAGAATTATTAATTTGAAAAATTACACCGTGTCCTAGGCGGGAAGTTTGAAGTAAATATTTTAAGGAACTTAGTTTCGAGGGCACCTCGGTTGGTGCTTTGCCTTTACACTTGATGTTCCTTCTACTTTTATTTCCCTTTTACTTGCACGCACTGCGTCGCGCACAGTAACAAAGGCTGAGAGAACGATGAACTAATTCCAGTCGATCAAAGTGCAATAACCGTTATATAGATACTCGAGTTAATCGTATCGATCGACCCTATCCAACGCTGAACACGATTCAACTTTGGTTTCCAAGCCTGAATGGCTGCGTACAAGAAACATCGAAGCACATAATTTACTTATTCATCATTTTATTACGTATCTCTAAGCCACTGTATTTCCAATTCAGATTCTATTCCCTATTATTATAAGATCTCCAATCTCGATTTAGTAAACGGTCCTCCAATTATTCTGAACGTTGCCCGTGTAATACATGAAAACCAAATGCCTCCTTTACGAGTACCGTACAGCAGAAACGTAAATCAATTCACTTCATTACCAGAAACCAGACCACGAAGGGTCCACCCCCGTGTTAAAAGAAACTAAAGGAATTTCACAAGAAGAGCTACTCAAGAAGTGCTTGACCGAATCTTGAGGTTCAGTGATCAAGAACAGGCAATTCTGTTATCAAAGATGGAAGTGAAGAATCTGATTTCGTTACGTGGAATAGGAGCAGGGTAGAGATGGTTCACCGAATCCTTATGTGAGATAAAGCAGGTTCCAGAGGTGGTTAAAGAATCGGTCGATCGACATTAGAACGCACAGTGGTACTCGTGACTCGCTGGCGCAAAAATGATAGCGTGCGCCGCGTTTCCTCCCTTCTCCTGTAGGATTTCCCTTCAAACGGCTTCCCACCCTAGCCGGACACGCGATGCTTACAAATTTACGTCCCATTTACGTGTCGCCCTGCAACGCCGCGGCACGACAGCTGCCTCGTTTCTGGCCGTTTGTTCAATGAACTTTAAGCACCGCGTCGCATAGCCACCGTTTCTCGCGCCGCGGCGCCGCCACCCCCTCGCGCATTCGCACGTGCATAATGAAATCCGCACCGCTCGCCGGGCCCACCCCAAACCCCCCGGCCGCGGAGCTTTAGCGTTGCGTTGCATCCCCCCACTTGCGCCGCGGCTTACTCGCTCGTTCCACCTGTGAATTTTGGGAGACGGTTGTTCGGTTTGCGCCACTTGGTGGTAGGAGTTTATGGAGCTTTAAGAGGGGGAAGAGAGATGTTTGAGGTCGGAGGTTTTGATGGTTGAGTTTGGGGGTTCGCGGAATTGGGGTTGTTCGGCACATTTGGGGACTTTTAATCGTGGGAATTAGGTTTTATTAGAGTGGGAATTGGGAATCTTCTGACTTGGTAATTAGGGGTCTCTAAATTTTGGGATTAGGGGTCTCTTCAGATTTTGCGAACTCTAGGGGCCTTCAAATTTTGGAATTAGAAATCTCTGAATTGGATGTTAAGGATTTAGAGATTTGGAAATTGGGAGTCTGAAATATTTGGAAGTGGAATCTCAAAAATTGGGAATATGGAATTTTCAAAATTGGGAGATAGAGCTCCCCAAATTTGGGAACTAGAGATCCCCAAATTTGGAAACTAGAGCTCTAGTTTGGGAACTAGAGATCTCAAAATTTTGAAATTGGAGCTCCCCAAATTTGGAAACTAGAGCTCCCCTAATTTGGGAACTAGAGCTCCCCTAATTTGGGAACTAGAGATCCCCAAATTTTGAAATTAGAGCTCACCAAATTTGTGAACTAGAGTTCATCTAGGAACTAGAGATACCCAAATTTGTGAACTATAGTTCTTCTAGGAACTAGAGATACCCAAATTTGTAAACTAGAGCTCCCCAAATTTAAAAACTAGAGCTCCCCAAATTTAAAAACTAGAGATCTCCAAATTTGAGGAGTAGAGATCCCTAAATTTTGGAACTAGAGATCGCTAAATTTGAGGAGTAGAGATCCCTAAATTTGGGAACTAGAGATCTCCAATTTGGGGTACTAAAGATCTCCAAATGTGGGGCCTAAAGATCCCTAAATTTGGAAATTAATTATCTCCAAGTTTTGGAACTAGAGATCTTCAAATTTGGGAATCCGAAACCTCCAAATTTGGGAATCAAAAACCTCCAAATATACGAATCCGTGATTTCCAGATTCGATAATAGGAAATTACTACTTTCCAAAGTCAAGAATTATAATTCCCCACTAACTTTCAATTTTAGAAATTACAATTACCTACACCTCCTTAATGCTACTTTCACGAAAGAAGGGGGATTCAAGGAAAATACTGGAGTTTCTAATACGCGAAGCAATTAAAACGCACTCGTGCATTAGCGCGAGACATTCTTCCACGCGTTATCGCAACCGAAAATCGCTAACCACCCTTAACGTAATTACTACCTATCGTTACACTGATTCTCTTCGCTCGTTTAGCTGAGGCCTCCGGCTAATTCGCGAAAGAACAATTCGCTCGGGCCCGTTATACACTCGCTCGCGTGCATGCGCCGTTAAAACGAAGAAAGTTCTGTTAGTTTCTCCACGACGCATAATCCGTAATTATTCTACTATGTATATTCATAAACTTCGTATGAGTTTCAACGAACATTTGAAAAAGCTTGGCAAGAAACTGCATAACGATACTTTCAAATATACCCTCCCATTAATTCACTTCTATTCAACAGCCAGAGAAAAATTTAGCTTTAATAGAATAATCAACAAAATTAAACGATTACAGTTAACGAAAATAGCAAAATAATTCCACTGAATATTTACAAAATGTGTCTATAAGTGTCTCGATACAATCAGCCCAGAAACCATTTAATTCTTTTATGGAATGACGAATGTACTCCTGCATACTCCTGTAATTATTTCACGTAGCTTAATATTGACTTTAAAAGTGAATCTAGGCATTTTCAAGCTCCAGCACGCAGCTACGTTCGTTGTTCAAGGATCGAAGAGTAACTCGTTCACCGGAGCAAAGCCTTGAATTAGCACACAAGGAAATCACCGACCATTCAGTGCACATTCTCACAACCCATGCATTCCCACGGCTGAATCTTCACCCTTTCCCCCATCTAGGATCTCTACGATCCAACTTGCCTGCATTCGCGCAGAATGTGACTAAAAACGTCCCTAAAGAAACTAAATAGAATTATGAGCCCAACGAGCCTACAATCAATTATTTATTTATCGATTTACATCGCGATGATGTTAATTAAAGAGATTGCATTAGATCCCACTAGAATTCACCACTAATGCACCCCGGTGCACCCTAGCGACTCCCATATCGCGCACCAGCGTCAAAACACTCGTTCAGGGCTCGTTATGCCAGGGTTTATTTAAATCGCCGCCGCTGCCGCATTGTTTACGCTCAATAGAGTCCAGGGCGCGCCGAACCTAGCCCAATGCCGGGGGCTCCTCTTTCTTTTTTCTTCCCCACATCCCGAGGGAATCGGGGGGACATCGAGCGGTGCATCGACCCTCGAACACGTGGCACCACAAATTCGACCGTGTTCCTCCGCTCCGTAACCATATGCGCCCGCTTCCTGGCCGCTGCACTCCGCTTATAAGTGCACTTCATTGCTGACTGCCGACGGGTGGTTATTTCAAGACAAACCCCCTGAAATAAAAAAGGAGAAATGGGGAGAATTGACTCCCTTCTTTTGTCTTAACGCCCGTCCGCGCTGAGTCAGACCAGCCATGGCGTTGGAGGCTGCCAGTAGCCGAGGGAACAGGGAACTCGTGTGAACTTCGTAATTTACAATTCAACGCTTCCACTGGCGTCGGCGTGCTTTCGCGTCGGTGTTTTGCTGCAAGCATCGAAAGGGCTGCCCTGGAGTTCTCCAGTGTTTACTCTGAAGCAGATCCAAGTAAAAAACTTCACCGATTCATGTTTTGCTTTTTTTTTATTAACAAAAGAAGATGGAAACTTAGGTCGATAAACACACGCTTGACTTTGAGTAGCTGCTATTTAAAAAAAAATGGATTTTTTTCCAAATAGGCTTCGAGAAGTGCTAGATTATAATCTGAAGAATATTCGTGCAAAATTTTATTCAAATCGGTCCACTAATCTCTGTGATATTTTTGGTACAGCAAATGCTGTAACTATGAAGAGACGACCTTGGAAAAAGGGCTGGTAAGGGATTTTTTTTTTAAGATATCAAATTTCTTTTTGGAGAGAATACAGCTTAATTAATACACAAAAAGGTGTACGTCTTGATTTTTAAATATAACGCTTTTTTATAAGAAAAAAAAAATGGGCAAAGCTATCCAAGGCACTGTGAAAATAAATAATACCTCTTATATAATAGACGCTAAAGAAATTTGCTTTAAATCTAGTTTAAGAGGGTAGGTAACCCTCAACAGCCCAAAATCAGACTCTTTTTCAAACGCATATTCTGAAGTAATAAATGAATATACCTAGATTTAACTTTTGTTTTAATTTTTAATCGTCATTACGTTGACTTTAATACACAAAATGAAAATTTTAAATATATTTACACAAAAAAAGTTATAAATATAAATTTGAGAGCGTGTGCGCGATGCACCGTTTGATGATGAACACGATTCCGGCCATGTGAATTACCTAAACCACAAAGTAAAGGCATTTTTACAATACGTAAGACAGCCCCATCTTGTGTCGGAAGCAAAATTTGGATAAACAAATTATTCCATTTTTTATGTTGATGTATATGATTTTATCCTCGTACATTTTTGTCTGTAATTCCTTCAATTCGTTGAATTTCGGGTCCCGGTTGCGCTTAAAATGCGTAGAAAAGCTGTACCTAACGTAATATACAAAAATCCCAAAACAAAATTTTCAAAAATTAATATGGTTACCCCCTTAATGGTCAAAGTCACCCTATGTGACGGTACACATCTTCCAGCAGGGTTGAAGTGAGTTAGAACACTCCTTTTCGGGCGGCACCCGAATGGAAGTCAGTAAGGAACAACAATCCATCGATATCTGTCCCAGGTAACGTCCCCGCTCGCCCCCCGATAACTGCGTGCCCCGCATGGCTGATAAAAGGGGGCGCCGCGGCCACGAATTCGTTCGGGCTCGACCGGCGGCTTTCTGAATTCTAGTCTCGACCGTGAACCTCGTTCGTTTCGGCTGGCCATTGGCGGGTAGCCAAATATCTCGGTACCGGCGGCGGAACGGCGGGCAGCTGGGGCGCGCAGACGACGCAGAGGAGAGCCTGGCTGCGGTACCCTCGCCTCGCCAGTGCAATCGCGTTCAAGTGCATTACACCAGGAGGGTCTCAATGCCAATACACGCCGCGGCGCGCTGCATTCTTGAAACCAGTTTCGCGATAGTGCAGAGGCGGGACGGCCCGCGCGCGTCAAAGAAAAGCGACCAGCTCCGCTAGAAATTGCGTCATTACGATCCACGCTTTTCCCCTTCCTACGTTTTTCCTCGAATCTTCATCCGGTCTCTTCTCCCTGCTTGATCAATGGCGGCTCTCGGACTTGCTGGGGCGTGCAGCAGAAGCTCCCTGATCTTTGATCACTAGGTTCCTGAACTTCCACTGCGATATGCTGTTTGCTGTCGTTTTATTGAGTTTGCAGACGCCGCTGCTGCGAATTTCAGATTAAAGGGGGCGGGTGCTTGGGGGTCGGTGCGCCGAAGGGGCTGTCGCGGTGGTTGTCTTTTTATTAGTTGTAATATTACGGTTTCTGATTCGTTTTTCGAAGGAATCAGTCTTCCTATTTTCCTCGAGGCAATTGCTTCCTGTGATTTGTGGAATTGCGGGGTTGGGAATAATTGAAGAGTCCTCGTAGAAAACACTGCAAGTGCCAGAAATGAAAATTTTCAGCAGAGAGAGAGAAAACGTCCCAGACTTCAAATTATTTACGAAATTTGATTTCTTTTCATTGCTAAATATGCTTAAGTATACAATTAACGAAATACAACACGAAATTTTCTATTCTTTTCATTAATATAATCCAAACTCACGAGAGGAGGAATTATATTTGCAGAAAACACTGTACGTGCCACCTCTTAGTTGTAGGGAAAACTGAATGTGTCATTCGTTTAAATTTGCAAGCACCGTAAGTGCCGGTCCTGTTTGTCCCTAGCTAATTGGCTCTTTCATTATTTTCTACTGAAGTGGCGTTGGACTTACCATCTTTTAGCACTATTTGTAATTTATTTACAAAGAGGAATTGCATATGGAATTAAAAATCTATACTAAAGTATTACCATTGGCAGAAAAAAAATTAATTCTGGCATTTCCTCTGTTTTCTATTATCTTCAATTATTATTGATGAATTTCTGTATTATTTATGTATTAGTTTAAACACAGCGTTAGAGTTAATAATGTCCTGAAGCAGGTGACACGCAGAGCTTGAAACGGTTCAACTCTCCAACCTGCTGTCTTTATGAACGACTAAAACAACACTTGCACCAAGTGCTTTGCTCTTTTTCCTCGTAACGAATCACGAGGAGCACCATTGTGAAGACGAAAGTGCACTTAATGTTGGTCCGCGCTCACGTGCTTTCGCTGCACCGGGATTAGTGCAGTTCTGTGTTGCGCGCGGAGATTTAGGCGAAAGAAATATTCAATTGAATCAATCTGGAATCTCGTTATCATTTCTGTACCTACAAATTCCACGAGTTTATTTTCAAAATAAATTTGTGATTTGCGAATTAACAGTGTGTAAAACAGTTCGCTGTCCCTTAGCGCTGTTACCATTTTCGCACCGTTGTAAAACCATTCCGTGGACGCGCGGATGGGCGATATCGATTCAGGGTGATAAAAAAAGGAGCGTCGCGATAGCCTCGATCGTTCTTGACTGCCTGCAAAGCGCGGAGAGACATCTGTGCTTTGCCAATTCCGATGCAATTTTTCGCCGATGCTGCATTCCGCGGCGCGAGCCCCGCCCGCCCTTTCGCTGCGTCTGGAATCGTTTCTACCCTTTTCGTTCTTTCGAACAAAAATTCTCAAGGTTCCGCGCTGAAAATCTGCTCGCCGGAACCTTGACTCCCGAGCTCGAAATCTAGGCGCAGCTAAATCGAAAGCTGTGCCAAATCCTCGGGGAATTTTGTCGTCGAGTCCTGCCGCAGACATACATTAAGGATGTACCGCGGGGAGTACACAAGTAACTCCGCTGAAATTTACACGGGCAACCGTTACCATTTAGCTTCCTGCTCTGAGAAATATACGCAGCTTGGTGCAGTGTTCATTGCCAGTTGGGCGTCCAATTTTCTTGCTAAAAGTGGTTCAGAGGAGCAACTTTGTGACTCTGTTTACAAGCTACAAAGAATGAACGTTCGAGACAAAAATCGGGGGACTTTCGGATATGTATGCGTAACTTCCGAAAAACAATAGTTTTTTAACTGAAACTTTTGTTTTAAGTAGTTCATAATACTATATAAAGATAGTAAAAAAACGGGAAATCTTCATGAAGCCGTTGACTTGTAAAAAAATCCACAAAATGTACACATTTAACGAGGGTTCGAACGGGTTAAGGGGGTATATACAGGACTATTGACACGTGCAAATGATGGTTTCTTTTGTGTCGGATTGCTTAGGTACGAAGTAATCATTATATCCGTACTTTTCGCAGTATAACACTTACTTCAATCTATAACCTTTTTTTTTAATTTTTATTACAGGCTCACAAAAAAGTTTAAGAAACGAGTTTTACTATATTTTTTTCTATTCCGACCACTTGCATTTTTTCCAAACCACGAAACACGTCACTCAGCAAACTAATCCTTCTACCTCCTCAAAAAAACCCATGTCGTTTGGACCAACTCTAAAAAAGTTATGCTATTTTAAAGGTTGTAAACTTTCTTTCGTCCGCCACTGTATGTACAATTTTCCCTACCAAACAAAACATGTTTCCCAGAATCCAAAGGTTTCTCGAACCACGCTTCCCAATTCTATCAACAGAACATTCATATAAGAAGTGTCTATCTGTTAGCTGAAAGCACTTCAAGTTCCTTTTGTCCAAAATCACTTCCCAGGTATCTATCTACTAAACATACTCCAACCCCCAACCTTCTAGCTCTGCGAAATTCAAATCACAATAAATTGAGCGCTCGTATATAAATCATGGGCTTGCACCCCAACTGTGCCCCATATTTCCACTGCAACTGGAAGAGCGAGAAATGTGGGGTACCCTGAAATCTAATCAATATTTCAATGTACCGAATGTACCCTCCACTTTCGCCCCCTCTCCATGAAAAAAGAAGGTGCCTGAAACGGCAAAATGGAGAGTGAAGTAACGAACGTTCGTAAATTGCGCGCCCAAGGAATGCGCGACGAGTGGGGTGTCGCGGGGCGATGTTGCTTCCTGGTTAGGAGGAATGACTTGGTCGATGCACGGGCAACTCGTTCAGCGTGGATTTCATCTTCGATTCGGCCGGTTTCACGCGAGATATCTCGGCCGATAACCGGCGGAGGGCCTCCGCAAAATGTTGCGCATTGCGTCTTACAACACGCAGCGGCAGCTATAGCGACCGCCCCACTGCACCCAGGGGGGTGCACGGCAACCCCCTCTGCACTGCGCAGGTGGTCAACCTCGTGTTTCTCTCCTCGTTTCCCTTTTCCCTGCTATACAAGCTTGTTCCGTCCTTCCGTTCCTTCTAACCCGAGGAGCAAGGCTGTCGAACGCGGTTGCGAAAATTTGGGTAAAACCTAAGTGATACGTTTGCTGCTACAAGGGGTAGATCTAAACAGCCTTACAAGGAAACCCACCCAACTCGTGAATTCTGATTTTTAATAAAACTTCGCGTTTAGGTATGTAGAGCATACTGTGGAGCATGCAAGCAGCAATTTTTTCTGCGGAAATTCACTGCGAAGGGGTCTAATCAGCCCTTAAAGCTTTTTTAATATAACTCTGTAACGGTGCGAGATAGAACTGAACTTCAAATATAAGAACTGATGAGTTCTTTCTTCTCTATCGCAGTGCCTAAAGAAAAATAATTTTATATTAAAAAAAACGTGAACTCGCGATAATTTTAAGGGCTGATTTCACCCTCCAGAGTGAATTTCCGCAGAGAAAAGAATACTTGCTTCTTGCACACTGTCATATGCTCTGCATTCGCGTAAGATTTCGTTGAACAGAGAATTTTCCGGGTGGGGATGTTTTCCTTGTTAGGTGTACTAAAAATATCGTCTTTGGATCACGTGTGATACGACAGATAAGTAGCACAGTCCAGTAAACGATGCTCTCAGGCTCGTTTACAAAGCCCCCAGCGCCCCGGAAAAGGTGTCGAACGCTGCGAGGGGTGGAAAGCGTTTTCCGAGCAGAGATCCGGTTTTCTCACTTAACGTTGGTAAAAGCAGATTATCCACGCCCTGTATCCCGCCCCTGCGCGCAAATGCACATGCTCTCTCGAACTTGGCGGTGACAGCTGCGCTGCTTAAAATAGGGGTTCAGTAGTTCAGCAACGTGCACCGAGGCTTTTCTATGCCACGATAACGCGGGCCTGCCTCGGGTAAACCGTTGCACCCCGCCGATCGTTGTACCGAATAAACCTGATTCTTCCCATTCATGATGCCTGTTGGCCCCGAGTCGCGGCCAACGACGATGATGAATGAGAAAAATTGGGCAAATCTGTTACGTTTTACGTGGCTCGTCGTCCCCACCATCGCTTCCCAAACGGCGAGCCTGATTTATCGAAAAGCTTCGTTATCGTGGATAATTAATTTTGCTTCTTTTTTTATGCATGCTGTATTTAATTCATACACTGATATAATGTACGCATGCTGTAATAGTTTTTAATGAACCATTAAATAATATTTAATTTATATTAAATACATTTTTACAAATTCAATTACCCCACAATAAGTCGAATTAATCAAAATATTTTTAATAAACCATTAAATAATATTCAATTCATATTAAATACATTTTTTACAAATTCAATTACCCTCCAATAATTCAATTAATCAAAATATTTTTAATAAAACATTAAATGATATTTTATTTATATTGAATACATTTTTACAAATTCAATTACCCCACAATAAGTCGAATTAATCAAAATATTTTTAATAAAACATTAAATAATATTTAATTTATATTAAATACATTTTTACAAATTCAATTACCCCACAATAAGTCAATTAATCTAAATATTTTTAATAAAACATTAAATGATATTTTATTTATATTAAATACATTTTTACAAATTCAATTACCCCACAATAATTCAATTAATCAAAATATTTTAAATAAATCATTAAATAATATTCAATTCATATTAAATACATTTTTAAAAATTCAATTACCCTCCATAATTCAATTAATCAAAATATTTTTAATAAACCATTAACTAATATTCAATTCATATTAAATACATTTTTACAAATTCAGTTACCCTCATACAATGTGTATTTCGATATTTTGCATGGGAGGGTCGACTAGCTTAATTGAAATTAACTTCGTGAGACTACTAATAGTTGCTCCACGATAACTGCGAAATTATCTTAGCTTCCTAGAGCCACGAGTTCAGTCACCCAGAAAGAAATCATTTCTGTTATTCTTATCGACCGGCTGCAGACTGGTTGCAGACGGTCGAAACACGTTGCTACGTTATTAACCCTGCATGGCTGGTTGACGCGTGGAAGGCTGACGTGACAATTCACTCTTAACTTCCTTTTTAACCCTTTAAAGAGTTTCACCAGATTTCTTAATTATTTACGTAAACCTACAAGCCTCCAAGTTGCGTGTAGAATCGAATGAATTTTACACTCTAGTTACCAGAGCGTGCGAGCATCGTAATAGTATTTTCAGCAGTGGAAACTTAAAGAAACTTCTCAGCGAAAGTTTAAGGCAGCGAGATTTTATTATACGAAGAGTAGCCTCGCATTTCTATCCGCCGAAAAAGTTCCAAGGATTTCGTTGGCTCCGGAGACGTCGAGGTGCTTTATGGCTCGAATATCATTCCATGGGGCAGGATGCTTCAGAATCGAATCGGAAATTTAAAAAAGACCGCATAATATCAGGAACAAATACGCGGCCGCCCTAAGTCCGTTGCACGGCATGCAAGATTCGAGAGTTCCTGCGCCATGGAGAAAAGCAGCCCTCACGTGTGCTCCACTTATTAAAGCTCTTCGAGCATCGCTTTTTCGAGTGGCCGACGGCTGCCGCGCTACGGTTCTGCTTCTTATTTCAGCCCCGGCGCGTTAAAGTCCCGTCTTATTTCGGCGCCCAAAGAAAACGTGGTCATGAATCCTCCATCCATTTGTCTCGTTTTGGGAAGCAGCGTGCCGCGCGGTTATTTTAACGCCAATCTGTTCCCTCTTTCTTCCACTTGTACAATCATTCCCTAATCTAACAATTCCCCAGTTCTGGCTCCTTCGTTCAAGTGTATCAAAGCAAATTCTGTCGAATCGAGCTTAAATCGTTTAAAAATTCTTTTAAGAAAAAGATACTTCGTTCGACATTTTATTTTAGTCCTGCAGACTTCAAAAAATTCAATTTTATCACCAGCAGAACTTTGCCACTCGAGCGATCCCGGTCCTATTTCCGGAATGCAAGCTATGAAACTAATTTACAGATTTGCAGGGACTGAATTTCCTTCGAAATTTTCTGCTTCGATAAAGCATGGAGCGACAGTTCCGTGGGAAAGAATGGAAATGAGGATTCCCCTGGCATGGTACACGTAATTCACTCGTCGTGCGGGGAAAAGTGTATGTCTTTTGGAATGCGAGGGTATTTATCGTCATCGTTGAAGCTGATGCGACTGATTATACAGTCGAGAGGGAAACCATCGACTAGACACGGCGTCGTCCGTCTAAACTGCTGCTTGCGGCGAGTGATAGCGGGTTATTTCTTTTCCACGACTGCGCGCTCCTGAAGCACCCCGATCGGAGGAATTATTACCGTGGAACAGCCATCGATTATTGTTTCAACGGTCGTTAGAATTTATCGATCCGCGGCCCACCCCCGTCACCCTTTGCTGGATCTTATTTAATGCGAAGACGCTTTCTTTCAACAAGAGTGCTTTAGAGCGTATCCTGAGAGGGGAGGAGAAGGAGGGAGTGCCTTGATCGCCGTCGGGTCGACAGAAATTTTCCCCGCAGGAAAATTCTGCGGAATGCAACCGAGGCGTAGTTGGAATTCGTATTGCGCCGTCGGTTTTGGAGAAGTCTATTTTTCTTACATTCATTTGGAATTAGTGGTTCACTTATTTTAGGCTCGCCAGGGGTGTTGTAGTTTATGATCGAGCGAACAGGCGTGAAGGTGAATTTCTGATGGCACTGTAATTGTTATTTGTTAATTAATAAAGGTGTAATTTTAAAAAGTAATTGGCAAAACTTGGAATTTCTGTGAAATCAGAGATTTAGAATGTTTTTATAAAATTGACGACTTTTGGATGTACGTAAAGTATTTTTATTCTAATTATAGATACAATTCCCTAATCAATTTAAGGGGGGAGCCTGGTGTAACTAAATGAAAATCGAGGCATTTTTCGGGAATTTTTTTTAAAGAAAGTATTTGATAGATCTTTCTGAAACTTTCAGGATATTGTATTAACAGGTTAAGGTATATAACAAAAAAAAATTATTAAAAAAGAGCGGCAAATAACAAAGTTATGCCCAGTCCGTTGGCGACGCAATTATTGCACTGCGGGCAACGTAGCGTCTTTTGGTTTCATCTGAAACCAAAAATCGAACAATTTTCTTTTAGTTTACGAGTGTACGCACAGAATGAAGAAATTTGAAACTTAAAAGATGCAAAATGAACAAATGGCGGCCTCTTGAATAAAAAGTTCACTGTTTCCAACGAAATTTTGCCTTAAATGTCTAAAAAAAAGTTATTTATTTAAACAATATCATTATACTAATAACTTAGTACTATGAAGAAAATGTTCACAAATATCCGTGCACAAGGCCAAGTCGATTGGTTGAATATTTATTTAGTTACATTGTCCGCAAAGTATAAAACTGTCGTTTCGAGAAAAACACATTTAAAGTTTTGTGGTAGTCTGGCGCTCCGTAGCAAAACCGGCTATATCCGCTTTAATTTTTCGAATTTCGTTTTGCGACTTTGGGAACATATTGTCGTGATGTTCAACTATTGATTTATGCAAAAAAAAAAATCGATTTCTTCGATCCGCTACACCAGGCTCCCCCCTTAAGCTCGCATTGAATCTTCTTTATGAAGCCAGGGCTTTTGGTAGGATCAGATATTGCGATAAAATGAAAATAAAGCTGCGAGAGCATGAAATGTGGAGCACTTAAGTGCCTGCTGTTGGTATATTCGTCGAAACGTTTATGTTCCCTGGCTGGCTCGTTCCAGATTAAAAATTATTATCCACTCGTCGGTGAAATCCAAACACTCGAGACGAACGATGTATCGCGGAGCATAAAACAGCCTCCGTCATTTGTACAGCTGCGGAGGAAGTAACTTTTGCCAGGAAATAATCGTTCCGCGGGTGCTTCAATTATGGCTGCATTATGGCGATGGTCGAATCAGCTTTTAATCAGGTTTAACTGCCTCGGCCGGTTGTAATTTCTGGCGTTAAGGTCGTGCGATGTTATTTATTCTACTATTGCCAGTGATGCTGCGCGAGCATTTACCTCGTTCCGAAACAGGAAATTGAAGAACCGATGGGACCAAGAAATTTAAAATGATTAGATACACGGGCGAATAGTTAATTAATTTTACCTGCGCCGCCACTGATGTAATTGAAGTCAAAGTTTCAGTAAAAGTTGTATTGAGTTTTAGGCATTAAAGGGGCCAGGGAAATTTGAGTGCAGAGAAGTTCCCATTTTGACAATATTTAAAAATACCAGCATATGCTCGCGAGCTGATATAAGAATGAAAGAATAAAGCAAGTACCCTCTCGCATAAATTTCCTCAAGCCCTCTCCTTCATCCCTCTAAATTGACTTACCTTATTAATAGCTAATTCAAACTTTCATTCATTATTAAATTAAATCTCTAAACATTATATTTACATCACTATCTAAATAACTTCAATTTAAAATCTACATTTATATATCAATTAATTCGACTAATCAATTAACTGAAATTAAATTACTAAATTAGACCACCCCCACTTTACGGAATAAACTAAATTTAAGGAAGTCTAAGAATCCGCTTACCCTCCAGAAATCGGAGTCCAGATTTTCAAACTTTCCAGTTCTAGCCAACGCTTCAGATTAAAGAAATTAAACTACGTCGATTAAATTACTAAATTTGCCCAAACATAAACTGCCTCTCATCTCTAAAACTCAGGAATCTATAAACGAGACAACGCATCACCTTCCACGAGAATTATACCGAAGTACAGATGGTTCTCTATTGAGAAACGCTTAGAAACCAGGAACTCTTGTTTCAAACCCGCGAGTTCCCCACAAAACTCCACTCCTCCCTTCGCGCGGAGCCAGCCCTCGTTGAGATCTTGAACTTGAAGGAGAAGCTCCTCAAGGTTTATTCCTGTAGCAAAGAAGCTACGCAGATTCCAACGGAGGAGTCTATGATAGCTACGGTCCACGGTGGATACGAGCATTATGCTCGAATTCCGCGCGACAACGGCTGTTGAGTCATCAGGTTGAGGCGTGCGTAATTTACGGCGGTACCAAAAGGATGAAGAGGAGAGAAAAGAATGCGAACAGCCGGATGCCGTGGAGCCGAGTCACATGCACGTAAACCGACACGTGCACCCTCTTTTCTGCCACGGTCTGACGATTTTTAAGATGGGGGCGAACCCGATGGACTTTCACGCCATAAACGAGCCGACTTACCGAGCATAACGCGTTTCCCTCGATTGTCCCCCTGTCTCACCGTTGATCGTTCTTCTAAAGATAACGAAGTGCTTCTTCGCACTTTCCTTCACGGCCATTCTTAAATTATTTAAGGGTAATTCTCGCGATTTCTTACCACCTCCCTGCCCGGTACAAGAATTCGTAAGATTTTATATTCCAACCCCCTCCCTGCTTAATTTTCTACTTTGCATTTAACTCGGTTTCGTGCATGCGACGAAATGTTTTTTAACCGACTTCGAACAAAGGTAACTAAAAATTAAAAAATAATAAGCTTTTTTTAAAAAAATTAAAAAACTGACCTCAAAGGTGCGCTAAAAAGGATAAAACAGTTTTTCTTTAAATCGGTGCCAAAATACAAACAAAATTAATTCAATTTCTAAATCCTTAGCGATTACAGTCCATTAGCACATTAACGCCCGAATTAGAGCGCGCAAAAATTTAGAGAGACGTCGCGCGTCCAGTCGATTTAATTTTGTTTCTATTTTGGCACCGATTTAAAAAAATAATTTATCTTTTTTAGCGCATCTGTGAAGTTGGTTTTTTAATTTTTTTCAAGTTTATTATTCAGGCTACTCATATTGAAACTTAGATTGACAAATATTACGTAAGACGCTACCTGACTTCCTCTCAACTCTCCAGTAAGGAAACGTGAGAAATTCGCGACCCTTTGCCTCCACTAAAAAGCCTTACATAATTTAAGGACGACCCCTTATCCCAAAACCCACGGTCAGATTTCTACGCACTGATTAACGATTGATTTCGATTTGATAAATTCAGGAAATATTACAGAACTCCGTGTGCAGGTCGCCCATTAAATTATCTTCTTCTACAATTAAGTGTCAGCTTCAATTTTCCTGGCCTTTACAGTCTACTGCTGTTTAGGGAGTAATTAAAGGGGGGTTACTTATACTTTTTATCTGTGACACATGTTGCCGATGTAAATAGCACAGCAAGGTTGGGCAGCGTACTAAAATCCTGCTTCGTTTTTGCAGAGACCCTCCAGGAGCCACGTTTCACCACTCAGCCTTCCAGCAGCGGCAATATTCTTAGCGAAAATCGAACGAAATTTCTGCAGTGTCAAGCGAGAGGTGAGTACGAAATCCGCTCGGCTCGAACGTTTGAAGAGATCTGACCCGGAAGAGATGATCCGAAATTGATTATAAGAACCCTTACCCATTGAACTTTATGTTAATCCTGCGCAGTTTGCTAGTTAGCGCGATCACGGAGCTCCTCGTGGATTTCACCCTTAAGCTTACTTAACATTCTCAAGCAGCAGAGCAAGCCTAGCCTGCAATTACAGAAATAGAAGTATTTATCGCTATCCTCTATTTTATTCGTAGATTTTGAAACCTCTAGTTCTATAGTACGCGAGAGCACTGTTAGAAGTAGAGCAACTATGGAAGCTTCTCCTTGAACTTACACCCACGCACTTTGAAGCGCATAGCACTTGTAAAGCCTCCTCCATTGACTGCTGGACAAAACCACTGTATTTAAAAAAAAGGAACAGGCAGAGAATCTTCCCTCGATTTTTTTACGATTCAATTTCATTTTTCTTTTATACACATATTTTTTATATACTATGTATTTATGTATATTTATTTTCTTACATATAAATGCACACCCAAAGTGTTATATATTCTTGTTACGTAATGCGTTTAAAGCCGTTTACGAATAATAATAATAATAATGAAAAATCTGCAAAATTTCAACCGCCCTTCGCGAAATTGTTGGCCCATTGTTCTCATGAAATATCGAGTATCGGGGCGGATGAGACGGTGACCAGATGAAGCCTCCCAACGGCGGCCTGCAGCCGTAACGCGATAGCCTGACCCTGTGCTAATAGTATTAGATCTCCGTGCAACATACATATGCCCCGGCCAAACAAGGAATGCCCGCGGTATCCGTGAAAAATATTCGCACCCCGAAACGTGCGAAGCAACGCCGACTCCCCAGAAACGGAGTCTTCGGCTTGGAGCGACCAGAGGGCTGAGATTACCATTATCGCCCCGAACCTGCGAATACAATTTCACCAAGGGTTGCTCTTAAATCTAAAGTCGCCTCTACGCTGAATTTCTACATTCTCATGCTGCATTTCGTTTCTCAGGGCACCCTCAGCCGAAGTACAAGTGGTTCAAGGACGGGATCCCTCTGAGCAACGAGCTTACGTCGGAGCATTACTTTCGAATACAGAGTACGCGCAGGGAGGATGCAGGGGTGTACCACTGTGTCGCCACGAACGATGTAGGATCTATATTTAGCGAAAGAATTACATTTGCGGTAGCGTGTACGTATTAATTACGGCGGTGCTTTGGATGCTCTGTGTGCCCATGGTCCATCGTTCAGAATGCTCTTTTAACGTGATGAATAATTTCAGCGACGTTGCTATAGATCTAGTAGCGCGAGCAGGCTCGCGGAATCAAAGTAACGCCGTAATATTATCTTCAGATATGGGGGTGTTCGAGGACCTGACAGAGAGGGTAGTAGCCGTGAAATCTGGGAGCGCGGCTGTTTTAACGCTGCCGCCGATTGAAAGCCACCCTGCACCTGACGTGACATGGTTCATGCCCAACGGCTCGTTGTTGTATGGCATAAAGTACGCGTCCGCTCACCACACGTTGCTCATCTTGAACGCGTCTGAAAGTGATCAGGGCCTGTACAGGTAGGTGTCGAAGCTTGACGGTAGCAGGCCTAAGCGTAGGAATGCCTCGCGGAATGCTCCTTTACGTTCTACGTTGCGCAGGGCCAGAGCTATTAACACCCAGCTGGGCAAGGAGGAGAACAGCCCGTTCTTCAAACTGCAAGTTAGTGGAGACTCGAACGTGGACGTGGCACCCGCTATAATAGTGAAGCCGCAGGACACGCAGATAATCAAGGACCAGGATGTTACGTATATACATTGCATTGCCAATGCTAGGTAATCTTTGTTAGCGAAGAACCAGGAGCTAAGAACTTCTAGACTTCTAGAAGTGGTGATAGGAAGAGAGGGTTTCGTTTGCTCTTTCAGGTCGCTTTATGAGCTACGAACCTTGTGGACGAAAGATGGGATTCCTATTGAGAACTCTAGGATATCCTATAGCTTTAATGACTCCTGGAACAGAACGTTGGCGTTGATATCAGCGAACATCACCTACACGGGCGTGTATTCCTGTCATGTGGACTTGAGGAGTGGAGGGTATCCAACGGTGAACGCTAGTGCGAAAGTTGTCGTGCATGGTGAGAGCAGTGGCATTGTCCGGAGAAGTCTCTAGCTGTTTGATGTTACCGGTAGTGGTATGATTAATTAATTAATCAAATGTGTATTATGCTTCTTCAGAAAAGCCGACGTTCATAACAGAATTGAAACGGGAGACCCTTAGCGATTACGGTTCAACTGTGTCTCTACCATGCGATGCTGTTGGCGTTCCTCCCCCTAAGATCAGTTGGTTCCGCAATGCCGAGCCTGTTGACCATCTCCTTGGGTCTAGGTATGAGTGACAGATGATAATAAGGAACAGTCGATGAGTTAGTAGGAATATATGAAGGGTATGGGGAAAAACTGGGAATGTCACAAAGCAGCTTTATCGAGAAAATTAAGTTGTAATACTTTAGTAAAGAAATCAGTAAAGAAACAAGGTTCATTTTCTTGTTAAATAATTTCCTTGTTTTACCTTAACGACAGAAGCTTATGCTTAGCCAAAGAGAGGGGACATTCCGTATTTTGTTCCAGTGCAGAGTGGACATTTCCTATTCTTAAGCAGTGTACCAAATCTTTCACGTTAACTTACCGCGTATTTCAACTTTGTGCTATAAATCACAAAATCATGAAAAATGGACATTCTCTGCTTTTCTCCTTGCTCTTCGTATGGTACCTTCAAATATATAACTTCTATGTAATTAATTACTATATAAAAGACTGCGGTGCAAGTGGAATGTTTATAGATGTTTCAGAAGTTTTAGTTTCCTTAATGTTACCATATTTCTATATTCACAGATACGCCATGGAAGAGGATGGTTCACTGACAATTAAAAAGTTAACAATGAGCGACTCGGGGATGTTTCAGTGTCTCGCTTCCAACGAAGCTGGCGAAGCCTCTAGTTACACCTGGTTGAAGGCCAAAAGTTAGTATACCCGTGGCACAACAAATCACTCAGAAATATCATAATTTTCTTTCGTGTGTTCGTTGAACGATATTTATTTGTACACATTGTAAGTAACATAATTTTTTGTGGGCCAGAAGGATTAGAAAGCAGACTGAAAAACAGAGTTGTCCGCTGGGCAGCTGGCTACAATGTAGTCAGAGTTCGCCAATCTGATCGCCGTTTTAAGTTCTCTCAGTACCCAGACAGTAAGATTTCCGACGCCACGAAATACCCACCTTTTTGAGATTATCTAGGCACAAGCTTGACGAATGCATATCACACCACAATGTTTGCTTTTTCCAGCTGTACTCGATTGTTTTTTCCCTTTGTCTCCCTGGTAGTTATAGTGACATCCACCAAGCACGAGGACACGATCGTGCCAAAAGCACGTTGTTCCTCAAACAATTACGAGAAATATCCAAACTGTCGAATGAAATAGAGTACCTTGTAGTGTCGTTAGATTTAATCACAGTTAAAGAGTAGTTTACTTTAATAGGAAGTACATAAAAATAGTATAGTCTGCTTGTCGTCGCAAAGAAACATTAACATACATTCATCCCGAAATTCTGCACGTTTGTGTGACACGATTAATTCTTTCCTATATTAGGGATAAGCTCGAGAAAGCAGAACTTTTAAGAATTAGTTGTTTCCGTAGTTCCGATAGAAAGTATATTGAAAGTCCCGACAATAGAACATTCATTATTGCATAATAAATAATTCAGGTATGGGTAGATTCAGTGCTTTCCATTGCATAAGAACGATCACACGCAATGCAGCAATTCTTCAATCATTTTTAATCACCCAAACCCTTTTCACCGATAAGCTGGATACTCTAATTACTTTTATTATATACTGGAAAGCACTGAGCTGGGAAAAGTTTATCATCTGTGACCAATTGTTTGTTTCTCCCTTCCTTTTTTTTGTTGTGCATGTGATAACTTTTACTTATTGGTAATTAAAATGATGACCCATTTATTTGTCACTTGCAGCATCTGGGCCAGTTATGGAAAATGGTCCACAGAATCTAACGATATTAGATGGAAAAGATGCGACGTTGACATGTAACGCTGTGGCAGCACCTATACCCAACACCACGTGGATTTACAATGGTAAATAACGAACAATCAGGGTGCACACAGACTATTCAAGAACTTACGAAGTCTGTTGATTCGTAGATACAATTCCTGTGGAGATTGCCGGGAGAGTACAGGTCTTAGATAACGGGGACCTTCTAATCGCTGCTGTGAAGCCAAATGATGCAGGGAAATACACTTGCATTAGAGCTAACGAGGCTGGTTCCGTGAACGGTTCGGCGTATCTGACTGTGTTAGGTAAGAAAGACCCTTAAACGCCAAAGGCTATCAGAAGAACTTGTACTAGTTACCAGAAACATTTTATTCATTTCAGTGCGGACACAGATTGTTCAGCCACCTGTTGACACATCCGTACTTCTTGGATACACCGCGGAGCTGCAGTGCAAGGTTTCCAATGACCCAAGTGTTCTGTACGATATAGCTTGGTTTCACAATACACAGTACGTAGCACACACAGGATATCCCACGCTCGAGCCACTTCTGTTCTGAAAGCGGCATTCTAAATCCTTGCAGGGTAATAAACACGCAAGCTAGTCAAAGAGTGAAGATGCGCACCGATGGTACGTTGGAAATAGTTGCTGTTCGGGCCTCCGACGTGGGCGAATACATGTGCTCCGTGGTTTCTCCTGGGGGTAATGAGACTCGATCGGCGCGTCTCAGTGTAATCGAAATACCATTCGCCCCGATAAACGTAATGGCCAGTCGAGTCGAGCGGATTTCTCCCCGTACCATAAACGTTAGTTGGGTTCCAGGCTTCGATGGAAACAGTCCGACGAAGAAGTTCATTGTTCAGAGGCGAGAGGTTTCTGATCTTGGTACGCCAAATCTCACTTTATAGCAGAGACTAGAGCTTCCATTGCAATAAGAATACACACAACTGTATAATGATATTCGTGCAGGACCTATACCTGATTCTGCGCTCAATTGGATCACCGAGTGTGATAATGTCTCCGCGCAGAGTCGATGGGTATTACTGAATAACTTGAAAGCCGCTGCCGCGTATCAGTTTCGAGTAAGCGCAGAGAACAGCGTCGGCGAAGGGCCGCCGTCTGACCCGAGTAACGTGGTAGTCCTCCCTCAAGAACGTAAGTTTCACCGAGCAAGCTCTAGCGCGAGGTATTCGTTAGTCCTTCGATAATTTCAATTAAGAATGATTGATCTGTATTTCAGCTCCAAGCGGACCACCCGTGGGATTCGTTGGCTCCGCTCGATCGTCGTCGGAAATAATAACACAGTGGCAATTGCCATTGGAGGAGTATCGAAATGGCCATATTTTAGGATACATTTTAAGGTATAGATTGTACGGGTACAACGACAGCCCCTGGACGATACAGAACATTACGAACGAGGCGCAGAGGAATTACCTCATCACCGATCTGATCACATGGAAGGACTATATCGTGCAGATAGCAGCGTACAATGACAAAGGCGTGGGGGTGTATACAGAAGGCTTGAAGATCAAAACGAAAGAAGGGGTGCCAGAAGCTCCGCCGACCAACGTAAGAGCGAAAGCTATTAATTCAACGTCGATAAAGGTGTGGTGGAAGCCACCGAATCCGCAGAAGATTAATGGGATAAACCAGGGCTACAAGCTGCAGGCCTGGATTAGCCACAACTTCTCAGAAGCGAGCGAGTACAAGTCGACGACCGTGCCGCCTAGCCTATTCGATCCTCTAGCAGAACAGAGTGCCATTATGACTGGTTTGAAGAAGTATACCCTGTACAACATAACCGTGCTGTGCTTCACCGATCCTGGTGACGGTGAGCGGAGCGCACATTTTCAAATCCGTACACGCGAAGATGTGCCCGAAGAAGTGGAGAATCTGCAGTTCGATGACATAAGCGATCGGTCGCTTACCGTCAAGTGGAGTCCCCCGCAAGAGGTGAACGGGATCCTCACTTCTTACCAGCTGAACTACATGATCAAAGACGCGCCGGAATCCTTGAGGACCATGAATTTCACGGCGGACATTCTCTCGGTTAAAATCGAGCACCTGCAGGCAATGACCCACTACAAGTTCGAAGTGATCGCTTGGACTTCGGTGGGCCCCGGGAAGTCCAGAGTCGCTGTCATACAATCTGGCGTCGAGCCTGTTCTCCCAGAGCCGCCCACTAAATTGGCACTGTCCAATATAGACGCGTTCTCCGTCGTCCTTCAATTTACACCTGGATTCGACGGCAACTCGTCTATTACCAAGTGGACGGTGCAGGCGCAAACAACTCGAAACACCACCTGGTACAACATATACGAAGTCTCGGATCCTGATGCTAGTACAATCACCGTGGCCGGCCTGACTCCGTTCATGCAGTATAAATTACGATTAATCGCTAACAACGTGGTCGGTGCCTCTGAACCTTCCGAGCCGACCAAGGAGTTCCAGACCATTCAAGCGCCGCCGTCGCATCCTCCCAGGAACGTGACGGTGCGCGCGATGAGCGCGACGGAACTGCGCGTCAGATGGATTCCGCTGCAGCAGATAGAATGGTACGGCAATCCAAGAGGATACAACGTCACGTACACCGAAGTGCGGACGAATAAATCGAAGAGCATAAGCATAGAGGACCACACTGCGAACTCTTACGTATTAGAGGACATAGAGGAGTATGCTCTCTACGAAGTCGTGATGCAAGCGTTCAACGACGTTGGGTCCTCTGCACTGAGCCCCAAAGCTGTCGAAAGAACTCGCGAATCGGTGCCTTCGATGGGGCCCATTAACGTCGAGGCGAACGCGACCTCTTCTACTACTATACTAGTAAAATGGGGCGATGTGCCTATAGAGCATCAGAATGGGCAGATAGAAGGGTTCAAGGTGTATTATGGCGCAAACGCGAGATCCGCATTCCAGTACAAAAACATTCCCAGTAACACTACTTTCACGACAACTTTGACAGAGCTTCGAAAGTTCGTTCAATACCACGTGCAAGTTTTAGCTTATACGAGGCTCGGCGATGGTACTCTGAGCACCCCGCCGGTCAGAGTGCAAACATTCGAAGACGCCCCCGGGCCACCGTCGAATGTATCATTCCCCGATGTCAGCTTGACCACTGCCCGCATCATTTGGGACACTCCGGAGGACCCGAACGGGGAGATTCTCGCCTACAAAGTGATGTTTCATCTGAACAGTAGCCAAGACCATCAGTTCTCTAAAGAATTTCCTGCTTCGGATAGAACTTTCAGGGCCACTGGCTTGGAGCCCGAGAAGTACTACATGTTCTCTGTGACCGCGCAAACAAGGCTGGGCTGGGGCAAAACAGCCTACGCTCTTGTTTTCACGACAAATAACAGGGAACGCCCACAGGCGCCATCCATGCCACAAGTGAGCAGGTCACAAGTACAAAGTCGACAGATAACGTTCACCTGGACTCCTGGTCGCGACGGATTTGCCCCGCTACGCTACTACACAGTCCAGCAGTCAGAAAATTCGGGGCCGTTTCAAACTATTCCTGAAAGGGTGGAGCCAACTTTAACGTCTCACACGGCGAACAACTTGAAGCCGTTTACGTTGTATCAATTTCGCATACAAGCCACCAACGATATAGGCCCCTCAGCTTGGAGCACAGAATCGGTTCAGGTCCAGACTTTACCAGCAGCGCCGTCTCGAGGTGTCGCTGGATTGAAAGTTGTTCCAATAACGACATCCAGTATAGAGGTTCATTGGAATGTGATAGATGAAGTATACTGGAGTGGAGACCACGAGACTGGCGGCTATCGCGTCATTTACCAACCAGTTTCTGATTTTCCAACGGCACTCCAGGACACGCCGAAGGAAGAGGTTTTAGGGATAAATGCCACAAAAATCGTTCTGAGCGACCTGACGGAAGATAGGTATTACGAAGTGGTAGTGCTGCCCTTCAACTCCGAAGGGGAAGGCCCAGCAAGCCCACCTGTGACTGTGTACGTGGGAGAAGCAGTTCCTACAGGGGAGCCTCAACATTTAAAAGCGCAACCAATCTCTTCCACAGAAGTCCACTTGCGATGGAAACCGCCCCAAGCTAACATGCAGAATGGAGATCTATTAGGATACAAAGTAACTTTCGTTATCCTTCTATTATTTATAAAAACGTCGCAAGTTCCCGTTACTTATACAGTCTGCTGTTCTTCGTTCTAGATCTTTTATTTGGTCACTGACTCTCCTCAAGAATTGGAGAACAAGCAAGAGGAGGAAATAGAGGTGGTGCCAGCATCGTACCTAACGCACAGCCTAGTTTTTCTCGACAAATACACGGAATATCGTATCCAAGTATTGGCATTCAATCCTGCCGGAGATGGTCCGCGATCTCCGCCCATCACGGTCAGAACTAAGCAGGTAGGTCCAGTATGAAATGAAATTAACTGATGGCTCTAAATTAGTATATAAAATTCCATTCGTCTTGCTTGCAGGATATACCCGGGCCACCTCATAATCTACAATTTTCAGAAATTACAATGACCAGTCTCCGTGTATCGTGGGAAGCGCCGAAATCGCGGAACGGTGAAATAATCGGTTACATTGTTACTTACGAAACAGCGGAGCAAAATGATCGTATGTTTCTAAAGTTTTTTTTAAATGTACAGTACGCAATGAATCGCTTGTAAGTAATATCTTTACGTTGCTCAAGGTTTCAGTAAGCAAGTGAAGCAGAAGGTAAATGAAACGAGCTTGTTGATCCAGCCTTTGGAGGAGGAAGAAACGTATACCTTTATGGTTCGAGCACAGACCATTGATTTTGGCCCACCCATATCCGGAAATGTCACGACTGGCCCGCAAGAAGGTTCGCCAATGGCACCTAGCAATCTTGCTGTGACTAAGACAGTGTCCAGTGTCGAATTACAGTGGGCTAATGGAGCTTCTGGAAAAGGGCCTATTTTGGGATACTATATCGAAACGCGCAGAAAAGGTGAGGGCGTAAAACATTTTTAATGTTATAGAGTAGAGGAATTAATAAAGGGAACGGTAGAAATAAGTCATTGACAGAATATCGCAAAGTTTGGTCAAAGGAACGTTGAGAATCTATACGAAAATATTTGCTTTATTATTTCAACTTTATATGATTAATGAAAAGAAAAAAAAACACAGAATAGTACGACTGTCATTACTAATATTGCCTTTTTTGTAATGATATAGCGATGGAAGAGTGGCAGCATTGTAAGTGTCAATGCACGTAAATATATTGAGCGTCAGTTATATTGTATTAGATGGTCTCTCAGACAGTAAAATATGATTTGTTAGTGTTAAAAATATGGCTTCCTGTTTGTAACGATCTGTGACTATATTGTTTTTTTAGTGGTACCTATACTATCGATTGCATGATGTCATAGCATGACATTTTCCATGGATTCTATTAGAGATACATAAAGGATCTTAACTCTTTGAATGCCGCTATTAATTTACTGTAATAAACGAATAGTTGAGGTTTGACTTGTTAGATAACAGTACTCCTACAGTCTTAACTTACCAATTCCTGCGTCTAACATCTCATCGATGCCCTTCGATCATGTAACATAGTACAGCGTAACTTCGCAAGTTTTCGATTGTTATTTTATTAAACCATCAATGTTAGAAGTGTCTGTAGCAAGTACCGTCGAAGTGTAACTATCCGCAGACAATTGTTTCTTGAGAAGCGAGAAGAGTAGGACGTGTATTATTCGTTTTTTTTTTGTTGTTGTAAAATGAAAATACAAGAAAACCTGCGGAAGTTTCCGAGTGCATTTGATATCTATAATTGTAGCAATATAAGTGCCACGTATTTGTAATTGTAGATGACAGTCGTTGGCAGACAATAGTGCGTAGCAGTAATGGGCCACTCACAGAATACTCTGTGTCGTATCAAAATCTGCTTCCATCCACGTCTTACCTGTTTAGAGTAATATCGTACAATCGTTACGGGATCAGTTACCCCGCGTATTCTACAGAAACGGTAAATAATACAATGGTGCGTATCCTCATCCATTGAACATCGATGTAATAAATATTCTTCTTTCTTCAGATACTAACTCCATCGAAATTGTATCTGGAGTATGCATATTTACAACACAAACCATTCTACAGGCAAACTTGGTTCATGGTCACCTTAGCTGCCACTTCAATTATAATTATCATAATGGTCATAGCAGTCTTATGCGTGAAAAGTAAAAGCTACAAGTATAAACGTAAGCCTCTCCAAATACAGCCCGAATAATCCATTTTGCGGCGATTAACGTTAATGAAATATATTTTAGAAGAAGCGCAAAAGACACTCGAGGAGTCCATGGCGATGGACACCGACGACAGGCAGGAATCTGATTTAGAGCTTTATAGGTCAAGGCAAGGAGGTGGTGGTGCAATGAATATGGCCAATGCCTGCGGCACTTTGGGCAAAAGGAGCACTTTAGGAAGAAAGTCCATGCATCCTCCTCCACCTACGATGCTAGGTAAATCGCCCCCTAGACCGTCGCCGGCTTCAGTTGCTTATCACAGCGACGAGGAGAGCCTTAAGGGGTACGATGAAAATCCTGATGACAGTAGCGTTACGGAGAAACCTTCGGAAATTAGTTCGACAGATTCGCAGGTAAGCATTCTCTTTACAAATACAAGCAGGTGTGTATATAACGTGTAAAGTATCTTAAACATCTTTGTTTCTGGTATTTTATGTTGCAGGGGTCTGAAAGCGAGAATGAAAGTGTACACTCGGATCCACATTCCTTTGTAAATCATTATGCTAATGTGAACGACTCGTTGAGACAGTCATGGAAGCGTCAGAAACCAGTTAGAAATTATTCATCGTACACTGACTCGGAGCCCGAGGGCAGTGCCGTTGTCAGTTTAAACGGAGGACAAATTATTATGAACAATATGGCAAGGTCGAGGGCCCCGTTGCCTGGCTTTTCCTCCTTTGTATAATGCATTTTTTCACGAAAGAGTGACGCTTTTATTGAGTAGATAGGGTGCCGGTTCGGCATAGCGACATTCGAGATCGCTACGCGAGTATTATGTTAAAGGAATCTGTGCTGAGCACGAATTGGATTTAACGTCCCGACTTTCTTTGGGGGAATTATTGCTCCGGGGTGGAGATTTTGAAATTGGTATACACGTGAAGAGAGACTGGTTGTTATAAAATTTTGATCATCCTCGTAGAATAGTTCGTTAGGGTTTTAATAGCTCGGCACTTAAATTGATGTACACGGAGTTAAAAGACTTACGTTGAAACGCGTATTCGAAGGTGTTTCACGCACGCTAACATCCCTTATAGTAATTTTAATGCTTCTGGCACCATCATATTGTGATATATTGAGATACATATTATTTATACTTTTAGATAAGGACTTAATGTGTATAATGAACATTTTTTACTTTTATTAAGTGAATCTGAATCAGAATGTCGCACGGATCTCTCGAGTAATGCAGTGCTTGCATTCTTCTTTTAACTCGAAGGACTTGACACTTCGTTCGAAGCGTTCTGTCGATACGCCCTATAATAAACATCGCGGTAACATAACTTTATTAAATTAACAAGAAGATAACGCCGTAACGAGAACTGCCAGAGACAACCAGGTAACTATTGAAGTTAATCAGAAAATCATATTTTAATACTATCTCTGTTGAAAACTTTCAATACGAACAGCATAACAAGAACTAATTTTACAATTGGAATGAAACGGTTTTTTTAATGGTTCTCTAATTCAAATTTGCAAGTATTTGTACTGTAAAAAGGAGAAACAATATACGAGATATAAGGGGTCGATTTAGATGTATAAACAGTTCACAGTCAGGCCTATCATATCAATCTTGAATAACTTGCATAGACGAAAGATATCTGAATCTAATATTATTATACTGAGTAAATGGTGAACATAGGAGTGTTTACATAAAATGCGACTGCGTGCATTTCTAACTATTTGTAAGCGATCTGTTCTTAATATTATAATATATAATGTACATAAAACTTATATTAACTACAAGTTAGCGATACATACTGTACATTTAGTCTGCAGCTTAGGCAGCGTTAGGTAAAAATTTATTCTAAATAACCTCTAGACATCATGTATTTATCTTTCTTTTTAAATAGATACTTATCAGCTTTTTTTTAAATCATCGAGAAAGCAATTCGGCTTTTGTTCGATTATCAGCATCGATTCATTTGTAGTATATAATGTATCACACTTACAGTATTGAAAAACATTCATACACGGATCCACTCAATTTAGGACAGTTATGTTTTTTACCGCGAAACATTTACATGCTGTAATTACTCTTCCGTAGAAGAAACAGGTATTAAATGCGAAGAACATTTCAGACTGATAACAGAACTTATATGAAATGTTTCCCTCTTTTTTTAGTACAGATTTCATAAGGAACAAGCCATAGAAACAATAAAAGTGTTTGGAGATCGTAGGGGACGTAAAATAAGTTGTAAAGAATATTCTTTGACAATATACGCTAAAATCTAGGAATTTCTTACTAAAAATTACATACGTTGAGAATGATTAAGAAATTAAAATAAAATGGCAGCTATAATTCCACTGCGTTTTCATCAAGCTCGTTGCGCTTGGTCGGCGAACGAAATCGTCGAATTATACTTGAAATTTGTACGCGTTGTATGACTTCGGTTCATTACGATTGTAATCGGAAAACGGTGATTACTATGTGTCATAAACTAGACGGCAAGTTGTTTGGTACCCGTTTTACTTTTAAAAGCAATTATAGTCTTATTCTATCCAGTTATCTCTCGTATTAAAGAACTTGCTTTCTAGTTTTCATCGATCGCGTAGCGCTAACTTTATTACATGTTTAGCATCGGCTCGTCGATCATTGTCGTCCCTGTGTCATAGCGAAGCATTCTTTTTTATTCCCAGAAATGGAGGAACTGAAACATTTCTGCAACACTGCCAATAAACCTTTTTAGTTGAAGAATACAATTATTTCTACATGCATTTCTGTGTACCAATAATGTATTTAATCAAGGTGCATTTGAAATTATAATATACATGTACAAGACATTTCAAATACATGTTAATCTTTTAATAAAATTTATGCAATTTTATTGGCAATGTCTCTCTACGACTATATAGCCAATGGTGTTCAGTAGATCTTAAAGAATTTTTTACGAACATTAGAAGGAAAAGATGTTTTCGTACAAAGAATAAATCTGTTGTAGTAAGTGAAGTTTATTTACACAAAAAGTTTCTCGCATGCTTCGTACCACTTGCGCAGCTTCGGCGGACATTTCTCTGAGAAGACTTGTTTAATCGTACACCATGCAGCGATATCTGCTATATTAGGCTTTTCTTTACCAAACCAATCCGAGTCTAACTTATTAGCTATTAACCGCAATATCTCTTGCTTCTTTGCCGACGACTCTTGAAAGTGTAAGGAATGACACAAGTCTAATATCGAATCGGCAGTATTTATTCTTTGGGGGCAGATGGAATTTTCATAATTCCGCGAACTTAATAACCTACTTATGTATCTTAAAAAATTTGTTTCACCAGTTACATGGTAATTATGTAAGCCAGATACAAGCTCCAGATCTTCGACTGAAATTAAAATTCTTTATAAGTAGATATTCTTTATTACTCGAGCGTTTCTGTAAACATGAATATACTTTACCATCTTTCCAGATCAGTAACAGGTTTATAATGTTGCTGTTAGGGTAACTTGAAACTGAACGATGGACCACAGGCCCTTCTTCACTAATACTCGAATGAACATGAGTTTCTACTTTAATATCAACATCCTCCCACAGCTTTTGCATCGCTGATATAGAATAAGGAGGTTTCTTTGGGTTCGCATTAATAATAAGTTTGACATTAACTGGCTCCTGTAAAAATCAGTAGTAAGTAAATTAACTGCACCTAGATTATTCGTCCAACTTAAATCTTGCGTCCTATCGACGTTACCTGACTTTTGCAGCATTGATCATCGACTGCAGTTTGATTTGTCTCTTTCAAGAACTGGGAGAGCATCGACACTTGCTGCTTAAGCTCCGCGAGTTGCGTTAGTATCTTTTCCTGCCTCACCTCCAATGCGTTGTACTCTGGTAACGGACTCTGGAATAAAATACTTTAACAGCTATTTTACCCAGCTATTTGGATATAAATTCTCCTTAGAGAAGCTCGACTCTCCAATTACTCGTTTACTTATTTCTTTATAAAGCGTAGAACATGGTTTCCGTTAAGCGGATGAATTAAGAAGAAAGGCAGATGTAATGAAACATATAAATGAATACAAGATTCTGGAGAAGATCTCTGCGCAATCGCGTACTACCGTACTTCTAATCTAGTTATAATTTTGTTACACATACTGTCCACAGAAAATTACAGAAGAAACATACATTTTGCTGCGAGCCATATTCGAGCCGCTCTCCCTCACTCGCAATCCCTGAGCGATTGCCAGCTCAAGCATCACAATTCATTCCTCTACTTATAATAGCAAACTATCATTCAAGCTGGAGAAATATTAATAACCATTGCACAGGAGAGCAGAGGTATTACAGATTCAGCATGGGAAAAAAATGTGGAAAAAACAGAGCCATAGATTACGGATTTGACAGTTGACCAATAACATTGTTGATCAATGCCACAGTGGACAGCCACAAAGGTGCAGAACATCTCCCCACTGGGTTAGGTTCTACGTGTGTTTGGTTATACAACTGTACTTTGCAGCTTTCGGGTTGCAGTTCTAATTTAGTAAGCTTGCCCTTCCTCTATAATAATTATCGCCGCGTTCCCCGCTTATCCTGCGTTTCACGCCGAATTTCACGCGCGTGCTGGCCGCGTAGTGTCCTGTTAGACGAAAAATTGGAGGGGCAGGCATCGATCAAGCCTGGCAGAACCATATTCCCGGTCGATCGTGATTAGTGCTTGTGGAAATTTTGGGAGGAGTCATGCACAACAAGCCCGGGACAGAGGAGAGGCTCGCGGACACCATGCACGATAAACGCGTGAGTACGGGTGTCGTTTTCTACAATAACTTAGCGGCCACGCGTCCCTAGGCGTCGTCGGGATAACAGAATTGATGGGAACCTTCAAAAAGCTGATAACCTGCTCAGTGATATCAGGCACGTTCTTGCACAGGGGTCCCGTATGGTCGCCGTCCGTTGATCGTCCACCGTGAATATTTCGCATTTCGTACATGGTTTTCGTCTGAGCCAACGCGCCGGGCAGGGAAACGATCGGTTTCAACGCGTACATCGTCATCTCGTCGCGCATTTCGCTTGTTCCCTCGGTATTAATCCGTGAAGGGAAAAAAAAACTCGATAATTCGGTCTCACGTTCGATTGTCGCACTCTCGTTCGTCGCTCGTATTTCTCGATTTTCGCTGGACGGCCATTTTTCATTCATCCACCCTGCCCCCGCCCGCCCCGCGGCAACAGCCGATATCCCGGCTATACGACATCCGTTTCAAAGATGGCGCCATAACTTATTCGCAAAATTACACTATGCCGAGGATCATCTGTTGTTTATTTACGAGACTCTTTGGTGTATTGTTTAAGCGCAATATTCTCGAGTATTATAGTAGCGTAATTATTGACATATTCGGGTGACATTGAGCGGCCCTTTTAGTTGTATAGGGATAATCGGGAGAACTTAGATGATCGAAATATCCTTCAAATTTGTCGCACCGTTTCTGGCGTTCCTGCAGTTTTGACGGGCAGCTTTGTTTTCATTTAATCATTCGGTAGATTTGTCTTTTGGAAAAACATTTATTTACGTTGCGGACGTTGCTCGTGTAATCCCCTGATTAGTCACGTCGACTAGTGTTCAATTCTCTAGCTAAATACATTAGAGAAGCATTGTTTTTGTAGAATTTGCGATGGATCCTGCGAGATGCGTGTTATTGGGAATTTATAAAGGCACGGGTAATTGCAAGATGTATAATAAAAGACGATGCAAGATCCCGGGTTTGAACTTGACAGAATTCTAGTGTTGGAACTGTGAAGATGTCGCGTTCGTCGCATGTTTCTCTTAATAGAGATCTATCGTTAAATAAATTACACGGGAAAGGTATTGAATAATTTTCATCTGTATTTATAACGATCATTCCTCATTGACACGATGGTACATGTTGAAAAAATATGTACCGACGAAACGACGTACTGCAAATTGGAATTAAGGTGGTGTCCTCTGTTGAAGCTTCTCTCGAACTAAGGTTAGATTTCTCTCTTGCGGGTAACAGTGAAAATTCATTCGATCGGGCCGCGCCGATTAATCGCAGCACTCGATCCCGCTGTAAAGCATGGCAGATTAAAATACGAGGAGCCGTGCGGAAAACGAGGCGAACGAAGCGAGGAGAGGAGCGAGAAAAAGGTTTCTATCGGAAGTGCGGTTAGAATCGCGTTTTTCCAACCGCGCATGTCGCCACCTATTGTTGATCTGACAGGATCTTGTGTAGTTACGGTGAAAGCTATTGGATCTTCTGTACGCCTCGCGAGGAATCTGAAGAAGCGATCGTTCGGTCTCCAGATTCCATGAACCCCTTTGAAATTCGGTGGATATGGACGCGGCCGATCCGTAGATCGCCGTAAATAGGGAACGAGGGCATCGAGTCGAAGATATCGTCTACCTTTTCGGAGTAGATGCATTCGAGGCCAGACATGGCGGCGATCCGATGAACCAATTGGAACGGCGCTCTCTTAGAGGATCAGATATTGTAAATTCCCCTTGCAATCGCGTCAGTGAATGATTTTCTCTACTTAGTTTCGCCGTTATCGGTAGGAAAACGGGCCGTTATCGTTCGGATAGGGTAGCCCGTCGTTCGACGACCGTAAGGCAGAAGCCACGCAACACCGTAGCGGAGCGTTGATCATGAAAGAGTTGTGTTTGGTCACGTGACCGTGGCCGAAAAATGGCGCAAAGATCAGAGTACAAACATGGGTTCCATTTCATTGCTACGGTGTCATTTGTATTTGTTTACAAGCGCGCGTTTTCACAAACCACGTGTTAAGTAAGTGCCATTTCGTTGACAGTGCGTGACGGACAATGACGGGGAGAGGGTCGAAGAGACGGGGCCGACCGCCGAAATCGGTGGTCCTGGAAAGGCCGAAGAAGTTTCAGTATCACCTGATGAAGAAGCCCAAGTATCTGCAGAACAAGGGTTCGGAAACGCCGAGCTCCCAGCCGAGCACACCGACACCATCCAGGCCGACATCGCCAGTCGAGAGCGAGGAGAGCAAACGCACCACGCGTACGCGAAAATCACGAGGCTCCAGGGACAGGCATTCGCGAAAGGGTGGCCACTCCAGTTCCGGTGTATACCACCGCCGAGGTTACAATCCGAACGTCGATTACAATGACTCTGAATACCACTATGGCTCGGACTTCGGCGACGAGTCCAGTGACAAGAGTGACGGCGAAGAGGATCCGCTTCAGAGCGACGTGGAGTCGTCCGAGAGTATAGAGGAGCCGGATCCATCCAGTGACAGTGACTTTTCTCTATCCAGTTACAGCACCACCAGCGGCACGCCTCGCAAGACACTGCTCAGCCAGCAGAGACCGCCGAGCCCCGAGCCGCTGTGGCTGCAGAATAGGGATCTGCCGTCGTTGGTCTTACCTAAATCTTCTGACGACCTATTAGTCCCTAAGGAATATGTGATGCCATCTCTGTCTATCTACGAGGTACTCAGACACTTTCGCACTTTGGTACGCCTTTCGGCCTTCAGGTTCGAGGACTTCTGCGCCGCCCTCATGTGCGACGATCAGACAAATCTGCTGGCCGAAATACATATTATGCTTATTAAAGCTCTTCTCAGAGAAGAGGATTCCCAGCAAACGCACTTCGGTCCGCTCGATCAGAAGGACTCTGTGAACGTTAGTTTATATTTCGTGGATTCTATGAGTTGGCCAGAAGTGCTGCGCTCTTACGTAGAAAGCGACAAATGCTTCGATCAGAATATTTTGAACATTCTGTCGACCTGCGAATACCCCTTCACTTCCATCGAGGACAGACTTAAGGTGCTGCAGTTCTTGGTGGATCAGTTTCTGATCACGAATCCAGTAAGGGAAGATCTGCTGCACGAAGGTACGCCGAACGGTATTTCTTGGTATATCGTGCCCGTCGTCACTTAGGAAGCTTAATTCAGCAGGAAAGATTTATATGGCCATGCTGAGATAATAATTATTTCGCTACTTTGTTTCTTTCGAGTACTCGAAGGCATCAGGGATATTTTGAATAATAACGATTTGTTTATGACTACTGCGGTACCCTTTTGTACATATGGTAAATATCTTCTTCTAGGGAATATGCATTATGACGATCACTGTAGAGTCTGCCATCGCTTGGGGGATTTATTATGCTGCGAGACATGTCCAGCTGTATTTCACTTAGAGTGCGTCGAACCTCCACTAGTTGATGTTCCTACTGAAGATTGGCAGTGTAGTACCTGTAAAGCTCACAAAGTTGCGGGTGTCGCGGATTGTATACCTGACGTTGAAAAGAATGGTTCGCTATGCCGTCAAGAACATTTAGGATTCGACAGACATGGCAGGAAGTATTGGTTTCTTGGGAGAAGAGTCTTTGTGTAAGATATACTTTACCATACATAGATAAAAGTTATTGTGTCCCTCGAATTAATGCAACATAATCGTATTTATTGTAGCGAAAACGAAGATGGCGAAGTTTGGTACTACAGTACACCTTTACAATTAGGCGAAGTAATGCTCTGTTTGGATCGTAATGAAATGGAAGTTGCCCTTTTTCGAGAGCTATCCGATTACAAGGACGAGATTGTGCGACAAATGGAACTTACAGAATCAATTACTAATCAATACAAGGGCAATAAAAAGTCATATCTCGAAGTAGAAAACAGTAAGTTTGCTTACATTTTTACAGTATTCGCCTTTTAAGATGTAACGTTTAACGTTTTCTTTCGACATTCTCTGATTTAGGTCTCATACAGAAATTACAAAAGGAACGTCAGGAGAAGCTAGAGAAGGAGGAAGAGGAGAAAAAAGAGAAGCAGAGACAAGAAGCAGAGGAAATGGTGCGTAGAATACACGAGGGTACGGATTCTCTCGAAGAGCAGTTAGCAGCTGTTACTGACCAACAAGAAATAAAACCATCCAATGAATCGGCTACAAAGGAAAGTACCCCAGAAGTGGTTGGAGAAAACGTGGAAGTAGATGGCGTAGACACAGATTTATCTGCGGATGTAGGAAACAAGGGTGTGAAAGGTACATCGACTTCGTCGTCTGAAGAGATTGACGAGGAGGCGTTAGAAGGAGACGGTGTTTCAAAAATTGGCAAAGATGGTACGTTGTGCAAATATAAATTTCTACTAGAAGCATCAACAATCGATTAATCATTTCTGTTAATCTTATAGGTAAGAAGCACACAATTGTAACGAGGTCAAAGACAGGGTCCTTGCAACCCAGGACGTTTAACATGGACGATTTGAAGAAGCGCAGTACTGCACAGCTGTCGAAGGAAGAGTTAGAAAAGCTGGATAAAAGTTTAAAGGAGGAAGGCGATGGCACTAGATTAACAAGACAGAAAGCCCATCAGATAGCCTCCGGCACGCATCTTTTCAAGCTGGGCATGGACAACAATTTCAAATCGTACGTGAATCAATACAGCACGAATCCCATCGCTCTGAACAAGGCTCAGCGTAACGAGGAGCGTGACAAAAAGAGGCACTTGTCGCACAAGTTCTCGCTCACGCAGGCCTCTGAATTCAAATGGGTGGGAAGCTTGACGGGAACCCGTGCCCTGTTAGTCAGCACGCTCCGCCAGACGATTCTTCAGCTAGAAAGTAGCATTCAAGCGCCGTTCATGCACACCAATTGGCCTCTTCTGCGTAAACCTTGGACCACGGCGGTGGGTGCTTGCGTGAATCCCAGGGATTTCGCGCGCGCCCTTATCGTACTGCAGGCGTGCATCAAATCGGTAGTGTTCGCAAGCGTGTGGCACGATCAGCTCGGGCATGTAAAATTGCAGAGAGTGACTGCCCTCGAACGGGAAGAGAAGAAGCGCCAGGATAAGAAAGATAAGAAGGAAAGAGAGGACGAGGAGGAACGTAATCGTTTATTCAACTTCGTCAAGTACACGTTAGGCTTGAAGCATCAAGTGTGGAAGCAGAAAGGTGAAGAATACCGAGTACACGGGCAAGGTGGCTGGTTGTGGGTGTCTGCCGGTCGTCGTTATAGATTCTCCGATATGTCGAAGTTAGGTCTTCGAGCGGGCCCTCAGAAGTTTATGGTGCAAATTCGAGATCAGGAAGGGGTGAAGATGGCAGCTGTGGATCCTGGTACTTACGATTTCTTAATGAAGGAATACTGCCCGTCTAAAAAGGAGGAGAACATGGACGTGAAAATAAAACAAGAGATCAAAGAAGAGGAATCATCAACAAAGGTCGCCGCCACCGCGGTGGTAAAGCAAGAATGTAAAACGGAGAGTATAAAAACTGAACCTTCGGAAGATAAAACAACTGATACAGAAACTGCAAGAACGGAAGAAACTAAAACTAAGACAGAATCGCAACAGATTAAGCAGGAATCGAAAATGAATTTATCATGTATGTTTATATACAGTAAATGATAGTTGTTTATGTAGTAAATGAGAGTTGTTGGAGGAAGGTTTTTATTATTAACCTGTTCTCTTTGCTTCTTAGTTTTAGCAGGCACGAAAATCGAGGAGGTCTTCACACCGATCAAAGGGTTTGAAGAAATTGACATTACTAAAGCACTGACTACCACTGGGAGGCTGTATTATCCGAAAATTGCTAAGAAGACTAGGATCGATGACTTTCTAGCGCGTAGAACACATTTGAAGCTTTTAGAGGAAAGAAGATTACTGCAGTCGGTGAGTAGACATATTGTCGATCGGAGGTTTACTCATTAAATTAATGTACGATCGCATTTCAGGAGAAGTCCAAAGAGCTGCAGAGTCAGTTGACGAATCAGAAGGCCGATGGGGAATCTGAGATCGACATAGAAAATAACGAAGAGAGTGATACGGATGGAGGGGACAATTCCTTGCAGAGCATTCTCACTGGGAAGCAACCTAGTAAAACTATCTCTGCGTCGGCCAGAGAGATGCTGGCTGTAATAGGGAAGCGAATTCAGCACGTGAAATCTCAGTACGCTAGCATTATGAGGCTTACTAAAAATAGTAATTGTTATTCACGATATTGCAATATGACAACGCCCCCGGGGAAGATTGCGACCGCTGCGCAAAGTTTAACGTCCACGTGTTACTCTCCCATGTGTCTCCAAAAGGCCCGATTAAAACGTGATCTTATCACGTTATTAAGAAAAGCTAATGCTCTGAATAACAATCAATCGCCGTCGAACGCGGCCGTTGCCACGGTCGCGGCGCAATTACCGCAGAGCGGAGTGAAAACAGAGGGAAGCGACGATGCTAAAGAAGCGATTAAGAAGGACTTGGAATCCGCAGTGGCCCTGGCAACGCACTGTAACGACGAACCAGCAGCCACTAATGTGGTGAAAGATAGAACATCGCCTCCTGCAAAGAAAATAAAGGTGGAACCTACTACGGTGAGCTCCCTACTATTTATTTCCATGTATTTAAGAAATTCGATAAATAAACTTTTACGAATATACAGTTATACATCGCCCATTAACATAGTGTAAAATCTCTCGTTTGTGATTTGTGATGTATAAAACAAGGTTACTCCTTCGTAGAATGCTGATGCGAATTCCGATCCTGTCGATGTAGTGACGACTACGACGAGTAATGTAGTAACCACCACAACGGTCACTACAACGCAGCATACTGTAAAGACAGTGGACGGTGTTGTGCAGACCATGAAAGAGAGTACAACGTCCAAGAATTCGGTCACGTTTTCATCCGAAGTGAAGATGAGGTGAGAGAATTCGAGTACATTAAGTTGATCGCGACTATAATCTGAGGAATATTTTTATGCTTACGATTTTGATTATGATGAACAGTACGGGGCACAAGACGATAATTGTGAATCGGAGAGGAAGAACCGTGCAGAGGAGCACTGTGGCTAAAGAATTGAACGCAGATGGCACGGAGAGAGTGTACAGTGCAATCTCGACCGAAGGGAAGATCTATTTGAAGAAAGTGGCAATTTCTTTGGCGGATAGAAAGAAGAAACGCACCCCCGTCAAATATCCTTTGTGTTCTACATTTTGCACAAAAAACAAGTACCGTAGTATATTGCTTCTCCCGCAACACGAATTACGTAAATTGGCCAGAGTTGGCGGGCGAATACCAGTTCAAGGTTTTCATCACATGGCTAAGGTACTCGATTAAATTCGTATTTACGATAGTAAAGTGGAATTCCGTTGTTTAATTCGATTTTATCTCGTGATTATTAGGCGAATCTGTCGGTGTGGCCGTATCCCTGCCCTAGGCCGTTGTTTAAAACTTGCTGGTTGTACCGAACAGTCGGTATAAAATCGTTGTCCGCAGCGGCCCTTCAATTGAGAATATTATGGGGATGCCTTCGGTGGGACGATATGGCTATGAAGCCATTGTCCAGTGATGGCAAACACCAAATCACCACGGACACGGAAATAATGTCGTTAGAGATCCTTAAACACCGTCATGTTGGCCAGTTTCTGGATAAAGCGCAGTACTTACGCAGAAAAGTTGTTATACCTTTGGAACTTCCAAAGCAAGTCAGAGGTTGGTATAAATTGGACAAGGTAATTAGAAGTCCACTCGGAATGACTGACATTTTCTACTCTGCAGAAGTAACATCTATAAGAAGTGGCCTCAGAAAGAGGAAACGACCAGAATCGCCGCAGAGCACTGAGCCACAAGTTGCAGAGGAATGGGTTGACGAGGACAAACTGGAGCTGTGGGAAATTAAACAATACGGCGACAGGTGTGCTAGCGAAATATACTTCGAAATTCTTCTTATCGACAAACACTGTTTTAATGAATTAAGTTTCTTCCACTGTGTGTTTCTATTAACAGTTGTGTGCCGTTTTAGCGCAGTTGTACTAAACTTCATTTTTCATTCTCTTTTCTAATTACGATTGAATGTCTTCTAATACAGTTCCGCTTAGTTGTGGCGTGTAATATAGGGAATGATTGTATTGAATTCCTGATACTTGTCACCTTATAGAATCACTCAAATACTCACCTATCCTTACTTAACACCATTTGATACTAACCCTCCGCTTGGTGTGTGCCCTATCCAGGTTAGAGAAGGCTAATGCCCAGATTATTACTAGGAGTCGATCCGGTCAGCCACAGTCGACAGGTGTTGGTTTGAACCGAAACGCAGGATCGAATTCTGGGATGAGCGACCAGCTCGTCAGCGGTAAGGCTACGCCGGAGGAGATCAAGGAAAAGATGGAGCAGCAGTTACGCATACAAAGAGCTGCTCACCAACAAAAGAGAGCATTAGAAACCCTCAAGAGCCCAGCTAACTCTGCTTCGCCTACGCAACTTGTTAAAGTCACGGCTAACTCTGGTCATGGTAAGGCTCGAGTTCTATGAACAAGCTTACCCCAAAACGAGTAATAGCTGATTTAAAAGAGTTCATTATTTGTTACAGACGGCACAGTGAAATTAGTCTCCAAAGTCGCGATACCAGCGAACCCAAACAGCGGTACAAAATCGCAATTAACTTCTCTATTGACGACTCCCACGCAAAACAAGACTTTTATTGGCACCAGGCGTATTTACATGGCAAAATGTAAGTGTCGAGTTCAATATAGGAATTGCATTTATTTCGGAATTAAGCGTATTTGTTTAATACTCGATGTTTTCCCTTTAACAGCATCTGACGGGACGACTAAAGTTGTGTCCGGGCCTACAAGTATTTTACCAAAATCGCAGTTGCAGAGCGGAAATCAGCAGTCTCTGATTAAAGTGTCTGGCCAAGCAGGTATACTTAAGTTTTCTTATTAGACTCTGGCAGATCCAATTAGATTCTATTAATCTTTGCTTCCTTTTTTTTATTGAATAGCACCTGTGCAGCAGATTCAGCAGAAGGTACAGATTTTGAGAGGACCGGATGGGAAATTGCAAGTTCGAGGTCTGATGCCTGGTCAGCAGTTAGTTCAGATGCCGGATGGAAAGCTTCACGTACTAAATACTAGCCAGGCAATTGCTACTAGCCTTGCACAAACTGGTGGAACGAGTTCAACTACGCAGGTAAATGAATTAATCAATTATTAGCGTCGCGGTGTAATATCAGAATAAAAGAAATAGTCCATTAACTCGCGTAATTATCCTGTAAGACGAAAACGGCTACTACGACCAGCACGACCAAAGCAGTTGCAACCGCTAACGCCACGTCTAATAAGACCAGTCCGACTAAAGCAGCAGCAAATGCAACGCAACAGGTGCAGGCAGCTCAGCAAGCACAGCCTCAGCAAACTACGCAGGCAGTGCAACGTCCAACAGCTACTGTGGCCATTGCAGCTGCTACACCTACGCAAACAACCAAGAACGCCATTATGGTGGCCAACGCTGGACAAATTGTACAAGGTGCACAGGTGCGTTCAAAAAATTATTCTTCCGTCAGCGACCGCGCGCTTTGAAGATCCTTCGAAGGCAGATAGCTTGATCCTGTTTAATTTTCGGAGGGTTTTGTGGCTCTGAAATTTGCGTAGTAATCAAGTATAATATGCACGAAACATGGGAATTCATTGAATATTAATCATTCCTTTAGGTATTATCCTCTGGTGGGCAAGTTATCAGTGGAAACCAAATAGTAGTCACCAACGCGAACCTAGCTCAACAGCTCGCATCGGGTAAGGCTCAGTTAACGACAATCGGCGGCCATCAAGTGGTAATCCGTAGTACGCCGACGGGCAATCAAATTGTGCATTTAAATTCAGCGAATAGTAGTATCATAGTGAAGAATACCGTAACGCCAAACAAGCAACAAGGTACGTTACTTTATAATATGTATACTTTAAACAGGAAACACATTGGAAGATAAATACTCTAGCGAAGGGATTTCAATCTTTTAGTTCCTGTCTTGCAAACTGCTCAAACGACAACGGCGGGAGGACAATCAACCGAAACAACAAGTAATAGCGTGACCAGCAATGCGTCAACAAATGCAACTTCAACTACCACGACTGCGACAAATCAGACCTCAACTGCTCCTGCACCTGGAAGTGTAGAAGCCTCTTTGCTGGCTGGCCAGCCGCCTGGCACGGTCATCAAATGCGTTACTGCTCAAGTTATCCAAACCACTCAAGGACCTCGCATAGTTTTGCAAGGCTTGCAGGGCGCGGACTTTACTCCGCAGCAGCTGGCAATGGTGCAACAGCAAGTTAAGCAACAGTTGCTTAAAGCCCAAGCTACCACAGGAAAGCAAGGGGTATTAGGGCCTACTAAGATCTATCTAGCTGTCCAACCCGCGCCTAACAGTCAGCAGACGGTCCAAAGCTCGCAGAGTTCCACGACGGCGAATACCCCTGCTACTCCAACGGCAAAGGCGCAAACTGCGCAGCAACCAGTCGTTTCGCCTACAGCAGCAACCGAGCCGCAAACGGGAACAGAAAGCATTCCAGAGCTGCCGCCAACTACGCCGAGCTTTCCCGAGAAACCCAAGGTGGTCGTCCAGCAAGTCGGGCAACCCAGCGTCCCGTCAGAAGAGGAGCCACAGAAAACAAACGTAGCCAATGGCCAACAGCCTCTGCAGTCCCTGAAAGAAAACGAATCCTCGGCGAACAAATTCATCTTGACCCCCGATTACATTCAACAAACCATTAAGAATGCACTGAAACAAGAGAACCTTAATCCCGAGATCGAGGAGAAGCTGCTGCAGCTGCAACGGTACCAAGAGAAACAGATGAAAGGCAGCGTGGAGAATTCCGTAGCCGCTAATCAGACTCATACCACACCCACGATCACGACCCCCCGTGTCCCGTCTCGCAAAAGACCAGCCCCATCAAACATTCCAACACCGACTACCCCGACCTGTGTCCAGTCGGCAGCTGCTGACCAGGACACGGAGTGGGCAGAAACGCCTAGAAAGAGACCCGCCCTGAAGCAAGAAAGTCGCGAGACGCCGAAGATACAAAAGATCATCGAGCAGACGGAGGTCGAGTCGGCGCCGAAGAATCGCGCGGCGAGGATGAGAGACAGCCAAGAGCTGCGGAGGAAGCAACAAGTGCATTCTAGAATGCAGGTACTGTTGTTCAGACACAAGGAGCTACTTAAGAAGGATATCCTGAAGAAGAGAGCGTTACTCGAGAAAGAATTGCAGATAGATATTCAGAAGGATTTGTCGGCGGAGCTGGCGTCGAGGACGAAGGCGGAGAGGCATAAGCAGGACGAGGTGAAAGTGGGAAGCGCGAAACGTAAAGCGAACGCTCAAGTGGCTCAACAAGTTAGTCCTCCTAACAGAGGCGGAAGGCCAAAGAAGTTCAAAGCCCAAGGAAATAGTACCACGCCACCTGGCGCCTCGACCGCGGCTACCCCGAATAGAATTAAGAAAGAGAAGCTGTACTGTCTATGTAGAACACCTTACGATGAAACCAAGTAAGTCCCTGAAGAAACAACTACATTTTCTTTCGTCGCGTTCGTCTAATAATCACGAACTATCTTCTCGCGTTAGGTTTTACGTTGGATGCGATCTCTGTAATAATTGGTTTCACGGGGATTGCGTGGGTATCACAGAAGAGATGTGTAAAACGCTCTCAGAGTTCGTTTGCACGGAGTGCAGACACGCGAGAGATACGCAAGAGCTATATTGCTTATGTAAACAGCCCTACGACGAATCTCAGTACGTGACATGCTGATTACTGTATGTTGTCTGCCGCGTTTCATTATTATTGTGTAAATTAAATGAGTTTCGCTGCCGCAGGTTTTATATATGCTGCGACAAGTGTCAGGATTGGTTCCACGGCCGATGCGTGGGCATCCTTCAGTCGGAAGCAGACAATATCGACGAATACGTTTGTCCGAATTGTCAGCGGAACTCTTCAGTGAATTTCGCTAACATGAAGAACCTTAACGCGAAGGACCTTGATCTCCTGAAGAAACTAATTAAGCAAATACAGGTAAAGTAATTGTACAGAGAAATGCGAGTGATCGCGTTATGTCCATGAAATTAATATTACGATCGTCGATGCTTAGGCACACAAGAGTGCTTGGCCATTTATGGAGCCGGTAGATCCAAACGAAGCACCAGACTATTATAAAGTCATAAAGGAACCAATGGGTAAGTGAATTTCAGCTTTACGAACAGAATTTCTCGAAACCTTGAAGTACCTGATTATTGGAATCAATCGTAACCAAGCTTCAGTTTCCGTTATCGTAATATTACCCATTGCGCTTGCAGATTTACAAACGATAGAGTTGAGGATAAATGACAGATCTTATAAGAAGTTAAGTGAATTTATTGGAGACATGACAAAGATATTCGACAACTGTCGTTATTACAATCCAAAAGAGTCACCGTTCTTTAAGTGCGCAGAGTCCTTAGAAACTTATTTTGTTCACAAGATTAAGAGCCTGAGAGAGAAGTTCTCCGAAGGGAAGTAAGCAATCAAAACCATGGGAATTGTAACTATACACGTGCGGAAGTACGTAAGCATCGACGGTTTAATAATTTGTGCAGTGTTTAAAAGGATCGATCTGTGCCAGTACACGCCGTAGAAAAAGGAAACAAAAAGAGACACTCAAAGTAGCCATAAGTATGTAAGGGTAGGGCACATAAGTCCGCTATTTATTAGAGTTGTGTGAACAGTTTTTGATTTGCCTTCGCGGAAGCGAGCTTTATTTCAACTATGCCGTACAATGAATTTTGAACCGGAACTTATAGCGCCCTAATAAGGCCCACTGATCGTTGGTCGTTCAGAGAGGAACCAATGTGTAAAAACAATATCCACTTGAAACAATGATGAATCAACTCACGCAAGACCGGAATTTATATTTAAACCCGCGGCAATATTAACGCCACGCTGCTACTTCGTACTTTTATTCTTTATTTATACGGGAAAATGGAGCATTAGTTTATTAAGTATACAACGCTTGCACCAATTTCTCTCTTCCTTAAGGTGAAATGGCAGAGATCCAACTAATCATATATTCGCGAACTGAAATGGAAGAATGTGCAATACAAGATTACTCCTTATGCCTACTCTATCGAGAACAAATGTCCCTTCCATTTCTCTCTACAAGTAGAAGATGGTTATAAGTTGCGGTTCAGGAATCATTCGTCCTGCATAAGCATTACACTATTTATGTACATCTATCAAATACATGTAATTATGCATGTTACGAGGATAATTAACAAATATATCAAATCAGTGCCACTGAGCGTTTAGAACGATGAGTTTTTAGTAACCCAACGCGGAACGACGTCTACGGACTGTCGTTGGACGGTTCACTCGCATGCAGCAGGAGGGGAAAGGAAGGGAAATGGTCCAATCGTTGACGTCATTACATTTCATCGAAAAGAAAAGGGGGGGCGGGGGGGAACGAAAGCAGGAAACAAATTTTTTCTCTCGCGTAAACGTAAGAACTATTTAGCAAGCGCATAATAAATTGTACAAACTTGTTTATTGTGCTCACAATTAACTATTATTATTATTATGTTGTTTTATCACATAAATTTTCTATAAAATTGTTTATAAGTAGCACGTACGATAATTAGACCGTAAGGAAGGTAAACAGGCGATGTCTGCCGTTTGTATATACACCCAAGTAGAGGCGTCTGGATGGAACTAGACTATGGAATTTTTTCGGTTCTGATATGACAAAATAACAGAATCAGTTGAAACGGTAAGAAGCTGATTTCGATGAAAATATTGTTTATATTTTAGCTATTAAACTACCGTTTATGGAAATTACGAAGCTGTACTGCGCTGTACATGTACGAGTATGTTCGGCATATATCTATAGTGTCAATGAGCTACGAGAGCAATACCGTTTCGTGCGACATCTACAAAGAAATATATATATACATACACACACAAACACAGACATATATATACTCGTCACAGAGAAGCATGAAAGAAATGAAGGGTTTCTGAACCGCTTCTGAAACGTCTCACTAGCGGAATAACAAGAGTGAAAGTAAATAATTGAATATTCGACTCTTGGGGGTGCAGAGCTTACTTCTATGAATTGTAACTTACCCGCGGATGCGCTCTGCGAAGAAAGCTATAAGAGTACTCGCGTAAGGAGAGCTGATCTGTTCTCTGGCGTTAAAGAATGGAGAGTCGTGGCTTCGTGCATGTACATTAAACTACTTTGTATGTTTCACGAGTTCGGGGCGCGTCCACTGTCGATCGTTCAGGCGAAAGGAGGGAGAGAAAGAAAAAGCAGATCGCTCAAAGCAGGTTGTACATTTCCTCGCCAGGATAACGCTTGTACAGTATTTTTAATTCTCAAAGTCCACTGGAACCTGGCACTGATCTGTTTTTTACCTTCGACTTTCGATTATAGCCACAGGATACTACACGCGACACGCGTACCTCGTTACTTTGCCCAGGTTCATTATACGTACACCGCCATTAGCTCTACCGTTTCCGAGCGGTCGCCACGCGTCTCGTTAACTTTATCAGCGGGGCCAGGGGCAGGGGCGCCGCCACGTTTTATCACTGTGTGATTGTGCTTTGAAAAATTTGCATTCAGACATTGCGCCGTATCAATAAGGTTTTATTTATTTCTGCTCGCTTAACTCTTCCCTTGCGGCCTCCCCCCGTCTTTAAGCTACCAAGCGTTCCTCAGCAGCTCTTGTATCTATAATTCGCGTACTGGGGCCCTGCAGATCGTCGGGAGTTAAGCGAGCATTTTAAACGAAATTTTATTTCTCTGGTCTACGATGCGCGCCCCTTCCTCTACATTGGAGATTCACTCTTTTAGGTCTTGTACACGTTTAAGATTCCTCTGCACGTGCCTCGGAACGTACTCCGACTCGTATAGACGTTCAAACGGATATTCATAGCAAGTATTAACAAGTATTCGCATTGTTATGGCACTTCTACGAGCGGCTGCAAACTACACTCGATTCATAAAGTTGTAACGGCCACTAACTTTATTATTTACCCGTCCGAGGCAAACGGAGGAAACAGGATCTGTATCTGAAAGAGTAAATCCTTTAGCGAGCTCGCCGCGAGGCGCGTGGTGGCTCGTTATTCAAAGGTCGTTAAATACTCTTGGAACTATGAACGCGTTTAAGATAATCTTAGACGGAGTACGATCATTCTGTCGAGTGGGAATTCCTTTTCTTACATAGGGAGGAGCGACGCCCGGCAATGTGTCGGTGGAAAATTTCTTGTGTAAAAAAGAACAGAATTGTAGAAACACTTTAAGGGACATGTACTAGATATTTAGCCACGTAAGTTTCTGGCATGCTACCGAAATGTAAAAAAAAAAAAATTAAGTACCGGGTGGAGAAATTGCAGCCGCGTAAATTTTTACGCCGCTCCACGTTTCGCTCACCCGCTTTATTAATCATGTAACAAGGTGTTTATTTCTATTAAGGAGAAAAAGCAACAAAGTGTGATTACAATAACTATATTCGTCTATAAATCTAATAGTACTAGTTTATAATAAATATATTTGTACTAATTTTAATCATAAACTTTGTTGTTTTTATTGCACTATAAATATAAGTTAGAGGAGAGCATAGTACGTTAATTTACATTTTTTAATTTGTAATTGCTTAAAAAAAAAATAATAAACTGCTGTATAACAGTGGCTTCATGAGACTTTAAACAGAAGTACGTTATTACCGTCTGATTTATATATATAAAAAGGGAAGAATTCTAAGAGCTGGTGGGCGTAAACGCTTTCGGATTGATTAAATGCTAATTCGTTAATTATTACTCGAATAGGGTAAACTTAATAAGTTCTTTGAAGTTGCATTATCAGTCATTCACTTTCTTCTGTCGTCGTTTAAAACAAAAGTAAGACTGTGTCATTCACATGGATGAATTGCATACCTTTTATTATTATCTTTAATTCTTCTTTAAAGTGTTTTTTCGTTCTCTATGAACTAAGGATACATGTATATACGTATAACCAAATTTCGTAGATTCTTTATACCAGCGACGATATTTTAATATACACCAAACTTTCTAATAATATGTTGTGTAAAGGTGCTTTATATTCTGTTCGAAAGCGTCCACAACCTCGCCGTAAGTACAAAGTAAATACATTGGAATGTAGCTCTCGCAAAACAGAATGTCGCTCGTAGTTAGCAAGGCAATAAGTGTTTGTCAAATATCTACAGAACTCCATCATGTGGCGAAGGCACCGTTACCGGGAGAACCTGCGAAACCCTATACCCTTACCGAGATCCCCGGACCAAGATCAGAAGCTTTGCTCAATGAATTTTCCAAGATTCAGGTTCATATTCTCATAATTCTGCTACAAAAACTATATTAAAAAATAATTGTACATCATGAAATGAAATATTGCAGCAAGTAGGCTCCATTCAATATTTTGCAGACTACCAAAGGTCTACTGGAAATTATTTAGCAGATATTGACGGAAATGTTTTCTTAGATATGTCTATGCAACTCGCTACCGTTCCACTTGGATACAATCACCGGGCAATTCTTGGTACCCTGGCGTGCCCAGGAAATCAAGTAAACATAACACGAAATTCTCGTGTTCGCTAAGATCGTCAGAAAACTGTTAACGTAATGTACTTTCAGCGGATAATGGCAAACAGGCCAGCGTTAGGATTATTCCCTGGTTTAGAATGGCCGTGTAAACTCCAAGATACACTGCTTCAACCTTGCGTAAGATATTTTTAGATAGATTCTAGTAAGAAGCGATTCTTAAATGTAGCATTGTTATCTCAGGTAGCGCCAAAGGGATTGCCATGCGTTTACACAGCTACGTGTGGAGCTTCCGCAAATGAGTACGCTATACAGGCTGCATTTATTAAATACGCAGATAGACGTCGTCGAGGCGCAGGCTTTACAGAGGAAGAAAAGAAGAGCGCACCATATAACAAACCACCTGGCTGCCCTGAATTATCCATTCTATCTTTCAAAGGTATTTCAGCGTAGGGTTGTAAATGATTCAACTGATTCATGAACTGATGAACTTACTGAAACAATTAGGAGGATTTCACGGTAGAACATTTGCTGCACTAGCGATGACACATTCTAAGTATACAATGAAAGTCGACATACCTTCCCTACCATGGCCAATAGCAAGCTTCCCACGTTACTTGTATCCGTTGGATCAACACGAGAAGGAAAATAAGGAAGAAGATGCACGATGCTTGGAAGAAGTAAATATATGTAGATGCTAAACCAACGCCGCCGATAGTCACAGAATTTCTATCAAGATGTTTCTTAAAAGGTGGAGGATATAATAGAAAAGTGGGAGAAGGAAATGCCAGTAGCTGGTGTCATAGTCGAAGCGATACAGTGCGAAGGAGGGGACAGGCATGCTTCGCCAAATTTCTTCCACGATTTACAGGCTATTGTTAAAAAAGTAATCGCTTGCTATTCCACTTTGACTTTCATAAAGAGAGCAATTAGTGTCTAGAATACTAATTATATAGAGATCTATCCCCTTGATATTGGATGAAATACAAACGGGAGGTGGTGCGACAGGACGTATGTGGGCGCATGAATATTTCGACCTGAACATGCCCCCAGATATTGTCACGTTTAGTCGAAAAATGCAAGCGAGTGGTTTCTATCATTCCTCTGAATACATGTAACGTATCTCTCTATTATTTTGGCGTTTATAATTTAGTTCTATTATTCTATCGCCGTTATCAGAATATTCAATATTCAACTGTATTACAAATTGAATTGCTGTCCTCTTAGGCCGGCCCTTCCGTACAGACTTTTTAATGTGTGGATGGGTGACCCGAGCAAAATATTAATACTGGAAGGGATACTGCATACTATCGAAGCGGAAGATCTATTAACCCATGTTTGCGCCGTCAGCAATTATCTACTTTGCCAGCTAAATACATTGCAGCATGAGTTTCCGCAACTTATGTCTGCTGTGCGAGGTAGAGGATTCATCATTGCGTTCGACATGTCATCTAAGGACATGAAGAATAAACTGATGCATCAGATACGTAGTAAAGGTAATGGGTTCTTGTATGGGGCCATCCTTAAATTATGTAAGGGTAATTTTAGCGAATTCTTACCCCCTCCCTCCTCCAGTATAAGAATTCGTAAGATTTGATATTCCAACCCCCTCCTTACGTAATATTTTTTACAATTCATTTTTTCAGTTATTAAAATTCTGTTAAAGGTTTATATAATTTATTGAACTCGGTTTCGGGAAATTTAAACTAACTACTTTTCCAGAACATTAATGATAGAATTTCTATTTATTGAAAATTAGGTCTAAAAAATATTACATATGGACGCTACCTGACTCCCCCTCCCCCCCGTGTAAGAAAATGTAAGAAATTCGCGACCCCCCCCCCAAAAAAAGCCTTACGTAATTTAAGGATGCCCCCTATGCAGTGAAATGAAACTATTTATGTAGAGTCGTAAGTATGTTTCATAGATAATGGCTTAGATATCGGAGGACTCTTTCTTTATTAATTATCAGTGTTATTAACATCAGGTATCCAGGTGGGAGACTGCGGGACAAGATCAATTCAATTACGGCCATCCTTAATATTTGGAGAATACCATGCTGATATCTTTTTGGAAACCCTTCGTGCCTGCTTGCAAGAACTCTCCGAGAGCTGATACGTTTTTAGACGATGTTTTGCTATTGTACCATATATTTATTAAATGTATACTTTAAAAGACTGTGCCTTTTATAAAAGTTATATTAAATGATTCCTTATAATACTGTAATTATATGTACAGTGGCGGACGAAAGAAAAGTTTACAACTTTTAAATTGCATAACTTTTTTAGAATTGGTCTAAACGATATGGGTTTTTCGAGATTTTGGCCCAGGTATCAGGAGAACATGAAGCGAAAAGAGGTATTCTGAATTTCAGCTTCGAAGGCATCCTCGATTCTCTCTCCGAAGACATTACTTAGTGCCACCTCTTTCGACGTCATGTTCTCCTGTTACAAAGCCCAATTTTGTGCATTCTGAAAATTTTTGCCAGATTTTGGCCCACGTATCAGGAGAACATGAAGCGAAAAGAGGTATTCTGAATTTCAGCTTCGAAGGCATCCTCGATTCTCTCTCCGAAGACATTACTTAGTGCCACCTCTTTCCACGTCATGTTCTCCTGTTACAAAGCCCAATTTTGTGCATTCTGAAAATTTTTGCCAGATTTTGGCCCACGTATCAGGAGAACATGAAGCGAAAAGAGGTATTCTGAATTTCAGCTTCGAAGGCTTCCTCGATTCTCTCTCCGAAGACATTACTTAGTGCCACCTCTTTCGACATCATGTTCTCCTGTTACAAAGCCCAATTTTGTGTATTCTGAAAATTTTTGCCAGATTTTGGTCCAGGTATCAGGAGAACATGAAGCGAAAAGAGGTATTCTGAATTTCAGCTTCGAAGGCTTCCTTGATTCTCTCTCCGAAGACATTACTTAGTGCCACCTCTTTCGACATCATGTTCTCCTGTTACAAAGCCCAATTTTGTGCATTCTGAAAATTTTTGCCAGATTTTGGCCCAGGTATCAGGAGAACATGAAGCGAAAAGAGGTATTCTGAATTTCAGCTTCGAAGGCTTCCTCGATTCTCTCTCCGAAGACATTACTTAGTGCCACCTCTTTCGACATCATGTTCTCCTGTTACAAAGCCCAATTTTGTGCATTCTGAAAATTTTTGCCAGATTTTGGCCCACGTATCAGGAGAACATGAAGCGAAAAGAGGTATTCTGAATTTCAGCTTCGAAGGCATCCTCGATTCTCTCTCCGAAGACATTACTTAGTGCCACCTCTTTCGACATCATGTTCTCCTGTTACAAAGCCCAATTTTGTGCATTCTGAAAATTTTTGCCAGATTTTGGCCCACGTATCAGGAGAACATGAAGCGAAAAGAGGTATTCTGAATTTCAGCTTCGAAGGCATCCTCGACTCTCTCTCCGAAGACATTACTTAGTGCCACCTCTTTCGACATCATGTTCTCCTGTTACAAAGCCCAATTTTGTGCATTCTGAAAATTTTCGCCAGATTTTGGCCCAGGTATCAGGAGAACATGAAGCGAAAAGAGGTATTCTGAATTTCAGCTTCGAAGGCTTCCTCGATTCTCTCTCCGAAGACATTACTTAGTGCCACCTCTTTCGACATCATGTTCTCCTGTTACAAAGCCCAATTTTGTGCATTCTGAAAATTTTTGCCAGATTTTGGCCCACGTATCAGGAGAACATGAAGCGAAAAGAGGTATTCTGAATTTCAGCTTCGAAGGCTTCCTCGATTCTCTCTCCGAAGACATTACTTAGTGCCACCTCTTTCGACATCATGTTCTCCTGTTACAAAGCCCAATTTTGTGCATTCTGAAAATTTTTGCCAGATTTTGGCCCACGTATCAGGAGAACATGAAGCGAAAAGAGGTATTCTGAATTTCAGCTTCGAAGGCTTCCTCGATTCTCTCTCCGAAGACATTACTTAGTGCCACCTCTTTCGACATCATGTTCTCCTGTTACAAAGCCCAATTTTGTGCATTCTGAAAATTTTTGCCAGATTTTGGCCCACGTATCAGGAGAACATGAAGCGAAAAGAGGTATTCTGAATTTCAGCTTCGAAGGCATCCTCGATTCTCTCTCCGAAGACATTACTTAGTGCCACCTCTTTCGACATCATGTTCTCCTGTTACAAAGCCCAATTTTGTGCATTCTGAAAATTTTTGCCAGATTTTGGCCCAGGTATCAGGAGAACATGAAGTGGAAAGAGGTATACTAAATTTCAGCTTCAAAGGCATCGCCTTAAAGTTGCAAATAAGAGGCGCTCCAAAATTCTGCGTCTCTTCGTTAAACAGTCACTGTCTCGAAACATCTGCGCCACTTCTCGCTCTTTAATTTGCTCTCCGTGTATATTCTTTATTTTCAGTATGTTTTTACTTTGCTATTAGTATTCCTACAAACGAAAGTATAAGATAAAGTTAGTATGCAATGTTAATTTTTTTATTCTCTTACCATTTTCGTGTCGCATACAATATTATCGATTGAGAACAGTATGCGACCATAACGCCACCAGCGGTTAGAATTGAAATTAAATAGTTCATGCTGTGAACCACTAGATACCCACAACGTGCGTTTCTTTGTAGGTAATGCAGGTTATGTTAATACCTTTGATAATATGGGGAATCATCATATCAACAAGTTCGTTAAGAAGTTAGTTACATTTAAATTCCTCAAATAATTATTTAAATTATCACTGTATAGTATAAATTTTGTTCTTTTGTCTGTTTACAAGCGATTATTAATTTACAAATAAATGCTTCAATAAAATCTTCCAAAGTGTCCGTACTGAATGCTCATTTAATTGAAAGAATAAAATGGGCTCTATAAATAATTGATGTACTTTATAGTTGGACCACGAAGTATAAACTTCAGACTAACTTTCTAAACGATATACACGCGTTCTTCAACGAATCATAATTTAACAAAAAAACGTACCTACACGTAGTTTTTTCATTCCATTTGATACGATACTCGCGATTATTTTGCACAGTGGTCACTGTGCGTCGAACGAGAAACAAAGAAGAGTAAAAACTACGTTTCATCAAAGCAATAATGTAGCCTTTATTTTTAAAACATACGACCCTAACTCTTTCTCACTGTTAAAATACAATTACCATATACAAGTATACAATGCTGTGATAATCATGAAATAGATTTAATTGCTCGAATCCTCTGCGCGCAGTTATCATTTAAGGAACATGTTTCTTTAAATACCATCCACCGATTGCAGCGGTCCGTTAACCATGTGCCTCGCTAATCCCCCCACCTACCACCCTCGGCGAGCAATCATCGTGCCCAATCACGCGCGACAATTTAGCGATCGGTAATCCCTATCTATTATTTAAGTAACTTCGTTAAACGCGCGAAAGGTGTCGGTGGTGAAAAACAATGATACGGAAGGGTTCGTAATAACATATATTCTATGTAACACAATACTTACATAGGTACGTCTATGTGTCCATTATATATATAATAACCGGCCATTATTATATATATAACACAGAATTATTAATAAAATATAATGCTCGATAATGTTAATCGTACGGCTACATTACATTATTATCTCGTTTCTCATCATCGTCATCGTCGTCGTCGTCGATCGGTTCGGCTACCATCTACGATCTTTATGTCGGCTCATATATAATATATGTATATACATATACAATAACAATAATCATCTCAAAAGGCTTATACAATATTATTCGGCTAGCGTACGGGTAGCTTGAAATTTCTTACTTCCTGGTTAAATATTTCTCTCCACCTTCTAGTACAATATATCCATTACCTGAACCACGATGTCCTCGTTTATTCTCCACACCTCTGCGCTCATCCCTACGCCGCGAGTACGCACGTTGCATACCTCCTCCGTCGCGTTACTCCATTTCTATGTTCACCTTCGTGCTCGACTCGACGGAAACGTTTCTTGTAAATGCACCTGCGCGCTTCTTCCCTCACGATCGTTTCACACGAGGAAAATCAATTCGACAATTTCAAGGATCGCTAGCTCCAGATCTATTCGCAATAGATCGATGGCCACGTCCCCGAGGGGTCGCGTGGTCGATCGAGGCTTTCTCCGAGGGACAATTTTCTATCTAATTCTCTAACAGAATGGTATCAATCACAGTGTTTAAACTTATTGGAAAATCGAGTATCGCGCGTTCCACTTGAAGCGCATCGAGGTGGGTCGTTACCCCGAGGCAGAAACTGCGTGGACGTGTCGCCGAAAACGAGGAGGGAGGTGAGATGCGAACTTAATACGAGACCACGGTGTATTCTGGTAAACAATAAAGAAGGGAACGCTGTTAGGTCGACACGCACGGTCGCAGGTGTTTCTACGACGCAGGCGCCCTCGCCGCGCTATATGCGCACCCGATGGGCGCGAGGCAGCGCCATAAAAGGGACCGCGGCTGAATCGCTCAATAAACTTTCAGCGAACTTCCGTGACTGGCGAAGTCGCTGCGCGTAAAAAATGCAAACTCGCCTATTACACTCGTGATTAACTCGAGGAGAGAGAAAAGTCCTCCTCGCGTCAATTCTTCGGGTCGGTTCGGTTTCATTCGGGGGTTACCGTCGAGAAACTGCTTCTTCGAAGCTTTACGACGTCTCTTTATGACTCACGGCGAAGACACAATGCAGTTTGTGCTCTACTTGTAACACGGACTACCGCGGCTGTTCTAGCGATCATGAAAGGCCCTTCCTGTCCTTTCAATCTGTGTTTACATCGCGGCGGACAAGCATCGAAATCGAGGCGCGTACAAATACACGGTACACCTATTGCTATTAGCGTATTGCATGAGCCCTCGACGAATCGGCGGGACGATTATATCGCTCGGTACTTCGCTCTCGCGACGACATTATCCTCGGACGCTCCACTGGACGAGTAACTGTACGAGCCATTGTTAACCACTCGGGTGCCGTCGTTTCAAACGGTCACCGCGTGCGGGACGCCTCTAGCCCCACCTCTTAACCACAGCTACTGAACGCTCATGGGCGTTCCCCGCACATACATGCGTCCACAGCACCCGAAGGGTTAACCTGGACGACCGTGTCGGGAATATTCCTTACAAACAGCTTCGCATGACAGGCTTGTACAATATAGTAATCTCTAGTTGTGTCTGCAGAACCCTCTTGCGTGTATTTATACTTATGTAAATCGAATTTCGACAGAGCATGGGTATAGCGTCAAGGAGCCGTCCTTCGAACTGGTCGCAGAAAAGAATGACGGATCGAGTGGGTTACAAGCATTCAGTGTTAGTTCAACGTTTCGCCGGTATCAGAACAGACGATCGTGCGCCATGGGAATGCGTCCTAGCCGTATAAAACGTATGTTCGATGTTCGTGCCCAATTCTGATATGCTTTATTATCTAACCACGCCTGTGCGACGCTGGCAATAGCAACGCGGCGCACAGCGCGGGCGTGGGGACAGTCTTTGCGTAAAAGGAGTCTTCGTGTATGCGTGTCGCGCGTCGATGTTGCGTAGCCTAATTTAATAGTCGTTTTACCTAATGGAACGAATGCGACTCGCCGCCGTCTATTGTCTAATTCGACGCGTGGGGCGACGTATGTACGCGCGCACCCTCGAAATTAGGGGTGGCTTTTCGAAGCTAATTTTCGAATTCTCGAAACTGGAATCCGAAACTTTGCGAGGCTCGACGCTCTCGAAACTCGAAGTGCTGATTCTATTTTGTAAGTGGACAAAATTTTTGCGCAAATCTCTATTGACCATAATTAAAGAAAGATGTAACGATATAAAAATTCTCCAGGCACCTTGCGAGCGATTATTTATTCACTTTGGCTTCCGAGAGTTTCGAGTCACGAAAATATTTCAATTTTTTCAAATTCTCGCAGAGTTTCTCGAGATCTCGAGATTTCGATGCTTCGAGAAACCCACCCCTGCTCGAAATCATTCCTCGGGAAACCCGCGCTGCTGGTCTCGGGCGCGTGGACGAAAGGTTCCTCGGGGATGAAACGCTTCGAAATTCTCACAAACGACCATTGCGTTGCGACGTGGTAAGTGTGCGTGCAGGGTGGTTTTACTAAAAAGAAAACGCCGCTATCATCGCAAACGGGACATCGAGACTTCGAAAGAAAAATTTTCAAACTTCTTTCCGCAAGACTCTGAGATGATTACTTTTACTTAAAAATAGTTAAAAAAAAAAATGATCGTAACGAACCACCCTACACGCACCACCACCGCTACCAGCGACATTACAGCTCACGTTACGATACACGTTAAGAGACACCGCGTCAGCTTCTTCGTGTTCTTTCAAATTTATCCTGACCCGTATCACACTGCAGATCCTTACGCAATAGTACGGTTAATAATATCCAAAGATTCGTTGCAGCGTTTCCTAAATTCCTTTTCTAATCTAGTAACGATACTGCTAATAGCTACAGTGATTGTATTATACCGATAAACTACGAACACCAGCTTCCACAGTCGAAGGGATGTTGCTAATAAAGATTCAGCGTAGCCAGTGGCGCACCCAGAGGGGGAGGGGCCCCGGCACCCCCACAGAAGGGGCGTTTTAACAAGAAAGAAAAGCTGCATTTTATTCTCTAAATAAACTTTTATAATCACCCAACGAATTTTACCGAATTCGCGTTAAAAATATTTCCACCCTTCAACTGGACTCCCCCGAGATTAAATCCTGAGTGCGCCACTGAGCGTGACTGTCCAAAAAGTTTCTACCTTGTTTCCATTCTATCAATGACAGCGCGACGCCTTCGACGGAATATTGCATACACCCGGCGGGGGCGAGTAATTAAGAGCACTGTTCTCGGCGAGCACAGACGAATGAAACTACTTCAATGGACAGTCGTTGATCGATTAAGGTCGCGGTACTTATACCGGCCCATTCGAATTTCGCGCTCGCAGGAATATCCATCGAAGCTGCCCTTTATCATTAAACACTGCTCGACATATTTATCTTATCATCCTGCTCGCTATTCTCGTCTAAGGATAAACGGCAACTATTAAAAAGTCCGCTACAGTCTCTGTCTATCTATGCGGTAATTTAACAGAAGCGAGGTTCTCAGATTTTGTTAGCGCATTAATATGTTGATTTGCTACTGGATCCGTGAACGATAGGCTAACGTCGTAGACATCGATTGTGCGTTGTGTATAAAGTGGTCATTCGGAGAGAATCATCCGTTAAATTTTGCAAATATTCCTACGGGGGTTGGTACGTGGTTCCATTCAGAGGGTGGGTGAATGCGCGAGGCTGCGGTTATGTCTCGTTAATGGCACGAGTATTAAAGCACCCGCGGTAATGAAATTTTCTCGCCAATCCCCCGACAAGTTACGTGTATTCTTTTGAGCAACGAAATAAATATTATGCGCTACGCAGATGAAAGACCTTCTGCCGGTCGAAACCAGGGTAAGTCGGTATTAATTCTAATCGCTACACTCTACGTTACTATCACAATGGAATATTATACGCAATAACATACAACTACGCGTTTAATACACCGCTAATTTTATTGCCTCGTCGATTAACACTACCTAACAAATAATCGATAAGAACAGGGGACAAGCGAAATTCGGAAAGTAAAATTTAGCAGCGCGGCGTCGCGTTGCGATGTCTGTCAACCGTTAAAAGCTAATAGCACGGTTATTTAGTCCATTATACAATTCCTAAATTACCTCCGCTTTTATTAAAAAATTCGCCCTCGGCGAACATCTTAAAAATAAACCTCGCGTGGAACGATGTTTGCCAGAAGTTGCAACGACACGCGTAAACATTCGCTCGCGCGAATGAACGAAAGGGAGCTAAAAATCCGCGGCGCGAACAAGCGTGCAACAAGTAACGGACAAGATGAGTTAATAAGCTCGGTACGGTTTTGTTGGACAGGTTTATTACCATAAGGAGTCTGACGATAAAGTTTACACTGAAACGTGACCGACGTCTCTTCTTTGCATTTATAATTCACCCTTCGGTCGGTATATAGCTATGTAATGTGTGTGTGTGTACGTTAGAATAATCCGTGTGTCTTATAACGTGGCATAACCGCAGCGTTAATTACACGAGACGGCGTTGGTCGTCGATAAATAGAAAGCGTCTGCAGCAGCGACAGATTACGGACACACGCGGGAGGGTTGAGGAGAGAAAAGAAGAAAAGAAATCGGGGGAAAGAGTGGCTGGTGGCATTTAAGGTCGTCGCGCACTCTGGCGAGTCGAGGAAATTAATAATAATTAATTAGTTGTCGCGGCGGCTCGGTCACCAATTTATAAAGGAAATCTTCGCCGAAATGCGCGCGACGGCCTTTAGTCGCGGTCCAGCGCTCTTCGTATTTCGCGGCGGGCGCGACGCGCATGCTCGTCGCTGCGCGCCGGATCGGCGCGACGGTGCTGCGCGCGAATTAATCGGTACACACGCATATATTTGACACGGAGTATTGGCGTAATACTAACGAGTCCCGCGAGAAACGGATCCGAGGATCGCGCGTTCTCTGACAACCACTTGACGAGCTGGTTACTTAGATAGACGGTATTCGTGTACCTTCGAAGAATGATTGGTAATGACGATGACGATGGTAATAATAATAATGATAATAATTAATAAAAATTAATAATGGTAATAATATAATATAATAATATATATAATATATAATATAATATAATATACTATCAATAATAATATGTCTTTGCTTCGTGCGGTCGACCAGGCGCAATAACGCTCCAACCCCGGCCAGGCAGGGGATCGCGTTCTCTTTCTTTTCGAACCGACATCGACCACCGATCTGTTAATTAGTCGCCACACGCCGCGCGTCTTGGTCTCATCGTTACGGCAACGCTTTCCTTTTTCTCTCTCCTTTTTTCTCTTTTTTTTTTTTTTAAACAGGTACATACGACAAATCTCGTCGCCCGAAGATGTCGCCATTCTGAGCGCGGGCGGTTTAAACACGGAGCACCCGGTCGACCGCACCGTCGAAAATTGCATTTTTTTTCATTAAAATCGATATGAGATCGTTTTGGTATGATAATTCCCGGCCATTGTTATCCGCGACGATTGTTTTTACCTTCGAAATCTCGGCGATCATGCTGGACAGGGCCCTGGATCGGTATCCTTACGGGGCGATCGCTGTCTGCTGGCTCGTTTGATATATATATATATATATATATGATATATAAATATGATCGCCCCTAATTGGCTCGCTGGTCGAATCGATCGAATATATATGTGTTCCGGTTAATACGCGCGCGGACTACGCTCCGCCGCCGCAGCGTACAGTGTTGCTAGCCGCGGGGACGCCTCTGCGCACGCGCGCAGCCCGACGCGCGGGAATCCTCGTGAAATACAAATACGAGCGCGGGGCCGCCGGCGCGCGGGAGAACTCCGATATAGAATATGTATTACAAGATCGACGACGATCGAGCACAAGTCGCTCTCGTCGGTAAATCCGCTGCCGGCAACACTGTAGACGCGAGAGCGACGTAATTGCCTATTGTCGCGCGGAGGGTAGTCGGCGCTGTAATGTACAATTTCGGCCTAAATTCGTCCCCGGCGTTTGAACGTTTTCAGGCGACCTATTTAAATGCGATTACAATATTATACAATATATCGAGCGAGTCCCTCGACTCGATGCAACGAATTCGACTAAGTAATATTGACACGTTCAGCTTCGCGAGGAAGGTATAACGTACGAAATATAATTTCAGTGCCTATCGGTCGGGGCCCGTCGCGATCGAAGCGCTCGACAGCTGGATTCGCCGCCGATGCTTGCCGACAGATGGCGTCCCGCTCTCCCTCGATCGAGGCGACCCGCTTCGATCGCAACGGCCCCCGCCTATCATTCTCGTTATGAAATAAACCTGAGGTATCTTTAAGTCTGTAAAGCTTCCGTTACGAATCATTTTAAGTTCTCGTTCTCATCCCGTTCACACGCGCCCCCGGCGTTCCCCTCGGAGCTTCTCTACACCATTCCCATCGTTCCCCTAGCGCCCTCTTCCTTCCACTGTATCGTCCATTTTTTTTTTTTGTTCACGTTTTCTGCGAAATGTCACTTCACGAACAAGAGAGTGAACAGGGAATATTTGGCATTTCGAATGGCACAATCGTTAATCTTGTACTTGGGCTATCCGCGTAGTGCCTTGCGCTTCAATTCCCGCCAAAATTCTCGTCACATTCAAACACCCGTTTCGACGGAAAGGGTTCAGCGTCAGTTATCCAGGCTTCTCTGATTAGTTCGCGCGCGAACGTCAGAGGGAGCCGCTTTCGGAGCCAGCTTTGCCGGAAGGTCTGGGGGAAATGGTCTTCGCCCGACACGTGTCGGATAATACTACTTGCTCGGTGGTACGCGAAGATCGTGTACGCAAAGTGTCAATTACTTTTAACAAGTCCGACCGTTGAAAGTAAAACGAAACAGAAACGCAGGTGTAAAAGCAGAAGGGCAGATGATTTCATCTGCCCCTCTCCAGAAACGCCAGTCAACTTAAATATATACGTAGATTTTACAGTGAAGTACAGGCTGATTTAATACGAACGGAACGCTTCTTTATACTCCTTCCTGTTCAAGGCATGAACAGTTTTATGTAAAAGTCGAAATTCAAAGTGAAGTATGCACGGAGCAAATTTCGTTAGAGGAACTACGTTATTTCCATTCAACTTTCACCCACTTCTTCATAGCTTAAGCAACGAAGGCGATAATTAGGTGTTCGATTCCTATTGAATCTTTCAATAGCTTCACGAAGAGTATAACAATATTTTTCCCTTTTATCGGTAGTATTATTCGACTTTCGATAATAGACCCCGCTCAATCATTGCCGAGCTCTTTCCGAGCCACTCGAAATGCCCGAGAGATCCAGCCGGGATCTCAAGAGCCAACGCGTGGTGTTTCTGGAAATCGCGCGCCACCGATCGATAACTGTACGCCCAATAAACCATTTCGGATGACAATTTTGACCTACAGAAGGAACCTATTTGGACGGCAATTACTTTCTATTCTATTCTTCCTTTCTTTTTACATCGACCGGGGAAAGTGTCTCGCGATGGTTCCCGGCGAGTCGCCCTCCGGTTAAGTTTCCCGGCAACCTGTCCAGTCGTTATTGCAACGCTATTCGACGGTAGCGACTTCTACACCAGCTGGTTCTTGCGTTCGATCGAGCACAGCTGACATACCGACGCCAACGCTCGACGAAAAACCCTCTTCACCGATTCGTTGGAGTCCGCGCCGATTCGCGTAGCACGGTTCATCGATTCGGAACGTTTAAAAAAAAAAAGAAAAAAAAAGAAGAAAAACCTAAGTACGTAGACAACGCAAGAAAACCGTTTAAAACTTTACAGCCCCCCCCCCCCCCCGGTGGTGGATCCTCTTATCGTTATCACTATCGTCAGCGTTCACCGCGAAGAGCTGGCGGACCGATCGAAAGGGGAATTGGAGACGCGACGCGGACCGTCTTTGGCTCCGAGTAAAACTGAATTGTCGCAATGAAACCCTAGTAGCATTTCTGGTTGGCCCACAGTATCCCCAAGTTGGGAATTAGTTGGCCATCAAAATGCCAACAATAAATGCTACTAGGGAACTGTCGATTACAGTCACGGCGAATGAAATCTTACCGATCGGCCGCGCGATCGATAAACATTTAATTGACGCTCCACCGTGGCCTGCTCTAACAAAACGAGTGGCTTAATCTCAGTAACGGTTATCGTTTAACGGGGCGAGAATAATAATAACGGTGATACTACATTAAATATCGACGCGCGATCGTGAGGTTAATGGTACGGTAGAATTATGCGAGAGAGACGACGTAAGAATGCGCTACGCGGTAAAATTGTACTAGAACATGAGCATCGATCGACACGATGGAAGTAGTCCCCTCTCGCGGATACGAAACGATTCTGCCAGAGTTCTGGGGCGGGGGGGGGTGGGTGTAGGTTTCGTTCGAGTGATGTGTAAAACAGACCGAGCGGCGCGAATTTCATTCGGGAACGACGGTTCTCGTTATTCGCGAATGACACGCGAAGAAAGCTTGATCGAACGAATCGTCGCATGAATTGTGTTCCGATAAAAATTCATTCGAACAGCGTCCAAATCCGGCTTCTATACCCTATTGTAGTCTTTGAGAAAAGTACCCTTCGAATTTTTCGTTCGCGTTGTTCACCAAGCGGCGACGAGACGCGCAAACGCTTACATCGTTAAAAGAGACGAACAATAAAATTAACAATAACAAAGAATCGATTAAAAATTTGACGACCGAGTGGCAGCGGGATCGTCCCCCAGGAGCGATCTCGGTCGAAGGCGAACGCGAGGGAGATCTCGCGCCGCTGCCACGTCGCAAAAGTCATAGAGATCAAATCTGTTCGTTCAGTTTCCTTTTTACAAATACGAATTATACGCAGCGCCCGGAATCACGCGGTACAACCCGACACGGCCATCCACCTCGGTGAAATATGTCGGAAAAATGCGGAACAATCTTTCCCACGCAGCTTCGTTTTCGAAAAGATCGGTACGCCAAGCGCGTCGAGCACGAGGCACGCGGAATTCATTCGTCGATACAGATGTAAAAAATATCATCCTCCAACGTTACGATAAGCAGTTGCGAAAGGAGAATATTCGTCAAAGGGCCCGCCAAGTAAGAAAATAAAAAAAAGAAATAAATATTAGAGTACATTTCATTGAACAAGATAGAGCCGCGAAGTGAAAGAGTCGCGAGTTGATTTGTAAAAAGTAAAGCGCGCGCTTTACTCGCGTTTGTGTGTGGTGAAATCGAACGCTGGGCGTAGGGAAGTGTTACTCGACATTCTCGAACCGATTCCATCAGCGTCGGCTCGTGCCGCGTGTTCGCGACGGCTTGCGTGTGTCGTGCGAGCGATCGAAAGCGAGAATGGAGCACGTTTAACGACGTCGACGGCTACAGGAGCGCGCAAGCGGGCGGCGCGATCAAAAAATCGGCCGCCGGTGGATCGCGTCGATCGATTCAACTGCGAGGCCCCTGCGTCTCGCGCGCGCAGGCTCCCTCGTCGGCGAACGCGGGCTTAGGTCGTCGAGAGAGGTCGCGGGCCTGTGCTCGACACAGCCGCACAGGCCGCGAGCCTCGGTATTCGTATTTTTTCCTCGCGCGCCTGCCTCTCCTTCATTTTTTTTTCCTCGTCGTTTTTGCTTCGCTGAATTGTTTATCTGGCAGTATAATAATTGGTGTATAAAATTTTGCTCCCGCCTCGTTGCGACGCGCGCCTCCACCCGTTTTCTCGCGCGTGCCGCCGAACGCGCCGCCGTGCATCCTCGTTTGTCCGTCTCAGCCTCCGTCGGCCCACGATTTAATATCCGATAAAATTTAGAGAAAAATATCACAATTAGCTCCGCTCGAGACGCAATCGCGTTCCAATTGCACGCCTGCGTCCTTCCAGGAAGAACCATCGGTCGAACTGAATTCGAACGCGTCCGGCCTTCTTCCTCGCTCCCTCGATCTCGCCGCGCGTTGCCGCGCGCGCTCCTCGGCGACGGGATCGAATGATAATCGCCGCGGATGGAGGGAACGCGGCTAGGTGGGCGGAAGGAGCGTAGCGACGTACTCGGGGCATGCTCAAGTGATGTGTAAAGCGATATCCTTGAGGGTACTAATACGACTTTCGACGATCGCTACGGGGCGCACCCGCGATCGGGACGCTTGCTCGCCACGGTGCGCTTATATTCTAAATTCGTCAGCGTTCAAAAATTCTTAATTAAGAACTCATGCCGCTCGAGCTCGCTACCTGCTTCAACCCCCTACTGATTTTATTACTACAGTTACCACGCGAGATATCGCGCATCGATTTCTAGACTTATGGTCGAACGTGGGTCACATACTTTCAGGGTGTCTGCGGTGGCTACGAAATCTTATTGGAATCGATGCGCGATGTCTCACGCGGCGGTACTCCTCTCCTCCGCGGCTCACGATTTTCAGTCGCCGAGGATCGCGCGACGGTCGGCTCTCGGGGACCGAAATGAGGGCGGGAAATCGAGCGGTGACCGCCCTCATCGGAAGAAGGAAGACCTATTGCAATGACCTAAGAGAGTCGGTTCGGGAACCAGCACATCGAGAGGGACATGCGTGCTCGCCTGGGCATCGCGGGCGAGCGCGTGTCTCTTCTACGTACCGAACCAAAAGAATTTTCGTTATGGCGAGCCGGAAACGAGGCCGTGTTCCGCGCTCTCTTCCATTCAGGGATACAGGGAGAGATAGAGAAAGAGAGAGAGATAGAAGTATAGATAGAGAGAGAGAGAGAAGGGAAGGGAAACAGAGAAAGCGCAACAGTCTAAGGATGCCTCGTCCCGCACGCCAATTATTCGCTATCTACTAATCGATATCCCCTTGATTACGTCTAAAAAAAAAATGACCCTAACGGAGTTTGCCAAGTGCCGGACGAGCGACCATGAGGTCGTTCGTGCAACGATCTTCCGCGTCCAATTCTCTACTCCCTATCACTCGAACGCCGACGCGTCGACGATCCTTTTCCTCCGTTCGCTAAGAATCGTCGCTGCTTCTTCAACCGTCTGCCATCCGTCATGGGATTGACGTTTCACCCGCCAAACGCGTGTCCCTCTGTCCGTTCCGCCTCGAACCGTCCGCCAAGAGGGACCAAAGGAACACGACTGACCGGGGACCAAGTAGAAGAAGAACAGGAATAGGCGTTCCGACGCTCGCCGACGCGAACGCCCCTCCGCGAGAGGGCGGCTGTCGTGTCTCGTGATGGACAGAGCGAACCGTTCGTGCTGGAAGATGATGGACGATAAGTTTGTCACGGGACAGCCCGTGAGCGGCTGCTGCTACGCGCAGGGTGAGCCGGGAGCGACGAGATCGCTCTGGTCGACGGCTCCTCCCGCGCCAGTGTCGCCCGTGACTGTCGCCGTCGCGACCAACGACAGACGACGACGGCGACGACGACGACGACGACCACGCGGGCCGGCGATTGGCAGTTGGCGAGAGGTGTTTCATCTGCTCTTTTTCCTTTCTTTCTTTCTTTCGTTCTTTCTCTCTCTCTTTTTTTGTTAACGTAGCATTGGCAAACTCTGGGGTCGGCTCGGCGACGATCTCCGCCCGCGGACATACGAACGGGGCGGTCGCTTGGCCTAGTCGCCGAAACGGCTGCAGGCCTTCTTCCACTTGCACTGCGTGCACCAGAGGTCGCGGTGCTCCATACCGTATACCTTGCGGCACTTCTTCGTCTCGCCGCGTATTCGCCGCGGCGACGACGGCATCTTCCCCGTGGACACTGTCAGCAGGCCCATGTTCTGCTGGTACGCCTGGAACGGCCTCGGCGACAGCTTTATGTGCTTGATCGGCGTCCCCTGTAAACGGAGGATTATATAGTACGAGCTAGTAAGCCACCCTCTGCGCGCAAGTTTCCATTAAACGGGGAGGGGTTGATTCGTAGCAGGGCCGGTACAATTGGCTCGTTCGATTCTGACAGCGTTGACACGCGTGTGCCGGGGGGCAGCGGCCCACTTCACGCGGTTGGTACTCGTTTCGCGAGCTTTACTGTAGCATTAGCTGGCCACAGACGGGGAGGTTTCCCCGCGGTCTTTTATCGAAACTGCGAATTCCCACTAACGTACGACGAAAGTTCAGAGACAAATTGAATTGGATAAATCGGTCACAGATGCAACTGCGCGTTTAGGGATGAAAACCGCTGGTTTATCCGCGGATTTCATCGAAACCGTGGACTCTTTCAATTCGCTGAAAGTTTTCTCAGTTGTCGTGCAGACTCGCACGGAGTTGCACAAAACGAAATACGTTTAAGCGTAATAATAAACAACGTAATTTGTGCTGTGCTGTGATTGGAATACACATAATTGCCCAAAAGAATACTGCTGTATCAATGTCTTTAGATGACGTTACTATAATGTAATATTGTAACAGTAAGTTTTTACAGTTTTTTCAATTTCGACCTGACGCTTTTTATCTGCAGACGAAAACTGCACGTTGAACAACTGTTTTGTCGCGCGGTTGGAGTTTGTCACGAGAACCGTGACGGTATAAATCGATCATAGACACGCATCACTAACATGCAATTAAGTCCGTAGACTTGAAACGCGACGGACGAAGACCGCGGGGAAACCTCCCCGTGTGTGGCCAGCTATTGCTATTCGATTCCAAGCATGTTTCAGGAATACTCTGCAGATGTTCAGTAAATGGATACCAACACTGCCCTCCTCAGTTAAAAGGTCCGATCTAGCATTTCGAAACGTCCGAGAAAACTGCAGTTTTATTATTATCTTTGTGCCGTCATTGTAAAAAAAAATAAAGTAATTAGACTGTTTCTAGATCTCTAAGAAACACGCAGTGTTTTCTAATTTTACTTAAATGGTAAAAGGTGCGAGGAACTTTCAAATATTTCAGCATTTCTGGAAAAATGGCGAAACGCTAGATAGGACATTTTAAGTAAGGAGAGCAGAACACTGGGAAGTGGATCACTAGCCACCAGCAGTGGCGCACCCAGAAGGGGGCAAGAGACCCTGGCACCCCCTGAATGGAGGCGCTTTGTAAGAAGAATAGAAAACTGGATTTTATTCTTTAAGGGGTTACATACATCTAGAATGGTCGAAACAATCGATGTTTTTCCAGTAAAGAATTTGGAGAAGCTACAACCAGCAAAGGAAAGTCAATTCTGGGGCCCCGGAATCGCCGATTTTTTATAAATTCAAGGAGAAACATTCTTTCAGTTTAGCTGTACCTTAAACTTTAATCGTGGTTTTCTCGAAACTACGTTTTGTAAATCGGTGCCAACGTTATTTCAAAAACTACTCAACCGATTTCAATGAAACTTGGCACGAATATTTCTCACATCAATATCTAGCCTTTATCATACGGATTTTTATGTAATAGCCGTAGTTTGGTTTCAATCATTAAAAAACCGATGAAATTCGTCCGAGAAATTGCGTTACGAGGTTGAATTAAAGTTCAAACATACTTTTTCTTTTAAAAAATAGCGTATGATAAATGCTAATTTCTTTTACATACTTTAAGAGACATTTTTCTTTTTTTCGTTTGGATGACACCCAGAGGAGATATTTCAGGCACCGCCAACTCCTTACGTGACGACCCTGCTCTGTTCAACAGCAGCTGCACGGCGAACAACATGAATTATCGTCATTTTTTTTTGTAAAATACTCTTTAAATTATAAGCTTTCAAGTGCACATTCCGATTTTTGATTAAAAAAATTACTTATAGGTAAAAAAAGTCCCCTTTGTTTACGGTCCTAGGTGTACATCAGTGCCGTCTTATCGTTCTCTAAATAATTCTAAATTAAATGAAATCAAAAATACCGCGCTACCACGCGAAGTGAATAAGTATTAAAACAATAAAAGAAATAGGATTAAACGTGGGGTATATTGTACCACTCTTGAAATACAAGAAAAAAATCTTCGTCGTTTGTTTATTTCATTTGTTTACATAAATATTTCGCAGTGAATTTGGCGGCTTCAGAATTGCTGGCGGTTGAAATTTCGGACGACTGGACCATCGGAAATAAAAAAACCAAACGTATTTCTAATTCGCAGGATTATAGTTATCTCGCTTTCCACGGAAGAACAATTTTCGACGAAAATTATTAGAATGGGAGTCGGTCGACTTAATAGATACAAAATCTGTGAAAATATTAAAAAGTCTTAAGATATTTATGCAAATTAAAAACACGTTTGGTTCCTTTATTTCCGATGACCCAGTCGTCCGAAATTTCAACCGCCAGCAATTCTGAAAGCGTCAACTTCGCCGCGAAGTATTTAAGTAAACAAGCAAAATAAACAAACAACAAAGATATTTTCTTGTATTTCAAGAGTGGTGCAATAAACCCCCCGAAATTCGAAACCGTTAACTGTGTATTTCATTATAAAAACCATCCCCGAAAAGTGGCGGATTTTTCGACCGACAGGGGTAGAACGTCCCCTTAAACACATTTGTATCCCTTCAACTCTCTGCCCCAAGATTAAATCCTGCGTGCGCCACTGGCAGCCGCAATTTCCACCAGAGCGTCGGAATCGAACTAGCTGACTGTGCGAGGACCAAAGTATGGTTAACAAAATGCGTAGCGAATGTCGAATTCTACTCGAAACTGCGCGCTTATACATTCGCAAGGAATCATCCTTTACCCTGCCCTACTATCAATCTCCCCTCGCAGCCACTCTACCCACCGGCGATTGTGAAATAGTGAACGCTGCGTTCCGTTCTCTGATCCCCACCATCACGCTCTCAGCATTATTGTTACTAGCAGCGGGGATAGCTTCCAGGCGAAGCTGCTTCTGGTACTCGGGATCCTCGTGAGGAGGCCTGGCCATGTCGCGGTGCGACATCGTCGGCGGGGAGCTCATATGATCCACAGCGACTTCCTGATAATAGAACTCCTCCTCGTGGTCGGACATGTCATCGTCCTCCTCGTTGTCGTAGCCCTTCGACTTCTTCGGCCTGCAAAACGTCACCCCGTGTCAAATCTGCCGTCCACCCACGCAGGCGGCGCGCAAGATCGCGCGCGTCCCTTCGCGAGCCGGGGGAAGGAGGCCGCGAAGTTATCTTATCGCTCGGTTCAAGGTTAATCGGCGCACGACCTCGCAAACGGCCCCGGATTTTCGCGGGACTTGTTGCGCCTCGCCACTTACCCCAAGTGTGATTGGCGCACGTGCTCCTCGATAAGCGCGACGGTCGCTTTGATCTCCAGGCAGCCTGGCCAAGTGCATTTGAACACCACCGCCGCGTTCGCCTGAAAGCATAGGTAACGCTGAGGACGGCGAAACGACGGTTACGGTTACATCAGCCGGGGGACGGGTCAACGCACGAGCCTCGCGGGCGCCCCTCGTTTTTCCCCGTCCCGGTCGACGGAAGCGCGGCAAAAAGTGGATTTCGAGGCGGATCGAGCCGGCCCCGCCGTCGGCGGGGCAGCTTCGATTGCCGGCAATGATTTCGGCAAATAACATCGGCCCTTTGAGGGCGCCTCACGGCTGGACGATCGACGCGCCCTGGCGTGAATCGTCCGTACGCAAGCGGCACTCGCGCTCCCGCCAAAGGGGAAATCGATGCGCGGGGGCTAGCCTGCGCGTTTCTTTGTTTATATGCCCGGATAGTGCGGCGCGGAGCTGTCGCGATCACGTGCTATTGATCCAGGAACGATAGGACGCTGCTAGCCACCACGAGGCCGACCGCGATCGGGCTTTCGAAATCCATCGCGGTGCGTGCGCAACGGGCTAGCCACATTGCTTCGACGATTTTCTTCTCAAAGGACTAAGAACGTATCTCCTATCTAGTGTTCCGTTGTTGTATTCCGTATTTTTCGTATTACTTTTATTTTATTAAATAACTTTGTACAAGTAACGGAAACTAAGACGATTACAGATAAATACTAGATTATAGATTCAGAACTAGATTCTCGTGTCCAGACTATTCGGACTGAAGTGCTCAAGTGCTTCTCACTGGAAGAATTGCGTGTAATATATATATATGTACGGTTTTCGGAAAGCTGAAAAGTGGGGGTTGTCCTGAGTTTAACGGTCGTTAAGGGGGTACACCCGTTTGAACCCTCGGAAAATGTATACATTTTGTGGATTTTTTTACAAGTCAACGGTTTGATGCAGATTTCCCGTTTTTTAACTATGTTTACATAGTATTATGAACTACTTATAAAAAAAGTTTCAGTTAAAAAACTATTGTTTTTCGGAAGTTACGAATACATGTCCGAAAGTCTCTCGATTTTAGACGGCTAAACGGTGGCCCTAAAAACTCGCGCTACGTTCAACCAATTTACTTCAAATTTTGCATGCAGAATCATAATAAGATTCCGCATCGTCCAACGAAGGCTTTTTTTATTTCGATTCCCCGTTTATTATTTATAAAGGAAAAAGGTGGATTTTTCTCTTAGAAAAATTTAACTTTACCTTTGATCTCTCACCATTTCTTTATTTTTCAAAATTTTCAAAATCGCCTTCGTTGGACGATGTGGAATTGTTGCATAGGTAATGGAGAATCTCTTCAAAAAGATTCAAAAGATGCGTTTGTCATTTAATATCCACAGATATGTATTTGATATGAATGACTTTTCGGAAAATATAACAGCAATCATGATTCTCCTGAAAATACTGGAAAATTTACGGGTCCCCAAAACGAAGAATTACCATTAATACCGTGCATCGGAATTTTTTTATTTAAAAATATTTATCAATAACTAAGTTAAAAAATTCAAAAGAATTTACTTATTATATTATATTATCTAGTATTTGAACGAAGGATTTTTTATCCGATGCTTAGTTTTCTTTTAATTGACGAGAATCAGGCACGATTTATGATAAAAATTAAAACTTTTACTTTAAACATCAGCCATTTTTTCCCAAATCAATATTTCGAAAAATCCTTCGTTCAAATGCTAGACAATACAATATAATAAGTAAATTCTTTTGAATTTTTTATTTTAGATGATCGACTTTCGAGCAGCAGTGGCCACCGCAGAAGCCTTTCTTTTAGAGAACCTTCGAGTGATGGACAATAACTTAGTTATTGCTAAATATTTTTAAATAAAAAAATTCCGATGCACGCTGCTAGATGCAATCCTCAAAAGGAAAAAAGATTTTTTGAGAAACGTGCTATAGCTTTCGAGTAAAAAATTCCCAAAGACCACCCTTTTTCAGCCTTCTGCCTGAGCCTGACCCCTTAAGTAACTAAGGCTCCGGGCTGATTGTAAATCTCAGTTAGGTTGAAAAACCTTCATTTTCTTAATTCGTCGATTTTTCTCAAAATGATAGCCACGTAGTTGGAAGTCGAGGTAACTTCCTGGAAGAACGGCAGCGGTTAATTGAGAAAGTGTGGTGGGTAGGTTCGAAAGGTTTATTAAGGTCCACCGTGCTGGAGAAACAGTTTTTCACGGTGGCATTAGTGCGTCTGACGTTGGAATTGAACAGTGATAAGGGGAGCCTGTGCGTTAGCGCTGTGAAAGTACGAATGTTACCTCTAAGGATGCTCGCCTCTCGTACGCCACGGCGTACACGTGTAAAGGGGAGGCTAAACAACGAAATTACCGCAGTCGTAAATGTCTCGCCGGTAAGCAGCTGCGCGGCAACACAATGGGCGCGCAAGAGTATGCAATTGAGGGGAAAGTAAGTTTTGCGCTGATCCGAAGTGATATACGACGGGAGATTTTATAGCCGCGGATAAGCATTGTAGATCTGGTAGCTGTTGGCGCAAGATTAATGGATTGGGAAATCTGTGCCATTAACAACTGCTATATAAAAACCGAGCCGACACGAGTCGCATCGAAATACACAGTGCCGAAGACTGAAACCAGGACGCTGCTCCGTTGAAGTTTAAGAACCGATACCGCTGGAAAGAGCCACAAGTGCGGTTCCACAGCGACGCGAGTCCCTCCATCCGCGCGTGAGTCACGGAAAACGCCTATACGGACAGTTCCCATAACGCCCGGAGTTTTCCAGGTAGCTTCGTGACAGGAAAAACGGTTGTCCCCGCGAAAAATCGTTCGCTTGTTCAAGGATCTTTTTACCCGTGACATCACCTCTGGAACGGTACAACGCGGGCAGCGGCGTACGGCGTAGCATAGGCATTACCGAGGTCACAGACCTTCTATGCCGGTTGGCAGGCAATGCTCTCCCTTTGCTTTGCCTTGCCTGGCTTGCCTGCCTTGCCTCCAACGAGTCAGCCCGCGCGCCCGCGATCCTTTTCCCTCTCGCCGTGCCGGCTTTCGAGCTGCGTTCGGTTACGTTCGTTCGTAATCGTGGATACGGACCGCCCTCGGCCAACTCGATCTACCATCGCGGCCTGCTGAACAGTCGCAGCCGGGCTCTCTCTTAAAATATCTGAAATCGACAGGTAGGCGGATCTCGATGGAAGAGCAAAAAGAGATTCTAAATTGGAGTAGACTGCTTCGTTAACAGGTTGCACCGGCGGCGTGCGCGCGCGAGCGCGCGGTACAATGCCGAGCGCCGCGATTGGTCACGCTCTGTCCCATTGGCAAGACGGTGAAAAAACGAACAAGCCGCGATCGAGAAGAAAGAGAGATGTAAATCTCCCGAGGAGAAGACGATCTCGTGCGGTGTTTCGAGCTGGCCAGGGATGAGTAAGCGGACAGGGTTGCCGTGTGCTAGAGTCGTCCGTGGGTGCAACGGATACGATGTTGCCGGCAGTCTGGATGGCTATCCTAGGATCGAGGAAAGAATCGACTTTCGGGGACTTCCCGCTACTTCCCGCGGAATCGGACACTTCCCCCCGCCCCGTTCGTTGGTTAATGGCTCGTGTGCACGGACCTGAGTGCTATTTGGCGAAAGTAGTGACGGGTTCGAACCGCTCGCGAGTATTTTTGTTTGAACGCAAACTACCGAAGTTTCTTGGTCAACTGGAATTTATGCGATGGATCGATTGATAGTAATGGATTCGAAGCGTTCGTGTGGAAAAATGTTGCCAAGATTCTGTTTTAAGGGGTCGCGAATTTCTTACGGTTTCTTACAAGAGGGGGAGTCAGGTAGCGTCTTACGTAATATTGTTTGACCTAGTTTTAAATGAATATAAATTCTATCATTAGTGATCCAGAAAAGTAGTTTTAGTTTCAATTTCCCCAAACCAAGTTAAATGAATTATTATATAAACCTTTAAAAGAATTTTAATAACTAAAAAAATTAAGTGTAAAAAATATTACGTAAGGAGGGGGTTGGAATGTCAAATCTTACGAATTCTTATACTGGGGGGAGGGGGTAAGAATTCGTAAAAATTACCCTTGCGTAATTTAAGGATGGCCCCTAGCTGCGAGCTCGTTTGCGCTACCATTCTGTCTTCCCTTAGTTCATCACACGTCCTACAGGAAACGGAGCACGCACGGGACATTCCATGAAAACTCGGACAGATTTCGGAGTAAGTTTTCGTAGATTGCTGAAATTTCAATATGTTGTAGTCTTTAGTGATATTTAAACGCGTCTCAAAAGATTTTTCGAAATTTTGAGAAATGACGATTTTACAGCTGTTTGAAGTTAAATGCTAACTTTTTTTCAATACATTATAGATATGGAAGTAGTAAACGGATGGAGATGAGCTTTACGGTGGTTATAGAGACATTGAAGTTTTAAGAAAAAATTATTTCAGTTTAAAAAAAAAATTGAACCATTTTTGTGCAATTATTTTAAACAAATGCAAAAATCTAAAAGAAGAGAATATAGTTCTATCCTTCCCCTTGATGGAAAATTTTTCAAAAATATGGACATTTTAAAATTGGCCCAGTAAAAATTGCCGAAAGTTGACGCTGCGTCGCCCAGCACCGCGTCAAGCGGCTACACCTAATATTCTTATACAGGATTCTCGAAAATGGTAAGTATTTGCAAAAAACTGAAGGAGGAAAACTCTTACTGTTTTTTATGTTCAACATAATACGGTATCTCAAGTTTTGGAGTTTGCAATATTTTCCTTGAAACGAGGGTGACTTTCAGTTTTTTAAATGGAATGCTATATATTTGATTACCAAATATGAAGGCGACTGTTAAGACAAATTCAACCATATGGTATACTATGACCTTCAAGGCCACACAAGTGTAGGAATGAAAGAAAGAAACTCAATCTACCAGATAGATAGTTCAATATATTTTGAATTTGTCTTGACAGTTGCTTTCATATTGGGTAATCAAATATATAGCATTCCATTTAAAAAACTGAAAGTAACCCTCGTTTCAAGGAAAATATTGCGAACACCAAAAATTGAAATACTGTGTTATGTTGGATATAAAAAACAGTAAGAGTTTTCCTCCTTCAGTTTTTTTCAAATACTTACCATTTTCGAGAATCCTGTATAAGAATATCAGGTGTAGCCGCTTGGCCGCTGCGAGTACCGCGGTGCTGGGCGACGCAGCGTCAACTTTCGGCAATTTTTACAGGGCCAATTTTAAAATGTCCATATTTTTTAAATTTTCTCCATCAAGGGGAAGGATAGAACTATATTCTCCTTTTCAGACTTTTAAAATCCGCTCCCGATGTTAAAAACCTGCAATTGTTTAAAATAATTGCACAAAAATGGTTCAAATTTTTTTTTTAAACTGAAATAATTTTTTCTTAAGACTTCAATGTCTTCTCTATAAGCACCGTAAAGCTCATCTCCATCCGCTTCCTACTTCCATAGCTACAATGCATTGTAAAAAAGTTAGCACTTAACTTGAAACAGCTGTAAAATCGTAATTTTCGAAAATTTTCAAAAATCCTTTGAGGTACGTTTAAATATCGCTAAAGACTACAACATATTGAAATTTCAGCAATCTACGAAAACTTACTCCGAAATCTGTCCGAGTTCGCATGGAATGTCCAGCACGAGCGTGCACGCCCTCTGGAATCTAACGTCCGTCTATCAAGTCACGCATGCACGTCTGGCGTCTGTTTCGGGCGCAGCCTCGAATCGCTTATAATTAGACCCGTGCATGCGATGATCCACGCCAAACCGACCCGCGGCACGCCGCTCGGCGAATGAAAATTCCAAGCAAGGTCCCTCTTTCTCCGTGCGCCGGGTGTGTTTGTTTCGCCTCGCACCGTGGCGGCTACCGTGCACGCGCCGCGCTATGGCATCGAATCGAGCATTCACCGCCGAGGTGAACGCAACCAGCGCGACACAGCCACGAAAATCGATCCGAAGCTAGTCGCGCCGCGACGACTTGCTTTCCACCGGTGGCTCTCGCTTTCTCCGCGCGTCTCTAGTCACGCTGGGCTTCCTTGGAAACGATCGTTAGACCGTTTCTCGATCATTATTATCGCGGCAGTAGCAGCGCCACAGCTCTACCCTTCTTTCCACGCATTCACACGAACCACTACATTTTGCAATATGTTCCTTTTCCAGTATCTGTTCTATAATAAAGCTATTACTATTGTTATTACCATAACATTATCCTATCATTGCATTCCCATTATTGAAATACCAATATCGATAGTTCAGATACGATTTTCGACCTAACTATCTATCCATCGATCCGTCCCGCGGATTCTAACCTCAATTTTACGCAAAATGCGTCGCAGCGAGTCGACGAACGCATCTTCCCCTGTGCTACCGCTCCGTATCGTCGCCTCGCGCGCCCACCGACGTGCGGCTGTGTACGATCCTTGACGTCACGCTATAATTCGATGTCAATTCCCATTTTGGAATCGCATCGTCACTTCTACACACGCCGGGCGGCTTTCACGGAGAGAGCCGGTCGGATGTGGCCGCGCGGGAACCCCCTGGGTGAAAGAGGACCAAGCGCGCAGGAGGGCGGGCAAAGAAGAGGGAAAGAAAGAGAGGAGAGGACTTCTCGGTCGGCAAGAGAAGTGGGGAGGCGAGGGTAACGCCCGGGAAACCAAAACAAACCAGGCTTCTGTGTGTTGGCGCGTCGATCCGTGGCGTGTGGTGAGGGTCGGACGTTGACCCTTTTCAGAGCAACACACAAACGCTTTACGCACCAACACACGGCGCATATACGGGGTGGCGAGAGAGGAAAAAATCTATGGGTTTGTTATGGGGGGATATCGCGGCGGCGAGGGCCGAGCAGATGTCACGGGAGTGACGGCCGACGGGGAGATTAGAAAGTTTTTAGAGCAACAGATAAGGGACCCCGGTAATAGCTGGACTCACCGGGCAACGAAATGACGCAGCGAAAAAACCCATAACGATCCGCAGGCGATTTTCAGCCGCGCGTATTTTATGCTCCTCCCCCCCTTAACCCGGTAGTAAACCGCAGAAATTATTGCGCGCTTATTATTTCGCGCTTTAACGTTACCACCTTGAGTGACGCGCGTCTGCGGGCAGGGGCCCGGCCTGCTACTATTATTTTCGAACGCCAGGCTCGGGGAGGCGGTCCGTTGATACGGGCAGACAAAAAGTCACGGGCCGGCGGTGTAGTTCTGGCATTGTTCGGCGTCGTTAACCCGTAGAAATTGAAACGCCGCAAAACTCTACGGACACAGAGAAACACGCTGGAACTCGCGCGATTCGGCGCAATTTCCAAGCAAGAACAGGGGTCGACGACACAGGGAACAGAGAAAGAGAATCGCTCCGAGCACGTGAGAGGAGGGAGGAGAACGGTTGAACATCCGTGAGTCACGATGTAACTGCGTCAGGATATTCAACTGTTTTTAATCCGCGGCCGATCGCGGCGAAGGGGCGCCACGAAAATTCTGTCCCAGCAAGAAGAGAGGAGCAAATTCATCGTAATTCATTACTGCCCAATTACCGGGACTTTCTATCACCCGTACGGTGGTTTCCCTCCGCTCGAGATACAAGCGATAAATCCCGATTTACCGGCGTGATCGCCGCCATTACGAAGGTCAGCGCCACCAGCGTGAACGCGATGAAACGATGGTTGCCTGGCCCCGGCAGCGGGGCAGAGAGCGACGCACCGAAGGAGAAGGACAGACTGATGTGCTCGAGAGCAAGAGCGCAGGAGGGAAGAGTCGCGCATGCGCGGAGACGTTGTTTACGTCTCCGTTCGGCGGCGTGCGTCCCTCGCGGCGCCTTCACGAAACAACAGAGGACGCTAGCTCACCGGCCGGCGGATCAACCGTGATACAATTCACATTTCGATCGAATGTATCGCTGGGTTTCGAACGAACGATTAATGAAAGCTGCTCGAATCTCTAGCCCTGTTCATTTCCGAACAAGTTCGAGTAGTTTCGCGGCACTATTCGAGGCCACGAGACTTTGAACGCCTCGAGGAATGTTGGGAGTAAGAAACGTTTAAAAAGTCCCTGCACAGAGGCATCGAAATATCTAAAGAGATGATCGCCGCGGGCGAGCTGGCCAACAAAGGAGATAATGAGCGAACACGAAAGACACAAGATAGGATAAAGCGGCGAGATACGAGACGCAAATTGCCGGGTCGCTTGCTCTTCCTGCTTATCGTCTTATCGTTGACTTTGACTTTGACTCGGAGTACATTCCACCGTGCGGTAAAAACCGACCGGTTACCTTGTTCGCTCGTTCTTCCGCGATACGCGCGCGCGCGCGCGCGCGCGCGCCGGTTTCTTTTCCGTCGCCAGCCGCGGGTATCTGAGAATTCGAGGAGAAAACGCGGGGGCTGATTAAATAACCACCGACACCGCTCCACCGCGGAGCCTTCCATTTTTTTTTTTTTTTCTTTCACACGTGTCTACGGGAAGTGCCGCGCATTAGCATAATAACTTATGATTCCACTTTCAAACGGGGATTAATTATGCCCCTAATTACACTAATTTAATGCGCAGTTGCACTTTCGTGCCGGCGCTGGTATTGCTTGTAATCGATCGAGGAAGACAGAGGAGGGTGGACTGTCGGCGGGGGAGTAATTGAAACGGAGAATCGAGTCGATCGTTCTCCCGCGGTACAGAGCAATGCCGGCAATAATGCTCGAGTGACTTCGCCGTGAAATAAAACAGAGGGACGGAGGAATTTGCAATTTCAATGCTACTCAATTACGCGTAGCTTTGAACGACCTATGACTACCACAATGACGGCAAGAGATGCAAAGTCGCTAGAAATTCCAGAAAATAGCAACGAGGAAGATGACAGCCTCCTACGCACACACTTCCCACAATGCATTTTCTCGAGTAGCACGCAAGAAACAACCCGACCACTGTGACTTCCATTCGTCCTCTCACCTTCGCGCTGCTAATATATCACGCGGACCGATCGCCTCTACTGGAACGTTCCCCATTTTTTCAAAAATTCACTCTCCTTTAAATTCCAAAGAATCGGGCGCGTACGAACGCTGTCGTCACTCGCCACAGTCCCTGGCTGCTTCCAGGATCAACGAGCACCCGAAACCGGCACGCGGTACCGTTACAGGCGGGAGACACGGTTTTCGGTGACGAGATGAGCCGATCGTCGTTCATTCTTAATTGCCGCAACGGGCCCACGGTGAAACGTGCTCGTCGACCGTGCCACCTCTGCTCGGGTCACGTATGAAAACGTTTCGAAACGCGGCGAGCCGGTCGCATGCATTACGCGCGCTTTTTTTTCAGGTGGCTGTCAGCGGTGACGGACTGTTACCGTTCACCGATTCTCGAGCAGGCCAGCGAAAGAGCGAGCGATTGTTCGCCGTCGCACTGTGGGGAAATTTTGCGATTTTATGGCCGAAACTACAGAAATGAAAATTTTCAATTTTACAAATTTAATACGAATGTCAATTGAAGAACTATATCCATTTTCGTGGTCGAAATCTGTAAACGTATTTTTAATATATCAAATTCGGCAGTTTTACGCTCTAATATATGAGAAACTAAATTATCCGAGAAACAGCACTTACAAAAATTACGAGGGTTAAGATTTTTTTAGTATTTACATTTATACACTTTTTTACAAACAATAATACAAACAATCAAATATATTTGAAATTTTTTAACATGTATTGCGTAATCACTTGATATTACTTGTAAAATAACGTGAAATCTATTAATACAAACAATCAAACAGAGGATAAGAACTAAATTAAATTGTTTAAAAAAGAATAAAAAAAAGTTTGTAATGTATAACATGTGAACCAGTCTCGGGCACAGTTATTTCGTATGTTAGACAAGACACACTGGATCGTGTTTAAAAAAATGCAAATAGTCCAGCGTAAAATAGAAATAAAAATCATTGCAGGATAACTATTTTATGCGTTGAAAATTGATTCTTACATGAAAAGGTTATTTCTAAAACACTGCTTTAAAAATTGTATAAATTACGTATTAGAAACCGAAGCATAATTATTTTCAGGACAAAAAGATATCTGACGCACCACCAGGAATTGAATGCATTCCTTGAAATTATTTTCAGATCTTTGGATAACACGATATAAGTGTTTGAAGCAACTTGAAACTCTGGATTAATTCTTTGCGATTAATTCTTTGCGAAACATTTGAGAGTCCACACGAGCTGTGTATCAAAACATTTAACAGTAAAATTGGTGGCATTTGATACTCGTATTACTTCTTCAATTGACATTTGCATTAATATCGTCGAATTGAAAAATTTATTTTCGTGGTTTTGGCCAGAAACTCGCGAAATTTCCCCACTGTGCGTCGTATCGAACAAGGATGCTCCTCAAGGCCAGCCCCGTTTCTGCAAAGAGTGAAATATTTATTCGAGCTCTTATCGTGAGAGGCTCACTTGTTATTGCCAAACTGGACGGCACCGTCTGCCGTCTGCTATCGGACGGTGGATGGTTCAACATCCAATCTGAGGTCGTGCGCAGCTCGTCCCGCGAGAGACAGAAAATTCGATGGGAATGCTGCATATTAACCCTCGAGTGACGAGCGGCCCGATGAACTGCGCAGGAGTCGAGGCCTGGGTCTGTTTTGACCCGTCGCACCACGCGCATATAATTCTTCTTTTCCATTCCGCGAGTTCTCTGTATTCATTGTCACGGCGGCGTTACGCGCGGGTCTAAAAAGACCCAGTCCAAGGGACAACCCTTTGAGGATCGCTAAGTATTAAGTCTCGGAGTCGATGGATTCTCGCACGTGCGAACGCTTTTTTTATGAATCCAAAGACTGTCGAAATGACGGAAGAGGTGATAATCCGATGAAGCAACGTCTGGCGGAGTGGAGGGCTTCTTACAGCTTCTCGATTTAGCGGTGCTAATCGTTTTAGTGTGTAAAATTATTGTTGTCATAGAAGAGCTCGTTTTTATCTTTTTAATTTTGGTAGTTACATACGGGTAATGCGACGAGTCACGCAACATCCATGTCCATAAGTTTGCGCAGTCTGCCAGCTAAAGAAGCCGCCGGCAAGCATTTGTATTTCGACGTTAATCTTTCTTTGGAAACTAGATTTAGAAATTGTCTTCGCGAAATTCAGAAGATCAACACTCCTGCAAGCTTTACCTATATTTTCAAGCACAGTGACAACGCACTGTCCCATTTTAAATTCTATACTCAAGCAGGAACAACGTCACCAGCAAGTGAAACAATGATGTTTCACCTCTGCCCCGTGGACTGATTAAAATCGACCGATTAAAGAGACGACGAGGTACTTGAACATCGAGTCCTCCATAGTCACGAACGTAAAATGACTCGTACGGTCTCTTCGCTGCCCTATACCGCGGCTAGAGCCTCAATTGTCCTCGCTTCCTGTACATGGCTCTCGAATCCGACATTCAGCTCACTCCTACAACTGCATTAACGCTGCACGCGATTCTTGGGACTCGCGTGAAAACAAGCTCGATCTCGTTCCGGCGAGATAAAACGGGAGGGTGGCAAGCAGCACTTGGGAAAATAAAATTCGGCTGCACGGTTAGACGTCTGCGTCTGTTGCACCGTGTTTGCTCGCTGCCACCTGCGAACAGGAGCGCATTTGGGGATTTGGTGCCCCCAGTAATTTGGGGCCGCTAGAATATTTTCTTTAAAAGAGTTGTGACAATTTCAAAATTAGTCGAATGTGGCAACTCACATATGAGTTGTTGAAAAAGGGGATTGTTTTTAAAGTTGTCGCAAGCTTCTGTGTTTAACCCTTTTTCAATTTCTTGCGCTCAAAATTTGCCGCTTCCTAAATTTGATGCTCCTCAAAATTGTATGCTCCTTAAAATTGTATGCTCCCCAAAATTGTATGCACCACAGAATTTTGAAGCTCCCCAAAAGTTGCCGCTCTCCAAAATTGAATGCTTCCCAAAATTTGATAATCCCTAAAATTCTCCGCTCCCAAAATTCTCCGCTCCCAAAATTTGATACTCTCCAAAATTCTCCGCTCCCAAAATTTGATACTCCCCAAAAATCTCCGCTCCCAAAATTACATACTCCCCAAAATTCTCCGCTCCCAAAATTTGATACTCCCCAAAATTCTCCGCTCCCAAAATTTGATACTCCCCAAAATTCTCCGCTCCCAAAATTTGATACTTCCTAAAATTCTCCGCTCCCAAAATTTGATACTCCCCAAAATTCTCCGCTCCCAAAATTTGATACTCCCAAAAATACTCCGCTCCCAAAATTTGATACTCCCCAAAATTCTCCGTTCCCAAAAATTTTGAAGCTCCCCCAAATTTGATACTCCCTAAAATTCTCCGCTCCCAAAATTTGATACTCCCAAAAATTCTCCGCTCCCAAAATTTGATACTCCCCAAAATTCTCCGCTCCCAAAATTTGATACTCCCCAAAATTCTCCGTTCCCAAAAATTTTGAAGCTCCCCCAAATTTGATACTCCCTAAAATTCTCCGCTCCCAAAATTTGATACTCCCAAAAATTCTCCGCTCCCAAAATTTGATACTCCCCAAAATTCTCCGCTCCCAAAATTTGATACTCCCAAAAATTCTCCGCTCCCAAAATTTGATACTCCCCAAAATTCTCCGCTCCCAAAATTTGATACTCCCAAAAATTCTCCGCTCCCAAAATTCGATACTCCCCAAAATTCTCCGCTCCCAAAATTTGATACTCCCCAAAATTCTCCGCTCCCAAAATTTGATACTCCCCAAAATTCTCCGCTCCCAAAATTTGATACTCCCCAAAATTCTCCGCTCCCAAAAATTTTCAAGCTCCCCAAATGTTGGCGCCCTCCAAAATTGGATGCTTCCCAAAATTCCCCGCTCCCAAAAATTTTGAAGCTCCTCAAAATTTGGGGCTCCCCAAAACTCTCCGCTCCCTAAAATTTGATGCACCTCAAAATTCGCATCCCTATAAAATTTGACGCTACCCAAAATTGTGCCGCCCTAGGCTGCAGCCTACTACTTAGCCTACCCCCAAATCCGCCCCTGCCAGTGAATTTGTCTCCGCGTGTTTTCGAAACTTTGGTACAGACCCCCCAGCGCGGGTCCATGTTCCTTGATTAATCACGAATTAAACTGTTCGTCGGCCCGCGAACGAGAAGGAAACGGCTGTTGTATTCAAATTCGCGATTTATCGTGCAGCGAACGATAAGACAAACGACGCATCCTTATCGGCGGGCAATGTTGACTTGCACGGTCCCGTTGATTTCAATCAGTTTCGCATCAAATTCTCCGTTTGCCTCGCGCAAACATCCTTCTATATATACATCCACGTAAAAAGATGTGTCTTTATCTTCGCGCGAACAATGCGCACATCGGTGGCGAAACGTTAGTACGATCGTGTCTGGTGTTTTTTTTAGCGCGCTCGAGATAAAAGCGATCTCCTTCGCGACAGGTCTAGCTGCTGTTCCCTGGAGCGATCGAATTCGGGTGGCCAGTCGAGCGGCGGATTACAAGAGACAGCGCCGGAGAGAATCAAGGTCGCTTTCGCAAATTTTAAAAGGGGGTGGTGCCGAACGAGTTCCCAGCTGGCCAATCGGTTACACCGAATGGTCGAGGCGAAGAGAAAGGATACTGTTCGAGGATAACGTTACCCTAGGGCAGGACTACTTTGCAATTTAATCACGGAATGCCGAACGTTCGTTGGGATATTATGCGGAGTTCATTCGTTCATTGGTGCGCCGAGTGTACACCTTCCCTTTGATACTACGCAGCAGTCCATGATGCAAGAAATCGAGAACGCAGAGAAATATTCCCTCCATGTTTCATCACAGTCGAAAACTCTTGTAACATCTGTACCCTATTATACCCAAAAACACCCTTATATCTGTGGCGCACTGAGGATTTAATTTTGAAAGCAAATTCAATAAAAATTGATTCGAAGAATGAAATCCAGATTTGTTGGAGTTCAACGAGTCTCAGTGTTAGGACTAAGGGGCTGCGTTTCTCTTTTTCTGGAGAAGAGGGGCGAAGGGTCTTGACCGGGGCATAAGGTGACGACCGTAGCCAGTCTGAAAATTCTGACCAAACCGTGCAGATCGCGTTCCGTCTCTTAAAGTTTCTTTTTTCTTGTATACTTTTATATATAACCAACTAACATTAATACGTGGACACACTGTGTATTCTCTATCTATACAATAAACCATAGTTGTGTTTATAGTGTGACATTTATTTTCAACCTCTGCGGAGTAATTTCCAACAAGATTTCTATTCCTTTCTTTTCACAAAGTCCCTTCTTCTCTGCGCCGCTGCCTTACATCGCTCCAAACCATCCAAAAAGAAACGATTCTTCCCACTCGACATCCAGCGGCTCCCTCAATACAAGCTCGCCGCTCGCCGAGCGCTGCGCGCAAGTAAAAGTGCATCGCTGCGCAGTAGCCAGCCGACTTTCGTTTTCCATGCGCACAGCGACACCGCGGCTTGGAGACGGAGAATCGGGACCAGCTGCGGTCTCGAGGATCGCCAGGGGAAAACGATCGCCGATGGAGTGGAGACGAAAGAGCGATAGGCGAACGATCGACCCGCCGGCCAACGCTTCCGATCCTTTCTCGCGGCTGGTCACGTCGCGTTTCGCTTGGACAGCGGATCAGCTGGCAACAGATTTTGCCCAGGCCGAGCGTGACAACGATCGATCCCCGTGACGCTGTCAACGGCCTTGCCACGTAGCGCGGGCACACCGGTTCTCCTCGGCTTACCTGAAGTTGAGCAACACGCGGCTGGGCGCGGCCCCGTCATAGGACCAGTTTACAGTTACTCCCAGCGCAGAAGAAACCAACTGGCTATCCGCCGCCGCTTCAAAACTGGCGTCGAGGAGTGCGAGAGATCGGTGGATCCTCTGGAACCATTCGGCGCTGGATAAAACACCTCATGGCGGTGGTTGAATCGATATTGGGTGGTGGAGCTTGCACTCGATTTGTAGTAGTTGTCAATTCATGGATATTATTATTGTGACTTATATTTTGGGAGTTCCCCACCTAGTACCGGACCCTTAAGGTTTATTCTCAAGTGAGAAGAAAGGAATTTTTAATTGCTGTTTTTTTTGTCACGGTTCACGCGATATCAGGGCTTTGTAGCGTTTCAAACTTCAGAGATACAGCTAATGACTGGTATTAGCTGCCGTCCAGCGTTAAGGGGAGGTTCCGGTCTAAAAGTCGATTTCTTTTTTTTTTATTTCATTTTTCGAATGTTCAACCTTTTAGGAATACTTGGTTAAAAGGATTTGTTGAAATTCTCGAAGTTATAGGCATTTGAGTAGCGGCAAATGCATGGATAACACTCGGCACTCACGTAAAACTTTAAACGTGTTTTTCTCGAAACAGTGTTCTCAAAATCGGTGGGACCTGTATCTCCAAAAGTTATTATCCGATTCGACTGAAACTTTTTTTACTTTGAAGAATATACTTCTGGCTAGGAGAGAAACCAGAAAATATACAAAAAATTTAAAATTTATAATTTTCAAAGGCGTTGAAAGGATGAAAACTATAGGGAAAAAGTGATTTCAAACTTCAAGTGTCGTTATTTTCTAAAAAAATGTAATTTTTGTATTTTTTTTCTGCCCCTAGCCAGAAATATATTCTTCAAAATAAAAAAAGTTTCAGTCGAATCGGATAATTATTTTTGAAGATACAGATCCCACCGATTTGGATGAATTTTTTGACGCCTTGACTTTAACGACTCCCCAGCGCCGTCTGCAATGATTAATTATAAAACAAAAAATATATTTCTATAATTTAAGACATCCTTAATACAATGCAAAAAGTCCCATTAAATTGTATATAGTAGTTTTCCTTTAATTAATTCCTAAAGATCACCTATTTTTTGGGGCTCTAGACCGGAACCTCCCCTTAAGGGAACATCCTCTACTCCGTATGGAGCATTCGGTTATCGTGGCTCTGTCTTCCCGTTTCTTGCGATCGATAATTTATTTATTAGATCGCGTCGAGTTTTCCGCTTACTAAATTTCAGACTCCCTCGCACCTTTCATTTGCACACCGATTGACACAGCAAGAACCAGAGATATCGCGTGTGCCCGTTTTATTAACTGGGCAGACCGATGTCGAGATAAGGTACTTGGCCCCATTACTGGCCACGGTACAATATAATCGTCTGAGCGCTAGTAGCTTTCATTGACGCGCGAGGAAAGTTAGTACGGAGTTATTCGAGGATGCTGGGTACGGCGGATTGGTAAATCAAACTTTTATGCTCGAAGATCACGCGTAAGAATGAATTTCAGCGACAATCTTAATAAAAAATTAATCAATTTCTCAGTGAGATATTAATAAATCTTATTCCCGTGATGGAAGCTAGTCAGAGAAAGCAATGATATATTTTTATCGCAAATTCAGTTGAATTCGCTCTTACTTTTTATTCTTTTTTATCAATTTATTAAATAATTCATCCTTTATCACAAACACGTTTGTTTGTCTGAGTGAAACTGGGCTCAAAACGGAGAAGTTGGAATACGCAGAATATTAAATGTATTTTACTGAAACATTTTTTTTAAATATACAGCTGTAGCGATTAAAACTTTCGAGTTGTTATTAGTACCCTTTCAGACTCCCTCCCTTGCGCGCCGAAAGGACTTGTAACGTACGCAATGGAATCGCGGGTTGACGCGTAGCGATCAAAGAGAGGCGAAGTGGTGATAGGGCGACGAATTTCGACGCAGAAGTAAACGCGCGCGCCGATGAAAGGGGGACGCGATTTTCTGCGGTGGTTGGAGGAGAACCGTCGCGCACTTTCCCCTTTCACGCGTGTAGCCTCCTCTTTCATAAGCTCGTTTCACGGAGGAACAAGTCCCTGGGGAGATATGTGACTTTCCGACCCGAGATCGATACGAGGGAGAAAGTTAACCGATTGCGATCGGGCTGCGATGGTGTCGAAACTGCTTACGTAAATAGCGCGCCGGCTGATGTGCTCGGGCATCCTGCGCGGCGCATGCGCTGTTGAGCATTCAAAAACGATTTCGAGGAGACTAATCCTCGAATAAAAATTTAGTCGATTAAAAATTTATTCCATTACGAATTTATTCAAATAAAACATTATTATTCGTTCTTCTCGAATAATTTCATTTTACTCGCAATTCTCATTCGAAATTATTCCGACACAAATTCATTCAAAGAAATATCTATTCGATTTCTTTATGTTAAAAACTAGATTAATTTATTAATTTAATGCCCAACTCTGCTTTCGATTCGATAGCGGGTACATTATTCGGAGTTAAATGTTCCTCGGCTTAAGTAATTAATTCTACTGTTGCATCAATTTCACTACCTGCAAGTGAAATTGTAAGCTGTAGAATATTATTGGCAAAGCGCAGCTGCTAGAATTGAATTAATGAAATTGGAAGATTTGACAGCCGAATTAGATGAACAACTACTCGCTGCATATTAATATTCCACAACGAGGTCTGCGTACACAGGTCAGAGTAGGCAGCATCCTAGTTGGAAATTTAGCAGGAGAAGACAGTGCTGAAGTCTTACGAAAGTCTCATCATAAACCCAGGAGTAATGACGTACCGCAGATGCAGCTGCAAGCGTGCTAGGCTACTAGGCACGCAAGGCAGAAAGTGCATAAGTGCCACTTCAAATACTACGTAACCGGTGAAATAACTTTGCTTGCACAAATGCTAGCAGCTCGAGCGCTGTCGTCGACGATCACACGCGGAGCGCGTGATCAAGCATCTCGCGGCAGCTGCCAAGCGCACATAACGAAGGTATTAACGCGCACCTTTGGCCAAGCGCGAGCACCCCCGTTTTCGGGCGCGTCGCATCGCGCGACATTAATTTACCGAGGGTATCACCGCTGGCTCCCCCAGGATTCTCCGACAGTCCCCGTGGCTTTTATCGCTTCTCCCAACACTCCGCGAAGCTTAATAACTCTTTACTCTCTAACAAGAGATTTCCAAGTCCCACTCAGTACTCACGTAAAGCGTTCGGAGTCCGACGAAAGGGAGAGGGAGCGCAGGCTAATAACGATTCTCCTGCGACCAGGCGACGCGGCAGTTCCGGCGGCTGAAGTAGCCCCGTTCGAACGTTTCTCGGGGCAAGGGTATCGGCGATAGCCAGCAAGCTGGAAGGAAAAGCCGGGGCCGTCCCCCCAGCGCGATCGCCCGGTGATCAAGCGGGTCGATTCGAGCAGAGCCAAGGCCCTCGGAGAGCTTTAATTGCTCGAGCCAGGTTCGCCGGTGGAGGTCAAGGTGGAGTCCGCGGCACGGTCGATACCGCGCCTGCGCCCCGCCAGGTAGCGGGTACGTACCACGGGTGCGAACCGGGGCCGAGGCGATGATTCCGCAAGAAGAACGGGCGGCCTATCGGCCCCGAGCGGACTCATGACCGCTCGTTAAGGAAGCCGTCCGGGCTGTTGGCCGCGGCGTGCGCGCGTTCGGCGTGCGTAAAAAAGACTACCAGGACCTAGGGCAACGCGAGGCACATCGCCCCGGAACCGTGCATCTCTCATCCCCCACCACCGGCGGCTGTTTGGTAAGCAGCCGAGAAATTCGCGAGCGTGCGGCCTTGACTGGCTCTCCCGCCGAAAGAAAACGTCTAACGCGGGGCTCCCCTGCGGGACGGCGACCCCCCTTGCACGGCCTGGCCCTCTGCCGGCTGATCGGTACGCTAGCCGCGCGCGCCGGCGCGCGTCACGCCGTCCATCATCGTCGAGGGGACCGTTCCACCGTGGCTGCGCGGGGAATGATAATTCTTCTCAAGGCGTGTAAACCGACCGTGGGTGGTTCGCCGATGCTTTTGACCATGGAAGCTTCTGGGTCGATAATTGCGGGCTCATCGGTGGGATAATAACGGGGTTGAAACGGGGGAAAGGGTCGGTGGGGAGGCTCGGGACGAAGGAGCGGGATAGCGAGGCTTCGAGATGAAGTTATGGGACAGCGGAGATGGTATTGAATTATTTGGGGGAAGTTAGAGGGCGTGATTTATCGCAGCGTGTAGATTTGGGGACGTTTGCGTGGTGTTTGTTCAGGGATTTGTTGGATTTGGTTCTCTTCCGAGCAAAGTTGTGAGCTGTTATCTATGAAGCAGGTAGAGGCATTCTGTGCGGAAGGATCCATTATCAAATGGGGATTACCGCTTCTACGCGGTTAATAATTAGTCTTTCATAAAGTACACCTGATTCGTCATTATGTTCCGTAACTCTTACACAATCGCTTGCGCAACGTACAATTTTAATGTCGATAAGAAACTACGGGCAGAGAAGCGGCGTGCTCCTGCTCGCGCGCGTCCATGATAATCATTAAGTACACTGACGTTCCTCTGCTCATTCAGATGGCTTTAGTTTCCTCGCATCTATTATGCTTTCCGATAAGCTTTCCTGCCACGGATGATTATATACAACTCGCTAGTTGATCTCTCAGAAAGTCTATTATATTTTAGATTGCACTGGAGATGCTCCAGTCACTGACGGATTTATAGGGCGCGGAGAGGTGCTTAATAACATTTTTTTCAAATCAGTCTACAGGTCGTAAATTCTCAGGAATCTTGACAATTCTTATTTCAAATTATTCGAAATTATATTCTCTATTGACCTGTCTAGCCCGATTTTTAAATTTCGCTGCTAATTTTTTTATATTTTGCGAAATATACAGCGTTTTAAGATCTAGGGCCCATCTTAATAAAAAAATAATTTTATACAAACACTGTAGTGTCTTTTCTGTATTACTACACTTAGCCCATTTTTAGGAAACTACCTCTTCATTTTCCCGAAAAATGGCCCCTCGGAACGTTTACCACCTGGGAGTTTTTCTTAAAACCGCCACTGAGTTCAGTTTGCGCAAAGCTACCCTATTTCCAAGATGTTGCCTCGCGCTTTAAGGGGGCATACCCGTTTGAACCCTCGGAAAATGTGTACGTTTTGTGGATTTTTTTACAAGTCAACGGCTTGATGAAGATTTCCCGTTTTTTTACTATCTTTACATAGTATTGTTGCGAGCACCCTTTAGTTGAAACCCAAGGCCTGCTGGTGCTCGTGACAAGAACAAGAGGACAGCGAGAAGAAGGCGATCGGATCGATCGCCTGTCAAGCTGTCATTCGAGAGTCAGACGCCATCGCGAATAGACATATCGAGATTACTGCATTATCCTTGTATTAGACATTTCTTGTTGTTCACCGTTCTTGTAGTTTCATATTGTATTGTTGTATTAAACCTAATTATGCCAAACCGAGCAACCCCCGTTACACATAAGTGTAACAATGGTGTCAGAAGTGGGATGCCCACACGGAGTGGGATGCCCACTCGCGCATCCGCGGCCTCTTCAAACATTCCTCCTTTACCGACGGGGGATACCTCCATACAGGAACTTCTCACCTCCCTCCAGTTAAGCATCGTTGGACAGATGCGGGAACAGCGGAGGGATGACGAGGCCCGCTGGCAGAGAGAAGACCGTCGCAGAGAAGAGAGGGAAGCCGCTGGCCGACAGACACAAGCGGCTTTCGAGGCGCGCATGGCGAATATGGAGGAAAGAATTCAGGTCGTAACCGCTTCGTTACAAAACAGCTGTAGTTCGGTTGGTAGCGGCGCAAACCCTCAGGGTGGGGAGAATGTGCCTGTTGTAAATAGTGTTATAAATTGTGTTCCCCCGGCGCAAGTCCCCGCACCCTTCAGTGTGCCCGCCGCTGCTTCTTTGTCGGAACCGCACGTTCTCAGTTTGGGATACGCTGTGAAACCGACAATATTTGATGGGAAAAATTCGTGGGAAGAGTATAAGGTGCAATTTGAGACGATCGCGCGCGCGAATGGTTGGAATGACCAAAAGAAGGCTACAGCCTTGATCGCTTCTCTCGGGGGCTCTGCGAGGAGCGTCCTCACAACGCTCTCCGCTGCCCAATGTGAAAGTTTCACAGAATTGGTTTCGGCACTCGAATTTCGCTACGGGGCGAAAAATCTGTCCAATTTGAACTACGTACTCTTCCAGAGCCATAGGCAGCGGAGAGATGAAAGCATCTCCTCGCTCGCCACCAAAATCGAACGTTTAGCGCAGTCCGCGTTCGCCGACTGCCCGGTGGAAACCCGTGACAAGCTCGCCGCGTCTCAATTTGTGACGGCATTGTCAAGCTCTGCCATGCAACGGGAGCTGCGGCTCGGCGGGTTCACGTCCCTAAGAGCCGCGGTGACTAGAGCACTAGAAATTGAGGCCGTAGAAGCGATGTCTCGCGGTCCCCCGGTCGAATCACGAGAAAGATACTCGGAGAAACGGAAGGCTAAACCCTCCGAATTTACAAGGTTCCCGGAGAAGAGGAGAAGGACCGACAAGCCCGAGCACCAGAACGACGACACATCGAGGATTACTTGCTGGCTCTGTGGCAAAACGGGCCACGTTCAAAGGGATTGCTTCAAGGCCAAGAACAGCCGGACCAACGGCGCCCCCAAGAGACCCAACTCGGGAAACGGGAAGCGGACGGTGTAAGGGGGAGACGCCGGACCTTGAGGAGCAGTCCCCCGGTCGTCAAGAGTGTGGCGATGCGGGAGGCGACTGGAAATCCAGAAATTCCGTACGAAGAGATATGCGTATGTGGAAAAATTGCGGGGAAACCCTGTAGAATCATCTTAGACACGGGTTCCCCCGTTAACCTTCTGGACAAGGAGTTGTGTCCGTCGAAGGGCATCGTCCGGACAAGACTCGACATTTGTTCCACTACGGGTGAACAAATTAAAGTCTTCGGTAAGAAGAGCTTGGAAGTCAACATCGGAGGACTTTCGAGCGTGGAAGACTTCTACATCGTAGACATGGTGGAGAAGTGCATCCTGGGAGCAGCGTTTCTGAAGAAACACGGTTGCAGCATCGACCTATCCCGGAGTGTGCTGTGCCTTCCCGGCAAACCGGAGATACGCCTGGGCGAGCCGACCGCCGAGAAGAAGCGGCAGGAAGAAGAGAAGGAAACAGTCGTCCCACAGCATTTGGAGGAGCTGTACACACGTTGCTCGTCAGGTTTGTCAGAAAGCCAGAAGAAGCTGTTTGCTGACCTGCTCTGTGAATTTCAGGATGTTTTCGCCACGGATTCGAACCAGATCGGGAACTGTGATCGGGTGAAACACACCGTTAATACTGGAGACTACCCACCCATAAAACAGGCGCCACGGAGACTACCTCTACATCGTCGAGCAGAGGTGGAAGAACTGCTCCGGAAGATGAAGGCTCAGGGCGTGATCGAAGAGTCACGGAGTCCCTGGTCCTCTCCGATCGTCCTCGTAAAGAAGAAGGACGGGACCTTAAGATTCTGCGTAGATTACCGACGCCTGAACGAAATTACGAAGAAGGACTCGTATCCTCTTCCCCGGATCGAGGATACCCTGGACGCACTCGCCGGATCTTCGTGGTTTTCGACTGTGGACTTGCAGAGCGGATACTGGCAGATCTCTATGGACAAAAAGGATCGAGAGAAAACTGCTTTTTCTGTAGGAACAGGATTGTGGCAGTTCAAAGTAATGCCCTTCGGATTGTGCAATGCCCCCGCAACGTTCGAACGCCTGATGGAAGACGTACTACAAGATCTGACCTGGAAGATCTGCTTAGTTTACTTAGACGACATCATTATTTATGGGAGTGACTTCGAGCAGGAGCTCGAACGCCTTCGAACAGTGTTTTCGCGCCTACGTCGAGCCGGACTATTGATGAGTCCCAAGAAATGCTCCTTCTTCTGCCGAGAAGTGAAGTATCTGGGCCACATCGTCACCGAGAACGGAGTCAAGACGGATCCAGAGAAGATCAGAGCAATATCGGATTGGCCACAACCGAAGAATATCACGGAATTAAGAAGTTTCCTCGGATTGTGTACGTATTACCGAAAATTTGTGAAGGATTTCTCCAGGATCGCCAAGCCCCTGCATCGCCTCACCGAGACCAAACAGGATTACCGTTGGACCGAAGAATGCCAAGAAGTTTTCCAAGAGCTCAAGAAGAGACTCACCGGAGCCCCGGTACTAGCGTACCCAGTGGCAGGAAAGGACTTCATTTTGGACACGGACGCCTCCGGTTTCGCCATAGGCGGCATCCTCTCACAGGAACATGAAGGACAAGAAAAGGTTGTCGCCTATTTCTCTAAGACTTTGGGGAAAGCTGAGAGGAACTACTGCGTCACCCGGAGAGAGCTTCTGGCAGTGGTGAAATCCATCGAACACTTCCATCACTACCTTTACGGACGAAGATTTATCGTAAGGACGGACCATGCAGCGCTACGTTGGCTACTCACCTTCAAGACCCCCGAAGGACAAGTCGCACGTTGGATTGAACGACTACAGGAGTACGACTTCGAGATTCGTCATCGGGAAGGGAAAGCCCATAGGAACGCCGATGGACTATCCAGAAGACCTTGCTCCGAAGAAGACTGTAAGAATTGTGATCGACTAGAGAAAAAGGAAGCGGAAGCGGAAAGAGGTTTTACGACGAAGATTCACGGGATATTCTACGATGATGAGAGAACTAAGTGGAAAAGAAGTCAAGAAAAGGATGAAGAAATAGGGTTCATCCTTAAAAAGAAAGGGGAAGGGGAGAAGCCCGTCTGGCAAGACGTCGCTCGTTTCTCCCCACAACTGAAGTATTACTGGACAATCTGGGACTCGCTGGAAGTTCACGAAGGTTTACTTTGCAGGAAATGGGAGTCTCACGATGGTGCAACGACATCGTGGCTTTTGGTGGTGCCACACGAAAGGGTTGCAGAGGTACTGCAGGAGTTTCATGATGCTCCAGCAGCTGGACACTTCGGAGTAAACAAGACCTTGGCGAGGATTCGCCAACAGTTCTTCTGGCCCACGTGTCGACAAGACGTTGAAGAGTGGTGCCGGCGGTGTGACACCTGTGCGGCGAAGAAGGGACCACGTCAGAGGGGAGCAGGGAACCTGAAAGTGTACAACGTGGGAGCTCCGTTCGAGAGACTTGCCCTGGACGTTGTGGGTCCGCTCCCGAGGTCCCAAGCCGGGAACAGGTTTATGCTAGTTGTGGCAGACTATTTCACCAGATGGCCGGAGGTCATCGCGATGCCAGACCAGCGAGCTGTCACAGTGGCAAGAGCTCTTTTACATAACGTAGTTTGTCGTCATGGTGTACCCTTAGAGATACACACGGACCAAGGAAGGAACTTCGAATCCTCCGTCTTCAAGGAACTGCTCAAGCTGCTTGGAATCAGGAAGACGCGAACAACTCCCCTGCATCCTCAATCCGACGGGCTGGTAGAACGTTTGAACAGGACATTGCTTCAATACCTCGCAATGTTTGTTTCAGAACACCAGCGGGATTGGGACGAGTGGATCCCCATGTTCCTCCTCGCTTATAGATCAGCACGTCACGAGGCTACGCAACTGACCCCAGCGATGATCCTGTATGGCCAGGAACTTCGTTTACCCCTACAGTTATGGAGAGGATTACCTCCAGAAATAGAGGAAGACGAAGACATTGAACAAGGATATTCCGAATGGATCCGAGGGAAAATGAAGAAGATCCACGAATTTGTTCGCCGCCGTTTGGATATCTACAGCTCCAAGATGAAGACGTGGTACGACAGGCACGTACACGCAGTGGAGTTCCAGCCAGGAGAACGAGTGTGGTTGTTTCAACCAAGAAGAACGAAAGGGAAATGCCCGAAACTACAAGCTGACTGGGAAGGCCCATACAAAGTAGTGGATCGGATCAACGACCTTGTCTATAGGATACAACGTTCGCCTAGGAAGAAGTGCCAGGTGGTCCACGTACGCCGCCTTGCGAAATACGAAGGACGTTTCGCAGCCTATTGAAGAATCTACCGAACAAAAGGACTGAAGATAGAAAAAGAATCAAGAGAGAAGATTTGAACTCAATCTGGTGGACTGGACTGCGTACGCAGTCCAGCCCCCCGCTCTCTTATTTTGTTACAGGTTCTCGATACCCCACGACGAGGGACAAGGTGTCGGGGGACTGCCACCGCGGCTGGGATATGCGCTCCCGAATTCCCCGAATGTGCCATAATAGCGTGGCGGTCCGCAGCGGGGGCGCGGACATACGTGAAAGCGCCCCGCTAGCCCCCTGGAGGAGACCTCACGAGCCCCCGGGATGGCCGGGATGGAGGATCTCGTGGGGTACCCAGGAAAAGTAGGAGAAGGGTGGACAGCAGACGGGAAATGGCATCCCCAATCACCAGGCGGACAAGCGGTGCTTGGACCGGCTGGAGGGGATGTCGCGGAGACGGGAGCGCTAACCGGACGCACAGGACGGTCCCCTGGGACAGCACCAGAGGCCTAGAAGAGGAATGGGGCCATCAGGATGCCAAGGAATGGAGTACTGGAGGAGTATTGAAGAAAGAAGAGAGAAGACTCCACGAGTTGGGAGTACCGGGCGGATTGATCGGGGAACGGGCCGATAGCAAGCTCATTGTTTAGGTGTGAGCCTCTGCTTTCGTGTTCGGTTCGCCTTTCCGTCCTCCAGGTTCTCTCGACTCCAACGTTTTTCAAAATCAAAATGAATCGGCTAAAGTGTTGTCACTTATTTATTAGGCAACCCTGCAGATAGCCACTTGAAGTAATACCGGAAAGAATTTAGAGTAACGTCATCAGTCGGAGGCACGACCGCGAGCTGGAGCAGTTCCAGCAACCATGCGCTGGAGAGGGGACGGTTTACGCATTTTCACACACAAGGGACCCAGGAGCAGGAGAGGAAAGAAAAAAAGAACGGAAGAGAGAAAAGACAAGAAAAAGGAATGACAGTACCGACCGCCGGACGAAAGGACTCCCCCACCCGTTTTTGCCCAAGAAGAGGACGCGTCGCCGAAGAAGAGAAGCCTTTTTCAAGAGAGAAGCGTCCAAGAAAGAAGACGCAAGTGGAGGGTAAGGACGGGAAAGTTCTTCGGGGGAATCCGCCGTATCCACGCCTTGCCCAGGGTTTTTGGGTGGTTTTCCCCTTGGGCGTGAAGGCGAATGCCGAGGCGCCGGACGGAAGAGGCCACGCAGTGTCTTTCCACTCTTTCGGACCAGGGTACGGCTGCCAGCAACGAAGAGGCTGCAGCGGTCGGGACGACCACTCTTTCAGAGGGGGAGGCAGTGTTGCGAGCACCCTTTAGTTGAAACCCAAGGCCTGCTGGTGCTCGTGACAAGAACAAGAGGACAGCGAGAAGAAGGCGATCGGATCGATCGCCTGTCAAGCTGTCATTCGAGAGTCAGACGCCATCGCGAATAGACATATCGAGATTACTGCATTATCCTTGTATTAGACATTTCTTGTTGTTCACCGTTCTTGTAGTTTCATATTGTATTGTTGTATTAAACCTAATTATGCCAAACCGAGCAACCCCCGTTACACATAAGTGTAACAGTATTATGAACTGCTTAAAAAAAAAGTTTCAGTTAAAAAACTATTGTTTTTCGGAAGTTATGCATACATACCCGTATGTCTCTCGATTTTAGACGGCTAAACGGTGGGCCTAAAAACTCGCGCTACGTTCAACCAATTCACTTCCAATTTTGCATGCAGGATCGTAATAAGATTCCGCATCGTCCAACGAGGGCATTTTTTATTCCGATTCCCCGTTTATTATTTATAAAGAAAAAAGTTGGCCGTTTCTCTTAGAAAAATGTAACTTTACCTTTGATCTCTCAGCATTTCTTTATTTTTCAAAATTTTCAAAACCGGCCCCGTTGGACGATAGCTATTGACATACTTTATAAGAAGATTTCATTGTATTTGATTTCAGACAGGACATACAGCTGCTTTCAGGCCCACCGTTTAGCCGTCTAAAATTGAAATACTTTCGGATATTAATGCATAACTTCCGAAAAACAATAGTTTTTTAACTGAAACTTTTTTTTTAAGCAGTTCATAATACTATGTAAAGATAGTAAAAAAACGGGAAATCTTCGTCGAGCCGTTGACTTGTAAAAAAATCCACAAAACGAAGCTTTTGCCAACGGTGCCGCGTTTAAAGCAGCAAAGCAGTCCATTTAGACTCTAAATTTTAGAGAGTCAATGGCACAAGTTCGACAACCGTTCCGCGAGTACTCGCGTGTGGGGGATCGTAATTGGCCAGGGGGCGACAAGGGGAAAGGCACTGTCAAGTGATGCAGACCCGCGGCTGATCAGCCCAACGCTCGAACAAACCGTTGACGATCGATCGCGATGAAGTAACGCGGCTTTCGCGCTCGGGCGCACGACGTGAAATTGAAATGAATTACGTGATGGAAAATAACGTCACGTCGAGGAATTCTCGACTCCTTCCGGGCAGGTACGAGTTTTATAATGACCGAAGGCGCAGTTTCCCTCCCCCCGCAACTCTTTGCTCATTAGAAGCGGCGTCAATCCTTACAAGGTCGGCGAAGCTATAGTTTCCAAGGAGATGCTTGATGAATATACATCTCCTCTTGGCCTTCCGAGGAGCTTGCACGCATTGTCTCCGCGTTTGCATTCCTTCGATCTCGATAAGGAGTCTAAGCAGCCAAGTGCTGCAAAGCGGCGTAGGTCCCTGGATCTTCGATCCATTAAGCGAATTATTCCTGAGCTCAATTTCGGAGAGCAAATCCACAAGTGTCTGCGCTGAGACACTGCGAAGCACTTAGGGCTACCAGATGCAAAAGTGAAAAAGGAGGACAGTCTGAAATCGTTTAAAAGGGAGGACGTTGTAAAAGTTGATATCTAAAATTTCGTTTTATTTTACAACGTCCTCGGCTTCGACTGAGTTCAGACCAGATTGTCCTGCTTTTTCATTCTCGGATCTGGTAAATAATGATGGAATTTTGCTGTGCGAAGCCGAGACGAGTGGATCGCTTGCGTTGTGGGTAAAATAAAGAAGCCCAGTTTCAGACGATAGGACACTGCGTTTCAGTAAAAAATACACGGCACTGGGTACCATATAGTATCCCTAGAAGCACTGTGCTCCCCATCTGTGCGATTCTGATATCTTAACCCTTAACTGGTATCTTGGGGTCGCTCATGACCCCAGGCACGCAAAGTTCGCTGTAAAAATTTTGGTTGTCTAAGCTTGTAAACTGTTTTTCTAATTAATTTTATAATAATAGTTTAACTTTCTAGGTTTCTATTATTTTACACATTACCTAAGAACAAAATATTCATAGAGGTTGATTCAGGGTCGACTTTACAAATTTCTGTGTCCTTTTTTATTTGGGGTCTGCCACGACCCCAGTATACCAGCAACGTTTGCCAAAAACAGTATACCAGTTAAGGGTTAATTTTAGAGATCCCTATTTCACGTGTATTTAAATACACGTGAATTTAGATACTCGTGTATTTATAAATGCACGTATATTAACGTATCCCTATTTTGATTCGTCTGATTTTTAATATCTATAGATATCCCAGAACTCTGGGGGATTGCGAAATTCATAAAGGAATTAATGTATTTAAATATATTTACTAGAATAATATGCGGAAAGTATGGTTTTACAAATTTTCAGATTGCAACTAATAACACAATTATAAAATTAACAAGATTTATTTAATCGATTACCTATTTTGATACGAAAAATTAAGGCATTACTGGTAATAAGCGAGCTTCTTTTTAGACGCAACGATAATCCTTAAAATTGAGAAACATCACTCGGTTTTATTACACTTATTGCTTAAGTGACCGCCATTGCCCAATTCTGATGAAAATACACAAATACGTTGATACACGTGTATTTAAATACACGTGAAATAGTGCACGGGTACCCTACCATGATCTCTAATTAATTTCCCACTGGTCACTTAAAAAAAAAATCGAAAATTTCGCTGTTTCCAGCCCAAAGAATAAAATCCCCCTTAATCCATCTGTATTTCAAATTGGGGATTCAGTAGCTAATTGAACCAAAAAACTGTTTGGAATAATACGTGAGACGTCGTTCGGTGTCTGCACCATCAGATGCGAATCAGGAGTGTCTCTCCAAGCAGCAATGTCACTTGCATTCGTGCCAACGAGGGGAACGCAAGTTGACCTTTAATCCGCCGCAGCGGAGCAACGTATGTCGCGTCCGCGTGTCCGAACTATTTCTGCACGGTCGCCTCGCGTATCGCGGCCCGATGGAATATCGCCGAAGCCGATCGGAGGACAATTCGCGTCAGTTTGGGGTTGCGCTGCTAGGGCGGTGTTAATTTTAGGCGGGCCCGTTGCATTCCGGCAGCCGCTTTAAATATGATCGGGCTGGCATTGGCGAAGGTTGAGCGCATCGTTCCGTCAGCCGATCGACGATCGAAATTAAACGAGAACGATATACTTGCGAGCGTAAGCAGCCGGGGGGGCGTTCGAGTGGGTGTTTAAGAATGCGCGCCACGAGGGCCCCTACGTGCCCGCAGTTCGAAACGGGCGACTAGAGCCGCGCGATGGGAAGGATCGGATGGTTTTATCGTGGCATGGAACGTATCAAAACAAAGAAGATCGCAGAAGCGTTCGCTACACTCGTAATGTCGATGTCATGGCCACTGACTTATGTCATGCCGCGCCGGTGCCCGCGCGTGCTCGCCGCGGAATCGTTTAGTATGGAGCTCGGGTGAATTGGTAACGCACCGTTAGAAATATCCGGGGAAATGTCCACGCGGATTAGACTTTAGCGCGGGCGGATTAATTTTGGGAAACTGTGGGGTAATTGTTCGACCGGCACTGGTACTCTCGGATGAATCGAGCTGCTCGCGGGACAGTTATATAATTTATATAGGAAAGGAAAGTTGCTCAATGAACCGACGATGCCAAAGCGCTGCGAATAGCGGACTGCTTGCGAAACCGAGCGCATTCTACGGGCTTCCAAGTAGATTCGGCGCGGAAAAGTTACTCGCGCATTCCAGTCGCTTCTGTAGAATTTCCTCGCCGCCAACTCAGCGATAAAAATGGCTTAATTATCGGTACAGCTGTTCTTACGGCGCAAGCGAGAATTAATTGTTAGACAATTATATGCAACCGTGCATACGTATTAGGGTGGTCCTTGTTTTTCAACTTTAAAATTTGCATTGTCTGACGCTCTTAAAATCTTCTGTTTGAGAAAAAAAATAGCTTCGGGTTTTTTTTTATATTTTGATATATAAAGGTCGCTCGAGGACTTTATATATCGCATGCGCCACAAGTTTGGCAACTGCGACTTTCCATAATTGTCACTTGTCAATTTTAATGAAACCGTGCTCATATTTGCATGTAAGAATCCGAAACCATGCTTCTATCTATTTCAGCGTTTGCGTCTGCATCTGATTCGAGAGCTGCTGATGAGAGAAATTTAAATGTGCATATAAAGCCTTATGCCACGACACAATACAGTACACACTCGTTATAAACTCGTTTCGTCTATGCTACGTGTGCCCGAATTTTAATGTTGTACTCTCCCTTAAAAGTTAATACAATTATTTTGTCCTTATTGCAAACATTCCTATCAATTAATACCAAAACAGTAATATTTCAATGCCACTGAGCGACGTTTAATCCTTAATATATTTCAACAAAATTTTAGACGAAATTCTTTTAAACTATTTGGAGACTTCTGAGAGGGTCAGAAGAAAATTTTAATATCTTTGATTTTTTACCATACATATAAAGACCTCCCTCATACGCATACTATCGCGATTCCACTGAACGACGAACTTAATTGCAAAGTACAGGAATTTTTGGCGCACCCTGCGAAATTATAAAACGATTACGTTTACAGAGAAAAAGATATTATTGTTGTATACCAACGTCATTTAAATCTATATAAAGTATTAGTCAGCGCGTTAGTTTTCCAGATAGCAATAGTAAGCATCCCGAAGTCCTTCTTTTATGACCTTATCCGTACCCTATTACTCATCCTTGAACCTCGATCTCTATGCCTCATCCCTTAAGGGGGTATACCCGTTTGAACCCTCGGAAAATGTATACATTTTGTGGATTTTTTTACAAGTCAACGGTTTGATGCAGATTTCCCGTTTTTTAACTATGTTTACATAGTATTATGAACTACTTATAAAAAAAGTTTCAGTTAAAAAACTATTGTTTTTCGGAAGTTACGGATACATGTCCGAAAGTCTCTCGATTTTAGACGGCTAAACGGTGGCCCTAAAAACTCGCGCTACGTTCAACCAATTTACTTCAAATTTTGCATGCAGAATCATAATAAGATTCCGCATCGTCCAACGAAGGCGATTTTGAAAATTTTGAAAAATAAAGAAATGGTGAGAGATCAAAGGTAAAGTTAAATTTTTCTAAGAGAAAAATCCACCTTTTTCCTTTATAAATAATAAACGGGGAATCGAAATAAAAAAAGCCTTCGTTGGACGATGCGGAATCTTATTATGATTCTGCATGCAAAATTTGAAGTAAATTGGTTGAACGTAGCGCGAGTTTTTAGGGCCACCGTTTAGCCGTCTAAAATCGAGAGACTTTCGGATATGTATCCGTAACTTCCGAAAAACAATAGTTTTTTAACTGAAACCTTTTTTATAAGTAGTTCATAATACTATGTAAACATAGTTAAAAAACGGGAAATCTGCATCAAACCGTTGACTTGTAAAAAAATCCACAAAACGTACACATTTTCCTAGGGTTCAAACGGGTATACCCCCTTAACGACCGTTAAACTCAGGACAACCCCCACTTTTCAGCTTACCGAAAACCGTACATATATATATATTACACGCAATTCTTCCAGTCAGAAGCACTTGAGCACTTCAGTCCGAATAGTCTGGACACGAGAATCTAGTTCTGAATCTATAATCTAGTATTTATCTGTAATCGTCTTAGTTTCCGTTACTTGTACAAAGTTATTTAATAAAATAGAAGTAATACGAAAAATACGGAATACAACATTATTCGTAGCAAAGTGTTTCGTCAGAAATGAATGCGCAACTGGTGGCACTAGGAAGCCGGGAATTATCGCGATTCCATTGAACAGAAATGGGTAAGGTGTCTTGCTGGTTCGCCGGAGTTTCAAAGCACATTATACAACTGTTTAAAGAAAATTGACGCAAGCAGGCAAGGAAAGGGGACTCGGTGTGCGTAATCGTAATGCTGGGCTAGGCCCGATTCGTTGTTGCCGGGCGCGCGGAAATACGTACGACAGGCATTACGGTGAACGTCAGGTTTACGCAATGCTATTACGTAAGGCGGACGTGTCACAATACGGCTCGACATCCCAGAGCTCGAGGCGTGTGCGTATGTGCTATGTGCATCGTTGGCAATGAATCGAGACATCCGCGCGGCTGACTGGGAACGTCCACCCAAACGGCCCCGAATTTCGTTGGAGCTTGAGAGATTTATAGAATCGTCAGTGATAAGGAACGCCTACCTGTTGCGTTGTCCGAAACTCAAGGGTCGGAGGTGAAAGCGCACCTCGAGGATGGACGTTTTGTACATCCTCGAGGATCACTGTCTTCGGGCACTATCCAGTGGAAACATGCTTGCATAAGTTGTCTTGCATTTCCATCTGTTTCGTTAGGATTATGCAAACGATATGCACATTTACGTAATTGATTGGCCGGCAGCTAACGTAACGCGAGTTCCCAGAGAGTTTTTTTTTTCAGTTACGATGAAGCGCATTGATTGCGTTTCCTCTTACGATTCGCGGCGAGATGGCGTGGTATGTTAGTTAGTTGTTGTTACTGTTTTAAGGGGAAACCCGTGCTCGAGATACGTACGCGCGAATAGAGGACTGATGTAAATTACTGGGAAGGGCGAACGGACTGTATATACAGTGACTCGCATTAATATTCGGACACTTTTTAAAATCGCATAACTTTTTTAGAATTGGTCCAAACAACTTGAGTTTTTTTTAGAAGATAGAAGGATTAGTTTGCTAACTGACGCGTTTCGTCGTTTTGAAAAAAAATGTATTTGGTTGGAATAGCGGAAAGAATAGTAAAGGTCGATTTTTAAACTTTTTTTTGCGAGCTTGTAATGAAAATTAAAAAAAAAGTTTGTAGATTGCAGTAAGTTGTATACGTGGCTATAACTTTATCAAAATCGGTTAACGTTGCTCCGAGCTACAAACGTTTAAAGATCGCGGAATAAGGTCGAGAATCGCTGATTTCGGGAATTTTCGCGATTCCAACCAAATACATTTTTTTTCAAAACGACGAAACGCGTCAGTTAGCAAACTAATCCTTCTAACTTCTCAAAAAAACTCGAGTTGTTTGGGCCAATTCTAAAAAAGTTATGCGATTTTAAAAAGTGTCGGAATATTAATGCGAGCCACTGTAAAGTGAAAGGAATTACGGCGAATGTCCCAATTTCTGCTGATTTAAGCGGTAACTCGTGGTAAAGAAGGTGTAAAAAATTTGTTTGTGATGAAAATTTGCGGAGTAATTGATTAATTCTTCAATAATAAATCAACCAATTCAAAAACTATTTAAGAAAGATATTTCAAGATGCTTAACTATTAGTAATTCGTAATTAAATATATAATCCTCTAAATGTCCGTATTTCTGCTCATGAAAAATAGCGATGTACGTATCGAACCAAGCTCGTGCAGCACTCGCGTAAATGTTTAGAATTATTTTGTCGCAACTATAGTACAAACCTGACGCATACAATATTAAAAAAAATACGAAATGAGCAGAAATGGGGACACGATCAGAAATCGGGACATCCACCTTATACCCGTTTCGTATATTTAACAGGCTGGTGTTTTCGGGTAGCTAGACGATGGATTCGATCTTAAATATATACCTGTACGAACTCGAGTGAGTTCCAAGCACCTGTACAAAAGTCGCAAAAGTGAACGCGCGTGAAGTTGCGAAGCGAAGTGTACCGCGGTGGTTAATAACAGAACCAGAAGCAGCTATTTCGAGTTCAGAGCTCCACTGTCAAGGAGACTTCCCAGTGAGAGCGTGAATTCCTACCCAAACACAACGAACGTTCCGAGAAATGTCCCGGAAACCTTGCCAGACTATACTGCGCGGGTCGTAAAAATATAAGAGCTCGTCGCATAGACAGACGCAGCCAAATGTGTCTCAGAACTTTCATGCGGGTTTCCCTCTCCCGAAATCGACCAACGATCCTCAGCGAAATGTTCAAGATTGCCGAGCCCAGGGTTTTTTAATCCATGGGACATAAATTTCAAGGTACAACCCTTTCTTACCACACCCCGCGAGACTCCAACGTCCTCGGCATCAGCTAGCGCTCGCGATACACCCCTCGGATCGGTCGCGGTGCATCCTCTAAAAGCAAAGGCGAGACGGGGTAGACGGAAGGGGGCCTTGGAGGCGACGATGGTCAAGGCCCCGCGTGTCGAATTCGCCGTGCCGCGGGGGGGCTAGGAGCAGCGGAAAAGAGATATCGCGGAACTAGAAATAAATCTTCCCCGTTGCGCGTTCTATTCGACGAGCGCGCGCGGTCGCGCGGCGCGCACACAGCTGCGACGGCCTGCACACGGATATTGTTTCGCGCGCGTGCAGTCAGGGCCACGGTGACCTTAACAACCGTCCCCCGCGTGTCCCTGCACCGCCGCCACCACCCTCCTCCTCCTCCTCCTCCCCGTGCAGCCGCCTGCGCGTAGAGTAACGCTGCGCAACGGGCGGCGGAGGGCGAGAGGGGTGGCACGTGCCACCGGTGACGTCACGTGGTGTGCAGTGCGACGCGGTGCATCGCCGGCGCCGGTTTCCTCCGCGGCTCTAGAGATCTAGGTCCATTGCGGAGGCGTGCGTCGCGACGGTGCAATATTTTCTGCGCAGACGCACCCTCGCGGCTGCACAGGGCAGCCTTGGCACTTTCGCAGGCGAAACACCGTGTTTCGTTGGGAAACTAACGAGACCGACATCGCGCGCGGTTATTAATTTCAATTTATTAATCCCTCCAACGGCGGATGTATTTCGTCAGCCGGGCGCGACATCCGTTTCGCCCTGTAATTTTATTCGTGAATGTATTGAGAGGATTTAGATTCTTTTGTACGCTTTAAATTACAATTAGGTTCTTACGAGGGATGATCCCGAACCAGAAAATTCGAAAAATTCTGAAACTTTGTCGATATGTAGGGGGATTTCCTCCTGATTACAACGCAATTTTTGTTTGCTGCCCAAATTCACTGTAAGGGGCTGAAATTAACCCCTGAAAGTCCGGCTGTTTTTCGATTTTGTGTTATAACAGGTTGATACAGGCGAATTATCTCGACACCGTATATATGTAGCTCCATTTCAGCGAGATATGTGAAGCTTGTTGTTCAATTTACTACGGTTCAGCGTACGTCCGTGTACCTTGACGTTAATAATCGTGTTTTTAACCGTTTTCGTTTATATAGAGAAACAGTAGTTTTGATACATCCAAATTGATCGTGCAAATAACATTTTTTCATTCACTTTGTATGTATTTTCTCAAGTTTTCGCTTACTATATATTAAAGAGGAAGGTCCAAAGTATATTTTGGCATATTCGTTATTAAGGAATTAATGCAAACAAAAATTTAAAAAATTGAAAACTGAAGAACGTATCAACTAGCCCCGGCCTCCCCTATCACTTTTACCAAATGAGAGCCCTAATTAAGTAACTTTGCCAGAAGCAGTGGCGGATTTAAGAAAAAGGCCCAAGTGGCAAACGTTGAGAGGCCCATTTTTCGGGAAAATGAAGAGGTAGTTTACTAAAAGTGGGTAAATGTACAGAGAAGAATGGAGAAAAAAACGTGCTTGAATAAAATCGAAATCGAATAGAAAAAAGAATATAGTTTGAATAAAATCATAATTTTTTTTTAAGGATGGGTCCTTCCGAGCAGAGGTCCAGGTGGCACCTGCTCATCGGCCGCCCTGTTAAATCCGCCACTGGCCAGAAGGACCTTTCAAGTTGCACTGCAGTTTCGGTAGCAATAAGGTGAGAGGTCCGATGAATACGAAGACTGAGGTTTGCAGTCTTGTGTTTTGATTACAGATCACAACCTGCTACAGTGTGGAACATCGAAGGGACCGATCTGTGCGCCGTAGAAGAAACTGTAGGAATTGAGGCAGATTAAGTGCGCCGTCTCTATGGTCAGTTACTTTAGGATGAGCGGAGGCAATGTATTAACATCTCTCGGGAAGAGTGTTAAAACCCAGCCCTGCCCCAAAAACCCCATTGCTCCTCGAGCCGTTCCTCAAGGTCGCGAGTACAACGCCACAAACCTGGCCTGCTCTCAATGTCAGCCAGAATCTACAGAAAGACGAAAATACATCCACCTGACCGAAAAGCAGCGAGCAACCTCAGCAGCTGCCACCGAAGCCACGATTACCACACCGGGGCGAGATCTATCCCCAAGGAATCCGTGCCAGCTCGACCGCAAGGATCCACCGATCACCATTGCAAATGGCAACGGCGAAGTCTTCGAATGGCTTCCGGCTTCCGGCCGCGCCCGCATCGCGCAGCGCAGACGAATTTCCTCGAAGCGTCGGATCGTTCCCCGATGCGTCGCGATAAAGTCGCTTGTAAAATTCGATGCAGCAGCCAACGCTATCGGCGTTATCTCCGCGGGCGATTACTTCGAGCGGGCCGCCAGATAAAGGTGTAAAAGAAAGTAGATAGAAAACGCGGCCGGTGTGCCTCGCGCGCGCGGCTCGGGCCCCGGGACGCGAAGCGGGAGAGGGGAGCGGAATCGTGACACGGCGGTGGGCACTTCCTGGCCGGTCCCCCTCTGCCCCGTCGTGCACCGCGGTCCCAGCTGATGGGAGGCCGATATGGGAACGCTGCGGGCCCGTTCTCCTATTCTAAACGCGACCTTTCACGCTGACGAGTCTAGCCAGGAAGAATCTAGGCAGCCCCGGCGACCTTGATCGCCGAGCGCGCGGATATCTTCGGCTGCCGGGTCAGGTGGCGCAGATACGCTCGCGATACGCTCGCGCGGCCAGTGAAAGTGGTCGGGGGGGGCCCTCGAAAATTATGCGCCTCCGCGTGCAACCCCGGCTCGCCCGATCGTAGATCGCCGGTAAGAGGGAATTCGAACGGTACTCCGACCCGGGTCGCGTTCCGCCCGAGATGAATGAGCCCGAAGTCGACTTCGCGGTCGGTGAAAGTAGGAGGAACCTTCGACTAACTGGGTCACGAAGGCTCTCGACGATCCCAGGGATATGGCTACTTGGCATTTAAGCCCGGACTCGTGGAAGGATGAGTCGGCTGCACGAAAGTCGGCCGCGCGCTGTCCTCCGTGCACGGAGGAAGACGGACACCGTGCGAGCCGAGGGAGAATGTTTTTAAAGGCTCTAGGTACTTAACTTAGGCGTCGCTGAGGAATCTGACGCGGTACCGAATACGCGCTCGAAATCCACTGAGCGAATGATTAATTACTACCTAATTCCCACAGGCGTAAAATGGATACAGAAGTGGACTGCACCGTGGGCAGTGGCGGATTTAAAGAAAATGACCCAGGTGTGCAAGGGTTCTGGGACACCCTGCATACGCAGCAGAATTACGAATAAAATTACGCGCGTGTGGTATGAAAATTATGGGACACGAAAATATAGTATTTAGATAGAATCATAATTTTTTTTTTTTGGAAGATGGGGCCTTCTGGATGGGGGCCCAAGCGGCAACTGCTAGGGAAATTTTGCGATTTTATGGCGAAAACCACAGAAATAAATTTTTCAATTCGACAAAATAAATGCAAATGTTTTAATACAAAGCTCGCGTAGACGCTCAAATATTTATGTTCATGCGAGGTTAGAACGATCGCAAAGAATAAATTAATCTAGATTTTCGAGTTACTTCAAACATTTGTATTATCCAAAGTTCTGAAAATAATTTGAAGGCATGGATTCAATTCCTGATGGTGCGTAATCATCTTTTATCTTTAATCATCGTATTATCTTTTTGTCCACAAAATAATTATGTTAAGATTTTTAATAAGCAATTTATACAATTTTTAAAGTAGTGTTTTAGAAATAACCTTTTCATATAAGAATCAATTTTCATTACATAAAATAGATATCAATCCCATAATATCCTGCAATGATTTTCATTCCTATTTGACGTTCGACTATTTTGATTCTATAAATGCAATTATTAGTTGCTAATAGTTGCTAATCTTGTAATTATATGCATTTTTTTAAACACGATCCAGTGTCTTGTCTAACATACGACATAACTGACCGAGACTGGTTCACATGTTATACATTACATCCTTTTTATTATTTCTTAAACGATTTAATTTAGCTCTTATCCTCTGTTTGATTGTTTGTATTAATAGAGTTCACGTTATTTTACAAGTAATATCAAGTGATTACGCAGTACATGTTACAAAATTTCAAATATATTTGATTGTTTGTATTATTGTTTGTAAAAAAGTGTATAAATGTAAATAATAAAAAAATCTTTATCGTTCGTAATTTTTGTAAGTGCTGTTTTTCGGATAATTTATTTCCTCATATGTCAGAACGTATAAGTGCTGAATTTTATATATTAAAAATAAGTTTCAAGGTTTCGACCACGAAAATGGATATAGTTCTCCAATTGACATTTGCATTAATTTTGTGAAATTAAAAAATTTCATTTTTGCGGTTTAAAATCGCAAAATTTCCCCACTGTGCGACCGTTAAATCCGCCACTGACAGTGGATCATTGATCACTCCTTAAACCACTGAGAGAACCTTTTCAGTTTGTACCCTGGCGCTCTCTCGGTGGTAGCAGGACGTTGAAAGAGAATGTCACTCACCTGCTCGCTCTCGTAAGTGGCGCAGCTCGCTGGTCCATTCTCGATCGGGTCACGGTTCACTTTCGACCGAATCTGAAAAACCATAAGGGGAGCGTGTTAAAAAAGGCTGATTGCGGGGCCCAGCATCCGCGGGGCTCAGCTATTTTCGTAGCCGGTCGGGCCGGTCCTCCGCCGGCGCGCTCACCGGCGCGCACCTAAGTTTAGAGCGCGGCGATAATACCTCAAGGTTCAACTTGTTAGCCGTCTTACGAAATACCGAAAATCGCCGCGCGTGTTTACATCCTTGGCTCGGTCCAGGCTTATGTCATCGACGTGGACTTGGCACGGGCCAGTGGTCCGCCTGATGCAGCCTGCGGTCGCCGATGCACACTAGCGCTACTCGGGATAAGATATTCGGGGGGGAATCAGGTCGCTGACCTACTATCGCGGCGATTTGGTGTATCAGTCAAATGGGTTGAAGAAGCTGGGGGTCACGAAACATTTGGCTGATTTTTACTGAATTTCTGCGCGGTCAAGAGGTGCGAGAGTTTGAAACATGTTGGTACCTTTTCTTGTGGAAGTTAACATTGTCTTAGCAATAAAGCTTTCAAGTATTATAATAATAATAATAATTCTTTACTGCACAGTACACTTTACAAAAGAAAATATATGAGAAAAAGAGAAAGAAGAAAAAGAAGAAGAAAAAGAAAAAGAAAAAGAAAAAGAAAAAGAAAAAGAAAAAGAAAAAGAAAAAGAAAAAGAAAAAGAAAAAGAAAAAGAAAAAGAAAAAGAAAAAGAAAAAGAAAAAGAAAAAGAAAAAGAAAAAGAAAAAGAAAAAGAAAAAGAAAAAGAAAAAGAAAAAGAAAAAGAAAAAGAAAAAGAAAAAGAAAAAGAAAAAGAAAAAGAAAAAGAAAAAGAAAAAGAAAAAGAAAAAGAAAAAGAAAAAGAAAAAGAAAAAGAAAAAGAAAAAGAAAAAGAAAAAGAAAAAGAAAAAGAAAAAGAAAAAGAAAAAGAAAAAGAAAAAGAAAAAGAAAAAGAAAAAGAAAAAGAAAAAGAAAAAGAAAAAGAAAAAGAAAAAGAAAAAGAAAAAGAAAAAGAAAAAGAAAAAGAAAAAGAAAAAGAAAAAGAAAAAGAAAAAGAAAAAGAAAAAGAAAAAGAAAAAGAAAAAGAAAAAGAAAAAGAAAAAGAAAAAGAAAAAGAAAAAGAATAGTTAGACTTGAATAGCACATATAAAGGAGTGCAAAAGGCGAGGTACAGCTGTGAGCTGTTGTTAGCCTTGCCATTTAAAGCTACTTAAAATTAACACTAATAGTGTACACGGAAAGTGATTATAGACAGCCAAATAACGTAATCAAGAGTAAGAACTAACGTCATATGTGTAGCTGAAAAATAATTAGAGTAAACATTAAGAATTAATTGCTATTGCTGATTAGCAAAAAATAATGTCCCTGCACGCTTGCAGGATGCGAAGGCGGTTCAGAGCGAATTTACATCAGTATCTCTAGTCCATTTTATTAGATACCCCGAATATATGGTATGTAAATTTTGAGATGCAGGTGAACCGTTCTCGTGACATTGAAAAAGATTCGGATAACGTAGTGTTAAAGAGATATTTGTGTGTGAGACGATTGAGTGCAATAGATCACGTGCAGTCTAAGAAATTTTCCTGGATTCGGAGAAACAGCTCTGCGAGGCCCAACGTGTGCAACGGTGTAACTTTAATTTAGGCGTGCACTGCAGAGTTAAATCTCCATTTGACCCCTACCGTTCATTGACAGATAGTGTCGGTTTTTCAAAGGTCCAACTGACGCGCTGCGCCTCAGAGTCTCCTCTATAGCAGCGTTTAAACCAAGCAAGATGGAGCGAGCATCGTTCCTCCCTAGGAAACCACCGTGCAGGCCACAGGGTGGGCGGAAAGCACAGTGGGTTCCGAAAGACCACGTCTTGACTCGATGGGATCACCGTAAGGAATTTTGCTATTGGGTAGGCCATAACGGTCACGAATTATAAACGTTCGCAACCAGGGAAACCTACCCCTACCGTTCATTGACAGTATAAATTCAAAGAAACCGCACAGTAGTTCCTTGTATTTAAAAAACTGATGCAGTGTCTGCGCTGAATGCGTGACAAACTCCACCAGGTATCCGTACGCCGGCATCCCTGGGAAGTCGAGGTTGCAGAGGGCGAGCTCGAAGCTTCGCCGCTCCGCGAACGTACGCGAAAGTAGCGGTAGTTGTTGCGACTGCATTTCTTGCCGGTCAGGGCCGGCGTTCGTGCCAAAACCTCTCGCCATCGATCGCTCCTTCCTGCCTTGTAATCCCCCGATTACAGAGTGATCGATAGGCGTTACGAAACGACGATGATCCCCGCCGTCGACAAGGTAAGTTCAGCCGCGGACGCCCTGCGAATCACTGTATGCGGCGCACGCCGATAACGGTTTCGGCCTTGCCGCGCTCCAACGATCGAGGATTCATTTAGATCCCTTCAGCTCCGCCTGCGATCCACCGATTACGACTCACCGTTACCTCCTCCGAACGAAGACCCTGAATTTTTACGAGGCGAGAACCCGTACGCGAGAGAATGCCAGCTCGCTCGATTTCACTTCAACTTTCGATGAGATCACGACGAAACACGGCAGAAGGGGGGGACAGAATTTCCACCAACCACCAACAATTACACCCGTGGGATACATCCACGCTCCTCGATCAACCGGCACACTCGACTAATAAAACGGAAATAAGAGGAGGCAAGGCACGAATAAAAGCAGTCGAAGATTATCCACCCTTCATCCGTCCCCATCGGAATCCGTAGCCAATTATCCCCAAGCACCCTAGATGTCATTTCCCCATTAGCGAAATCTCGAGGAACGACAGTTCATCCAGGAAACGACAACAGCTCTCCTCGCGGAGATGCTGCTTAGTAAACACCCGAGATACCAGCTGGATCGCGTGGCAAACATGCTGCGTAGACTTGAACCGTGCAGTTCCTTGCTGTTCAACCCCTGGACTGTTTCAATTCCGTATAATGGATGTTCCCCAAGCGGAACGAGAATTTCTGTGTACACTTCATTTTATATACCCACGCTTCAATGGGTCAGGCAATACTCGACGCTGAAAGTTTCTCAGGAATAAAGAGAACGATTGGACGCACGAGGAAGCTGGGTGCCTCGGTATCGTTACGGCGGATCACATGTACTGGTCGTGGCGGGGTCCTACGCGCGAGTTGCGCCAGCTACTTACGCAACGGCGGCGGGTCTTATCGGTCTCGTTGACGTTAATTAAATGTAAGCCTTCGACACGGAAGGAACTATGTTCGGGGAGATAAGTTCGCCACGCCTCGCGAGCGATTTAATTGTACGGCTCGCGGGGCGGCGATAACCTTCGGGCATTCAGAAGGATCCATGGAATGTTCACGGGTGATAAGAGACCGTTATCGGGGCAGCCTCTAGGTCGAAGCCGCGGCGAGGCTTATCGAGCGTGCTCTTCCTCCTCGGAGCTTCGTAACAGTCCGAGCTAGCCTGCCTGGGAGCTTGGGGATCAACGTCGCGACGCACGGAATGCGTCGCCAGCATCGCTGGAGTGTCTTTGGATGTTTACGAAGGGCTGACTGACTTAAGGGGGTATACCCGTTTGAACCCTCGGAAAATGTATACATTTTGTGGATTTTTTTACAAGTCAACGGTTTGATGCAGATTTCCCGTTTTTTAACTATGTTTACATAGTATTATGAACTACTTATAAAAAAAGTTTCAGTTAAAAAACTATTGTTTTTCGGAAGTTACGGATGCATGTCCGAAAGTCTCTCGATTTTAGACGGCTAAACGGTGGCCCTAAAAACTCGCGCTACGTTCAACCAATTTACTTCAAATTTTGCATGCAGAATCATAATAAGATTCCGCATCGTCCAACGAAGGCTTTTTTTATTTCGATTCCCCGTTTATTATTTATAAAGGAAAAAGGTGGATTTTTCCCTTAGAAAAATTTAACTTTACCTTTGATCTCTCACCATTTCTTTATTTTTCAAAATTTTCAAAATCGCCTTCGTTGGACGATGCGGAATCTTATTATGATTCTGCATGCAAAATTGGAAGTGAATTGGTTGAACGTAGCGCGAGTTTTTAGGGCCACCGTTTAGCCGTCTAAAATCGAGAGACTTTCGGACATGTATCCGTAACTTCCGAAAAACAATAGTTTTTTAACTGAAACTTTTTTTATAAGTAGTTCATAATACTATGTAAACATAGTTAAAAAACGGGAAATCTGCATCAAACCGTTGACTTGTAAAAAAATCCACAAAATGTATACATTTTCCGAGGGTTCAAACGGGTATACCCCCTTAAAGAGGCAGCTCTTAAAACCTCGCGCCGCTTAAGGGGGGAGCCTGGTGTAGCGGATCGAAGAAATCGATTTTTTTTTTTGCATAAATCAATAGTTGAACATCACGATAATATGCTCCCAAAGCAGCAAAACGAAATTCGAAAAATTAAAGTGGATATAGCCGATTTTGCTACGGAGCGCTAGGCTACCACAAAACTTGAAATGTGTTTTTCTCGAAACGACAGTTTTATACTTTGCGGGCAATGTAACTAAAAAAATATTCAACCAATCGACTTGGCCTTGTGCACGGATATTTGTGAACATTTTCTTCACAGTACTAAGTTATTAGTATAATGATATTGTTTAAATAAATAACTTTTTTTTAGACATTTAAGGGAAAATTTCGTTGGAAACAGTGAACTTTTTATTCAAGAGGCCGCCATTTGTTCATTTTGCATCTTTTAAGTTTCAAATTTCTTCATTCTGTGCGTACACTCATAAACTAAAAGAAAACTGTTCGATTTTTGGTTTCAGATCAATAGCAATCTACAGCTACGATAAACAATGATATCAATTAGGGAAAAGTCGATATAAGAATTGATTCTGGAACCGTTTCGCAACCGATATAGAACCGAGAAAATAACGGTTATGGAACTGATATGAAGAGGGAAATAGAAACCGTAACCGAGACAGATAATATTTAGAAATTTCGGTTGTTCGTAACAGTTGTTTGGAATAAAAGTTCTCCAAAACCGTTCTAATCAGAACCGTTATATAACAGTTTTAAAGAGTTATTTTCGGGCCCGTTTCAAGCCCTGCTGGAAACTAGTTACGAAGGTCGAACGCTAGACACCGGTGAAGGTATGGCTGTGGAGGATAGTTTTCCGCCACCGAAGGAGGATGTAAAGGGAATCGAAGGAGGATCGAAGAATTTGATCCCCTCTGATGGGGCTGCGATGGTGGCAGTGTGGATCGAGCTGGAGGTCTCTAATTAGATCTGCAATGTACCCCAGCGTTGTGTTATCTATCGCAATGCTATCTTCTGAGATAGGTTTCGATAAGGAAAAGATCTGAGTTAAACAGTTGCATCTGGAGAGATATAAAGTTGAATACACTATTTTTCTTAAATTACACGCCGTATTCGAAGTTGCTAGTGTTATCTTGATAAGCCGACGAATAACACTGACCCTTGGCAAATGGGACTTGCTAATTATCGAGTCTCAGGGAAACGCACGACCGAGCTGCACACTCGACCTTTCAAGTATGCTTTCACATCTTACAAAGCGATAGAAGATACGAATCTCTGACTTGGAAACTAGTATACGCAGCCTTGACAAGTTTAAGGGAACGTATGATAGCACTGGAAACAAGTCCCAGCATGGGAAACTGATTTCAATTGGAATCCAGGCTGGGAAATTGTTTCCAGGAAGGATATCGCACCATTAACGAGCAATCCCGCGAAGACGAAAGGAACTTTCTTAATCCAATCTCGAACTTCTTCAGACTCGCCCGCGATTTCGCCCGACTACGTGGAAGCGTTACTGAGACGATTTGACCAGGAAAAAAAAATGGGTCTGAAAGTAAGAGGCGCAAAGCAGAGGGAAAAGTAAAAGTTGACTTTCAAGACTGCAAAGAAACCTACTATTCAAACGCAGCACGCGAGAGATCGATCTAGGACCTACATAGGAAGTTTACAAACTTCTTTGAAAACCCCTGAGAAGGTACACAAAATCTCAATGAGGGGGAGGTTCCTATTTTCGGGTTACAAACGTAGCAAAATTTAGGATTTTTTTTTAAGATTCATCTGAAATGTGGACCACGTTTTTATGCATCTTTGAAGAAGTTGCAGTTTTCTTTATTAATTTTTAATAATAAATATAGGAGTTCTGCATGATTCTCAGACGAACCGAATAGTTTCTTAAAAAAATCCCAAATTTTGCTATGTTCTTAGCCCCAAAAATAAGATCCCCCTCCGAGATCTTCAAATACCTTCTTCGCTGGAAAATATTATAACTTTAACGCGCACTAATATTTCCAAAACCTGTTACCCCACCATTGAAGCAGAATGCAAAAACACAACGCAATATTCACCCATAAATGTCCCCTACCCGTAATCGTTTAAATACATCCACGATGATCGGTGCCGCGCATCACCGCCGCGGTGGATAGTAGAAAGAGCGCGACGGAAGACAGAAAGAGACCGAGAGGAAACTGTTCCTGGAATCGCGCATCGACAGAACGATAGATAATCCCTATGGGTTACACGAAGGCCAAGTTCACCAGCTGCGGATTAACGTTGCAATGGTGAGCGTTGCACTTGAATTTTATCAGATAACGAGACCGTTCGATTAATCGATAGAACGTGTGCGCGCGCGCGCGCGCGCGTGTGCCGATGTGCTCTCACCTTCTTCTTGCGCGGGTGCTGCTCCTCGAGGTAATCGGGCACGATGCCCTCGTCCAGGGTGGTGGTGGAGCCCGGGGTGCTGCTCGACGACGAGCCAGACGCGTTGTAAGGGTAGTGCTGCTGATTGTGCGAAGGATGAGCGGTGGTCGGCCACAGGGAACCTGTTGTCGGTGCCCCTTCGTCGCTGAGGGGCGGGCTGGGGGTGCCACTTCGCCATGAAGCCCCGCTGCTGCTGCTGCTGTTCGACGTGCCACCGACTCCTGGCGAGCCGACGACCATGCCGCCACTCCCTCCTCCTCGACCTCCCCAGGAACCTTATCGACGCGAACAGGGGTGGTTTCTCAATTAATTATTTCCTCCACGGCACAGATTCCACGCTGATAACGGGGAACAGGGTACGCGGAATTAATGAAACGCTTAGATCGAACGGGCTACCAGGAAGCAGCGACTCCGCGCCCCTTTGGGGGTTTAAGATTTCCGAGGATTCTAGGGCCGGGGTCCTTGCTCGCCCCTCGTCTAACACAAGCATAGCGAAAGGCACCATCAGCAGAGTTAAAAGAAAATTTCTCGCCAATAACATGTACAAATTATTTGCATTTTCAAGATTTCAAGAAGATTTCAAGAAGAGATATAGCTCAAGTTCGTTCGCTTTATTGACCCAAAGTGTTAATTGAAAGTAGAAATATATTAAATATTCTTCACTGGAATTATTTCTCTCGACTGTCTGCCACCTTTCGCCACTTTTTTGGTAAAACTACCGAAAGAAGGCAGCTCCGTACATCAGCTAATGAGTACATTCTGCAGCCACCTAACACTTTCGCGATTTAACCGATTATATAGTCTGACAGATATCGAAGCTCGAGCTGTCATTGAGCGCAGCAATAAAACGCACGGTGCAGTTGCCTCACGTCGGAGTTTTTTTTTTATGAAACACCAGAGGCGAGCGTGCAATTGTTTCGAACAAAGCCGCGAGGGGAAGGAATTAAAGGCGCCAATTGCGCCGGCAGATATCTCCAGCTCGTCGATTCAATATCCCCAGACATTGAACGCAACTGGTAGCAATTGCATTTCGGTCGTTATAATTCGTTCTTGCGAGGCGGAGGCACGGGCAAAGGAACGACCGCGGCTCACGAATAAAATTAGGATCAATTGCCGGCGTTCCTAGTATTAGTAAGCATTCGCCGCATGATACTGACCGTAATTGTGCTGGCAGTGAAGTGGCAGGGGATTGTGAGGACTGTGTGGCGAGCATGAGAGCGACATGAGGACCAGGGCGGCGGTGCACTCGTCCATGCAGTCGCCGCGCTCGTTGGTACGGCAACCCTCGCGACCGCAGCCATGGGGTATTCTGTCGTTCCAGCCGCTGTAGGAGCGTTCTGAATCGTTGCTCGAGCTGGGTCGCCGCTTCCGGGACCTGAAACCATAGCAGTGCACATTTCTAATCAGTCCCAAACGACACGAAATCGCGGCGCAACACGTCGCACCTTCGCCAAATTCACACCAACCATTCGCACTCCGCGGAACTTGTGTAACACAAACACTGAACCAGAGTCGGGCAAAATGTAATCTAATTACGAATTACAAAGTACGATTAAACTGTAATTGTGTAATTAATTACGCATTATTTTCTGTAATTGTTAAATTAGATAGTCGACCATTTGATTTAGTCAACTCTCCGAACGAACGATTACCGAAAATAATGCGTGATCAATTACACAATTACAGTTTAATCGTATTTTATAATTTGTAATTGGATTACATTGTGCCCAACACTGCACTGAGCTTTAACCCTCGCGATCCTAAGAACACGAGCGTACCTCACGTGCGGGATTCAAATATACATATCTCTTAACATGGTCGTCGAACGCCCATCGGCGTTCCCCGCGCATACGGCATGCATCGAACTATTAAAGCGACTTTACTGCACTCCGAGAGTCAAAGGAACCGTACTTTCGATCAGTTCACGAGGGACAACCCCTCCAGTGGTAACGAGTGAGCCGATACACCGGTGATAATTCCATGCCAGTGCAATACCCAGTGAAATTGCCGCTTTCCTAGTGACCAAGCAGAATTCACGCCAAGTCACACCGATCTCCCAACAATGTTGCACGCACGAACACACGCGAGCGATCAATCGCACGTCGCGAGGAGGAATGACGGGGATTAAAGCCGGTCACGTAACACGATTCGTCGGGGCGTAACGGGACGAGATTAGTAGATGAACGCGCGGTTTCGCAAGAGGAAGCGTTTTTCTTATTTTTTTTTTTTAAAAAGCATAGACGCGTGTCTCGGCAATGGGGCCCTGTCGCCCGTAAAAGAGAATAAGAGTCCCGCGGTAACGGAACGACTGCGCCAGGCCGTTCGTGGAATTTCGCGTTCCTGCAATTACGTGAAACGGTGGTTGTCCTTTGGCCGTAGTCCATAGGTAGCCGGGAACTCGGTCGTTGTTCCATAATGCCCCGATGGACGCTGTGAATTACCACTTTTCCGAGAAGAGCTGTAAAGATGCCGCGATAGATTGGCAGTTTGGCGTTTCCCGCCTCGGCAGTTGCGCTCGTCGAGTGGCCGCTCGAAATTACGCTTTCGCGGAAGAAGTTAGCGGACGCGTTAACGATTCAGCGAGCGACTCAAGGCGACGGCCCGTGATTTTAATTTGGAGGAGTGTCGATGGAGAAGCCCACGCGGGACGGCACCCCCTGACACGCTGCTCGCGAGTAGATCGAATGGTCGTCGCGGGACATTCGACACCGGGTGATCAATAGGGACCCTGACTTTCTAGGAAATTGCCTGGCTAGATTTTCCTCGTTATCCGCGGCGATCGAGTATCAGGCTGCCACCGTGGAATAATCGAATCGATATTGGCGCCCTGCGGAGCAACGCCCACTGACAACGGCCACGTGCTTGATAATGACCCGCGAAACTGGGGATGAAAGGAGCGCACAGAAAGCACGAGGACATTCATTAAAGGCTTGAGGTAAACGAGGCAAAGAAAACACATTAAAAAATAGGTGTTTCAGAATATACAGTGGCGGACAAAGGGAAGTTTGTACCTTTTAAAATTGCATAACTTTTTTAGAATTGGTTCAAATGGCAGGAGTTTTTTTTAGAAGGTAGAAGGATTAGTTTGCTAAGCGAGGTGTTTCGTCGCTTTGAACAAAATGCAATTGGTCAGAATAGCAGAAAAAATAGTAAATAGTATCCCATAATTTTTTCGGATTTTTTTAAAGTCAAAAACAGTAAAAAAATAAAACAGCCATAGACATAAAGAGGAACAGTGTGCGCGCGGAAGGTACGAAAACAAGTGTGCCCACGCCGGGTTAATAATATTTATAAAAAAAACAAAAACTGTGGCGTGACCCACGGGTATCACTGTACTACTATTGGATTAAATATTAGCTACCTGAGTCACGTGTGATTAGAATCACTTGTTGAAGAATAAGAATCTAATACAAACAGCTTATTCTGAGGGGTATATGCCATTATGGGTCAAAACGGACCCTGCACCCGACGCGCTTGTTACCTGTGATGTATTAAAATCCTAAGGTATGCGTCTCAGGAATAGGAATATAACCAAATCATCCCAGCTCTACGATCAGAGGCGAAGAGCACATCTGCCACTTCGTGCCTTGGAGAATATAATTTCCGGGACCATTCGAGTGAATCGTCTATGCACCAGGCTCAAAACCACCATGAAACCGACGATTAACCGTCGCCCCGTATGGCGTTTGCCGCTGGATCGCGCACTTTCTAGAAACCGAGCGCGGGTTTCACCTCAGCGACGTTCTTTCTCCGGGGAGCCCCCCTGGGGAACTTTCATGCCGAGCGTGGCTTTTCATACGAAGAGCCGCGAGGGACGAGCGGACGCGGAACAGAGAAGGCGACGTGCCCCCCGCCGCACAGTGGTCCGGATTTAAAATTTGGCGCCTTTTGGGTCTTTTTTTTAAGATATCGGAATAAAATTTGCGCCAAAAAATAGGGAAAAATTATTCCTTTCTAATGATGTATAATTTAATATTTCTTACATTTATTTATTTATTTATTTTTCAATTTTTTAAATTTATCTGTGATAGAAAAAAAATTAATTCTGTTTATTTGGTACCTTATTTAATGCCCTTTTCAGTAGTTTAAATGGAATGTTCGGGGAATTTTTCGTTTCCAAGTTATAAGCAACAGTCGAATAATAAATTAATGCAGCCAAAGATTTTGGATTTTAGGCACCTGAAATTGTTTATGCTATGGTGTAGAGCTCACTATATTCAGAATTAATTTTCAACACATCATTAATTACTAATAGAAGATGATGTTTAGCGCAAAAAATTGGTCTTTAATTTAAACAAAACGATATTTCGCTGCATTCATTTATTATTCGACGTTTGCTTATTACTTGGAAAAGAAACTGAAAAGGGCATTAAATAAGTAAAAAAAAAACAGAATTAATTTTTTTTCTATCACAGATAAATTTAAAAAATTCAAGAATAAATAAATAAATAAATGTAAGAAATGTTAAATTATACATCATTAGAAAGGAATAATTTCTTCCTATTTTTTGGCGCAAATTTTATTCCGATATCTTAAAAAAAGACCCAAAGGCGCCAAATTTGAAATCCGGCCCACTGTGCGCCGTCAGGTCAGCTCCTACACCGAAGAACAAGCGTGCGGTGTGTATGGCAGCTTGCAGAGATACAGTGGCTAGCCTGGTAACCACTCAAGTTCTGTGTAAAGCGATATCCACGAGAGAACAGCCAGCACGCGTGTCCTTCGTTACCAATTACAAGGCTGCACTTATTTAAACACGTCAGCGCCTTCAGCTACTGATATCAAAAACTGTATTAAATAGATTTCTGGATTGCGAACTCGAAGAACAGAAGCGAAGGGCACCGCTAACTTCGCCCCCTGAAAAGTAATATCCACGAGGCTGTAAATGGTACGAAGCCACCAATTGCAAATTTATACTTATACGAAGCAGTAACATCCAAACCAGTGGCGCGCACAAAGCGGGGCCAGGGGCCTTGGCATCCTCCAAAGAAGAGGGAAAAAGAAGATTAAAGCAACCACGGCTGAAGTAATTCAAGAACTTTGTAAAAATAGATGAAAACTGGATTTTATTCCTTAAATAAATTTACATAACCCCCTAACGAATTTCATTCAACTTGAATTAAAAATATTTAATAAAAGATTATTCGTTATTCTCGAATGACTTCGTTTTATTCGCAATTCTTACTCGAAATTATTTGAATAAAAATTCCTTCGAATAATGCCCAAATCTGGTGCAAACCAAATACCTTCCTGGTAATACCTACCCCCCCTTTAAATCCGTAGCCGCGATCGAGCATCCTACAAAGTCACCGTTACACGTTCCCTGTCAGCAATTATTACCAGTCCGCGCATATTCGGTCCCATTCCTGCACACCCGAGTGCCAGCATCCAAAAAGTATGCCGAACACGTTTCCGTCGCCTCGGCTGAGCGCGACGCGAGCCAAGGGTGCCAGGTGACTTTTCCCCCGCTCCTGCTGCACCCCACGACGTGGCCGTGTCGCTGAAAGGCGCCTGGCGTGCACGCGTGCACGCGATAGATGGCCCGCGAGGAGTAGGGAACGCGACGCGAAACGGTGTAGTCAAGGCCGTCGGTTGTTGAGCCGTTCCGCTCGGACCGGTACCATCGAGAGTCGAAAGTGAAACGTCGCGGTGTTACCCCGCCGCGAAGGAATGACGCACGCACTAGGCGGTATTTCGAAAGTAACACTTTCTGGCTACGTGCACGCTCCGACAAGTGCCGTCGACAGCCCGAAGGCTGCTCGCGAAAGCACGCCGGGGGAAGGGGCGCGGGCCGATCGCTCCGATCATTACCATCGGATCGCGACAACCTGGGGAAACGTACCGCTGGGAAAGGTGGGGAGGGAGGGGCCCCGGTGGAGTTTCACCGTGTGGAAATACGAGTCGCGCGAGGGGATACGCGATTGGGCTTGGAGCGGGGATGAGATTGGACCTCGAGGGGAGCCACGGGGTACCGTTACGGCGGCCGCCGAGCGGAACCGAGTGCTCGTTCCGCGATAATCCTTGGAACACGCTAATTGCAACGGAATCGTGTCGAACTTAGAGGCTGGAATCGGGCGGAGGGGGTAGAAGGGACCGTTTATGCGAGAAAGAATGGAGTTCTGGGTACGAAGTTGAAGTTTGACGTTTAGAAGGGAGCTGCGAGATTGATGAAACTATTGGGTTACCGAGGAAAGATGCGACGGATGGACAGGGTGGTTGTGTGTCTTCGTACAGACATGTCGCACTAATTTTTTCACGACAAGAAAGTCGTAAATGTAGCCGTTTAGTCGTCTAAAATCGAGGGACTTTCGGATATGTATGCATAACTTCCGAAAAACCATAGTTTTTTAACTGAAACTTTTTTTTTAAGTAGTTCATAATACTATGTAAATATAGTAAAAAAACGGGAAATCTTCACGAAGCAGTTGACTTGTAAAAAAATCCCTCAAATGTACACATTTTCCGAGGGTTCAAACGGGTATACCCCCTTAAGTCATTATAATTGTCTGTTACATTTTTTCTGTTACTTTCTGCTCTTGTTTAGTGGTAACGCTTGTTTCTCTATTCCGTGTCTCTTCTCCTGTCATAAGTTGGGTCTTACCCGTTCACGAGAAAATAAATAAATAAATTAAAAGCACAGAGTGATGGGTTTAAGTGACTTTTAAGATATTGGCAGTTAAAGGCCAGGTGTACAAGTGCTAATCTCCCTTTGATTATACTAGAATTTGAGTGTCTCTGACCTATTACCACAGTTCAGCTGGACCTTGAGGATCATAATACTTGCACAGAGGTTCCTTCAGTAAAAATAGAATAAGTGACAAGTCCCTTCCTACTACTAGGTTCGCCCGAAAAGACAATTTCAACGAACGTCTCCTCGCCGTGGAGCGTCGAGTATCAGAAGCCGCAACCCGCGAAAGCGCCCCAGAATACTGACAGCGTGACACTGACGCGTCGAAAGCCCCCTGTCCCCGCCGCTCGATTAAAGACACGCCTCGCGAAGATGATCGACAAAAACGAAAGAGAAAGTACTAATTACCCCTATACACAGTGCACCGGATCCACGCTGCCTTGTACTTGGACACGGTCAACATGCCCGAGAGGAGGGATAATCTTTCGACGTCTCCGCCATAGCCCGCTAATTGCATGGTGGAGCGATGGGGTCGTAAGAAAAATTGGAGCGTGGGAAACGGAGTCTCCGATCGATCGTTTCCCTTTCTCCGGTTCGACTCGTCTTTTTGCAAGGGTGGGCCGCCGAGCCGAGCTTTGCGAAGCTGGGTTTCAGCCAGAGCCAGCTGTGCGGACGGACTGCACGCGCCGATCCCTTTACCCACGCGACTCTTCCTGGCCTCGATCGGCGATTTCGCGGCGTTTAAATCCGCGGCGATCTTGCAACCACTCCCACCACCTTGGCCCGATAGAAAACGCGGAGCTATGCACGCGCCTGCAGCGTTAACGACCAGCGTTATCAGCGTGCACGGTGACGTAACGTTACGCAACCGGCTCGAGCGAAGGACGAGCCGAGAGCTCCACGTGTCGCGAGAGGATGGTGGGCAAGCACCGCTGACAGCCCGTGGATCAACGTTCTTCTTAAATCCTTGGCAACGGCGCAGCGCCGATTAGCTTCAATGACGTCTGAAGGGAGGACTTAATGAGGATCGTCTGAACGCTTCGAATTAGACCCATTAAGCCCCGATCGCGACAGGCAAAGGTCGAATAATGCGCTGGCTTCGACGAGGTAGGAGCAATAGGCTTATGCGGGAGCTTCGGTTGGGTTTTGTAGAAGACGGGGTGCAACTCGAGGAGTAACGACGGTTTTCTTGTAGGAAGGCTGCGTGTTGCAGTTGGAACCGAGATGGGAGGCATGCAGCGATTAAAAGACAGGAGAACTCAAGAGGTACTTTGTACCAAAACCTGCCAAGTACCCTCTACAGACATCTAACACGTGGACCCGATCGTCTAGGCACGATCCATGCGATTGTCACTCGTAGAATCGACGAAGCACAAAAAGCAACACTCTTAAAATATACCGCTGCTCGTACAGGACTCTATTAACAAACTAACATCTATCAGGCAACAGCAACAAGTCGCAGAAAGTCGCGAGATATGGATTTGGACATGCTGCGGTTGTGAGACGAGGGCGATTTTTTGAAAAATATATGCGCGGATATTTTGCTTCAAGTCTAAAGGTGCGAATCCACGATGAGAGTTTACGTGAGATTTTTCTATCATAATTAATGGAAGTAGTCGCGAGAGAACAGAGTTTGGGAAATATATAATAAAACTTGTCTCGCGAGAGTCTAGTTTCAGGTAACTAATGATAAAGTAATTAAAAAGAATTAAATAATTCTCTCGTTAGATTATAGACCCATGCGATGCGCGATATATTTGTCACGCCGTGGATTTGCACCTTTATGCTACTGTAATGTGGATGAACGCTTACGTACAGCATGCGTCGCTTCATCTTCGATCTAATTTTCCCCGAGCGAGCACACCGATCAGACTGGGAGAGGCGGGCGTAAAGAGGAGAGGCTCTTCCGTGTCCTGGGCCGGGTGCACAGGTCGCGGTTGCCCCAGAAACCGTAATGCACTTGCCGTTATATGGGTCGGGAAGCGGGTTGATCCATATTCGGGGATACGCCGTCCCCGTGGACGGGTAACTGGGTCAGCGACTCGTGCTGCACCAGCGAAACTCTGTTACTAGCCCGCCACCGTACGATCCACGGGATTCGCTATGGCTGAGGGACGTTCGGCGTACGAGGTCGTTGAAACGGGTATACAGGAGCTACAAACGTTCCTTCTGCTCGTTAACAGACATCGACTGTGAATCCAGTGTCTCCAATGGGGGATGAAGGGGCACGAAGCACAATACCACCCGCGTTCATTAATGTGGGAAGATTCTTGTAATGTCTGACAGGGGAACATTCGCAACTCGAAAATATTCTGATTTTAATGAAACCTCGCGGGAATGTAAGGAGCATTTTTCTTGTTTGCGGAAATTCACTCTGAAAGGGTGAATAGGGCACACAGAACTGAACATTTCTTATACCTAAGCATCCATTCTACATATATCGCATCGTTACAAAGTTATATAAAAAAAGACGAAAAACTACTTAGGATAACTTTAAGGTGACGCCGAAAAATGAAGCTATTTTTAATGATATTTTTCTCAGTAAATGCAACATGTAGTGAAATAAATCTTTTTGGTATTTATTAAGCTATTCTTATATTATACCAAAATAAATTAAAAAGAATTTTTGCAATTCGTTTTAATTGTTTTTGTTTACAGTGGCAATATGGTATCTAAAAAAAAGGGGTAGGATCATGGCGTAGGTGATTTCCAGGCTCAGGCTTATCCGAAACGAAAAATTCCTAAAGATTCTTAATCCGTGTGAGTGCCGCTATAGCCCCTAGCTCAATTAAGCAGTTTTGTTGGAAAGTAACAAAATGGTGTCGGTTTGAAAAACAAAGTTTGACAAAACACCCAAAAGGATGTATTCTCGTGTGTTCCACGAGAAAAATCTCGGTTATTTCTCGACAAAAATTGTTAATTGAGCTAGTGGCTATAACGACACTCATACAGATTAAGAATCTTTCGCAATTTTTTGTTTCGGATAAGCCTGAGCCGGGAAATCACCTGCGTCATGAACCTATCTCTTTTTTTTAGGTGCCACATTGACGCTGTAAAAAACCATTAAAACAAATTAAAAAAATTCTTTTTATTTTTTCTTCTATAATACAAGAGTAGCTTAATAAATGCCAAAAAGATTTAATTCATTACATGTTGTATTCACTGAGAAAAATATCATTAAAAATAGCTTAATTTTTCTAGCCGATCAAAGTAGAATGACCCCTTAAGGGCTGAATTCCTCGTAGATTTGCACTGAAGTGCATATTAGACACTGAGTAGATCCTACCACTTATATCCACATAACAATGCAGGGACACTATCAGAGTTCCTAACGAGAAATAGGTACAAAGTAATTGCCTAATTTACCCCCGCTAATCCAAAGAATATCTAACTAACCCGTTCATTGTACACCGAATTCCCATGAAACGTCCCTTTATGCACGTGCAAACGCACTCCTGCACCCTCCGTCGCGGATGTTGCAGCGCCCCTGCATATTCCGAGCGATTCCACGCATCCTGCGCCCGTCGTCTGCCCCAGGAGGCGACCCGCGGCGGGGTCAGCCAGCACCCCCATAAGGGGCGCGTGGCAAGTGCATCGATCCAGTTCCAAACGATATCCGGGTTACGGGAGTCGGACGGCGGGTCACTCGGCGGGATAGAGGAACGCGGTACATAGCCTGTATCGAGCGACCTGATTCCGTGGCAGGACAACCCGGACAACCTGATTTCGGCTGCGCCGACCTCATTCGGTGACCCGATTCCCCCGATTCCACTGGCTTGGAATTTACGGAGGGCACCCCCTGCGCCGAGGCTTGGGCGGCTACCCCGTTACATTGGGATTGAATCGTTGCTGAAACGGGTGACACAGGGTGAATAGAAGAGCGCCATTCAAATTTTCAACGCTTTTGAAACTTATCACTCTTATCGCGCGACATTGTGGTCTTCGGAGAAAGGATACGTTAGCACTCTGAGTTTGAGAGAACTTTGAGAGAATTCGCTATCGCTAAGCTAGCTATGCTTTCGGTGTTTATTTTACGGAATTAGAATTTGTACATTTCGGGAGGCGTGATGTTGGTCGAGGCTGAGTAACTTGTGTGGGGGAAAGAATCTCTGCGACGTTCCTCGAACGATGATTGAGGTAGGAGAGACCGGAGCCAGTTGATACGTTATTCAGTTTTTAATTTTTTTCATTTGTGTTTGCATTAATTACTTAATAACAAATATGCCGAAATATAGTTTGGTCCTTCCTCTTTAATGTATAGTAGACGAAAACTTGAGAAAATACATACGAAATGAATGAAAAAATGTTATCTGGACGAAGAGAAGAATAACTAATAAATTTGAAAAATAAAATTTTAATCTACATACCTTTCCAACAATATAGACTCAAAATGAACAAAGACGTATTCTAAGAACCAATATTCCACTTTAACATGATGTGTCCTTCTTTTTGTTAATATATCTTAATAAACTCATTTCGTCAATACTGTATATTTTCGCGTTTTGCCTCATTGCTCTTGTCTTTTTCTATTGCGACTCACGCTTTCTCAAATATATCTTGCCATATTTCGCGACGATTTGTCTTTGATACAATTTCTAACCATTCTCCAAGAAACAAAAGGAAAAATCCAATTAAGAGTAGTCGGTGAAAATTGATGCACTGTATCAACATGACCCAGAGAAAACGTATCAACTTACCCCACAGGAAGTCATTATGTACAAACATCTGCATAAAAAAATGTAGAGCATATAAACAAAATAACAAAACGTAATTACCTTACCTTCAATAGACTGAATGTGATACCAAATTATTTCGGATTATAAAATTCTCTACACCGTCTTAAGACGGATTGGAAAGCGAACACAACTATTTTCTTTTTCTCTATACAAGCGAAAACAATTAAAAAAAACTATTGTTAACGTCAAGGTACACAGACGTACGCTGGATCGTAGTAAAGAATTAAACAACAAACTTCACATATCTCGCTGAAATGGAGCTACATATATACGGTGTCCAGATAATTCGTCTCTATCAACCTGCCCCTGTATCAACTAGCCGCGGTGTCCCATAATGCTTGAATATTTCCGAAGACTGTTCTTCGGCCTCCGCAGAATTGATGAAGAGACGTGCGAAGCTCTTTCAGCCTTATCTCGCAATGCTCGCCTATTGTCCCCTCCATCACCAAAGAAAAGACACTCTACTCCACAAAGCGCCCCTCCGCCAGCTTGTTAATTGCACCTAGGTATGTAGATACCCCGAAAACCTCCCTCCGCGCGATCCTCCCGAGGTCCCCGCGTAAGGTCATCCAATTAGTCGCGTTATTTCATCGACCTTCCTCCGCCGAAATAATCCCTTCCCACCCTCGGCCGTTCTTTCTGCTCGAACAAAAGCTGGCTGAAAGAGCGGGGGCGGCCCGCGAGAGAAAAGTTGTAGCGGAGGCAAGGTCTCTGGGTTCTCGTTGTGCACAATAATGCGGCTCGTGCATGCATCGCACCCAGGCGCGCGCGCGCGCGCGCGTGTGTGTGTTGGTGCACGTGCACCACTCCCTGTTTCATTGCCCCAGATTCGCCGATGGATAGAGAGTGACCCTCTCCCCCTCTGACCAGTCCAAGTGGGAGTAGGGCCAAGAGCGTCGTCAGGGAACCCTCGGTCTTCATCCTCCTCGCCTTTTCTTCCTCCCCTTTCCTCCTCCACCTCAACAAGTAGCGGAGGCTGCCAAGTACTACAACAGGTACATACGCCGTATGCAGCGGCACGTGCATCCGCAGTGGAGCGGCCGCGGCTCGCCTGCCCCGTGGATATATATGCGCGCGCGTGCGAGAAGAAAGGGGAGAAATGGGGCAGAGAAAGGGAGGAGAGCGTCGCGGAGAAAGAGGGCGCGACGAGGGAACGGGAAAACAGGAAGGATGAAAACGAGGCGCGTGGCATCGTGTACCTGACCCATTTATCCGATGCGACTCCGCACCGCTTGCTACGTAGCTCTATCGATTGACCCAGATCCGTGGCCCCAGCCTGGCACGACCTACTATTTGTTAGGCCACCTCGGCCACCCTCTTGTGCCGACGCCGCTGCGTGCCCCTAGCCCGTCGCGATCGCGGCCCCGACGGAACACCGCCGGTCCCTCGCGGTTCTCCTCCGACAACCTTGTGGAGCGCGGAAGGTCGCGAGCTGCTGAGGACTCTCGACTTTGGGAACTGACCAGGGAGAGTGACAGGCCTTCGAGGCGCTCGGGTGGAAACTGATGAACCAGGGGTCGAAATTGGCGGAGCGGCCATCTTGCAACTTATCCGGCGGCGCGCGGTGGACCCACGGTGTCATGTACGCTGGGCCTTATTTTCTTCCAAAGCAGGGGAAGCTACTGGGATCTGATCAGTTAATGGTACGAACTGTGTACACTGTACTGCTGGAGGGCAGTGGTGGATTCAGGAGCCTTTCTTCGAGGGGGCGAAATATGTAAAAGTACATAAGTACAGTTCTTAATCTTATTTTACAAGATTTAAAATTTGCTTGTAATTTATATTTTAATATCTCTATCTGATACTATAACCTAAACAATTACATTCACATTAATTATTTATACAGAATAGTACACAGTGTCATAATATTTTTCTATTTTATTACTCTTGGGGGGAGCAGTCGCCCCTATCGCCCCCCTCTGAATCCGCCCTTGCTGGAGGGTGAAGGAAATGTATGTTGAATTCTGAGATCTGGATGGGAATCCGATTTTCCTGGTCTTTTCTTGAACTTCAACCTCGAAAGTTATACTTCTTGTTAATCTGCTACTAGAGCCCAGTACAACGGAGCTTAATCCTCTGCAGAACTTCCTCGCATCACTTCTAACCCCCAGAAACTAGTAGATTCTCTATATTTACAGCGCGCATAATCCATTCGCTGCGTTAACCCACCGTGCATCGTTGCAATTGCAGCTAGTGTTGTCTCGGCAAACGCAGCGGCGCTGAACGCGCAGGCAGAGGGAGGGATATTTTATGCTGGTAAAAACAATTCTATGCCGAGGCTTCGTGCTCAAGAGAGCCAGCAGACAGAAATGACATCTGCCAGTCGCGCGATACTCTGTAGGTCAAGACCACGCGGCTCGTTGGCATATTTCGTCGCTCGAGACCTTGGCTGAGGAGTGCGCCTAGGCTGCACACCGCTGACAGAGGCCCACCTTCTAGCGTTCCTCGTCGCAGCCTCGTCCTGGCTACTCTAGCCTTGCGGAGCCTTCGTTTCGAGCCACTCCGCTCGCAATGGATTGCTCTAGGTCAGTTGAGCGCGGGGATCGCGGCGCCGCGTGGAATAACCGGCAGAAAAACCCAATGGCAAGGCAAGAGATCCGGTAGAAGCTCTGGGAATGGGAGTTTACCAGAGGCTACCTGCTTGCGAAATATTCCTGGTTCGTGGCGATAGCTTGAATTGGTAGGTGCGCGGTGTAAATCGTTCCAGCTAGCGTATGCCACGAGTGAAAGTCTTTGAACACCTGTTCACACGTTTGCCGTCGCTTTGGGGGCTATGTAGGTCTCTTCTGTGCGAGAAAGTCGCGTTACTTTTTCGCTTCTGTGGTTGTGTGCTCGGGGGATTGTGTTTTTATGAGAACTGGGAGGATATGGGAGTTGATTTGAATTTTGCTTTATGTAATTAATGCGCTGGGTGTGTAGTAGTGTGCGAAGTGCACTGTTTAAAATTTCCTGAAGAATCTTGAGACGTTGCCTTTTTGTAGCCTCAGCTTTGGAAATTTCAATCGATTTTAGGATTCGAACGTCGTAAACTTGCTTAATTAAAACCTGGGGATCTAGAAATCATTATGATACGACTTCGATGAATTTATTACCAGAAAATGTCCGCTAGATTTATCGCGCACAAACTATCCCCGAACTCCCAAACAAGGCTGGTCTAATAGCAGCTGAAGAACTTCGATCCATCTTCGTGCTCCCACTGAAACGCATTGGTGTTAACGAGCAATTTACTATGTTTGTAACACGAGGTCCCGAGCAAGCAACGCACCGCGCCTTCAGACATATTTATTTTCAATTAACATACTTTCGGCCTCTTATCTTAATAAGCGGGGACCTTATTCAGGAGCTTCATTAAGGGAGCAATTTCGGACCCAACGTTCAGGTAGAAATAGCTGGATAATAATCACAAGGCTACCCTAATTACAAGCCTACATAAAGCACAATAGACTCCATTCACCAAGTCGTGCTTCATCGAAACCTTCACAATCCTCTCTAACATCCAACTACACTAATAGCTGCAAACAGTGCCACAACCATAACGATCGTTACTCTAAGACTATCTACCTCCCTCTTAACGACACCCGAAAATCTTAATGACTCCTTCCAGTCGAAACCCACAGTGGCACTCTACGTAACAAACTTACTCCCAACCTTTGACTAATTATAAATTATAGATATAAATTTTAACATACAATTCTGCCTTGCTTCTGTCACCGTTCACAGTTCAAACTTTCCTTCAGTCACTGCTATACGCGAACGATGCCACTGTTACCAGAACTACCATTTCTACGGTTATCGGAAAGGAAAGGTTCTCGAAAGCAGCGGTGGAAACGGCTCGATGTCTGGAGGCCATTACTGTGTCCACTGATCTAAATGGCCACCCAATTTGACTCCCAGCGAGAACGCTCGTCAAGACCGACGCGGATTGGGCTCAATTAGCACGCCGAGGCGCGACGAATAAACGAAAGGGAAGCGAAGGGGGCACGGGGGAGCAACGGGGGGCACCGGCGCGGTAACCGGGATCGAAACAGGACAATTGCAGTCCTGGGGGTGGGTGGTCCGGGGGTTGCTAGGGCATATACAGAACGTGGTAGTGCACCTGACCCATATAACGGCGCCGGTATTGATCGACCTAATTCCAGTAAAACCCTCCACCTCGCCCGCAGAGATTGCTGGCCGAAATTACGTAAGCTAACCTACTGACTCACTGCACCCGTTGCCGCAGAACAAACTTTCAGTTGTTACGCCCGCGTTTCGAGTTTCGCCACCGTAAACGCGGCTCTATACTTTTAATGGAGCCGCCAGCAGAGTGCAACTAGACTATGGGATTTCAACGCTTCGGCTACAGAATCTACAATTCAGCAAAATAGCAGGGTGTAGCATGGTGCTTCGGAGGTGATTTTCGAAGCTCGAGATGACGAAAATGAGAAACTCTGGGTGATGGGGCACTTGCGTCTGACAGTGATTGTTAACGCTTCCTTTGGGAGAAGGTTCCATCGCGTGGACTAGAGAAGGATTTTGATTTTATAAGTTCCGATAAAATGGCAGGTTTGGCTTAACGAAGATTCGGTAAAGTTTTAAACGGTTTCCATTCCTATGGGCATTCTGTTATGAGATGCGAGTGTTTCTACAAGTATTTCGTATCCATGGGAATAGATTGGAGACATCGGGGACCAAGGTGGCGAGTTCTAAAACGTAGACGACGACAATATCATTTCTAATACAAAAAATAATACTTAATACGAAGAATAACAAGTCCCCTATTTGTAAGAAAGCAGATACCAGCAGCATATTAAGAGAAATCCGTAGAACCATGATTCCTCCTAACAATTTAATCTCATTTATTCCGGAGACGCTGCTAATAAGCGACACAAGGCAGAATACTAATCCCCCGCTACAAAAGCAGCGTAGTGTCACGACGCTGTTATGATTTTAATAAGGCACAGCGGCGATAAGCTGCTTCTATCGCGGAAGAACCTAGAGCACAGATCCGTAAGCCGCATCCTCTCGTAATTGAGACGGAGCTTCGGCTATATCCCTCCTCAGGAACAGCCGCGAACTATGAGCCGAGGATGATACGACGGAGGAAATGATGCGTTGGAGGTCCGGGGTACCGAGATCGTTTGCAGTCTCGTTACGCGTGAAAAATGCGGTCTTCCACGATTTACGGAGATGCAACGCGTGAGGCTGCTCACGTAGCACGGTTGTCCGCGCGAAAGGTCGAAATGGGCCTCACGGCTCGAACAGAAAAAAGGGACAGCCAATGGAAGGGGCTCTGGATGAGTCAGCGCGACGACGTGCCCCATTCTGATTCTAATTTTTACCGATGTGTTACGAAAACGTCTTCCGCTTGTAACTTCTACCAGAGAAGTGGCAAAAGGTCGTATATAGCCAAGGAAAATACTTCGACTACAGAAAAATTGAAATAGATTTCTACTTTTAACAAAGACTTGTTCAACGAAGCGAGCGAAATTTTGCACAGTGTGACGCGTGGTGGACAAAAGTATGGAAACCGAAGTCTAAAAAGCAAAAACCTTTTTGTTTAATAAAAATTAAGATCACTTTTAATTTTTTAAATGCAATTTTATTTTATTTTTTCATCGATAGATGCGTCTTTCTGTGCTCTTTAAAACAAATTATTAGGGTACTTAGGTCGAGAACTGATTAATTCAGAGTTTTGTCGTCTCTTGGCTGGGAAGGAGTTACAATTCACCTGCTGTGTAGCAGAAAGTAGTCTTGGTAGGTTCAGAATTATCCAGAATATTTCTCGAATTCAAGACACGCCGAAAGTGTTAATTGCTATAATTATTAAAAGGCAAAAATGATTCAACATTCAGGGAAACCTGAATATAGTAAAAGATAATGATACGTGCGTAGAGCGTTTTTTTTTGTTTCAATATCTGGCAACGGTGATAAAACAGTCCGTTATTAAAGAAAAGCTCACTTCTGTTCGGTATACTGTCGTAGAAAGACATTCTTCCCTAGCCGTTAAATAAAATTAAAATATCAAACTAAAAGGCTCATTTATTTAATAAGCAATTTCCAATAGAAAGCGTGCACAGGGTGCGCATCCCCCGACGCTAGCCGAAGCGTTAAACATACTGCATCGAGTGACACGTTAGAAAATTGACTGTCCATGAATGAGTTCACAAAGCTGGCGCAGTGAATTGAACTATTTATAGCGGAGAAGAGCTCAGTTTGAGTATTCAACAAAAGGGCCAATTGAAGTCGGGCAAGACAACCGTTACGGGCGCAATGTGGAGCAGGAGAGTTTTTTCGGTAACTTTCTCCACTATGACATCATCCTCGTGAAACAGTATTTTTCTCCGAATTCAATTCCCACTTTTGTCCACTGTAAGATTCCAGCATCGGAGATCATGCTACAGGAGGAAATATCCATATCCAGGGGCGGGGCCGGAGATTCGGCGCCCCTGGGCTAACGAGCGTCTGCCGCCCTAATATTTTAATTCGAAAGAGTTGAAATAATTTTAAAATTAATTCACTACGACAACTCACAGGAGTAATTGCTAATTTGCTGCACGAAGGAAAAGTGATTTCTTTTAAAAGTTATCCTTTAAAGTTTTCAAAGTTTAAGGCCCAGGAAAATAGCGATCAAGAAAATGGAGCACGATCTTTAAAAAAAATAAGCTACTAGTGCGAAAGGAGAGGTTCACAACTCAAACCCCTTCGCTGCATCACCGCAGAAGGGCGGACGATCAAAGGGTTGGTAAATATTTGCAAGAAGCTGTGGCTCGGTTCGCAGATGAGTTTCACGGGGCGAGATCCTTGGCCGCGACGCAAGGTCTCGTTGAACTGGAGACGCGCGTATGCTTTCGTCATCGATACCGAGAGATTCGAAAGGCATTCGATTTCTCTCCTGTGACCTTTCCTTTCACGTGGGGCAGGTCGTGCCAGGGCCAGGTGCAGCCGCGGCCGAAAACGCCGGCCGTCTACCTGCGTAACCTGGCCCCGGCGAGGCCCACCGGACGTTACAACGAGTTCCCCCTCCCAGGCTTCGTGGTCGTCCTTTGTGAGAGGATCTTCGAGGCACGGTCGTGCACGACTTCGTTCACGGAGCGAAAGAAAGAAGAAGAATAAGGAGAAGCGGAGGGGGAAAAAACGAAAAGTCGAGGAGGTCGTTGGCATCGGTCGTCGGTCATGAAACACAGCCGTTCCACCCTTCTCGAGGAGGGAAACCACCTTGGGGGGAAGGGAGGTCGGGTTGGAAAGGGACAGGTTCACGGAGGGAAGAGTACGGGACGGCTGTCTGTCCGAAAGATAGGGATCTGGAGTCGCAGGTGGGTGGAAAGCGTGAGTTTGGGCAGCTAACCTCGCTTCCTGTTCGCTAGCTGCCTCGCTGATGGTTTTTCAGCGGCTCATAGGGTCACCAGACTGGACAGTTTTTGGGGGATTTGATTCGATTTCACGGGGTGCTTGCTCGCTGGAGTTTACTGGTGGAAAATCAGGTGGACGCTGAATATATTAACTACAGCGTTATTCTTCTGTCGACTCCTAAAATATACAGTGCCGTTCGTCGGTGTCAGGACACCTGCTGTATTTGCAAAAGTGTGATGTTTGGTAGAGATTGAATAGGTCTGGGTAGTCGAAGATTAGGCGAGATCGGGGCTGGTAGGCCAGTTTTTCAGTGTTTGATTTTTAATAAATTACGCGAACGAAATATCATTAAACCGGTTAGTATATTCGATAGAGCATACATTTGGCTATCTGATTAAATTATTAAAGTTGACTCAATGGGAGAACAATTAAGGTATTTTAATATTTTTCTAACACCTTCCATGCTGGTCAACCAGCCCCATGATCGATACTATGTCAATAGATCGTCTAATAAACAAACTTTAAATTAATCCCTTGACATTTATTCTATTGTAACTATATAGAGCGTGAAGAAATAAAATTTTTAAGAAAAAATATTCACTTACGTAGTCAATTTTTAAATGCATGCCATAGCAGAAGTGACTTCTTTCTACAGTAAATCTATCCGCAGTAGACTAGATAGTATATTGTTGGTGCAAAGATATTAAAAATTAGTCAACCTACCCCTTGCGACAACCAACCCCGGTCTCCCGTAAATAATTTGATAGATTATATTAAAATTTAATTGGAGGATTAAAAATTTCATATAATTTATAAAGACCTTTCTAAACTTCCACTGCTTTAAATTTAAAACATCAAAGGAAGTAAAATTTGCTAGAGATAGTAAATGAATTTCCAATGTTCCTCAGAATTATTCCACACAGAATAGATGTCCTAAGTTCCAATATTTATGAAGAGATGGGCAAAGAATAATTCGAAATACAAAATTGGTACACAAATTTTTATTTCAAATAATTCTTGGCCCAACTCTGCTTACGGACGGCAATGTACACCCCGCTTAAGTGCAACGTGAAAACTTTGAAACTTCTTCGCCGGAGAAGTGTCCGAGCCGTAAAATTCGTCACCGTCCACCCGCATGCACGGTTACAGAGGTCAAGGCACCCGATCTTGCCCGACTCGGGGTGAGCTCTGTCACCGAGGAGGATCCCACGAAATTCACCGCCCCCCGAGCCCCCGTCCAAGGGGCCCGAATCGCGACAGTTGGATCGGATTCCACGACGTTTAACGAGGGCGAGAGAAGAAAAGCATTTCGGCGACCCTCGCGTGTGGTGGAAGGGCGAAGGGACAGGTGTCCGGCGAGGGTGCATTCACGGTCTAACGATCGGCGGCAACCAGACGCCTTTTAACGCTCCCCCGGTGCAACGTGTGGGTGCGCGCTGCCTTTTTCAAACTGCAGGCGGATACCTTCGATCTTTTGGGCGGAGCGCTGCACCCACACGCGTGCAGCGGGGACGCATAGACGCGGTCGCACACGTGTCGACCCTAAATCTAACTCGGAACGGTCCGAGGCGTAAGAAAGAATCCTCGAAGGGAGACTGCAGTCGCGCTCGGTGCCCACCGACGCGGTATATCATCTTTTATGACCCTCTCACGGCCGCGGAAGAGTTTTCGAATGGATCTAAAATAAATGATCGGAGAACGCGCAGAGGGCTGATAAGATCTCACTCTGGCGGAGTCAAAAGGGAGTCGAAGAATTCCGGGTTGCAAGGTACCGTAGGTTCTTGTGCAAGGTTCGGATACTCACAGGAATCATTCCTTGGTTTCAGGGTAGCTCCTCCAAGACGACGGTCCAGGCGTGGGAACGCATGCAGGATTTCGAGGTTCGGGATGAACTCTTCGGGATGGGATATGGGTATCTGCGGGGTGTACATGAGGTAGTTCGTGAATCAATTTTGCAGCTTGAATTTTGGGAGGAAAGGGGATTATTTTAGACGCGCGGTGCGAAGCTTCACTTTGACGCTGGGCTCTGTTAGACTGTTAGTATAATAGGGATAGGTCGAATTTAGGAAGTTCGACTTCTGCCAATCGAGTTACGTGTAACCGTACGCTGGACACTGCGGAATTTGGTATCTGATGTTTCCACGTGGACTTCGGTGCGGGCTTGTATAAACCGTACGACGCCCGAATTTACGGTGGGAAGTGGAAGTGCTTCGTTGCGCGAACAGATTTTACCGATAGATCGATAAGGTGATAATGACAGGGGCTGACAGTAGATACAGTTAAGGCGATGTCAAACAGTCTAATGCAGCGGTGCTTAACCCGTGGTCTGCGGATTTAAATTCGTAGGGGATCGTTCCAATAAAAATATTATAATAGGAGTATGCGGATTTATTTATTTATTTTTTCTCTTTAAATTTGAAAGCCGCTGATGAGCAATTTGAAATAAATATTTTTATTACAGCTAAAGATATTTAAAGGGGTTAAGAACCGCCGGTCTAATGGATATAGAAAATGGTTATCAAAAGAGGTTGAAGACTTACCCAATCACGTGTGGGACGTCGATGGAGTGAGATGAGGCCCGCTTCCGATCGCCAGCCATATCGGCGAGCCTAGCGAAATCAGTATCCTGGTCGGCCAACCGGGCGCTCTTACGTGACTCGAGCAACCTGACCTCGTCTATACGTTTGGTCAAGCTCATCGTCTGCAACAGGATGGACGTGTCCACGTGAGATCGAGTGTCACACCCGAAATTTCAGTTTCACTCGGCATTATAAAGTTACCCACTACGAACATCCATTCACCCCTGTCTCACTTAAAACCTATCGCATACTCTGCACATCAATTTCCCTTGAAGCTTGCCCGAACAATCAGCGGAAACTTAAACTCCTCTATTCCCTCCGCTAACTCCTCCAAAGCCATTTCGTCAGGTGTGGATTTTGTGATTTGGCGCCCCAATGCTAATAAGCGTCTGCAGCCCTTTCCGCGAAATATCATCAAATATTTTAATTAAGAAAAGTCGAGACGATTTCAAAATTAATTCAATATAGTAACTCACGTGTGAGTTATTGCTATTTTGGTAGATGAAAAAGCATGTTCCAAGAGTTGATGCTCCCCAAAATTTGCCGCTCCTTAAAATTCCCCACTCCCCGAAATTTCCCGCCCTCCGCTAAGTCCTCCAAAGCCATTTTGTCAGGTGTGGATTTTGTGATTTGGCGTCCCTATGCTAATAAGCGTCTGCAGCCCTTTCCGCGAAATATCATCAAATATTTTAATTAAGAAAAGTCGAGACGATTTCAAAATTAATTCAATATAGTAACTCACGTGTGAGTTATTGCTATTTTGGTAGATGAAAAAAGCATGTTCCAAGATTTGATGCTCCCCAAAATTTGCCGCTCCTTAAAATTCCCCACTCCCCGAAATTTCCCGCCCTCGAAAATTTGATCCTCCCAAAAATTGATCACTCCCCAAATTTGCCACCTCCAAAATTCCCCGCCCTAGGCTGCAGCCTACTTAGCCTATACCAAAATCCACCCCCGCATTTTATATAAAATAAAAACACCTGTTCACACCGCAGTCAACTAAAATCGCTGACTCGAAGAATTAAAACTAGCTCCGCGACTTGTCGCAACAGCTTAAACAAACGCACCCTTGCGGTAAAGGGTCTGGCACCTGGCCCCGACCCGAGGCAACGAGACAAACAGCCTCGTGGCCGGATATCATTTAAATAATTGCTATGCAACCATTCGATCCGAGAAACGCGCAACAGTCAGAGAGGGAGAGAGAGAGAGAGAGAGAGAGCGGAGCGCGTTATGGTCAATAATGAGAAACCACGAGAAATACACGCGAGTTACCGCCTCGAATTCCTGCCCAGGGCGTATTCGCGTGGAGGAAAAAGGACCACTCGACGCCCATCCACTTAGACGTCCCGCAGGCTTCAATGGTACTCGCTGCTCGGCGAATTGGAGCGCGCAGATGGCGAATTCTAATCTGCGCGTTAAACGGTCGAGGAGCGAGTTAACTGATTACCATTAAACATCGTAATAACAGGTGTGCCGAGAGATGCAGGTGAGTCTCGAGACGCGAGGAACGAGATCGGTGGGAAAAAAAGAATCGGCACCTCCTGTGGCGGAAACGCGCGTTGAAAAATAACGATACTGTTAGGCGTGATGGATACTCGCGGCTGATCATTAGGGAAGCGCGACCTTTTTCAGCCGAATGTCTTCTGAGCGTATCCTCGCGGGGCAAGAAAGGCTCGCTAGCCTCGCTGGAAGGAAGCAGATTTCTCTCTTTCATCTCGGAATGTCCAGCGCGGGAATTCATCGCGCGTTCCTCCTTCGATGGATGCTAGGACCTCGAGAAAATGGGCCTGCTGTTTTTAGGGATAATGTGCTCACGCGTTCAGTAGCTGCTGGGTGATAGAATCTCTGCAGTGGGTCGGTATTCAACGTGTTATGATCGAAACGATGGAGCACGAAGTGTCGAAGAATTATTAATAAGTCTTCGCATGGCTGACTGCCTTGAAAGAGATTATTCCATAGGAAAATATTCTTTCCCGTTACTGTGGATTTCCGCGTACTCCTTTGAATACGCACTTGACTAACGGTGCCATTTTATTCTAATCGAGCCGAGCGTGTAACGCAGCCGTGTGCGCGATACTACTAGCCAGCCACTCCTGCGAAGCGTCGACCCGCGGCGGCTCCGATAACGCAGACAAAACATAGGAGTCATCAAGGTAACTACGCCCCTCCACGGCCAGCAATCAATCGGCCAGACAAATTTTCGTCGACGTCCCAGATATCGCAATTAATTTCCGCCTAATCCAGCGATCAGCCAGCACCTTTCCGGCCGTCGAGTACAGCTGTCGCGCTTATCGCCGATAGAATCGGGAGCCTGATATCGGGGAACCGAGTTCAGTCTGTCGCGCGTCTCTCGGTTCCTCGATTAAAACCCACTGTCCCTCTCTTTCTCTCTCCCATCGCCACTCTCGATAATAAACGCGTCTCGAGCAAACGAAAACGGCGCAGAAGTCTGATATCCGTCCGCGTAGCCAGAGTATCGTCAATCGCGAGAGGAAGCTAGGAAGGAGCGACAAATCGGTTCACGTACAGGCGTGGAAACATTTTACGGAACAGAAAAAACGTAGGAACACAATTCCTTTCCCATACCGAAGTCACCTGACCCCGATTCCTTCGGCCATTCCTCTGGGCGTATTTAAAAGCCGATTAAAATCGAATCAGCTCGCTCTGCCCGCGGTAAATGTTACGCGCGACGAGCGCAAACGCCGCGTCTACGGCCGCCGCAATTACGAAACTTTCGCGGCGAATCGATTCGTCTCGGCCACTGTGGTAGCACTCGCGAAACACCCTATCGCCGACCAGCAAGTACGAATCAAGGAACTCGCGTCAAGTCACCGTCTCCGAATTCCCAAGAAGTCCCTAGGCCCCGAGGTTCGGTAGGGGCCACCGAATATGCGGAAGCCTGCGACCCGAGGTTTCGTTACATCTGGGCCCTTCCCGCCACGCAGTCGCTCCGTGTATTGAGACCGTCGATGAGGGAGCGTGACACGGGACCTGCGTTCTTACGTAATTTTAATCCACCGGTGAATGCCAGGCGAACGAGTGTAGGAATCACGCGCCACTGAATTCGGCATGTAAATACACGCCGTTGTAGAATGCCACGCACGCCATGGTCCGCTCGAGGATTCAGGCTCACTCAGCGAACGCATCATTCATTCGCCGAAGCCTTCAATTACGCGCGGATGGTAATGACGCGCGAATCGCGCGGAGGAGTAGGGGTGGACGGAAGGGCGAAAGGGGTGGACAGTTTCGTGTCTGACGGGCCAGAAGTTGGAGGAACGTATGTTCATGGGGCTCTTGAAATATAAGCAGCTGCTAGATTGAGTTCCCTCGAGGATTAGCTAGCTGAGCTGAGTTAACCGAAAACCACCCCTTTTTTCGCTTCGGCGTATTGGTGCGGTTAATTAAATGGCTTTAGCAGGGGTTTCTGTGGGTGGGGACGCTTTCGGTGTGTTTCAAGGGTGGGGTGATTATGTTTGGCATTTGGAGGGGGTTGTAAGGTTTTTTTTTTTGCGTGGAAGATGGGATTTTGTTGCGGTGAAAGAAAGTTTTATAGGGGAAGAATACTAGGGGTAGATTATACTTGGATTAAGGAAATGCTTGGGTAGATTTAAGGAAATTGCTTTGAGGCATGAAGTGATAGTATATACAGTGGGGTGCATTGTTAAATTATATTAATTTCCAAGGTTTTCATTCTTATTCGTTAGAAAGAAATTCCCATTGTGTTAATTTTATTACTGTAAGGTGTAAGAGAATAAAAACCTTGGAAATTAATATTATTTAACAATGCACCCCACTGTTATTGTTCTGAGATAATTCTCGGAAATATTTTTTCTCATTGCATTCTTTTGAACTAACCTCACTTAATTCAATCCTTATAATATACCACTTCTTAATTCAATTATTTTAATTTCTTCGGGAATTACAATTATGTATTTTAGATTGTAAGGGAATTATTGTAAATTATTAATACTAAGACAATTAGTATTTCTTCGGTTTCGCAGCGCCAAGTATTTTGAATAAAATATTTATTCGTATTAAAATGTTTATTTGTATAAAAAACATATCTGCTTAATATTATGTAATACAATTTTTCTTTGTATAAATAGCCATTGTTATAATTGGCGAAATTTTTGTATATCATTAATTTTGTAAAGCTATTAATTTACGACAATGTTTTTAAATGGGATTCTTTTTGATGGGTTCATTAAAATGTCCGCGATATGTTAGTTGTGTCATCTTAAGCGCAGTTGGAAAGCACCTTTATGTACTCGCAGCTCATTTTGATTTCACATCTTTTTGTAATTTTGTGATTATTATTATCTTCTATTTTTTGTGATTTATTTGATTTCATGTGTTTGACGTAATTTTTTTACTTTTTTGAAGTTTTTTATGGGGATTACAATTACACGTAGACATTACTCATTATTAGATAATAATATCAATTAAAATTAGATTTTTAATAACTATGATTCTTGGAATAGGCATATTTTACAATACCCACTTCAAATTTTCGAGTAGGTATTTAGGAGCACCATTTTGTTGCAACGATAGAATCCATGTCTCAACTTTTTTTATAACTACAGCATTTCTCGAGTTTTGGCTTGCGCGACTAGTTTCTTTGCATAGCTACTTGCGGCAAAGTCGAAAATTACAGAAAATTGCGGTGACGCTAAAGTTATGCACCCCACTGTAGAAGTGCCTACTTGTATTAAACTTTCTTTCGACTACTACTGTATGTAAAAATAATTTCTGTATTCAGCAGCGTGTTCTTAAACTGCAGTGTTCGATATAAATCAGTTACGCGATCAACTGATTACTATGATTACAAGTAATGACCTGGTCCATTCTCGTGAATTGCCCAGAAACCTGACACCCTAATTTGTTTCAGCAGCGCAATTATAGGATCGCCCGCTCAAACAACTTCATCGCGGACACTTGCCCCTAGAGTGCCCTACTTGAAACATCCTACACGCTGTATAAATTTCAATTCTATCCAATACAGAACCCTTCCCGCGTGCCCCGTAGCTTTACTACTGTAACCCTTTAAGGGGTAATGCCACTGTAGAGCCCAGAAAGGCAGCCTGATTTTGAAATTTTTTTATGCGAGTATAGTGGATGGAATACACTTGACATAGTTTATTGTACATACCTTGAAGTATGATCACAATTTTTAAAAAAATTTTAATACAAAATGGCGGCGCCAGAGCTAAAAAAATAAGCTTCTTGTGAAAAACAGTGTTTCGCGACCAGAGAGATTACAAAAATCAGTATTTATTAATTTTCTCGTACACTTCCCGAGATAATCTTGTACAGAACTCAAAATTTTCGGTTTCTTGTTCTAGGTCAAAAATTGAAGGAGAAATCTTTCCGGCCGCGAAACACTGTTTTTCAGAAGAAGCTTCTTTTATTGAGCTGTGGCGGCGCCATTTTGTATTAAAAAGTTTTTAAAAAAATTGTGATCGTACTTCAAGGTATATACAATAAAGCCCTTCAAACAGATTTTGTATTCCATTCACTATACTCGTACAAAAAAATTCTCAAAATCAGTCTGCTTCCCCGAGCTCTACAGTGTCATTACCCCTCAATGATTTTCCTGAAAATGAACTTCAACTTCCATACCAACCAAACAGTTCCCCAATCCCAGCACGTGTTACCCGAAGAAGCCACATACTCCGAAGTGTCCTCATCACGTTGACCGCACGTTCGTCCCTCCATCGTCACCTCGGTTCGCTTCCCCGTCCACCTAAAGCGCAACAACCCCCGAAGCACCTTCGCGAAGCAGTAGAACCACCATGCCATTATACCCAAGCCGCTGCGACAGATCCTCCATCAGATCCACTCCAACGACTGCGATCCCTCAAACGCCAACAATTCCACCCGTGTACCCAAGCGCTCCTGAAACTACGACCACCAATTTCCACCGCCAATTAGCGATTCCAGGCCCTTGGGAAAGCGACAGTTCGATAACGACCGCCCCCACCTCGCCTGCATGCGGCAAGGAACGTGTGCCGGAGCATCGCCAAGGCCGACCTACAGGTCCGACTGATTAAACATTCGGATTCCAAGCGCGAGATCGTCAAGAACTCCACAGCTATCCCTGTGGACGCTAGTCTCCCTATGGAGGCTCCATAACTCCGATGGGACGGAGCACCTACGTTCTTCACGGCTGAACCCTCCCCGCTGCCTAAAGGCCAGGCAGGAAGGAAGACCGTTCAAAGGTCACCAGCCACGCAGGGTCGAGTGGACGATTAAGGGCGCGTGTGGAAAACATGGAAACGGAAAGGGGGGTGGGAGGAGGAAATCCGTGGAAAACGTGGGGAGGAAGTGGGCCGTAGGAGGAAGTGTATATCTACGCTCGAGGTCGCCATGCTCCGTGGCCGTGAGCCACGTGCACACGATGCACTCCAGCGCACTTTCACCAGGCTACTTTCAAATTTCTATCGCCTCCTCCCCCTCCCCCGCTCCATTTTCCAGCGTGCTCCACCCGCTACCGGCTCGTCCACGCGCCCATCACCTCTCTGTCGCTGCTCGAGTCTTTCACGGCTAGGAGAATTTGGTAGGCGAGGTGTCGTCGACCTCCCGGGTCCCCGGATCGAACTCCCACCGACCAGACATCGGCCACGCGCTTCCTTCTCCTCTGTGTGACAACAATGCTCGCGTGGCTCGCGGGGACACGCATGCATAACCGTGGTTAGATAACGAGCCACGAAACTCGCGACTAGCGACGTCACGCGGCTGGGCGACTCCGCGACAAGATTTAATCGACGGGGACCCCCTGGAAGAGCTTCCAGGCTCGATGCGCCGTGACACGCGGCTGTGCTGACCCGCGGAAAAGTGCGGGTGAAAATCCAAAGCTGGCGAATTCTTCAGACTGCTGCGCGATTGCTTACGAGGTAGCGATCCCGGCGTGAAAATTCTGAGGTCGATGAAACTTCGTGGTAACGTAGAGCGCGTGGGAGTATGCAAGGAGGAATTTAGGACCTTGCAGGGCTCCACCTTTCATCCGAATCCGATAACAAATGAGCAATTTATTACGAATAAATAAAAATAGAAATATTAATATTTTTATTAGACAATATTACTGCGACAAAAATAGAAATATTAATATTTTTATTAGACAATATTACTGCGACAAAAATAGAAATAAAAAATTATTCACTCAATAACTACTACTTATTGTCTGAAATAATAATTACCCCTTTAATGTTAAGTCAAAGCAATAATTTTATCAACAATTTTTGCTAATTTACACCGAGTTAGCAAAGATGAAGCTGCATCTTGTTGCAAGGTCCCCAATTCCTTTTTCTGCGGAAGTTCTATCCGAATGGGGTGAAATCAACCCTCAAACTTCTCGCGTCTTTCCATTTTCTAATATAACTTTAAGAAAATTTTAAACAGCTATGAGAATTGAGGAGTCCTTGTAAAAAACAATCGAATTCTATATTATATTACCATTCGCACGTAGAACATTTTCTAATAAATTTGTCTGTTCAACTTTGCACTTACAGTGCTTTCTACAAGGACTCTTCGATTGTTCTGCTTCGTGTGCTCTGTAACACTGCCAAAAGAAAGATAAATTTATATTGAAATGTTGACACGAAATAGAAAATCTTCCCGCCACGCTATTTCTCTGGACTTAAAACAGAGACTCCTCCTTATCTTTCCCTACACTCGCAGGAACCTAACGAACAGTGTACAGAGGGGACTCTAAAGCAGAGTGGCTTAAGCTCAACAAATTCGCGTAGTCCTCGTCACCACGGAACTTCGTTAATCGTGCCAGCGGCCGAGGCGACTGACGAAGTGAAATCGCCGGTTTTTGTCGAGCAACGAAATGGTGCGCGCGGCTAGGACACTCCTCTGTCTAGATTTCGATCTTCTTTTTGCTCCTTGATAGATGCATGCCGGGCGGAACGATGGAAACGTGACGTTGCTCTAGGCTCCAGAGGGGACGTCACCACTTTCGTCCGACGGCGGTGGAAGGTTGCGAAACGCGATATCGGGTGAAAGTGCATTTGCTTCATTTCACGAGGCACGCTCGGAGCGCGGGGCGCCGCCGAATCGCTGGGCTGAAGAGTTTCGCCGCTCCGAGGGTGTCGCAACGACAACACCGTTTCGCGTTAAGCAACGGAAAGCTACTTGTGCAACTGCAACACTCCAATTGGACGGTTTTGAACGAGCCTCGACGAATCCCGTGCTCGACCCGGGACTCGCGGATAACGTATCATTTACTTCGTCCCTGGCAAAAGAGAGTTACTCCTGAGGGATGAATAAAATTCTACACTTCCACGGTCTACAGTTCAATTCTGCAGCCCACTTATGTAGAAAAGTGCGGGCGTACAAAATTGAAAGAGAATAAAGGTGATGCAGTAATTGCTTACTACGCTCGGGGATCTATGGTTTATAGTATCTCTGATATTATTCAAGCTGCTATTACGTTAGAAACGCTGCGATTTTGCGGGAACGTGACGCGACTAGTTACATCACGGAGCAGATATTACATCAACAGCAACTTCTGTGAAAGAAGCCACCAATGCTCATTTACATAAGTACACGTAGCCAACAATTCCACAAAGAAACGAGTGCTGCCGGGAGTAGCGAATTTTATCACTCCACAAGTGGGAGCGCAGCTTAAGGAACCGCAACTGAACAACCAACTCCATTTCCCACCCAATCGCTTAACCACCTCCGAATCACCAATTCAAAGAACACCATCCATAAAATAACTGCCGCTTTACAGAAGCCTGAATTTATATTCCGAGCCGCGCATCGCGCAAGTAGGAACGCGCCTTAAGGTTGCAACTCGCGGCAGGCCCCCTAAACTGTCGCAATCGGCAAGGTTGCGCGCGATCGCCGCATACCAGGGCGCGCTATCGTCCAACGGAATTCGCGACGGACACTGCTTGCCCCATAGGTCCCTGAAGCACCTGCAATCGTCGGCAAGATCGCCCTTTTTTTCCTCTCTATGCCTATCGCTCCGTTTAAATGCACTCGGCGTTAAGGTTGACCAGGCCGGAATGCGACAGGCGCGCAACGAAACCAGCCGCGAAATCGTTACGCCCGAAGCGGTCCAAGGCTTTTCCTGGTCCGGCCATATTGCCGTGGGACTGCAACGCGGACGGCTGGCCTCGTCATGAAGCAGGAAAGGAAGGCCGCATTCCATCAAACAATGATAACTGTAAACCCAGCGCCGACGAATAAAGCGCGATACAGCTCTGGCGGACCACTCGGCCCTCGCGGGCAAGGTACACGCGATTGCTCCCTCGCGCGTGGTGGACATATAGATTTCATGAATCAGAACCTTCGCGCGGAGAGGAGAGTGACTCGATCGAGGACCCACGGGCAACCTGAAGACTTCCGAGGAGCGAGAGAGAAATGGGTTTAACGAGACGCAACAGCGCGAGTGCGATCGTTGGCGATGGGTGTTTGAGGGTATGGTATGGAAGTTTGTTTTCAAGCTTCCGATCTCTTGACAGGTTTCAATGGGTAAATAGGTTGCTTGTGGCCTTTATTTTTAGGGTGTTGGTGCTGATTAGTGTTCCTTCTCGAGAATGCTTTCTCGAGAATTTCTCGAGAAATTTTATAATTGCTTGTTTCTTATTTCTCGAAAAATTATAGTATTTCTCGCGATTAACTAGTAATACATTCATTTACGAAAATAAATGAGATTTATAATATTTTTCCTAGACTTAAGTTTCTCGAGAAATTATAGTATTTCTCGCAATTAACTAGTAATACATTCATTTACGAAAATAAATGAGATGTATAATATTTTTCCTAGACTTAAGTTTCTCGAGAAATTATAGTATTTCTCGCGATTAACTAGTAATACATTCATTTACGAAAATAAATGAGATTTATAATATTTTTCCTAGACTTAAGTTTCTCGATAAATTATAGTATTTCTCGCAATTAACTAGTAATACATTCATTTACGAAAATAAATGAGATTTATAATATTTTTCCTAGACTTAAGTTTCTCGAGAAATTATAGTATTTCTCGCAATTAACTAGTAATACATTCATTTACGAAAATAAATGAGATGTATAATATTTTTCCTAGACTTAAGTTTCTCGAGAAATTATAGTATTTCTCGCGATTAACTAGTAATACATTCATTTACGAAAATAAATGAGATGTATAATATTTTTCCTAGACTTAAGTTTCTCGAGAAATTATAGTATTTCTCAATTTTTTTTTACCATTTTTGTGCAATTATTTTAAACAAATGCAGTCTTTTAACAGCAGACGCGATTTTAAAAATCTGAAGAAACCGAATATATTTCTACCCTTCCCCTTCATGGTCCAATTGTCAAAAATATGGGCATTTTAAAATTGGCCTTTTTCGCGTGGAATGTCCCCGTTAACTGGAAAAACATTGGCATGTTTTTATAATATTTTGTTATGTAATATAATAATTAAGATTTTTACATTTGCTTCAAATATCCTATTATAACAATTTTTGTCCTTCTCCACCTTAATACTTGTCAATTGACTGCCAATGCTCCCCCAGGTTACGGTACCTGCGTATTTAAACTTACTTCCAAGCTTTTGGAGTAATGGCCTTTCCCCTAATTTTCAGAATTCTGGAAAGAATTCCATCTTGCGGTGAATTTGAATTTTAACGCCTCGCGTACTTATTTATTCCATCCGCGGTGGATGAGAGGTCCCACGCGTCTCGCGTTATCATCGACGTACCGCGCGTAAGCGATCACCTACGTGGTTTCTTTCGAGCCTCGGAAGTAATTATCGATTCCCCCCGAGCACCGACGTCGGCAAAAGTGACTGCTGTGAAATTCGTAGGAGCGACCGGCAGCTCGTGTCACCATTGTCCCGTTTCATAGCTACGGCTGTTATTCATAATCGCGCATAGTTTGAACACCTGCACGGGCACCCGTGTGCAATCATGAAAGGTCAACGTGGAATTGGTGTACACCTGTTCCCGGTGAGACAACCCGCGAACGTGTACTTCTTCTCCAGCCTTCATTCCGAGCCGAATCCTATACAGAATGTAAATGAACAGCAAACGTTTAAGAAATTCCGATGGCACTGTTCGAACTCAAAAATTATATTCTCCTCAGCTCCACTGCTTTCGACTGCAATAATCTCTAGTTAACAAAAATGATTTCTGTGCAACTAATTTTCAAAGCACTGATAGTCAATCGCCAGATTGAAGACCAGATAATCTCGAACTTAATATTTTCTGCACCTCTCGCATTCCATCGCCCTCCAAAATTCTGCTTACCACCAGCCCCTTTAATTACGAAACGCGAACACGCAAGACTCGAAGAATCGCAGCGCTGTGCCAAATTAACCGGTAACGTTTCAACGGACTTCAGTCCACCGTTTAACATATTTTTAAGTTATTTCCTATCTAGGTACTATTTCCTTTTCCTTTATTTTCACCGTTTTTCTGTTTCTAGTTTTCTGTATTAACCCTCCACGGGTTTTCTCTATGCGGCAAAGGCTTATCCGTATGTATAAATAGAAAATAAATAATGCCAGAAAATTGGAAATATAGCGTTCTTAAATTTCCCTAAAAATTAAGAGAGCCCTTAACGGAATGGGGCCTAGCAGGGTTGATACAACTGAAACACCGAGGGAACCGAATGGTGGGACGATTGTTTAGGCAGGTGCCAGTGCCATTCACTGACTGGAGCGATCATCGCGCAGAACGCCGCGAACATCGGCGAGAAAACGGCCACGTTCGCGAGGCCATGACCTCGATCGAAGAATGCGCGGAGATTCGGTCCGGGTAACGGGACGCGTAAAATTCACTTCGGAGCCAGTTAGCGCCACTTTGCTTGGCGTCTTTCTCCGGGGACAGCGAAGAAAAATAGCGCGGGCTCCGGGAACGAGGCCGTTTGTCCTGGGCTCCGTTACAGCCACCGCGAAAATCCACGCCGGCGCGCGGTGCCCTTTAAAAAGCAGGAGGACCGGCTGGAAACCTCGAGCAACGATGGAAAGACGGAAGCGCGACGTGGTTTTACGATAATCTCGTTAGTTATGTGTCGCTCAATGCCGAGCTTAACCCTGAAGCGGTAACCTTCGACTTCTCCCCTTTTTCGACGAATAGGATTTAGCATAACTTCGCGGGCACCCTTTGTAGGCTTAGCAGTGGAAAACACTTTGGAATGCGGCTTGCGCTCCTTCTTCCTCTTATTCCCAAGGGCGAACTCCGCCGGCAGCTTCCACGCGACAGATACTTTAAACCTTTAAACATCAATTGGAGTTAAGGCCGCCGCGAGCCGAGGAAATTAATAATAATTAATTTATGAATTTTTCTCCTCGTATCGCCGCGCTTCGCCACGATGCGCAGCGGCCTTTATTCGCCTAAAGGACGACGCGTACTCCGAGAATATTAGCATCGATAATGTCGGACGGAGTAATAAAGTTCCTACTTGGTAATTCGATAGTTGGAGGCATCGAGAGTTCCTTCGGCAACGGGCGCTCGATAAGAGGCCTTCTTATCGATGGACGCTCGTGACGAGTGACTAATGAGGGAAGTTGAATCGCACTTGGAACGAGATAAACGGGGGACGAAAGAGCGAGATAAACACGTGCCCTCGAACGCTGCATTCCTCCGCGAGACACTTATTAGGGGTTGACCGGCCGCAGAGCGAGCCAGCAGAAGAGATTGGAACAGCCAGTTGGCCCCCGCGAGCCTTTCGCAAGATCCGGGAACGTTGCTGACAATTTATCCCTGACGTCATTCCGCGAAAGCGCGCCGTGCAGCTCGAGGAAGTCCCGTGCGAAACGTTGGGAAAGGCTCGCGCGCTCTGACGTCAGCCGTAATGGCTTTAATTTCTTGAATTCCAACTCCGAGAGCTTCGTCGCAGCAACGAAGAGCAGAGGACCACCTTGTCCTTCGACTCTCATCCGCAGAATTGCGGCTAAGAAGCCGCAGCGCTGGGACCAGAGTCTGACGGGGCGAGTAGCTTGAAGCTTGAGGGGTTTTACCTAGTCAGGCGGCCGAAAAGAGGCGAATGTTTGTGAATTTTTTTTGAAAAAGTGGAAGCGTGTATTGTTACAGAACTTTTTGCGCTTGAAAGAGCAACGTTTAAAGAACATTTGGTAATTTTTTCGGAGAAAAATATTTACGATTATAATAAAGTAACAATCGACATCCAAGAAGCATTTTTAGAAATTTGGTTTTGCGGTGAGCACTGCCATTCGGAACTATATTATCTAAAATAAAAAAAAACAAAAAAGATTTCGTTAGTATATTAATGTATCTTCCGATTAACGGAGGGAATTTCCGAAATATTAATTTAAAACAAAATGGCGGCTATTTAAAGTTGAAATCCAGATTTTTTCGTGCAAAAATCCCGCGAAAAAATCAGGATTTCAACTTTAAATAGCCGCCATTTTGTTTTAAATTAATATTTCGGAAAATTCTCTCTGTCAACCTGAGGATACATTAATATACTAACGAAATCTTTTTTGTTTTTTGATTTTAGATAATCTGGTTCCGAACGGCAGTGCTCACCGCAAAACCAAATTTCTAAAAATGCTTCTTGGATGTCGGTTGTTACTATATTATAATCGTAAATATTTTTCTCCGAAAAAATTACCAAATATTCTTTAAACGTTGCTCTTTCAAGCGCAAAAAGTTCTGTAACAATATATGCTTCCACTTTGTCAAAAAAAATTCACAAACATTCGCCTCTCTTCGGCCTGCTTGACTAGGTATAACCCCTTAAGCCGCGGTCCCACTTGCGCGAGATCTTGGATCGATGATCCGCATTTTGGCGGAGCGCGGCGATGCGGAGGGAAAGGCTCGCGAACAATCGATGACCGAAGCGCAGCGACAATGAATGAATTATTATTAATTTCCGCGATTATTAATGCGCGGCGGCCTTTAATCTGCAGGCTTCCTTTCGCGTTTAACATCGCGCATGGAAACGAGGAGTGGATCCGTGGATAAGCATTTACATCGCAGGGGCGATTATTACGAGTTGTACAGCGAGGCTTTAGAAAAACAACGGTTACGTCATGCGAGGAAGGTTCTTGGTTATTTCTGCGCGTGGACGTGATCCGTTTTCCTGGTGACGGTACGTCTCTGCTCGCAGTGACTGTGCTCGAGTACTGATACGAAACTGGGGCGAACGACACTCGGGACGATCATCTACGAGCGCGGTGCGAAGGTGTTGCGTAGATTGCAATAATCTACGGGTCGTAGGAGTGGAAGATACTGCTAGGTGTCTAGATACCTTAGACTATTTAAGGGTAATCTTCGAGTCGACGACTTTCAATCCTGGACGAGAAAGATGGCTTCTCCTTGATTTCTCCGAGGCTATATATTCCATTATTCCGATCAGGCGACCGTGGAAACTAATTAGGTATCCGAGTGATCACTGCTCCATTTTCAGGGTTGGGTATTAATAGCAGATGAAGAGTAATTAAATTTTCATGGGATAATTTATGATTTCAAATCCTGAACGTGGGGTATTCTTTTTTAGGTAATTATTCGAACGCGCAGGCGAGGACATCGGCAGGTCTACCGAGGCTAAGGACAACGAAAATCACTACCTATTGTTCGCCAGAGAGAGGCGCGCAGTTTGATTAGAGGAAACAGTTCGCCTCGTGTGCAATTAATCGCGCAGCTTTAATCGCACCTATCAAAGTGCAATTGAGGAATGACCTTTGTCACTGCCGCCGCGAAATAATACGAGCTGGTGATTCAGCCCATCCTTCGGCACACGCGTACCTTGCGTCCAATGACAGCTCCTTTTCCGCGAGATAACGCACGCCCCGTTTTGGTACTGCATATCCGCTTTGCATTGCATTCCGTTCACCCTTCTTTCCCGTGCCACAATGCGACTCGGCGCGAGCCACAGATGCACTTCCTCGGAGACAAAGGATATTCTTAAACCGTCGCGTTCCACCCGATGCGAATCACGCGACTTCCCTTTCAAACTACCCATAATCGATAGCATAATTAATCTCGAAGAATTTAATCTCGCGCGAGATTCGCTCGCAGAGATCGGTGCGTGATCTAGCAGCGTGGAAATCCGCGCAGCGGCGGGGCATTTAAGAGAAGAAATTAATAAAAATGCAGGGTTCAGCGCTGCGCGAAATTCAAGCTGCCGCTAGGATGATCTTAATAAACGAGAACTGCGGGGAGGTATAACCGTAAGGTTTAATTGCACGGAAGTAACAGCTGCAATGAATTCTCTGTTGATAGTCGATTATACAAGACCGACGCGTGCTCCTCTTGCCGCTTTGTTGGCCGTGTAACATAGGAGAACGATAAACGCTAGTGGACGCTCGGTACTTAGCAGTGCGTATCACCGGGGAGCAAGATATTAAAAGAGAATCAACCGTTGCGTAACCGAGGACATTCACACGTTCGCCGTCCCCCGTCTTGGGCTCCGTTTATTCAGATAAGTCGTACAATAGAAAACGTAAGCTGCAGCTTACTGAAAGACGGCCTCCTTGAACCTTTGCCAACCGAAGGACGCTGCAACGCGAAAGCACCAAGCTCCTTAGAGATAAAAGCAATCAGCTGCAGTGAAATGAAGTGCACTTTCGATTACACCGCGTACTAGTACGCGAACAGCAGCGCAGCACCGCAGAATAATTAACCGCGTCCAGGGTTATAGTACTCTGAAATTAACCCTTTTAGTGCCAGGCGAAAAAGGGGTGCCTATGCGAGAATAGCCGACCGAATTTCACGGTTTTACTAGGCGTTGGGAAAATGCTCGTAAAAACCAAACAAGAAACAATATTTACATGATTCAAAAAGCAGTGTATTAAGGGGGTATACCCGTTTGAACCCTCGGAAAATGTATACATTTTGTGGATTTTTTTACAAGTCAACGGTTTGATGCAGATTTCCCGTTTTTTAACTATGTTTACATAGTATTATGAACTACTTATAAAAAAAGTTTCAGTTAAAAAACTATTGTTTTTCGGAAGTTACGGATACATGTCCGAAAGTCTCTCGATTTTAGACGGCTAAACGGTGGCCCTAAAAACTCGCGCTACGTTCAACCAATTTACTTCAAATTTTGCATGCAGAATCATAATAAGATTCCGCATCGTCCAACGAAGGCGATTTTGAAAATTTTGAAAAATAAAGAAATGGTGAGAGATCAAATGTAAAGTTAAATTTTTCTAAGAGAAAAATCCACCTTTTTTCTTTATAAATAATAAACGGGGAATCGAAATAAAAAAAGCCTTCGTTGGACGATGCGGAATCTTATTATGATTCTGCATGCAAAATTTGAAGTAAATTGGTTGAACGTAGCGCGAGTTTTTAGGGCCACCGTTTAGCCGTCTAAAATCGAGAGACTTTCGGACATGTATCCGTAACTTCCGAAAAACAATAGTTTTTTAACTGAAACTTTTTTTATAAGTAGTTCATAATACTATGTAAACATAGTTAAAAAACGGGAAATCTGCATCAAACCGTTGACTTGTAAAAAAATCCACAAAATGTATACATTTTCCGAGGGTTCAAACGGGTATACCCCCTTAAGGACGAAATAGAGAACAAAACGATGACACTAGTTTTTCTATATTCGTTGAAAATTATATAAATAACAGAGGTATAAAAGATCATAAAGAAAGTAAAAGCGAATAAGGCGCGGGCCGATATATCGACTCCGGCACTGAAAGGGTTAAAATCGGTGCGGACAGGAGGAACAAAACATTAATACTCCCAGGTTGCAGAGACTTTCCTCGAGGCCGTTCAAAATTTCACCCGCAACTCGATTAAAAATTCTGAATTCTAAAATACGAATTTTCCCCTTTTCTATGGCATACTTCTTTGGGCTCCTTGCAATATGCCCCAGTTTTCAAAAATGCCCCACGGCTAAAGCTCCAAGCCAACGCATCGACGTCGATTTCCGCGGACGGACAGCCCACAGATTGGTCAGCATCGACAGCGCCTAGTTGCGAGCAGAATCGGTTGCAGCAGAGACGATGTGCACCTTGGATCGCAGCACTCATCGCCGCCTTATCTAAAGAGGGCACGTGAATCGTGCTCATCTGGCCTCCTATCTATCTATCCGCCTCTCTCCCTCATCTCTCTCTCTCTCTCTATCTCTCTCTGTACCACTGGACTGGCACACGCGCTCGAGGTCCGTGGATTTCTTTGTTCCCCGCGGATCTATTCCCGTTCCCCCGTGATCGGCGAGGCCGTTATTGGCCGGGTGCCGATGCTAATGGCGCAACCTCGTAATCGCGTTTCCACGTGCAGCCTGCACCTGAACGTGAGTAACGAGCGTCTGCTAGGAAACTGGGCATGTAGGAATCTAGGAACGGAGGGGGCCTCCAATCGCGGGAAAGGACAAAGCTTGGCGAAGACAGCCGCTTGCCGATCGCGTCGGTGCTGTTGCGTCAGGGATCCATCGCCGTGATCTTTCGCGACGGATGCTGGATCGTTGGGCTGCTGGCGGAGGTTAGACAGGGGAGCGAGGAAGAGATAGGGGTGGTTGTGCTTCTGAGTGAAGTGGAGAGAGATTGAGGTTTCGAAAGGAAAATGAGAATTTTAGATGTTATGAGCTGGTGTGGAAGCTTGTAGCGACGTTATGGGTCAAGATAGACCCGGTGTCCACTGCTCCAAGGTAATTGACACGGATTTGGGAAACACGGTGTTCAGGCCACTGGGAAACTGTGTAGGGTGCTCTCTCTGGTGAACAATAGTGGTTTTCGGTAACCTCAAAATGATCCTTAAGGGGACATAAGCCCCGTTTAAAAATCGACTCTTTTTTATTTCACTTTTCGAATGTTCAGCCTTTTAAGAATACGTGTTTAAAAGTGTTTTTTGAAATACGTAAAATTCGCGAAGGCATTTGAGCAGCGGCAAATGCCTGGTTAAAACCCGGCCACTTGGCACTCAAAACTTTTTACGCGGTTTTGTCGAATCATGATTTTAGCGAACGGTAGACAGCATAACAAAAGAAAGTATTAGCCGATTCCAAAAAATCTGGTGGCATTTTCTTTGTAATTTAATTCACTATCGTGTCTTTGATCATCAATTTTAGAAGTCATAGTTCTTACGAGGGAACATCCCGAACCCGGAAATTCAAAAACTGCTGAAACTTTGTGAATACGTAGGGAATTTCCTCTTGATTACAATGCAATTTTTGTTTGTCGCCCAAATTCACTCTAAGGGGATGAAATTGACCCCTGAAAATCCGTTTTTTTATTTTTATTTTGTGTTGTAACTCGAGAACCGTAAGAACTGCAAGAACTATAACTTAGCAAACGATAGATCATGAAACTAATAGCAAAGTAATTAAGAAATAATAGAATAATGAAATAATTGTCTCGTGAGATTAAAGTCTCAAGTGAGACACGTTATTTTTATCTCACAGTTATTGGATTTGCCCCTTTAGGAATTGAATTTTGGAAGAAATGATAAATTCGTGCTAATGCTTTGAAAGGCTTTGACCCTCTTCTAGTGGTACCTACAGGGAGAAAGCTTAAAAAACAATTACCTATTCACTTACAGAACACCCTCGTGGGAGGTGCTGAAATAGAGAAGCTCGCATGGAAATACATTCTACCCAATTCTTAAGAGTCTTCCACTAATTACCTATCCCCCCCTATTTTCCTACGACCTATCTTCAATTGGTACGAATTTCTTAGGTGATAAGTACTGCCCTCGAGAGCTACCAGTTCCTGAATTCATTAATTCGGGCCCAGAAAAATCCTCCATCGAACACGATCACGCCAGTGTATTCCGAAGGTTGCATACCGAATTAATTCGGACCACCTGGCACGAAATAAGGAAAATATTTTCGCCCGTTAAACCAGACCCCGCACTGTCTGACAAGCTCGCTTCCAAATTCGAGATACGTTCCATCCCCCTCCTCACTTTGTGTGCTCTTCAAAGTCTATCTTTAAACATTTTCGTCAAGAAGTCAAGTCCTTAGTCAAAGTTCGCTGCGCTGCGGCGGTCCGATCTTATCCGTATCTTCGGGACACGGTACAAAGTCGGTATGTACCTCGAAACTCCGCGCGATACAATATTCAGCAAGGACGCTCGGTCGGAGTCGCGATACTTGGAAGCTGGAAGGTCCAGGCACTACCGGAATCCACCACGAATCTGTACATATGTACCTCCAACCGAGGAGAACTAATGTGGAACGACGTTTAAAAAAATTCCAAGCGAATCTTAAGAAATAAATATTTCTTCAGGTTTTTTGTTTAAACATTTCTTTCAGAACCCCGTCCTCATTAAGGTAGGTTTTCCTACACGCAACGGAATACAATGTCACTTCAAAGTCGATTTTCTCGAAAATGAAGCGCAATATCAAAAAATGTTATTCGTTTTGCTTGACTTATTTACTCGTTATAAGTCGAAAAGTAATAGCGACTTTTTTTGATATCGCGCTTCATTTTCGAGATAATCGACTTTGAAATTCTCCACGTTGCGTCCATACGAAAACCTGCCTTTAAATGGGAACAACTTACAAGGGGAGGACACCATGTGATATAGACATCGATTTTGATGAGCCTTGGCACGATGGATCTATGTCGAAAATAAGTAAATAGGTGTCCGAGGGTTTCAGCTAATAAGCCTTAATAATAGAGATATTTACATATAAATTATTAAAAATTTCATAATGGCCGTTGGGTTCTAGTGGGTAAAAATCCCACACTACCCTGGCGCCTCCGGGGGATTCCCCTCTGGAAGGATGGGGGTGCCTGTTGAAGATTTCCCGAAGTTAAAAAAAAATTATAAAAAAAAATAATTAATAAAAAAAAAGTTTTTTAACATGGAGATATCCTCAAAAAGCACCCCGACGCCTCCAGAAGGGAATTCTCCGCGGGCACCAAGGTAGTTGTGGGATTTTTAACCACTAAAACTCCACTATGAAATTTTTAATAATTTACTTATAAATATCTCTATTATCAAGGCCTATTGGCTGAAACACTCGGACACCTATTTACTTATTTTCAACACAGATCCATCCTGCCAAGGCTCATCAAAATCGATGTATATCGCATGGTGTCCTCCCCTTGTTAGCGACGATATCATTCTCTCATGCTTCCTCGGTTGCTCCGAATCAATTACCACCGAGCAGGGAACAGTACCTACTTTAGTGCAAAGAAAGAGTCGCGATGCAAAGTTCACGCAGATAATTGCTGTTTGCCGACAGATCAAGGAGACGGGCTAGATAATTGTAGCTCGAGAAACAGCCCGACGGTGCGTGGCCATGCACACCGGCCATCCCAGGCAGACTTTACCTTTCGGATTAGCCAAACATCAGCCAGCTAGCCCTCGCTCATTGACAACTTGCGACGTAAGCGTTCTGACGCCGCGGAAAGTTCAGTCTTGTCGAAATCTTAGTCAGCGAACCGGCGACACCACGCGCGGTGACCAGTTCCAGTTATTTTACGACAGAGTCCGTCCCTTCTCTGGAAGGTTTCGTCGAGCAAGCATAAACGTTACACAGGCGAACGATTTACCATTCCGATGGAGGAGTCATTCGTTAGGCTCGATCGGTAATCTTAATTAACGATTGATTAACGCGACGCTCAATAGGCACGACTTCTATCTGCGTGAAAAATTTAGGGCACTTCTTATCTAAAATAAAGGACCTCCGAACTAAATGAAAATACAGTGGGCATTTCTCGGGGTGCCATCGCAATTACTTCGATGATCTGGCGAGTATCGAGATTACGTTTATCTGACTGAAATTATCGCTTTATGTATTGCAGAAATTAGTGAACTCTCCTTATCGTCTGCTGTTTATATATGAAAATGTAGCTTGATTACGGCACCCGCGATCTTAATTAATTTAATGATTAATTCGACGCTCGGAGTGTACATTTTGGACCCGCTGAAAAATGTGATTTCGGGGATTGAAATCTCAAGGAGGGGTTTTAAATGGCACTTTTCACCGTCGCTTGAGAAATGAAGACACTTCGTTCGACCTTAGGCTGTCTGCACGCCACGCTAAATACATACGACTACTTATCTAGAAGGTTCATTGCTAATGCGTTTCCTTGACTATGCCAACGGTGCCAGGGCTTAAGAGCACAAGGAAGATAACGGAAGCGTCCGACAAGTCCATTGGAAAATTTCGAGAACGTTAGTCACAACGACCCAATTTGATCTGTGGGAAATTATTCCGCTGTCTGCGCATGATTTAATCTACCGTGGACAGAAGACGAATTTCCGAAAGCAACGCTTCTGTTCCGGAAATATGCCCGAGGTATTTGTAATTGAGATAAATATCCAAACTCGTTTTCCAACGGAGAAATGAATTTACCGGAAGGTGAATTCTTATTTGGGGATACAGAGCGATTAGATTAACTCTCGTTAGCATCCACAGTGATAGAATCGCTCGTGGGCAGAGAAAATACGGTCCGGGGGGAATTAATCAATCGAAATGTGGTCAACAAATGTCGAAACCGCCCTACGTCATTTTCATTTCCATAGGTAAACACTTGTCTGCCGATAACCTCCTTATCAATGCGAATCGCCGATCGATGGAAACAGCTTGTTAATGCCATTCCTGTTTTCGACACCCGACGTACGATTCCTACATCGAGATTCGTATCGAACTAATTGATAACGCGTTACTCCCCCTCGATGCGTCGCCGCTGCGCGCGAGGAGCACGGAGGCTTGGTCCTTCTACGATGGGGGTTAAGGCGGAACCACGCGTGCGGAACGGAGTTAACGTTGGGTTTGCGATGACTAAAGCGGGGTTCCCACTTGTGTAATATAAAACTGAATATTTCGCACGGGGAATACTTGCAACTGAATTGGAATATCTAGCAGAAAATCTGACCGTAACTAAGCTTCGCATGCCCATGATCTGCGCCGCCCATCGACAAGTGGGATCGTTGCTTTAGGGATTCAAAATTGAATATTCAAGCTACTGTTTCGTCAGGAGTGTAGATCGATCTTAAGGGGGTATACCCGTTTGAACCCTCGGAAAATGTATACATTTTGTGGATTTTTTTACAAGTCAACGGTTTGATGCAGATTTCCCGTTTTTTAACTATGTTTACATAGTATTATGAACTACTTATAAAAAAAGTTTCAGTTAAAAAACTATTGTTTTTCGGAAGTTACGGATACATGTCCGAAAGTCTCTCGATTTTAGGCGGCTAAACGGTGGCCCTAAAAACTCGCGCTACGTTCAACCAATTTACTTCAAATTTTGCATGCAGAATCATAATAAGATTCCGCATCGTCCAACGAAGGCTTTTTTTATTTCGATTCCCCGTTTATTATTTATAAAGGAAAAAGGTGGATTTTTCTCTTAGAAAAATTTAACTTTACCTTTGATCTCTCACCATTTCTTTATTTTTCAAAATTTTCAAAATCGCCTTCGTTGGACGATGCGGAATCTTATTATGATTCTGCATGCAAAATTGGAAGTGAATTGGTTGAGCGTAGCGCGAGTTTTTAGGGCCACCGTTTAGCCGTCTAAAATCGAGAGACTTTCGGACATGTATCCGTAACTTCCGCAAAACAATAGTTTTTTAACTGAAACTTTTTTTATAAGTAGTTCATAATACTATGTAAACATAGTTAAAAAACGGGAAATCTTCGTCAACCCGTTGACTTATAAAAAAATCCACAAAATGTATACATTTTCCGAGGGTTCAAACGGGTATACCCCCTTAAGACGTAGTTACCTTTGGGAAACGGACCCTATTTAAATCGCGCAACGTCCAGTCGCGCGCGTGGGAACGCGGCTTAAGAGCAGAGCCAGGGAACCCTCCGCCGCAGTTCCATTCCAAGCGAGAGAACGGTGGAGGAACGAGATGAAATTGCAAATGTTATTGCGGTACAGCACGGTAGCTCTCTCCTGCGATACATTTTGCCCGATTACCGCGACGGAGGGAAAAGAAGGCGAGCGGCTGTTTGGGTGTGCTGAAAGGCGGGGAATGAAGTGTCGCGTTATGAAGAAAAAAATTCACAAACATCGGTTGACCAACTGATAAGGAGGGGACGCGTAGACAGATAGGGGGGGAACAATACCCGCGACGCATTCGAGCCGATTGCTCGATAAGATCGGTACAAAAGACGGCCTTGGTGGGCGGATTTAATCAGGAGTAACGAAAACAATGATCTATGAGACTGGTATCGGGGATTATCGCGCGATCATAGACGGTTTTCCGCGTGGAACGTCAGCTCCGAATAGCAGTGCTCGCCGGCTGATAACAAGAGTGACAATGAAACTGCGCAGAACCGAGAAAAAAAAATACTCGCCGAGAGCATCGAAGATAATGGGGACTCTGTGCCGCTTGGGATCAGAAAATTTTCTGCACGCTCTTCTGTCGTCGCATCGGGCGCAGGGAATACAAGAGGAAACTGCGTGCGGCAATTATCTCGCGGAGATAAAGCACACGTCCACGTTTCCCGAAACGTAAGCAACGATCCGCGAAACGCCGATGAATCTTATCAGCAGAATGCGGAGAGCGTTGCGCGCAACGCAAGGTGCAAGTCGTTCGAGGCAATCTCGAATTTTTGTGACTGTTCTGGGAACCACGGATTCCGCGCTACATTTCCAGCGAATTAATAAAGAAACATTTATCACCACCTGGTTGTTTATTGAATTTTAAAAACTGCAGGATCGCGAAGGGTGAAACATGAAACTTACTAGGTGCTTCTAGGGTCGCCAACTTTTTTTTCTCGATTAAAAATAAAGTAATTCACGGCCAAATGTGGTAAGAAATTCAGTAGGTACGTCGTGAGAAAATATAGTAGTTTTCCGAGGAAAGTGGTACAAATTAACATTTTTTATGAGAGATTGGCTCTGTTTCTCTCTTCCCGCCACTTCATATTCATTATAGAAAACATCCTCTCTCTGTTAAAGTTTAATTTCGCAAATTAAAGTTTTCATGTTACTATAAAATAAAGAAATAAATAAAAATTGTAGAATTTTATCGATGTATCGGAAATATAGTATTTTCGCGTACTGTATCTTTTTCTAACAGTATATAGTACAGAATTCAAATTATATTATTTAAGTATATAGTACACTAGACAAAAATATAGTACAATACTATATATAATAGTACGGTCCTCCTCCTAGATACTTCCTCCTTTTGAATCTCTTTAACGATTCTTCGAAGATCCTAGATGAGGGAAGCTACTAATGAAAAGTTTCGATTCTTTTCATCCTTCACAATTATTTACAGTAATTTACGCAACCTTGGTACCAGAATCGATCGAGCCACGATGCCCCGTGTTATCATTAGTTCTACGCTCCTCCCTTCGTTCCAGACCAAACGGAGCGAAATGACCAACTCTAAAGGAGCAATTATTAATTAGAAAGGTCCACTTCACCCGGTCGGCATTCGTTTCCCCCCTAACTCTTCGATATTTCCTGAACGTAGTTTAGAGCTTAGAGGAAAGCTCTATAAGCTCTGGCCTGCACAATATCCACCAAAATGGTAAAATTGGTGACATGGTGAAACGGAGAAGCCAGAATCGAATGGGCCCATTCGTACTAGAGACCATGGTATGGTACGTGTAGTAAAAAGACACGGGTACACGTGTATTACATATATCCGTACCTCGATCCGTGTAGCTTTTAGTACACGGGTACCCGTGCACTATTTCACGTGTATTTAAATACACGTGTATCAACGTATTTGTGTATTTTCATCAGAATTGGGCAATGGCGGTCACTTAAGCAATAAGTGTAATAAAACCGAGTGATGTTTCTCAATTTTAAGGATTATCGTTGCGTCTAAAAAGAAGCTCGCTTATTACCAGTAATGCCTTAATTTTTTGTATCAAAATAGGTAATCGATTAAATAAATCTTGTTAATTTTATAATTGTGTTATTAGTTGCAATCTGAAAATTTGTAAAACCATACTTTCCGCATATTATTCTAGTAAATATATTTAAATACATTAATTCTTTTATGAATTTCGCGATCCCCCAGAGTTCTGGGATATCTATAGATATTAAAAATCAGACGAATCAAAATACGGATACGTTAATATGCGTGTATTTATAAATACACGAGTATCTAAATTCACGTGTATTTAAATACACGTGAAATAGGGATCTCTATTTCGTACAAGTCCCAGGTCCACCTTTACCTCGCTGAAAATACATAGCTCTGCCCCGCGATCGGCGGAGGTGCGTACGTCGCGTGGCTCGTTGGGCACGAGTGACGGCAATCGCGACAACAGAAGCAGCCAGGAATCGCGGAGCAGCTGGACGGCCTGATTGTTCCTCCCGGTAGAAACCGGCAATCGGTGTCACTGTGTCGAGCTGCTACCGGTGACGTCACTGCTAAACACCGTCGACAGGCCCCTACTCCGTTCGCCGCTGTTATCCCCGACACTTACGACACTGAATAAGGAACGAACGAGCGCGGCCGATTAGCAGCTGGCAGATAATGTTGCCGCGTGCGCGCAAAAACCGGCGAACAACGAAGCGCGCGCTCCATTGTCCCTGGCGGCGTTCAGATGGGAAATGGCAGCCGGGGCGGCCGTAAATGGGACGCGAAATGAATCACTACGCGATGGAGAAGTTGGCCAAGCGTCCGTGGCCGAGCAAAGTTCGCTTGGGGATTTATTTATGGCCAAGGCTCGGGCCTTTTAGGGGAAGGGTTGCGGTAGGACTTCTTTCGGGGCCTGGACGTTGCGTTTGGGACTTCTTTCGGGGCCTGGGCGTTGCGTTTGGGACTTCTTTTGAGGTGGAATGCTGCACTGTACGCCTCCTCGGTGGCGCAGCGCGACTTCTTTACGCGGAAAAATTGTACCGGGACCTCTTTCGACGTGGCGGTGTTCGTTTCCACTACTCGAAATCCGGAAGAGTTATGGATGTCAGAGGACGTGGTAGATCGATCGCATCGCGCTCCGTTCGACGGCGGTCTATTTCAAACGAACGGTGTGACGTGGAAACGGCTGGCAGCCGCGAGTGACGCTCGCTGAGTAATTCCTCGGTTCTGATGGCACCGACACTCTTGTCATCGGCTCTTCCTACTATCTGCGCGTCACCGCGCGGGCACACGTCACGAGCGGCCGCCGTGGAACGTCGACGCGGCTATTGTTCAAATTCGTACGGGGCTGGGAAACGAAGCGGGCGGCCTTAAATCTGCCAAGTGTGTCAGGACCGGCGCGTGAATTGGGGGGAACGTTGCTGCGAGAGAATCGCGTGTATGGGATTGATATGAGAACAACGGGGAACTTATGATTCTCCATGCTACCGACGATGCTGCGAAGGAAGTATTGGATATGGAGTATGTGAATGGGATCGTCTGAACTCTAAATGGTTTTTAAATTGGAGCAGGCTCAGCGAGGGACCGCTTTAAGAAATAGATTGAGAAATCTACGCTCCTTCTCGAAGGGAAAATTCTGTACGAAATATTTCAACAAATTCCTAGCACCTTTAATGATATCGAGGGATCTCAATTGATCGTGGAATCGAGGGAACACCTGTTCAAGCAGAGTTATATGCAAATGTGATTTCAATTCTCAAAGCCACTCGAGATACGTATTCCAGCAACTTGAAAGCCACCTGATGAAGATCCTATGGGAGCAGGTGGTACCTACAGAGAACTGCCCCTATTCCTAATATTTGATTTCTACCGGAGGCTAAAAAAATTTCTCTGAGAACCAAACGGATGCGGAGCGCGATTGCTCTGGTATTTCCGTCTGCCTTGTCTCTTAGGTGTTTCTCCCCGTTACGAGAAGGTACGTACCAAAAAGCAGGTCACGCAACGGTGATAACGGTAATCCGTAGAAGCCGTGGTGCAACGTCGTCCACGTGGAAAAGCAAACGAAGAAAAGCGTGTCTTACCCACGTCTCTCATAAATTGCAATACTACCGCTTGGTTAGCTTTGTACTGGCTCCAGGCAGTAATGGCAGCGTGGGTTTTCCCCCCCCGGATCACTCTGGCCATTACCGAGGTAGTAATTTGGAAAGTCCAAGCTAAATATTGTGGTTTTCGGGCAACTCGTAGGACCTTATGACGAATCGTAAATCCGAGATAATTTTACCAAAGCTGGAGACAAAAATCATGTACGTTAAGTAAGTAATTTTAATTTGATTGTTTTTTGGGAAGCGTCCGAGCAGTGATGTCGAGCCATCTCGATAAATGGAGCACTATGCTCTGTCCGAGGTTCGTCAGGAGACATTAAACAAAGGAAGTTTATCGTCCAAGTGAGGCTTACTCATTCGTCGAGTATGCTTATGTGCCAGTAGCTCGTGCAAGCACGCGTATACGCACATGCGGCTGGCTCTATTCGCAATTATCCGACGTAGTCTAATATCAAATGGGTGCATATTCTGCTTTCGTTACGCCTGCCAAGTTCCTTCCAATGCGTATTATACTCTCTCTTATCAGAAGCAGAGATATTTATGTTTCATGTGCAACGGGGGCCTCCAATGACCCCGGAAATCAAACGTAACAGAACTGAAGTTAAGCTAGTGGTTCCAAACTACGACCTACGCTATCATCCGTTCCTCAATCAATACTTCACTCTCAATTTATGCGAGACACAGTTAAGTACATCCAAGTTCAGTAAAATACCTTTTCTTTCGTAAGAGCAAAGTATAGTGGTGGTAAAAAAAAAGTCTACTGGACTTCTTTTCAGGGGATGGTGGGGCATAAGTTTGGGGTGATGGTAGAGAAAAATACACCCCTCTTGCTATTTTTAACCCATTATGTAATACTGATTTAATTAAAATTTTAAAACCGTAGTTTAAAAGTATTCCCTTCTTTAGTATAAACTTAATGGAGATCAATTTTGAAAAATAAGCGAGTTCTTTCAAAGCCAAGGGAGGCATCTGGCCCTTTTGCACCCCTTTCGTATCCACATATTATATTTGTTAGAATATAATGTTTATTTATTTAAGAAAATAAAAGTTACACAGTCGATCGTCAGTATAATAATAATAACTGCGTAATACTTAAACTAAAAGTAATGGAAAGAATAGTCTTTAGCGCGATGCAAGTTAACCGTTTGGAGGGTTTTCTCGGACTGGGAAGCGCAGGGGTCGAGAAGACCGTTTTCCCCTCTTTTGGGTCTCCTGTAGCGAAAGAAAGGAAACTCATAAACTACCGGGTCCCCAAACCCTAGTAGCATTTCTGGTTGGCCCACAGTATCCCCCAGTTGGGAATTAGTTGGCCATCAAAATGCCAACAATAAATGCTACTAGGGAAGTCCCTGACACTTCAACTCCAGGAACAGTCCATCGTTGTACACATTCTAACAATATTCACACCACTAGTCTACTCTGAGCAAATCCCCAATCTGTAGCATACAAATTCAACCCACGATTTTTTTGCATTTCCATTACCGCCTGACGGTACCAAACGCGCTTGCAGCAAGAATCCCTACGCATCGGCACCGAATTATCCCCCAAAAAAGTGTTGACAACCGCCCTACGATTAACTACATCCCAGGATCCCAATGAAGTCGGTGCATCATCGGCGAACAGTCGGCGAACGGTACCGCGTACGCGTGCGTACGAGGAGAGTAACTCTCGATCCAGTTCGCGCGCGTTTATCGAAAGGCGAGAGTGTCAACGTTCACCCGCGTGAAAGTGAAAATCTGGGTCCGCGCGGAGCGCAGGCGAGAGATACCGCCACGCTCGCCGATTGTCGACCAGCGACGGGGAAAGAAGGAAGGCGCGAGGGACGTGGGGAGGGTAAAGGCCGGCCCGCGGCGGTATCTAGGCTGCGACCTGCTTCGCGATATCATTTGGGTCATTGTGTTTCAGCCGGGTCCAGCGAAACCGGGTGAACGCGGCCCGCCACGCGCGGATCCCTGCTGCCCGCGGAGAAGCAGGGGCGCGCGCCAGCGTTATGCACCTTCCCGTGTCCACGCATGTGCGTGCCCCTACGCGCGCGAGTGCCGCGCGCTATTCCGCCCCGACCGCTCTCGTTATATCACAGGCGACGTTGCGTAAAACGTACGCTGGCAACACGCTCTCCTCTCCGTTACGGAGTATCGTGGCCGCCTTTCGCCCCTCCGCTGGCCCCTTTTTAAGCCTGCCCCCCCCCCTCCCCCCTGCCCCCCGTTAACCTCCCACGACTCTCTACCTCCTCGTTCCGTCTCTTTACACGCGGCTCAGCCATCGCCGCGCGAACTCTGACGCTAGTAAGCATCTCCTCGTCCGCGCGCGGCGAAAGTTTGTTTTCATTTTTTTCACGCGCTCGGGCCCCACTGCTGCGCCGGTAGCGTGCCACCGAATCGACACTTTCGGGATAAGCGCGCAGGCGGACGAATGGCGTCCATGCTAACGGAGAATGTTTCTCGTTGGCGAGGAAAAGCTGACCGAAATAGACACTTGAATGTCTTCTTCAGCTGCGACGATGCGAATAGTATTTTATATGCAATTTGAACCCGCAGCGTAGTCGCCTACTTTTTGTAACGTCGCAAGTGTCTTGGGTGGGGTACCCACCCCCTGTTATCTAGCGGCACTGATGTGTGTATATTGCGTATCGAGTGTTTAGAGGCTTGTCAGAGGATCCAGTTATATTACGGTTACTTTTATCCTACCGCGTAACTAGCCGAGGAAAGCCCGCTGTGTTCTGCCTCTCGTGGGAGTAATTTATTCATCCATCTTGTTCAATCGTCAGACGCGTCGTATAGGTTAGCCCGCGCCGCCACCTACTCTCGACAGCTGTTTTTTTTTCGTCGGCGGACGCCGGCACAAAATCGTTTAATCGATGGCGCAGAAGGCCGTCTAGCCCGCTCCACATAATCGCTGCGTTGTTGGAAAGCCGCCGGGCGGTGAGAAATAAGAGCGGCGCGGCGACGTTAGGGAGAAGGAAACGAAGAGACCCGATGGGATACCCGCGCGCGCGGGAGAGCCTCTCTTTCTCCTGGCACCGCGGTAATAAAGGCGGCCGCACGCGGCCCGGCCGGCCTGTCAGTTTGGCCTGCACGGGCCGGACTATGCAGGCCGGCCCGACGCTGCACAGCGGTCGGGGTAGGGGTAGTAACATTCGTGTTGTATAACTTTTAAACTATAAACGATATCGGAATGGCGCCAAAAAATATGAAATGAAAAAATTATTCCTTTTTAATTATTTATAATTGAATATACTGTACGTTCATTTAATGTTTCTTTTTAAATTTTTTCAACTTAATTGTTATAAAAAAAATTGAAAACTGTTTATTTAGTAGTTAATTTAATGCTCTTTAAGCGATTTAAGTCGCTTGTTGGGTAAACTTTTAGTTTCCGATTATAAGGAAAAAGCAAATGGTACTATTAGAGATTGTGACGAAATCTACCGTTTAGTTAAACATTATTATTCATTTATTATTAATTTATTCAGCGGATTTATTCATTTCAGAGTATTAAGAAATTCTTTATTCTTTATTGTATCCATATGGAAGTGATGTCGATGGATTCCTTATGTTTTCCCGGTGAAAATCATACAAAATTTCATGTAAATCTGACTATTGTTAACAAATTCAGCTTGAAATTATATAAATCAATTTTTCATGAAATTTCCTTCATTATGGTCCGAATTATGTCGTTTTTGGTGTTAGTTTCATCGGCGAAACATAAGGAATCGATAGGCGTCGTTTTTTGCAAAGATCTGATGAGAAATGCGGAAATCCTGGACATCTCTGACTTTTTAATGATATTCCAACCCTTTCGAAGGTCGAGAGCCATCAAATTCGGTGAGGCACTGGGGAGTCCTGTTCTCGCCACGGGGTACCAGGCGGCATCTCTTTGACAGGTGTCGCTGGAGAATCACTCTGTAGTATTCATTCAGTAGATTTCGATAGGAGAAAGTTTATTTTTCCTGCGCAATCCGGACTATGCAGGCCGGCCGGAGCAAATACGAAAAACGATTCGGTCTGCCTGAATCGGACTGATCGGAAAACGTGTAAAAATTTGTAATCTAAACCCTGATCAAACTTGATTGGATCGATACCGATACTATTAATGATATTCAATCAATTCAATACCAAATTATTCAATAGGAAATATCAATTCAATACCAAATTATTCAATAGGAAATATCGATACATATCGAAATTTAAGGTACTTAAATATCGATACATATCGAAATTTAAGGTACTTGGTATCAGATTCTTCTTCAATCGATATCAAATAAATACTATACTGAATCAATACCCCTTTCATACTTCACGAAGATATCGATAGATACTTCTTTCATACTGAACTAAATTATCGGTATTTGTTCGTACCGAGAGACGCGCGAAAATCGATGTTTCTTTCGGGGTTGTAAGACCCAATTAATCTGATGGTGCGCGTGCTGCCCGATACTTTATCACCCGCCACAATTAATATTAAGCAAGAGAGTGATCGCTAGCCATTCCGGGGCGTCCAGAAGTTTCGGGCGCTGAAAATGTTTCGAATATTTTAGGAAATGTGTATCTACTGTAATATGAATAATGGTAGCTAATAATGTGAATAATTATAAAGTAAACTGAAAATGGAACTAAACTGCTGGACAAAATTAAAGGAACACTATAATTTCCCGAAAAAATTGGTCATTTTGAAATGGCTGTACTAACTCCGCGAAAAGTAGTCGCAAAAAATATTTAAAAAAGGCATTTTTACGCTTCAAGCTTCTACTTTTTGATTCAACGACTCAAATCCTTTTTTCCATCCATTATGATACTGTTTCATCAATGGAAACAAAATTGAAAAAATTTAAAACACTGTCAGACCGACCAGAGCGTGCGAGGGCGCCACGGGCGTCCGGCCGACCTGCACAGGCCGGCCGGCCCGTGCGTGGCCGCCTTTACGCTCGCGTTCGCACGGGGACGAGCGGAACGTGACGCCTTTCCTTGTGAATCTCGCGCGTGGAACGCAACCGCCGGCTTCCCCTGGCTGCGCGACCGGCACCTTCTCGACCCACTTTTCTGAGAAAGGCCCGACCTCGCTTTTCTCTCGGTGCAAATACGCGCCACTTTTCCTCGCGTCCTTGTGTCCTATGCAATACCACGCGCGAACTAAGTTTTCGTACCGCCGATCGCCCGCCTACGGGGGGCAGCACCATCGACGCATGCGACCGTCACTTCTCTATGGTAGCGATAGAAACGTGCCATGTTGCGTTCTGTTTACCATATGCACTCTGTGTTCCATGTACCAGCGAAAGCTTCTTAAACTTCGACTTCATCGTTGTGAAGAAATGCTGTTTTCGTTGAGTCGTTGGAGCGAAGGGAAAGTGCTGTTGGATTCTATGGTCGCTTGCTTCTAAGAAGCCCAATTCGCAGTGCGAAATTATGCGCAGAGGGCCGAGCGTTGGTTAGAGGCAGTTTTTACGTAATATAAATCGCATTGTTGGCCGCGTAACAGTTGATAGTTGTAGACTATCGGCGTGGATTGTTAGAAAGTCCCGGAGGGCTTAAACGATGCATATTCTACCATATGTTACCTCCGCACACGTACAAGGTTACATTATCGATCATAATTTACGGCGCGTGCTGCATCGTTACGTCAGTGCGACTCGCTTACGAGCGATAGTGTCGGGTGGGAGACGGGATTCATAAACTTACGCGTGTTCTGCCCGTGATCAGCTGTTTTCGCGGAGTTTCCTCTGATGTTGCGAGAATGAAAATGAGATTTCCACTGCCGCGGCTCGAACGCCGCGTGATAAAATTTCACGAAAATTCGTCGAACCGTTGCAGTCGATGTTCTACGGTAGAGTCGACTTCGGTGGTTCAGGGACGGTTCGTAAACGCCATTCCCTAACCTTTCCCTGCTTGCGGCGAAGCTTCGAAACGGAAGATTTCGCGATAAGGAACACAAAGAGCATTTCGCTAAAATCGAGTAAGTAGGGTAAACGCACCAATAAATGAACACTTAAGGCTAATGAATGAACACTATTATAAAATTATGTTTGCAGCGCGATTGACTCCACGTGCTGCAAGAATTGTTTGGATCTGAAGCAAGAAATTACAAGAAGTCTCTAATTAATTAGTTGCTTCTTTTAATAACTTATTTTACTCATTTTAATAAAAAATGTCCATTCACTGGTACGTGTTCATTTACTGGTACATCCACCCTACTATTACCCGGCCGAAAGAAGATCCCCAAGAGGCGGGCTCGGGCGATACAGTCCGTCGCTATGACGATTGGTCGAATCACCTATTTTGGCACACTTTTAAAGACGCGACACGCGTATTTTGGTTTATGGCTGAAGTAGGCACATACATTGTCGCACCGCGCGACGAAGAGAGCGCACAAAACACATCGAGATCGAGTGGAATAGAGCGATCTGACCGACGAACGCCAAAGCAATAGCGTAGGCATCTCAGACGGTTAACCATTGATATATAATAACATAAAAATTTCCTTACTTTTCAAACAATCTGTGCGAGATTGTGTTTGGGCTTATTTTAATCAGAAAAATCTAACCAAACCAATGATAAAACTTTCCTGAACATATTGTGAAAAATAAGGAAATTTTTATGTTATTATATATTAATGGTTAACTATCTGAGATGCCTACGCTATTGCTTTGGCGTTCGTCGGTCAGATCGCTCTATTCCACTCGATCTCGATGTGTTTTGTTCGCTGTCTTCGTCGCGCGGTGCGACAATGTATGTGCCTGCTTCAGCCAATAACCAAAACACGCGTGCCGCGTCTTTAAAAGTGTGCCCAAATAGGTGATTCGACCAATCGTCATAGCGACGGACTGTATCGCCCGAGCCCGCCTCTTGGGGATCTCCTTTCGGCCGGGTAATCGTACATAGTATCAAAGAAATACGTGTGTATATTCAACCGTTGAGTATCTAAGCGTGCTAAGCCTTCGGCGAAAGATATGCACGAAGGAAAAGTGAGACCCACGAGCCGATCTCGTCGAGCCGCACTGTATTCTCGCGACCAAGGGCCCACGCTTTGGCACGGATCTCGCGTGGCATGCTGATTTACTTTCTCACGGACAATGAAATTTCGTTCACGGCCAGTACTGCTTAAATGTCGCGACCGGGCCCGTGGAAAGGTGCGCGGAGGCGTGGGCGATTCGGTGAAGCCGCGCCGCGACCGCCTCGCGTTCCCGATGGAATCCGCGACGGGGTCGATTCCGGGTAATTGTAGCGGCACGCGCGTCCCATTTTCCAATCCCATGCCGTCACGTCGGCGGCTCGGCTTGCAGCTTATTAAAAGTCCGCGCGTCTCGTGCGTACTACGCGCCCATTTCGACCGCGGAGCCTTGCGCGCGCGATGCATATGCATCGCACTGCCACAGACCTGTTCCAATATCCAAGGTAATTGTACTCGAGCGTGCTAATGATTGCGACACGGGCGCAATCGCGGTAAACCAAATCGAGGAGGGGAACGCGGGGAGGGAGGGAGAGGAGGAGGAGGAGGAGGAGGAGAGAGAGGGGGGAGAGCGCGGAGTATGGGCCGAGCAAAGAGAAGGCGTTGCATTGTAAACTCTATGACCGACTTTACGAGCGATCGGCTAGGATGCAGTGCCTCCAGCGGCCGGTCGCCGTAGCTAGCAGCCATGTTGTTTCCAAACGCCGAAATCAAGCTCGCAGCAGTTTACGAGGAGAAAGGTGAGGCGATCGTTGTTTCGCGGGCAATTATGTCATAACTTTCGGTGCCGTGTCTCTGTGTATTTTACAAGAGAATATCGCACGCGCGTTTAAAAGAAAGAGAAGGATTGCGATTAACCGTTCCCGGCTGCCATACGAGCCCGAGTCACTCGACGGTAATTCTTCTGGTTTCGTTACGCAAAGGAATCCTGCCTCGGATCCCCGTATCGATCCACGCTTTTCTCCCTCCCTCATGCATATTCGATTTTTATCGGACGGGTCGATGCTAAACAGACGCCCATTTTCCGAACCGGCCTCTCCAGGATAGCGCACGGACGTTTATCTACTGCTCCACAGATTGTAAGCTACCGTAGGAAATTCCGTGGCATAATTACGGCAGTACCCGGAATAATTGCATGTATTAAGATAAAAAAAAAAAATTCTGAGGCTAACAGAGTTTCGACCATCAAGCTTCCTCGGCGATATTACTCGGGCCAGCTATGGGAACAGATTCTGCCGTTGATTATAGGAATTATATGATAAAAGCGCTGCGCTCGCGGTACGGAACGGCAGCGATAGAAAAGGAACATTCATTTTATAACGCGGAGCGGTTGGCTGCGATCGAGAAGTGGCGTTTCACGGTGGTTGCGCCGCCTCTAGTTTCCACTCGGCGACATAGACGGCAACACGGACGCCGGCCGGCCGGCCGGTTCGTGGCTATAGGTTAATACTTATGCGGAGTGGCCATCCGTGATCCATCTTGCGTAACCTATTTACCGGCGAAGTGGTACAGGCACACGTATGACATAATCCCGTGCAGCGGAGCACGCACTGTAGATCCCGGCCTGTTCGGATACGATTTTAAATAGCCCGTTGCCGAGGCGCGCGTGCGCCGTGGATCGAGCCGACGCGCGGCGTTACGCAAATTAAAGGTACGCGAGGAGAGCCGACCGAACAGGGCCTAATCCTGCTTTCCAATTTAGACATCGTTACACCAACCTACCAACGCGATACAATTCTTTCAGCTGTATAAATTTCCACCTTGCTGCACGGTGCAAACCTGTTCCGCGTCATAACACGCATTCCTAATGTACGTGCAAGACAGAGCCCGGTGCGGAAAGCCTCGCAGACGGATCCGAGCTGCATACTCCTCGCAGAGATTAACCTGTAACTTCTGACGAACTTCGCCTAAAGTTCGGCGATTAATTAATTTCCACGGCAATACCTAATCTCGGACATATTGTAGGATCGAGGGCAGACAGAGGGGGTGGAGGGACCAGCGAAGAGATTGACCACCTGCTGCAGCGCGACCAACTAGAGCAATGAATTATTATACATCGGGTATCAGCGGGCTGTCAGCAGCTGTTAGATGGACGCCGGTTCCACGAACGGGAGGAGTCAGCCGCGTCAAGATTCGCCGAGCAAGTTCGGCCCCGAAGAGATGCGAAAAAGGGGGAGAGGCGAGTGGAAGATAAGCCGTATTTACCGGAAGTGCCAGCGGTCGGGAAGATAAGGCGCGGGGATCGCGGCGCTGCGAAGAAACATCCGCGTAACTACGTCATCCGCTGGACAAGCCCAGCACGCGTACCGGGACTTGTTTACATCGCGCCGGTTGTCGCGGATGCGCTCGTATGTGTATACATATAGCCGAGGCCAGTTAGGAAGCGCTCGGTCAGCCAGTGCTGTTGGGATATCTATCTTTGGATCCGTGCGCACAGCCGGGCGTGTACGTGAAGGGGGCGCGCGAGCGCGAGCCCGTCCACCGGGCGGTGGAATCTCTTACTCAATCGTCTCACGCCCGTGCCGGTGACCAGTGACACCGTTAAACGCGGCCATTATTTCGAATGCGCCCCGCGGGTCGGATATTTCCGTGGTGACCGTAGATAGAGCCGATGGATCGCGGGCGTAACGGCCGCCGAGACGCACTCCCGCCGCGGAACGTGTTACACGTACAATGTTGCGCGTGTACCTTCTCGCACCCGCGGAGTGAAATGCACGCGTCAGTGGCTCTCAACTCTCTCTCTCTCTCTTTCTCCCTCCTGCGCGACATCACGGGCGCTGGAAGCACGCGCGTAGCGGGCGTCCAAGTGACTCGATCGCGGATCGGTGGCTTTGATGACTAGCTGCGATACAAGGAACGCGGTGCACCGCCGAGAAATTCCTTTGTCTTCCGGTTGCGAGAACGCTCAGCCGGGAAGCGAACCGGAGTGCGCATTTACCCCCCCCCCCTGCGGGGGACCAGCGGCGGCTCGAAAACGACCATTTACGCGTGCCCGCGCGAAAAGATAAACGCTGGCCCGGTATTTACCGGTTCACGCTTCGGTGAACTTGGACGTCATTGAGAGTCTACCGTGTTGCATGTGAAAACAGACGCTGACGCGGGATACCGCTTGCGTCAAAGTATTGTAGCGGCGCGTTAATTGTGACACCCTGCGTTTAAAGGTTGTTAAGAAGGGTAAGAAATGTCAGCCCCTCCATCCCGCCTGTTATAAAAGCGATCTCCGGCGCGAGCGTTAATTACGCGGTATAAACGGTAGGAATAAATACTCCCGGCACGTTCGCTGCGCACTGCTGCCGGTGGATTAGTGACGCGCGATATTTATCGATAACTGTACGTATCGATATTTGCATGTCGATATACCGATATTTTTTGTCGATATTTCAAACAGTAGTAATTACAGGTATCGATAATTTTTGTCGAAATGTCGATAACTTTTACTGCACCTTCTTTCGTTCATGCCAAGCTAATAATTTACAAATTACTACGTGTAAATAAAATTCAGTAATTATTTTTCAAACTCATATTGAATAATGCCCGTGATGTTTGTTAAATATAAACTCTAGTTTCCTTTATAAATACGGCTTGGCAAGTAAATTACTTGTTTCCATTTTAATACTTTGAACTTAATTTAAATAAAATAATTTCATAATGGTGCAATTTAAATATTCTTATCTTAGAAAATTCTTTTCAATCCAAAATAATATTCTCTCGAATATACGTAGCTTATTTTTTAATTGGTAAATTAATACTATCCTCGCATCGATATTATCAATATCGATACTTTTTGAATAATATATCTCGTGTATCGATATTGAACTAATAAATATATACCGATAAGCATTAGCGATAGTTGGGACCAATATCGCACATCACTGCGGTAGATAACGTTATGCGCCGAGTGCTACCGTAAGAGAACCACCCAGCGGTGATTTCTCGACCACGCGCGAGCGGGGCAAGCCGTTGGCCGAGCGTAAAAACATCGGAACCGGACACTTCGGTTTGACCAGATCCGGTTCATTTTTCCCCCGAGCGAGCCGAGCGAGCGTGCGGCAAAGTTTCCACGAAATGGAACTGCGGTCACGCCTCAGCTACCTAACGGAGGTAGAAAGATATTGCGCTAATGCGTTCCACGTGGGGTCACCGGTAGCCGGTGCACAGGCGAGCAGCGCTGCCCGTGGCTCGCCTCGCGCATAAACCGAGGCTCTCCCGCATACACGCGCAGGCCAGCGCTCGCCAGTGCCTCTCATTACGCATCTAACCGCGCCCACATAGCGGTATCGGGGCAGCCTATGTTTCTTCGCTACGCCTGACCGACCGTAATAGCCCTATCCCTCGTTTTATGGGGTATTTATTGCGTTGCGCTCGCCACGCTTTTCTACGACTCCACGGGAACGCTCTCGCGGCACACCGGCGGTCGCGCAAGCAAGCCAGCCAGCGCCGCTACCCCGGCCGTAACTCGAGAAAGGCGTGTCGAAAATCGACGGGCACTGGCAGTGGATGCGCCACGAGGCGCAGCCATTTCCTTCTTCGAACCCATCCGTTAACCTGTTGTTCGTCTGCTACGAGGGATAATATATCCCTACCCCTGCTCCCGCCAGTCTCCTCTACCGTTTTTACCCTGGAATATTCTCGGCGGTCGCGGGATCGCCGCCAGCGAAACGGATTTCGATCGCCACCGGGTTACGCCGCGGGCGTGTTAGTCCAGTGAAATTAGGATCTGTCGTCGGAATAAATCCCACCAAGCTAAATTTTCGTATGAGCCTTTATTTGGTCGTTTTAAATAATATGTCAAAAGTCCCCATCGATTCGACTGTTGCTAAAAAAAATTCAGAGGGTTGAAAAAAAAACAGTTTTTCGCGAATATCTCGTTATCTAGCAGTTTTGCGACAAAAATAGTTATTGCACAATTTATAGCCCAGGAAATTCTCTACAAAAAAGGTCCTATGAGTTTTTTTCGTAGGAGTAACCATTTTCATGTATGCCGGGTTACCAAGTTTCAACCCCCATACATTTAACAAGTGAAGATTCCAATCCCCGAAATTCAAAAAATTATGAAACTCTGTAAATATGTAGGGGAAGTCCTCCTGAGTACAACGCAATTTCGTTTGCTGTCCAAATTCATTCCAAGAGGGTGCAATTGACCCCTGATTTTTTTTTTATTTTGTATTATTTCTCGCCAACTGTAGGAGATAGAAAAAAAGTGTTCAGGAAAAAGTTACTTCTTTTAATTAGGACTATCATTTGGTAATTTATAGTTCTTGCAATTCTTACGGTTCGCGAGTTATAACACAAAATAAAAAAAAAACTGATTTTCAGAGGTCAATTTCACCCCTTTAGAGTGAATTTGGGCAGCAAACAAAATATTGCGTAATACACACCTATATTAACCTCTGCATATCCCCAATGTTTTACAATTTTTTGAATTTGCGAGGTGAGGATCTTGTGAGAAATAATAAACATTTCCACACCACCTCGGAGGTAGAGTACCGCCGTGCTGACGTTCTCATTACTCCTACGAAAAAAACTCATAGGACCTTTTTTGTAGAGAATTTCCTAGGCTATAAATTGCATAATAACTATTTTTGTCGCAAAACTGCTAGATAACGAGATATACGCGAAAAACTGTTGTTTCTTTCAACCCTCTATAAAATTTTTAGCGGCGGTCGGAATCGATGGGGACTTTTGACACATTGTTCAAAACGTCCAAATAAAGGTCTATACCAAAATTTAGCTTGCTGGGATTTATTCCGTAGATTGGGCAGATTTCCGTCTAATTTCACTGGACTATGTGGCGTGCCCGCGCTCGTATCCAGACGCATCGTTGCAAGGTAACGCGTCCGTCCCGTCCATCCTTCTCTATCCCGTCTCGAGCACGGGCCAGAGGAGCGTGTCTCGCTCATGCGCGCCGCGTAAATGGAGCATCCACTCTATAGTTCGCTTGCGGAACGAGGTCACGAAAATTAAATTTTCTGATTAACGGCGCACGCAGCGCGCCCGGCAACTCCCCGGCGCCTGTCAACGCGGGATCCTTGCGTTCCCTAATAGCCGCGGATCGGGCCACTGTGCCAAACGAAGAGGAGGAAATACGCTGGAATCCGCCGGGCGTGCCGCCGGCACAGCCGGTGCCGCGTTATCGCCGGCGAAAAACGCATTTCCCCGCTCTGGAAAGTGGTCTATCCGTGTGAGACACCGGCCTACGGAGGTGCGTGGCTTCTGCGCCTGCGTGTGCGTGTACCAAGCGTGTCTGATGCGCGCTCTAACCTGCTCGGATGCAGCGAGATCCGGCGGGTGTATGGATGACGTATCAAATCTCGTTGCACTTAACGCGCCCCACTCGCCGAACCTTTGTTCCCTTTCCTTTAGAAGAATTTTCCGCCGTTTATGGAGGATAAAAAAAGCCGTCGCGAATCTATTTTAAGAGGCTCGAAACAGCGAAACGATGAAACTGTTACACGTAAATAAAAGGGAAACTTCGTCTCGGTGAATGTTAAGATTTACGTTCTATCCGAATTTTCAATTTTTCTGCATCTGACGATCCTCCTATACGGTACAAAAACCTACATCCCGAAAATATGTGACCTTAACCCAAGAAATTCGAAGGCCCAGCAAAATCGAGAATTGATACACCATTCTCTCAAAATCGACTATTTCTACTGTACTAATTTATCCAACTTTCCTCTCATTTCCTAAAAGCATACTCTTCAACCATTTAAAAAGAATTTTCACATTTCAATAATCGCTCCCTTAAAGGCTCATTGCGGACAGCCGCGTTTATACGAGTCGATCACAATTCCCGCGTTCTCAAAATTCACCGATATTATATTCCACGTTCCTTGTATCAGCGTCTTCTAACTGAAGAATATCGAGAACAGTATTCGCAATTCAACCTCCCCACCTAACCTTCAAAAAGCAATCCCCAGCGACCATCGCTTTCCTACGTTGAAGATTTTCCAACCTAACCTAATACGTCCGAAAGCGTCGACAATATCCTGCCTCGCTTCCGCTTTGCATGCACAGTGTAAATCGCTTACCTCTTGTCCGTTCGGCGCGATGATGACGTCCACCTCGTCGAGGTGCTCCCGATGCTGCGTGACCTCCGCGTGTATTTCCCGTCCGTTGTACGTCAGGTAGACCTTCTGACCGGGGACAAGCCGCGCGGTGGTCACGGAACCGAAACCAGGCCCGATCAGGTCGCGGTCGGAGTATTCGGTGCTGGGGCTCGGTGGACGACCGCCGGGCACGGAGTCGAACCGCACGGAATAGCGAGTCTTGGGTGTAATGCTGAGGCCTGACTCAGAGGCGGCCGACGCCGGCGTTTTCACCGCGTGAATGACGCCGCTGTAGTACTTGCCGTCCTCGCCGGGCGCACACACTCTGGTGCCGATAATGCTGCGTTTCGCCAGCCTCTTGCCCGTCGACATTATTCGTGGGGTCTGCTGTTGAACGACTTCTCGTTGATCAGCCGGCGCGGATCGATAGTTGATTATCGATCGATACGCTTTGTCCGTCGACGCGCGTGCACTGAACACCTTCACGGGTCACCGTGGCGCACTGTCTTCGTTAAAGTTCCTTCCACCGATTTGTCTCTCGTAAATCTCATTTGCACACGTTACTTCCTCCTCTGTCTTCCCTTCGGCTTGGATACCGCGAGAAAAGACACCACTCCCGCACGCGTATCGTAAACAATGATCGATCACGGCCGCGAGACGTGTTAATGCCCGTGCGCGTCGATCCGCGACAGTCCGACTGCTGGCACACACGTGGGAGACGATGCAAGTAGCGTGGCGATCGATATTGTACGCACGAATCGATTGGGATGCAATCGAATACGCACTCCCGGAAACGGGTCACCGGACACGTTGCGTCGACTTGATTTTTATTCTCTCTCTCCCCCCTTCACGAGCCCGTTTAATCTGGCTCGCCGTGCGTAGAGGATACGTCTTTACGATTTAGGTCATCGTCGCAACGAGAGCCTCCGTGTACACACCGGCTACCGATCGGCAGCTTCGCGCTGGGTATCGCGATAGAAAAGATTCCTAGACCGCGGCAAGACGCGGCGGCCTTCGCGGCCTGAACACAGAACTGAGCGTATCAACAAAACGGCGTGCACCGTCGCCCGTCACCGTGTTCGTCACGCCGTCCGCATGTTCCAGGCACTTGGTGATTGATCCTTGATAATACGTGGCCGTGCACGCGGTAGATAGCATAATATATGACCGACGATTGCCGGCGTGTGGAAATCCGGCGTTTTACGGTGGCCTGGGCGAGCGAGCGGTAGGAGATACGATGGCAGACGGGCACGAATGGGTCTCGCGGTACCCGACATGTGACGCACAGCTGAGCGACCGGGAGGGACTGAGGAGAGACTAAGCAAGCGGCTTTCACTGCGCCGGCCGGCCGCCCGCCCGCCCGGGAAAAACAGCTGATAGATAACAACAAACCCACGTGACCCGGCCTCGAGCGTCGATTGGACGGGCGCGCTGACCTACTTACTCTCATTGGCCGACCGCCCGGGACAACGAGAAGAACGGGAAAAAATCGCAGGCCAGAACCCTAGCCAAAGCGCTCCGCACGGCGAGACCCTCCACTATCCCAGCCCTCTCCACTTTTCGTACGCCTGTACTCGGCGTCTCTACTGGCGTCCCTCTCTTTTCCGCCGTGCGCAAGCCGCAAAGTACGCCGGACTTTTCCGTACGGACCCGTACGAAATTTCATCCGCGTACGTTCCCTGCGACACCGACGATCGAGCATTTGGGCGTACAGACCCGATCGCGGATTCCGTACAATTTCCGTAAATCCAACTCTCGTAATCAGCTGGCAGCGTTCGATGCACAGGGCGGTCATTTTGCCATCAGCTGCGAACGTCTGTGACGAAATCCAAGCGAGTGATCAGTCTTGCCGCATATACAGAGCTGTCGCCAATGAGACCTCGCTTCGCCAGACGCTCCTACTGCCGCTACGATACCATACTGTATCACCTTTTCGATGAAATACCCTGAATTTCACGGGGACCTTAGCGTCAAAGGCTCGCAGTGTCTGCATGAAAAGGCGGGACGCCGGTTGCGCGGTAATAGGACACGTTTTAGCAGAGAAAGGCCGTGTTTGTGCTTCAGCTGTCAGTGGACGGCGGCCATTTTACGTCAGCTGAGAAGGTCGGTGACGACACGCGGCGAGTGAAATATCTTCGCGCTGCTGCCGCTCGAGCCTCGGAGGAACGTGTCGCAAAGAACCTCACCTTCGAAACTATTTCCAAGGCTTGTCACTGCATCGCGGACAATTGTGCATGGTCCCGCGTGGTTGTCGAACGAATGCCTGCCGTTCGAGGAGTACATGAGCGTAACGAATTTAAAGGCGCGCCTGCGGGGATACATCTCGTGAAATTCGATTTCCTGCCGGCGGATCTATTCCTATGCGCCCGTCATTCTCCTGTCCGTGTGCTCGCGATCGATTTAACGCTTAATTGCAGCGACGTCGAATTACGAGTGGTTCGCGTCAGCTGAGGGCGCCAGTGACGAAACACCGGCGAGTGGAGGGTCTTGGAAGGTGAAGATTCACTTTCTTAGCCGATGCGCAGTAATCGCGCTTTCGGAAACTGGTGCACGACCGTGATCGTTTTGTCCGTTGTGAGCGATTTTAGGTGGGAGGGGAGGAGTGCGATGCCGGTACGCCGGCTCTCGGCCGAAAACACCGGCGGACGCCGATGAATCGATCGGGTGCAGCCAGTTGCGGTGCCCACACCGTATGCTTGTCATGGCGGCGCGTGGAGGACGAGCAATGAAAATGGCCGGAAGATGCGACGAGGCCGGCGGGGAGGGACGGTAAGGCCGAATAGAAGGCAACGGTCCACGCGTTCTCAGCAGCCTATCCTAGATTTATTTCCGTGGATGTTGCGCAATAAACGCTGCGCTGTTAGCTCACTGAACGCTACCCCTCGCGCGGCTTCGAAAGAGGTGCCAAGGGCTAGTGAGTAACATTTAATTGCCACCGGCTGCAATTCCTCTCGTCTAATAAAGAAACGTAATTACGCCCGGCACCGTGGCACTGTAACGTTATCTCCGCTATGCCGATCCTCGAATCAAATGTACCGTGTTAATTTTCTTTGAAAAGCTTTTATTCTCGCTCGCCCTCCCTGCCTCCCTAATAACAATCAATTAAGAAACGCGTTAACTCAATTACGCAAGTTTAGGGCCGTACTTTCACCGAAGCGACAAGACCGCGGCGCAGCGCAAATAGGCCGAGCTGGATACGAAGGGAATAGGATTTTATTGCTGTGTCTCTGTCGTTGTTCGCAAATCATGTTAATTGTTAACAGAGTCCGCGTGCTGGGTAGAAGAAATTCGGGGTTACCTGTTGCATCGTAACGGCGAGACAATGAAGTTCGGTTGAAGGAATAACGAAAAGGTCAAGGTTCATTGTTGGATGTAACCGTCAGCCATTATTTTAATGCGATTCCAGCAAAGATTTCAATACGTACATATTTACGCCCCAAGTGAACTCGACACCGAAAAGAAAAAAATGGAATTCGTTCCTGTTGCCTACCAGCGCCGGCCCATGCAAACGAAATCTATCACGGTCATCGGTTTTGGTTTGCGGTGGGCTTGTTTTTCAAAGAATTGCCCTCTGTTTATGACAGCTCCCTATTGTTCTTGCTCGCCGACCGTGTCAGTCGGTTTAAAAAAATTGATACAACAGCCCCGACAAATAACGCCTAATTCCTAACTGTACTTTCCTTTACGTCCTGTCTATGGAAACATCCTGTTTACCCTCTAGATCCCCCGGCGTTTTCAGCGGCCAAATATGCGCAATGGCCTCCAAGCAAAGGGACAAACGGTTTTGCGTGGTAGATAACTACGCGTTCCCCTCGATTCCAGATTATCTTGTACAGTTTTCGTGGAACTTCATTATCCCGTTTATCGGTCGAGAAAGAAGCAAGGAAACGGTAAGACGGTACGCGATGACGTGTATCTCGATCATTAACACATCGCCATCGCCGCGATATACGTATAGGCGTGTTGGAAGATAAGATTACGTTGGCGAGGCAATCGCAGGCCTCGTGAAAACGCGAAGAGTCCCTATCACAAGTGATTTTGCTACGTTCAAATCGTTTGCGCTGTAATATCGTTGCAATTAATTTCCCCGTGGTTCGTCAGGCAGGTCTATTTACCATGACCGACGGCGCAGCCGTTTGTCTGGTCGCCTCGCTCCTATTAAATTCTGTCAGCATAGTAGTTTCCACCGAACCGTCGGAGACGTGCCCCGTGTTCTGTGTGTGTGACAATTGGTACGAGTTGCAGCGCGCATCTTGCACAGGCCGCCATCTTTACAGCATAGATACAGGTGCAGCCAGCACCGTGCAAGCCTTGGACTTGTCGGATAATGTGATATCGTATCTGAATAATTTTGAGCTGGCAGTAAGCATCCAGTTTCGATGAGACGTTTTATCTGCAAGGAAAATTGAACGTGTTATAGTAAATTCTGTAGCGTTAACGAGATTAAGCATCGTTGTTTACATTTAGTGACCGAGATCGTTTCAGAATGCAGGTTTGACGAGTCTGAAGTATCTGAATCTTTCTGGAAACGCGATCAGCGAAATCGGTCTGAACGCCTTCGCTGGTCTCGAGGAACTAACAGTGGTGGATTTGACGAAGAATCATCTGTATTATATCCTGGACAATGTCTTCGCGGAAAGCAGCAATTTACGAATCCTGACGCTGTCGAGGAATAATTTTAACTCGCACGTGCCGAAGTTGCGTTCCATTTGGCTGACGGTAATGACGGGAGCGATCCAACGTTTGCTAGAATGGCCTCTCTCGAAAGAGAACGCAGAGAAGTTGCAATTTCAACAGTGGGAAAACATTTTCTGTCTAGGAGCTAAGCTTGGACTCGTGTCAGATTAGTCATTTACCTTCGGACACGTTCAATGGACTCACGCGTATCCGTCGTCTCGATCTCTCGAACAATTTGATGATTCAGATGAGCAGCGCTGTCGTGCAGACGTCGCATTTTTTGAAGAAGTTATCATTAGAAGGGTACGATAAGCGAGCCTCCTGAAACGTGTATACTTCTGCATCAATTTACCCAGACGTTCCGCTAAAACCTACCTTTTCATACTCGTGCTTCGTCACAGTAACGCTCGATTTACAGTTCTAAATACAGTTCCCTTGAGATACTACTCGACGCGCGATCCTTTATCGTACGTAGATACATTAGAGACCACTAGGAATGCAACGATTAAAAACCTTCTTCCAGAAACCCGTGGTCGTGCAACAGGATCATGTTCGATCTACAGGCGTACCTCCAGCATAAGAATATCGAGTTCGACGAAGTCTGCGGCACGAAAGCAGGCCCAAAGAAATTCGAGAAGATGATTCTCGGACCGATAAGCAAACAGCAGAATTACCATCGCTCGGTAATTAAGAACCAGACCGTTCAGGGAACTAAATCGGTAATTAAGAAGAACAACACCGCGAGCCTGCTGAATAACGCTCCGACACGTGGGAATGCCACGGACGTAACGAACGTCGTCGATTCAGTGAGGGATATTTTACCGTATTGGTTCCTTGCTGTCGGTTTCTTGCTGGGCGCAGCAAGTGGGATGATTATGTCCTACGTTTGGCTGTCTGGCAAATTTTCGTGCTCCCGAAGGCACGGGCATCGTGACGCACTCAATGACCCTTCCCAAGGACTCTCTTTGTTATTGAATTCGTACCTACGAGACAGTATAGACAGTGACGCGAATGTTGTAGGATCGTGCCCCGGTACTCCTCCGCCGCCGTATCGAGAGGTTATGTTACGACCGACTCTTTATCGTTGCCCACAGACAGCCACCAATTTGAATAACAATGCTACCGGATACAGAGGTAGGTGCACGTAGCTGCAACTGGCAATTCATTGCTGCGACGTCACTGGGACAAAGCACGCATAAATATCGTGCTAGCTACATAATTTATCAGCCGTTCGAATTTCAACATTTCATTCGTTATATTTTTTTCACACGAGCCTGCTCGGCCATGATACTGCGCACGATTAATGCGCGTCGCGTATTAACGACCCGGTCATCGACCAATGATCGTCAATCACAGTGACGGGATATTACTCTCTTTTTTTTTCACAAGGATTCCCAAGCAAATTCAGTAAACTAATTGGCGATAAGCAATCGTTAACGAATATGTTCGTAAACAAGATTTATTAAGACAAACGATTTATGGTAGTCGTACGTACACATTGATAGTGTAAAAATGTAAATTTCACGATACATAATCTACGGGTACATGGCTGCAAGTTATACTACAATATATTACATACGTATCTAACGATAAGTGTGGGTAAGTCTTTTCGCGGAGCCTTACACGATACAAGCTTAAATTTCGCGTCAAATACGACGCAGCGATTCAGGAGCAATCGTCGCGATCGCTTCGCGGGTCTAATCATTGCGTAGCTATCATGTTACTCTTATCTACAGTTTGGGTTGTACTAACTGTAACAGTCTTGCAGCCAATGGCGGCTATAATATTCTCTGTTACTTCGTAGTCGTATCTCGTACCGCGCAGATCGCTTATCACGCTCGCGTCTTCGTTGAAATCATTCGATATCAAACCAGCCGGAAGCCGCATCTTGATCTCCTCGATGACACCGTCTTGTATTTCTAATACCAAATTAAACTGATGGAATTTCTCATTTTGGCCGAGCACATCTAAAACGCGTGTTACCCTGAATTTCGGCGTTTTACCATAATTCCATTCCCACGAGCGAAATGTGCTTATTAATTCATTCAGACCTGGAAGTACAATCGTAGGTTATAAGATAGTTGGTTACATTTCAATTCCTAAGGGTTCATAGGCAACCATAAACTTTAGGGAACGTATGCAGATGAAGATCAATTTTTTTACCTGGGAACCAGTCCTCGGTAGGATTGATGAACTGGAATCCCTTTTGACGTTGAATGAGATCCTGCCCGCCGTCTTCCAAAACCAGTGCTTTTGTACGGAGGTACTCCCAGCCAATTGCATCAATCAGTTTGTCCATGCATATGTGCGAATTCACATCTATCAAGTTCTTTATCGGAGACCGCGTAGATTCCGTGGCATTCGTTTCCACACCATTCTGTAACGTAAAGACACTTTCTCATTTTTACTTAGAAGAAAGAAGACAGAGGCTGTCTTCGGATAAACATTACAATTAAGTGTTGACCAATAATAACCAGTGATAATTAAATAATGATACATTGTTCTACGAGAGGATGAAAAGAACGAACCAGCGTTCGAGAAGCATAAACATTTTGCCCCTACTAATATCGGATGCAAAACGAAGAATAAGGAAGAAAGCTCAGTTATATTTCCTCGTATCTCCTACCATTTGGCAATAGTTTCATATATAACGCTAATCTCAAGAGACTATATACATAACTGTATCATCATTCAACTGATCCAGTGGACTTTGTGCGGAAAAATATGATAATCGTTGGGGAAAACTTTTTACCTCTTTTCTTTCAAGGGCTAGGCTTAAAGCTGATTTGTTCACGTCGACTAAGAGTGTGCAGTGGTGATACGCATTCGGCCGCCCTAATTTTGCAGCAGTACCGGACACCTGTGTTTCAATAGAGTTAAGGAAAAACGGATCGCGTTTTCGTGAAGCGCGCAGCTCCACTGTCAATTAGGTTGTTCCAATATTCTTTCGCAACATCATTTAACTTACGCATATTTTATTCGTAAATAAAAATTGAAATAAAAAAAAAATAATCTGCCGACGCTCGATGGTGCCTCTTCAATCACGGTACGTGCGTTCATGATGTAGGGATATCCTTACATCATGCGTGCGTTGAAGAAAACTTTGACACATTATTGTATACAAATTCTGATATAAGACATAGACAGAAAAACGCACTGATCACAATATTGATCACACTATTGTAAACAATATTGTAAACACACCTTAAGGTATATAAATTTTAATAGCATTCTTTGTTAAGCCAATTAAACTTATATCGTAAAGTCAGGGGTAAAGGGCTTCATGAGATTTGTATGACAATGTTGAGCTATTCTGCACGTACTTTTGGAACACCCTTATCGCTAGGAATATATTGGCCATGTATACATTACATTGAAGGATACTTTGAATTCCCCTTCAACGACGATGTCCTCGCGCTTATTAATGTCAGCTTTCACGCCCCATTCCCGATACAGGGCTCTCGTGATTATCCCCAAATTGTATTTCCGATCATATCGTTCCCGCGGCGTGAAGAAGGACAAATTCAGATTACCGTTATCGTGGTAGACAGTGCCGCCCCCGCTGTTACGGCGGACTAACGCTATACTGCGCTTCTCAGCCAGCTGAGCGTTGTGCTCTATCCACGGGTTCTGGTGACGTCCGATCACGACGCAAGGATCGTTACGCCACAGAAGTAACACGTGATGATTCGTAAAATTATAATGCCTGTAGAGCCAATCTTCTAGCGCTAAATTGGTGAACACATTCGTGGATTGCGATATAAATACTGACTTCTTTATCGAGTCGTTCGGGTCACCCTGCTTTTCCTTGAAGCTCGTCGAGAATCTGGCCACTCGGCTCAGACCACTGCATCGAACTCTCCGCTCCACAACAATCAGAAATCTGTTTATTAGAGACATCTTTCTCGTTGGCAAGTTTCTTCTCTAGTCCCTCTTCCCTTATTCCTCTTTGCCTCTACCTCCCCCCCCTCGCCGCCTGTTCCAGAGCCGAACGGGGATCGTGGAGCGGAGCACGCGAAGGCACCGATACGAGCAACCGTACTCCCTAGAAAACCGCGCGGCCTCTGGCCTTTTGAAATCAGTCTTTGGTTATAATGAGCTTCCGAGGGGCGCTTGCTACCTCTGCACGTAGGTGGGATCAGCCTTGGTTGAGGTTAATATTTACGTCTGCAGGTAGCAGCCCTAATGGCAGGTTCGTCTCGAGACGTCGGATTGACTGGCGGTTATGGAGATGAGGTAATCGTGGAGCGTGATCGTTTGGTGCAGCCACTTCCACGTTTGGTCCAGGGAGTTGATACGGTATCGGATACCTAAACAGTCACGGCAGTCCTTTTGCATTCCTCCGTGTGCTGGCAGTTTGAAAAGAAACATTCAAATTACGCGCGACGAACGGCACGCGTAGGTAGCAACGATCGTGTCCCGGCGGGCAGTAGTGTCGCGTTCCCAAGGACGTCGCAAGCTTAGCACGCGCGGTCGGAGCACTCGAGACTTTGTAGTGCGCGGTTACGAATGTCAGCCAAAATTCATCGACGCACTCGCGGACTCGTAATGAATAAGTCAGGCATTGGCTTTTGATATTATATGAGCTCCGTGTGGTCGGAGAAAGTAGAGGGGGGGTGCATCGAACACACGCAAGAGGTTATCTAAGTTCGCAGCACAAAGTACAGCTGTCCCGCGCGCGATATCGGCCAACGAGACTCTCTTCGCCTACTCTTCGTGATCCGCCCACCCTCCTGCAGCGTTTATTTCAGGATCGTAATTATCGGCATACGCGCCCCTCTGTAAATAGCTCTTTCGCTGCCGTCAATGAACGTTACGTATCCGAGGGAATATTGCTATTAAATGTGAGTATTTCTGTGAACGCGGTTGCTTCGGAAAAGGATAGCTTTACACGTGAGTCATATATTTAGAATTTTACAAGGTGGGGTGCAGTGGAAGTGTAACACTCACGTTTCAGTGTGCTCGTGCAGGGCGACAGGGGTTGAAATATTCAATCCAGCAGTATATTTCCTTGCCGCATATGGTTAATAATTTACTAGACATTTAACGTTCAATTTTCCACTGCCTGTACCTGCTGTTTTGTAAACGCTCTTCACAGCAAAGTATAATGGTACTGTGGCTAAGGTGTTAGATTACGAACTCGCGTCTTGTTTGCTTATTCACGCGCGTGTTCGAGACCCGTTGTGACTTGTCTGTATTTTTTTTACATCTCTTTCTCGATCGTTCTTCGCAGTGTATACGAAATTACATACAAATGCGTTTTATACATTATTTATTACTGTTTGTAATTAATAATCGGGCTTTTTTACACCTTGCAAGAGCTCTTGAGTTGGGGATCTTCTTGTTAGATACTACCTGATAGATTATCTGCTTACATTGATAAAAAATTCTATCGATTTCAGCAAAGTCAGAATCGAATTTTTATATTATCTAACAATAAGCTAGGGTCGAGAAATTTATAAATTACATTTAAGAAGATAACGTCTAAATTTACGGAAATAGTACGTATCAAAATATCCTGTTATACGCGGCTGCATGCAAATCAGCATGCATGCAAACGTACGCGTATCAACGCCTCGTTTCTTCAAACGTATTTTGCATTTATGTATTGTATACGACACTGTGCCTCCATGATTCCTGATAACCAGACAAAACTCCTGAAAAGTTACGTTTACGTGTCAGTTAACGTCGCCGACCATAGGAGGGGGTAATTAAGGCCAATTGATAAAGATACAATACGTATTCCTTAGCCTTCCGCGTGATGTGCACTACCGTTATTATCGACTTTGTAGCAGTGTTGTAGATAAAAGGTTTGTGGTGGCAGTTGCAATAGAAAACTCCGCGATTTTTATCGGCCACGTCAACTGATGGATGTTTTGTCTCGCTTCATCGAGGATTCTCGTTTCTTTAAACTACACTGTCTAATAGCCATTTGCTCTGTAACATTCAATAGTCATTTCTTATAGATTTTTGTGCTCTCAGTTTTCGAGAAATTTGATTTTTTTTTAAAAATGTAAATTTTCAACTTTGAACATTTTTTGAGTTCAAACAGTAATAGTTATTCGGTTGCTTGCTCCGCCAAATTATTCTATAAACCCTCGAGAACACAACGATATAAGTTATTATTGAATTATAAACATTTAAATATGTTTAAACAGCGATGAAAGGGAAAAGGAGACCACTGAAAATGAGAAACTCAACTCAGAAAAAAGTTCAATTTTGTTGGACAGTGTTATCTATCGTATAATTTTTATCTGGCGCCGCGCAAATTGTAATTGCAGTCACTTAAGCGCAACTCGACTTCAGTTTCACAGTTTCCGTTCGCATAGTTCGGTCGTCTATTTGTATTTAGATAGTTGATTATTCTACGCGTACTAGTGAAAAGGCATTGAAAAGTATCAACGCTTTCGTGCGTAAATATAGGAAATATACGAATATTATTAATATATATATATATATATATATATATATATATATATAGCAAACAAATAAAAATAAACCATTTTTAGTTTCGATTTTCATGCAATCTATCGATAACGGAGACATACAGTTTTAATTGACACGTTTGCCGTCTTAATCCGTGCGTTAATTAGCAAAAACATTTTGTTCCGATAAAATATTCAAAATTAAGATGCACGGATAAGGCGCCCCTATAATCATGCGTGGTACGCCGGCTCCATATATGCGCTAATTAATATTTAATCTACAAACATTTTGTACGATTAGTCATACATTGTCTCCACACATTCGTTTTTTACGACGTTATTTGTTATTCGTGCAGAAAACAGAAATACATTCTTATCGATTGCGTGTAAAGAAAAGCAAATATTTTTATGCGAAGATGTCCAAAGTAACAAAGGCGTCCGACGATCGGTCCCCCTCCCCTCCCCACGATTTCGATGAAATGTGGTGGAGAGAACCTATATAGAAGTCTAACGGTGACACTATGTAGAATAATTTCTCGCGCCAATGCGCGTTTTTCAATAATCTATTAATTATCCCTTTAAGTACCTACAAATTGAAGCGTTCTTCAGGAAGCGTGTTGGGTGGAAGCGAAGAGTGGTTGCTTCGTAAATGTTCAGCGTTTCGAATCAATTAATTTTCATATTCAATACTCGCGTGTTGAACGTGAACACCGAGTTAATCGTGTTACGAACAATCGCATAGGTGAAGCCGGCGTTATGGCCTGGTCGTTAGTCGTAAATACCATAAAGAGAATCTGCTTGCGCGGAAGTACCGTCTATCGGATTACAGTGAAATTCACTGGTCGTAATCGTTCGCAATTTATCCGTGCATCGCACTTTTCCACCGTTAAAGTGAGATTCCTTATTTACAATAGAGTTGTCCCATCGGTATTGTTGCGATGGAGTCTGATTACACCGTTTCGTGAGAATTTCAGGTGTCGGGCCTTTCGGTACAAGAGCTCACAGGGAATCGAGAAATAATGGGGAAGTTGCAGTATCCCGAAGCGCATCGTGACGACACCGTCGATGTTTACGATGGAACCAAGGTTAGAAAAAACGCTAATACCTTAATCACGCGCGCAGAGTACAAGATTCCATTCCATCCGATAGGTAGCAGATCCATACAGGTGGTTAGAGGATCCAGATTCTGAGAAAACCAAAGCATTCGTAGATGCCCAGAATGCCATTACTAAGCCGTATTTGGCGTCCTGCAAGGCACGTCAGGATATCCATGATAGACTGAAGCAGTTATGGGACTTTCCGAAATACTCCTGTCCAGCTAGACACGGGGATAAATATTATTTCTACAAAAATACTGGCTTGCAGAACCAAAGGTAAGATTCGTAAGCATTCGTTTAGTTCGAACACCCTAATGAACATACATGTATCGTTCCAGTGTTTTATATGTACAAGATACATTGGACAGCGAACCGACAGTATTTCTAGATCCAAATACATTCTCCGAAGACGGTACTGTCGCAATTACTAGTTGTAAATTTAGCAAAGATGGCAGCATATGCGCGTACGGATTATCCAGTAGCGGGTCTGATTGGTGTACAATACATTTTATAAATACTGAAACTGGTACGGTCAATGCAATTTACTTATGGGTCGAATGCCTGGGGAATGTTTGCCATTAACAATTGTTTATACAGGCAAGAAGTATCCAGAAATCTTAGAGAAAGTCAAGTACTCTCCGATAGCATGGACTCACGACCACCGTGGAGTCTTTTACGGATGCTATCCGGACCAGAAGGGTAAAACTGATGGCTCGGAGACGGAAGGCAATAGGAACCAGAAGTTGTGCTACCATGTTGTTGGCACGCCTCATTCGGAAGATGTTGTTGTAGTTGATTTCCCTGAAGAACCTTTGTGGAGGATGTAAGTAACGTAATTGTTTAAGACGATTGCGCGTATATTTCTAGCATTCTCACGTATGTATTTTCAAACGATCAGAGGAGCACAAGTCTCTGATTGCGGAGAGTGGCTAATTATCACGCCTGTGAAGGACTGCAGGGATAATTTAGTTTACTTCACGGAATTGAAGCCGGAGACGAAGCTAAATGAGAAACTGCAATTAAATCAAGTCGTTGATAAATTTGAAGCCGATTATGAAGTTCGTAACATCTACTAAAGCGATTTCGTTGGACAGTTTCACTCTCCTTCGCTTTATTCACTGATTATTCTTTGTTAAATAGTATGTAACGAACGATGGCGCCAAGGCCATATTTCGGACGAATAAAAACGCCCCGAACTACAAGTTAATAGCTATAGATTTACTGGATTACGAGCAAGAGAAGTGGGTTGATGTTTTAGCAGAGCACGCTGATAATGTATTGGATTGGGCTAGCGCGGTTGACGGCGATAAGTTTGTGGCTTGCTACATCGAAGATGTCAAGGTGAGCGAGAACCCCTCCGAAGCAATTTATATCACGGCAAATTATAATATACGAACAAATACAGACGTCGTAACGTTAATAATACCACGAGTTCTCTTTTGTAGAATATTTTACAACTACACAGCTTGAAAACTGGCGACAAAATCAAAACGTTTCCATTAGATGTTGGCACAGTAGTTACTTTCACTGGGAAGAAAAGATATTCCGAGATATTCTACCAGTTCACATCCTTCTTGATCCCTAGTATTATATACAGAGTTGACCTGAAAAAGGACGACGATCCGGAGGTAAGCGGTATGCGTGTCTCGATAAAATGCAACTGATGAAAATTGAAGAATTGCATATACATGTACACAATGATCGTTCGCAGGTGTTACGAGAGATTAAAGTGAAGGACTTCGATCCGAGCTTGTACAAGACTAGTCAGGTGTTTTACAAGAGTAAGGACGGTACAAAGATTCCAATGTTTATAGTAATGAAGCATGTACGTATTTGCGGCACTATTTTTCTATCTTTATAAAGGGAAACAAATGTCGACAACGATGATTTAATTTAGGATGCAGTTTTGGACGGCTCCATGCCGGCTTTATTGTACGGTTATGGAGGTTTTAATGTAAGCATTCAACCTACGTTTAGCGTCACGAAGCTAGTGTTTGTCCAGCATTTAAACGGGGTGCTCGCAATTCCAAATATTCGTGGCGGAGGGTAAGCTGAAAGGTTGGCTGATGTTAATTAAATATATTCACATTTCACAGCAGCATGCGCTATAATCGATTTCAGCGAATACGGAGAAAAATGGCACAACGCTGGGCGATTCTTCAACAAGCAGAACGTGTTCGACGATTTCCAAGCCGCCGCCGAGTACCTAATTGAAAATCGCTACACCGCATCATCGAAATTAAGTATCCTGGGTGCAAGTAACGGAGGTCTACTAGTCGCCGCGTGTGTGAATCAAAGACCCGATCTCTTTGGCGCCGCGGTTGCTCAAGTCGGGTAAGCGTACATCGCGGATTCGCAATGTTCTATAAACTTGCTTCTGTTTTACATACTTTCTTAAATACAGGGTAATGGATATGTTACGTTTCCATAAGTTTACAATTGGCGTTGCTTGGGTGTCTGATTACGGCAGTTCCGACGATCCGAAACACTTTGAGAATCTTCTAAAATACTCCCCCTTGCATAATGTGAGGGTACTGGAAAACGGACAATACCCAGCAACATTGCTATTAACTGCGGATCACGACGATCGCGTAGTGCCGTTGCACAGCCTCAAGCTTATTGCAACGTTGCAACACACACTTGGGGAATTACCGGAGCAGACAAATCCGTTACTCATTAGAATAGACACTAAGGCCGGGCATGGTGGTGGAAAGCCAACTATGAAAGTGGTTAGTTTTTAATAATTTATTTCTCTGTTTACTGTTTGTCTTTTATTGGCACTTCTCACTGTAAGACCCTTTGCTGTTTCAGATCGATGAAAGTACAGACATTTTAACGTTCATTGTGAAGTCTTTGGGTTTGGAATTCAAATTGTAACACATACCGAGAGTATAAACAATTTTTATATTTTATACTACGCTTAAATCTTTTAACACGTTTAAGAACGTTACGCGATAACATGGAAAGTGTGTTTACACGCTTATCGTACATATTGCAAAATACTGTTTTAAAATGATGTAATGCGCTTCTTAGCAAATTATTTTATACAGGAGGAAAATTTCTACCGTAACGAATAAAAAGGTCATGCAATTTACCCCACAGCGTTCATATATTTTCTACTGGCCACGAAACTCACGTACTCGTCGGTGCGTACGGTGGAGTTTTAGCTGCGTTAGAGTAAACAGTACCCATCGTCGATTTCGGTGGCGAATAGAGTTAATACATGAATTTTTTTATTAAACACTAAATAACAAGTATACATTTCATTAGTAACGTATGACATTGGTATTTGGTTGTCCTATATGCTTTTAATAGTAAAGAAATAAAAAAGAAGATACAATACGATGCGGTTATACCTCGTAAATTCTTTACAATTCTTTGTGACAGCTTTTGTATCACAATCAATGATACTTCATTCTTACAAATCGCCTTGTCCGTGTTTTACTCTAAATCATGGAACTTGTGTAAATAGATGCATGTCGTTAATATTGCTGGAAAAAGATACCAGTTCCTTCTTTCACGAGCACTATTAACAGGATAAATTATTCTTTTAAACAAGGAACTTTCGCGTATCGTGATCGTGTGTACATGTAGAATCCCCCTAATCACGCTCTATGATTGTGTCTCTGACTTTACTCCTTCGGAACGTATCAGTGAAAGCGATGCTCTCGCAAATGCGTTGCCCAAACGGATCTCCGAGAAAGAACATTTTAAACTACGATTTGGCTCGCTGGAACCCCAGCAAATATCGGCCGCGGAACCTTCGTGGCGGACGCTTGCCGCGCGAGAAATAAATACAACATCGCTGTAATGTAAACGCGTGTGCGAGCGGATGTGCGCATTTAGTTCCTAAGACAGCTTACGCGCGCTATAAAAATCACATCTATAGGATTAGTAACTAACGCATAGGTCATTGATAAAAATTCTGTTTTTACAAAAGCGGCGAGTGTTGTGTAATTCTTATCACTATTAACATCACATGTGCGATACCCTGAACGCGATTTAATCATGGCACGTGATCGTTTCTTTTTTTACATAATGGCCAAACCTAGAGGAGACACGTCGGATCGATAATCGTAGATGCACTTGAAGTTTAATTTGCATGTTCGTCACAACACCTGGTGATCCACGCCGCTTGTGAACAGCGCGGTGAAGAATTGGGAGAACAGTTTGCCCATGTATTGCTCTTCTTTCACCGGCCACATGCCCTCCAGGAAGCCGATGTGACCGCCGCGGGATGTTACTACCACGGCTACGTTCTTGGTCTCCGATATCTCCTTCAGCGGAATAGCTAGACGCCGATGGGAAGAATACATTATTTTAAGCGAGACGTCATACTTTGTGCAAGTAGATTCAATATTCAAGGTTAATTACCATGAACCGGCTGGAACGGATCGTCCGCGGCACTCAGGCAGAGTAGCGGCACGCCGATCAGATGCAGTTTATCATGTATCGTTGCGTTGGAATAATACTCCTCCACATCTCTGTAGCCAAATTGCTTCACCGTGAAATGCGAGTCGAATTCCCTTACGGTCTGGCTCTGATGTACAAAGGCGATCATTGCAAGCAAGTCAAATTAAATTAACCGCAATAAGGGCCAGAGTCCCCTCGCATAGAATTTTTACATCAGCAGGTAGACTTCGTTAATCTCACCTTAAGAATTGTCTCGATATCAACGTCAAAAAATCCAGACTCCGTCGCGTAATGCAGACGCTTTATGTTCTTGCGCAGCGTGCCGGCCAAGTATTTGTTCATCATCAGGTTAAAATAATTCTCCTCGGTGTTCTTCGTCGCGGCGAACACGTTCCACGGCACAGAGATGAGGAAGCATCCCTTCAACTTCCCTCTCGCCATTACTCCCTGTTGGGCTAAGTAATTACCTAGAATTAATCTGCAAGTAAACGCGCATAAGGAATATATTACAAACAGAGTTCATTGCGGCGCTGCTACTATTACCATAGAATTAAAGAACCGATTGTGGTTTACAGAAATTTTAGGAATTCAATTGTTTCTTAGGTAAAGGCTTCGTTACCCTCCCATCGATATTCCAGTCGCCCCAAGAGGCACATGGGGGTGGAGCTTTCTCACGTGCTCGACAACCTCCGACAAATCGTCGCTGTTGGCGGCGCAGTACATCCGCGGCGTCTGCAATCCGACGATTACACGTTAAGCCCGTTTCCCTATATTCGCAGCGCGTTTCCGTGCTAACTGTACCTTCAGCTCCACACCTCCTAAGCCTCTGTTGTTGAAGATGACGCATCGTATGCCGACTTTTTTCGCAGAGGAGACAAGGCACTTTATGTACTCCGCCTGGCTCGCGCCGGTCAGCCCCGGCAAGATGATCACGATCGGTGAAATAGCGGAGGAGTCCCCCTCTGCCCAATCCAAGGCCACTTCACCTCCGTCAGCCAAGGTCAGGATCTCCCTGCGTGACGATTAATTAATTAATTGCAGCGAGAACGGGCGAGATAATTAGCTCGCGATCGTTTACTTGAACAAGAGTGGTCAGTAATTAGTACCTATTAAAATCGTCGTACGGCGTAGGATGCGACGATGTACAAGGTGACACATTTTATTTTGCAAACGTGCGTACTTCCAAGTTCTGACAATCGAGCAAGTGAAGAATCCAGGGAGATGGAGGGAAAAGAGGTCATTTTAAGGTCGCCTGTGATTTTCCTTATGTTAATCTCACTTTCCCCCGTCTCTCTCGATACTTGTATGTACATTCCGCTTGTTTAATACAATATTCGCGAATTAAAATGTGTTTCCTTTAACGTACATTCGGCCCTCCTTGAGGGGTTAGACCAGCTTGGCCTGGTCAAGAAATATCGCATCTTTGGGAATTTATTTCTAAGTGATAAAAACACTTTCATCGATACAAATTTTTCAATGAAGATAGACACATCTTTGAATAATATATACAATTTTTTTTCAAATATCAAAACGTTCCGAAAATTTTAAATGCGTTTTTCTCGAAACCACGTTTTCCGAAACGGTGTACGCTGTAATTTGAGTAAAACTCTTTGGATTTTTATACAATTTTGCACAGATGTTCTTAAATGTATTCTCTATCGTCCGACCGACAATTTTTTCAAAATTTTTTTCACAATTTTTGTTTAAAAAATTGTCGGTCGGACGGATTTCAATTTTTTTCCCCCAAATTACCGGTCCGACGATTGAGAATACATTTAACAGCATCTGTGCAAAATTGTATAAAAATCCATAAAGTTTTTTACGCAGAAAAACGCATTTAAAGTTTTCGGAATGTTTTGATATTTGAAAAAAATTGTATATATTAAAATAAAAATTTTATCGATAAAAGTGCCTTTGTCACTTAAAAATAAATTACCAAAGATGCGATATTTCTTGACCTGGCCAAACTGGTCTGACCTCTTAATTAAAATGTCCTGTCTAGCATTTTCCATTTTTATCAAGAGAAGTTGAAATATCTGAAGTTCCACGCGTCTTTCACCTTGTAAGTAAAGTTATAAAACCCTAAGTGCTTCGTAGAGATCTGGAATAAGTCTGATTTAATTAATATTTCACAAGGACGGTACAAAGAAAATGACGAAACATCAATTTTCTCGAATGTTTCGAAACGCTAGATAGGACATTTTAAATGACGGGGGCAGCACCGTATACGTAACCGATTGTTTCCAAGCAATTACCCTCAGTTTTTAATAAGTATGAAGTTAAAGGTAGACTTACCAACCTGCGATAGTGAATCGACGGTAATATTCGCGATCTAAGAAGGCTGGCCAATATAGTCTGCGCTCTTGACTCGAAGCACCATAAGGTCGGCCAGAATTTGTTCCTGACCAGCGGTACATGTTCTTCTAGGAACGCTCGGAACGGCCCGTTCGCGCATACCAGCAGCGGCATCTGAAAGTCGTTGAAAACACTCGTCATTTTTATCGATTCACCGAGCATTGTCCATCGCCTGGAGGCTCGAGACCGTAATTCGATAAAATCGAATCTGCATCTTATCGTTCGCGACGCTCGTTCGCTCGTCTAGTCGCCCGTCTATAATAGATCACGCTCCGAGGTGGAGATTAATGAAACAATCTATGTACTTTGATTTCGCATCGTGCCTCTCGAGCATTAATAGTCACTGTTCTACTTTTGGCAAGAAACTTTCCACGCAGGCATCTTTAACGGCGCAATTACTGTACGCATATTTTTCGACGGTCCCTATGACACGTTTGCAACGAAAATAATCATGTTTCTAACATTGTAACACACTCCGACCGCGTGAGTAGCATACCGAGGCGGGATTAATCCACGACAAATATAGCATTATCTGTCATTAGCGCTTTTGTTGTGGAAAAAACTGTAATGGCCAACCGTCACACGTGTTTATAAAGAGCTGAATACAGTGATCGCGTGCAGCGGCTCTATAATTGGCCCTAAATTGCTCCATTCTACGACGCTGGAACTAATAGAATACATCTGCGAGTGCGATTAAACAACTTACGAATCCCGTGGAAAAGTTTCCACTAACGTTCCGTTCGAAATTCGTCTTTTACTCGGAATAATATTTCATTGTAACGCGGCCCGGATTTAATTTGCAAATTGCATTCCCGCGTGAAAGCTGTTTCTTCGTTTGCATCAGTTTCATATACAATCGGTTCTTAGAACGTTAAGCGAGCTACTTTGCAAGCACGACGAGTCGCATGCGTGAATAGGCCTGTCTATTGAAACATTGCGTTATTCTTCGCGGCTGACTATTTGGTGAGCGTGAGTTACCTGTTCCGGCGTTTGCGCCTGGTGCGCGCGCGCGCACACGCGCATCAAAGCTCTGGCAATTCGTCCGGGGCGAGCGCCTCGGAGTTTTAAGGTCAAATTAATAAATTGTGTGGCTCCTCGTGGCTCGTACAGGCCACGAAGGGTCGTGCGAGAGTTCGAAGTAGTCGTATCGCGGAAATAGTGATAATATATCGACGCGATGCATCGCGATCCCGATGCCGCGATAAGGGGAATGAAACTTTGCTCGAGGCCAGGGGCGTGCCGATATTTCCAAATGCCTGCCGGGTAATGCTCCTTCCAACGAGCCTCGAACTTCACCGAGCAGTTTCTTTTACGCAGATTTTCGAAGCTTTCCGTGTGGCAAATCTAGCAGACTGATGCATCGAGGATGAATCGATCGACCGCGAGCGAAAATGACATCAGACACAGCAGACACGTAGTTAACGCTCGTGTACGTTTACGGGCACCGAATGCAGGGAGTGTCGAATCAATTCGCCTTCAATTAGACTTATTCTCGTTGGATCGTAGACCAGCGGACGCCTGGAGATCGAAGTCACGTATCCCCGAGCAAGTGTCAATAACCCTTGATCGTCGTGAAATTCAGCCGAGCACGGTGCACACTCGACGAACGGAATTCTTTATCCGTCGAAACTATATCGAATAGAATCAAGCCAGACACGGCATACGCGTGACCGAATCAAACGCGGTGCTGATTGAGAGTAATGAAGGTTAAAAGTCTGCGTATAAACGATAACGGCCGCTGCACGATCTAATTTCAAGTTTGACTTGAGGCTTAAGTAACGCCAGTGCGTGCAATGCCACCGCAGGAACGTTTTACTAGTAATTTCGCAACACGTCGCTGCAGGCACAGCAATCCTAGCCAACGCTCCTGCCGCAGATGCTTTTCTACATAGAAGTGCAATCGATCTACGAGCCATAACCTATCTTCCATAGAAAACCTCACAATCTAGACATTCCCAGCCGAAGAAGCACCAACCTCGACATCCGAGGTGCAGCCCCTTGCGTCATGCTACCGCGTTTCACATATCTCGTACGAAATCTACGAACTGTCATTTAAATCGCGACAGGGGAATCCGACCAACCAAGGTCGGTAATTTCAATCAATCCATCAATGATTAATTGATCAATCTTCGTTTCAATACCGTGGTTCGTTCAAATGTAACCCATGCTCGGCGATATTTTCGGCACGGTACGGTGGCCAATACCGGCAACGGCGAGGAAAACGGTGGCATGCCTTCTTACCTACATTTGCCCACCATGCTTACTCACTTTGACCACTTCGAAAAGGTAGTAGACGCAAAATCCGAAGCCCAGCAGCGCCCCGTAGTAGACCGTCGGGATGTCGAGGAGTGGCTCGATGTAGTTCAGCATCCTTATGCTCTATCGATACGTCTAAGTGGGCTTGGTTAGGCGTAAACGCCGCTGATCGCCAGGACCGTTGACAATCCTTGCACGTCGAACGCCGGTGGCCAACAACCGATCGCGACGCTTTCATACAGTGTCGCGCGACCGCGCGCATGACGTTCAAATAATTGGACGGCCAACTAGTCTCGCTAGCCGGCCGACCGGTACCGATAGCCACTGCAGCTACACGCTCGCACATAGGTGTGTATGCTCGAGATTCGGTCACGTGCGCACGAGCGGATCCGCTCCCACACTGGCGAAAACCCGAGTCGTCCCGCCGCTCGCCCGAGCCGTGCGTGCGACGAGCCTCTGTCAGACACGTACACGGCCCCCTTCGTCGTGTGCACGGAGAGCCGCCGCGTAACGCGAGTTATATAACGCGAGAGCAGAACTTTTCGTATCGACATTCGTAATGCGGCCTGCACTCGCTTCCCGCGACCAATACGCCCCGCGCCGAGCGGCGGCGTAAACGCTGGCTCGATCGTGAAGGGGCCGTTCCTGCGTTACGCTCGATCCACGAGATTGCAGAGCGGTTATGCGTCTTCCAGCGAGAACTTACTATCGCGGGCAAGTCGGCTGTATCGGCGATCTCGCGCTATTGCGACACACGCTGCTCTTATATTTTGCAGTGTCATTATGAGTGTTTGAATGGCCACTAATGGAGCGTATTGCAGGAAGTTGTGTTAGTTCCTTTTTGTTTCTTTTTAAACGGAAGGTTAGTGTGTAGGAAATTAGCGGGGAAGGTCGTCGATGCTTATCAGAAGTCGCGCGGTATGTGGTTTTCATCCAGCTGCGGTAAAGCTGCAGACAGAGGAACGCGAAGCGATAATTTGTCTTTATTATATGTTGGGTACGTTCGTGCAGTACGCTCATGCGTCGTCGAGGTTGCTTTTGATGAGTTCCGAACGGCTGATGTTTTTGTTAGGGGGTTATAAAAATTTATTTCAAGAATAAAATCCAGGTTTCTATTCTTTTTACGAAGCTCTTGAATTACTTCAGTGGTGGTCATCTACTTTTTCCTTTTTCTTGCGGAGGTGCCAGGGCCCTTTGCCTCTCCCCCTCTGGATGCGCCACTGTTTTGGGGTCTTCGATGAACCAAACAGGGAGCTGTAGGAATTACTCGCGTTTAAGGCTGATTCAGATACGCCGAGTGATTTAGTCGAGTAGCGAGTAATTTAGTAATTTTTCGTGAATGAACACTAGAATTTAGTCAAGTAGTTTAGTAAAATAATGATAAATTACTAAATTACTCGCGATTCGACTAAAGCGAAGATCCCAAACCCGAAAATTCGAAAAGTTCTGAAACTTTGCGAATATGTAGGGGATTTCCTCCTGATTAGAACGCAACTTTTGTTTGCTGCCCAACTTCACTCGAAGGGGGTGAAATCAACCCTTGAAAACTCGGCAATTTTCCGATTTTCTGTTATAACTCGCGAACTGTAACAGATAGAAAAAAAGTTTCAAGACAAAAGTTACTTCTTTTAATTAGATCTATCATTTGGTAAAAAAAAATATTTTACAGTTCTCGAGTTATAACACAAAATCGGAAAATAACCGGATTTTCAGGGGTCAATTACACCCCCTTAGAGTGAATTTGGGCAGCAAACAAAAATTGCGTTCTAATCAGGAGGAAATTCTCTACATATTCACAAAGTTTCAGAATTTTTTGAATTTCCGGGTTCGGGATCTTCCCTTGTAAATTACTCGACGTGTCTGTTCCAGCCTTTAATTCAATTACAGTTTAGTTGCCTTTCGAAGAGAGGCAGTGGTTCTTCCATTATTTCCAGTGGCGCGTCTTGGAAATCGATTTCATGCAAATGATCGATACGTCCCAAGAATTAGTTCGCTAATGGTTTCTCTGAATATGGATTGGGGATTGAAAGATGATTATCTTTCCCAATTGGGAAAAGATATAGAACCGCGTGATTTAGATTGTAAGAAAAATGAATTGGGAAGCACGCCAGGGGAAAGCCGTCTGTCGTTCTCCTTTTCAACCGCAGACCTTTTGAGACTCTTCGTGTTACAATTTCGCTATAGTATTTATATCTCATATTTCTTTATTCTCCGACACGTAGACACACGTCTACGTTTGCGGTCGATCGCGTGGTAGTTATCACCGGCTCGTCCAAGCATAGACGCTAATATGCTGGTGATAATAACGCGACATAAGCTTTAATAAAACCTTCTGCATTTTTTTGTAACATTGCTCTTTACTGTCTTAGTTTTATCTGTACATTTATCGTATCCAACAATAATCTCTAATTACTAATCTCTAAAATACTTTAACGATTGTTGCATTTTAAAAACCACTTTTTTCTTATAATGCAATCTAAGGCAGAAGGAAGCAACCACTTTTGTCCAAGAAAAATGACTCCTTTATTAAACACAGTCTTATACATTTCACGAACATAATGAAACCGTAACCAGGGCGCCTGATTTTAGTCGTGTAGCCCGAAAGTCGGCAGCGAAAAGGGGGATCTGTTTTAACATATCTACATTTGCAAGGATCGACGCTTCTAATAGACAATTAGAGTCGATATTCCCGCGCCAGGTACACGGGAATACGACGAGCGTGTTACCTTGATAAAAGTTTCGGTATGCTGAAGTAGAATCGAATCCTCCACTGTCCATTTCGGACCAGGCTTACACGGGGGATCTACGTATCTCTCGGGGTACCTTATTTATACATGGGCACTATCAGAGGACACTCTCTGATCAAAAGGGGCAGCTTTACTGACACATGGAAAGCATATAAATATTATATCCGTAAAAAAAGACAAACTTGAATGGAGGCAAACATTTCTTGGCGACTAATTGGCAACTTAACGGTAAACGCGAGACAGAAATGTTACTCGCATGATAAACGCAGCTTAAGGCGAACAATAATAGGTATAATAGAACTTATATGGAACTTGCAATTGACCTTATTAAATATATAGAAATAGAACGTCGATGCGCCTTGCGTAACAGGTTCGCATGCAACGACTAGCAGAATGCAAACGACTAGGACCATTTTGTTCGCGAACCACTCGCCTGTACGGTTCGAGGAAAATCCAGCACCCTTCGTCGCGCGCTCGACCCGCTAATCGCTTGACAAGAGGCGGCCGGGGCCCTCGAGACGAAAGCTGCAAGCTGCAGCTTCGCCGCGCGACGGGCGGGCGAGCGCGAGGAATCCCTTTCAAGCAGAGAAAGTGTAAATCGGTTTGCTCGCTGGCCACGACGTCGACTGATTCCGCGACAATAATAATCGCCCGGCGAGTAAGACAGACTTCGCTGCAACGGAGCATGCACGCGGATGATATTACACCTTAACTTATGTACAACGTTCTCGTTGGTAGAGCGTAGAAAATACATTTCAACATCTCGGCGTCTCGTGCGCATACACGTCTTAATCCTACGACGGCTACAAAAAATGAACTTGTACGCCATGGAAGCAAAGAGTGTACGCAGGGGGTGCCGAGGGGGCAGGAGCTGGTAAACGTTTCCAGCAACCTCGGTAGGTAAATTCTGAATCAACAGGGGCATAGAGGATGGCTCCCAATAAAAATCAATTAGATACTGATGAGAAGTGTGCAATCCTACACCCTTTTCCAAGTACAGATCATCCATTCTCGCTATCGTCAGAAGTTCAGGTGAAGGAGACCTCGTTTCTGTGGTCAATCCACCCGGCTTGGTATCAGCAGTAGTCACAATTTTTATCAACAGACAGATAAGAGCAGCCTTCGAACGGCAGAAGGCTGTTTCTAATATGATCTTCCAGTGAATGAGCAATGTTTATCCCCGTAACTATTGAAAACAGGCCACAGCGTAGATAACTATTTCGATTCAGAAGACCTGCCAAGCATGCCAGGAAATCGATCGCCGCCTGGCACCCCTCTGTTATCTTATATCCTCGGAGGTCTCAGCGAGTTAACGATACGAGCGGGAGCGCCTCCTGTCTGACGTCAAGGTACGTTAGAGCTCGATCCGTTGTCTGCGTGCTCTTTCGTAATCGACGCTCAGCCACGGATGTTGAAATTTGTTCACCATATATCATGAGCTATGCCCGCAGCTCGACTCGCGGACGTATTTCGCCCAGGTGCGGGTGGGCGCCATGTCCCCCTTTCGCAGCCTGCGCTGGTCACCGCTGGCGCGGATCTGCTCCATGATGCTGCGATAGGTCTCCTCGCCGTAGGTGCAAGTCAGGCTCTTCCTCAGTTTCGCGGCGCCGGTCTCGAAGTTGGTCGGCTGGCTGCCCACCAGCACGGGGAGGTTGTTCTTCACCTGCACCGCCCAGTCCCACATCTCCGCGATCGAGCAGTTGCAGACGAACGGGTTGCCAAGCAGATTCACCGACAGCACCCGCGGATTCGTCCTGAATACTCGCGGGCTAATCGAGCTCAGGTTGTTATTGCTGAGGTCCAAGTGCTCCAGGGCGTGCAGCTTCTTCAGGCAAGCCAGGTTCTCCGTTCCGGAGATGTTGTTGCCAGAGAGATTCAGCTGGGTGAGCTTCCTCGTTCGCGAGAACAAGTTCTCGTTCAGATGTCGAACGTTGCAATTGCTCAGATCCAGGATCTCCAAGTTGGACAGATGAGGAGGCAGGAGGGGCTCGTTCTCGGGGACCACCAGAGGGTTTCCGCTGAGGCTCAGCTCGATTATATCAGTGCTCACGCGATCGCCGAACACCTTGGGGTCTATGGGTGTCTTCAGGTCGCATTTGTTCAGCTCCAGGCCCTCCAGCCGGGTTAGATTAGCGAACAGACCCTCCTCCAGGGTGTGCAGCTTGTTGCCCGACAGTATCAGCCTCTTCAAGGTGGTCATGTGAGCGAACGTGTTGTTGCCGACGTAGCCGAGGTTGCAGTAGGACATGTCCAAGTATTCCAACGACTCTAGAGGATTCAGGAGGCTGCCGAACGCGTCTGACAGAGGGTTGTGCGAGATGTCGAGCTCCTCCAGGTGCTCGAAGACGTGGAACGCGTTGGGCAGGCGTCGCAAGCTGCAGTTGCTTAGCGAGAGCTTGTGGAGCTTCGGCAAGTGACGGAGAACCACGGTCAGGTCAGCGGCGAACATAGGATTGCCGCTCAGATTCAAAACGCGCAGCTTGCTGGCGTTCCTGAACGCCTCCTCGGATAAACGGTCCTGCAAGTTGCAGTTGGACAGGTCCAGCGACTGAAGGTTGTGCAGATTGTGGCCAAGCGTGTTCCCAACGTCTAGATGCCACAGCTCGTTGTCGGCGAGCACCAGCTGGCGAAGGTACAGGTTCTTCGCGAAAGCGTCGCCCGGCAGGTTCGTGATGCCTGTCTTGCTGATGTCCAGGTGCTCCAGCCGTATCAATGGAGCCAGCATGTTGGTCCAGCTCAGAGTGCGCAAGTCGTTCCCAGTCATCTCGAGCTCGCGCAGGTTCTCCAGGTGGGCGAACGCCACGGAGGACACGTAGGTCAAGTTACAGCCGTTCAGCTTCAGGTACTCCAGATTGGTGAGGTGGTCGAACGGGCCAGGCTCGATTCGCTCCAGAGGGTTGTGGGAGAGGTCGAGCTTGTTCAAGTTCGTCGTGTTATGGAAGAACTGCGTATTCAGACGACGGATGCCGCAGGTGTTTAGATCCAGGTAGAGCAGAGTCCGACAATTCAAGAAGTGGCCCTGCACCTCGTCCAACGGGTTGTTCTGAAGCTCTAGCGTGATAAGACCGGGGCTGTCCCTATCGAAGGGTAGAGACGTTCGTATAAGTTCGAATGGGGTGTAGATTTTGCGGGACAGACTCGATTAGCAAATCTTAAAATCGATTAGCACTTCTGTCTACCTGCGCGTTAATCCCAGCGATCCTTACCTGAACGCCTCAGGGTCAACATGGGCTATTTCGTTATACGAGAAGTCCACCTCGAGCAGATAAGTCAATCCAGCGAATGATTCATGACTGAGCTCGGTTAATCGATTATGCGCCATCTGGAGACGCCTTATCTTGATCGATTGCGGAAACGGGTCGACCCGCGCGACGTTGTTACCATTCATATCCAGGACGTAGACATTAGGGCTGAGCTCGTCGTAAGGGATGCTCGTCAAATTGCTTTCGGAGCAGTCGGTCACCCAGTTGACGCGAAAATAATGACAATGGCAGTCCATGGGGCACTCCTGCTCCACCAGTTCGCCGTTATAGGCTAGCGTGGAGGTCGCAACGGCGACCATCAGCAGTAGCTGCCCTAGCATCGTCTCAATCGCGCGATATATCTGCAATCACAACGAACAGCGATCAGTGTTTTATTCATACAACAGCCTTATTTCATATTTTTCTCTTGAACGCCAGTCCCTTCGGGACGGGAAAACATGGATGCCTCGCTGCGAACGTGAATTGGACGTGAAAGAAAGAGTCGGAAGGGGGGGGGGAGGGGAACAATTGTTTTATTTGTCTGGCCACATGCGGTATAGAAACGGACGGATGAATGCAGAAAAGGAGGGAAATACGCCGTTGCTGTTCGAGATTTACACGGCTCGGTTACGACGGCCATGCTCATTGTAGTGCATTGCCAACAAGATAACCGGCGAGTACTAATGGTCTGAAGCAAGTGGAACAATTGTCAGTTAAGAACGGACTTCGCAATTGGCGGTCGGTAATTCCGAGCAACAATGCACGGCGCCACAGGTCGTTGAGCCAGAATCGTTAATCGTTTCCGTAAAGCACACTTCACTATCCCTTCTTGCCCCTCCCCGAAAAGCCCCATTTAAAAGAAGCCATTCAACGAATTCCTTTTATTCCCTAATTTATTATTATCGTTAAATCCGTGGGTAACTCGGCCTCCCGTTATTCGGCCGAACGGTCTAATTGGCGTTGTTGCCGTTCCATCGGTAAGCCAGGGTAATTTTAATCTGGAAAATAAAAATCGTACAGCGAGCAACGCGGCTGATGGACGAATATACGCGGACGCGATTAAAACGGCTTAACGGGTATTATTTAAAATCGTGCTACGACAGGAGACGCGACTGTGGCGAATAAATGATACATGTGCAGCGCGGCACGGCTAGCGCCCGCCTTCATCTGCATTACCATCGGTCCGTTGATCAAACATGCGCCGGCTAATGGGAGTAATTTGTACGCATTAAATTTCGCGGAGCACAATCATCTTCGTTACAGCGATGAATAACATTCGAGGAAGTTTTCGTGCCGGGGAGCGAAGGCCGGCACAAAGAAAAGTGGCGACGCCTCTGGCCAGCAGTCAACTTCACAGGCGAAGCCCAGCGGAAATCTTTCCGCCAGAATGCCACGCGTTCCACGCTCCACTGCCCCTTCAGCTCTCCACGTATAGTTCACCCTCGGCCCTGGGCCATTACCATCCGCCGGCCCCCTCCCCCCAAACCCCCCATCAAACAGACTCTGTCTGGTATGGGGAAGTGTATTTTCCCCTTTCGATTCTTCCTTGTATTTCTCACTGTCGCCTCGCCTTTGGCGCCACAAATCTTTCTTTTTTGAATTCCATCCCCGAGCCAGCGACCCCTCTACCGCCACGGAGCTCGGGTCATTTGCATTCAGACTCCAGGCGAGACATTCATACTTTTTGCAAATATCCTCTCCCTTTATTCGCGATCCGGGGTTTTCAAACATCGGCGGAGGAGGACGCCTTGAAGCGGAATTTACGCGGAACCCGACAGCTTTCGTTAGAAGAGGCGGCTAGCTAGAACCATTTTCGCTACCCATTCATCCACAGTTTATCTACGGCTCCGCGAGATCTGTTTCTTATCGAGTTCTCTATCTCGACCGAGTCGGTAACACATACAACGTCTCCTGCAGCACGGCATGCATTCAAAACGAAGTTACGGTTTGCAAGCTTCTCTTCCTCACGCCCCCCCCCCCTCCCATTCCCTTCTCCCGAGACGCGATCGCGTGAATCACTGTGACACACACTTTTGTCCTAATCGGGAAGCAAACACTTCGCATAATTAACAACATAAACCAGAGTACACGGCTCGGTTAGCAAGGGAATTACGTCTCTGAGAAGTCGCCTTGAAGGGAACCACCTTATCGACGTGAATCACAGTGACGTTGCTGTATCGCGACCGAATATCATTTGCCTCGGTTCACAGAATCTTCTCTACTGTTCTTTAAATCTGGATACTGCGGGAGCATTTGCATAGGTATCGAGAGAGTGTCGTCGAATGAATATTCATAAGAAACGCGGTGCTCGCAGAGGCAAATGGATTCCTACGATCCACCGGCGGTTACCGATTATCCGGACGGGCGTCGATTCCGATCGAGATCACCGCTACTTACGCTGCGTGTGGAGTTCGTCCCGGAAACAGGTCGAAATGCACGCGTTCACGTACCGGATAGATGTTATCCTTCCGTCCCGCGGCAGAAGTGAGGTTAAAGCCGCGAGCGTAGCGGCGGATTCGAGCGTGGCACTGGACAAAGATAGATTGAACTGAGTTTGCTGGTACCCCGGTTAAATTAAACCATGTCCGGCTGACCGAGGTCAGGGTAAAACCTACTGACGCGCACTCTCGTTCTTTCTGCGTCGTATTAGTCTCGCGACGCGCGTCTTCACGGGGTGTTATGCTCCCCTCCCCCTTCCTCTTTTGCGTGCCACGATTGCACGCGCACACACGCGACCGTCTTTCATCCCCCCTTGTCAATCACCCGAGTCTCATAGCTTCCGAGTAAAAATTCAGCGGGATTGAAATTCTCTTCCATTAGACCGTCCTAACCTCCTACTATTTTGCAGAGTCATAATTTACCTGCTGGAGTCGCTTCCTTCCAAAGGATGTTGATCGGTATTTCCGCGTATATTCACGATTCGTTGATACGATTATACTCTCGAGTTCTTAGTAACGCAGAATTAGAGTGGAAGGGTTGGAAAACACTACCAATCTTGATGTACACACTCGAAACGCATGCGCGCGAAAGCTAACCCTTTTTAAAAACACGTTCCGTTCAGTGGGGCTTAATTCGCGTACACGTAATGCTTCTCGAACCCGAGAACTGTTCGCTGGATATATCGAGAATCTCTTCTTTGTAGAGTGGTTTTAAGGTGCGATGCGGTTGAGTAATGGGAATATCGCATGGGATGTGTCACGACTGACACGTGCTCTATTGATTATCCATTATCTGCGCGAATTTCAACGTATCTTGCGTTCCATAAACATCGGACGATATCGTGAAATAATTAGCAGTGTCCCGTGATCCCATTGCATAGGCTATGCGATATATCGCAAGCGCGATACAAGCTGAGAAATCAATGAATCGACCGGTGGTACTTTGCCTTGAATCTAATGCATACATCGTCCATGACGTTAAAGGTTTTAGTTAAAGCTTTACCTTGATTCGTAGTTTAAAGCTTAAGCCTCCTTTCTTCTGGATATTCTTCTAATGAAACGCACATATAACAGTTTCTATACCAAACAGAACAGTGGTAACGATTAACTCCGAAGTAGGCACCGGTGACATAACACGCGCATGCGCCCCCCCAATTTCGTTCAACGATTATCTTTGGCAATAACGTTTGAAGCCTGACATTCGGTTTAATAAGCGTGTTAAATGAATAACGCGATATTTTTATTCTACGACCTTTTTTACACTGGTCTGACGCTCGGGCGCAGACGCTGTTTATCACGAGATAAGATTATCGTATATGTAACTTTCAGCAATGCGTAGTTGTTTTACGCACGTTTACGCGAATTCTAAGCACACTTGGTCACGTGCACGTGTACGTGGTCAAGGTGCACAACTTAGGTTAGGGCCAAACCGGGAGATGGGGCGAGCAATTGAGTCACTCGACCGGCAAAGTACTTGACAAAAAAACTGGTTTCCTCTGCGATTAGCATTAATCAAAGTCATCCTATACGTTTTTCTTTGTCGTGCTGAATAAACGAGGAGTTTTTTTAACGGGCGATCCGTCGTATGGAGAATCACAATTTCTCCGCGGATTTTTCCGTGTATCCACTCGAAACGGTGACGGATGTAGTATTTTAGGTTACGTTAATGCGATATCTCTGTGCCAATCATAATACGACAAACGTGCAGGCGTATTGAATGGCCATAGAGGACAATGGGAAATCGATATGGCTTGGATATGGTACGTGTCACTCGTACGTCCGGGAGCGTTTGTTCACGTAGTCAATGCGTGATTGAGCGATGAGTGCGGCGCGTCGAATTCTGAAGAATCGCATTCGGCCGAATTGGAAGCGGAGGTCAGGCATTACGCCAGGCATTGCGAAACGTCGGGAATAGGATCTCATGATCTTGACTAGGAACAACGACCTGCCAGCCCCACGCTCGTATCTCCATGGCGTGGGAGCGAGCAAGACGCCGGGGCATCGATTAACTTTGCAATTGACATTAGGTTTCCCGATAACGTGCCACTGAATTATCGCCCCAGATTAATTTCCCTCTTAGAGCGGGCGCGCCGTGACTCAATTTTTTCGCTCCGGCCTCGCGGAACGAACGATCACGGAAACATATTGAACCGCGTAAGGTTGCTGGAAAATGTACTGCCGGGTCCGATTGAGATTTCGGGTCGTTATTTTATCATACTTCTATTAATTCGTTTGCGGTGGTTGAAACGTTTAGTTTCACGCTCTACCGACTGCGCGGTAATGATAAGTTAGTAAATAAAGACAAGTAACGCTACGAAAATCTCTTTGTTGTTGTTTTCTGATTTTAAGGTTAAGGTTCGGGTTTCTATTTTCTCTTAGTATACAATGTTGTTCGTAAAACTAAAAGATGACGCTTCCAAGGTATCTTATACAGCCCAATGAACACCAGTCTTTGTTATTCTGATTTTGATACTGAATAATTGAGGAACGTCTTGCTCCTTTGAATGGAAGCTTCACTTTCAAATTGAATGATAAAAACGTAGGTTGTGATTGGAGGAACATAAGAGTGTAACGAGTGGGTGCATTAAGAATATTCCACGGCGAGTATGTGACTTAATAAATTCAATTGATTCATGGGTCACGCGTGCGCTGAAGAAAGATCGACTTGTCCGTGGCAGGCTGAAATATAACATCGAGCGGAATCAATTGACGTATTATAAGGGACTTAAAAATGTGTAGATGTGATATAACTCGTACAGTTATGCGAGCTTTATATAGGCTGTTTTATATTCATCCGCGGATTATACGCAACCGTTCTGTACACGTGTGTACTTCGTTTCCGAATTGCACAATCACGCTGTTTATTCATGATGCACTAATGCAGTTATCAGAGTTTAAGGTCATTGATTTGACACTTGCATTCGTTTATAATTTACACGTACCCGACCAAAAGAAACTGCTCTGCATTAGTAATTCTTGGAATAGACGTCTATCCTACGTTCGTACGATATTCAATTTTCAATTCTTATTTTCCTTATCTTCTTAAAATCTCATTTCGAAAACACATTTAATCTAGCTTCAACTATTTGTGTACCAAAGTAATCGGTTGTACTTTCGAATCGTTGATTTAAGTGGAAAAATTTCAGCACGCGTTTTTCCGTAAACAAATTTCCAAATTTGGTCCACTGTATTCCTGTAAGTGCCCCGTAATCTTGGCGAAAAAAGGTAGCGGACTACTTTACCCATGCACGAGCAATTTATTCGTTCCTACCATTCGACACCAGAGGGCGACAGAGTCTCATTTGTCCCACTTAACGAGCAAACCGCATTTCTTCGCGACTAAAATCACAATAATCGTTCCCTGATTAGTTCCATCTTGGAGGATTCGAGATTTATCACGATTACCTTCGCGCACATGCACACGCTGCGCGGAGCGTGTTATTAATATAAATAAGATCTTCCAGCGTTGTCGTTCCGTAACGCCTGTTATACGATGTCTCTCGGTTAATTAGCAAAACGTACGATGGCGAGCATTATCGTAGCATCTGCGACGGAACAGAGGAAAATGGACGCGCGTATATAACCCATTCGACGTGCGCTTCAGCGATCCCGTTGAATTGAAGCGATAGCTGTTATCACGTGAGCGTATGAAATTTAATTAAGCCGAGTCACGTTAACGTCTCAATCCGGCAAGAAGCACGAGCGATGATTCTTCCCGTATTATGGATTTATGGCGGAATTATGGCCGCGAGTCCCGTGTATTTTTTCGCGCTTATATACCCCTGAAATTATGTGAGAATGACTCTGGCAACCAGCCAGCGTGCCGCAGAACGCGCGGAGACAACATGTACGGAGCAACGAACTTTGGTAAGCGTGACTCCGGGGACGAGAATTCTTTTTCTCTCTCCCTTAGAAAATCTTTTCGGTTGTAAAGTTCGCTCGTCGTTTCTTGGAATTCGCTCCCTTCTATTTCCATTCACGAATATATACGTAGACCATCGAACGGGTTGTCCGGGGAATTACGTCGCGTTTGTTGCTTCCTCCTGAAGGAATCGAAGCGTCGGGACGCTGGGAGTCTCGATCTCTTACGGAAATAAAGTATCACGGCATTCCGGTTTCAGAGTGTACATAGAACGAAGGTTGCGACATTTTAATTCGTAGGGATCGCAACGACTGCAACGAGGTACTGGAATTTTTCTAACCTTTCGTGATTTTAATGCAGGAAAGGAGTGCCTCCTTCAGGATTGTTTCCCTTTACGAAGGAGGGGGATCGGGGATTTGGTTTAAACGCTGGTTATTTAGGAGCCTCGCTCTTACAATAGAAGCTGAGAACCGACGTCAGCCATAAAGCTCTTGACACACAGCACGAAGGTGCGAAGGACAAAGTGTTCCCAGAATTGGTCTCGAAGCATTCCTCACATTGCACGTAGACGATCGTGAGAGAATTTATAGCTGATTCTACACGAACACCTGATTTAACTTCACACTTAACAGCGCTAGTATCCTTTTATTACATTCTGTCGCGATAACGTTGAATTATACTAGGCGTACTCTTCTAACTGAGTCGCATTCGGTATGTGAATTCAGCATCGGGGAAAAAAGGTTCGCGCACACAGCCCACCCATTTCACTTGCCCACCATTTTATTACTATTACAACGAACTCGTTACACGTTTCACACGAGAATGCAGTAATTGCATAAATTTCACAACGGAGAACCCAAGCATTTCTGTGCCCCGATAATTCTCGAGCTAATATAAACGATCCCCTTACCACGATAAACAATGATGAATGATGTAATTAGCAGAGC